>NC_140580.1:704631286-705872898 GCF_964204655.1 Triturus cristatus | reverse complement strand
GTAGATTCTGAGAAAATAGCCTTTAAATCAATATATATATCTGAGCCCGCTTACGTTACGCTTACCGTACGCTTACCGTACGCTTACGGTAAGCGTACGGTGGCGTGCGCGAGCGCGATTCTGATTGGCTCTTAGATCTTAGTAAACATTCGAATCGGCAGAAACCAGGAAGCGGCGGCCGCCATTTTGTCTCTCGCACTGAGAGTGATTTTAAAAATATCAAGCCCAAAAACATGTAAAGGGGCTGTTTTGACAACTCCCTCCCACATAGTCATGTTGATGGAGTCCCCAAACATCCCCCAAGTGCAAAAACGGTTTTATTTTTTTTTCGGCAATTTCGCGGGGTACGCTTACCGTACGCTTACGGTAAGCGTACGGTAAAAAAATAAAAATAAAAAAAACACTATCCACACTTACCCCACCCCCTGTGCTTTTGGTGGCCGAAGGCCACCAAATGTACAGGGCTTATGTTAAGTGCAAAAAACACTATCCACACTTACCCCACCCCCTGTGCTTTTGGTGGCCGAAGGCCACCAAATGTACAGGGCTTATTATAAGGGAAAAAACTTAGCATTTAAAAAACCGTACTAATTCACTGAAAAAACCATAGGTTTCACACACGTTATAGTTAGGAATTAGCATTTAAAAAACCTTGCAAATTCACTGAAAAAACCATAGGTTTCACACATGTTATAGTTAGCGGAAATTTTACTGATAAAAAACCTGTGAAATTGCCCCGTTATAGTTAGCGCAGGCAACTATAACTCACGCGACTGCAATCTTCTGCTGATGACATATGTGTCTTTATGAAAAAAAAATATTTGTAATATATGTATAGCTAAAAATGTATGGAAGAAGACATGGGCAAATAAGTGTCTAAATACAGTATTAGCATCAGCAGAGGATTGCGGTCGCGTGAGTTATAGTTGCCTGCGCTAACTATAACGGGGCAATTTCACAGGTTTTTTATCAGTAAAATTTCCGCTAACTATAACATGTGTGAAACCTATGGTTTTTTCAGTGAATATATATATATATATATATATATATATATATATATATATATATATTTTCAAAACACTGGTCGCTCACATGAAGACGCACACGAACTCGTACAAGGTTACCAGCCTTTAATCAGATCAGGAATGGACACGTTATTGCATGCAGGTGAGTAATGCAGCTTTCCACTTTTGCCGACGCGTTTCGAGTGTCCTCTTCTTCATGGGCTGCGGGGAAAGTTCGTGCTTTGGCGGGCTAACTCCCATAATGCTTTCAAGGCTCCTCCCTAAATGTGGCATTGTGGAGACTTGTGGGAGTTGTAGTGCCCTGAAATAATCCAAGGTTCGAGTGCACTTATAACTGCGATTTTAAGTCCAAAATGAACCCCCACATGCTCACGTGTCCTCAATACTGCGTACAAGCCCCCTGTTCCGGGACGGTGAATCCGTTCCGCAGGGCCCCCTTGGCATCTTGGGGTGGTGCAGTCTTCGGCGGATGAGCCTCCGCCTCAATATTTTCAAAACACTGGTCGCTCACATGAAGACGCACACGAACTCGTACAAGGTTACCAGCCTTTAATCAGATCAGGAATGGACACGTTATTGCATGCAGGTGAGTAATGCAGCTTTCCACTTTTGCCGACGCGTTTCGAGTGTCCTCTTCTTCATGGGCTGCGGGGAAAGTTCGTGCTTTGGCGGGCTAACTCCCATAATGCTTTCAAGGCTCCTCCCTAAATGTGGCATTGTGGAGACTTGTGGGAGTTGTAGTGCCCTGAAATAATCCAAGGTTCGAGTGCACTTATAACTGCGATTTTAAGTCCAAAATGAACCCCCACATGCTCACGTGTCCTCAATACTGCGTACAAGCCCCCTGTTCCGGGACGGTGAATCCGTTCCGCAGGGCCCCCTTGGCATCTTGGGGTGGTGCAGTCTTCGGCGGATGAGCCTCCGCCTCAATATTTTCAAAACACTGGTCGCTCACATGAAGACGCACACGAACTCGTACAAGGTTACCAGCCTTTAATCAGATCAGGAATGGACACGTTATTGCATGCAGGTGAGTAATGCAGCTTTCCACTTTTGCCGACGCGTTTCGAGTGTCCTCTTCTTCATGGGCTGCGGGGAAAGTTCGTGCTTTGGCGGGCTAACTCCCATAATGCTTTCAAGGCTCCTCCCTAAATGTGGCATTGTGGAGACTTGTGGGAGTTGTAGTGCCCTGAAATAATCCAAGGTTCGAGTGCACTTATAACTGCGATTTTAAGTCCAAAATGAACCCCCACATGCTCACGTGTCCTCAATACTGCGTACAAGCCCCCTGTTCCGGGACGGTGAATCCGTTCCGCAGGGCCCCCTTGGCATCTTGGGGTGGTGCAGTCTTCGGCGGATGAGCCTCCGCCTCAATATTTTCAAAACACTGGTCGCTCACATGAAGACGCACACGAACTCGTACAAGGTTACCAGCCTTTATTCAGATCAGGAATGGACACGTTATTGCATGCAGGTGAGTAATGCAGCTTTCCACTTTTGCCGACGCGTTTCGAGTGTCCTCTTCTTCATGGGCTGCGGGGAAAGTTCGTGCTTTGGCGGGCTAACTCCCATAATGCTTTCAAGGCTCCTCCCTAAATGTGGCATTGTGGAGACTTGTGGGAGTTGTAGTGCCCTGAAATAATCCAAGGTTCGAGTGCACTTATAACTGCGATTTTAAGTCCAAAATGAACCCCCACATGCTCACGTGTCCTCAATACTGCGTACAAGCCCCCTGTTCCGGGACGGTGAATCCGTTCCGCAGGGCCCCCTTGGCATCTTGGGGTGGTGCAGTCTTCGGCGGATGAGCCTCCGCCTCAATATTTTCAAAACACTGGTCGCTCACATGAAGACGCACACGAACTCGTACAAGGTTACCAGCCTTTAATCAGATCAGGAATGGACACGTTATTGCATGCAGGTGAGTAATGCAGCTTTCCACTTTTGCCGACGCGTTTCGAGTGTCCTCTTCTTCATGGGCTGCGGGGAAAGTTCGTGCTTTGGCGGGCTAACTCCCATAATGCTTTCAAGGCTCCTCCCTAAATGTGGCATTGTGGAGACTTGTGGGAGTTGTAGTGCCCTGAAATAATCCAAGGTTCGAGTGCACTTATAACTGCGATTTTAAGTCCAAAATGAACCCCCACATGCTCACGTGTCCTGAGCGACCAGTGTTTTGAAAATATTGAGGCGGAGGCTCATCCGCCGAAGACTGCACCACCCCAAGATGCCAAGGGGGCCCTGCGGAACGGATTCACCGTCCCGGAACAGGGGGCTTGTACGCAGTATTGAGGACACGTGAGCATGTGGGGGTTCATTTTGGACTCAAAATCGCAGTTATAAGTGCACTCGAACCTTGGATTATTTCAGGGCACTACAACTCCCACAAGTCTCCACAATGCCACATTTAGGGAGGAGCCTTGAAAGCATTATGGGAGTTAGCCCGCCAAAGCACGAACTTTCCCCGCAGCCCATGAAGAAGAGGACACTCGAAACGCGTCGGCAAAAGTGGAAAGCTGCATTACTCACCTGCATGCAATAACGTGTCCATTCCTGATCTGATTAAAGGCTGGTAACCTTGTACGAGTTCGTGTGCGTCTTCATGTGAGCGACCAGTGTTTTGAAAATATTGAGGCGGAGGCTCATCCGCCGAAGACTGCACCACCCCAAGATGCCAAGGGGGCCCTGCGGAACGGATTCACCGTCCCGGAACAGGGGGCTTGTACGCAGTATTGAGGACACGTGAGCATGTGGGGGTTCATTTTGGACTCAAAATCGCAGTTATAAGTGCACTCGAACCTTGGATTATTTCAGGGCACTACAACTCCCACAAGTCTCCACAATGCCACATTTAGGGAGGAGCCTTGAAAGCATTATGGGAGTTAGCCCGCCAAAGCACGAACTTTCCCCGCAGCCCATGAAGAAGAGGACACTCGAAACGCGTCGGCAAAAGTGGAAAGCTGCATTACTCACCTGCATGCAATAACGTGTCCATTCCTGATCTGATTAAAGGCTGGTAACCTTGTACGAGTTCGTGTGCGTCTTCATGTGAGCGACCAGTGTTTTGAAAATATTGAGGCGGAGGCTCATCCGCCGAAGACTGCACCACCCCAAGATGCCAAGGGGGCCCTGCGGAACGGATTCTCCGTCCCGGAACAGGGGGCTTGTACGCAGTATTGAGGACACGTGAGCATGTGGGGGTTCATTTTGGACTCAAAATCGCAGTTATAAGTGCACTCGAACCTTGGATTATTTCAGGGCACTACAACTCCCACAAGTCTCCACAATGCCACATTTAGGGAGGAGCCTTGAAAGCATTATGGGAGTTAGCCCGCCAAAGCACGAACTTTCCCCGCAGCCCATGAAGAAGAGGACACTCGAAACGCGTCGGCAAAAGTGGAAAGCTGCATTACTCACCTGCATGCAATAACGTGTCCATTCCTGATCTGATTAAAGGCTGGTAACCTTGTACGAGTTCGTGTGCGTCTTCATGTGAGCGACCAGTGTTTTGAAAATATTGAGGCGGAGGCTCATCCGCCGAAGACTGCACCACCCCAAGATGCCAAGGGGGCCCTGCGGAACGGATTCACCGTCCCGGAACAGGGGGCTTGTACGCAGTATTGAGGACACGTGAGCATGTGGGGGTTCATTTTGGACTCAAAATCGCAGTTATAAGTGCACTCGAACCTTGGATTATTTCAGGGCACTACAACTCCCACAAGTCTCCACAATGCCACATTTAGGGAGGAGCCTTGAAAGCATTATGGGAGTTAGCCCGCCAAAGCACGAACTTTCCCCGCAGCCCATGAAGAAGAGGACACTCGAAACGCGTCGGCAAAAGTGGAAAGCTGCATTACTCACCTGCATGCAATAACGTGTCCATTCCTGATCTGATTAAAGGCTGGTAACCTTGTACGAGTTCGTGTGCGTCTTCATGTGAGCGACCAGTGTTTTGAAAATATTGAGGCGGAGGCTCATCCGCCGAAGACTGCACCACCCCAAGATGCCAAGGGGGCCCTGCGGAACGGATTCACCGTCCCGGAACAGGGGGCTTGTACGCAGTATTGAGGACACGTGAGCATGTGGGGGTTCATTTTGGACTCAAAATCGCAGTTATAAGTGCACTCGAACCTTGGATTATTTCAGGGCACTACAACTCCCACAAGTCTCCACAATGCCACATTTAGGGAGGAGCCTTGAAAGCATTATGGGAGTTAGCCCGCCAAAGCACGAACTTTCCCCGCAGCCCATGAAGAAGAGGACACTCGAAACGCGTCGGCAAAAGTGGAAAGCTGCATTACTCACCTGCATGCAATAACGTGTCCATTCCTGATCTGATTAAAGGCTGGTAACCTTGTACGAGTTCGTGTGCGTCTTCATGTGAGCGACCAGTGTTTTGAAAATATATATATATATATATATATATATATATATATATATATATATATATATATATATATATATATGTTATCCACAATAATAAACAACGCAGCACTCCTCTTGGCAGATGCAGATATTTATTCGTAACTCTCCTACGCGTTTCGAACACTCGTTTCCTGATCACGGTAGTTAAACAGAGTTCATTATTGGCAATACAATTGGAAATCGACCAATGGTATCCTTTAGGAGAGCACCAACACTATCGGACTCTCTGGTAAATAGCCATTTTGAAGTAAAAAAAACAGAGACATGGCTACAATTACGAGCAAAAGGATTCACCAAATGCACAGTATGTAAGGCCTGCAAGATTGGGAAAAACCTGAAATCACTAAAGCACCCGAAAGGAAAAACCTTTGAAATAAAAGAAACCATTACATGTGAATCGACGTATGCTGTATAGATATTGGAGTGCTTCTGCGGAAAAAAATATATATAGGAAGCACCATTTGCCCTTTAAAAAAGCGCATATTGGAACACATTAGGGCAATACAAAACTCAGACTACACGTATGCGATTGCGAAACACATGAGTAAACATAAAGATAAAACATGGCTGGACATCAAGTACTCAGGACCACAAGCATCCCCCAACACGAAAGGGGAGGAAACAGAACTCAAAAGCTAAGACGGCTAGAATCCAGACTCATAATAAGATTTAAGACAAAGACCCCCCTGGGACTCAATGGGGACGAGGAAATGCATGTGCATTCATGACTTCTCAAATAACAGAGAGGATTGCAAAAAGGAATTAACTGTGTAGAAAAATATGTCATAATAGATCAGCCTCTTAAACCGTATGCCCTTCTATGCTCTTGTACCTCCCTATTCCTTTCCTCCTCCCCCTCTACCCCCTCTTTATCATCTCTCCTTCATCTTCCTTTGACCTATGGTGTTCTTGCTTTTGTCTCTGTCTTGTATCATTGTATTCAGATTATTGAACACCAACTATATGAGGAAGTTGAACAGTGAAAACAGCAACTCCAATAGTGTTACTTTTTCTTATGTTCTTTTGCCTATTTATTTTTTGCTGTATTTAAGCCTCGTCGTTGGGTTGTGGGCTCTGATGTTATATTCAATCCATTAAAGATAGGCACTTAGCCGTATAAAGTTTGGACACTTAGTCCTCTATGAGCATAAGGGTCTGTCACAGACCTATGACAAGAAATGCCAGGTCACTGGACACACTTTTTCGCGTTACCAAACGCATATTGGTATATATGTACCACATGCAATAAACACACTGCTCATTTAAGATAATGGATTGAGTGAGCATCGGAACATACACCCTGTGGGAGGCACTATACCGCAAACAGAGAGTCATCAAAGTCGAAATTGAAGACTTGATATATGTATTTTTTTTAAAAACCTTTTGGTTTAATCAAAATAATCAAAACAATTTATTAGTATATGTACAAACTACCATACCCACAATGCCTCATGACAGGCTATAAGTGTTCATGAGTATAAATAATAGAAACAAATAATGGACTCTGTTTAACTACCGTGATCAGGAACCGAGTGTTCGAAATGCGTAGGAGAGTTACGAATAAATATCTGCATCTGCCAAGAGGAGTGCTGCGTGGTTCATTATTGTGGATAATATTGGAAGCGAGACTTTGTCCCTGTCTCGCCGCATGCACCGACTAAAAGAAGCTCCCCTCTCGAAGGACTGGTTTGCGTTTGAATATATATATATATAAATCCCAAATTTGCCCTGAAGCAAGGACGCCCACGCAGAAGAGTGCTTTCTGAAAAAGCTTTAACTTTCAGAACCGGCATTTACACACCAACAGCAAAGTTCCTAACGCGTTTCAAAGCCGGGAGGCTCCTTCATCAGAGGATGGCACTTGTTCCAACTGACAAACTCGCAGGGGCGCCATTTACTGCATGCTGATGTCTTGCCCACGTGGCCCTCACAGGTGAGTCATTATTCAGGCATGCTGGAACCCGTAGTTTATTGTTTGCGAAAAAGTTTCCCCATGTAGGTGCAGTTCGAAAACAGTGTCTTTTCTTTAAAAATAATTTCCAAGTGGACTGGAGTGAAAACGCCAATTCCCTTTCATTCTCCTCAGCTGCGCCGCAAGGTCCGATTCTCTGAGACCTCTTGGCCCCATATTTCAATCCATGGTGGGGCATCCTTCTCGGATGTATATATATATATATATATATATATATATTCACTGAAAAAACCATAGGTTTCAGGCACGTTATAGTTAGGAGTTAGCATTTAAAAAACCTTAGAAATTCACTGAAAAAACCATAGGTATCAGGGGCGTTATAGTTAGCTGGACTTTTCACACGTACAAAACCACTGAAATTCCCCCGTTATAGTTAGTTCAGCTAACTATAACTCGCGCGCCCGCAATGCACTGCTGATGACGTCACATATTACATCACTCATGACATGGTCAGTGACATCACTCATGACATCACTGATGACATCTCAAATGACATCACTGATGACATCATCCAGTGAATGCGTGTTATTTTGAAAATTACATATGTTTTATATATGCATATCTCAAGGTCGATGGAAGAATAAATGGGTATATAAGTGTCTAAATGGATGATTTGTTTTTGAAAAATTGATTGTATAACTGACTGATTAAGTGTATCTGAGTGAATACATGGCTTAGTGAGTAATGTTTAAATATGTAAATATCTGTATCAGTCTCTCACTTTGTGTATAAGTGGCTGCATGGGTTGGTGCATAGCTACATGAGTGTCCATATAGGTTATGAGTGTCTGAGTGTCTGTATGGTTCGTGGGGGGTATTATGTAGTGCATAGGTGCATGAATGAGTGACTCACTGTTTGTATGTGTTGAAGACAGCATGTGTGCAGGACTGTATGGGTGGATGAGTGTGTGCATGCGTGTGGTAGTGAGTGAATGACTGTCTCAATAGTGTCTTTATGAGTAACTACATATGTTTTAAACTAGTATATGTGACTATTGGTGTATATAAGTGAGTATATGTGAGAGTGAGAGATTGAAAGAGTTCCTGTATGAATAAGTATGTGTTTCTATAAGTGATTGTTTAAAAGACTAAGTATGTGTAAGTTTCTGTAGAAGTAAGTGTGGTGGTGTGTGTGTATAACTGTATATGCAAGTAAATGGACGTTTGATTCTTTATTAGCATGAGTGACTATGTGTGTGAGTAACTCTATGGATGAGTGGTGTTGTGTAACAGGATGTATAGGTGTATGAGTACATATAATGAGTGAGTACATGTATGAGTGACTGTATAGGACTGGTGGTGAATGAGTGGATGTGTATGTGGATCGTAGAATTAATGAATAGGTTGTTGTAACTGGTATTGGTATGTCCATTGTTTTGAAAGTTTTAGTTTCTATTTTTGAATGTGTGCATCAAAGGTTATATTAGGGGGAGAGGAGGTCTGCCACTCTATCACAAGGATGATGTCATCAGTGATGTCATCAGTGATGTCATTTGAGATGTCATCAGTGATGTCATGAGTAATGTCACTGACCATGTCAGGAGTGATGTAATATGTGACGTCATCAGCAGTGCATTGCGGGCGCGCGAATTATAGTTAGCTGAACTAACTATAACGGGGGAATTTCAATGCTTTTGTACGAGTGAAAAGTCCAGCTAACTATAACGCCCCTGAAACCTATGGTTTTTTCAGTGAATTTCTAAGCTTTTTTAAAAGCTTATTCCTAACTATTAGGTGCCTGAAACCTATGGTTTTTTCAGTGAATTTCAAAGGTTTTTTAAATGCTAATTTCTAACTATGCCTACAGAGATAGGACATGTGAAGAAAGAAGAAAAAAAGCACAGAAAGAGAAAAAAGAAATGCAGAAAGAAGCAACAGAAGTCCTCAAAGACGAAGAAAAGTGCAGGAAGAAGGATAACTTGCAGAAAGAACAAACAGAAGAGCAGAAAGAAGCCTTGCTGCAAAATCATCCTGTACCCTCAACTTTTTCAGACAGATACTGGTGGTAACGGAGTCTGACTAACTAGTCCTAGAGCCAGTGCTATGTTAAAAGACACTCAGAATACAGTGAAAACACCTACATACACTAGGGAACGCTATGCGTTGGGGTCCCACTGTGATTAGCATGACCTCCTCTGTAAGCCCCTAGTATATAATAGGGCAGGGGATTAAAACTACCTCTTAAAACGTGCCATAGGGCGTGTTTGCACACGTCACCTCAGGCCCCGTCCCCTCTCTTCACCACTGTGTAAACGCGCCCTGTGGCCATTCTAAGTTGAGAGATTAAGTCCCCGTGAATCCTAGGGTCAAACTAGCCCACTAGGTACCTCCAGTAAGCGCCACAGAGCTGCGTTGCATAGAGGTGTAAAAAGGGGCGTGTCCTCAGACCACCTGTCTGCAACGCAGCTCCCTGGCGCATACTGGAGATACCTGTTGGGCTAGTTGGCCCTCAGGGATCCTCATTATTGAAGGAGAATTAATTCCCTAACTTACAACTGGCCAGGTGGCGCGTTTGCAGAGTGCTGCAAGGAGGGGGCGTGGCCTCCGGCGCGATGCCGGTCTTTTATTTATTTAATTTTTTTAAGAAGGAGTGCTGTGTGGCCTCCCTTCTTTTTCTAATGTATTGGCCCCGGGGACCCATCCCCCAGGGCCTGCACTCTAATTTTTTTGTTGAAAAAAGTAAATTTGGCCCTCCCAAGGCCTTAATTGGCCCCGGGGACCCCAACCCCCGTGTCATGGCCTTTTTTGTTATTATTATTTAGGAGGGGGGGCTGCGTTGCCCCCCTCCTCAGGCCACTTATGGCCCCGGGGACCCCATCCCCTGGGGGCGGCCTTTGTTTTTTATTATTTTAAAAATATATATATTTATAGAAACACCTAGGACATGCTGGACAAACCGTATGTACCTACCACCATGACGATTTGCGTGATATTCATTAAAAGGCGACTATGCATACAATGAATCCACGTGGAATGTATTTACACCGCTAGTGAAGCTCTGACGTGTCTGACGCCCTACCGTGCCTAATCCCGGCGCCCCCGCCGATGGGTACTCTCCAAGTAGACACCCTTGTCGTTTATTTTACAAACATGGGTAGCTATTGACGGGCACATTTAATACACACGCACACCAAGCCATTCAAAGGGAATTTGACAAAAATTCGATCAAACTATGCAAGAAACCCCCCTCACGGTTAATAAAGCACACATCCACCGCCGGATGTTTAATACTTTTTATTTTACTCTCTGGAAAGGAGACAAACCTCACTTGAGAGTCACAGCGTGCTCCTGGCTGAGCCCAATGCTGTGTTACACCCACCAGTGCTCGCCGAGTGCCACACACCTCTGTGTTGTATTCTACCAGCTAGTGCCTATTATATGACACTCTCTAGCCCATGTGCACTGTAACACCACCCTGTGAATATGTCATGCCACACTTCGCTTCGCACGGGTTATATTGCCCCATCTAACATGCCTTCCTCGATGCCTATGTTATAACGCACAGCGCTATGCCATACATATTACAATCTGGAATCCATATCTTTGTCACAGTGCATATGCAACGTTACACTCCCCAGCACATATTTTATATCACAACTTTAGAGACTAGTTAGGCTACACAACACTGCCCTGTGCATATTACACTCCAAGGCGCATATCGCATAGCACGCGCTAGTGCCTGTGCTATCTCGCGCTCTCCAATGAATCTGTCATTGCGCACAATGTATTGCATATTATATTTCACGCCTGGTTCATATTATATCACACTTTTTTGGTGCATAGTTTATACCATATACTATATCTAGTTTTCATTTTCAATCATGCTCTCAGGACTATGTTCTATATAACACTGCGTCCACCTACCCTTTTCACGGGCATTGCATTTTGCGATGGGGGTGGAGGGTCAGGGGGTGTTTCTGCCAAGTGAGCCCGGAGTCACAGTCACAAAAATCCTCTTCTTCCTGAATAAAAGTGAGAATATGCTGCATACTTGTTCATATTTTAAGTAGTTCGCACAGACTCACATTTTAAAAACAATAAAGTTCCTAATACCCACCTTCTCTGAACAGTTAGCTTGCTGCCCCATCCACCTCCTCCCTATCCTCTGTTGTCTGAATCCATGGACTAGCCTCCTCCCTCCTGCCATGCATGGTCTGATGTTCTGCCACTGCCCTCCATTTAGCATGATGTACCAGTCCACTCCTCCTGCCCTCCATTGCCCAATTCTATGGCCCATCATTGACCTCCTGCTTAGCCTCTGTGCTTAGCTTGCTGCCCCTATTCTCCTTCCCCCTGCCCTCCGATGTCTTTGTGCATGCCCCTGCTCCATCCTTTTTGCCCACCATGTTCCATGGACCTGCCACTCCTATCTACTCTGAGTGTGCTGTTGAGCTGCCACTCCCTTCCCACCTGCCTAGCATTGTCAGATGACTGTAACCTGTCCCTGCCACCTCCACCCTGCCTGTCCACATGCCATGCCCCTATCCCCTTCCTCCTGTCCTCCATGGTCCATTTTACTGCCACACCCTTCTGCCCTCCCTGCTCTGTTGTGCTGCAACTGCTCCTCCTGCCTGCCCCGCGCGGTCTGTTGTGAGGCCCCTTCCTCTGAACTCTCTTGTCTGTGCCCAGGTCCTGACCCTCCCTTCTATCCTCCATGGTCCTTTGTGCATGCCCCTGCACCCTCCTTCTTGCCCATCATAGCCATTGTGCTGCCACTAACCCTCCCGCTTGCCATTCATGGTCTTCTGTGCTTCCATGGCCCCTCCCACCTTCCCTGTGTGGTCAGCTAGCTGCCCCTGACCCCCTCCCACCTTCCCTCCATGGTATGTGTGTATGCCATCATAGTCTCATTGTTGCTCTCCATGGTGTGTCTTGTTTCTTGTGCCCATCCTGCCTGACATCCATGGTCATCTTGCTGTTCCTGCCCTGCCCCCTTGCCCCCAGCCCTCTGTTTCCATGTGCAGACCCCTATTCCCTCCCTCCTGGCTTGTCTGTTCCATTGTAATGCCCCTGATCCGTCCCTCCTGCCCTTTATGGTCTGTTATGCTGCAGCTTTCTCTCCTGTCTGTCCATTATGGTTAGCTAGCTACCATTGCCTCTTTCCCCTCTGTTCTCTGTTGTCCATGTGCATGGTCCTGTCCCCTCCCTATTGCTTTCGATGGATTGTTGTGCTGCACTCCCGTCCCGCATGCCCTGTGTGGTGTATTGTGCTGCTGCAAACCCTGATGCCTTCCCTGTAGGGTCAGTTTGGTGCACCTCTCCATGTCCCTCCTGTCCTCTGTTATCCAAGTCCATGTCCCTACCCCAATTCCTCCTGCCTACCATGATCCAATGTATCATACTTGCGAACATTTTGAACTTGGTAAGAGGGAGATTTTGAAAAAAATATGGGGTAATGATTTTCCCTTTTGAGTTACATTGAAAAAGAGGAGATTGTAGACAGGAGACAGATGAAATAAAGCCCATTTGAGCTTAAAAACATTGGACGTTTCCTGGCTGAAACGGGTCTTTTGGCATGCATGGTTGTACTACCACTGCCTCTTCCTTCTGCCCACAATGGTCTATTATATTGCCACAGCCTCTCTTGCTAGTCCTGTATTGTTGGTTTGTTGCCCCTGCCCCCCTTTCCACTGCCCTCCATAGTCTGTTGTGCTGCCACTGCCCTTCCTGTCTGCCCAGTGTGGTCAAACTGTTGCCTCTGCACTCTCCAACCTGCCTTCAATTTTCAGAGTCCGTGCCCCTGGCCTCTGCCTCTCAACAGTATCCCAATGAACAACTAGATCGCTAACATTCTATATTGATTACAAAAGTGTGGAACGCCTGACGTCATCTTGATGTAATCAAAACTGTAATACCTAGAGCATTTCCTTTAGAAATTACATATATGAGACGGTCTTATTTGCATCAAAATTATGGTTAGTGCTCTAAAAAACTAAAATGAGGACATATTTTCGGAGTTTTCAAATAGCGACAAAGAAATTTTAAATTATTTGTAATCTTTATGTTTTTTCCAGTTGACCACTTGATTAAATGTTGCACCTAGGGGAGAGGATGTGGTGTTACTTCCAGAGCTGCAGACTTTGCAACTGGGGAACCAGGTTGGAGTTTCTGCTTCAGCTCAACATTCTGTGATTCTGGTCAAATCACTTAATCTCCCCATGTCTACAACCAAAATGAATTTGATCTTGTGTGATGTAACCAATGCTCATGTAAAACACTCCAATACCTGACATGTCTGCACAATATAAAACTGCAAATACACAAAAAATAAGTGTTTTGCAAACTTCTGTCATTGGGCTACATGTGGGCTACATCTGGGTGATATTTGTGCGGCATTTGGGCTCTTTTGTCTCTGGTGGCCATCTTGGGAGATTTATTTGTTATGAAGTTTCCTAATTTCCTCATTTACTGCAGTCTCCTCAGTAGGAAATGCTTTGAGTTTTTTACTTTGGTTCCATCAAGAAGGTATTCAGATGTGTCACACATTTGCCATAAATTCTGAATGTTAGCACTCTAGTTGCTCATTAGATCACTGTAGTAAAGCTACTGCTCACCAGGGAAGTCTGCTGCTGGTATTCAAAGTGCATGTTTCAGTCTGCATGTCAGAATTTTTTTATGAAATAGAAGAGGATTTGAGAAGTCAAAATGTGCCCTAGTTTTTCTTTCTGCAGCACTAATCATAATTTCTATGGCAAAATGAACCCCCTCATTTTGTTCCTTTGTAAATTAAATGTTTTAAGTGTTACTACTTTATTCCAATCAAGATGGCTTCAGGTGTGCCATACTTTTGTCATAAGTAAGACTGTTAGCGCTCTAGTTGTTCGTTAGAACACTCTGGGACATTCTGTCATTGGGCTATACTTGGGCTACATCTGGGTGATATTTGTGCTACATTTGGGCTCTTTTGTCTCTGGTGGCCATTTTGGGAGACTTATTTGTTATGAAGTTTCCTAATTTCCTCATTTACTACAGTCTCCTCAGTAGGAAATACTTTCAGTTTTTTACTTTGATTCCATCAAGAAGGCATTCAGATGTGTCACACATTTGCCATAAATTCAGAATGTTACCACTCTAGTTGCTTATTAGATCACTGTAGTAAAGCTACTGCTCACCAGGGAAGTCTGCTGCTGGTTTTGAAAGTGCATGTTTCAGTCTGCATGTCAGAATTATTTAATGAAATAGAAGAGGATTTGAGAAGTCACTCAAAATGTGCCCTAATTTTTCATTCTGCAGCACTAATCATACTTTCTATGGCAAAATGAACCCCCTCATTTTGTTCCTTTTTAAATTAAATGTTTTAAGAGTTACCACTTTATTCCAGTCAAGATGGCTTCAGGTGTGCAATACGTTTGTCATAAGTAGGACTGTTAGCGCTCTAGTTGTTCTTTAGAACACTCTGGGAAGCTGCAGTAGAACACAAAGGAAAACTGACAGTCTCTGCCCTTGTTGATGTACATGTTTTACTGAGAATGTCAGACTTCATTCTCACATGACTGAGAAAGATAATGTGAATTTACAGAAAATATTTTCTCAGTTTAGCTTATAGATCACATTCCAAACCTCTGTGGGAAAAGCATGAGAAAATAGTTTTCTCTCAAACATGATTCATGATATCACAGCAGAAGGCTTTTTCACATGGTAAAATCACCTTAGAACACACCACAATTCCTAAAATGAGTATGGTACCATCAACAAATTATTTATAATGTAACTAAAGTCTTAAAACCTTCTATTAACTGCAATGCTTTTTAATGAGGTGCTATCATGTATAGTGGTCCCAAGATGGCTGCCAAATCTTCTTGGATGAAGTACTGACAGCCAATCAGATCTCACGATTAGATGTGTGGTTAGGCTCCGCCCAGATATATCTATCTTTTTAACTCTAATTTTCTCAGGAACTACTGAACGGATTTACACCATTTAAGCAAAAGGCACGAGTCTGAACTGAGGACTACCTCTTTGCCAAATTTGATGTAATTCCGTTCAGCAGTTTGGGCTGTAGCTGCGTCAACAGGTCCTATGGGAAAATGCATGGGGAAAATGCGTTTTGGGACCCCCTTTTTTCTTGGCCCCCGCTTGACGAATCACCGTGAAATTTTCAGGATAGGAGCGGACCGGAGCTGGCCAAAAGTTTGGAAAATTTCGCGAAGATTCATCAATCGGCGCCAACGTTAATCCAAATAGAATGTTGAGGATTTCCTATGGAAAATAGGTCCTAACTATAACTACCTACTGGCGACTGCCAGTAGGATATATATATATATATATATATATATATATATATATATATATATATATATATGTCCAAATGTGCCCCCCACGAAACCCCGGGAAGCATTAGGTGGCACGCCCAAACTGGAAAACATCTCCTTTAATAATTTCAGCAGCAAGAAACATGAATTGCCTCTCAACGCGTTTCGACAATAAGTCTTGTTCACGGGCATGGCAGAGTCAATGGATACTGTGCATCTCACAGGTGACTTCACTTTAATATGTTGCAAATAATTAAGTAATCACGCAATGCATCCTGGTCACAGTAGTTCCTGAAAAACAATCAAAACCCACCATTAGGTAAAATAATGTACGTTTGATGCCCTGAATAAAAACAATCAAAGAGTCCAGTTTGTCCCGTCTCAAGCCCACAATCACCAATGGCTCGGACAGGCCCCAAACGCGGAAATCCGCGGTGACTCGGACCACCCATTAGAGAATTCCGTAGGCAGTCCGATTTTGGGCCTGTTGATGGGACAAGCTGGCCTCCGAAACGCGTTGGGAGGCAACCAGTGGTCGTGTGTCGCTGGATTATATTAAAGGAGTATTGAACCTGCTTGAGTGTGCCGCGTGCTGCTTCCCAGGGTCTGGTGGGGAGCATTTGGTAAATAATTGTATGGCACGGCCCAGTGCCGGTAAAAGTGGCACCACCTAAAAAGGATGTCGGGCTGCCTGGTGTACTCGAAAACAGGCTGCTCGCATCATAGCGGATTACCGCGTTCAGGGCCTGTCCGGGCCAACAGATTTTGGTCCTGTTGATGGGACAAGCTGGCCTCCAGAATTGCGTAGAATCCAACGCACACATCACATTGAAATATACCGAATGGAGGATTATGATTGTACTTTGGGGACTGCTGTGACCAGGATGCATTGGGGCACTATGTCATGCATTTGCATATCATCAAGTTAAATCACCTGTGGGATTCGCAGCAGTCTTCAGCATTTGCCATGCCCGTGAACAAGACTATCGTCGAAACGCGTTGGGAGGCAACCAGTGGTCGTTTGTCGCTGGATTATATTAAAGGAGTATTAAACCTGCTTGAGTGTGCCGCTTGCTGCTTCCCAGGGTCTGGTGGGGAGCATTTGGTAAATATATATATATATAATTTGTGTGATAAAAATAATATGTATTTTTTTAATTAATTGATGATACAACTTTTAAACACATTTCCCCCATATTAACTACAGAATAAAAATGTGAATGAGAATGAATTTTTTTTTAAATCACTGTTTAAATAATTGATATTATTTGATTTTAATTAATATATTTAAATTATGTAATATATATTATTTTGATGATTCAGTGCTCTGTAAAACTTCATTTAATTATTTCTGGGCTAATAATATATTTAATAAATTAATTTAATAGTATATTATACATTGAAATATTTTGATATAATGATAAAATGATAAAAGTTTCCCTACACTTTCTATGGAAGTGGTGGACATCTCCACCAACAGGTGAAATAATATTACTAATGTTACACTGTAAAATCTGTTGTGGGAGGCTCTGCATGCACATAAGTCTGCACATAGGTGTAACTGATGGAGCAAGGTTTTGTAAAAAAAAAAAGGAAACTTGCTCGTATGCAATCCTCTCGAATAACCTATAACATTGTAATCAACATGTTTGTGAGTACTAATTTTGCATCACATTTTACATATTGTATCTAGGGGAAGCTTTTCTATGTGCTTCACTAATGAATAACCCGAGAGTCCCTAAAACGGCCGCCAAAACGCGAGAACTCTTCTGCGCATGCGTCTACTACATCTACGTAGTATGACGTCTCCTCTAGCTTGGTGGGAAATCTTTGCAGCTGCGCACTAGCTTCTAACATGGCTGCTTGAAACCCTCGCATTAATGCACATGTCGTGCTAAAACTAACCTATGCAAATATTACTAAGCCACTAATGCAAAAGAAATATTAAGTAAATGGGGTTAGAGTAGAAGTAAGTGGTATACTGTGAATTAATTTAATTTTGTATTCTAACATGTTCTTCTCTGACTTTATTAATGGCTCGTATTTTGGCCTTGGAGGGTGACCACGTCTCTGTTTCCTTGTGGCAACTACGCATGCGCGACGTCTGCTTGTCCTGAGACCAATGAGATCATTGACTGGCTGCCAAACCCGAAGCCCAGCAAGGACATGGGAAGAACAACTTCTGACCCTATGAGAGGAAGAACCTGAAACATTGTATTACAGATTTATCGATCCACATATGAAATGCTTGTGGGAATAAAGCTTGTGGGTATTAGAAGAAAGGGGCGGGGAATTAGACAATAGAACTAAAGAAAATTATTGCACTTAGTATGGTGTGATGTCCTCACCCCACTGCCTGGCCCAAACAAATTGAGGGGTGTACATAGAATTGAAACATTTGGGGGTGGATCATACATTTAATTTGGTATAACAGAGGTAAGTTCTAGTTAGTTAGACATGTGTCCCACTTGATGCTGATGCTATGCTGAGATGCCCGATTTTGCTGCAATCTGATTGAAGAATCCAACACAAGGGAAAGACCGCAGAACAACCGAGGAGGCACATCTAGGAAGGGGTCCGGACGAACCCGAGCCGGAGAGAGTAGCACCAGAGAGGGGTGCAACGCTGGCGTTGCAACTAGAAGAGGTCACCTTCCCGGTCCTGAACCGGTTTCTGAATCCTTGATATTCTGATGTCTAGGTCCTCACAGGATTCTAGGTAAATATTGTTCTGTGGGGTTGTGCTTCGTATTTGCTCTCTGTACTTTCTCTCCTCAGGTACTGTCATCAAATGAGATTAATTAATGTGAATTGATTTATAGACTAATTGAACTACTTTTCCTGATGGAGAATCTTAATGTGTTTACGTGTATTTTGATTTGACTCACAAATGTATTAATTCAGATAAACCTTTAAAACTCCTACTGAGTCTGTGGTTCTTTGAATAAATTTGAATGTATTGTTAATACTATTATCATTTCCTCCCTATTCTAATCTACTACTAGATCGTTCGACAGGTACATTTACTTAAGAGACAGAGGAGATAAAAATACTGGTGTAAAGGTTCTCTAAGGTAAACAAAATTGATGACCAGCAGGTATTTGCTAGGTCTTTGAATGTATGAATGTTTATGGGCCCAAAAGAGTGTTGTGTGTATATATGTGTAGAGCTGGTAAACTCCGCTGCATCAGTTTTTCTTTATAGCAGAGGCATGGTTAGTATAGTTAGTTAGGCGAGGATTGTATTTGAAATTTTGAATTATTGATTTATGTTTTAACCAAAACCCGTTATGTATTGTTTTATGTTGTCTGGAAATTCCTGGGAATATTGAATAGCGGGTGGTAATTGGAAGCCACACTGCAGTGAGGTTATTGGTCTGGATCGAGAAAGTGCAGAAAGTTATGCAGGGCTAGAAGCACTACGTTAGCGAATAATTCTTGTATGCTAGTGAGAATAATTGATAGCGAGGAGTTCGCTGGTGACATTTTGGTATTATATCACCTGGAAAGGGTAATACTAAAGGAGTAGCAGGATCTCTGATGCCTGTGTGAAGAGTAAGCGGAAAAGTTTTACTCATAGTGTGTGAAGAGTAAGCGGAAGGGTTTTAATCGCAGTGAAAGAAATCTTACTATTCTTTGAATTAGGGGGTCAGACACAATAGCGAATGTTTATACGTTGTTAATTAATGAAATTTATACTAAAGTTTAGTGAGAAAATACGTATTCACATTACCTTGTAAAGGAGGGGTCAGTTGCGAGTGCTGCACTGACGTCACTGAGAGCCGCGCTGGGATTGGTTGAAACAGCGGGCGTGTAGTTGATGCGATATTGTAAAGGAGGTGTCAGTAATAAGGAGTGATACTGACGTCACAGAAAAGCCGCGCAAGCATTGGCTGAGAGAGCAAGCAGAGTAGAAGTTGATTTGGTCCTCAGACTAGAAAATGCGCTGGTATTGGAGAATTTTAGAATTAAAAAGCGAGCGTCTGATTGGTCATCAAAATAGAAGTCCCAAGAATAATAATAGATAGTGGAGTTTGCATGTACAATCCTACATTGACAGGGACTCGTCCAGATAGAAGATTTATAGAATTTGCTTACGAACAGTACCTTAATAAGCAAAAGCACGCAATGTACGGAGAAAAGAGAAAAATGTAATTTATGCAAAAGGTTAGGTTGAGAATTATTTTGAAAAGGACAAACCTATTAAGAGTAGAGAAGGAATTCTCATTCCTCCTCCTAATACGCCTGCATCATACATGATGGTGGAAAGAGGCTATAAAACCTGTGTATGGTTAGAAAATTGGGTGGAGTACACCAAAGATGATGGAATATTATCATTTCCTGAGTAGGGAAGCTTTAATGGAAGAATATTGTACAATTTAAGAACACGGATGAATGAATTAGAACCCAAACCTAGATTGACTCAATATGAGGCTTTAGATGAATGGGAAATGGAAGTCTTTGAACAGGATAGACCACGAAGTAACAGGACCCTAAGCAAATATTATCCGAAATTTCCCCTAGAGACTAGAGATAGTCAAATGAAACAATGGAGACAGGCCATGGTGGCAGAAGGTTTATATCCTTTATTAACATCTGAAGAGCAGATGAGAGGTAAATGTACAGAGAAAACCAAGCACTTAACCATGCTAGGTAGCGGAGATGCAGAAGAAGGGTACTTAGAGGACATATTGATGAAAAGTCCTCCAGCTTATAATGAGGGATTCAATACAATGTCCCCTAGTGCCCCGATGATAGGAACGCCTTTGGTTCCTCAGATAGTACATGACACAGACAGTACTTCAAGAGAAGGAGAGGGAAGCAATAAATAAGAATAGAGATTAATTGATTCCGAAAATAACTCAGATAAACGCACATCCAGAAGAATTAACCATACCAGTGACAATAGGTCCGGTAGTCCCATTGTATGGTGAGAATTCAAACTGTCCCAAAGTTCCTGTAATGCCTACCCCAAGCACAGAACCTAGAAAAGAAAAGGTGATAGTAGATGACCAAGCAAGTGAATGTGAATCAGTAATATCATTAATGGATCTGTCCATACAAGAGACAATAATGGAAACCCCGAAAAAAAAATTGCCCAGTTGTTCGAAGGAAGTTAAACTAGAAACTTCAAAAGGAACTAGAAGTGCCACGATAGTAACACCAGAAGATATAGAGAGATGATCTCAAGAAATAGAGAAACCAAAGTCACAGCCAAAATTATTAGACATTTTCAAATTGAGAGTAGAATTAGAAGAAATGGTTGCTGGAAATGTGGGTCTAGACCGACTAAACATGTACAGTGAGGAAGAATTGCTGTTCATTTGTAGAAGCATTACACGAAATACAAAAGCATTCCATGAAAAACTGACAAATCTGGCATCTGAAATGGGAATTGACATAGGGAAATCAAAGGTGTTGCAGAAACTACATAGAGCAGACTTTTCTGATAAAGATTTGGAAAACATAAATGTGTCTGGAAGAAAATTACAAATCCGGGAATTGTTATTTCTGTTACAAAAATGGGTAGATCTTGAAAGATGGAAAGTTAGGTGGGCAAAGAGAAAGGAAGAGGCACAGGTAAATTGAATGACATCTGAATATGCCATGAGAGAAACAGAAAAGGCTGAGAGGTTGTATCCGATGAGGGAGGTACCCGGAGGGGGGTACGTACATGTACCATGGACTAGACAGGATATTTCGTCATTTACAAATGATTTTCCAAAATTGAGAGAGAAACCAGTGGAATGGTACAGACAAGTTGAGAGGTTTGTGAAAGTTTCAAAAGTTTTGTTAAAAAATGTGGATGGTCTGTTTGACATAGTAGTACCTGCGGATTTGTGGACAGAATGTAAAATTGCTATAGATTTGCCTAGTGAGGAATATCCAAGAGATGCAAAAACAGGAGACCCGTCAGAAGACGCAATAAAAAAATATCATCAATGATCACTTTTCTGAAGAGTAAAATTCCCCGGAAAGAAACTGATTGGGTAAAAATAGACAGAACGACCCAAGAAAAGAATGAGTCCGTACATGCCTAGTACGAACGTCTTTTACAGATGTTTAAACAGTATAGTGGGTTTGAAAGTTTAGAAAACAAGGACATGACTCATTTTGTGTATCGATTTGTGACAGGGTTAAGATTGGATATATCACAAATGATTAAACAGCACATGCTGTGTTGGCAATCGAAACCCATTGATGAGATTTTAAAATATGCTAAATATTGTGGGGATGAAATTGATAAAAAACGAAAAGCTTTAGAAGAAAAAGTAATGTGGGCTCCGGTAAAATTAGCTGAACAGCAAGAGCTTACATTAAATAAACAGTCGGAAAATCAAGGAAGATCACGGGGAAGATTGAATCGGGAAGAGGCAAAGAAAAGATTTCCCTGTCATAGGTGCGGGAAGTTGGGACATTGGAAAAACTAGTGTAAAGTTATACAAGTTAACAATGGCCCGAATCAAAATTTAAATCCACAGACGCAGAGTGAGGCGTTGATGAGTCATCAGCAACAGGGTATAGATCTTCAAAGTCAATTGCCACCTGCTCCAAAGTCAAATTTTGTGAGTCAAGCCAAGTACAGTGTGGACACCGGATTTCTGGAAGGAAGTGGTAAGAAAAGTTTTGTAACATTGCAGTTTCTTTTGCAGAATCCACTAATTGATTATGAGCAGGAATGACGGTGCCTGAGGGGGGAGGAAGGAGAGTGCGTACTTGGTGCATCCCTACCGGTAGATCAATCAGGTCCATACATAAAAGGTAAAGTAGAAGGAAATGATATCACTTTCTTGTTGGATACTGGTGCTACCAGGTCTACTGTGAGAACAGCAGACATTCCTAACCTGCCCCTCTCGGGTGAAGACATCCAAGTTGTAGGTGCTTCAAACAAACGGTTTAGAACTCCAATCACAGAACCAATGGAGGTGCGATTTGGGAATTTTAAAGAAATGCACAAGTTCATGGTGTGTGACTCAAGCCCTATAAACTTGCTTGGAAGAGACATATTGTGTAAAATGAACTGCACCATATTTTGCACACTGGATGGTGTTGCAATACAAACCCCAGATGAAGATGGAGTTTACAAGTTCATGCTAGCTAAACAGGGAACAGAAGTAAATTAATTATATCCGATGGTGACTCAAAACGAATTACCTGCCGAAGTCAAACTGACTGTAAACGCAGAGATATGGGATTTTACTGGAAAAGAAATAGGATTGATGGCAAATGTAGATCCCGTAAAAGTAACAGTGAAAGAAGGTGCTGTTTATCCGTATACTCGACAATACAAAATGAGTCCAGAAATAAAGGCAGGTGTTGCAGCAGAGATTGAGCGATTAATCGAACAAGGTATCCTGAAAGAAATAATGAGTAGCACTTGTAACTCACCTATAATTGGCATTAAGAAAGGGAAGTATAAGATGGTTCAAGATCTTAGAAAAATTAATAAGATTGTTGTACCATGCTGTCCAGTAGTGCCCAACCCAGCTGTGATTCTTTATTATTTATCAGATACCCTGGAAAGCAGGTTGGTTCACAGTCATCGATTTATGTCATGCATTCTTTTTTATTTCATTGCATCCAGATAGCCAGTTTTTATTTTCATTTAAATTTGAAGAGCATGTTTACGTGTGGAATCGTGTGCCTCAAGGGTACACTGAAAGTCCTTCAATCTTTAATCAGATTCTCAAAAGAAGCCTTGAATCTCTTGTGTTACCCAGAGAGTCAGTCCTGGTGCAGTATATTGACGACTTATTGGTGGCGTCAAACACTCGAGATGACTGTGTCACTGATTCAATTGCATTGCTAAATAATTTGGCAAAGGGTGGACATAAAGTGTTGCCTGAGAAACTTCAGTTTTGTAAAAATTCAGATAAATATTTGGGACATCAAATAGAGAGAGGAATTAGAAGAGTGATCTGTGAAAGAATCAGAATAATAAGACAAATGCAGTTGTCTCGAACTCAAAAGGAAAAAAGAATGTTCCTTGGAGTTGTAGGATATTGTAGGCAGTGGATTGTAAGGTTTGCTTTATTAGCTAAACCCCTGAGACAGATGACCAGAAAGAGAGTGAAAGATCCTATAGAATGGGATGACGAAAGCATGGGAGCTTTTAGAAAATTAAGAGATTGTTTATGTGAAGCACCTGCTTTAGGAATGCCGGACTATTAAAAAGAATTTGCATTATTCTGCTATGAGCGGGATAATTGTGCACTTTCCGTTCTGACTCAGAGACATGGATTAATAAGAAGACCAGTGGCATATTTTTCTGGTACCCTAGATCCTGTGGCCTGTGTGTTACCAAGTTGCCTGAAAGCTGTAGCCGCAACTTGTGTAAGCATAGAACAGAGTGAGTCAATTGTGATGGGACACCCTGTCAAGGTGTATGTTCCTCACGCCGTGGTGATTTTACTGACCAGGACCCGAACACAGTACCTAACTCCCAGAAGGCTGACAAAATATTAAAGAATAATACTGGGGGCTGAAAATGTGACTATAGTGAGGTGTACTGTTCTTAATCCAGCCACTTTACTACCTGATCCCTACCAAGAAGAAGTGAAAGATGAGGTTGAACATGAATGTCTTGATGTGACAGAACTTAGCACCAAACCACGTCCTGACATACAAGAGGAACCCTTGAAAAATACAGATCATGAGCTATTCGTAGACGGCTAATGTATGCGACACGGGGAGGGAGGATTAAGTGCTGCTTACGCTGTATGTACATTAACTGGAATAGTCAAGCATCCTATTTACCAGAAGTCAGGTCTGCACAAGTAGCAGAATTGATTGCTTTAATTAAAGCATGCAAAATTGGGAAAGATTGGAGAGTAACCATATTCACTGACAGTCAATATGGTTAATGGGCTGTGCATGATTTTGGCCAACTATGGATGCAAAGGGATTTCCTGACTCCTATTAAAAATTTTATTTTTGTGAAAGAATTAATTGAGGCAATTCAATTACTAAAAGAGGTGGCCGTGGTTAAGTGTGCTGCTCACCAATCAGGAGATGACTATGTGACAGCCGGTAACCGATATGCTGACCAAGTTGCCCAACACTGTACAAGGCATAAAATTGCCCCAAACAAGAAAATCGAAACTTGTGGAATCAGCTGCCAACTTATGCTACTTGCAGGAGTGGGAACCTGGGAGGAGGTGAAAGATCTGCAGAATGTATCATGGAGACACACATGTGGGCAGAGATGCAATGATTCGACTTTTCAGACAAGATTGGTTTAACGCAAAGTTCAGGAATGTAGCAGAGAGTCTTTCCAAAGATGTTTAACATGTCAACAAATGAATCCTGGCAGGAAAACTGTGGTTAGTATGGGAAAGATTGGAAAGGCAGAAGGTCCCTTTGTAAGACTCCAATAAGATTTCATTCAACTGCCTGCCTGCCGAGGGTTGAAATATGTACTTGTCATAGTTTGTTTATTTTCAAAGTGGGTGGAAGCATACCCGATCCACAGAAATGACAGCTTGACGGTGGCCAAACGTTTATTAAGAGAACTCATCCCTAGATTTGGTTTCCCAGTAACAATTGAATCAGATAGAGGGTCTCATTTTAATAATGAAATAATTCGACTAATTTGTGAAGCATTCAAAGTTCAACAAAAACTGTACTGCACTTACCGCCCAGAGGCTTCAGAGGTGGTAGAACAATTGAATGGCACAATCAAGTCAAGACGCGGAAATGGGTGTGCATCCACCCCACTGGAATGGCCTGATGCTTTACCTCTTGTACTGATGGGACTTAGAAGTATTCCAGACAAAAATCCTGGATGGAGTCCCCATGAAATACTCATGGGAAGAGCAATGAGGTGAGCATATATACACCATGACACAAGCTGCTGAATATAACTGATGACTTGGTTTTGGAGTATTGCAAAGAGTTGGCTGACAGAGTGTGTTCTATCTCTCATCAGGTTGGGGAAGACGCAGTCAACAGACAGCTGAGCCAAGCGCATGATCTGAATCCCGGTGACTGGGTAGTAGTGAAGAATCACACTCGAGAATCGTGCCTAGCACCAAGGTGGGACAAACCGCATCAAGCTATACTGACTACTTCAACAGCTGTAAAGTGTGCAGGATTGCCTAATTGGATTCATGCAAGTCACACCAAAAAGGTACCAGCTCCTGAAGAAGAAGAATTTCAATTGAAACAAGAGATTGAAGTTGCTGAAGGTTGTGCAGGTGAAGAACTTCCTATAGAAGATCCTGAGGTAGCTGCCCAAGAACAACCAAGCACTTATCAGGACGACTGGATCCCAGTGGTGGACATACCTGAAGTATTTAAAAGAACAAGGAGTCAAACACAGTTAGACAGGCAGGAAAAGAGTGAGGACCAGTCAGATGTAGAAGAACTCGCTCAGGAGAGTAGGGAAACGACTATTAGGGTACCTGACCAGGAACAGTTAAGGAGAGAACAATATACTCAGACAGAAGAAAACAAAAGCCCCACTCCTGGGTTTGAGGAGGGACAGATAGGGTTTAGAGAAAACATTCAGGCAGAAGAAGGTAAAGAGCTAAAAAGACCTGAACAGGACCAGACAGACATAGAAAAACAAGTTCAGGATACAGAAGAAAAACCAGACTTCACCAATCCTGAACAGGGACAGATTGAGGTAGATGAACTTATCAAGGCAGAACAGGCCAGAACAATAAGCCCTAGACAAGGTCAGGTAGAGAGGAAATCTGAAGACGAAGATAATCAAATTGTGCCGGAAATAACAGAAAATAAAAGAAGCCTTGAAGAACCTGGCAGTGCTGTGAAATTTAAGAAAAGTCGAAAAGGTGATAATTGGCCAAGAATTATTAAGAGACTGAAATACCGTCTTAAGACAATCAGTGAAGAACCTGATCAAGTAAACGAAGTATCCAGTCAATCTGGACCTTCCACAGTAACACTAAAACGAAGGAGTCAAAGGTTGAAGAGATTGAATAACAAGTTTAAGGGTCCTGAGTGGACATATGTCATTCTTGAAGATTTTGAAAATCTCGACTTAAATGAAGAAAGTAATGAAGAGCTGAATGATGAACAAATTGATGGAAAAGTGAGACTGACTTGAAAAGGAGAGAAGACGCTTAAGGCTTATGGTGTAATCTCATACCAAGTTCTGAATTAAAGAAGAGAAAAATCTTCTTGTCCAAAATGTCTGATACTAAAGTTACTGGAAAACCAAAACAAAGCTGTATAAAGAAGTGCTGTAGGATATGTATATGTAGCTTATTAATAGTGGTCATGATATGGGTAATATTAGCAATAGCTATTCCCTATTTAATGGTTACTGACAAACAGAATAGTACTAATGCACATACGGAAGTAGGAAATATTAAAGGAGATAGAGTAGATCTAGAAACACCAGACGAGTTAGATTCACACCACACTGTAGACAAAAACTAAACTGGTTTAAATGTATTTGCAAATCTCTTAGTGCATTATGTAGAAACAATGGAGGTTAGTGATTGTTATGTTTGCATGAAATTGCCAAACTCAGTAGCTGAAGGGGTAACTTATCATCAATTACCTTTGACATATGGTATTTCATATAGTGTATTAGCTAGTTTATTTTACAGAACTGGAAAACTGCAATATTATTATTCAAATGTAGATGTAATATTTTCAGAAGTGCCTATGCGAAAGAGCATGAACCCTGTCCTTAGTACTAGAGACTCACAATTTATGGGTGAATACTTCCTAACAATGAAGACAATAGATATAGCCGATGCACACAAACGCAACCTAACATGTAAATTGCATGAAGAAGAAAAGATATTTTTGAACTTAGTAGAACAAAGGAGACAGGGTTTCCACAGAAGGGCCTCACAACCGAAACCTCAGATACCCAAATGGGCTGAAAGGGAAGATCTTTTGGTAACTGACAAGACTCATGCTGCTATGACTCTGGATTTTGAAAAGAAAGGGAAAATCTGTCTCCATAGACTAAAAACAGAATATAACAATGTATTTATTGTTTCCAGTGAATGTGAACATAACTTCTTAGTAATTGGGGGTTGGGGACTGAAGGGAGGAACTGATCCAGTATTCCATGGAATTTATTATATTTGTGGAAACAAAGCCTATTTTAGGTTACCTGATCACTGGTACGGGAGTTGCTATTTCAGAATAGTATTCCCTAAAGTTTATCATGTTAAAAGGATCAATGGAAACAATAATGATAGTAATGGACTAACCCGATATAAAAGAGCTAGTTTTTCAGAAATAGTAGGTGATATATTTGGTGCATTGATACCTTCAGTGGGAGTTCTGCTGAATTCTCAAAAAATCTGGCAATTGTCAACAGTAGTTGATCGGTTATTTACTGACACTGCTGGAGGATTTTTACTGATCAATACAGAATTAGTTGCTGTCAGATCTATGGTTTTGCAAAATCGACTTGCCCTTGATATCTTATTAGCAAAAGAGGATGGAGTCTGTAAAATGTTGAAGGCGCAACATTGTTGCACATATATACCTGAAAAAAGTATACAAATTGGAAGGTATATTAAAAATATTACGCATTTGGAAGAAGAACTGAAACCACTGGAGGTTGACAGTGCATGGAATAAAAAATAAAAAATAGTTTTTCCACTATTAGTAGTTGGTTTTCTAACAAAGGTAAGAGTATCTTAGGTCAAATACTATTGCTGATAATGGGCATAACTTTGTTAGTTTTGATGATAATGTGTTGCCACAAATGCAGTGGAAAAAGAAAAAGATACGAAGTGAATGAGAAGAGTAGGAAAAGAAAATTAGACGAAATACAACTTGAAGAATTGAAGGGAAATATCTACAAAAGAATGAAAGGATCACAATTTAAGAAATCGAAATGATAGAGTGCAAAAGTTGGCATCTGATTTAATAGAAGCTAGTGATGGCATAAAATGCCATCAGAGAGGGGATTGATGGAGCAAGCTTTCGTAAAAAAAAAGAAACTTGCTCGTATGCAATCCTCTCGAATAACCTGAAACATTGTAATCAACATGTTTGTGATTACTAATTTTGCATTACATTTTACATATTGCATCTAGGGGAAGCTTTTCTATGTGCTTCACTAATGAATAACCCGAGAGTCCCTAAAATGGCCGCCAAAACGTGGAAACTCTTCTGCGCATGCGTCTACTACATCTACGTAGTATGACGTCTCCTCTAGCTTGGTGGGAAATCTTTGCAGCTGCGCAGTAGCCTCTAACATAGCTGCTTGAAACCCTCGCATTAATGCACATGTCGTGCTGAAACTAACCTATGCAAATTTTACTAAGCCACTAATGCAAAAGAACTATTAAGTAAATGGGGTTAGAGTAGAAGTAAGTGGTATACTGTGAATTCATTTAATTTTGTATTCCAACATGTTCTTCTCTGACTTTACTAATAGCTCATATTTGGGCCTTGGAGGGTGACCATGTCTCTGTTTCCTTGTGGCAACTAAGCATGCGCGACGTCTGCTTGTCCTGAGACCAATGAGATCATTGACTGGCTGCCAAACCCAAAGCCTTGCAAGTACATGGGAAGAACAACTTCTGACCCTATGAGAAGAAGAACCCGAAACATTGTATTACAGATTTATCGATCCACATATAAAATGCTTGTGGGAATAAAGCTTGTGGGTATTAAAATTAAGGGGCGGGGAATTAGACAATAGAACTAAAGAAAATTATTGCACTTAGTACGGTGTGATGTCCTCACCCCACTGCCTGGCCCAATCAAATTGAGGGGTGTACATAGAATTGAAACATTTGGGGGTGGATCATACATTTAATTTGGTATAACAGAGGTAAGTTCTAGTTAGTTAGACACACTTGTCCCACTTGATGCCGATGCTATGCTGAGATGCTGCCCGATTTTGCTGCAATCTGATTGAAGAATCCAACACTAGGGAAAGATCGCGGAACAACGAGGCACATCCAGGAAGGGGTCCGGACGAGTCCGAGCCGGAGCGAGTAGCACCAGAGAGAGTTGCAACGCTGGCATTGCAACTAGAAGAGGTCACCTTCCCGGTCCTGAACCTGTCCTGAATCCTTGATATTCTGATGTCTAGGTCCTCACACCATTCTAGGTAAATATAGTTCTGTGGGGTTGTGCTTCGTATTTGCTCTCTGTTCTTTTTCTCCTCAGGTACTGTCATCAAATGTTATTAATTAATGTGAATTGATTTATAGACTAATTGAACTACTTTTCCTGATGGAGAATCTAAATGTGTTTACGTGAATCTTGATTTGACTCACAAAAGTATTAATTCAGATAAACCTTTAAAACTCCTACTGAGTCTGTGGTTCTTTGAATAAAAGTTGAATGTATTTTTACTACTATTATCGTTTCCTCCCTATTCTAATCTACTACTAGATCTTTCGACAGGTACATTTACTTAAGAGACAGGGGAGATAAAAATACTGGTGTAAAGGTTCCCTAAGGTAAACAAAATTGATGACCAGCGGATATTTGCTAGCTCATTGAATGTATGAATGTTTATGGGCCCAAATGAGTGTTGTGTGTATGTATGTGTAGAGCTGGTAAACTCCGCTGCATCATAACTCTCCACTTGGCAATGGTAAATAGCAAAAAAAAAAAGTGGAGTTACACCTAGGTAAAGGAGTACATGTACACATGAGTAAATATACATGTGGATATTTACATTATGTATCTTGCCCATAGCTTGTTGGAATTCTCAACATGTACCCAATGAAAACTGCAATTGATATATGCCATGATTAATTTCCCCACCAGTGAGGGAAGCTTTCCCTGCTGTTGCCTGTGCTGCCTGAGTTGACTGTGCGTAAGAAAAATCGTGTACTGGTGCTGCCCACAGCGTACCTGGTATCTGTATTTGGGAAACTTGCGGTAGTGCTGTGTGTTCCGTACCTCCTCATCTGTTGCTGAGGGTAACATGCCCAGAATCTGCCTATGCAATACATGCCCTCTGTATAAGGGACGTTTAAACTTCTGCTGCCTTGTGCTATATATCGGTGGCTCCTCCGTTGAGTCGTACCAGAGAAAAAAATTAAACGATAACAACACCATGTTATTATTTTTTGTTCAGTACTGGCTCTGTTGCGTTTCTTTAAGGTGCGGAGCAGGGCTGGGCTGCCCACGGAGCAGGGGGAGGAGTTGTGGGCACTTGCTAAGTGCGCATGACGGTTTGGCCTGCCGTCTTGAGCTGGCCAAACAGACATACGCACTTAGCATGTTCTCCACCGAGCTGTGTTGCACAGCCAGCTGGAGAACATGCACAGACTCCCACTACCTGTCTGAGTACCAAACCAGGCTGCTCTGACCAATCACGATGCTGTTGTCATGCTGATGACAGTAGTGTTGTGATTGGCTTAGGGGAGTCTGGGAGCCTGTGTGCTTCCTGTGTCGACCGAAGAGGACAGAGGAGAGAAGGCGGCCGAGAGGTAAGTGAAACTTTCTTTGTTTTCTTTTCTTCTTTTTTAAATGCCCTCCCCCCACTCCACCCCTACTGCCCCGTAGCAGCCGCTACTGGTGCTGTATCCGTTCATTGTACAAGTGAAGCTTGCATCGCAGCTACTTGTAAGCACTTGTTCTGTGTATAAGGGAAGATTTCATTGCTGCAGCCTATTCCATACCTGTTCTGATTGTGAAGGAACCGTGTATTGCAGCTCCATTTGCTATATGTGCCCAGTCTGTGAGGTAATATCTCACATTTGCTGCTCTGTAATGTGCATGATCCATCCAGGTTGAAGGGGAACGTGAATCACAATCCCCATTCTATGCATAAGGGAAGCTCTCACTGACGCTGACTGACTTGTATGTGTCCTATTTCTAAGGGAAGTTTGTGTTACTGCTTCCTGTGTATCATCTACTCTGTGTCTTAGACAAGCTTACAGCGCTCCCACCAGTCCTGTACCTCTTCTGAAGGTGAAAGAATGTGAAAGAACCTTACGCTGCACAGCTGCTGACATCCTGTACATACGTGCTGTGTAAGGGAATCTTGCTATGCTGCTGACAAAAACAGCCCCTCCTCTGGGTATTGGATAGAGGCCGGAGCTGTTACTGTGCTGGGCCTGTTGTTTGCATGTGTGTGTCTGGGTGTGAACTGAAACAGATTTGCACTGGTGCCTGAGATGCTGTCCATGTTTTCAGTGCGTGATGGAAGTTTGTGCTATTTCTGCCTGTGCTGTACATGTCATGTTGTATGAGGGTAACTTGCCCTTTTGCAACATATGTTTTTCGTGAGTACATCAAGCTCCCTTGATGCCTATTGGTGCTCTTGTTTCAAATATATACGCAAAAAGCTTGCCCAGATGCTTCCCAGTTCAATACCTGTTCTCTGTGTCATGGGAAACCTGAAGTACTGTTGCTCAGTACTGTACGTATTTTGTGTGCATTAAAACTTGCCCGGCCAGGAGCAGCATCCTTGCTGCTCAGCCCACTCTCTTCAACTGACATTTTTCCAACCAGGCACTCATCAACATTCGTTACGTTAAAAAAAACACACACACACACACACACACGTCCCCACGCACGCACGCACACACACACATGCTGAGTAGCACTGGGAACTGTGGAGAGAATGCATTGCAACAACCACAAGCCACAACACAAAGCATACACTTTCTGGATTAAAAACAACTGTACACATACTGTAGGTTATCCGCCAAAGGCTCATGACCTCCAGCAGAGGTGGAAAGAAGGGAATAATAACTTCCTCTGCAGATGAAAGTGCCATTGTTAGACAGCTCTTAATGAGAGTTAGCCTGTCTCTCAGCACTTCCAATTCTGGCAAATAAGGGAACATACATAAAGGAAGATAAAGTGATTTCCACATGATAAATCAATGTGGTCATCTGAAAAAGCTGTTGTTAGAGAACAAGCCTTCATTTACTAAAGTTTGCACAGGCACTCAAACCATGCAACAACAAGCATTTGCTATGCAATTGGTCTCGCATTCGCAAAAGTTTGAGCTATTGGCATTGGAAATGACAAACCTTTTATCTATGTGTTGGTTTTGATAATTTGAGCTATTGGCATTGTGAATGACAAACCTTTTATCTATGTGTTGGTTTTGAAAACAGATAAATAAAAGGCATTGTCAATTACAATTCCAATAGCTTAAACTCTCACAAATGCGAGACCTATTGCATAGCAAATAGGTCTCGCCTTTGGGACCGTATAACTGTTTAGCCATGCAACTGTTGATGTTGTTGCACCAGGGACATTGTGCTGCATAACTAAATACTTATAAGGTCCCAAAGGCGAGACCTATTGGCTATGCCAATAGGTCTCGCCTTTGCGACCTTATAAGTGTTTAGTTATCCGGCACAATCTCCTTGGTGCACCAACATCAACTGTTGCATGGCTAAATACTTATAAGGTCCCAAAGGCGAGACCTATTGCATTGCAAATGCTGGTGATGGTTTGTATTCTTAAAACAGAATAAAGCTACTTTGATGATGATGATGATGATGATGATGATGATGATAATGAAAGTAAAGAGGAAGATTCTAAGGCGGGGGAAGGAGCAAAGGCTTGGAGAGCATCGAACTGAAGAGAGAGCCGACCGAGCTGAGAGAGAGATGGAGGGGGGAGAACATGCGATGTGAAAGGGAGAAAAGAATACAGTTTGAGAGGTAAAGAGATATGTCAGTGATGGAGAGCACTGATGAGGGACAGTGTTTTAAAGAGAATGCAAAGGACGACAGATAACGCTGTCAAGGGGGTCAGGGCTGCAGGAAGGGAGACAGGGGTAAACGGGCTGTGAGAGAGACAAAAACTGAGCCTGACAGACAGGGAAGACGCGAGAGAGAGGTGGAGAGAGAGGTCGGGGTACAGCGTGACAGCATCAGCCACACAGAGGGCGAGAAGGGTGCGGGTGGAGAGACAGAGAGGCGGATAGAGGCCAGGATGCACAGAGAGACAGACACAAGCTGTGAGAGGGACAGAGAGACAGACAGAACATGAGAGAGAAGCGGAAGGTAAAAAGCAGCAGCATGAAGGAGACCGGTATAGGGAGAGGTCAATAAAGAGAGCGTGAGTGGGGTAGAGTGGGAGACAGTGAGAGAGAGACTGCATGTGCGGTGCTGTGTCAGAGACACAGAGGGAGTGGGAAACACCCGGTGAGAGGTGCACAGAACCGAAAGCGAGAGAGACACTAGAGGGGGGGGCTGGAAGAGGCGGAGCAATCCGTGGAGAGGAGCCCCCGAAAAATACAGACAGCTTTCAAAACAACCTGCCATGAATATGCACGAGGACAAGGTACATACAGTGACTTTCAGAGATCATTTGCAGATGTCTTGGTCATTCAGAGCTGTTGGTTTTTACTATCCAGTGGCTCCACGTGAGCGATACTGAGAGAGCGACAGAAATACAGAAGGTGCTAGAGAGAGACAGGGCATGATAGAGAGACAGAGCTATGAAAGAGAGAGGTCATGAGTGATAGAGGTAATGAGACAGTGACATATACGCAGAGTGCAAAGTGATACACGAGAGAGAGCGTAAATAAAGGCAGCTCTCCCGGACGGGAGCGAGGTCCCGAAAGAGTGACAGGGGAAGAGTGCCACGAGTGAGTGCTCGGAGAGGTGCTGACAGGGAGAGCTTGGCGGGAGGCTGGATCGGGCAGCACTCCAACAGAACCTCACCCCCTCAAGCCAGAGAACATAATGCGTCTGTGTTCATATGCCAAACAGACGGAGGCACTGGCACAGAGGGGCACATAGAGTATCCATGTAAGGAGGGCAGGAGACCAACAGGCAGCCAGGACGTGCCTGCTAGACTGCAGACATATATAGGCCCCGTTGCACCAGCAACAAACACATGGCTTCCATAGACAGTTATTATTCACACACCGTCCAGATGGGCATCATACAGTGCGCATCTTCAGCAAACCATATGTAAAAGACATGTTCCTATTGGCTTTGTCAGCGCTGGTTAAGAACGGGCTGCTTTTTGTGCAGATTTCGTGCGCAGGGCGTGTTTGAAGCCTTCTATGAAAGATTAAATTATTGTGGGGGCACCTCGTGGCAAACAAGGCTCCCTTTGACGTGAGGCTCACGCTGGGGCTTGAAAACATGCCATTATCAGGGGAAGGTTCTAACCGGAAGCACAATCAGGGGAGGGCCCTGCAGGGACGCCGCGGGGGGACTGCAGGTGGGTGGGAGACCTAACCTTATTTAAGATTTGCACAGCTTATGCAAAAGGGCAGAATGGGGGAAAAGTGCGGCGTGCGGTGTGGCATCGAGTTAAAGGCTATATGTTGTAAACAATATTTAACCCAGCCAACTTGGTGATTTACAAACAAACGGAAAAAAGTCTCAAAGCACAAAAAAAAATTACAATCAATAAACACAAATAAAAAGAAAAAAAAAGGTGTAAAAAAAAGACTCCAAGAGGCGATCGCGCAGCAGCATACACGTCATTATGCCTAGAGGTATTAACAGCACGCAACAGTCATGTGCCACTCAGTAATACTTACAGTGGGGCACAATATCTATAATAACAAAAAAAAAAAATGTATGCTAAGGCAGCCTGGAATCATAAATGCAATTATGTCGAAGTTTCCACTCTTAAAACTGCCAACTGCCCTCTAATTTCATGTAACGGGACAGCTGAGTTAAAACAAGTCAGCTTTACTTGTTTGATATTGCTTAATCTGCTATGTAACAATGTTCTCATTGGAGTTGAATAGTTAAGTCTCACACGGACAATCCCTCATTGCGATCGCGATCACTGTAAAAGCAAAAGTGATCGCAATCGCGAAGACGCACACTAGGGATGCGCGCGCAGCAGCGGGGGGGTTATGGTGCTGAAGGCTGGCGCAGTATGGCTGGGCGAGAAGGGAGGGGGAAATGCGGGGGAGAAGCTGTGCGCGTGATCTGCCTGATCGCTCTCTTGCGAGTTCCCAGTAGAGCCGCCATTTTTGATAGGTATACAACAACGGCAAAGCGCTGACAACAGCAGTAAAACCTGTTTCACTTAACCAATAATCGACGTTGCAAACATTTTTCTTTAAAAAGTAGGAATTTATTAATTCTTCTTTAAAACACTGGCCTTCGAGCAAACGGAGTCCCAGTGCGCCTGTAGGAGGCGCTGAACACTGTGTACTACCAGCGGCCACCGGACGTGTACGGAAGCCTGGTGAGTGGGCGGAGCAGTTGGGGATGGATAGGGAAGCGAGTTCCCAGTAGAGCCGCCATTTTTGATAGGTATACAACAATGGCAAAGCGCTGACAACAGCAGTAAAACCTGTTTCACTAAACTATTAATCGACGTTGCAAACATTTTTCTTTAAAAAGTAGGAATTAATGAATTCTTCTTTAAAACACTGGCCTCCGAGCAAACGGAGTCCCAGTGCGCCTGGAGGAGGCGCCGAACACTGTGTACTACCAGCGGCCACCGGACGTGTACGGAAGCCTGGTGAGTGGGTGGAGCAGTTTGGGACGGATAGGGAAATACATTATATGGCGTTGTCCAGGGCTGGCGCAGGAAAGGTAGATGGCTGGGGAAAAGGGAGGGGGGAATGCGGGGAGCAGCAGTGCGCGTGCACACCATCGTGCACTCTAGCTTGGCGCCAGCTCAAAAATGTGGGTAGCACTTTCAAAACCCACCTACTAAATGTCTCACCAGACCAGCGCATGCGCTGCGTCAGGCGAGACCTAAAAATGGCGCTGCATATGCAGGCCTTTGAAATGGTAAATACATTGACGCTATCTTTAGCATCACATTGCTGCTCACGAGCCCCGAACACAACTTTAGGAAGAGGACCCAGTTGAGGTTCCACATCTGACAACAGAGCTAATAGACCACATCTATCATCATGTTTAACTGTCTTTAAGGCTTACTTTTAAAAGTTATCACATGAAATCAAGATGGGAGTTACATATATTCATAATATTGTTTGCAGGTTCTGAGGTTATCCAGTGTGTAACCGACTGAAACATTGGAATAAAAACATTAATTACTATAAATATAATAAGTGGGGACATTGATAATTTAAAAGGCTGAAGCATGGACACAAAGCTGTACAAAACCTAAGACCAAAACTCTGCAGTGCTCCCACCCCTACGATGAGAGCAGAGTAATCACCTATTGTTTAAGCTCTTATCTGAATCATCTTAGCTAAATCATAGAAAATACGTAATGGTGCAGTAGACACTAAATCATCCATCACAAAGATGTCTTGACTAATTTAACCAAAAGTATGACGACGTATGAAAAACCTATGGGACCACACCCCCACAATCTGAACGATCAACTATACCAATAATTTTTATACCACAACAACACCTTGACTAGCATATATGGACGAAAGCCAAAATGAACATCAACATGTGGTTTGGTCTGACCTCGTACACCAAAGAAGATCAAGTTTGACTACCCTACCAACCTCCAAGCCACACAAATACCGTGTCTATGTCTCTTCTCCCAATACACAAACTAGACTATTGTTTACAATGAGGATTTTCCATGCTTTAGGCACAGAGGAAATCTATGATTTTATCAAAACCAATGAGGCAAGTATAATATGAAAATCGCTTTATTACAATCACTTACAGCATCAATGACGGCACAAGCAACCACATAGCATCACTGCATCATGGAACATGGGAAAGATGCTGTCTAGGCTTTTGGCATAATGCACCCTTATTGTGCCCTGAAAGGGTACCCCTTGTACCAATCAGCCTATGGATCGCCCTGTAACTCTGCCAAAGCCCTGGATGTGGCCACCATCATATCTAGGGCCCCCCACCATGGCAGGCTCCATGATCTCCTGCAACGTGCGGTTACCAGTCCTTATAGCTGGACAATTCCCATCTACCTCTGACAGGTTACCAGTCCTTCTAGCTGGACAATTCCCATCTACCTCTGCAGGTGTTCCCCGTCCCTATTGGGGGAACCACGTGGTGTTTTCACTATAGAGACCAAGCCCTTATTTTATTTTAAAAATAATGTCGAACCAAGTCCTCCTGCTTGATGGGCTTGTGCATGGCTTATTTACCCCTCCGTAGGCAGCAGTGATGACCCCCTGGATTTGGGAACGACTGCACATTACTTTAACTACAGTATAGGGTGAAACCCTGAGGTACCCTCTGTGCCAGTCAGGGCCTTGTTAGGTGATGCCGGGTCGTATATTTACACATCACCGCATTGCCCTCATTTCATGATACACTTGTAAGCATCATGGATTTCGCCTCCCAAGCCATCAGTATATTTGTCAACAAGATGTTGCTTGTGGCCACACCCTACCTTTTTCTCTGCCATCTGACCTAATGCTTGTTACCCTTCAGTAGGCAAGTTTGATGGCCTCCACTTAAATTGGGAACTACTGTTCTCTGATTTAACCACAGCTTAATTTACCCCTCCGTAGGCACATTCGATGGCCTCCCCAGAGTTGAGAACAACTGTTCTCTACTTTAACCCTAGTTCAGGGTGATGTCCCTACGGTGCCCTCAGTGCCAATGAGGGCATCCTTGTTAGGTGTTGCCAAGTCGTGTGTTTACCCATCACCACCCAGTGCCTCATTTCAGGATACACTGGTAAGCATAGTGGAGTTTGTGGCCAGCACCATACCCTTATCTCTGCCAGCTGACCTCCACCTGTATGGGAGTACAACGCCGGCAAGAATTCTTACCCCATAGGGAGTGCCAAACTACTGCTCTCCACGTAACCATAGTTCTGTCTGATTTAATCCATTGTGCCCTTACTTTCAGCATTTGACTACACCCATGTTTCCCCCCCCCCCTACATGGGTATTCCCAAGTAGGGGTTCCAACTGATAACCGTGTGCCACACCAGCAAGTGGGAAATTTACCTGCTCCTTCTATATTTGATGCACCCAGGAGTCTGGTAATTTTCCGCATATGTGCCCTGCACCTTTATTTATCAAACCATTGGGAGTCGCTGCACACACTTTTTTGGAATGACAACCTTGTGCGACCCACTTATTTAAAACCCACTCTGCGGGTTCCTGGCCTGTACCCTTCTACCTGGTTATGGCAAATGTAACACCTACAGTTTTGTGCCTGCACCCCGTAATCTGCTTCATTTCATGTCCATATTGCATGCCAGCCCCTCACGTCTGACTGCGATACTTAGATGCTATATCGCCAAGCTGATTTCCCCCCCCCCCCCCCCCCCCAGCACCAGTTGTCCACTTCCCAACTTCTGCTAATGTATACCAGGGAGCAGACAAGCAGGTGGTGCATTGTGGTAAATCATAGATGGCCACATCAGGGCCTATACTAGGCTGTAACCAGGTTGCTTAACCCAGGAATTGGACCTAGATCAAAGGATTCTCCCTGAACTTAATTGCCTTCCACCTGAATCAAAGGCCTGCCTATTTACTGGTTTTGCCACCTAGTACCCTTCTGGTTGGTGATATGGAACATTCTACTCAGCATAAGCTGACAGTCTTGCACTGCCATCACACCACCTGTGCCCCTTGTAATCCATCCTCCTGTGCAGTGATCATATGGATAAAAGCCAAGGGGACCCTGGAATGCTCTTTAACCCTCATTTCCTCTGCACTAATGGCAGGCACCACTCACTGTTTCAACCATAGGGGCTCCCTTAGGAAGAGTGTGAAATAGTCTTGCTGGGGTGGTCACCTCGGCTATTCGACTTTTGTGTCCGTCCTCACCAAGCTACCTGCCTGCCCAGCTTCTGGTGCTTATACCTGAGTGGCTTCGCAAACTTGCCTGTCTGTATACTACAATCTGTCCATTAACTTTCTCAAGGAATTTTCAAAGTGCAGTTGAAATCTGTGTTGTTCAACTGACCCTCCTCAAAGGCCGTTTAAATGTAACCATATGAGTGGTGCGGGACATCATGTCGGAATCTCACAGTTGCAGTTTCATATTCTGGTGCAGTCCCCATTTATGTGACTCCTACTGGAACCGCTCTATCTAATGTGCATGTCTATGTACCTAAACGACCTACTAGACATCTTGGGGTCGAAACGTCGACACTCTTTTCCTTGAGCTAGCCCCCTGGAACAACAGAAACTTAGTGACTGTGTTTCTTTTTTATGGTCTAGCTATTGAATTATACGAACATTATATGTATTTTTGGCGAAATAATTAGGCCATAATGGAGTATTTTTGTCACTTGAACTTGGCATTATTTGCTTTCACGATTTTCCCCACACTCTTTTTATCCTCACGAGAATCACCTATTTCCCCCTTTTCTTCTCTTCCCCTGTCTTTTTGGGCACTCAAACATGTATGAATATGAATTGGCATTTTGACATATGCATTAATGTATGTTTTCAAAAGAAGTAGTGTGATTAAATAAAACTCACTATCCATTACTGTCATACATTGTTGTCGATTCCGCACGACTATAATGTTTTATGATTTGTCTGTTTAAATATTGTTTGCTGGGACCTCTCGATATTGTACTGTTATCTACCCAGGTCCCAGTACCATTGGGTTTACCCCTTTATGTATAATGTCTATGTACCTAGTTCAGCTCATTTGATGCCCTTGCCTGTGGCTCGAGGCTAACTAGCCCCAGCTGGGCATGCTGCTGCTGTCTGAGTCTTGCAGGTAAGAGTGGAAGGAGCATGTCAAACAATCGCTGCTCCCATTGATATAAAGTGTGTGTACCTGCCCTGCCAAAATGCCATTAATTGCTAGTGAATGTCCCTGCTATTATACAAATGGCACAACTTCTTATGGGAAGGCCATAAGTAATGGATGCCACTGTACCCTGCGTGACTCAATTGTGCGATTCTAGGCAAATGCCTGAATTTTTTCTTGTACCTTCGATTGACAAAAGGGCACCCTGAAATGCATGTGGTCGGGACATCCACTGTATAAACTTTCTCTTGTAGGTAAATGTTGAGCTATACTGTTCTTCATCTAACGTAACAACCACGGGGGTTCCTGTTTGCTGCCCACTGGGCGAGGCGAGTGATGCTCCACCGGAAGTTTAATGACCACTTTGATGTAATGACTTTACAATATCTTTGTAATACAAAAGGGGGACATTGCTACCAGTGCTGGGAGCAGACTGGCGGGGGCGGTGGATCCCCTGACATCTAATCTGCCCACGATCCTTCTGGGCTTTCCAAGCACCAGTTAAACACACCTCGTCATACCCCCTTTGTTTAACAGAACTGACACACCCAATAGGTTGACCTCCCCTTTTACTATCAACTCTGCAGTCCTACTGCCAGCACGAAGAAAGGAATGATTAGATTCGGCGCTCTACCATATCACTCAACAAAACTATGAACCAAGCTTACAGCCCTTCACACTGGGCCCGCCTGGCCTCCAGCAGCAGTGCTCTGTTATCTACGTTAATTAACAAGTCTGGCCCGCTGTATTATTAACGGGGTTGCCCTACAATGTTGCCCTAGGAAGTAGAACACCAAATGTGCGAGCTTGCCACAACATCTAGCTCAGCATGCCACCAACTAGCCGTCTCCAGCACCAGAGAGTCATGCAGCCACTCCTTGGCCTGAATACTAAACCAGGTTAAGCTTATGTGTGGCATTGAAAGACCCATCTCTCAGCGCACGCGAGGTCACCAATTAATGCCATTAATCCTAGACAAGTCACCCAACAGCACCAGTTGGCCCTCACAAACCTTGTGTTCTGGCGCCAGATTTGGAAAGAGCCTTGCCTTCGCTTGCTGCCCCCTGGGGCAAACAATGTCCTTACACTGGCCGCAACGACAGCAATGCCCTCGTGCAGCAGGGGTGCTTGGTCAAAATCACTTGCCAACTCCTTAAACGTAACCTTCATGATAAAGCATCCACCAAACATGCACCTGCGAACCTTGACTAGCTCACTTTTCCACTAATGCCTCCACACTGGCTGCACGCAGGAGGTCTGATTCCGTATGGTGGCATGGAGTGAATATTTACACATAACTCCTTCGAAAAATGAGAATGTCTCAAAGGGTGGGCGTCCTTGTGACATAGCTTTGTAGTATCACCAGTACTGTAAAATGAACTTCTTGTTCCCAACCAAGTCAACACCTACACCCACCAAAACAACTGTTTAACTCGTATGCCACCAACAGCGCCACTCCAGGCACCAGACAGGAAAGGCAGAGGTTTGAAACCAAACATCCCAACTCCCACAAACACCCCATGGGGCAGGTCACTCGCAAAGGCCCCAATGTAAGGACCCAATCTTGGACACAATGCCACCTCCCTAAACACATCTCACAAGTTTTTCTACTACAATTTTGGAATGTACACAAAGTTTACTCCACACATCAGTGGAAATAATATTTCACAATTTGCCCTCCCATTGGATGGTGCGGTGTGTTTAAATAATGCCATGAATGGCCCCAATTATACTTTACAGAAGTCTCACACTGGCCATGGTTGGGCCAGGCTCTGAAAAAACATAACGGTAGCACAAACTTGTTCACCAAGTAAGTCGGGGAGTTGTAATGTATAGCTTTATGCATCAAGCAAGCTCTCTTGAAGTGTATCCTAGCTTCAATGATGGCTGAACGACTTAGAGACCTGGAATGGCAGAGCAATTTAAGGGAATGCCCATAGCGAAGAAGTCTCCATAGGCAGTGGCTCGTAAGAGGAGGACCTGAGGTTATACATCAGTTGCCTGGAGCTTCTTTGTGATCAGGTATATGACCAGAGACAGTAAGTCCTTGCTGTGTTATTCTCTGGGAGGACAATATATTAGTGGTCTGCAAAATAAACCATTTGGGGAGAAACCAGGTCTAGGATGTTGGCAGGGCTTGCCAAAGTCCTTTGCCACTTCTGCCTGGACAGGCACATCTCAGTAATAGCTGAATCCTCGAAAGTGGTTAAGGACTGGAATTCAGGGCACATGTAGAATTCTAGTGATTGGATGTTAGATCAAGAGATCTTTCAGTGCTTGTTTACTAGCTGGGGACCCTTCGAGATAGGTCTCTTTTCTTTTTGGCTGAATTATCAGTTGCAGAGATACTAGTGCTCAAAGCCAGGCTAGGAATAGCTAACTGTGGATGCCTTACTTCAGAACTGGAAGGGTTAGGTAATCTATGCCTTTCCGCCCTTCGCCATGATCACAAGGACGGTGGCACAGGGGTGGACCTGGTGAACCACCCCATTTTGGAAGTCTTAAGAATGGTTTCTGGTTCTTCTTTGACGTTCTTATGATTCTCCAATCCTTCTTCCCTACTTTGCGGAAATTCACAAAAACACTTAACCTCACCAACTAAACTTGGAAGGCCTTTGACTCATGGCCTGGAGGATTTCAGGGTTCAATGGTCACCTCCAGGCATTTCAGAGCAAACTCAAATGTTCATCAGCAAAACCTAGTCAGAGAGTACCAACAAGACGTACAGGTCTGCCAGGAGACAAGGCCTGCTTGGTGTGTTGGCTGAGGATTGGATTTCGTGGGGGGCCGACCTTATACATGTAATGAACTTCTTGACCAAGCAGTGGGTCTCTGACCTAGCATTCAGGTCCATCAATACCTTTAGGTCAGCAATCTCAGTGGGGAATACTCCTTAAAGAGGTGTTCCGCCAGGGAGCATCCCGTAATTTGCAAGCTGTTGAAGGTATTTGTTTCTCTAAGCCATCATGTTCTAAGTATCTAAGTATTCAGTAGTCTGGGACATCGATGTGGTGCTCAAGCTCTCCCTGTCTTAGCCGAATAATCATTTCCTCACCAGAAAATAAATTTTAGCTGAACTGACCATGCTCCTCTACCTGGTTTCTTGTAAAATGGCCTTAGAAGTCAGAGCCCATGAACTCCAAGGGAGAGTGTATATCCCAAAAAGGGGTGTTCATTACCATATCCAAACAAACTAAGCTTGAAACTCGCATGGTTTCTTATCCCATGTTTGAGGATAGTCAGAAGCTATGTGTGGTGAGTTTATTAGGGTGTAATGTATACGACATCAGAATGTTGCCCTACAGGCACTGACCAGTTTTTAATTTCCATCAGGAATTCTTCTAGGGCTGTGTCTTGGTTAGACGAGTTCACTGGGTGATGTCCAAAGCAGGCTTTGACCCTCTGGTTTTTGCTGACCATTATGTTAGGGGCACTATAGCTTACAAAGCCTTCATCCTGAGAGGTACGCTAGAGGATATTATGAAATGAGCAGACTGGTCCACTGACTCTACCTTCAAGAAGTTTTACTTTAACTCGGTAGTGGGTTTGTCTTTTCTGGTGATGAGTAAACTTGGAACAAGCCTACCCCTCACCTCTGATCCTGACACAGAATAAAACATGTCTTACTATACATATTGGAAAGTTTAGGTTCTATTAAGTACATGGCTGCAAGGATTATTTCACCTAGCTCTATTTTATTTCAGAGGACCTCTCCCGAAGATCTGTCCATAAAGTTGAAGTATCAGGTTTAGATTGTGCGTATTTTGCTGTTTGGTTGTCTTTGCTTTGCACATGATTTTTCTATGGCTTTCACTAGCTAGTTGCTCGGTTTTCCTATGAGTTTATTCTCTTGTCTCTCAGGTGTGGATCAGAAGCAGAATGAGTGCTGTCCAGTTTTCATGCTGGACACCTGTTCGCAAGTAGAAACCAAGAAGGTGGAACGGAGGTCTCAGATTTCATTGAGAGCCATGGCATGGTGGGAAGAGTTATGAGTGATATGCAAGGGGGTCAAGATTTATGGTCCACATAATGAGTTGAATACATCTTTCACCAAATGATCAAATGAGTTTATTTTTACTAAAAATGTAAAATGAAAGAGTTACATGTGTATACTGATGAGCTGGGGGGAAAAAAGAGTGTTGAGCATAATCTTTGCTTTTGAGTCCTTAACAGAACTGTAACCTTCTGTTACGTATACTAGGAACGTTTTCATTCTACCTTAAGGAAGTTGGCTATGGGCCAACAACAGCCCAACAATGGGCCAAAAAGGTACAACCAAAAGCTCACATGCATCAGGTAATTCCATCCCTTTGCGTATTCTGCATAGTATGTTCTGCTCTCCCATTAGAAGCCTATGTGTGCCGCCACCTTTGGGCTGCAGAATGTTATGTGCAAGGTCTTATGTTTAAACATCTGTCACTCAGATGGCATTAAATAAATTTACTTTTGGGAACCTTTAGAAGTTGGTGATTGCTGATTATATAAGACCAGGTACAAAGACATGTTTCTCCTTTTCACGGGATAGTCCATTTAAATTACTATCAACCCCCCGTGAACATAACCTACGTAGTGGCTTCGGGGAGGAGTATGGTGTGTTGTTATTTGCAACTGGGACACAATGTCAACACTCAAACTGTTTTTCTTTTAAGGCAGCCCTGTTTCCTTTAAGGAAAATAGCTGTATTTAAAAGCAGTTTACTGTATTGAATATCAATCACAGACATGGTGGCCTGCACACCCTTGCAAGCCACCATACCTGTGATTGTGGTCCATCAGACTCAGTCATAATTTGTGACATACCTAATGAACAGATTGTTTGCGACTCCATCCAATTCTGTTTTTTACGAACAGAATTGGATGGTTCATAAAAAAAGTTACTCGTCCCAAATTGCAGCCAGTACTTTCTGACCAGTTGATCTGGGGCAAGGTGTATGAAGCACTGGTCACAAAATACTGGACGTAGTTTGCAACCAGTATTTTAGTGAGCAGTGAAGTATTTTGTAGTATTTAATAGATAGGCTTGCAAAATACCGATTCTTAATGGATCGCAAATCGGCCTACATCATAAATATTAATGAGGTAGGTCCAATTTGCGACCCATTAGGAATCACAGCCATTACAAGGATGGTGGTCTGCTGACCACCATGTCTGTGATTGCTTTATTTAAAAGCAATCGTTTTTTTCAAATGCAGCCCTTTTACCTTAAAGGAAAACAGGGTGCCTTTAAAAAATTACAATGTAACGAATATATTCAGGTCTCGGCTAGACAGTGAATGCACTGTCTTGAAGAGACACGTTTTCAATCTGTAGGCTTCAACCCGCCCATACAGGGGCGTAGCTAGGGTGGGGCAGTGGGGGCGATCCGCCCCAGGCGGCACTATTTTGGGGGAGGACAAAGGCATTCAGATAAGGCTCGGCTTGCTTTCATTGACGTTCGGGGACGGGCAGAGAAGGAATAGGACTCGGGCAATGTCCTCTTCTTTTTTGTGCTGACAGCTGTCCCCCCCTCTCTTCCTATTATTCCCTCTCTTTCTGTCTTGCTCCTCACTTACTGAAAACCGTGACTTGAAGAAACTGGTTCACAACCTCTCTTTCCTTCTTTCATTTAGTTGCTTCCCTGTGAAATGGATCCAAAAAAGAAAAACACTCTTGCGGGAAATGCCCTTTTTCTGACATTTTTCTATTCCAAAGTGCAGCGGGATGGAGAGAAATAGAAGGTTTTAAATATGAAAAATAAATACATAACTAAACAAAGCAAGACAGAATGGTCGTAAAGTGGCCAGATTGGTTTTATTTACATCCAAATACATCAGCATCACTTTACAGAGTTTGCCAGTGAAGCCTACTTTTGTTTTCTCGTCTTTCTTTGAACAGCATTGTTGTTTCCAGGTGGGAAAGTGTACCATTCCTGGAGGTACTGCAATACCTGGATGATGGGTGGATTGGAAAACAAAATGTGTACCATGGCCCTGTGTTTATGGATGTGGTCTTTTTAAACCATACTGCTTACGTTTTGTAAGGATACTAAGCAATGGACATTGAAACGGTTCCCTTCAGGGCCCTTTAGTCATGTCCTTAACTTTTCAGGTAAAACCACTTGCTGATTTCTGAATAGTGAGTGAGAGATCGTTAAGGTAACCATGTTGTTTCTGCTTACATTTCACATGCTTTACTTAATCTTGCATTCCCTATGAGTGGTTGCAGCATATTACTCTTATCAAGTGCATAATTTGAATTGAGCCACATCCAAGTGTTTATAGAGGGCATGATTAGGTTATAGCTGAAAGCAGTGCGAGTTTCTCTCAGTGGGGAAGTATGGTGTTCAGTGGGGGAGAGGATGTGGCACTATGGCCAGAGCTGTCGAATTTGGAACTGGGGAACCGGGTTCAGCCTTCATGAGCAGTCCACCAGACCACTCTACTGAGGAAGCACATTCCCATGCTAGACCTTAGAAGGTCCCACTAGACCTTAGAAGGCTTGATGTCTTAGCACAAGCAGGTGTACCCTAGTGGTGTCAATTGTGGGTTAACCTTGAAGGCCTGTCCACCGCAATCCATACTGAAGTTCATCTCCAGTCTTGCGGACAGGCCTACGAAGCAGCACACCCTAGAGCAACATTGAGCCAGTCGCTGTGACTCTGTCACTGAGATCACATGAACCTTGAGCAGGTTAGGGCGATGCGAACGGTGTGACCGCACTGGGTATCTATTTCGGGTGGGTGCGTAGTGTTTGCAAGTATATTATGGTTTAAACAAAACTTGCTGCCTCCTTCCTGGCCTCCAGCAATTTTCAGAAACAATAAAAATGTCATGATAACTTCGGTGAGTAATGTTGTTCCTAGAGAGAGATCGGAGTTTTGTCAATTGGAAGGGTTGACTCCTGGAAAGGTAGCACAGAGGGTTAATGTGCCTGCTGCAAAGAACATGTACCATGCAGATCACAAAGTGCACTGCTTTAATGGGGGGACCATGATGAATGGTCATTTAATATCAGCTGTAGATGATGGATCCCTGAACAGTGTCATGTATGTGCACGTTTGCATTGTGCTGAGGGGATTACCAGGTAATTATTCACGCAGCTCTCTGATGGATGTCACATGTGGTTTTTCTGAGTCCCCAGATAGATCATGCAGTCTGTGTGTTCTCTTTTGTACAGCCAGTCACTGCCTGTCACCGGTGTATTCAACTGTGTAGCCTTGGACCGTGTCATGTATGTGCATGTAACTTGCATGATCGAGGTAACTATTAGCGGCGATACTACGTGTCTCTCGCACCTCTTTCAAGTGCTCGCCGTCTTTTTTCCAAAGCAACCCTCCCTCCACAGGGGCGGCAATCTGAGGGATAGCCCCGGGCGCCACAAACTCTAGCTACGCCTCTGCGCCCATAGGCTTATCATTTGCTTGCTCCATCGTCGTTCTGAAATTCTTTTGTCCCTATTTGTCCATGGGATGCATGCGTCATGACTCTTCTTGTGTTTATCCCTCCCCCAGAGCATGCACCAAGTACTTGTGTCCATCCACTGCACCCGTTTTAGGAGCTACTTTTTATTTTGTGTGTGAGCACTCCACAAGAGTGCTCATGTTTTCTGTTGCTCTGTCTCCTCCCACCCGCTACTAACCCTGTTGCTTCTTTTGCAATACAGATTAGCTTTCAAGGCAAAGACAAACATGTTTATCACACTCAAATTAAAAAATAATCTTTAATGAACAGAAAAGTAAGCACATTGCCCCTTTTATATATCAGGTTGACTGTGTGTTGAGTGGTATTGTTTGAACTGTGTTTTTCCTCACTAGATGAAAAATGAAAACTGTAGGAGGCTAATTGGTGAATATCATGTGCGTGTTGCTATTTATAAATTGATTAGTGTCTGTCACAAATAGGTCATTTTCCCAGCACTGAGTTTGTTGTTTTTGTAAAAAATGCAATTTATCATAAATCGACAATTTTAAAGAAAATGTTCAAATTAATTTGTTTAAGAAACAAATTGGCAAGTCATGACTATTTTCTTGTTTTATTTAATTCTTGTTGGCTTGTGTTATCTTGTTTCATTTGAGTCAGGACTGAGTTATTTATTAGTAGTCTGGACATGCCTGTCTTTTTAAAAGCTGGAAACCAAAATTGTACGTTTTCCCTGTCTTGCTTCTTTCCCTCCCACCCACTACCTCTTTGTGCTGCTGCCCCCATTCCTCCACCCCTTCCAGTCATCTTACAAATACAAACATCCCCCTTACCCTGTTAGGTCTCGCCTGACCCAGCGGATGCGCTGGTCTGGCGAGACTTTTTGAGAGGGCTCCAAAAAGTGCTACCAGGCCAGCCTAGAGCTACAGTGCATTTGTGCGGGCACGCGCGCCGCGCTTGGCCGCGATTACTTTCGCGGCCGCACGGCCGCTTTGATGTTTGATCGTGATCGCGATCACTTTTGCGGCCGCACGGCCGCTTGGCATAGCCAATAGGTCTCGCTTTTGGGACCTTATAAGTATTTAGTTATGCAACTGTTGCATGGCTAAACACTTATAAGGTCCCAAAAGTGAGACCTATTGGCTATGCCAATGCTTGTTTTTTCATGTTTTCATTGTTGCATACCCTTTCGTTGTCGCTACGCCCCCCCCACCCCTCATTGTGTGAGCTGCTGTGCAACATCTGTTACTAATTATTTTTATTTTATTAGTCCAAAGAGACTGCGGAATGCCCAATGCCAAGCAGCACAGGAGCGCACTAGCGTGGACACCATGGCTTCTTTGGTGTGGCATGAGTGTGCTACGTGTGTTTGGGTTAAGCTTATCGACCTCCTCACCCTGCTGAATTTTTGTAGCTCTATTGGACAATAGTTTGCTTTCCTCGAACTTCAGTTGTATCTCGGAGCCGCAAGCCTCATGTTCTGCACTTTGTTGATGTGCCTTTGTTCCACTGGTTTACCAGGTATTTTCTTGTACCTGTATAGCACCCTCACTTATAATGATACTGGAGCTTGTAAAGCACGACAGCTACCTCAAACAGAGGTGTCCAGGCGCTGAGGCAGCAGGCATTGCGTGCCAAAGTGCGACGGTACTAACAAACCATCCTAATCCGCCCTGAAGAGCCACGTCTTCAAGGCCTGTCTGAAACAAGTTTCCCTATTGGATACACCTGAACATGCTCAAGAGTCCTGCCCGCCCATGCTGCCGTGGCCCTCACATTATTCCACACCAGTGGTCTTCAAGTCATTTCATGCCAAGTCCCTCTCTCCCTCTTACATACATCAATTTCATAGACTCCTGTACCCCCCCCCCCCACACACACACAAAGTTAAAATATGTTCTTGTACTTAAGACACGTGTAAAATTGTGCCGGCCACTCAATGCACTATATTGCAGTGTCTATCATGTTACGTGAATACACATGTATCGTGGGTAATATTGCAAGTGAGCCAAACGTTTTGAGTGAGGTCGGAGGGGGCATATTGAGAGAAAAGCCCCTTAACTATGCCGTTTGCTTCTAATTTTTCTCGCTCTATAACAAAATATTAAATGTACTACCATATTGCAAAGTGTATTAAGCAGGCTTTCTAGGTGGGAGGGGGTGCATATTGTTTGAGGTATATGACAATAATTATGAAGGATCAGTGGGCTGTTTCCTTTTCTTTTCCTAAATTATCATAATTACCATTGCCCTGATGTTCAGTTCTTCCTTTAAATGCACATTTTACCAATTACACTGGCATAAGCCTATTTGGTTTTAGTGAGGAGATATCTATTGTGTGTTCTCAGTCAGTTCTGTGCCTGATTCTGCATCTCTTTTCTTGCACCTTTAGTCTTTTCGCTATCTTGGTAGATCTCTTGTGTGCTGTCCCTCTCTGCCATCGGGTGGGACACAGTCTCTAGGTGTACCTACTCACTCCAAAGAATAGGACACATCACTTAAAAAGTGCCCCCTCAGCTTGCTGAAAGAGCTATTTTTAAAAAATCTGGGGGGCATATCATCAACGAGGCGATCAAAAATTATCGCCACTTTTGCGTCCGTCTTCGGACGAAAAGCGGCGATAATTTTATCGCCTAATCAGCAAGTTCATGCTGTCGCGTGAATCCTTGCATTAGTGCTGTTTTCTGAACGCCCAGCTTTGCATCTCTAATTAGATGCAAAGTGGGCGTTCCTGCCCTGACATAACTGGAGAAATATCGCTATGCGACATTTCTCCAATTATCAATGGGCACGCTAACCTGCAGAGCGACAAGCAAATTAGCGATAACCTCTGTTATCGCTACTTTCCTTACGCCTGCTTCAAGACTGACTTAGCCATGATATCCTATGTAAGGTGGATATCATGGCTAAGTATGCATTGCCCTATCATTAAGCTATCGCCAAACTTTGTGAGATTGTCGCTGGATTTCCAGCGATAATCTCACATTTCACAGTTAGTGCTTGGAATTTTATTACTTTTGAGATAAGCGTTGCTAATAGCACGCTATCTCAGCGATAAAATTCCACGTTACCCGTCGATAATTATCCTAGCGCTAAGTGCACTGAGCGATAATTATCGCCGTTCCTTGATGATATGCCCCTGGGTTTGGAATGTGCATGATTTTATTTTTAATAACTCTTTGGAGGACAATCAAAGTGCATTCCACAGTTCAACCACCCCAGTGAGAAGGCCCAGCCACCTCATCTGGACCATACGAATTCTAGAACACAAAGTTTAGCTTAATTATCAGATCTTCGTGTATTGGTGGATTGATATTTTAGGAAGCATTCTGTTAGTGTAAATTGGGAGACGTGTTGTAGCTAAGCACCATTAGGATGTGGCCCACTGCAGTATGCTGGTGTACCTTGAGTGACGCAGCAAACTACATAGCATTGCTTACCCCTAGCTCCTGTGAGGATTGGAGAAATAAGCATTGTTACATTCCACAGCCACTATACTAAATGAGACCAATGCCTTTTTGTGGAAGGAATTTTTGTCTATGGTGTGTTCATTACACAGGTTGGGTTAACCTAGGAGCGATCCGAGGGTCAGTTACAGGAGTAAAACACCAGACACTCATCCCCAAAAAACATGATCTGCTGCATTGGTCATCAACATTTGACATTTATAATTACATTAAATGTAAATGGATCCCACCTTTCCAACATTCATTTTGATAAGGCTCCTGAGCAGACTGAAGGAATGCAAGACCAGGCCTGACGATTGCCCAAGATTCCATTTGTTCCTTGATTGTCCCACCACCACTCGAGTCTACGCCGCTCTACTCCACTTCACTCTAAGCTTCTCTACGCTGCTCTACGCCACACCACTAACTTTTAGCCATGCTTAACAGCAGCCATGCTGCTTTACAGCATGGTTAAAAGACATTGACAAAGCAACCAGCTCTCACATAGGGAAGAACTAGTGGCTTTGCTAATGCTTATTTAAGAGTAGTCAGTGGTCCATGGAACCACTACCTACTCTAAAAAATAATTTTTTAAGCATTCCAAAGGGGCTTTGTGAATGGCTTCCTTAGACATGTGTGTAGTCGGTAAAGTTGTAATGTTTTGAGGTGGGATTTCAGTTCACACAACATTAATACATACCATTCCGATTTGGTATTTTGAAGGGACTCCTTAACCAATCCCCTTACAAGTACTGCATTGTTATTTGGCCACAATAAGTTATTGTACCGAATCACAATTTGTGGCTTGTATTTACAAAAAGGCATTTTTATGATCGCAGGAGGGCTCAACTTAGTCTTCGTAGAAGTAACCCCTGCCCCCCCCCCCTATTCCAGGATGCGCATGCCTAGAGAGCGTAAGGAGTAGAGTACACGAGCAACACCTGCAGAAGATAAACAAAAACAATTACTAGCCTCACAACAACCGTAAGGAATACATTTAAGATAAATTTACGTTTTAGAAAGAGAGCGTTTACTGTGTTGCGATCCGGAAAAGAAAAGCAGTGTGAAACATGGTCATTTGAGGGGTGGGTAGTGTGGGAGCATTTGACAGATGAGATGATGTCACAAAAGGCCGACCCAAGTGACTGTTCTGTGTCACACCTCAACAAAAAAATGCAACCTGACCACAAACCTCGGCAAACACTATTGATCGGAAATAAGACTTACTACAGAGGTGTGAGCAATTCTCACAAAGGTGGAGTGAACAGGAAATGCGTGTGCACTCCCACAGACAGCTGCGTCAACTGGCGAAACCCCCAGTTGCGTACAACCAAACACCGCGCAGTGGTGCTGACTTCACACCCAGGTAACCCTGAAAAAGCTCAGATGACGAAAGAGCAACGAAGACGCCTTTTAGTGTTTTCTTGAACTCTTTATTTTGTGTTAAAGGCAGACTTTAAAATATCAGGAAGTTCAACGTGACTTGTCCAGTTTCAATCGGCAAAGAGGGGGCATGCATATTCTAATTGTAAGTTAGTGATAATTTTCTTAAAGTGCAGGATCAGGGCTGGCTTTAACGCAGGTGGCGCCCGGTACAACAATCTTTTTGGCACCTCCCCCACCCCCCCTCAGACCTCCTCGGACTCTCTCACTACCACCTGGCTAAAGCACCCATCAGCTCTCCATGGACCCTCTCTCACATACATTTCATGTCTCTCTTTCTAGCAGGAACATTAATCACAAGCGTTATCTTGACATTTTTATTGCTGCCTGAGAGTTGGATGTACAAGGAACTCTGCAGCAGGTGCATTTTAATTGTAGGTTATTGCTAAACACAGCTCTCCCCCTGAGGTCAATGCCCTCTTTCAGGTCAGCGCCCAGCGCAGCCGCACCAGTCGCACTTCCCTAAAGCTGGCCCTGTACAGGAGAGAGTCGAAGCAGGCGGCTACAAAATGACAATCATTTACTAATCATGTATGAGGATTTGGGTTATTGGTGGGGGGATCCCTACTCAAGCAACACCCACAATCCTTGTCACAGTGAACCACAAAAGTCACTAAATTAACCTGTGTTTAACCTTCTGGTAGTTTGGCAGAAAAGCAATCAGGCTTAATTTAGAGGTGATGTGTAAACTTTTTATGCAGCACACAAACAGTATTAAAGTAAGAATAAAACACAAGAAAAATCCCACACCAAACCCCACACCAATTTAGAAAAATAAAGTAACATTTGGTAAATTATTTGACAGCTAAATGATAAAAATCCAATCCATGGAACAAGAGAGTTCAGGTAAGTATGGTGCCTAAAAGCCCAAAGTACCACTCACGGTTATCTGGTCGAGCGAGACTAGGGGAAAGTCATAAGTTCAGGCCGGCCGCAGTTAAGCACGGACCAGATATCTGGCCCAGGTTAGTCTCACTAGAAAAGTTACTTTCTAAAGTTCAGCTCAAAAAGTTCCATTCACGGTGGAGGAGGCCGTGAGGAGCAGGGAGATCGTCACGGTTAGTCGTTGCTGTAGCACAAATAGCAGGCTGCACTTCGCAGATGGCCATTGCTGTAAAGTGAAGATCCTGTTGGGCGTCATGGACAGTCGCTGCTGGAGATTCACATTGGTGGTCACAGCAGGATGCCAATACTGTAGCACGAAGCGCAGATCTCGTGTTACTGGTCATCGCTGGCGGTAGCTGTAGTGTGAAAAGTCAGGTGCACCGGAGCTCCGTGTTACCGGTGGTCAAGATCTTTGCGCGAAAGAGACCTTTCGTGGTCACAAAGAGCCTAACACTTCAGGACTTCACCTTTTCTTCTAGGAGAAGCTCTACTGATGCCACACCAAGGTTCCAGGAACTAGGAGGTTCAGTTGTTGGTTCAAGGTATTGCGTGGTTTTGGACAGCCAATAAACACTAGATATCCCTGAGACAAGAAGGGTCAGATGGACGTAACTGTGTATCTCTTTTGTACATCAGCAAAAGGGTAAAAAAAACACAGGTGAAAATGCTATCTCCCATTTCCATTTTATCTGACTTATTTTCCTGATATTGTATTTTAGGTATTCGTTTCTTTGGGAAAAACATGAGCGATCTAAACAAATTACACTTTGCTGCATTTGGAATTGTATCTAGTTTTCAGAAAAGTATAGTTTTCTGGGTACACATGAGTTTCCTATTTGTTTCTACCAAAATATTCACTGTTCAAGCAGGTACAAACAAAAAAAATTGTATAAATACATTACCACTTAGAAAAATGCAAAAACTGTAGTCATAAACAGTTTGTTTTTTTTACAACTCTGCTTGTTGCGGAAAGCTGGGGAGATGGTGATTTCAGCATCAAACCTTTATTGCTGCCCTTTTTAAACAAAAACATCTGGGGCGGCTCCTCCTAGGGAGACCAAGAAATAAAATGGCATTTCAATGCCATTTTGTTTATTTGCACTGCACCGGCTTGCGCTGTGTACAGCGCGACAGTGGTGGCGGGGCTGAATCCTGCAAATGCAGAATGGCAGCACTGGTCAACAGAGTTCAAGTCGGATTGGCCGGCATTGCGACAGACAGCCCATCATGAGCACTGTAATCAAATCAAATCATTTTATTTGTACATGATTAATTAAAATCTTTACAAAACTGTAAAAACATTACTAACAATTATTTAGAAAGTTCATTTGTGCAAAATCTCCTCAAGTTAAAAGTTTAATATCAGTTCAAAATTGTCCATAACATCTTTCAATAGTCATCAAGCGCTCTTGTATCTTTTTTCTACTGAATCAAAAAACTTTACGACCTGGCAGTTTAATTTGGTATTGCTGGGGTTAAAACACAGTTTAACAGCCTGCCTGCATGTCCGAACGCTGTGTAATTTAAAAGAGGATCGTAATAAATTGTACCTCAAGTCCTTTAGTTTAGGACAAATACATATCACATGGACAATGTCTTCCTTGTCAGCTTTACACAGGCGGCACTGCTGTGAAAAGTTTTTTCTTACCCAGGGTGGTAAATGCGGGATTACTGGAATTACGCCGAGGCGTAATTTTAAAAACTTTTCTTTCGTTTTTAGGTTCATACCAATGTTGAGGTATGCTTGTGGTTGCGATCTTCCATAGTCACTGAGCGTGATCCAGCCATGCGCTCTTTTTGTTAATGCCTCCTTGTCCTCAATAGATGAAATAATACGTGCTGATTTTTTCGCAACTTTTTTGAAAGACAAGAGGTCTATTGGGGTGTCCCAGACGTCAGACAGACCTAGGACTTGAAGTGAGTCAAATAAGTAATCTCTGGCTGAGGATTTATGATGTCGAAGCAGCTCTTCCCATACGTTAGAGTTTAAAGAACCAACCTCAGCAGTGAGAATCTTATGCCAGCTGGTAGCATACGCCCTCCGCCTTTCTAGTGTTTGTTTAAGAATACCGAATTCTAGCCGGATCTGTGCAGGGGAGACGTATTTTGGCAGATTAAAGATAGCCCTGTATGAGTTAGCTAGAACTATGGCCAGTAATGCAGCGTCCTTCCCTTGAAGGGATTCACTCCCATATGTGAGAGTCGGCTGTAACTTGAGCGCAGGATCTGGAGGAGGGGGTTGAGCGTTAGATCAGGGAGTTTGGCCTTTAAAGATTTTATTGTCAGGTAGGTCATGATTCCTTTTCCTCGTAAGGAGTCCAATTGAGGTTTAAACGTGTTCTTGGAGTCCAAAATTACACCCAAGTACTTGTAGGTAGTTACCAGGTCCAGTCCTTCTCCATTTATGTGCCAATTAATTTTCCTTTTTTTCCTTTTGTAATTCACTGCCATGACCTTCGATTTGTTGAAATTTATTTGCAGGGCATTCTTTACCGAAAAGGAGTGGGCTACATTCAGGAGATGCTGGAGGCCCATAGGTGTCCGGCTTATCAGCACCAAGTCGTCCGCATATAGCAGATTGGACAGGGGAATTTTCCCTAGTTTCGGTTCATGACTAGGGCATTTATCAAGTTCCCCTGGTAGGTCAGCAAGGAAGAGGTTGAATAAGATTGGTGCTAGCACACACCCCTGTTTTAACCCTTTCGTTGTCGGAATGGGTTTAGAGAGATGTGTGCCCGCTCCTAGTTTAACTTTAATCCAGGTGTTTAAGTGGAGTAGTATCAGCACGTCTAGGAGATGTTTAGGTATTCCCCAGTTATCCAGTTTCTGCCAAAGTGTGTTACGATGCACGTGGTCGAATGCAGCAGTATAGTCAATAAAGGAAAGGTATAGAGGTTTTTTTTATCTCTTTTGCTGCTTCCATCAGCAGGGTCAGTGCCATGATGTTAGTTGTGGTCCCTTGGCCCCTGCAGAACCCTGTTTGTTTAATCAGAATTACTTAGTTTTCAGATGCCCATGACGTTAACTCCTCCAGTATGATTCCTGCGAAATACTTGGCCTCCACGTCTATGAGGGCGATAAGCCGATAATTGTTTGGATGTTTCTTGTTGCCATGTTTAAAAATTGGGCTGATAACTGACCCATGCCAGGACTCAGAAAGAGTCTGGGTGTTCTTTATGCTGTTAAATATTGGTGTTAATACTGCACTCCAAAATTCCACGTCTGATTTATACAGCATTGGTGGAATGCCGTTTGGCCCGGGGGCTCCTGTTGGTCTACCCCTTGCAGTGGCGTAGCTAGGGGGGGGCGGTGGGGGCGGCCCGCCCCAGGCGGCATTATTTCAGGGGCGGTAGCGGCCGGCGGTAGTGGTTCTTTGCTATTTTATTATTTCGATTTAGTCGCTGGAGTTTATTTTATTTGCTGTCCCCGGCTTCATTCAGCTTGTCCCGGAATTACCATTAATTAGACAGACGGGTCCGAGTCTGTTCGCACTTTGGAGCATTTTTTGACCTGATAGATATCTGCCATTAATATCTGTTGTTTATGGCCATCACGTAGGTTACGCTTCATGCAGCACGTTTACTTCCGCTTTACGCATTGTTGGCGCCAGTCTCCACGGATGTCGAGGTTATGCAGCCATTGAATTAATCTCCCGGTAAGCCGACGTTTACATCATTTTCTGTGTTTTGACAGATAGAAGTCGGGCCATTTTAACTCTGACACTCCGGCCTATTCTGTTTCCCTTTTCAGATAACCCCGTTCGGAATAATTAACACGGGAAGCAAGTACACCTTCCGTGCTTGTGATTAGTGGAGCAATTTAAATGGGTCAGCCAGTGAATGTTTTCACTCGGGACAAGTCAAGGAGTTTTTCCCTCGTTGTAAAATAAGTACTATGTACAGAGGTTATGAAAGACCCTTTTTGCTTTAAATTTCTTTAGGTTTAAATTACTTTTGCCCATACCTTCATGAGTTGCCTTTATTGCTTTTCAGAACAGCACCTCTCTAGTTGTGTCGTGCCCCTGGAACCTTCTCGTATTTGCATACTCTAACAGTACCAGTCCTGGTATGATATAATTAATTTATTGTTAACGCTCACCTGTACCCGTTTTTAAACTTATTAACGCATAATCTATACGTGATTTAGCAAATGCTGTTAAAGTAAACTAGATCAGCTTCACGTTTCAAAACCGATGCACAGCTTTGTCTGACTGTTTGCCTGTTCTACCTTTTTATGACCCCATATTTTAAACGCGTATTTGAAGTTCTAGACTCTACGCATGCAACTGTTGAGGGAAACCTGGCATTAAGAAAAGTCTGTGTGCCTTTGAAATCTCTTCTTCGCTATGGTTTCCCACCATCCATGAAATAAATGTGACGAGCAAAGGGCGATTTCAATGCTCATTACTGAGGCACGTCCCGTTTAATGTCAACACAGAGGCTGCTTGATGACATGGAACGCAACATGCATGGCGGCTGCCATCTCCAGGTCCCATCTTTCTGTAAAGTGCCAGTATGTTTGTGGGATTTTGAAGTTGCAATGTAATTTAATTGCTGACTCGGTATTGTCACGTGCCTGTGATCGAAAGGAGCTGCATGTCTCTAGCCTTTGTGCTCCTTTGGCAGGGCTAATTGGCAGACTTTCAAAACTCCAACTTGTTTCTTGCTTAAGTGCAGACACAGGTGTCTGCAATAGGCCCAAATAAAGACTAGAAGTAATATCAAGTCTGCAAAAATAAACAGTATAGTTCAATATACTTGAGCTGGCAGCCAATGCGCCTTTATTGTGATTTGTCGGACTGGACACAATGAGACAGCAAGGAAGTTTATTCCTTGCCTTCTCGTGTTCAGTCTGACAAATCACAACTTGTATTTCCTAAGTAGATTTCGGGCCTTATTTATGAGGCCTTGCGACAGTTTTGCGCTTCCGTTGCGTCACTTTTTGTGACGCATCGGCGGCATAAAACATGCCTCCTGTTGCGCCCTATTTACAAAGTGACGCATCTAAGCAGATGTGTCACTTCGCAAACCCCTGCGCTACATTCTACCCGAGCCAGGTATAATGGGCCTTATTTATGAGGCCTTTGACAGTTTTCACTTCCGTTGCGTCACTTTTTGTGACGCATCGGCGGCATAAAACATGCCTCCTGTTGCGCCCTATTTACAAAGTGACGCATCTAAGCAGATGCGTCACTTTGGAAACCCCTGCGCTACATTCTACCCGAGTCAGGTATAATGGGCCTTATTTATGAGGCCTTTGACAGTTTTCACTTCCGTTGCGTCACTTTTTGTGACGCATCGGCAGAGTAAAACATGCCTCCTGTTGCACCCTATTTACAAAGTGACGCATCTAAGCAGATGCGTCACTTTGTAAACCCCTGCGCTACGTTATACCTGCGTCAGGTATAATGTATGCCGGGTGGGCGTTCCCACATCAGTAAGCCTTGTAGAAGTGACACAGCGAAATCTACGAATACTTCAGAAATACTGACGTTTCTGTAACTCCTTGCGACATGATGCATCATACAGTAAATATGACGCATCCATCATGTCGCAAGGAGGGCGCACTGAGAAGTGACGCATCAGTGCTTTCACGCAGCAATGCGTCACTTCTCATAAATGAGACCCTTCATTTGTAAAGGTATATCAATAAATAAAGAAATCTGTGAGGTACTCAGCATTGTTATCTCAAAGTCTGTTATGAAGTTCTGTGGTTATGCTGAATAAGCAGCTACCTACTTCATTATCATATGAAATCTCTTTTTTGATGTCATAACTACACTTTTACTATTGCTTTATTAACCTTCTTGCTTTCTCAAATTTGCTTGGAAATACACCATTTGCCCATTCTTTTTTTTTTTTCAAAAACACTTCGGGCGAGAACTCCCCCGAACCGGACTTATGATGGTCGGGTTCGCTCGCTTGCCACTGGGGACTCATCACAAACTTTTACTCCTCACCACTTTCAAATGTCACTAGCCGCAACTGGGGTACACTTTTTTAATGAAAGATATTGCAGTTATGCTAGGATAGATTCTTTTAAGGAAGAAAAATAAGTATTACACAATGTCAAGGAGATTAAGCACATTCCTTTGTGTTGCTGAGATCATTTAGCAGTGTTTTGGCGATAGGTTTGCCAGAAATTCAGGTCAAACTTAGGTGGACATTGAATAGAACACTACTTTTAGATAAAGACATACTTAAGATATTAAGGGAGGAGTCAGCAGTATTTTGGAAGTAATCTTGACACTGCTTCCCTGAAAATGGTATGGGATGTATACAAGGCAATTTTCTGAGGTATTCCATGCAAGCAGGGGGCTTGGAAAGGAAGAAAAGTGCAGGAGGACAAAAGGTTTGAGGAAGAAATTAGCATGTTAGAAATGGACCTACAGTAGTCAGAGGAGGAGGTGGAAGCGGCTGAGCATAGGCTGCTGCTTGAGAAACTTGAGGGTTTCGGGCAGGTAATAGAGAGGAGGAACGGAGAAAAGTGGCAAGCGAGGAAGTTGGTACACTTTAAATACAGGAAGAGGAGAGGAAGATTGCTTGCCTGGAAGGCAAGAATAGACAGAGGATGGAACCACATTGAGGCACTAATCGTGAATGAAGAGGGAAATACTTCAGAAGATCAAGATCAGATAGAAGTGTGTATAGTAAAGTTGTTTGAAGACCTTTACACAGAGACAACTAACTGTAAGCAAGCAAAGTTAAGAGAGTGGTTAAGGAGGGTGCAGCTCCCAGTTTTCTCTGTAAAGGAACAACAGCCCTCTTGAGCCCCATCTTGGAGGAAGAAATCCTTCCACAAATAAATAGAACCCAGAGTGGGAAAGCAGCAGGCACTGATGCACTCCAGGGACAGTTCAATAAAGCTTTGAAGGAGGTTATAGTTGCTATATGGAGAGAGTTGTTGTCTAGGAGATCACATACCCCTTGTTGTGGAATGAAGTCATAATCACCTTACTCCTAAAGCTGAATAAGAACCCAAAGAAGGTGGATTCATATAGGTCAAATTCCCTGTTGAACTATGAATATAATTTTTTTTACTGGTATCTTATCAAGAAGACTAGCTAGGGTAGCAGGTATAAGACATCCAGACGAGAAGTGATTTGTGCCAGGAAGGCAGTTGTTTGTCCTAACCCGTTTGTTTATTTCATCAAGAGACATATCTATTGCAAACTCAGACCCTTTGGCTATAGTCACAATAGATGCGGCTTACGTATTTGATAGGGTCTTTTGAGCTTACTTGTGGAAAGCTTTAGCAGTGGCTGGCATTCAACCCGCATTCATAATCTGACTAGGAGGATAAACATCTGGAGGGGAACCCAACATGGATGTCCACTATCCCCTTTACTTTTCGATCTATACATGGAGCCCCTAGCTCAGGCTTTCAGAACAGACATTGACATTCTTTCCTTTGAGTTTCGGGGATTTGAAAATAAGGTTGCTTTGTATGCAGATGACATTATTTTGTACATGAGTTTTCCCAGCAGGACAGTCACACAAATGGAAGAAATTACTGATGCCTTCGGTGATTTCACAGCCTACTCTATCAATAAGAATAAAACAGAGGTGATGTTTTGGAATCAGAAAAGTGGCACTGTGTTTCCTCAGACTAAGATCATCTATCTGGGTATTAAAGTTGTGCAGGAATTAGATCAGGTGCCGAAGCATAATTTAGCTAGGGTGATTAAGGAAATTGACAGACTTTTAGCAAGATGGGACCATCTTTTACTACCGCTATACGGTAGGACGAATCTGGTGAAGATGAAGATCCTGCCCAAGGTAACATGCCTATACAATAATGTCCCTCTTCTATTCCCTAAGGAATGTCTAGCAAGGATACAGGTCAGACTAGCAAATTATATTTGAGCCTCCAAGGGAGCCAGACTCAGTTGGAAGAAACTGAGAAGAAAATTAGAAAAGAGTGGGGTTTCATTCTCAGATCTTCTATTGCACTATATGTCCTTTCAATTTGGTAACTCTAGAATGTTGTTATCTTGTCCGGATGACTTCAGCAGGGGGATGCTATGTACAACTATGCCCCTATTTTGGGAATTGCCTGGTTCTCCCTTACTTAAGGATAAGCTAAGCCTACCATTGACCAACGAGGGTATTAGGTGCTGGGAAGAATTAAGGATAGGCACTTGTATGATTTTCTGTGAGGCCATACAGGAGAAAACTAAAGGCGCTCTCTCTGGGTAAAAATACTTGCATATAGTTTCATGGGGGTCAAAGCAGAGGTGGGTTAGTCAGTGGATTCAGAAATTCGATGAGAAGATGTTGGACTTAAAGCCCTTAAGAAAGGAAGTTTCTGTATGGTATTGGGAATTGGCAAAGGAAGGCAACCGAGAGTAAAATCCCTCTCCACCCATGGGAGGGCTAGTCACCAGTAGAGGAGCATCCGGAGGTAGGGCATCTCTCTCAGCGTCTTCTCTACTCAACAGTTAAGCTGGCTGCCATAAGGAGGAATCACTTATTTACGTTGCATAGACTCTACCTGACCCCGAGGAAGATGGCTAGATTTATAAAAGGGGTCACCACCATGCTGTCATCGCGAGAAGAGAAAATGGGTGCCCAAAGATTCCAGAAACATTCTTGCCATGCCCGCAAAATCAAAAAAGCAACATCAACTTCAACTAATGGGAACAAGACTAGATGAATGGTTGATAAGCTCATCGTACAAAGGATCCTCGACATCGCAGTTGAGTAACGATGAAGAACATGGGTGTGTGTTAATGGTAGCTACAAAGTGCGGCATGAACATGCAGGATTAGCTGCTTGTACAGAAGACTACAATTCAAAAGAAGTTCACCAAACAAAACAACAAACTTCATTTGGATGTATCGCAAAATCACACTGAAAGTGAATGATCAACCAGTAACTTTTATCATAGACAGTGGTGCCTCAATGAACATCATGCCTGTGTAAACGTTTAACAGCCTGTCCCCTGTGCCTCATCCCATTCAATCAGGCACACAGGGATACACTTGGGCTGTTTCAGAACCACTGCAAAGCCAAGGGTCCTTCACAGCAACCATGCGACACAAAATTACATCAATGCAAGTGTCTGTCCATGTCCTCCAAGGAACTTCATCCAGTGCATGCCTGCTCAGTTTTGCCACTGCTGCTGACATAGGACTGATATCTCTCAGTTACAACCTTCTAACTTAGTCTGAAATAGTAAGTGAGTTCCTGTTGTTGTTTCATGGTTTAGGAAAACTCAAGAAAATGCTTTTGAAGCACGAAATAATTGAGCAATCCACTGGTCCTATGCAATGGATTTCGTCCATAGTGGTGGTTTTCAAAAAAGGACAGTGGAGGTGCAGTGCACATCAGTGTTTATATGCGACAGACCAGCAAAACAATCAAGAGAAAGACATCCTAGTCCCCAAATAGCGGACATGATTATGCAATTAAATGGAGCCAAAGTCTTGACTTGAACAAGGGATTCCATCAACTCGAGCTGGAAGAGAATTGAAGGTACATTACCAATTTTTCGACTCATGTTTTTTTGATCAGATACAAAGGACAGAGTTTTGGAGTGTCTTCGGCTGCTGAAATATTTCAGGATGTAATGCACCAAGTAATTCAACCTGTTGAACATGCTTTGCATTACAGTGATGACATACTGGAATTTGGGACAACACGAAAGGAGCATGGCAAGGCTCTCACACAAGTTTGTCAGTTACTTGCTGATGCAGGCCTCACTCTGAATGCAGCAAAGTGTGAGTTTCACAAGACCAAGCAAATTCTCTGGGCACATATTCTCTGATGGGGAATGACTCCTGACCCAGATAAGTTGAAAGCAGGGGCGTGGCAACAACGTTGAAGAAGGCGGACGCGTGAGCCGATAGCTTCGCTCCAGCCCAGTAAACATCCTGGCGAATCAGCCTGATTTGGTGGCTGCAACACCACTAAGAGAGTGCGGAGCTTACCCTGATGCCTCTGCCCAATGTTGTGACTGGAGCTGTGACGGGTGTCTGCCCCAAACGGCACAAGTGTGTAATGCTCAAAATGTGTTGCACGTACTCTTGCGCCAACTATGAGTCGCACAACCTTTGGAAAAAATTTTCTTCCTCACAATAATCCAAAATTCAACCATTAACCCCTTGTGTGCCCATGAGGTGCTGGACACGTCATGGAGCACAGTCGCGCTGTGCCCATGACGTGTCCAGCACGTCATGACACCCACCCACGGGGGAAGCGATGGCGCTCCCCCCATGAGTGGTCGATTATTTTTTTTTTTTACTGGGAAGGCAGGGGAAGACGAAGACCTTCCCCTGCCTCCCCCCGCGTCATCAATGACATCAGCGCGGCTCGCGCGCTGACGTCATGGATGTTTCCCCTTTGTTCTCCGAGGCGCAGGAAGCCATTTACTTCCTGCGCGTCGGAGAGGAAAGGTGTGTTTTGTGGCTGGGGAGGGGGGTATTTTGCGATCGGTGGGTTAGGTAGGTTGGGGGCACAATGTTGGGGGGAGGAGAAATGTTTTATTTTAGGCTCCGCTTGGTTTGTGCGCTTGGTTCGTGCTAATTGCAGTTGCTTTCATGTGAAATGGATCCAAAAAAGAAACACGCTTGGGAGAGATGCCCTTTTTCTCTCGTTTTCTCTCTGAGGGGTGCTGCTAGCGTGGGAAAGGGAGGTGGGGGGGCGAAATAAAGTAAGACAGAGGGGTTGCAAAGTGGCCAGATTGATTTTATTTACATCCAAATACACCAGCATCACAGAGTTTGCCAGTGAAGCGCTACTTTCGTTTTCTCTTCTTTCTTTGAACAGCATTGTTGTTCCCAGGTTGGGAGAGTGTACCATTCCTGGAGGTACTGCAATACCTGGTTGTTGGTTGGATTGGAAATCACAATGTGTACCATGGCTCTGTGTTTATGGATGTGGTCTTTTTATACCATAATGCTTACGTTTTGTAAGGATATAAGCAATGGACATTGAAACTGTTCCCTTCAGGGCCCTCTAGTCATGTCCATAACTTTTCAGGTGAAACCACTCGCTGATTTCTGAATAGTGAGTGAGAGATCGTTAAGGTAACCATGTTGTTTCTGCTTACATTTCACATGCTTTACTTAATCTTGCATTCCCTACGAGTGGTTGCTTTTACTTTTTTTTTAGGCAGTATATTACTCTTATCAAGTGCATAATTTGTTTTGAGCCACACCCAAGTGTTTATAGCGGGCACAATTAGTTTGTAGCTGAAGGCAGTGCGAGTTTCTCTCAGTGGTAAAGTATGGTGTTCAGTGGGGGAGAGGATGTGGCACTATGGCCAGAGCTGTCGAATGTGGAACTGGGGAACCGGGTTCAGCCTTCATGACCAGTCCACCAGACCACTCTACTGAGGGAGCACATTCCGATGCTAGACCGTAGAAGGCCCCACTAGACCTTAGAAGGCTTGATGTCTTAGCACAAGCAGGTGTACCCTAGTGGTGTCTATTGTGGGTTACCCTTGAAGGCCAGTCCACCTCAATCCATCTCCAGTCTTGCGGGCAGGCCTACAAAGCAGCACACCCTAGAGCAACAGTGATCCAGTCGCTGTGACTCTGTCACTGAGGTCACATGAACCTTGAGCAGGTTAGGGCGATGCGAACGGTGTGACCTCATTGGGTACCTATTTTGGGTGGGTGCGTAGTATTTGCAAGTATATTATGTTTTGAAAAAAAATTGCTGCCTCCTTCCTGGCCTCCAGCAATTTTCAGAAACAATAAAAATGTAATGATAACTTTGGTGATTAATGTTCTTCCTAGAGAGAGATGGATTTTTGTATAGTGGAAGGGTTGACTCCTGGAAAGGTAGCACAGAAGGTTAATGTGCCCGCTGCAAAGAACATGTACCATGCAGATCACAAAGTGCACTGCTTTAATGGGGGGACCATGATGAATGGTCATTTAATGTCCGCTGTAGATGATAGATCCCTGAACAGTGTCATGTATGTGCATGTTTGCATTGTGCTGAGGGGATAACCAGGTAATTATTCACGCAGCTCTCTGATGGATGTCACATGTGGTTTTTCTGAGCCCCCAGATAGATCATGCAGTCTGTGCGTTCTCTTTTGTACTGCCAGTCACCGGTGTATTCAACTGTGTAGCCTTGGACCGTGTCATGTATGTGCATGTAACATTAATGATCGAGGTAACTATTAGCGGCGATATTATGTGTCTATCGGACCTCTTTCAAGTGGTCGCTGTCTTTTTTCCCCAGCAACCCCCCCTCCCCAGGGGCGGCAATCTGCGAGATAGCCCCGGGCGCCACAAGCTCTAGCTACGCCTCTGACCCCTTGCTATTTGCCTTTTGACGTCGGCTGGCACAATCGTCAGTAGTCCAAACTCAGTGTGGAGAGAAGAACTTGGTTCAGGCATTAGTTAATCCGTTCGATGTGGGAGCATGACCCCGTTCAAGCGTGTTTCTTGGGTCCTAGTTTTTCCGTTTTCCTTCATAAAGAAGTTTCGCTCATAGATCGTCATTTTTTTGTTTCTGTTTTTCCCATTTCTTACGTTTTAACAGTTTTTTCGCTTTCCCTAGGACAGTTTGCAAGTCACCAATTGTTGGATCCTTTCGCATCTGTCTCAATGTTCGGTTTATTAACTGTTTTTGTGTTTTCATTTCTGGGGTAGATTATAGTTTGTTGGAAGTTCCCTTTCCTTGACGTAAGCAATTTGACAATTTTTCACTGATGTTTTGAATGAAGTTTTGCCAAGCTTCTGACAAGTTAGTTGTGGAGTTTACCGTTTGAGTGAAAAGAGTTTTTGCTGCAAGGCTTATGGAGTCGCTGTTATCGGGATTCCACCGAGGCCGCCTTAGGTTTGAAGTCACTTCAATGTCAATACCTATGTGTGGATCAATATCCAGTTGTGAGTTGACTTTTATTGTGACTTCTTGAGGCAGGTGATCACTAAGGTCGGTCGTCCCTATTTTGAACGCTGTTACCTAGCCAAACATATTTAGAGATGTAAACGTGTAATCCAGGTGGGAGGATTGTTTGTTAGAATAAAAAGTTGCAACAGGTGGATCGTCTTCGAAATAGCACCCGTTCAAGGATCTTAGATTAAGCTGTTCTAGTTGTCGAAGTAAATTTTTTGAACACTTCGTTGATTTGTTAATTTTAACGGAGCCTTGTATTGGCACTCCCCATGCAGCGTTCAGTTCTTGGTTAAGATCGTCATCTGGATCTGAACTAACGAGGAACGTGTTGAAGTCTCCTGCCAGGATGATTAAATCGGAGTCCTCTTCTTCCATTATTTTTTCCAAGGCTTTTATCAGATCGTTGGCCGCTTGTCGTTTCTGTTTAGGGTGGATATAAGTATTGATTACTATTACATCTTGAGGCTGTTTATGTAACCGAAGTGAAATCTTTACCACCTGTATTGCACTAGGAGAAGGTATATGAGATTCTATTGTCATAATATCGCCTATTGTTGCTATTGAGGCAAGAATCATCAGGCCCCCCGATCTGCGACCAAAGGTGGAGTTTTTGTTTGCTGGAAGGCAACAAGATGTAAACCCTTGCAGCTCGAATGCCTTTTCCTCCCAGGTTTCTTGAAACAGCAGCAGGTCAAATGAGTTTAGATATTGTAAAAACTCTGGATCGTTGCTTTTACTGGCTAGGCCATTGATATTCCAAGAGCATGTGCTAATTTCCCTGGTCTTTTCTGAGGGATTATCAGACTTGTTTCCCCTTTGTCAATTTGTGTCATTTGTTATGTTAATTTTTCGTTGAATTGACTTCCAATTAAGGAGAGTGACCGGCGAAACGTGACTACACTGCCTTGGTTCTTGTCCAGAGAAAAGTGTTTTTGTATCTTGGGAGTACGCCCTTGGAGAATTGCTCCTAGCTCTACTGAGTTGGTATTTTTTCGCGCCGATGACCTGATAAGGGATAAAAAAGGTGTCGGATAGCGAGGTTGCTTTTCAAGTCTCAGATTGATCCCCCATTGTTGGAACGTTGCTTCTTCTTCCAAGATTTTCTTAGCTGTCTCGATGGAGTTCCAGGTTGTTTTTGTTGTTTCTAAGCGTTGTAAATCATTGCTTGACAGAAACTCTATTTGAAGAAGGTCAGAGGAGCTGATGTTTTCTAGACTTGTAACCGAGTGAAGAAGTCTTAATATGTTTCCCCTATTCAATATGTCGTCCCTACCTCGGGACATGTATTCAGGAGTGAAGAGGATGATTGTCGGACTGTCCTGATGGTGGACTGTTGGCTTTGTTGGTGGTCCCTCATGGCCATAGTGGTCGGACTGAGAGGGACGGCTTGGGCTGCCAATGCGTAGGCAATTTGGTTGCTCACTTTGTTGGTTATCTATTCTCAGTACTCTTGTGTTGCTATTCGGTCTTCGTATTGGTTGCTGGGATAGCTCTGTGTTGTTAATCGTAGCATTGTCCTGAGTTTCTATTGTTAGGATGTGTTCAGAGCCAGCCATAAAAGGCTATGAAACAGCCTGGTGACTGCTGGCACAGCCCCCCAGCCTCAAAATAAGCACTGGGTGAGCCTGCTTCCACCAATCCTGGAGCTGCTTTCACAACATGAGAGCAGCTCCAGTATTGGTTGGAGTACTTTTCCCCATTGTTCCCGTCTGGGAAATCCACAAACCCTGGGTACTTTTAGATACGGTTTGAGGTAAAAAGTCATGAAGCCTTGAACACGAAGTGGCCAAAAGAAAGGGATCAACACTGGTGGTGGAAAAGCCTCATCAGCTAAGAGGTTGAAGTGAAAAAACAACAATTAAAAAAAAAAAATTCTTCTATTTTAGAAAACATCATTCAAAGAAGACTGGCAAATTGTTATCAAGTTAAGTGTATCAAAGTAAGTGACTCAAAAATGAGAAGTATAGAAAGCTATAATAGTGAAAAAGTTATTATACTAATTTATCTTTTCTTTACTAGAATCTTCCTCTACACTTTTTAATTTGCGTGATTGTTAGACCTGGCACCTTGGCGTGGGTCTCCCTTCCATTTTTGCTGTTGCCTCGTGTGTTTTTGCTGGTGTTAGATGCTTTCGGCACTGTGCCACTGCTGTCCAGTGCCACAGTGCAAGTGCTCCCTATTGTAAATTGATGTATGAATTAGTGATTCCATGATTGGTTGATTTGGTTTACCTGTCAGACCCTAGTACAGTGCACCAGGAGTGCCCAGGGCTGGTAATCCAAATGTTGCTGGTGGGCTTGCAGCACTGGTTGTGCCACCCACAGAAGCAGCCTGTAAATGTGTGTCTAAGGCTTGCCATTGCAGAGCCTGCGTGCAGTTTGGTACTGTCATGCTGACTGGGAAAGTGCACCCACTTGCCAGTCCCTAAACCTTCCCTTTTCTTCATATCAGACACCCCTATGTAGGCCCAAGGGCAGGGTGCATTGTAAGTATAAGGTAGGACATGCCCTGGTGTGTGTGGCATGTTCTAATAGTGAATTACAGCCATTTTTGTTTTTCACTATTGCAAGGCTACCTGTTCTCCATAGGCCAGAATGGGCAGTTTGATTATTACATCCTATAATCCTAACTGACTCAGGGAACATGGTAGAAATTCGAATTTAGTATGCCTGAACTCAGAATGATAAAATACATCTTTTAGTTAAGTTGGTTTTAATATTCTGTGTTTGAAAATACCACTTTTAGAAAGTAGGTATTTTCTTGTCTAACCATCCAAACCTGCCTCTGCTAGGCTGTGTATTCCTTGTCTGAAGTTTGAGTGACAGGGGCTGGGGGATTCCAGGAGACAGGGTGAGTCAGCCCAGTGGTGAATAGAGAGATCTGCATCTAGATGGGAGGGAGGAGTTGCACCTGGGACCTGAATCGTGCTGTGCCTTCCCTCCACAATGCTGGCGCGACCTCCTGTGATGAGTCTGATGTCTCTGCCCAGCTCTCTGAAAGGAAAGAAGGAGTCGTGTAAACAAAGTGCTCCAGGACTGACCAGAACTGGTTTGGACTAGGCAAAGGCCTCTCTGCCTTCAGAAAACAAAGAGAAAAATAGTATAAAAGAGGGGTCCCAAACCCCAGAGAATTAGATCACTTTTGGACAACAAGAAGAAACCTTTGCTGAGGAGAGGAACCAGAAGAAACTGAGGAGAGACTATCCCTGAGCTGAAGTGCTGCTTGGGGGATTGGCCTGCAGTGGTTGCCTGACTGCCAAGGAAAGGAGAAAGGACTTTGTGTGCACTTTTATTTCAACTTGTAAAAGATGTCCAAGGGCTTGAGAGAAGAGCTTGCCTCCTACTGAAGTCTCAGGGACAACCGACTTCAACCCCCAGCTACCCAAGAGTTCTTTGGAAGTGCCTGCAGTTGTTTGGGCCTTTTGAGGGACTGCGTGTCGCAAGGAGCAGGAAGCGTCTCGCACCGAAAAAGAAGCGCGTCGCAGCCGCTGCCGTCGCATCAAGGATGTCGCCGCTGTAGCTGTCGCATTGCACCGCATCACGAGAAGCGTCTCGCAACGAAGAAGTGTGTCGCCGTAGCAGCCGCTGCCGTCGCATCACGGAATAAGGGTGTCGCCGCTGTAGCTGTCGCATTGCACCGCAGAAGCACCTCGCATCCACGGAGAAGCGTGCCACCGTTGGAGCCGCTGTCGTCGCATCACTGAACAAGGGTGTCACCACTGCAGCTGTCGCATTGACAGACTTCTCGCAACATCGGAGAAGCGTGCCGCATCAAGAAGAAGACAACATCTTTATTTCTTTGCACCAAAATTTCATCGCATCACGGCGTTGCTCGCCGCATCGCCCCGGAAACGCAGTAAGGAATCAACGCATCACCATCGTTGCAACACTTTTGTCGCATCCAAAGGTACATTGACTCAAAGTGTTGCATTTTAAGATCTAAAAAGAACTAAGCCAATTCTACCATTTTAAAGTAACAGTATTGTGGATTTTTGTCGTTTATGGTCTTGTGATAAATCTATATAAAGAATACTTATTTTTGATATAAAACTTGTGTGGTGTCCATCTGTAGTGTTGTCACTTGATTACTGTATGTGTTCACAAATGCTTTGCACACTGCCTCTGAGATAAGCCTGTCTGCTCGTGCCAAGCTACCAAGGGGGTGAGCAGGGGTTATTTTAGGAGTGTACCCCCTTTACCCTGACTAGACGCAAGGGTCCCTATTTGTCACAGGTACCTACCTATGCCAACTAGAAACCCCCAAATCTAACAGTGATGCTGCCATAGATGAACCAGAAAATGTCCCTAACGCCCAGATGTGGGTCCCTTGCTCACTTTGCCTCTGGATTCAAGCTATCCTGGCTGATGAGGGGTGTTGCACCGAAACCGGTCCCAGGATGCTTATTTCCGGTCCAGGGAGGACCTGCCCTGGCAGTTCGGGATGGACTGTTTCCACGAGGAACAGGGTCAAGACTGATTTGCATATGGCTGGGTCTGAACTGGAGTGGCGACGTGAGCAGAAGAATGATGATGGATTTAACCCAGATCAAATAGTGACTGGGGGTGAGTGTCTGAAAAGTTTCAGCGCTCCGTCCATCATCTTATTGCGTTTGCTTTGTTTGCTTTAAGTTGTTAGGGTATGCCCAGAAGTGGGTCCCTTGCTCACTTTGCCACTGGATTCAAGCTAGCCTGGCTGATGAGGGGTGTTACCCCGAAACCGGTCCCAGGATGCTTGTTTCCAGTCCAGGGAGGACCTGGCATGGCAGTTCAGGCTGGGCTGTTACCATGAGGAACAGGGTCAAGACTGATTTGCATATGTCTGGGTCTGAACTGGGGTGGCGAAGTGAGCAGAAGAATGATGATGGATTTAACCCAGATCTAATAATGACTGGGGGTGAGTGTCTGAAAAGTTTCGGCGCTCGGTCCATCATCTTATTGTGTTTGCATCCTTACTACTATAAAAACCTGTGAGTCGCAATTTACAAGCAGTGTTCTGCAGCAGGTACATTCAGGGCCCTATTACGATGTCGGTCGGAGTTGCCTCTGACCAACACTGTCTCTGTGTGGGAACCGACCAACTGTAGGTCGGTGGTTCCCAACACCAGATCACAATGCTAAAGCACATGGTGCGGTAGCAAACTCCCATTTCTCTATGCAAGCTTGTGCAGCGGGCAGAAACCGCCCACAGCACACGCTCCCATAGAGAAATGGGAGTTTGTATAAATCCCTGCACCATGTGGCAGGCACCTCATGATGCCTGCCACACGGTGCAGGGATTTTTAGGGGGGCATCATAGGTGCCCCCCAGGCCCACAATCGTAGGCCACGGAGGAATGAGGACCCTGCTAGGGGCCCCCCAACGTCACCTTCCAACAGCCTTTCCATGTCGGAAAGCCCGACATGGAAAGGCTGTATGAAACCAACATCATAATCCCAACGGCATCCGTATGGGATTATGATAGGTATCAGATTGGCTAGCGGGCTCCTTGCGCCCATAGGAACACAGTTGGATTGACCAGCAGATTTACACTGCAACTGCCGAAATTGAAATTTTGCGGTCAGACTGTAAACCTATGGTGCCAATCACTAAGCCTCCTACTAGCGGTCGGAGGCTTATCAACATTGTAATGAGGCCCTTAGTCTTTAACCTAATGAATCTAACCTGTATTTTAGCAATGCTATGTCCTGTGACCAAGGCTACTATGGTTATGCAGTATGGTACAGAAAGGCCATGACATGCAGCAAAATACAAAAAAAATTGAGACGAGGAAAGGAAATTATACCCGATATTATGCAGCTTTGTTTACTACTCTGTGAGGCTTGTATGTCAGGATATCTTATGTAGAAACATGGCCTAACATAAATATTGTGTCCTTAAAATAATTTGCAAATATTTTGTCCCTTTGGGCGTGAAGTTCTATTTGTAACTCGAATGGGGCAATAATTTGAAAACAATATTAAGGACACTGTATTTGTGACAGACTATTTTTGCTAACACAATTCTGGTACCACACCTCTGTGACAGTGTTATCTCACTTTTTTCTTTTTTTACATTTTAACACACATTGAAACGTAGGTGTTCCAACGCTATACAGTCAGAAAAGTTGCATTAGGAAAAAAAGCCTACGCATTGAATACATTTTATTGAGAATTATATTTGCCAACTAACATGGTGTCGCAACAAATATATGCAATTGATGGAGGTATATGTGCTATATGCTGAAAATCTATAATACATTTGAAAATGAAACAGCCTCAGAATCGCGGAATTCCACTTGATATGCCCGACACTTACCAGATAAACGTCCTTGCCTACAGCTGGATCTCAGACCCCCACTTTTCCTTAAAATTGGGTATATGTGTGAGTATTCATGTACGCAAGAGCAGTTTTACTAATGACTTTTTCCGTTATGTCAAATTCTTTGGGAGCAGATTTAGTAAAAAAACAAAAACAACAAAAAAAATAAAAATAACGTATGCCTACCGGGAGACCATCAGCTGTCATTGACGTTGCTCCTTATGACTTCTTCCATCCTCGCTCGGTTCCCTCTACACACTCAATTTATCAGTTACCACAGTAGAATTTTTCCTTTGCCAACACTGGTCTTCTGGATGACTTTGAGGCAGGGGCCTGCAAGTTCAACATAATCTCTGCAGCAAGGTATTTATCCAATTAGCACTTTTACTGCAGGACATATGATGAGCTGAGTCATCTGTTCCCTTGAAATACAAATAAATAAGACCCGAGTGTAGCGGAATTCCCTTGAAGTTCCACTACGCTCAACCTTGAGTTGATTGTTGTCCTGCACTCTGATTTACCAGGTGCAGTCACAATGGACCAGATTTTACTGGCCATAAAATCCATCCAGTAAAATCATCTTGGTGAGAGGCTGCATTGAAGCCTGGACTGATTCCCCTGCTGGGCCTTGATGGAGCAATGTTTCGTATAAAAAGAACCTTGCTTGTATGCAATCCTCTCGAATAACCTGTAACATTATAACCAACCTGTCTGTAAGTACAAATTTTGCATCACAATTTACAACTTTTATTTATCGTATCTAGGGAAAGCTTTTCTATGTGCTTTACTAATGAATAACCCGAGTGTCCTAAAAATGGCCGCCAGAAACGCAGGAACTCTTCTGCGCATGCGTCTACTACATCTACGTAGTATGACGTTTTCTCTAGCTTGGTGGGAAATCTTTGCAGCTGCGCAATAGCTTTTAACATGGCTGCTCGAAACCCTCGCATTAACGCACATGCAGTGCTGAAACTAACCTATGCAAGTTTTACTAACACATTCATGCAAAATAAATAAAATGGGGTTAGAGTAGAAGTAAGTGGTATACAGTGAATTCATTTAATTTTGTATTCTAACATGTTCTTTTCTGACTTTAATAATAGCTCGCATTTGAGCCTTGGAGGGTGACCGATGTCCTTATCCTTTGCGTCAACTACGCATGCGCGCATCCTCCTAGTTCTGAAACTGTTGAAATAATTGAATGGTTGCCAATCCATGTGCTCAGCAAGGATATGGGAAGATCAACTCCTGACCCTACGAGAGGAAGAACCTGAAACATTGTATTACAGATTTATCGATCCAGATATGAAATGCTTGTGGGAATAAAGCTTGTGGGTATTAAAATTAAGGGGCGGGGAATTAGACAATAGAACCAAAGAAGATTATTGCACTTAGTATGTTGTGATGTCCTCACCCCATTGCCTGGCCCAATCAAATTGAGGGGTGTACATGGAATTGAAACATTTGGGGGTGGATCATACATTTGAATTGGTATAACAGAGGTAAGTTCTAGTTAGTTAGACCCACTTGACCCACTTGATGCCAATGCTATGCTGAGATGCTGCCCGATTTTGCTGCAAATTGATTGAAGAATCCAACACTAAGGAAAGATCGCGGAACAACCGAGGAGGCACATCTAGGAAGGGGTCCGGACGAGCCCGAGCCAGACAGAGTAGCAGCAGAGAGGGGTGTAACGCTGGCGATACACTAGAAGAGGTCACCTTCCCGGTCCTGAACCTGTCCTGAATCCTTGATGTCTAGGTCCTCACACCATTCTAGGTAAATATAGTTCTATGGGGTTGTGCTTCGTATTTGCTCTCTGTTCTTTCTCTCCTCGGGTACTGTCATCATATGAGATTAATTAATGTGAATTGAATTATAAACTAATTGAACTACTTTTCCTGATGGAGAATCTTAATGTGTTTACGTGTATTTGATTTGACTCACAAAATTATTAATTCAGATAAACTTTTAAAACTCCTATGGAGTCTGTGGTTCTTTGAATAAAAGTTGAATGAATTGTTATTACTATTATCATTTTCCTCCCTATTCTAATCTACTACTAGATCTTTCGACAGGCACATTTACTTAGGAGACAGGGCTGGTAAGAATACTGGTGTAAAGGTTCTCTAAGGTAAATCAAAATTGATGACCAGCGGACATTTGCTAGCTCATTGAATGTATGAATGCATATGGGCCCAAATAAGTGTTGTGTGTATGTATAGAGCTGGTAAACTCTGCTACATCAGCCTGACCTTCAAGGCACAGGGAGAGCATGTAATACTTCCTTTCCCAGGCAATCTTCTGCTCGTCGCTCCCCAACCCCCACCCTCTCCCTCCAACCTTTTCCCTACAACTGCCACCTGCAATTTTACCATCTGCTAACAGGTGGCAAATGGCTGTGTTAAACCCCACAAAAAAAGGAGCACAGTGCGGAATACTGCTTATTGAATCCTGGTCCACACAGTTATTCCCCCATTCTGTGGGAATTTAACTTGCAGTATGTGCAGTAATACTGTTTGGAACAGTCATTTAAGCCACATAGACCATCCGCACATATTTACTGCTAACACTTAACCGGGATCTAACCATTGAATGTAAACATGCACATTCTTCAAAGTTCAAATATTACTTCACATTTTCATATGCCTCTCATTGACTGTTAGTTGGAGAAGTGTAAAGTTTACCCCACCTTGAAAAATATGTTAGGAGTGCATTATAGCCAAATGTAGTCTGCACTCATATATATTGTGTGACTAATGTCAATAATAGAAGTGGGGGTATGGCATATATATAAAGATATCTTTGCAATCTAATGCAATTTATATGTGTGTTCAGAAACGTAACTGATAAGATTGTGATTATTTATGAAAAAGTTTGTGAACGTGTCCACAGACAAGAGAAATAGTGCTCTGCTTACTAAATGAAGGATCATGTGCTTAGAAACTCTAATTGAATAATCATGCTACTACTGTATTAACTCTAATGGTACGAGATAACCCCTCCGTGCGTCGGCCGGCCGGGAGCCATTTGACATCACAGTGGGCGTGTGCTTCGGAGGGCTCCCAGCCGTTCTGGCACCCACCCACAGGGGAAGCACTGGTGCTCATCCCATGGGATGCCCTTCATGTTGTCCCCCATTCCCGCCTCCACGTAATCTAATGATGTCAGCATGCACCTCAAACCGACTTCATTAGGTGATGCACTTCTATGGGGGTAAATATTTTGGCTGTTTCTGGCCCCCTTGGGGGCAGATCGGCCTTATGTTTTTAGGCCCATCTGCCCCAAAGGGGGCAGAAACCATTAGACACCAGGGATTGTTTTTTGTAGTTGGAGAGCACCTCCTTGGGCAAGGGTCACTCCCCTTTATGGGAGATTATTGTGACTGTTTCTGACCCCGTTGGGGGAAGATACGCCATATGTTTTTAGGCCCATCTGTCCCCAAGGGGGGCATAAGCCACTAGACACCAGTTTTTTTTTTAATTGTTGGTGGGGAGCGGCCCCTTGGGCAAGGGCCGCTCCCTTATATGGGGTGATTATTATGGCTGTTTCTGCCCCCTTGGCAGATCAGCCATTTGTTTTAGGCACATCTGTCCCCAAGGGGGACAGAAGCCACTAGGCACCGTTTTTTATTTTTAAATCTTGGTGTTGACGAGGGGCCCCTTGGGCAAGAGTCTCTCCCCTTTTACGGGGCATGACAATTTTAACTGTTTCTGCCCGCCCCCCCCCCCCCCGGGGGCAGATCTGCCTTATGCTTTTAGGCCCACCTACCACCCAGCTTGTGGATTGTGTGTGGACTGGTGAATTATTTGCATATGTGATTGTAATGTTTTATTTCTCCTTATTATTCTAGTGAAAACCCTTTTGATTCTTGTTAGCGGTTTCGGCAGTGGTTGATCTGCAGTTTGCGTAGTTGTATTTATTTGGTAAGAAAAACATTTTTGTTGTGTTTACTCCAAATGAGTATTATTGTCATGCATGAATTAATTTTTTGTAAGTGGTGTCATAATAACAGCATATTTAGTTTGTGCTTTGAGCGTGAAATTCTTTGCGCTGTGTTTTGCTTTGTCTTATGTGTAATTTTCTTTTCTTTTTCTTTTTTTGAGTGGGATATTGTTGGTCCTTGTGGCTGTGCAGAGTAGGTGGGGGTGAGTTTAGCTGCTTCTGGCAAGTCAGTGGTATTGTTTAGGAATATATAGGTCTGTGATAAAGCCACATTTTGTTAATTATTTTACAAAGTGTTTGTTGTTGTTGACTCGTTTGACAAGTTACCTTTATTAGTAAGGATTATGGCTAGCCGCATAATTACTGCTCAGCAGGTGGTTGGTATGCTTTTTGACTCTTTCTCTGACCATGATTATGAGACTGACAGTGCGCCTGAGGGACAGGAGGAAGTGCAAGATTCTGGCAGTGAGTTTTCTGTCCACAAGGAATTATCTGATGATGAAGCTACTCTCAGTGCGGATGAAGGGCCTGTTTTTGAGGAGGACACTGATGTGTTGATGGTGCAGCAAGAGGCATCTGGATTGCAGCCTGGGACTGCAAGGCTTCCCATTGGAAGTGCTGGACTCTGGGTTGATCCAAACATGGTGCAGCTGGTGTTGCCTGCCTTTAGTGGTGATGCAGGGTGTAGAGTAAATTGGGAATTATTTTTGTCTATACCGTTTTTTCAGTTGTTTATGGATGATGTATCTTTGGCTGAGATTGTTGAGCAGACAAATTGTATGCTGAACAGTATTTGAGGGACAACAGTGCCAGACTTAATCCCTGCTCTAGAGCTACCCAGTGGACTCCAACAAATCTGGATGAGATGAGGAAGTGTTTGGGTTTAACTTTTTGGATGGGATTGATAAGGAAGCCATCCCTGGCTTCATATTGGTCTACCAGTCCATAATGGCAACGACCATAGTTCCTGCAATTATGAGTCATGATTAGTATTTACTTTTGTTTCGGATGCTGCATTTTGTTGATAATGCTTTGGCGTTGCCACGAGATCACCCTGACTGTGACCATCTTTTTAAGATTCGGCCTGTACTTGATCACTTGTAGATCGATTTTCAGAGATCTATACTCCAGGGAAAGAAATAGCTGGTGTTGAGTCTTTGGTCCTGTTGAAGGTCCATTTGGTTTTAAGGCAGTACATTCCTAGCAAGAGGGCATGTAATGGAATTAAGATGTATATGTTGTCTGAGTGTAGGACATGATATGTCTATAATTTCCGGGTGTACACTGGTAGGGATTCCACTATTGACCCCCTGGCTGTCCGTCCACTTTAGGAGTTTCAGAGAAAATTGTGTGGGAACTTGCTAGAGGACTTTTTAACAAGGGTTAACATTTGTACCTAGATAACTTCTACACTGCTGTACAATTGTTAAAAAAATCGTTCAAAGTGGACACGCTTGCTTGTGGCACAATCCCATCTAACCGTAAAGGTTACCCAAAAGAGCTTGTTTGCAAAAAGCTTCAGAGAGGACAGTGCAATGCCTTGCGTAGTGATGAACTGCTAGCTGTTAAATTTGTGGACAGGAGGGATGTGTACATGCTGACTACCATCCATGATGACAGTACTTCACCTGTGACTGTTTGGGGTCAGGTTGCTGAAGTGCGCAAACCTGTGTGCAATGTAGACTACAATAAGCACATGGGTGGTGTCGATAGAGTAGATCAGAGGTTGGAACCTTACCCTGCTGTTTGTAAGGCTTACATTTGGTATAAGAAGTTGGCCATCCATCTTTGCAATTTAGCAAATGTAATGCTTTTGTTGTGTTCAAAGAGTGTTCTCCAGTGTCAAAGATGACTTGTTCAGTTTCAGGAGTCTGTGATAAGCAGCCTTGTTGTAGTGGAGGAGCCAAGTGTTCCTAGAGTTGGAATAGTGGAGGATGTGGCTAGATTGAAAGATCGCCACTTTCCCTAATTAATTCCTCCCACTCCCCCCAAAAAAACAATCCCTGTGAGATGTAGAGTCTGTTTGCGAAGAGGTATGAGGAAGGAGAGCCGTATGCACTGTGCTGATTGTCCTTCTAATCCTGGGCTGTGTGTGCCCACATTTTTCAGATTGTATCACACTCAAAAGAGTTTTTGGGAGCAACCGTGAGTCTAATAGTGTACTGCCTGGTCTGTATGGTTTTATATTTGTTGTTCAGTTTCACGGTTGGCATTAGAATGATGTCTTTAGTTACCGCTGTTGTGTTTGTAGTTCTAGTTTTGTATCTGTATTTTCTTTCTTGTTGAAAAAAAAATTTGATGACGGTGTGTGAGAACTGGTGCTTGGCTGGTGGTGTGCATGGACTGGCACTTGGCTGGTGGTGTGCGTGGACTGACGCTTGGCTGGCGGTGTGTGTGGGCTGGTGCTTGGCTGGCAGCGTGCTTGGGCTGGCGAATGGCTGGCGGTGTGCGTGGGCTGGAGCTTGGCTGGCGGTGTGGGTGGACTGGCGTTTGGCTGGCGGTGTGGTTGGACTGGCATTTGGCTGGCGGTGTGGGTGGACTGGTGTTTGGCTGGCGGTGTTGGTGGACTGGCATTTGGCTGGCAGTGTGCGTGGACTGGGGGTGTGCGTGGGCTGGCATTTGGCTGGCAGTGGGTGAGTAGTGACTTGCTGCTGGTCATTACTCACTCTGCTAGCTAAACGCCACTGCACACACTATGTCAACCACCAGCCGGTGGGATTGCTGTGTCAGTCATGTGGGTGGATGAACGTGATGGGCTCTTGAAGGGCGCTGTCTATTGATGTGAATGTTGGAATGTGCTCGGCCTACAGCTGGCGGTCTGAATGGTCTTGTGTTTCACGCATGAAAGGTGTGTGAAAGGCCTGTAAAGAGGTTCGTGCCTTGCCGTGCTTGACAGTTCACGAGCTGCGAGTCATTGGTTCAGGTTTTTAACCTGTTAATTATTAACACTGCATTTCATTTTTGTGAAATGTCTTGTTAATAACATTTTACGCTCTGAACCTTCACTCACCCTCGTGCCAAATCCAATGTGTGTGTACATAAGGAATAGTTTGTTTTGAAATAATATTTGTCTTTTCTGTCTTTCTCTGACAGGGTGTACATTGTCTCTACATTGTCCGTTGATGTGGGTGTTGTAATGTACTGGGGCCGCAGCTGGTGGTGTGAACGTGTGTGCCAAGTATGAAAGGTGTGTGAATGGCCTGTAAATGGCCTGTAAAGAGCTTGGTGCCTTGCTGTGGCTTTACAGCTCACGAGCTGTGAGTCATTGGTTCAGGTTTTTAACCTTTTCACTCTTAACAGTGCATTTCTGTTTTGTGAAATCTCTTGTTAATAAGATATACATTTTAAACCTTTCACTCACCCTCATGCCAAATCCAACCAGTATATGTGTGTACTTGAGGAACTGATGGATAGGCAGTCATATTTGTCTTTCTGTGCTAAGGTGTAGTTTGTTTGTAAGGAAAATGTACCACCTTTAGATATTTTTGTAAACCAAAAAAAAATGGAGAGTACTGGGTGGTGTGCCTCTCATGGATCCCAACAACTTTTCTTTACTCACAATGCTATACTAACCTCAGAATGTGACTGTAGTCACACATTTTTCTTGCATTACTGTGTCATAATCTTCAGCTATCAGAAAAACCACAATTTTCCTACCATCCAGCATTCCCCTCAGGTCTCCCACTAAGAATGGTACCTCACTCGTGTGGGTGGGACAAGTGCCTTTGACAGGCAATGTCCCAAAATGTATTGTGGAGACATCAAAATTATCTATCACAAAACGACCTGGTTTTGCAAGGGGGGTCATCTGGGTTTTTAGCCCCGAGCTCGGCGGCCATCTAGGGAAACCTACCAAACCCACACATTTCTGAAAACTAGACACCCGGGGGAGTCTAGGGAGGTACAGCTTGCATGGACCCTCAATGTTTTCCTACCCAGAATCGCCTGCCAACCTCATATTTAGCTGAAAAAATCAAATTGTTCTCAAATTTCTGTGTAGGAAAGTTGTGGGATCACCGGGCTGACACAGATTTCCTACCACCCAGCGTTCCCCCAGTTCTCCCGATAAAAATTGTACCTCACTCGAGTAGGTGACCACAAAGTAGTTTTGATCATCGCCGCCTCCCCCAATCTTTTACCAGTTGTAATTAACTCCGATAAGTATTGCAAAGAAAACCCAGAAGACATTTACTTGTTTCTTAATGTCGGCCCTGGTTTCTATAGACATTGTTTCTCCTGGTTGCTATGGACATTTGCATCTTCAAGGACACAGTTCTGTTGTAATTAAGTTGTATACTGTTTAGATACATAGAGTATTGCCACATTGACATGCGAGTGTATTGTCCTGAATGCCACTTCATAGCGCCCTGGGGATATTGTGATGTAAGACAGAATGCAGGGAGTGGGGAGCATGGGGACAGCTGGAGTAGCATTTCCCTTGCACTGTTCTTACTGTGGTGTCTGGTATTTTTGTATGGACAATAAACTTATATAAAAGGCTTAATGCTGTGTTGTCAATCACTAAACCTGAAGCGACGAGTGGCCCTGACACAAAGAATCTGTGCATGGACTATTGGACTTATGGCGCCACGGTATTTGGAGCAATCCTGCAACTACAAGCGTTCCTATTAACTTTGTGGTGGATGTACTAGACACAGCAACTCAATTACTAGGGTTTCTGGCTCACATTTATATGAGGCTTGGTAAATGGTATTGGGTTAAACACTGTTGCAGTGCCATTCACACTGCGCTCACCTTTCGATTTAACGCATCTTCTGTTGCAGGTCATCCATCTCCTGAGTGCATTCTCTGGTCATTGTGTCACCTTAGCTTACACGATACACTAAGCATGGATATGCGAATGCGATAACTCTTACTTGCAGCATGAACTCTGCTATCTTGGATGGAGTAAACATTTGTTAAGTTACTCTCCCGAGCACAATCATCACACTAGATGACAAGTACGGTCACACCTACATGGTCAAACTGACTTATAGTGTGAATTCTGCCACCTGGAATCCTGTAAGCATCGCCAGACCGAACTTCAATTCCAGTCAAATGGACAGAGTCAAAAGGACTCAAAGTTTAATTTCTACGATTACATTCTTTGGGGATCCCATGACCACAGTGTTGACATATGCAGCGTGTTCAGCAAAGGTTTTGTTTTAGTCCCACTTCTTCTCAGTGTTTATGGAGTTTTAATGAGCATCTAATTGAGTTAATGGCTTCAAGTAACGCAATCCTTAACACTTCATACCATTTTCTGGAGAATGTTCATTAAAGGAGCAAGAATGGCACAAATATTTTTCACATTACATTTCTACCTTTGATGATGATGAGGATTGCACTCCAGAAAAGTTTTTTTTTTTTACATTGCTTAGAGCCACTTGGTTTGAAAGCTTATAATCATATAGGAAAACAAAAACCAGCCAGGTTAAGGCAATCTGCTTATCAATACATTGGGAGACTTGGATACATATTATGTGCCTATGATGTGTGGGTATAGACAGTACAAATTTTACCATAGAAATTAATCTAAAGAGGAATCCATTAAATAGCATATGTCTTCCTTAAAAACATTTGCACTGACATGCAGTTTTGGTGTACTGCCTAACGAACAAGTTAGAGATCAACATTGATATGCATGCAGGTAATTCGTTCATACGAGAGACAGTCTTTGGGCCAAAGGAAAAACCTCACTTCAAGATGTAATTGAATTGTGAAACGAGCAGAACTTACAAGAGAATGTGCTAAGGCAGTGTTGTCTGATAAAAGAAAAGACCATACAGTAAACAATAAGCAGAAATCTACAGAAATAGTTAATAAGATTAGATGTGGGGAAAATAAATGGGGTTACTATTGAAGTATCCATGAAGCTTAGTAATACCTAGAAATGCAATTTTAGGAAAAACAGAGTAATTACGATGTTGATGTGAAATGTTACAGATGTGGTCTTACAGGGCATCTAGCCAATGATAATAAATGTCCTGTGTGGAATCAAAAATGCTCAGGGTGTGGTATAGTAGGGCATTTCCAAAAAGGTCTGTAGGAGAAGGAAAGAATGGTAGAGCAATAAACGTTTTAGGTGACTCAAAAACTGAGTCACAAGATACAGAGAATGAAGACATTAATGTGTGTTTTAAGCACAGAAACCTCCTTAGAACTGCTGAATGTACATAACAGGAAAAAAACAAATGTGAGTTGACATTTAGGGGTGTGATAATAACAATTACTGCAGATTCTGGTACACCGTATACTACAGTAAATGAACAAAGAAATCCAAACCAGAACAAGATGAAAAACTAGAGCCTCCTGACATTTCTCCTAAAATCTATACCGGGGAAGCTATTGATTTATTGGGCTTCAGAAAATTGCTTTTTGTATTTAAGAACAGAAAACCAGAATGTAAGCTGTATGCGTCAAAATCGAGTCCCTCTGTATTGAGATGGTGGGACCAAGGAGATCTAGGTATAGTTGTGATCCCAAGAACTTGGAACCAGTATTATTAAGGATGAATCTATAAAACAAGCGCAGATTCTAAGGCCGTATCCTGAGGTGTTTTCTGGTAAAATTTTAGAATTTAAAAGGTTTCAGCACAAAATCATCTTGAAGGCCAAGGGAATACCATGTATTCACAAAACATGGAATATTTTTTATAGGAATTGGAGAAGATGTATCTAAAGAATTGGAGAGGTCACAGAGTGCAGTAATCATAGAGCCCATAGAAGCTTCTGTTTGGGTTGCACCTTTGGTATTAGCGCAACAAGCTAAAAGAAAACTCAGGTTATGGGTTGATCTAAGAGACCTGAATAAAAACATTTTAGTAGCTCAGCTTCCCCTTCGAAGGATAAATGAGATACTGCCCTTAACAAAAGGTGTTGAATGGTTTACCACTAAAGACCTAATCTCCTCATATCATCAGGTAACTTTGCATCCTGATATTCACCATCTCACTGGTTTTATCACTCCATTCAGATGCCTTCAATTTGTAAGGGTACTATTTGACCTGGCATCGGTGGCTGCCATATTTCAAAGGCTCATGGTTAAACTATTTAAAGGTATAAAAGATGTGATTTCTTTTCAAGATGACATTCTAGTTATAGGAAAAAGTAGAGTGGAGCAGATCATGAGAAGCTTTGGCTTGTGTGTGGGGTTAGAGCATTATAGAGTTTAAATTTGGGGATCACATAATATTATATAGTGAGCATAAACCATCGACAAAAGTGTTTACCACGAAAGGGTTGCTAAAGGTGACCCCGTGCTTAATTCGCAAGTCAATCAAATTGTTGGATTATTTTTTGAGCCACATGCCACTTCCATTGAGGTGCACAGCAGATGACGAGTATGAAAGGTGTTGTGTGTCACACTCGGATGGTACAACGGAGGCATAGGGCACCCACACATTAAAAAATACTACTGGGCGGCCCATCTAGCAGCCGTGAATCACTGCACATATCGTGTCAGGGATGACCCAGATTACAGAATGGACAGATGGCTACTCCCCGGGGGTAACTTTAGCAGAGCGCTCTACTCAAGACCCAACAGGTACTCACTAACGGGACACACAAAACACTCAGTCCAACTCTGGCACATAGTTAACCATAGACTAGGTTGGGCCCAAAAACTCACACTCGCCACTCCATTATGGGATGCTGAACAAGTGGGCTCCCTTGGGAGGACAAGAGGGTTTGACAAATGGGATCTTATTGGGCTTTCACGAATCGGGGGTTCTCTGGGGAGCAGGTGGGTGGTTTCATTTGCCACAATTTAGTGGACAAGGAATATTTTAGATATATGCAAGTCCGTCACACCCTCCAAACTAACCTTCCAGCAGGGTCTTTCCCACCAGAATCCTCTCCCTTGGAGGACAGGCTGCTTGATGGGTACCTGCCAGACATGGCCATCTAACTCACGTATAAAAAACTCATTAACAATACCACTGACCCCCTTGTACCTTTGAGGGAGAGATGGCAGAGGGACAGACTATGACTTGTCCAACTTAAAATTCTACACAGGATCTATGTCTCTGGCCCTAGACTGGTACACATGGGTAGGGCTAGTGACAGGCTATGTAGGAGACAATGTGGACTAGAGGGCTCCTTTCTGCATATTATATGGGAGTATGAGTTGATTCAGGAATACTGGAGGAAGGTGCACGAGTGCATGAGTACAGTCTGGACAGTTGTGATTCGGTCCGAAGCCAAGCGGTGCCTATTGAATGTGTGGTAAATCACAGACCTCAACAGCAAGGGCAGGCTATGGAAGACTCTGGGTCAAATGATGGCAAAAATAAATATTGCTGATTAATGGGGAGCAACTGCACCGCCTACACTGGGAGCCTGGAAGGCGGACATGGACTGGTGTATGATTAGGGAAAAAACTGTTTATGTTGCACGCAGTTGGCCCCAAAAATGGATGGCTGTTTGGGATAGATGGAATGGGTATCATGGCAATATTTGTGAACCCCCTCTTCTTCCCTCCCTTGACGATCCAACATCACCATAATTATCATGTCATTAAGTTTGTTTGCTGCGTATACAGTGCTAGACATGTATCGACCTACTTTTCAGACCTGTGCTGTTGGGGCAAATTTACACCTATAATGAAGTGACCTGAACGTTTGTTATTACAAACAGAAGGCAAAAAAAAAAAGAAAAGAAAGGTGTTGTGTGGCGGAAGTTACTGATGGAGTTCAGGGTGTTCAGGTTGATGAATAGAATGAGGTGTTGGAAAAGGATGGTGCTTTGCAGAATGTACTGAAGTGGTTGCGGGAAGAGTGGCCCATAAAGCTGAACTGGAAGGAAGTTTACGCGTTTAATGGGAGATGAAACATGAGTTGTCTGTTGAGGAGGGAAAAGTGTTGCAGAATGGAAGAATAATTCCCACAGAGGAATTAGGAGACAAAATATTTGATATATGTCAATAAGGACATTTAGGAATAACCAAAACTAAAAAAGTAAAGCATCATTATTGGTGGCCAGGAACGGACAGTGCAGATGAGCTGAAGGTCAGAGAATGTGCGTTATGCAATGATATATAATAAAACCCTATTTACTTTCAAATCTCCTTTGCGTTCCCTTAAGAGTCCTGCAATGCCATGGGAAAGAATTGGTCTAGACATCATGGGTCCTATTTATGAATATGTCCAGGCATCAGACTGGATCCTGAAACTTGTTCTTCTGATAGAGATGTCTAACAGCAGATTCCTCACCTTTTGAATAGATACCAACACAGTCAGGTGGTGTGTCTGTGGAATAACAAACCAGGAAATCTTCCAGGACAGATTAGGTGAAATGCCCATTCCACTGGACTTGGTTTTCCAGACAATAGTGTTTGGTGAATGTGTGCAAGAATGCCTATGTAGCAGCCTGACAAATATCAAAGACTGGTAAACTGTGTGCTAGTGCTGAAATAGAATCCTTTGCTCTAGTAAAGTGAGCACATAACCCTTCTGGTTTTTTTTTTCTTGTCTCGTATGGAGGACTGCCTCGGGTACACCAGTGCATAAACCTCTGGACACTGTGGGTTCTCTGCGATGGTGAATAGATTGAGCCAGGGTACGCCTCATTGCTGGAAGATGTCCTGTGCCACATCCGATTGCAAGCACCATTTGTGATCCACTAGACAACGCTGGCTAAGTTAGTCCATCGTTACGTTTAAAGATCACGCTTGAGATAATCCCTGATCGTTCAGCTATTTCCAGAGATGTAGAACTTTTAAGCACAGAACTCACAACAGCACTCTGCCCTCTTTGTTGCAATACCACATGGTGGTTGAGTTGTCTGAGTGCCTGCAATTGTTCCAGCTTGATCTTTAAAAGGAAAGCTTTTAAAGCCAAATGGATCGCTCAAAGCTCCAACAGATTTATGTGAAGTTGAGCTTCTGCCAGAAACCAGAAGCCACTGAACTCCATCTCCCCCAGATGACCTCCCCAACCCAGTAACAATGCATCCGTCACAATGATCAGTTTTGGATGTGTACCGAGAGAGATCTGCCACTGTTCCAATTGCAGTCGAGTAGTCACCACTGCAGAGCTTTTGCAGTATCTTCCAACACTTGAATGGAATCTGACAGACTTCCTTGATGTTGAGCCCACTGAGACTTCAAATTCCATTGCAGTGCCCACATGTGCCACCTGGCATGGCCCACCAGCAGGATGCAGGTGGCCAGGAGAACCAGCAGCATCAGTCTCTCTCGCATGGAGACCCAGGCTGCAGACTGATACATCAGGATCATAGGCCCAATGTCCTGGTCTTGTGGAGGAAAAAATATAGTTCGAAAGAAACACTTTATCTAGGACAGCTCCGCTGAAAGGGATCTTCTGCGAAGGAGTGAGGTGTGACTTTGGCACATTGATGGTAAAACCTACGATATTATCAGGTTGTCTGTTTTCTGGAGATGGTTAGCGACTGTTTGAGGTGAGCTCACCTTCAATAATCAGTCACCGAGGTATGAGACTTGTGCCACAACCTCCGCAGATGGGCCGCAACCCGTTACGTCACATCACTGTTTATTATTTTTTATGTATAATATCAATTCTATGAATATTATGATTTTAGTTTAGGTATCTGTAGAATACCATGATGTTTTATACAGCTTTCTGTGAATGATTTTAACTAACAAAATAAACACATATATATTTCTATGTTCATTGTTCTCTTCAGTTTTTTTGTATTGACCTTGTGACACATATCTAGCTTTATCGTTGATGATTGCCTAGGTTGTTATTTTTCAAATATATTTTACCCTGTCCTAGGAATTGGAACTATCAGGGGGTCCTTGTTTTATTTGCACATTGTCAAGGCTCACCTTCAGCTTCTCGCTGATTGCCGTTGTCTTGCACAGGAACAGAAGTTGCTAGCTTCCCGACTCCCACTACCAATCACTCAGCCCCAAAAGTTATGTCTTGGGCTCTAACTGATCAGCAAGGGGGAAGGGGGAAATTGGATAAAATAACAAATGAGAGAAGAGACTGGTTCTGGACCTTCTGGTTTTCCTATCTGGTATTCTTCTTCAGCTATCTCTCTGCCCCTGAAGATTTCCTGAGGTAACTAAGCACACAACATTATATTATTATTCCTCCTCTACTCTACTCTGTCTCTTTTCTTCTCTTCTTCTAATGATGTTTCCTACCTACCCAGTATCCTGAACTCTGTGCCTCTCTTCTTGTTCAATTCTGCCTTTATTCTTCTTTCCTGTTATTGATGTCAATATTTATCTGTAAAACATATATTCGTTATAAATTAAGCCTTTTTAACTCGTGGTCTTTATATCTTTTCAACCTTTCTCTTTTGACCTACCATCAAACTTTCTTCTCCTGGTTTCTCTTCTTTCTTTTCTTGCTTTTAGCTATACTAATAACTGTTGTCTTCTAGATGATTCTTTTGTGCTTAAACTTCTCCAGTTGCTTCCTCTCCTATGGTTACAGTGAAATGTTTTTGGCTCTGGTAAGTCTTACTCCTTATTTTCTTAGTTGACTTTTCTATTGTCTTTTATAATCTTTTCCCTTAGTACCTCTTCAGTAAATGCTATTATAAACTTCTTTTCTTTTAGGACTCTGTATGCTGATCTCTGCAATCTCTGGTAAGTCTCTACTATTGCGTCACCAAACACTACTTATCATTTTTACGTGACCCAGATAAACTATCAATAATTCACTTAGCTTTCATCTGTCTTCTCTTCAGGTGCTGCAGAATTCGTATCTTGATTCCTGTAGCGACGGGGAAAAACTCCGAACTCTACTCTCAGTAAGTAGCCTCTACGGACTCTGGGGCTTGGTGTTTTCTTTGGTAAGTATCGGCACGACACTCTTGTGTCACTCTGGAAAACTTCTTTGACAAGGTATTCTCTTCAGAACTGGGAACTCTCTCGAACACGTCTTCTCTGAGGAAAAATCTTGGTGAAGTGCGCACTACCTCAGGCGCGCGCGCGTCACATCGTCTCCCTCTAGATCTGCCAGCAACTAGACCGCCGACCCCAGCGTCAGCGCGGCCATCTTGGAAATGCGGGCATGCCACAAACTCGACCATTGAAACCCATTCAAGACTGAAGCGCCCATAGAACTCAATTCCTTGCGCTTCACTTTGGAACTCGCATTAGGGATCCTGACACACATTGAGGCAAGTGTAGTCTCTGCTCCGATGGTAGCCTCTACAGAATTCTCTAATGGGATGCTGCTTCAGTGGAAGCTGGTGAGCGGAAAGTGCCAGACCTAAGAAACGACTTAATACAGAATTTTGCACTATCCTATCCATCAGCTACTAAACTTTTCAATATTTTGCAAGTATTCACCAGGATTGCAGGTAACATAGCTGATACCCTATGCCATAAAGAATTGGAATATCTCTCTAAAAGATAGGAATTATTGACTGAACTTAGAGCCAAACTAATTGAAGAGAACACTTTCTTAGTGTAAGTCTCAATCTTTTTAGATACCCTATCAGGGGGAGTAACAGGGAGGCAAAGAGATTAGTACGATTAGTTGAAGCTTGTGCTATTTGGCTTTCTGGAATTGGGTGTTGAATAAGAAAACCCGCTTGTAGCAGCACCGCAGGAACCACCAGTCTCCGCGGCCGGAGCCGCTTGCCTGGCACTTCCCCGCAGCCAAAGCCAACGCAAGGAGGCGCTTCAAAACTCAGCGCGGGTCCTGCTTGAAGCAGCACCTCAGGAACCACCATTCTCCGCAGCCAGAGCCGCTTGCCTGGCACTTCCCCGCAGCCAATCCCAGAGCCAGGAGGAGCTTCAAAACTCAGTACGGGCTCACACAGCGTGGGTCCCGCTTGAAGCAGCACTGCAGGAAGCACCAGTCTCCGTGGCCGGAGCCGCATGCCTGGCACTTCACCGCAGCCAATCCCAGCGCCAGGAGGTGCTTCAAAACATAGCGCGGCCTCCCGCAGCGCAGGTCCCGCTTGAAGCAGCACCGCAGGACCCAACAGTCTCCGCGGCCAGAGCCGCTTGCCTGGCACTTCCCAGCCGCCAATCCCAGTGCCTGGAGGAGCTTCAAAACTCAGCGCGGGCTCCCACAGCGCAGGCCCCGATTGAAGCAGCACCGCAGGAACCACCAGTCTCTGCGGCAGGCGCCGCTTGCCTGGCACTTTCCCGCAGCCAATCCCAGCACCAGGAGGCACTTCAAAACGTAGTGCGAGCTCCCGCAGCGCGGGTCGTGCCCGGGCCGGTCTGCGCCCGTCCCTGCCAGGCCGTGGCAGGGCAGGGCCACCCCCCTTGGATTCTTTGGGGCACCCGCCCAGAAGTAGCAGACACCCGCAAACAAGGGAATGTGTGGGAGCATTAGAGAAGGGGAGGTCAGACATTGAAGATCCGCATGGACTAGCTGCCCTCCAGAGAACCAGTCTTGCTGTTTTCAGTTTAAACCACCCTGATTCAGATACTGTTGTTAACACGCCCTTGTTTTGGTGAATTCAGAGTGGAACTTGTTTTTTTATTTTTTCTTCTCTTTCTTATTTCCTTTTATAATATTCATATAATATTGATAACATCTTTTATATTTTATAATTTTTGCTTGTTCTCTGACATCTTTTTAATCATTGAATTATAGATAAGCTGTAGTACAATTGTACTCTGTGCCATACCCTCCCTTCGTTGCATAGGACTGTAGGTTCTAGTAATACCATATGCACCCTAGGATCTTGTACTTTGCTTCTTTTCTAATCTGCATCCCGCACTTCTGCACCTTGCACTTTGGTCTTTGTACTTTGCACTTTACACTCTGCACCCTGCACTTTGCTCCTTGCATCTGTGCATTTTTCTCTCCTGCTACTGCCTTAGGACCAGTTTTGGCCAGGAGGGCCCCTTTTTTTTTTGCTGTCTGCATTTGTAATTACACCTTGTCCAGTTTTAGAGTGTTGTTGAATCCTATTTAGTAATAGCTAACCTCTGTTCTGTAGGTACCCTGCACTATTGTTTTTCTTATTCTGGTCTTATCTCAGACCACCGAAGTTTAGCAATATCATGGGTAAAAGGAAGGCAAAGGCTAAACCTATGGGTCATGGCAGGTCGTCTAATGTCGTCTGCGATGAGACAATGGACAGGATTGAGTCAATCCTGGCAGAATGTCAGGTTATAGCCAACTCTGATCCCCCCGTCCTTCCCCCTCCTGTTGCAGTCCTATTGGCCGTGATAACACCATTGGACAAATGTCTGCTTCTTCCCCAGGACCACCCCCTGCCAAGAAATTAGTAAAACAGATCCCAGTGATGTTTAAAAAGGCAAAAAAAGATGTAATGAAAGCCCTAGACGATGGATTACTGGTAGCTACCTCACCCGAACCTCGCCCCAGCCAAAAATACAGCTAGGCTGACTCCACCGATACCTAAAAAACATCATGGTGAGTATAGAAAGGTTAGAGGCACTGTTTCGGGGCCACGTGCTCAAGTCTATTCACCAGGTGCTAACCTCCGAAATGCCCCTGGTAGAACCCCGATCTCGCACGTTGAGTGCCATAACAGATTTGACACTCTTGTAGTGGATGAGGAAGGGGGGGGGGGGAGTGGTGGAAGGGGGTGATGGTCCCACAGGCACTCTTGAGACAGAAAGAACCACGATAGGTGTGATTCAGTCACTAAAAGTTCTGATAGAATCCCTCAGAGTTGAGGTGAGCATACTCAAAGAAAAGGTTACTACGTTAATGGAAAAGATTGATTGTCGCCCTGGGGCGGCACCAAAACCAAACTATAAACAGCCTCCCCTGAACAGGGATGTAACCAGCTTGGAAGTATGTAGTAGAGTCAACATAAAGGGAACTACTTCCCGAGACTCCACTTGAATTAGATCTCCAAATCCTATGCCATCTAAGGTCGAACAATGTCAACCCCCTGATTCCAGAAAACTATCTCCGAGTTACTTCCCAGTCCCTATGTTAGGTAGGGTTACATACGAAAGTGAGGTTGCCCTTGTTGAAGGCAATACTCACATGCATGATTTTGGGAGGGCCCCTGCTAGGGGATTAATGCGGTAGGGTGTCTATGTGAGACCAAGTGCAAGGGAGCACCCCTCAGAGATATTCCTTACGGAAGTACCCAAACTCGTTAGTAGACACTTTGAAAGTCAGGAGTCGCTCAAAAATAAGGTTATACACTGGCTCAGGTATACACGCCAATGCTACTCAGTTATCAGAGATGACATCAGAGTGGCTGGAAGACTTCCAATACAAAACACAATGTGGAATATGATCGAGGTCAGCTTCTATGATGCTGCAATAATCTCTGGCCTATTGTCGATCGGTGCCCGCACAGTCCCTCCCAAGAACTCCAGAATATCCATCAGATACAGACTCCCATTTGGAGTACTCCCCAGATCCCCCCTTGTACCCATTATTGAACCAAGCAGTGGTTTGCAGCAACCTACCTTTGGGCTGGCTCCTCTCAGGCCGCTCTCGTTGAATATGGCTGAAGGGCAGAGGAACAGCTGACCACTGGATGAGGTAAAGATAATATCTGCAGATAGGCAGTACTAATTTCAGCAGCCCCCCCAAATTCGAATTCAATTCCCCCAGTCTGTGCCCCAGCTCCAGTAAATGATGTCCACAGTAAGTGTGTTCCCACAGTTGAAACCGGGATGGAGGTAGGAATGCACGGAGGAGAGCCATTAGAGCCTAAAGGCACTGAAGGGGGTCTGTTGAAGCTCAATCCCCTAAGGGTATTGGTCTGGAATGTGGCAGGGATTACCAAGTTAATGGCGAACGTAGATTGGTGCTCATTTGTAGACTCTTTTGATGTTATTCTAGTTCAAGAAACATGGAGCCTCACTTGCCCGCTTAGAAGCGGCTTTTCAACCTATGCCAAAGATGCCAGTAGAAAAGAGCGGGGTAGACCCTCGGGAGGATTAGCTGTATGGGTGAATATTGCGTTAGGGAGCAAAGTAAGACCATTGTATGTGGACTCTGAAGACATACTAACTCTGGAGCTTAGTTTTAAAAATGATACTAGAATAAGTATTTTTAACGTGTATAACAGGGTTCAGAAGGCTATGGTAGAAACTGATACTCAGCGCATCTTAGATGCTGCACTAACACATTACTCACACATTTCCCATTTATTGGTGGGTGGGGATCTTAATTGTACGTTTGAACCACTGGCCCCAATTCCCCTTAACCTGACTAATGAATGGGATAGAGAATGGCAGGTACCTCAACTAGACTTGCCCATGGTGAGGTGGAGTGCGAGAGGAGCGCAGCTGTTGGCACTCACAAAGCAGCATGATTTAAGAGTGACCAACGGAAGGACTCCATCTGACCCCAACTGGGAACCCACCTTTAATAGGTTAGCCCAGGAAAGTAGAATTGATTATTGCATCGTATCCCTAAACTGTTGGCACCTAATTATGGATATGGCAGTGGTTAAAAGGGTCGATAATGATCACAACACACTCGCTCTCACTCTCAAAAATCAGGCGCCCGTACGGCCGGTCAACCTAGGTTGCCCAGACATAGGATTTTTATCAGTAGCCAACAATCAAAAGAGAATAAAATGGGACTGGGTGGAGGCACATCCGGAAGCCTTTGGTGCAGTGAAGAGGAAGGTCTCCATGTTACTTGAGAAAGTTGCTAGTTCAACTTCGGACTATGTTGATGAGATAATAGGTCCCAGTCATGAATTGCATTACAAAGAAATAAGGGGACTACTAGGCCGCCAGGGAAATTCCCAAAAGACTGAAAGATCCAGCCCACAACAGAGACTAGACCAGCTGGGTGCATGGTACACCAAGGATTGTAGGCTCACTAAGCAGGTACTATTAAGGGCTGTAAAGCAAAAATCTCACACCAAAATAGTGACCTGTAGAGCCAAGTACAAACAAGTAATTGAATCTGCCAAAAAGGAATGGGAGGGCTCCCTATGGTCATCCTTAAGAGAGCATTGTTAGACAGAGATTCGAAAAACTTCTGGAGCAAAGCAGCAAATTGGCTAAAGGGGAACAAGAGAACCTTCCTGTGGCCACCAGCTTGGTTGCCAGAAGGAGGTATCGCGTCTGAAAAGCAGCCTCTCAGTTTTTCCTGTGTTTAGCTTCAGGCAGTTTTGGGACATCCAGTGTCAAACTTCACGCATACAGTCAGGAAATCTTGATGCGCTGTCCGTCGGGCCGCCTGCAAAGGATGCCCCAATGTGCATGTCGTCAGCATATGACACCGTCTTAAAGCCAAAGGACTTTGAAAGTGAGCAGAGGGGGTGACAAAGAGGTATTCTTCCGTAGTTATAACTGGAGCAGAAGATTATCCAACATCAGAATATGTATCAAGACCATATGCATCTTGCAAATTCTGGAAAACATCAGCAGCCAAATCCACATGTGGTCAGAACTGGTTCAAACTGAGCATAGACCATAGTAGATGGTACATTGGCCTTCGCAATCGGCATTGGTGATGTCGGTCCCGTTGTCTAACTAAGCTAGAGGCCTTGGTCGAGCAAGCTGTGGCATCAGAGATGCCAACAGGTCTGCGTTCAATGGACCCAAAGCTGACATGGGTAGAGACTTCGAAAACAGGATAAGATGCACAGCTGGTATTGAGGATGGATCCATCGATGTCTGCACAGCAGGAGGCTTCTTGGGATCCTTGGAGCCAGAAAGCGTACCAGACAGGTCCAGAACATCACCAAAGATCGAGTTCATGGCTTTCTTGATCTGGCATTGCTACTTTGTCCGTTGGAGCGGGAACGACATCGAAGACAGTCATGCAGCAGGGATCGAAAGTTAGACGTCTCTATCAGAAACAGTACTTTTTATGTCTCACCTACTAGACAGTGCATGTGCAGTCTGTTGCGAGACTTATTGTTGACTCACAGTGATCTTAAAGCCCACCCATTGCTTGCCATTAGTTGGCTTAATTGTCATTCTCATTCACATGCTTCTTATTCATTAGCGTGTTTGGGCTTTCTTTCCCCTTTTTCAGTTAGTCCCTATGTTCTTTCATCGCTTGCTTTTTCAGAAGCTAATCTCTTATTTTTGTTTAAGCACACTATAGGGGTATATGCATTTTCCAGCTGTCTCCCTTGTTCTCTTCTTCTTTCTGTGGTTCTCTATCTTGCCTCTGCCCCTCACCCATCCGCAATATGTTTACCCTCATGTGTCCCACCTCCGTGTGTTGCTTTCTCGCCTGTGTACCTGTACACCTTTTTAACGCCAAAAGCTCTCTCTCCCGCCCTTTTGCTTTTCTCCTCTGCTATATGTGTTCCACATTTCTCTCCCTGTGCCCTACATTTTGCTTCCTCCACACACACACACACTCCATGTAGCTTAACCCCACCCACACCCTCCATATTGCTTCTGGCACCCCGTGTTGCTTCAGCCCACACCGGCCCCCTGTATTACTTGTACGTCTCCCATGTGTTGTTTCCACACATGCTATGACCCACATATTGCTTTCCTCCCAAGCGATAAAAAAAGTTTTTTACTATTTTAATTGCTTATCCGAGTTGGATTGACAAATAACATGGAAAAAAAGGTGCAACATTTTTAAGCTGTGCTCTTTCATGATGCAGACACCTACAAAATGATGCAATAGGATTTTCTTTAATTTAGCCATGCTACTCAGCATTTGGGATGCAGTGCAGCACAGATAAAACTTTGACTGCTGAGGACATAGTTCTCACTATTTGCTTTGGGCATTTTTTCTGCTTGTTTCTCGAATGATAGTTTTCCTGGTTTGTGACGGACCTTGTTCCTCCTGGTTACTGAGGAAATCTTTACTCGTTTGTTCTATGGACATAATTATTTTTGGATGCCACTAACTTTGTTTCTCTGCTTGCTATGGACCCATTTCTCACTTGCTAGTATGGACATAGGGCCAGATGTATCAAGCCATTTTCCATTTACAAACTGGCCGATACGCAGAACGGTCCCGTTTGCGAAAGGAAAAAGACCATTTCTAATGTATCAAAGGTTCGACACCAGCAATTTAGGTAATCACAATTTTTTGCGATTACCTAAATTGCAAATGTGAATAGGGAATCGCAATTTGCGATTTCCAAATGCACATACAAGAAGCCTTTCCTAAATACGAACTGTGCATTTACGAAATGCTAATTACCATCAACTTCAAGTTGGTGGTAACCATGTGCATACTTTGAAAAATGCACAAAAATGCATTTTTCAAAGTGTCATGTAGTGTATTCAAAGGGTCATGTAGTGCACACATGCCCCTAGGGCATATGTGTGCTTTACAATTGCACACTTTCTGGGGGGGGATTCAGGGGAGGAGCCTTAGGTCCTCAGGCACACATGGCTTTGCATTCGCTAATTACGATTACCAATTTGGTAATTGCAAATTAGAAAATGCAAAACCATTTATCTCTATGGGCCTTTATGCCCATATGAATAAATGAAATCATATTACCTAAAAGCGATTTGCGAATAACTGAATCACTATTAGGAAATGTTAAGGAGTCGCAAAATATTTTTTTGCGATTCCTACATGCATTGCATTTTGCTATTCCAAAATAGCGATTTGATAAAAATCGCTATTTTAGAATCGCAAAATGTAAGCTTGATGCATGTGCCCCATAGTCCTTACTGGATATTATGGCAATCTTTTCTCCTGGCTGGTATGGAGATTATTCCTCCTGGCTGATACGGACGTTTCTCCTTCAGTTACTAAGGAAATAGGTCTGCCTGGTTGCTATTGATATTTTTTCAGTTTTGGCTGCTATGGACATTTTTCCCTGGTTGCTATGGACTTAGCCTCCTGGTTGCCATCAACATTGTTCTCACTGTTTGCTATGGACATTGTTCCTCTTGATTGCTATGAATATATGTCTTCATGGTAGCTGTCGCCTGCTTGCAATAAACGTATTCTTCATTGTAGCTATGGACATTGTTGTAATGGGCATTTTTCCTCCTAGTTGCTATGGACATATTCCTCACTCGTTTCTACGGGCATTGTCTATGGTCATTGTTCCTCAATACATTTTTCCTACCACCTGTCTGCTTTGGATACAGAATATAAATTCTCCTAATTTCTATGAACATAAATACTACTGGTTGCCATAGGCATTGTGCCTTCTGACTTCTATAGAACTTTTTTCTCCTTGGTTGCTATGGGCATGAATACTCCTAGTTGTTATGGATATGGTTCTCCCTGCTTGCTATGAGCATTTTCCCACCTGCTTGCTATGGTCAGTGTTCCCCCAGATTACTACTGACATATTTCTCCTGTGCCATATGGGTATAATTCACCAAGGTCACTTTGGGCTGGGCCTGGTTGAAGTGGACATTTCTCAGTGTTAGCTGACATTGTTCTTCCTGATTTTTATGGACATGCTTCACCCTGGTTGCTATAGGCATAGTTCTCCCTGGGTGAAAGGGATTTTATCCCTACTTGCTATGGACAAAATTCTCACTGGATGTATTAGATAATTTTCCTCCTGGTTTTATGTACATCATTTGTCTGGCTTGCTAGGGCACACTTCATCCTGGTTGCTATGGACAATGTTTCACCAGTTTGGATTTTTTTCAAAATTATTATCTCAAGTCAGAAATGTTCAATACATAACACTTGATACAGAAAATATGTATACAGAAAAAAAGAAGAAATAGTTGAGGTGGAAATATCATCCGACATAGAACATAACCTACTGCAAAATAATAATAATAATAATAATAATCAGGGGCCAGGATATCCCCGATACAAACATACATACTTGGGCCCGACCACGACGAGCATCTAAGAGAAAAAGTATCAATCAGCATTTTAAAGTGATAAACCCCAGCTGAGACCTGTCGCGAGTTTATCAAGTTTCCTGAGTGAAGGAGGACCTCTCGCTTTGGCCAGGTCAGCTCTGGAAATATGTCTTTGTAGTTGCTATGAACATAGTTTACACTGGTTACTATGGGCATTTTTCTTCCTGATTGCACAGGGCACAGTTCACCTGGGTGCTATCGGCATTGTTACTCTTGGTTGCTCTGCTCATAGTTCTACCTGGTTACTATGGACACCGTTCTCCCTGGTTGCCATGGCAGTGTTGCACCTAGCTGATGTGGACATATTTCTCCACGAATGCTATGGATATGTATTCTCATCGTTGCTATTGACATAGTAAACACTGGTTGCTACGAACTGTGTTGCTCCTAGTTTCTATGTATGTTTTTATTCCTGCTTTCTATGGACATTTCATCTCCAGGATCCTAAGGGCATGGGTCTCCATGGTTGCTGTTAGAATCCGGGTTCTCTGGTTGGCACAGGTAGGTACTTGTGACAAGCAGGGAACCTTTCCTCTAGTCAGGGTAAGGGGTTACACTCCTAAAATAACCCCCGCTCACCCTCTAGGTAGCTTGGCGCGAGCAGACAAGGCTTATCTCAGAGCGTTATAGGTTAAGCATTTGTGAACACATACAGTAACCAAGTGACAACACTACAAACGGACACCACACCGGTAGGTATAATAAAAATAAGGAATCTTTATATAGGATTATCACAAGACCATTAAACGATTAAAAATACACAATACGATTGCTTAGTTGGTAAAAGGTTGCTTAGTTTCTCTTGAGTTCTTTCGATACGACACTTTAAGTCAATGTACCTTAGATGCGACACGCAGGGCAACGAAAATGTTGCAGCGATGCAGTTGCGTTGAAGTTCTTGGTGCCAAAGAAATAAAGAAGGGATCTTCCAGTCGTGTGACGTTCTCCAATGTTGCGAGATGCTTCCGCTCGATGCGAGGCTGCAGCGGCGACACCCCTTCTGCGAGGTGCGGCAACCGCGGCTCCGACGACGACACGCTTCTCCGTGGAGGCGAGACCCTTCCGGTTGATACGGGACGCTTCCGCTCGATGCGGTTCTGCAGCGGCGACACTCTCTGCGAGATGCGACGGCCACAGCCCCGGCGGCGACACGCTTCTCTCCCTTGCGTCGTGCTTCCAGCTCCCTGCGATACGCTGTCCCTCAGAAGGCCCAACACAGTCGGCACTTCCAAAAGACGTGGGGAGCTGGGGATGAAGTCCACTGGTCCTGGGACTTCGTTCAGGGGGCAAGCTCAGTTCAAGCCCTTGGAGATCTTTAAGCACAAGTTGAAATAAAAGTCTTTGTAGTCTTTTCTCCTCTCCTTCCGCAGCAAGGCAACCACTGCAGGCCAATCCCCCAGGTCAGGGACAGTTACTCCTCCTACAGCTTTCCCGGTTCCTTCTCTTCTGGCAGAGGTTCTTCTTGTTTCCGCAGGATCTGATCTCTTCTGATCTGATCCGATCTGATCTAATTTCTTGGGAGCAGGGTCCCAATATTTATACCCCTAATTCCTTTGTTCCTCTGGGGTAGAGGGGCCTTTGCCCAGTCCAAACCAGTTCCTGAGCACTCTGTTGACGTGACTCGGTCTCTCTATTCAGGGTGCAGGGCAGAGACATCAGCCGCCCCGCAGGAGGCGGCGCCGGCATTGTGGGAGCGGAGCACAACCCTATTCAGAGCCCAGGTGTACTCCACCCACCCATCTGACGGCCCATCTTCCTATTCACCACCAGGCTACCTAGCCCTGCCCCTCTGGGTTTCCCCCTCCCTGTCACTCATACATCCAGACAGGCAGATACACATCATAGCAGAGGCGGCTGAAATGGTCAGGCAAGCAAATACCAACTTTCTAAAAGTAGTATTTGCGAACACAGAATATTAAAATAACCTTCACTAAAAGATGTATCTCATTATTCTGAGTTCAGGCATACTAAACTCGAATTCCTACCATGTTCTCTGGGTCTGCTAGGATCATAGGATGTAACGATTCCGACAGCCCATTCTGGCCTATGGAGAACAGGTAGCCTTACCATAGTGAAAGACGAAAAATGGCAGTAATTCACTATTAGGACATGCCACACACATCAGGGCTTGTCCTACCTTATGCTTACAATGCACCCTGCTCGTGGGCCTACCATAGGGGTGACTGATATGAAGTTAAGGGAAGGTTTCGGGACTGGAAAGTGGGGGCACTTACCCAGTCGGCATGACAGTACCGGACTGCACGCAGGCTCTGCAATGGCAGACCCTAGACACGTTTTACAAGGCCGCTTCTGTGGGTGGCGCAACCAGCGCTGCAAGCCCACCAGCAGCATTTGCGTTTACAAGCCCTGGCACTCCCGGTGCACTTTACTAGGGGCTGACAGTAAACCAAATGAACCAATCATGGAATCCAGACAACATAACATTTTAAATAGGGAGCACTTGCACTGTGGCACGGGTTGGCCGTGGCACAGTGCCCTGAGCCGCTAACACCAGCAAAAACATACGAGGCACAACGAAAAAATGTGGAAGGGAGACTCACGCCAAGGTGCCAGGTCTAACACGTGTCCCCTCCAGCTGAAAAGTGGGGGGAACTACCCTACCCCAGGGAGTTCCTCATCACTAAGGCGGAAAAATCTGGACAGACCGTCAGCATTGGCGTGATCTGTACCAGGGCGATGTTCCACCGTGAAATCCATACCCTGTAGGGAAATGGACCACCTCAACAGCTTTGGATTCTCACCCCTCATATGCATCAACCATCTGAGGGGCCTGTGGTCTGTCTGAACCCGGAAGTGAGACCCAAACAAGTAGGGTCTTAGCTTCTTCAGCGCCCAGACCACAGCAAATGCCTCACGCTCAATAGCACTCCATCTCTGTTCCCGTGGTAGTAACCTCCTGCTAATAAAGGCTACAGGTTGATCCAGGCCCTCCTCATTAATCTGTGAAAGAACAGCCCCCACACCATGCTCTGAAGCGTCTGTCTGAACGATAAACTCTTTGGAGAAGTTGGGAGCCAAAAGCACGGGCGCCGTGCACATAGCAGTTTTCAGGGCCTCAAACGATTTCTGACAGGTGTCAGTCCAGATCACCTTCCTGGGCTGCTTCCTTGAAGTCAGCGCTGTCAAGGGGGCAACGATGTTGCCATACCCCTTGACAAACCTCCTGTAGTACCCGGTGAGACCGAGGAAGGCTCTCACCTCTGTCTGGGTTTTGGGCGACTCCCAATTCAGGATGGTTTCTATCTTGGGTTGAAGGGGTGCCACCTGGCCACTCCCAACTTGGTGTCCCAAGTACACCACTGAACCCTGCCCGATCTGGCACTTACTCGCCTTGATCGTGAGGCCTGCCCTCCGCAGCGCCATCAACACTTCCCAGAGGTGTCGCAGATGTTCCTCCCACGTGGAGCTAAACACCGCGATGTCATCCAGGTAGGCTGCACTGAACGAATCCAGCCCAACCAACACCCGGTTGACCAACCTCTGGAAGGTGGCAGGGGCATTTTTCATCCCAAAGGGCATAACCCGGAACTGGTAATGCCCATCAGGGGTGGAAAATGCTGACCTCTCTTTGGCCCCCTCGGTCAAGGCGATCTGCCAATACCCAGACGTTAGATCAAACGTGCTGAGGTAGTTGGCAGCCCCTAGCCGATCGATGAGCTCATCAGCTCTGGGGATGGGGTGGGCGTCAGTCCTAGTGACCGAATTGAGTCCTCTGTAGTCCACACAGAACCGGAGTTCGGGTGTGGCTCCCGGCGCGGCAGCCTTTGGGACCAAGACCACTGGGCTGGCCCAAGGACTGCTTGAAGACTCAATTACCCCGAGGGCAAACATCTTGGAGACCTCCTCCTTGATGCAGGCCCTCACCCTGTCAGTCACCCTGTAGGCCTTGTGCCTCACAGGCGTACTATCCCCAGTGTCCACATCATGGACGCACCACTCAGTGACACCGGGAACCAGGGAAAACAGGTCAGAAAATTGTCCCAGCAGCTGGCGACAATCATTCTGTTGCTCCGGGGTCAGGGTGGAAGAGAGGATGACACCATCCACTGACCCATCTTGCTCTTTGACCGACAGGAGGTCAGGAAGAGGCTCGGTCTCCTCCTCCATCCCAGCATCTGTCGCTAAGAGCATGCCCACTTGGGACCTCTCCAAGTGGGGCTTGAGGCGGTTGACATGTAGGACCCTTAAGGGGTTCCTAGGAGACTTCAGGTCCACCAGGTAGGTAACAGGACTCTTGCGCTCCACAACCTCAAAGGGACCTGTCCACTTATCCTGAAGTGCACAGGGCTCCACGGGTGCCAAGACCCATACTTTTTGTCCAGGCTGAAGCTCTACCAGAGTGGCATTCTGGTCGTACCACCGCTTCATCTCCTCCTGGCTGGCTTCCAGGTTTGCCTCAGCAAGTTCCCTGAAACGCCTAGTCTGGTTTCTGAAGGCCAGCATGTAACTATATACACTCTGGGGAGGTTTCCTGGGAGATTGCTCCCAGCCTTCCTTTACCAGACTTAGAGGTCCTCTGACTGGGTGACCGTACAGAAGCTCAAAGGGACTGAACCCCAGAGACTTCTGTGGCACCTCTCGATAAGCGAAGAGAAGGCATGGCAAGAGGACGTCCCACTTACGCCTCATGGGTTCCTCGAGACCCATTATCATGCCCTTTAGGGTTCGGTTGAATCTCTCAACCAACCCGTTTCCTTGGGGGTGGTAAGGTGTGGTGAACTTGTAGGTTACACCACACTCTTGCCAAAGGGACTTCATATATTTAGATATGAAGTTGGTACCTCGGTCAGACACCACCTCTAGAGGGAATCCCACTCGGGAGAAAATTCCCATCAGCGCACGTCCCACCACGGGGGCCGTCACTGTTCTCAGAGGTATGGCTTCCGGGTACCGGGTGGCATGGTCCACCAGGACCAGGATGAACCTATTGCCCATCGCTGTCCTAGGGTCCAGTGGCCCTACGATGTCAATCCCCACTCGTTGGAATGGGGTACCGACCACCGGGAACGGTTGGAGTGGAGCCTTCTGCTTCCTTCCACTCTTCCCACTTGCCTGGCAAGTTTGGCATGTTCTGCAGTGAGTATCCGAACTCTTGCGCATTTGGGGCCAAAAGAAGTGGGTGACAAGCCTCTCAAAGGTCTTGTCCTGCCCCAAATGTCCTGCTAATGGCACATCGTGAGCCAGCCCCAGTAGGAAGGCTCTGAAGCGCTGGGGTACCACCAGCACACGGGCCGACCCAGGCTCAGCAACCTTAGGCTCTGAATACAGGAGGTCGTTCTCCCAATAAATGAAGTGTGTTCCAGACTGATCACCGTCGGCCTGGTCTGCGGCCTGCTGCCGCATACCCACGAGAGAAGGGCATTCTTTCTGCTCCCTGCAGAATTCTTCCCTGGAGGGTCCTCCTTCCTGCTGCCAATGGGTCAGCTCCGGCAGGTCCCCCAGTTCAGCTATCTGTTCCCCTGTAGGTTCCAGGGCATCCCCCTCAAGGTCTGCTCCCTCCTGGACCGTGGGAACTTCAGGAGCCGGTTTCCCGCGCTCCCTGCTCCTTCTCTCTAAGGCCGGTCCCTGGGCCTCCCTCTCAGGCTCCGGGACCTCTTGAGTACCCTTACTGGCTGCCATGGACCGTGTGGTGACACACGCCCAATCCGGCATACCCAACATCTCCAGGTGAGCACTCCGCTCCACCTTAGCCCAAGGCGAGCTCTCCAAGTCGTTCCCTAACAGACAGTCAACAGGCATGGCGGGCCTCACAGCTACCTGAAGAGTACCAGAGACCCCCCCCCACTGAAAGGGAACCTGAGCCACTGGGCAGTGACTCTCGGTGTTGTCGGCGGCAACCACCGGATAGAATGCTCCTGGGACAACCTGCTCTTGAGACACCAGGTGGCGCTTGACAGCCGTCACACTGGCTCCTGTATCTCGGAGAGCTTCCACTCTATGGCCATTTATGGTCACCCACTGCCTGTATTTCTTAGTGTTCTCAGGCAGCTGGGTTTGTGGGACCACTTCACAGTCTCCTAATGAGACAAGGGACATCTCTGAGGGACCCCACCCACCTTGGACATTCACCTCCTCCCCCAGGGCTACACTAGTCACCTGCCGGGATGGAGCACCAGTGGGTGCGGGTTTACCAAACAATGGACACTTCACATCAGAGGCAAAATGCCCCAGGTTATTACACTTGTAACACCGGATGGGCCCCTTCTGAACAGGTGTACCTGTCGGGGCCCCGGTCTGCTTCGGGGGTGGGGGAGGCTGAGAACCTTTCCCTTGGTTCCCTTGGGGATTACTTTGGGGCCCTCTCTGGAACTCCCTCTGTTTACCCTTGTCCCCCCCACTCTTCTGCTGGGGACCCTGCCCACCTTTGGCGGAATCTCCCACTTGACCCTTGTGGACCCTGGTACTGACCCAGCGGTCCGCCTCCTCAGCAAGCTTCCTAGGGTTAGTCAGCCTACTATCGATCAGGTGCTGGCGTAGCTCAGGAAAACAATTACTAGACAAGTGCTCCCATGCCATTAAATCAAGAAGCCCTTGAAAATCATTAACTTTGCTACCCTTCACCCAACCATCCAGTGCTCTGCAAAAAAAAGTCACATACTCAACATACGTACTGTTCGGAATCTTAGTGCAACCCCTGAACCTTTGTCTATACAACTCAGGGGTCAGCCCATACCTAGACATTAACGCAGCCTTCATATGGGGATAGGAATTATACTCGTCAGAAGGCAAATCCAGCAGGGTATCCCGTCCCTCACTAAGGAACCGCCCCCACAACCCCGCTCCCCAATCTTTCTCAGGGATCCGGTGGGAAGACATGGCTACCTCATAGGCCTTAAACCACTGCCCTATGTCATCATTTTTAAAAAATTCCTTCACTACATCCTTGGGTATGTACACTCTAGACTCTACCTGCGCTGGGGTTGTGCTGCCACCAGAGGGAGTGCTTCCCAAGCCCTGGGCTTTCAAATCCAGCTCCCTCATTATTCTGTCATGCTCCATTTGGGTCTTTTTCTCTTCCATTATCATTTTTCTCTCTTCCATTTCCATTCTTTTTTGTTCCATGGCTAGCTGTCCATTTAGCTTGGCCATCTCTATTTCATGAGCTCTGGTATCTTTCCTGTCTGCCAACTCCTCTGGAGATAAACTTTTGTCGGAGACACTGCTACCTGCAGGGGAAGGGCTTCTCCTTCCTCGCGAACCCACTGGTTCTTCTGCATTCTCCTCATCACTGGCATTCCTTGCTTCTACCCAGGCCCTCAGCGCCGTGTAGAACCCTGTTTTGTTTTTACATCCAGTTGTAGCAACTTGAAACTTTTTGCAAAAGTATTTCAGCTGTGATAAGGTGTAGCTGTCTAGCTTTTCTTCTTCCCATTGCAACTCCGTATCCACCGAGACTACGGATGCTGCTTTCTCCACCATGGTTAAGCTTGGCAGTGCTCAAAAATAGACAGTCCAAAAAAGAAATCTACCAACACGTATTGGTTGCGTTTAAGGTCTGCACTCACTACGTAGTGTTCACCAATTACTGTACATGAGTCACAAATGCAAATACAGAATCCCACCGCTGCCACCAATGTTAGAATCCGGGTTCTCTGGTTGGCACAGGTAGGTACTTGTGACAAGCAGGGAACCTTTCCTCTAGTCAGGGTAAGGGGTTACACTCCTAAAATAACCCCCGCTCACCCTCTAGGTAGCTTGGCGCGAGCAGACAAGGCTTATCTCAGAGCGTTATAGGTTAAGCATTTGTGAACACATACAGTAACCAAGTGACAACACTACAAACGGACACCACACCGGTAGGTATAATAAAAATAAGGAATCTTTATATAGGATTATCACAAGACCATTAAACGATTAAAAATACACAATACGATTGCTTAGTTGGTAAAAGGTTGCTTAGTTTCTCTTGAGTTCTTTCGATACGACACTTTAAGTCAATGTACCTTAGATGCGACACGCAGGGCAACGAAAATGTTGCAGCGATGCAGTTGCGTTGAAGTTCTTGGTGCCAAAGAAATAAAGAAGGGATCTTCCAGTCGTGTGACGTTCTCCAATGTTGCGAGATGCTTCCGCTCGATGCGAGGCTGCAGCGGCGACACCCCTTCTGCGAGGTGCGGCAACCGCGGCTCCGACGACGACACGCTTCTCCGTGGAGGCGAGACCCTTCCGGTTGATACGGGACGCTTCCGCTCGATGCGGTTCTGCAGCGGCGACACTCTCTGCGAGATGCGACGGCCACAGCCCCGGCGGCGACACGCTTCTCTCCCTTGCGTCGTGCTTCCAGCTCCCTGCGATACGCTGTCCCTCAGAAGGCCCAACACAGTCGGCACTTCCAAAAGACGTGGGGAGCTGGGGATGAAGTCCACTGGTCCTGGGACTTCGTTCAGGGGGCAAGCTCAGTTCAAGCCCTTGGAGATCTTTAAGCACAAGTTGAAATAAAAGTCTTTGTAGTCTTTTCTCCTCTCCTTCCGCAGCAAGGCAACCACTGCAGGCCAATCCCCCAGGTCAGGGACAGTTACTCCTCCTACAGCTTTCCCGGTTCCTTCTCTTCTGGCAGAGGTTCTTCTTGTTTCCGCAGGATCTGATCTCTTCTGATCTGATCCGATCTGATCTAATTTCTTGGGAGCAGGGTCCCAATATTTATACCCCTAATTCCTTTGTTCCTCTGGGGTAGAGGGGCCTTTGCCCAGTCCAAACCAGTTCCTGAGCACTCTGTTGACGTGACTCGGTCTCTCTATTCAGGGTGCAGGGCAGAGACATCAGCCGCCCCGCAGGAGGCGGCGCCGGCATTGTGGGAGCGGAGCACAACCCTATTCAGAGCCCAGGTGTACTCCACCCACCCATCTGACGGCCCATCTTCCTATTCACCACCAGGCTACCTAGCCCTGCCCCTCTGGGTTTCCCCCTCCCTGTCACTCATACATCCAGACAGGCAGATACACATCATAGCAGAGGCGGCTGAAATGGTCAGGCAAGCAAATACCAACTTTCTAAAAGTAGTATTTGCGAACACAGAATATTAAAATAACCTTCACTAAAAGATGTATCTCATTATTCTGAGTTCAGGCATACTAAACTCGAATTCCTACCATGTTCTCTGGGTCTGCTAGGATCATAGGATGTAACGATTCCGACAGCCCATTCTGGCCTATGGAGAACAGGTAGCCTTACCATAGTGAAAGACGAAAAATGGCAGTAATTCACTATTAGGACATGCCACACACATCAGGGCTTGTCCTACCTTATGCTTACAATGCACCCTGCTCGTGGGCCTACCATAGGGGTGACTGATATGAAGTTAAGGGAAGGTTTCGGGACTGGAAAGTGGGGGCACTTACCCAGTCGGCATGACAGTACCGGACTGCACGCAGGCTCTGCAATGGCAGACCCTAGACACGTTTTACAAGGCCGCTTCTGTGGGTGGCGCAACCAGCGCTGCAAGCCCACCAGCAGCATTTGCGTTTACAAGCCCTGGCACTCCCGGTGCACTTTACTAGGGGCTGACAGTAAACCAAATGAACCAATCATGGAATCCAGACAACATAACATTTTAAATAGGGAGCACTTGCACTGTGGCACGGGTTGGCCGTGGCACAGTGCCCTGAGCCGCTAACACCAGCAAAAACATACGAGGCACAACGAAAAAATGTGGAAGGGAGACTCACGCCAAGGTGCCAGGTCTAACAGTTGCTAGGGATATTTTTCCTCGTGGCTGCTATGGCACTTTTCTTCTTGTTTGCTTTGCACCTTATTCCTTCTGGTTGCTACAGACACAGAGTTCACCATGATTGCCATGGACACTGTTCTACTGGAGGGCTTTAAACGTTTTGTCTCATGGTGGCTATGGACATAGTTCATGCTGGTTGCTGTGGACACTTTTTCTCCTAGTTTCATGAACTTTTTTCTTCTGTGTGCTATAGACATTATCCCTCCTGATTCTTAAGGATAGGAGTTTTACTGGTGACCATGGACAGCAGTCCACTCGGTTGCTACTGATATTTTCTGCCCTGTTTGCTATGGACATAGATCTACCTAGTAGCTATGGGCATTGTTTCTCCTGGTTGGTAGGGGAGTAGTTCTCCAAGGCTGGTATGGATACCATTCTACCTGTTTAATGTGGACATTTTTCCATCTGGTTTGCCATGGGCGTCATTTTCCAGGATTGCTATCCACAGCACTCTCAGTATGAACATTTTCCCTTTGGGTGTTCGGGCCATATCTGTGCCTGCTTGGGTATTGTCCTACTGGTTGCTGTGGATATGTTCCTACCTTATTACTACACACAGTCGTCCTCCTGGTTTCTATAGAAATACTTTTCGAAGCTTGCAATGGACATTGCTCCATCTGATTGCTATGGGCATCTTGTTAGGGAACTATGTCATACTTTGATATGCGGTGGGGGACAGAAGGAAAGAAAGATATCTGTAATAGGTGGCACCCTCATTACCAGTGTTTTCGAATTATGAAACAATAGGACTACGGAAATAAAACCATTTGCTTTACAGAAATATCGAATTGAACGCTGAAAAAATGCACCTTTTCAGCATTGCAGATGTTGATAAGTCAATATGTAACCCTTCTCAATCTTATCAATTATGTGAGAAAAAGCAGACACAAATTACCGTACATAAATAAGTTATTTATTTGTTAAGTACAATTCATAAAAACACAAAACCCCTATTCCCTTGGTCCACGTGCTGGTCTCTCCTCTAAGCATGGTCAATCACAGAGGTTATGAAGAATGCGTCTCGCTGATGAGGGGAGTGGGATCCAAACCCTTTTCTGCCCCCCCTCCCCCCTTCCCCCCCATGCTGGGGTAAATCATTGAGTTCCAGTGCTGATGATCAAATGCATTTCAGTGCCAGTATGTTCACTCTGTGTGGTGGCTCAAGACGGCAGGCTCAGGTTATAGCAACGATTGCAGAAAAAAATATCATAAATGGTCCAGGCAGACTCCAATGTATCTCCTTTATCAACCTAGAAGAGCACCAGCCATGGGTTTGCATAACAGTTACAACACAGGTTTTACCCAATTCCTCTGCAGTGCTAGCAAATAAGCCATTTAACGGCATATCAATTTCAAACAAATATTTCCTGAAAAAACAAGAATGAGAAGGGTTGATCCTGCTTCTATTCTGTCAACAAGGAGGACTGTAGACAATTCAGGATGAAACACTGATACATGCCTGACTCTGCTCACCACTGCCAACAGTTCAGAAATACTTCCTGGTCGGGAAGACCATGCTACGGTCTCTATGAGCCAGAAATGTAACCGTTACCACGTGCTACAGCATAAAGGTAGACTGCTAGACTCTCTTCAGTGGGACTTGCAAAAAAACTAGGAAGGCAAATCACCACCCTAGCAGTAACATGTGTGTGGTTGCAAAACATGGGGTGGTTATGGTCACGGCAGCTCAGGAGTGCATGCCGCTCTGTTCCTCAAGCCATTCTCGAAGTGTAGACAAACTGCTGAGAGATCCACTAGGTTTTGCAGTTATCAAGGCACCAAAGTAATTTAAAAAAAATAGCTTTCATAGGGCAGGAAACGGGGTTGAGGAAAGCTGCCAGACATAGGTAGACTTTAATGGCACTTGGCCCAAATGCACCAAAACTCACTGTGATCAGTCTGATTATCTACCGCCATTGCATACTTTTCCAATGTAAGTAAAAAAACCTCAACATTTAGGGAATGTTTTCAGAGAACATGGTTTTCTTATACCAACCAGGATCATAAGGTAAGTCCATGGACAAGAGAAGAGATTGCGAGTACAAGACTATCAGAACAGCACATGAAAAACCCTGGCGCAGTCAGGCACATGAGCAAAACCAGGCAGCAGAGAGCAAGACAAGCACAAGAGTGTGCCAAACAGGCAGGAGCATCAAGATGCCAGGTGAAAGGCCATCTACAGACAACAGAGTAGTAGACGGACACAGATACAAGAGCGTAACAAATGCCAAGGAATATCATGAGACGGGCTCAAAGACTCATGAAAATAGGTCCAGGAGCAAAGAAAACACATAAGAACATAAGACAAGATGAAGAGATGAGTTGCAGAAAACAAGAACAACCCACAAGCAACAGTCGTGCAGAAAAGCATGAGTCAACACAGGGGCAAGAGAAAGGTGTAAGAGCAACAAGTGTAAAAAAGGCATAGGATCGTTACTAGACTGTCTCACGGGCAACCCAAAAACACTAGGCCAGCGCTGTTCACCCTCTGTGTATATCAACTTTCCCTGTCAAATCTACCTTTAGAGTACCCAAACTTCAAAAGGTTGATAAGCATAAAATTAAAATTAATTTCAGCTCAATCAGTCCAATTCAAATGTTATTTCAACTAAGGCCAACACATTTTGCGATCTCTAAATCACTTGCTCATGGCCACAAATTAGCAGCATCTTCAATCACCATATCTATACATCACATATCTAAGAAAGCTCCCATGCATCTTGAGAGAGTCTCATTATTATTACAAGACCTCCTATGAAAGATCCAGAAGCATCATCATTCTGAAAAAAGGGCAGTAGTTATTTCAGTTCTGTTCGGTGCACCCTAACCCTCAACTGACGTCATTCGACCTACCACGGGTCAGACATGAAAACAGTTCAGGTGCAGCAAGGCTATGCTGAGGGCCATTTGCTACAGGCCCAGGACCCCAGTTCCAGGGGTCAGAGACAGAGGTAAGTATTCAACTCGAGCTGTGGACATCATGAAATCTTGCTTTGCAGAAGCAAAGACCATTTTATTCTACCCAAATGATTCCAGATACACACCACCCTCGTGACTTGGGGCTCAAGTTATACAGCTTGTTTCAGGTTTTGGGGCGTGCATAAGCAAACATCCTTTTATATGACTCACAGGTTAGATAAAAGGATTTTTGTCACTTGAACCCTTAGTATATATAGGGATTCGTGCATACACAGATGCAATGGGATGCACGTCGGTTGTAACAAATTAATTTCCTCGGTTTATATAAGCATCAAGTGCTTCAGCACAAAACACTGAGGGGCCTGCGGGATAACAGCAGAAAAGAGGAGATCTTGTAGTCCGCTTCTTCTGCAGCACCATTGCGCAAAATGTGACCATTTATTTATCAGAAATTGTAAACGTGGCTATGTCTGCCAATTAAAATAGACAAACTGATAAACGATCAAAAATATTTTAAAAGTGACATATTTAAAAAGTAGCATAAGGTGCATAACAGAGTACATCAAGGTTTTCCAGTCTACACTTGGCAATTGTGGTGGGCCTGGATACCACATTAAGCTGAATACCCACCTTTGTTACAGGATTCAGGAGTGGCGTTCTCTGACATTATCAGGACCAATCACCAATCACAGTATTGAATTATAGGACAGCGGACTACCTTTCCCCAAATCTTGCTGAGCAAGGGCCCAGCTGTAAACATATTGGTTCTGTAGTGAACAGTGGTTCTACCGTTCCAAAGTGGCCTTCCTCAAATTGAAGCTCAGCTGAGAGATCACTGGGCTGAACCAAGCATGTTTTCCATGGCACTGGAAGGAGCAAGCACTTCCCAAATATTCTCTGTACCAACAATACCTTCAGTTGATCCACGCATAAACACTAGCAGTGGAATATTCCACTCTGTAAACCACATAATATTTGGGCTGGGTGATGAATAGTGAATACTTCTGTTCCCCTGAAAAAGTTAATTTGGAGAGACTCCAGCAATATATTGCCAGCAGTGGAGAAAGATGTGGTTTTGCGATCCACCCTCATTTTCCACCAGTAGGTGAGACGAAGATGGAAACAAAAAGAAGTCCCTCCTTGAAAGGGTATTTGCATTGGAAAGGCACAACCAATGTAGTTCCTGCTACCTATAGCTATTGGCTCTCAGAACCTCATTCAGGGGTGGCCAGGACAGCTGCTCGCACAGTTCTTTCTCAAGCCTCTTGTAAGACTTCTTGGACTCCCGCTTGCCATGAAGAGATTGAAGACAGTTCAAGGCGCCATGGTCAATGGCAGTCTGAAAAAGAAAAAGACAGTATTCAGGATCTAATGGCGGTTTGCACCCTAGACTGCTATGCCTAGATTAGGGGGTTAACATCTCTTCAACGCTGAACTGTAAGGAAGGGGAACTTTGCTTTTGTTTTTGTTTTTAACCACTTTCCTGTGGTACCCTTGCTCCACAACTTGGAATATTTGTTCTCAAATAGTACATTTTACCTTATCCTGCACATCTAAGGGGCTGGCTCGCAGTGAATCACTTTAAAACCACATTAAACGATATGTCCCGAGCAATCATGAAAGTGCAAAACTTGTTAGTACAAAAGTCATGTCTCCACGTCAATGTGTTTGGCTTAACTCTGCGAGCTGTAGGGGAAGTAGGAACACTTCTTCTGATAAGCAGCAGAGGGTGAATTATTAAGAGGTGGGCTAGTTCTGCAGTTGGCCAACAGCTGCTGCCAGCTCTGCAGAAAAGTGTGATCTCTGTAATGCAAACTGTATGCTTCGCAGAAGAGTGTATGTTCGATAGCAATGGGTATGGTGGAAGAGTTCTATGTATCTGAGCAAACATTACAGTATTCAACTTATCTATACTCTTCAGGTGTATTCTGTGGCACTAGTGTTTTTCCCTGTGGAAGAGGGCGAGATATGCAGCAGACGAACAGCTCTTTATTATTAGGTAAGTATTCGTGTAAGAAGCTGCCAGGTTCGTCTGTAATGGATACATGCTTGTGCGATGAACCAGTTTTGCAGAATTTAATGCATTCAGTGCCAGTAAGCATGTTATGCATTGTTTTGTTCAGATCATTCTGTATGCCTGCAGATCGAGAGGACATGAGGTGTCAGCAGAAGATAAATATCTCCTAGTGTCCTTACCTCCAGGAGGAACGCAGTGATGAAATTGGATCCTGCAATTCCCAGCAGCACCATCTTGAAATTCATGTCATTGATGACGTTCAGCTGCAAGAGGGTTTCCAAGAACTGTGGTGGGTAGAGAGTAAGCCATATCATCAAGGCTCCAAGGAAGAGGAGGGCACCCAGGAACAATACTGTGGGAGGAACAGAAAAGGATGAAAACCTAATGTGTCTACACTTTTAGCAGAACAAGAAGAAACTATATGGTTGGAAGGTGTCCCAACACAGCCACCAATAACCTCCCAGTAGAAACACACTTTAGTGAAGTCAACTTCCATTGGTCGCAAGCATATCTGAGAAGGTACTGAAACGGAATGCAATTTCAGTCCCTGTTACCTGCAGAGTCTGAGTAACAAGTGCAAGTCACAACCACTCAATGTGGCCGTAGCAGGGAAGTTTTAACTGTGATGAACATCATACTAGGCATTACAAGGCTGACCTCAGGGCAATAGTAATGTGCAACTGCTTCTCTTCCATGGAAAGCTGAAGATGGGGAAGAAAGATGGAAGAGTAATAGGCTGATACAGGTGCACAATGACACCACCTTTGGCAGAAAAGGGGAGCATTTATACAGGACTAGCTTGTCTGGGCAAAAGGCATTCAATGGAAAACAAGGTTTGAAACTTGGAGAACCTGTGGTCCAAAGTAATCATAACTAGGAAAATTGTCTTGAGAGTCCACATATAAACTGAACTGTGCATTGGTTCAAATGGGGATACCATGATAAAACTAAGAACAAAGGGCCGGATGTATTTTTCATTATACAGAGTTTTATATAGCGCTAACTTGACCTGAATCGGGTATCAGAGCGCTTTACATAGCACCAGTTGCATTACATGAGGACACATTCATTCGGGAGATTAAGGGATTTGCCAAGAATCACAGGATGTTCCGCGTCCTTGTCGAGAGTCGAACCCAGTTCCCCAGATTCAAGGTCGACCGCCCTAGCCATTAGGCTTACTACTCTCCCCATGTATGAAAACATTATGCGGTTGCATACCCCATGAATTGCAAAATTACCGGGGTTGCAATCACAAAATAGTATTTGGCCATCCACTAAACTTTATGACATGCATTGGCCTTTCTGAGGTACAAAAGAGGTTTCATAACTCATTCTGAATTGCATAGAGAAGATGTGCTAGCCCAGGCAGTGCTTGTATTGCTTTTAAACGTCAAAACCTTGATTTTTCACTCGCTTTTTTAACTACTGAAATGGTGTTATTGTTGCGCTAACCTGCGATCTGCCACGCATACTCTTTAGGCTCACCAGTGCTTTCTCTTGGCCGGTCCTGCACTCCATCTCCGCTCTCTCCAACGCGATCAGGGGGTCAGCGGCTGACAGCAGGGCTGATTGGCGGAGAGGAGCCAGGGGTCACGAGAGGCTTAAAGATTGCACGCTGGAGCGGACGCGCGCAGCGCGCACGCAGCTGGTGCGCCAAAGGCGTGGCTAAGGCAAGCCCGTCTGCGCCCGTCCGTGCCCCCGTCCGTGCTCGAACAGGTCCAGGGGCCAGGAACCCTGGCCAATTTCGGTCATACTCGGACGATGAACAGCGAGCATTAAGTTTTAGCTCCAGCCCTCTAAAATCAGAAACAGTAAATATACTCCATAGAGAAGGGCTCCTTATCTCACAGGGGAGGGGGACACCTAGCTCTATACCTCCACAAACCCCTGGTAATTACAACTCCGGCGGCAGAAATAATATCAAACTCTCTGTCCTCAATACGCATTCCTTACAGAAACATGCCCTTGAGATCTTCACCCTTCTACAAGAAGATGCCCCTGATATCCTCGCTCTGTCCGAAACATGGCTTGATGAGGACTCTGGACCTACCATAACCGCATCTCTTCCTGATGGTTATGATGCCATTTGGTACAACAGGTCAGCGGGAAAAAGAGGTGGTGGGGTGGCGCTTCTGTACAAAAATCAACTGACAATTGAGAAGTTGTCAGGAGATAACCTGGAAGGGGCGGATATTTTAATAACTAAAGTCTCTCACAGCTCCTCAAATATAGCAATTATGGTAGTATACCGTCCGCCTAAATGTCCACCTCCTTTCGTGGATCTTTTCATCGAATGTGTTACTAACCTCCGCTCCCGTTTCCAACAACTTCTGGTAGTAGGAGATTTCAACTACCACTGGGACCAACAACCCAGAGGGGCACAGGCCCAACAGCTTGAGGACAAGCTCACCACTCTTGGGTTTAAACAGCTAGTAACGACCCCTACCCATGAGAAGGGACACACCTTAGACCTGGTTTGGACAACTCTCCTATCTGTGAATCCAGTGGATACTACTCCCTGTGAGTGGTCAGACCACTACTTTATTAATCTTCTACTCCCCCGAGCTAGGCGAGATTTATACCCGCCACCCAACTGGAAACTAGTACAAAGTTGGAATAACATTGAGGGTCCCAGCTTAGAGAGCAACCTTCGAGAAAACCCCGTAAGGCCAGTGACAGCTGATATTGAAGAGTGGACTGAATCCATCTCCAGCCAGCTATCATCTACCATTAATAAATTAGCCCCAGTCAAGAAAATAAAAACCGGAAACAAGGGCAATGGCGCACCTTGGTTCACGGGGGAGCTCAGGGCTCTCAAACGCACGCTTTGCCACCACGAAAGAATGTGGCGCAAAGCTTATGAGCCACAGGCCCTCGTAGAATACAGGGCAAAAGTCTCCACCTATAAAAATGCGCTCCTTAGCAGGAAGGCGAATATTATGATAATAGGATTTTGGTGCAACTAACAAACAAAAAGAAACATTTAAAATACTCACGGAACTGATTCAAAAACAGTCGCAGGATGCGCCATCTAGCCAGGAACTATGTAGTACATTTTTATCCTACTTCTCCGATAAAGTTCAAGATATCCTGGCTGACATCGATAAATCCCCCTTCAAGCAAACCCTAAATGAGGAGGTGGAGACACAGGGAAATAGGGTAGAGCTGATTTCTTCTTTTCAGACTCTCGATCTAGAGACCCTGCGACACATCGCATCCAAAATCAAATCTGGCTCGCCCGCCGATCCTTGCCCACCTAGGATCTTTAAACTTGCTCTTCCAGCAATTGAGGAAGAAATCCTCGCTTTGATGAACCTCTCGCTGGCAACTGGGAAGGTCCCCAGGTATTTCAAAGTAGCTAGAGTAATCCCCCTACTCAAGAAGACAGGAGCTGACACTTCTAATATGAAAAACTACAGTCCCATATCTCAACTCCCTTTCCTGGCCAAAATCTTGGAACAATATGTCCTGCAAACCCTTTTCAGGTTCATGGAGGACTATCGCCTACTTGGAGATAGGCAAGCTGGCTTCAGGGCTCACCATAGTACGGAGTTGGTGATGCTGTCTGTACTTGATGAAATCAGCATCACAGCAGACAACAAGAAGCCATGCGTCCTAGTCCTCCTAGACCTGTCGGCAGCGTTCGACACGGTCAACCATTCACAACTCCTTGAATGAATAAAAGACATTGGTATCGGAGGGCCAATCCTCCAATGGATTGCTTCATTCCTGACAGACCGCACCCAAAAAATTCAGACGGAGGACAGGGTGTCAGAGAAGGGGTCCATTCCCTGGGGAGTTCCACAAGGGTCAGCACTGTCCCCTCTCCTGTTTAACATATACCTCAGACCTTTGATAAAGGATCTGGCCTTGATGAACTGTCAGGTATTCAACTATGTGGACGACATGCAAATCATTCTACAAATAGATAACACCCCACAAGCCCACTCCCGGGTGAAAGACATACTGCAATTTGTGGTAAACTGGATGACAGTCAATTCACTCAAGATCAATCCGGATAAAATGGAGGTGTTGCCCGTCACCAATGATAGCATCCCCTGGAATTCCCAGTACTGGCCGCATGAGCTGGGTGATACTCCAGCCCCAGCTCTGGTGGTGAAAAGTTTGGGAATCAAAATAGATGCCAAACTTTCATTGGCCAATCAAATTGCCACCATGTTCGGAACTTGTGTAAATTGTAAAAATTGTAAATTGATACTTGTATAGCGCACTACTCACCCGCAAGGGTCTCAAGGCGCTTGTACGAATACCGCTGTGGAACCCATCCTGGCTTTCCCTGTGAGGCGTCCACTCCTGGGCACCCCCAAGGGCAGTTCGGGCTGGACTGTTCCCATGAGGCACAGGGTCAGACTGATTTGCATATGGCCATGTCTCAACTGGGGTAGCAGAGTGGGCTAAAGAACGGTGATGGATCAAACCCAGATCTGTTGACTGGGTGTGAGTGTTTGATTGGTTCTGATGCTCCGTCCATCACCACCCCCTTTTGTACCACCTTGTTCGCCATAAGTTGGCAGGGTATGCTCAGACGTGAGTCCCTTGCTCACTTTGCCACTGGATTCAAGCAAGCCTGGCTGAAGACGGCTGAAATGCCAGAAACCGGTCCTAGGAAGCTTGTTTCCGGTCCAGGGAAGGCATGGCTTGGCAGTTCGGGCTGGACTGTTCTCATGAGGCCCAGGGTCAGACTGATTTGCATATGGCCATGTCTCAACTGGGGTAGCAGAGTGGGCTAAAGAACGGTGATGGATCAAACCCAGATCTGTTGACTGGGTGTGAGTGTTTGATTGGTTCTGATGCTCCGTCCATCACCACCCCCTTTTGTACCGCCTTGTTCGCCATAAGTTGGCAGGGTATGCTCAGACGTGAGTCCCTTGCTCACTTTGCCACTGGATTCAAGCAAGCCTGGCTGAAGACGGCTGAAATGCCAGAAACCGGTCCTAGGAAGCTTGTTTCCGGTCCAGGGAAGGCATGGCTTGGCAGTTCGGGCTGGACTGTTCCCATGAGGCACAGGGTCAGACTGATTTGCATATGGCCATGTCTCAACTGGGGTAGCAGAGTGGGCTAAAGAACGGTGATGGATCAAACCCAGATCTGTTGACTGGGTGTGAGTGTTTGATTGGTTCTGATGCTCCGTCCATCACCACCCCCTTTTGTACCGCCTTGTTTGCCATAAGTTGGCAGGGCATGCTCAGACGTGAGTCCCTTGCTCACTTTGCCACTGGATTCAAGCAAGCCTGGCTGAAGACGGCTGAAATGCCAGAAACCGGTCCTAGGAAGCTTGTTTCCGGTCCAGGGAAGGCATGGCTTGGCAGTTCGGGCTGGACTGTTCCCATGAGGCACAGGGTCAGACTGATTTGCATATGGCCATGTCTCAACTGGGGTAGCAGAGTGGGCTAAAGAACGGTGATGGATCAAACCCAGATCTGTTGACTGGGTGTGAGTGTTTGATTGGTTCTGATGCTCCGTCCATCACCACCCCCTTTTGTACCGCCTTGTTCGCCATAAGTTGGCAGGGTATGCTCAGACGTGAGTCCCTTGCTCACTTTGCCACTGGATTCAAGCAAGCCTGGCTGAAGACGGCTGAAATGCCAGAAACCGGTCCTAGGAAGCTTGTTTCCGGTCCAGGGAAGGCATGGCTTGGCAGTTCGGGCTGGACTGTTCCCATGAGGCACAGGGTCAGACTGATTTGCATATGGCCATGTCTCAACTGGGGTAGCAGAGTGGGCTAAAGAACGGTGATGGATCAAACCCAGATCTGTTGACTGGGTGTGAGTGTTTGATTGGTTCTGATGCTCCGTCCATCACCACCCCCTTTTGTACCGCCTTGTTCGCCATAAGTTGGCAGGGTATGCTCAGACGTGAGTCCCTTGCTCACTTTGCCACTGGATTCAAGCAAGCCTGGCTGAAGACGGCTGAAATGCCAGAAACCGGTCCTAGGAAGCTTGTTTCCGGTCCAGGGAAGGCATGGCTTGGCAGTTCGGGCTGGACTGTTCCCATGAGGCACAGGGTCAGACTGATTTGCATATGGCCATGTTTGAACTGGGGTGGCAGAGTTGGCTAAAGAACGGTGATGGATCAAACCCAGATCTGTTGACTGGGTGTGAGTCTTTGATTGGTTCAGACGCTCCTTCCATCACCACCCCCTTTTGAACCACCCCCAAGGTGGAGGCCAGGCATCCTTAGCGTTGTGGGGGCCGTTGTGGAGATTAAGCAAGCTATTGCCCAGAGTTGCAGAGTGGGACTCCATGATTGGAATGGCACCGAGGCGAGAATGATCAGGTCCGTGGAATTTTGAGCCCAAGACCCGCCGAGGCGGGGAATTGAACCCTGGTCCTGGGCTAGACCTCTGCATCAGGGTCTGCTGCTCTAATCATTGAGCCACACTTCTCCACACTGTGTGAGCCTACTTAGGCAGTTGAGGAGACTTGCCCACATTCTCTCCTTCTCAACCATGAGGACAGTGGTGGCCGCCCTGATCCTGGCCCAGCTTGACTACGGGAACACGCTTTACATCGGACTACTGGACTCACTGCTGGGCAAACTCCAGGTGGTGATGAATGATTGATTTTCAAGCTACCTAGGCGCACTCGGGCATCACCCCTACTGCAACAACTGCACTGGCTACCCATCAAGCAAAGGGCCAAATTCAAAGGCCTCTGCATTACACATAAGGCCCTGTTTGGACAGGCACCCAATTATATCAAGGAACGCCTGGAGAAATATGCCCCTTGTCGCTTACTAAGGTCCTACACGGAGGGCCTTCTAAAATGGCCTCGATTCAACTACACCACTAAAGGCGGCCGAGCCTTCTCGGTCCTTATGCTTCAACTTTGGAGCAGGCTGCCTGGTCAGCTTCGCTCTGAAAGCTGCTTCCTTCCATTTAGGAAGAAACTTAAGACCCTAGTATTTACAAAAGCCTGGGATTAAGACTCCCCTCTGTGATACAACTCTTCCTTGGAACTTCCGTGGATCTTCTTGAAGCGCTTAGAGACCTGCAGGTATTAAGCGCTCTACAAGTCAAAATTAACATAACATAACACGTAGGAGGGATCGTGAAAGGGGTGTCACCCCTCCTAGTTGTGACTTAGAATGGTACGTATTAATGGTTTGTTACCACAGTCAGTCTTGGTAACTGGTTTCCGAGCAGCTTAGATGACACCTGATACTTATAGAAGGTAGGCTGAAAGCCTCTAACTGGCACAATTTAGTCTTCATGCTTGCATACAAAGAGTCTGTGGAATAGGATGGGGACCAACCATCCTGCTGTGAAAGAATATAAGTTACTTGCCTGTAACTGTAGTTCTTCAGTATTGGAATCTTTCATAGATTCACATGGTTGAATCATTCCCCATCGTCAAGATAGGAGTCCAACGGTACCTTAGAAAAGCTATGCAATGATAGGTATAGACTAGAGAGGCAATAGGCCCTTCAGTTAAGTAACATATCATTTTTTAGAAGAGACCAAACTTAAGGTTCAACCAATCAGGTTGCCCCACCCTCTGGAACATTCCTGTGAGAAGTCCCAGGCCCTCAGATTATAGAGCAAGAGTGTAAATAAACACCAACTGAGAGAGAAGGTTGAGCTTCTCAGGGGATTAGGGTGGGTCGCATGTGAATCTATGAAAGATTCCAATACTGGTGAACTGCAGATACGAGTAAGTAACTTATTTCTTACTACAGTATTGGATATTTAATAGATGATTCACATTCTTGAATCAGATTAAATAGCAGTTGAAAATGCATACAAATCTATGCATCGAAACACAGATAGAATACTATTTCAGAAAAATATAAAACTTACAATGCAAAATGTGCATAACAGTAAGAGGATGGCGGGAGGAAGGAGGCAGCTCCCTTTCACTGGAAAAGATGCCGTAATACTGCTTGACCCACTGCTGCATCACGGTGAACAGCCGATTCCAAGCAGTAGTGCTGCATAAAGGTGTGTCTATTTTTCTGCCTGGCAAATCTCGAGAAGTGACACACCGGCAAACAGCGCAGTTGAAGTAGACATAGATCTTGTAGAATGGGCATGCACCAATGTGCTTAATGGTTTGACAGCCTTCTGGTGACATAAGTGAATGCCGCTGGATAGCTATCTAGCAAAGCTAATTTTAGAAATAGGATAGCCTTTCCTTGGAGAGCTGTATACTACAAATAGTTGATTGGATTTGCGAAGGCTTTAGTTTTATTCCAAGTAGAACTTTAAACATCTCGTGATATCTAAAGAGTGAAGTGCCCTTTCAGCGGGCGTCTTTGGAGCTGGAAAAAACGTTGCAAGAATTACAGGCTCATTGAGGTGGAAGTTTGAAGGGACTTTAGGAATAAACTTGAGGTTTGTGCGAAGAATCACCTTATCGTACCCAAACTGGAAGAAAGGCTCCTGAATAGGGAGAGCCTGTATCTCGCTGACTCTTCTGGCTGATGTTAAGGACAGTAGAAGAGCTACCTTCCATGACAGGAAATTGATATTCGCCCTGTGAATGGGCTCAAAGGGATCTTTCATGAGTTGTGAAAGTACGATCTTGAGTTGCCAGTGGACGAGGAGGTCTAACAGGTGGGTAGACCCTGAATAATCCTTTGAGGAATTGCTTCACGAGTTTGGAAGACCATAATGGAGGTCATGTGGAAGATCACCTGAAGCAGGAGATGGTTGCTAAATGGACTTGAATGGATGCATGAGCCAGTCCAGATATTGCCACATGCAGGAGATACAAAAGGATTTCTTAAGGAGAAGGGGAAACTGGATGAACATTAGCAGTTTGGCACCATATGCAAAATCATTTCCACTTGAGGAGGTTTTATTCATACTATCTGCACGGGCGCCGGCTAATATTTTCCTTCTGTCTGGTGGGATGTTTAAGTTAGCAAATTTGTTGAACTTAGGAGCCAGGCTGACAAGTGAAGTGACCTGGGATGCGGGTGCAGTGCTTGACTCTAGTTCTTTGTCAGAAGAGATGGCATTGGTTTCAACTGGATTTGGCTCCTCTCTGGGAGGAGTCACTTCCCAAATCAATGTTGGTGTGGCCACGTTGGAAATTATTCTGCATGGTTCGGCCTTCATTTTCATGAGGACTCCTGGGAGGAGAGGAATCGGAATCAAGACGAAAGCTAGGATTCCGGACCATGCGTTCGAAAATGCATTCCCCCACGATCCCAAATGAAGATGTCAGCTTGCGAAGAACCAGCATTTGCGGTTATAGGGGGAGGGGGGTTGTAATTAGATCCAGATTTGCTTTGCCCCACTGGAGAAAAACATTGTTGAGCGCCCTCTAATCGATTTCCCATTTGTGACAAGAGGTCCTCAATCTACTGAGAGTATCTACTATGGTATTTTGCTATCCGGGAACATGTTCCATTCGTAGATGTACTTTGTGGGAGATAAACCACTCCCAGATGCCATGCACTTCCTGGGACAGTAAGAGATCTTGTGCAACCCTGTTCGTTGATGTAGTGTATCGTAGTCATATTGTCCATGCGGATGAGCCCTGCAGATTTGCGTATTCTGGGAAAGAAAGCCTGCGAGGCTAGATGTACTGCCTTGAGCTCTAGCAAATTGATGTGTAGATAAGCAGAAAATTAGAGACGTAGAAGTGAATGTTGGATGGGGTAAATCAAAATTGCTTTAATGTGGGGGAATCAGTGGGAAAATGTAGAGATTAAAGTTGCTCCTGCTGGCCTCCTTTAGAACCCCTTCTTTCACAAAAATAGCAGATAAAATATTGCAGTGTCTGAACGAGCTAGGACAACTGACGCTATACCAAAACAATAGTTGTTAAAGGTAAGTAACTTTATTGTATGATTAATAATTCTAACAGTAGATTATTCACCTCTTAAATTTAAACCCAAGCTTTACTTAATGGATGTGGGCCTGGGTGAAGTACCAGCCAAAGAACGCTCAATCTGGGCATTCAAGCTAGATGATCCCCAGCTACATATGGATAGCGAGGTTGATCTGAAGACATAATCAAAGCTCATGAAAGACATGGACAACTTCCAGAGAAACTGCAAAAGCACAGAGGCAAGGCATACGCCCAGTCAAAAGGGCATAATGTTGAATGACTGTCACATTATAAAACACAAGTATCCCAAATGAAACAGAAGCAACATAAGTTCCGACCGGCAACCCTTTGTAGATGAGAAGGAAAAGGACAATAGAAAGTCAACAAGAACATGATCTGCACTTCTAAATGGAAGGACCAGGAAGACAACACATCAAGACGTTGTTCATGGATTAATGGAAACAGGTGCAAAGACATCAAAAAGTTTGACGGATGAGTAGCCAGAAAAAAGCCTGAGGGTCGAAGAACAACCTGAACAGAGGTGTACGAAAACAAGCAGAGACTAAACAAGCAGAGGCCAGCGGATCAAAATCCACCACTGATAGAGCCCGTGACACATGCACAACAAAACGAACAAACCAAAATGCAGGTCAGGGTAGCCATCCTTGCCAAAAGGCACTCAAGAATGAATGCCCAAACTACATACAGAATTTATAGGAATGCCAGGCAGCTAAATCTACTGCCAAGAGGAAAAGACTAAACAGTCAAGCGCATGGAAGACACCGACACCAGGAACACCGTAGTAGTACTGATCCACTAAGAACATTGGACTACTGAAAGAAATGTAATTGAACATAAGGTCTGGCCGATCTATGGACTATTCTCTTGTGCATCATACAAAATGTCCAGCATTTAGGCATGCTCCCAATTTAGCCTGTACTGCTGGTGGTAAGAAAAGGACAACACAGAAGTAAAGAAACAACTAACAAGGACAACACATCGAACCACAGCAGAACAAACCTTCCTGCACAGGACAGGAATGAACAATCCTGTAAGTAAAACTCAAGCCATCTTGCATCCACTAGATAAAGGACAGACTACACAGGGAATGGAAAGTGACAGTAACCGAGAACTATAGATCTCAGTGCCCAGGTCAGGACTACAACAGTAGCATCTGTAGGCTTAATTAACACGACTCCGCACTGCACACTACCTTATGTTGACTGAATTTTCACCTGAGCCTCCAATCAAAACAGCCAAGATTCTCTCTGAACTTTGAGTGATGAGATGAAAGTAAGACAGTAGACAAAGTGAGAGGAAAGAGCCTAGAGGAGGAAAGCAGAGCTTATTGGATTGAGCCGACATGGATGCGGTGCATATATTTGTGGTGGGCAGTCATGAATATGCAGAACACTTGGATCGCTGATTAGTGGAAGACAGACAAGAACACCAACAAATCAATATCAAAGTGTTGGAAAAAGGAGAAATAGGATGTGCTTAAATGAACGTGCAAAATGTTATAAAGGAAATCTTCAGCCAAACTGTAAGCTCCAGCAAAGAATAACATCCCATGGGCCAGAAGGACAGGCAGACTCCACATCCCAGAACAGGACTCCAAGAAAAACATCCCTCGAAGAGCAACCTAAATACTAATCTAAGAATAAACAAAAAAAAGTGGGACTCTCACCATCCTTGATAAGCAAGCAGAACAAGGCAAACAATCACATTCTGAGTCTGCTCAAAACTGGCTTGACCAATGACAGGAATCTCTCCAAGACACAGGACGCAGCCTCCTGATTAACATGGGAAGCTAAATCAGCAAATGTGCAGACGTGAGTGCCACGAGGATGTCCTTTCAAGTTTCAAACACACATAGTTGCCATTGCCATCAGATGGTTTAACAGAGGGGGATGAAGCACATTATAAGCATGGGTGGTCGCTAAGTTGGTTAAGGACACCCCCAAGATATAATCCATTTCAGCCCAACAAAATTTGTCAAGATGTCCTACAGGATCAACAGCGTAATGCTTCCTATAGGGTCTAGTCGTTGAGCACCCATCAGATAGTCCTTGCCGTCCCTTGAGTATACCTGGCGGAGGACTGCGAGCTCTCTAGATTTGAACCACACATCGCATTGAAATGATGAGATGTGTGACTCTTTTCAGAAACAAACTTGCTCTTTGGGTTTTATTTTTGAAAAAAGTAAAACTATGCAAAAGTTTGACTGACTAGCATCGATTTGATGAAGCATGATGTCAAACTTTTAAAACACTGACAGGAACCGCTATGGCAGCAGTTCCTGTCAATGATAAAAGATGTCCACAGGGCTGGTGGACATCTCTAGATTTGTGGGACAGGATGTCCATCAGGGCGGAGTTAATTACTCAGTCGACCTGATGGACACACAAGTGTCCTCCAAACTCTAAATCAGGCCCAAAGTGAGAGTCGCCTGGGCAGGGCAATGACACTGTGTGACCTGACTGCTGACAGCTAGCACAGAAATTCATTTATTTCAAATGGTCCTAACAGGTTCCACAAGTGCCTCACAGAAAGGTAAAAGGGGCTCCAATCAAGAGCGACAAGACTGGAGGATTTCTGTCAGTAGATGTCTCAACTGCTGCAATGATTAAGGTCAATTTCAAATCCTACCCTCCCTTAGACAGAACCGCTTTAATAATACATGGGGACCATTTAAGGTATTCATTTCATTGATTGTAAGTTCAAACTACAAAATATAAATGAAAACATTCTTAAAAAAAAAGAAAATCTAACCAACTGTCATTATGAAAAGCACTATGCAATCTCCAAAGAGTAGGATGAAGCCGTCATTGACATAGCCGCTACATGGAAATCTTGTACCCATGTCAAGATGGACTCAGCAGGGGACCTGCTAGAGAGAACTGTGTATACGGCTCAGGGGTACAGATAGCTTGGCTTGGGAAGACTGTCAGGCTAGGCTTCACCTTTCTGTCATCATTGCCTGAAGGTACCAGCACCTTCTGAAAATCAGAAACTTGGTCCGATTTTAGGGCCTTCTATGGCAAAGTTATCAGTGGCAATGACAGAAAAACTGTAAGGGCATCTGGTGGCAAAGAAGACATGGAGTCGGCCAAACACATGGAGGTCAACTGAGTCCAGGGCATCCAGAAGAAGGGTAGTCAATGAGCTTATAAGCCACTTGCGACGTGACGATGCACCAGAGGGGCTGGAGGATGCCAGAAGAACAAGTTACTTACCTTCGGTAACGATGTATCTGTAAGAAACATTAGTTAGTTAGATTCCTCACCTTAGAATATCCCCAGGCGTCAGACTGGATCCGGAAGATTTTTCGTCAGCAATACCCCTTGCGCGTCGCTAGGCGTCGTCTGCGGCTCCGCGTCCGTCGTCGGCGTCGTGCGCCGGAATGACGTCGGAGTACTTAGACGCCGCCCTCGCGCGCTGACGTCAGTTCTTGTACATAGCCTTCCGCGCCAGGAACGCAGAGCCATGCAAAGACCGACACTGGTGCCAAAAATAAAATCTAGGGGCCTGAAAAGGATAACCTTAACCCTAGATGTCAGTTCGCAGAACGGGGAGGATGGGTGGGTCGGTGAGGAATCTAACTAACTAATGTTTCTTACAGATACATCGTTACCGAAGGTAAGTAACTTGTTCATCTGAAAGAAACACGTTAGTTAGATTCCTCACCTTAGAATAGATACCCAAGCAATACCATCCCCGGTGGTGGGTCTGCGAACCAAGATCACACCAGAAAGTCCTGGAGGACAGAACGGCCAAAGAAGCCATCCCTCCGGACTTGGCTGTCAAGGCAGTAATGCCTGGCAAACGTGTGTAGCGAAGCCCACGTCGCCGCCTGACAGATATCCTGCAAAGGGACACCCCGTCCCAAAGCAGTAGTAGCCGCTGTGGCCCGAGTAGAATGGGCGCGCAGCCCAACAGGAGGGTCCTTTTTTGCCAAGGAGTAACAAATTTTGATGCACAAAACGACCCACCGAGAGATGGTCCGTTTGTGCACAGCTTTCCCCTTCTTAGCACCCACGTATCCAACGAAAAGTTGGTCGTCCACCCGGAACTGCTTTGTGCGGTCCAAATAAAAGGAGAGCGCACGTTTTGGGTCCAGACGGTGGAGCCTCTCTTCCTCTTTGGAAGGATGCGGAGGCGGAAAGAAGGTGGGCAAGGTGACAGACTGCCCAAGATGAAATGGAGTCACCACTTTCGGAAAAAAGGAGGGACGAGGCCGAAGGACAACCTTGTCCGGATGAACAGATGGGAAAGGAGGCTTTGAAGATAAAGCCTGGAGCCCACTCACCCGTCTAGCCGAGGTGATGGCTACCAGAAAAGCAGTCTTAAGCGTCAGCAGACGAAGAGGACAATTATGAAGAGGCTCAAAGGGAGCACACATTAGAAATGTGAGAACAAGATTCAAGTCCCACTGAGGCATTACAAAAGCCTTTGCTGTGCACCATGCCACAAATTTGTTCCACCGGCAGGCGCATACCGACTTTGTGGAGGGAGGCCTGGCTGCCAGAATGATATCACAGACTTCAGGAGGCAAGTCAAATGGCATCAACTGTCGCCGCTCAATCTCCACGCATGGAGGTGGAGGCTGGACAGGTTCGGGTGGAGGACCGTCCCCTGCTGCTGCGACAGAAGATCCTCCCGAAGGGGCAGACGTATCGGAGGATCGGTCAACATACTGAGTAGCTCGGGATAGCAGTACCTTCGTGCCCAATCTGGAGCCACCAAGATGACTTGGGCCCGGTCGTGCCTGATCTTCTTCAGCACTCTGGGCAGAAGTGGTATAGGCGGAAAGGCGTACAACAGACCGCAGCTCCACTCGTGACGAAAAGCGTCGCCGAGCGAGTGCCGCCTTGGAAATTCTAACGCGCAGAACTGCTGACATTGCGCGTTCTCTTCGGTGGCGAATAGATCTAACCAAGGCTCTCCCCACTGCTGAAAGAGACCTTGCGCCACTTCGGAGTTCAGACGCCATTCGTGATCCATCATGCACCGGCGGCTGAGTTCGTCTGCTCTGGCGTTCAGAGAGCCCGCCAGATGTTGAACCACTAGGGTGACGCCCTGGTGTTCCAGCCACGTCCAGAGGCGCAGGGCCTCCTGACAAAGGGTCCACGACCCCACCCCGCCCTGTTTGTTGCAATACCACATGGCGGTGGTGTTGTCCGTGTACACCTGCACGACACTTCCCCTGACAGAGGGAAGGAAGGCTTTCAGTGCAAGTCGGATCGCTCTCAACTCCAACAGGTTTTTTTTTTTTGTTTTTTTTTTATTGGCATTTGTAATTGTGTACAAACAGAAAACATTCATAACATTGCGGTCACATCGCAACAGCATCCTTCATCCAAGTTGTCTATTCATTTCCTAAGCAGAGGTCTCCAATACCCACCGCCTTTTACCACATGTACTAATCGCTTATTAAGTCTGTTGCTGTATTTGCAAATATTGGGCTAGATACGTCCAGTAGTCCCTAGGCCTCGACCCGGCAGGAAGTTCTTCTTCATAAGTCCTCAGGGTATCTCTGCAATACGTTAAGTCCGTAAGCCAGTCCTTCGGCTTCGGGCTACGCCTGCCATTCCAACAGATCGAGACCCTCCTTTTGGCCATTAGCAGCGCAACCATACAGAATCTACGCTTTAGGGCTCGAAAGTCAGGCAGCAGCCCCAACAAACAGGTTTTGGCCTCGCAGCGCACCTCACCGCCCACCATAGCCCCAAGCATCTGCGTCACCTGCACCCAGTATTCCCCAATTGCCTCACATGACCAGGCCAGGTGAATGAAATCTGCCCCGTCAGCCCCACAGCGCTCGCATCTAGAGTCCACCCGCAGCCCATATCGGTGTAGTCTGGCCGGTGTGTAGTATGTCTGGTGTAAGTATTTGAAATGCAGAATGCGTAGATTACCATTAGGTGTCAGCATGCCCGTCAAAGTACAGGCAGTAGCCCATTCATCCTCTGTTAGCGGAGTGTCCAGACAGCCATTCCACTTCTCCATGGAAGCGTTCGTGGTTGCTGCTATGTCCACCTGCATCTTCGTATACAGCGTGGATACCAGGTGTTTGCTCGCAGGTGTGGTGATTAGCCACTGCAACGCGGTTAGCCCCGTTGGGTACAGCCGCTTCACAGCCCTTTGCAGTCTATGATAATTAAAGCGAAATAAGGCAGTCATGTTACTAATGAATGTCAGTTTTTCTAGCGTTTTAAAAGTCCCATCTTCGTACAGGTCCCCCATGGTGTCAATGCCCACTTGGCGCAGCAATTCCAGTCCCATTTTTTCTTGCGTGACCGATATTGCCGGGTGCCATTGAAGCCGGAGTGCCGGGGCATACAGTGGCAATTTATTAGCTTTTCTGCCCATGGAATGCCACGCTTTGTTTGTGGCATCGATGGTGTTTATGTCTTTCATGTGCAAAGGAGGCCTGCGATGGGTGATAATCGCCTCGAGTGGAACTGGCATAGCATCCCCCTCCTCAATCGCAGTATGGGTGAGAAACGGGACTTTGTGATACCAAAAATGTGCATACTGTGCTTGTGCGCAGAGGTAGTATAGGCAGAAGTCAGGGACCCCGAACCCCCCTCTACTGTATGGCAACGTCAGTGTCCGCATTTCTACCCTGGCCGTCTTTCCCGCCCAGATAAGTCGAAGGACCATCGAGGTTATCCGTCGGAACACCTCCGTTGGAGGGTGAATAGGGATGTTAGTGAACAGATAGAGCAGCTTCGGCAGTACCACCATTTTGACGATAGCAACTCGATCAGCCACTGATAGTGGCAGTTGGATCCACCTCCCCACCTTCTCCTCTAGTGCGTCAATCACCTTCCCGTAGTTAGTCCTGATCACGACTTCCGGGTCCCTGTGGTACCACACACCCAAATATTTTATCGGGTCCATCTTCCATTCCAGAGGATAGTCCATGGGGTGTGGTTGCGTGCTGTCAGTTAGGGGAATGATCATGGACTTGGCCCAGTTTATAATGACACCGGATTGCCGCGCGAATTTTATATACTCCCTCAACAAGCGATTCAGATTGGCCTGTGGGTCCCTCACAAAGAGTAGCATATCGTCGGCGTACAATGATATGTGCAGTGGCCGCTGCGGAAACTGCAGGGCCGAATAATGGTGCCCCTGTCTTATTTTGCACGCAAGGGGCTCCAACGCCAGCGCAAACAAGAGAGGGGACAGGGGGCATCCCTGCCGCGTCCCCCTCCGAATGTCAATGGCGTCCGAGATGTAATTATTCACCCGAACCCGTGCCACAGGTGCATCATATAATAAGTGGATCCATTGGAGGAACATGGCCGGGAATCCCATCCTCCTCAGTACCGTGTTCATATAGGGCCACTCCAAAGAATCAAAGGCTTTGGCTGCGTCCAAGAAGACCGCCGCCGCCTTCGTCTCAGGCGTTAGATAGTGCGAGAGTGCAAACAATGTTCGCGTGTTGTGTGCAGTGGAGCGTTCCCGTATGAATCCAGATTGGTCGGGTAGGACCAATCTGGGCATGAGCGGGTTGAGTCTGGCCGCAAGCAATTTGGCCAATATCTTGTTGTCCACGTTTATAAGGGACAATGGTCTGTAGGAGTCGCAAAGTTCCGGGTCCTTTTGTGGTTTGGGAAGCGCTAGTAGTATCGCTTCTCGTAGGGTTGGCGGTAGGTGTTGTTGCTCGTGAGCATTACCATAAATTTCCACCAGATATGGGGCTAGTTGGTCAACAAACGCCTTATAAAATTCACCAGTAAAGCCATCGGGGCCCGGCGTCTTGCCGTTCGGCAGCGACTTAATTACTTCAGTGACTTCCTCTACCGTAATAGGCTGGGATAGGTATTCGCGGTGTGTATCCGATAGCCACGCTATCGCCACGTCCTTGAGGTAGTCTACGATTTCGGCCTCATTGGCCGTTGGCCTGGACGCATACAGTTCGCCGTACGCAGCCACAAATTCACCCAGTATTGCTTGTTCACCATATTTCCGCTCCCCTTGGCGCCCACGAATCACCTGTATGTTTTGCGGGGCACGTCCCTCACATATGGTAGCTGCCAGGCGCCTGCCCGGTCTGCCGCCCTCCCCATACGCCCTCGCCACTTGTCTTTTCGTTGTATATTTAATTTCGTCTTCCGCGAAGCTCTGAAATTCAGACAGTGTTTTCCTAATGTCCCCTAGTATCCGAACATTCTGTGTGCTCTCATACTCCCGCTCTAGAAGTCGCAGCTTGTCTTCCCTGGCTCGTAGCTGCTGTTGAATGTCTTTTAGAATACCTGCGTTAGTGCTTATGCAGACGCCGCGTATGGTGGCCTTGCAAGCCTCCCACAGTACTCCCGGGTCGGTCGCCGAAGGCGCATTAGTGTCAAAAAAGTCCCGTATCGCCTGCCCAATAGTATCGGCATAAATGGGGTCCATTAGTGCTTTGGCATTAAATCTCCAACTGAATGGAGGTGGCGTGTAGTTCGGGAGCTCCAGAGAGAGGAGCACCGGGTTGTGGTCTGATAGTGTTCTGGGTAAGTGCCTAACCTCCCGTGTCCATAATGCTATATCCCCAGTCACCAGCCAGTAGTCAATGCGGGACCAACTGCCGTGCGATGTAGCTACATGTGTGGCCTCCAACTCATCCGGGTGTCTACTTCTCCAGATGTCAGTGAGTGCCCTATCAACCATTAGATCCTGGAGGACCCGCAGTGCGCGCCTGTGTGGTTCCGTTGTCATTCCAGATCTATCGACATCATCACAGAGCGCAAGATTAAAGTCTCCACCCCAAATCACGTGAGGGGCCTGCAAATCACGCAGTTTACCCCATAGTAAGTGGTAGAACTGCGGGTCGTCCACATTAGGCCCATACACATTCACCACAGCTAGCCTCTGTCCCCGCAGGAGACCAGTTAGTATTACAAATCTCCCCATGTCATCTGTCTCAACCTGATCTATCATATACTTCAGCCCCTTTCTAACCAGCACTATTACCCCCCGTGCGTATGAGGAGTAGGATGAATGGTGTACCGATTCAGCCCATCTCCGTCCCACATTCAGTCGGCGTGTCGGTGCACAGTGTGTCTCCTGTATTAGTGCAATGTCTATGCGCTGCCTGTCTAGGTATGCCAGCGTTTGCCTAATTTTCTTGGGATTGCCAAGCCCCCGCACATTCCACGTTAGCAGTCTAAGATACCCCGCCCCTATCCTGTTCTCAGCCATCGCTCAGTATCTACATGTGTGCACCAGTCACCCCCACCTTTAGTGAGTGCGCCCCAGTAGTTGTCGCAGCGAGCAAGGGCCCCATTAGTCCTCGTCAATGGTTCTTGGAGTTCAGCGATGCATCTCATGCGCAGTGACCAACAGTTCAACTTCCCAACCACAACCCATTTCCCCCCACCCACTTTAGCACCCCAACCATGCCAAAGACATACCCCACAATTAACGTCAAACATCAAATTAACTGAAGTCGGGGATCACCCTCTTCGGGGGACCGCCTAGAGCACACCTCTCCATCCAATTCAATGGATGTGGACGGGATCATATTATGCTTCGGAACTCAATAGCTCCCATATCAGTGCAGGCATCTTAACAACCCTCCCCAGGGCCTAGCGCAGCAGCCGTAATGTTCCATTCCATCCGAATCGCAACACTATTTTCCTGCTATTTGACGGGCAGCAACCAGTCCTTTGCTTATCATCCCTCCCATGTCTGACCTTCATGCCCCTGATCCAGCCCTGACTGTCAGGGACCATTTCTCCTGTTACCCAGCTATCTGGGCCTTTCCCAGGCCCATGAATTACACGGTATCTCATTACAGAATGACTACTTCCATAATTAAGTGGGCTCTATCTTTTTATGGCATTGTCCCTCCATAGTCCCATAGACAGAAGCCAGCGCTTCCCCTAGCAGAGCTGTAGTAGCAGTAAAGTTACCAGTCACCAGCCTGGCATAGGCCTGAATATCCTTGTTCGCGGCGGTCGCACTCACCGTCCTTGACAGACCATATGTCTCATTATCGTCCATGTCGACCCCCACAGTCCTCGTCAGGGCCGCAGATGCACCACTTGGTGGGGAGTGTCTTCACCAGCCGTCCTGTAGCTCACTTTGCAGTACATTAGTCCGTTTCCGCACCCTGATCAGCCCTCTGCTTCTCTTTGCGCTTGGCTCCGATTTTTTTGATGAGTTCATGTGCCTCCCGAGGAGAATGACACAGCGTCGCACGCCCGCCTTGTGTTATACGCAGCCGGGAGGGATAGAGCATGGCGTAATCAATCCCCAGGTCACGTAGTTTCTTTTTGACCGGATTGAATTCCTTCCGCGCCTGTTGGACTGTGAACGTGAAGTCCGGGTAGAATGCCAGAGTGTTTCCCTGGTGCGTGATCTGTTTTTTTTCCCGCGCTATGCGGAGGATGGCATCGCGGTCTCTGTAGTTGAGGACCCTGGCGACTATAGGACGCGGGGGTGCCCCAGGCTTCGGTCTCGGGGCCAGCGATCTATGCGCGCGTTCAATCAGGAACATTGGAGACAGGTTCTCCGCGCCCACAACATCCTTAACCAGCTCCTCAACATAGGTTTCCATCCGGCCAGTGTTGGTGGACTCCGGGACCCCCGTGAGTCTCACGTTATTGCGCCTCGACCGCGCTTCCAAATCCTCCGTCTTGCTTTTCAACGCCTCCAGCATCCTTTCAGCCTCAGCACATTTTTGGGCCGTGTTTTGCGAGACGTCTTCCACCGCCCCAAGTCGGGTCTCCGCCTCCGTCAGTCGCTCACCGTGCCCCTCCAGCTTGGCCGCCATGTTGTCGACCCGCAACGTGATGGTATCCAGTTTACCATGGATGTCTTGCAGGCTTTGCTGGATGGCCCTCAGTGCCTCCGCCATGCCCTGAGGTGGCAGCTCTCCCACGTCCGTTGCTTCGTCTGGCGGCGCTGCAGCGCCTTTGGTCTGACGCTTGGTTTCAAATGTCAGTTTGGTTTGCGTCTTTTCCGGCTTCCCCATCTCGTCCAAGTCCCTCGCTGGCCACCAAAGGTCCCGCTCGTAGAGGCACCTGGCGGCACCGTCCCCCACGCAGTTGCGATGTAGGTCAGCTTAGCAGGACAGTGTGTGCACAGCTCTCCGTAGCTCCCCTGGCTGGCACCTCGGCGTCTCGTCGTCTCACACCTCGCGTAGGTCACCGTTGCCACCCAGCGCCAATGGTATCCGGCTGATGCCCAGCATTCAACGTCCGATCAACAAATTCATGTGGCCAGCTGCGTAGCGCCCGCAGTCGCAGCGCTTCGTCGGTGTCACGGGGAGCTGGCTACCTGCAGTTCACCGCCCATCAACCATGGCGGCCATCACCACGCTTTCATGGCATTGCTAGCATCCCCTGTAGCGGCAGCCGCTCCATCCAAATATCCCGGGCCAGCGCCCCCCACAGTCACGGCTTTACATAGGTACCGCATCCGCCGCTTCCAGCCGCCCCCAGCCACGCAACTGTGCCGCAGCCAGAAAGTCAGCACTCACCCATGCAGCAGGTAGGCAGATAGGCGGGCATCTCGCATCTCCCACACAATACGATCTTGTTCCCCTGTGCGGCTCCAGCAGCAGTCCCAGCACGGGGCTTTCGTTGCCAGTCGTGGCCGTTTTCGTGTCTCGCCGTCTTCGTCCGATTCACCGGATCCTCCGTGGCAGATCAACGCATGTGAGGGATACGCAGCGCCGTACTCTTATTCCCGGCAGGCATCCATTCAGCAAGGCATAGTGGCCGCCAGCAGCATCGCGGCTACGTTCTCCCGGGCGCCACCATCTTGGGATCCGTTACTCGCGCTCACCGCCGAGTGAAGAAGTCCATATTTCTGGGGCTAGCAGGTCGCTCGGTCGGCTCTCGCACTCCCCATCTGTGGAGCCCAGCTTCCGATCCTCTCCGTGGTATTTGCCGGCTTCGGCGCTCCTTCTTTCATGCCTCTCGCGCCATGTATTTCTCCCGTCCGGCGGAGCTGTCTCAAGAGGCAGCCATTCCGCTGTGCGCCCTCTAGCGCCCCCCAACTCCAACAGGTTGATGTGGAGACGAGACTCCGCCGGAGACCAGAGGCCTCTGATCTCCGCCTCTCCCATATGGCCACCCCATCCCAGGAGGGACGCATCCGTCACTACGACATGCTCCGGTTGGGGAAGGGAGAGGCTCTTGCCCTTGACCCAATCGCGGTCCGTGAGCCACCACTGCAACTGCTGTGCAGTGCCCTCCGAGATCAAGACATGGTCGGACAGGTTGCCGTGATGCTGGGCCCACTGAAACTTCAGGTCCCACTGCAGAGCCCGCATGCGCCGCCTGGCGTGATGCACTAGTAGGATGCAGGAGGCCATCAGCCCCAGAAGCCGCAACACTAGCCTGACCGAAACCCAGGATAGAGGCCGAAAGATGGGAATCAGGGCCTGTATATCCCGGACCCGCTGTTCCGGTGGATGGACCCGGAACTGCGCCGAATCGAGAACCGCTCCGATGAAGAGGAGCTTCTGAGAGGGACTCAGGTGTGACTTCGGCACGTTGATGGAAAACCCCAGCAAATGCAGGAGATCCGCCGTAGTCTGGAGGTGGGAGACGACTGTCTGGGGCGAGCCCGCCTTCAACAACCAGTCGTCGAGATAGGGGAAGACTGGAACCCCTGAGCTGCGCAGATGAGCTGCGACCACCGCCATCACTTTCGTGAACACCCGAGGGGCACTGGTGAGGCCGAAGGGGAGCACGGTAAACTGAAAGTGCTCTTGGCCCACCGTGAACCGCAGGTAACGCCGGTGGGCCGGCAGGACGGGGATGTGGAAATATGCGTCCTGCAAGTCCAACGCTACCATCCAGTCTCCGGGGTCTAGGGCAGCTAGAACCTGAGCCAAAGTCAACATCTTGAACCTTTCCTTCCGGAGGAAGGCATTGACGTTCCGGAGGTCCAAGATAGGGCGTAGGCCCCCTTTGCCTTTCTTGGGAACCAGAAAGTAGTGGGAATAACAACCACGAACTACTTCTGGACTCGGAACGCGCTCGACGGCCCCCTTGGCCAAGAGGGCCGAAACTTCCTCGTGGAGAAGATTGAAATGATCCCCCGAGATACGGTGGTGCTGCGGTGGCATGGCTGGAGGGGTCGTCTCGAAGGGGAGGGAGTAGCCCCTTCGGACGATTTGCAGCACCCACCTGTCCGATGTGATGGACCGCCAGTGGAGCAGGTGATGGCGAACTCTGCCGCCCACTGGCGTGGAATGGGCCTGAAAGCTCGGACTAGGAAGGCTTTGAGGCGGATGCTGCCGGGGTGGATGTGGGCTGACCTCGTCGTCCTCCAGAACCGCCTCGGCGGAAACCACGTTCGCGACCGCGCGCAGGTTGGTTCTGCAGCTGGTGGCTAGGCGCACGTGAGGAGGCACCCCTTCCTTGGCCACGAAAGGGGCGAAAGGCGGAAGATTGCGACCGCGGGGCCGAGAGGCCCAAGGACTTGGCCGTAGCCCGGGAGTCCTTAAAGCGGTTCAGCGCACTGTCCGCTTTCTCGCCAAACAGGCGAGTGCCATCAAACGGCATGTCCATGAGAGTGCTCTGGACATCGCCCGAAAATGACGTGGACCGCAGCCAGGCGTGACGTCTAAGCGCCACTGTGGTAGAAATGGCCCTACCCAGCGAGTCCGTGGTGTCAAGCTCACATCGTATAGCATGTCGCGCGGCATCCCTCCCATCGGCCAGAGCCTGGGTAAGTCGTGTCCGGACCTCCTCCGGACACAGGGGCAGCGCGTCCTCCACCGCATCCCACAGAGAGTGGGAATAACGGTCCAAGAGACAAGCGGTGTTCAAAGACCGCAGGCCCAAACTAAGGGAAGAGGACAGCTTCTTGCCAAACTGTTCAAGTCTCTTGGAATCCCGGTCCGGCGGCGCGGTCGGGAAAGAGGATTGGGAGGTGGAAGCCTGGATAACCAGGCTCTCAGGGGTAGGGTGTTGGGACAGGAAACTGGGGTCGCCCGGAGCAGGGCGGTGGCGCCTGGCGACGTTCCTGTCCACAGGAGGAACTGTGGAGGGCTTGGACCAGGTGCCCTGCAGAACGTCAATGAGGGCCTCATTGAATTGCAGCAGAGGCTCAGTGGAGCTTGCTGCAGACTGAAGCACCTCAGTAAGGATGTTAGTCCTCACAGCCACGGCAGGCAGCTCGAGCCTAAGGGCTGCGGCCGCCTTGCGCAGCACCACAGAGAAAGCAGCGCCCTCCTCCGAAGCCACAGTCGGAGGAGAGACAAATCCAGTGTCTGGAGAGGTATCCAGGCCACTGGCCTCCCCCAGTTCATCTGCCCAGTCCTGGGACAGTTGAGCCTGAACGGCCATAGGATCCTCGGATCCCTCCCAGTTGTCCCCATCATCCGACTCCTGGTATAGAGGAGAAAGTAACGGAGCCGAGCGGTAGACAAAATATGTCTAGCGGCGCCGATCTCGGCGTCCATCGACGCCGGACCGGCGCCGGGCCCGGAGTGGGACTGAACTGGGGCACGACGTCGAGCGGAGTCGACGTCGGCGTCGGGGGTGGTACCGGTGTCGACGCCGGCGGAGGAGCGTGACGAGGTCGGCCGGCGTCGGCGGGGACTCGAGAACAGGTCCCTCGTGTGCTTGCGGCGTCGAGGCCGGAGCCGTCAACGGTGCCGGGGCCGGAGCCACCGGCAGGCAAGGCAGCCCAGTCGGGTCCGCGGGGCCCGAAGGCGCACCAGCGGGCGCCGACGGCAGAGCCAGGTTCCTCATGGCCGAGAGGAAGGCACTGACTTCCGCCGGCGTCGCGTTAGTCCCAGGGACCGGAGGGTATGGGGACGTGCGCGGCGCCTGAGGCTCCGCCGGAGCCGCGGGGGTGGAACCACCCTGACCCTCGGCCGAGTCGCGCGACCGGCGAGGGGAGTCCGAAGAGCGGTGTCGCCTCTTGGACTTCTTGGAATGCTTCGACTTACCCGAAGACTTAGATCCCGACGACCGATGGTGACGTCGGCTGGGGCTCCGCGACCGATCCTTGGACCTCCTCCTGGACCGGGATCGAGAGGCGCGCGGAGCCGAGTGGCGAATCTCGAGAAGCTTACGGGACCGCTCCCGTCTAGCCTTCGAGGTCAGGGCCTTGCAGTCCGAACACGACTCCGCGTCGTGGTCGAGGCCCAAGCAGTAAAGGCACCGGCGGTGATGGTCCGTAACCGACATCAATCGGTTACAGTCCGTACAGGCTTTAAACCCAGGCATCCTACCGGCACCGGTGTCGAGACACGATCAAAAAAGTTAGTCAAAAATTGACTAAAGGGGTAGCTCTCCCGGATCTGCGCTTACTGGCGCGGAAAATAGAAGAACTGACGTCAGCGCGCGAGGGCGGCGTCTAAGTACTCCGACGACGTCATTCCGGCGCACGACGCCGACGACGGACGCGGAGCAACAGACGACGCCTAGCGACGCGCAAGGGGTATTGCTGACGAAAAATCTTCCGGATCCAGTCTGACGCCTGGGGATATTCTAAGGTGAGGAATCTAACTAACGTGTTTCTTTCAGATCACAGCACCAGGTGTTGGAAAATCCAAGAGTGTCTCTAGAAGCACTAGGGACAGCACCAGAATGAAATGATGTGCTTGGTCTGGCCAGGCAGGACTAGGAACCAAAGATAATGTTTAGGTTGGAGTTAAGGGGCAGGCCTGCTGACTATATCACCTACCTCAAGATTAGGAATGACACTGGACTGGAGGTACACCCCTCAAACTGATTGACCTGAAGAGGTCATGGGATGATAACTCAGAGTGGGAAACATACTTCTCAAAATAACCTTGCAAGCTAGATCCAGATGAGACCTGAAGAGAAAACTACTGAGTCTGTCTGTGTGAGGTCCAGAGGAGGTTGCTGTTTAATCTGTCACAGATTACGAAAATGAAGACCCAATTCAAATCAGATGCAGACTGATCCTGAACTTGGGCTCCTATAGAGTCAGGTCAAAGAGGGGCAAGAGTCATATAAAGCAAGTTAAACTATCTAGGATTAAAATCCCTATGGCACTGCAAAAACCTTTCAACTGGAAGGAAATTTTCAAAGAAAAGCATTTCGTACCCAATCAAAAGGTGAGAAAAAAACAGGAGCGGACATCGAAGCACCACGTGGTGCCAATGTACATCTGGGAGGCCCCAGAGGCACATCAGCACCATCTGCTGATGCATGACAACTACTGCAATTTTCCCAGATCCAGTCTGCTGCTTGGATGAGATTCAGCTGGAGAAACAGAAAGTAAAAGTATCCATCCAAAGAAAGAGTGACTTACCGTTAAGTAATGCTCTTTTTGGTGGGTATACTATCTAACCGCAGATTCTTCACCTTTAGAATATCTCCAGGTGGAAGGCTGGAGGCTGCAATTTTTTTCAGCAGTGCTCCTGTGTGCTGCTAGGTGGCGCTGTGGACTTTCCGATTGTCTTTATTCTACCCTGACAGAGACCAAGTTGAGTTACAGATAAACGCCACCCCTTGATGCCAACATCAGTTTCTTGCTTGACTGTTTCCATGCCCTTGGAGGTGGTAACATAAAATACAATAGTTGATACCAGTGTACAGATCTCTAAATTGTGATCTTTTCATATGGTAAAAAGAGACCACGGCACCGAACTGGAAAATGGGAAAGCAGCAAAGAAACTGCGATTAGACAGATTATCCACCAGAAAGTGGGTTACCGAAGGTGAGTAACTTGTTCTTATGATAACACTTCTAACTGCAGATTAATCTCTTAGAATAGATATCAAGGTAGAATCTTCCAAGGTGGAGGGTCGATTCAGACCAAAGGACCTGACAGGAGGGCACTGTGGATCCTTGTTGCCAGAACGCATACCCAAGGGAGCCCGGAGATTGCCAAATATGTGTAAGATGGCCTCTTTAAAGGTGGGAACTCAAGGCACATAGGGACCAACTGTGGAATCGGCTTCCCTATCATGAAAGAGCTCGAGTGGCACCTTGACGCCTTTGTGACCGGTCTTTAGATAGAGAGTAACAAGATGGGGTTGAGTCCTATTTTACTTTCTTGGGTTTTCTCTTCAATTTGGACTTCGATTTCCTGGATGACTTCAACCACGAAGAAGACCTATTGAGTGATCGCCTCGAGAGTGGGAACAAGTCAGTGTCCTTGACTTGGAGTTGGACTTACGAGGGGTCTGTGAATTTTTTCAATATTTGGCAACATTCTGCTTTGCTTCATGGTTCGAGATCCCTTTGGGTACATGAGGGCACATTACACGTACAACTTGAGTTTGCCCGAGCCCAAACACCAAAGTTACATCTCATGTGGGCCCGTCACCGACATGTGTTTAAGACATTCACAGCCTGGTTTGAACCATGTAGTTTAGGTGGGAACATCATACCCTTGCACATTGGAATTCAGTTTGAAATGGGAAACTTGTCATACTGACTAAAAAGGGAGCAGAGCTACTGATCTGCGTCCAAAGGTGCAGAACGAAAGGAACCTCCATCGGTGTGCAGAGGGTGGCACTTAAATGTGGATTTACTCCATCATGGGGCGAAACAAACCAATTATGGAGCCACACAGTGCCACCTAGCGGCACTTTGAAACAGTGCTGGAAAAATGCCCAAATCCGGCACCTGGAGACTTCAAAGGTGAGGAATTTCTATTAGAAAAGCTCCTACACGGCCTGTTGAATGCATTCAGCTTCCGATGAGCTGAAGAATATAGCTAGAAAATCCTAGCAAAGTTGCTTGAGAACCTGGCAGTTTTTCGAAGAAATTACTTTTCTTTCTGATGGTGTTTCTTGTGTTTTTGTGGGAGAACCCTTGTGAGGATCACTCTGTCAGGAGACTTGCATGAGGGAAAGGAGAAACAATATAAGAGTCTCCTTACAGGCCCCAGCAAAGACCAACTTAGCTTTCCACTCCCTGATAGCATTTGGGTGCGAGGAGGTACTGGATTCACATGCAGGATTATGGTCAGGGTCCAGGCACCAAACACAGATGTTGTGGGGATCTGATCGGAACATTTGGGGGGGAATTCAGTGAATACCGTAGAACTCCAGCCCTGGGTAAGGCACATAAAAACAATAGCTGATCTCAGTGAGCCAGGTAGCGCCATAGTAGATTAGTGATGACATTTCCTGGTCAAGTGGAACCTTGAATGAAAAGCTACTGCTGGAGCAAAAAGATTCTAGGTCCAGAATGCCAAAGGGGGCATTCATCGCCAAAGGGAGGAGCAGTAAGAACAGTCCATGAGAAATATCGCATCAAGTGAAGAGTGAGTCATGTGAACCATTTGAAGGTCATACAAGAATTCCACTAATTTATAAATTGTGCTGCTTCCCAAGCACAATCGGGCTGTAGAATATTTTCTGTTCCCCTTACATGATGTTGAGCAGAGGTGGCCAACTTAGGTCAAAGAAGGCCCACACCTTGACAGATTTTTAGTTCTACCAGTGACTATGTAAATTAGTTTCAGTTAGTTTTATGCACACAATTTCATGGTATGTTGGTAGCCTGCAATATCTAGCATAGATTTTGCCCTCCAGGACATGTTATGCAATCATTTAGAGCCATAGTTCAAAGTCTATCTTCTCCATGATTATGTAAGCTCCAATTCAGTTTCTGGGACTGTTGGAGCTGCAATGCATGATCTGACCTTTTTTGGCTTTAAAAACTGCAGTATGCGTTTCCTCTGTGAGATGGTAGAATACCATTAGCATGGTTTGACTTGTCTGAGCAACTTCAATTCATGGCTGCCAGGTTTACATTTTGCTTATTTGTGACATTTCCTGCTCTGCAGTGCAATTATGTATAACATGTGACACTTTGCAACAAGCCGAAAAATTTCATTTTGTTTATGTCAAGGATATGAGCCTCATGTGTGCCTCATAATAAAATGGCGATGGTTTTAAAATAGCTGCAGCACTTCTGACGTCCTTGAACCAGGTCACTAATCTACTTCACTTAGCTACCATTGGGCAATGGAAATATTTCTGGCGAAACAGAAAACAACTCGACACACGAGTCATTGCTTTACCCATTAAGACCAACATGAGGAGACCCTGACATACCAGCACTGCCGTCTCACCACTGCCGTCTCCTGTGACACAATTTGTGCAATGACCGCCTGAAACACAGTCATTCCTTTCCACAGAGATAGTCAACCTACTTCACATACCTAGTTTGGAAGTGTCGATCAGATTTACCAAGAAAAAGAAAGAACTTCTATTGTACTGTAAACTCCCCCTCGCCTACACCGTGAGAATTATTTCATCTAATAAAAACATTGGGCCCTATTCACAAAAGTAATCTGAGACAAAATCCTAACTTTACGATTTTCGGTATTAACAAAAGGCATTTAGTAGTAGTAAAGTTGGGATTCCTAACTTTACTACTACTAAACTGAGAAAAATGCTAACTTTACGACTTTCAGTATTCACAAAAGGTATTTAGTAGTAGTAAAGTTAGGATTCCTAACTTTACTACTACTAAATGCCTTTTGTTCTTGTCCTATGATTGGAGAAACCTGTGCTGATGCTATCCTTGCTGTACCTGTCCTCTGAAAATGGGCAGCTGCATTGTTTCTACCCAGAGTGTACCTGTTCCATGAAGAGGTGTGTTTTGTCGATATCTTTTATGTGTGAGAGAATTGTGTCGTATTCCTTCTGCTACTGCCACCTGTCCTTAACTCATTTGTGTTAAGGAAGGTAGCACTGCTGGTATCCATTTTATACCTTTATTGAGTTGTGAAGGTACGAATAAAACTTTCCACTACTCCTAGAACAACCATTCGCATTGCCAATGCTTATTTAAAGCATGATGTGAGTAAGAGAGTGAACCCTTAGGTTTTACACCTTAAACAAGCTGTTTTACAAATGATGAAACTGTTAAAAGCAAAATGGGTAAGCAAGCTAGTGGGTAAGACGCCAGAGGTAGTCAATATGATGCAAATGCCAGCATCTCACTGGTAATGGATTAACATTAACACTCCCTTGAAAAGAAAAGACGTTATTTACCAGAACAATGTGAGAAGCAGAAGTTAGACGTGTCTGAAAATACAGAGAAAGGAAAAATAATGAACTGTCATCCCAACTTCCAAGCACATCCTCGGCCTAGAAGTTGGTGCCATTTAGTTACAGAGCTAATATATCCACTGTGAAGCGTTCAGAGTTAGACAACTATAGCACATGCTGCTGGTGCTGCCCTACGAGGGTCGCCAGTGGTGTGTGAACTTTGAGTCAGTGGCTCTGAGTAAACATTAAAACAAGCAAGACTGCACACTCTGGAAGCACCGTGCATGTCAGGGCGATTGCGTAATACTGTGTAGCTGAGCACGTCTCGTCAGGTGGTTTGGAGCACTATAATTGTGCTACTAAAGCATTTTATTGCGGTGACGCGGACAACAGCACTATATTGTGTTAGTCTAACCCCTGATGCCTGGTACTTAGCAGGTCTGCCCGCTGTAAGGTCTGCGCTGTCTGTTGTCCTCTGTAGGGATTTGAATTTCCGATGTCCTGTTGAAACTCCGGTGCATAACCAGTCCTCTGTAAGGCTATGTAAGTATTTTTGTTCAGTCTGTTTATTCTCAGGTTATGGTTATAGAAGCTCCAGTGTGCAGCCTGTCTTGCCTGCTGGAGGCAGCTGAACTTCTAGCGTACAACCTATCTCGTCTTATCTGGAAGAAGTGATCTCTGCAGTCTGATGCTTTAGTAGATACAGTATATGCCCAATGCAGACCTAGCCTTCAGAGGCTCAAGTCAATGACCATTCTTGTATGATGTTGTGTAACGTACTGTACACCGTGGGTCTTGCCTCACGGTATAGAGGCGACTGTCCTTGGTCTGTTCAATCTGGTGATGTGATGTGATCATATATATGGCAGGGGGAAAACAAGAGGATCTTTCATCAAGTTACAAGCAGATGTAGTTTAATGGCTGACATTTGACATGATTTCCAGAGTGTGAATGAACCTACTGCACGGAGATGGAAAAGTTACTTATGGCAGATTATTTAGAATGATAACAAAGCAGCTTTACTGACCCATAACTCAACTCAAGTGTACCAATTGCTTGGATATAGAGAAAAAGGGGCTAAATTAACATTTGCAAATTACTGCCACTGTACAAGAGAGAATGAACAACTATTTCCTTTCTTTTAATTCTACTGAATCGATCTTGTACGAAAATCTTAAGCAATTGTATGTATAGATGTTGTCATTTCTCTTTTAGATTGTTTGGCATTAAACAACCACCTTTAAAATAACTGCTTTGTTTGTGTACATTTCCATTAACAAAAGCAATTTTGAGGTGACTGTGAATTTTAGGATGCTCTAGAAGGTATCTATACATTCTACACCTACACACACACACACACACACACACACACACACACACACACACACACACACACACACACACGCGCGCACACACACACACACACACACACACCTTTCATTCCTATCTTTATTTTATGGGGACTTATTGCTCTTAACTTCATTGCTGGAAAGTGGGTTATTAGTAGTGGTAGATATGCATCTACTACTGCCAATAAGGCCACTAACAGTCTAAGGCTGAGAATAGGTCTCAGTAAATTATTCACATGCTCAACCCTTAGTAGCTTAGCTGCGGGCAGGCAGGCAGGCTTAACTTAGGAGAAAGGTATTTAAAGCACTTAAAGACACCAATTTCTGTAAATAATTAAGACACAACACTTTCAGTAAATAATTAAGACACAGCACACAATAAAAATCCAACACCAATTTATACAAATAGGAAATATTTTTATCTTTAATATGACACCAAAAAGACAAATATCCAATGTAGCAAACCAGAGATATGACTTTTTAAGATTTAGCACTATATAGCACATAGAAACCTATAGCGCCACTCTGGGACATCTGGTCACGCTTGACTGGGAAAAAGTCAAAGTTTCAGGCTGACCTTGATGGAGCCCTGACCGGAAACCCCTCACAGTAGGCCTCAGTCGAGATTTAGCCTCCTCTGCTGGGGTCCCTGGATGCTCTTCACCAGTGAGGGTTTGCCGGCTTGCTTTCAAGGGAGCTCTTGGTCAAACTCTGGAAGTTGGACCTCCAAAGCATTTCAGCGGGACGAACCAGTAGGGTAGGCTGGCTCACAGTTGAAGGTTGCCGGCTTCGCTCTCGTGGTTGAGTTAGTCTCCTCATGGAGTTTTTTTTCCAAAGTTGCTCCAAACTTCTGTAACTTCTTCCCGAAGTTCCTATTGAGGGTCCAAAGAGTTCAAAGCACAATCCAAGGGTCTGAAATCTCCATGATGGTCCTTGAAAGGTTAGTACCACACTTCCCACTATGCACCTGGACAAAACCCTTACAAATCTACTGGACGCACTCCAGGCAGAGGATTCTTTAAGGTTACGGTCCAGGTGAGCTCTGTTACCTGTAGGTTGCAGGGAGTCCACTCTTTATTCCTCTTGAAGCAAGGTACATCCAAAGGGCTGTAGTTTCAGATAATGCAGCAGGCGCAGTCAGTCAGAACGCAGGGCCTGAGGGTGCAAATCAAGTTTCCAACTTGGCAAGCCTTCTTCTCGTAGTTCCAAGCAGCAGATGTGAGAGGCTCCACACCTCTCACATATTTATTCAGAGTTCTCCGGGGTCAAGCAGGAGAGCGCTCCTGCCCAATGAGGTGCAGAGCAACACCCCAGAGCATGACCACTTCTTCTAAAGTGTGGCATAATCTTCTCCGAGAGAGCACTATTCCTCCATAATTCAATATGGCTGAAATATCAGCAGAGGAACAAGAACTAGTTAAACCATGGGAACTCACAAACATTTCCTCAGGGGCTGAAATGCACTGTCTGGGTAATCACCGGGGGCGGCAAATATTACCGTGGGGGGAGGGGTTATTTGTGGGCGGGTTAAGTTGGGTGGAACATGGCATGGTGGAGACTTTGGTGGACAAATTGTACCACATGGAGAGACACAATGCATGGAATTTACAAAATAACTTATTTAAATAAACTGTTACAAAGATTGAGAGAATGCTGCATTCTGAAACAAACGTGGATAGGTTTGAAGTCTAACCATTCCAAAGAATATTCAAGTAATTCACAGAAAATGTGGCCGTTGTGGTATAAATCACACACATTGATGTAAGAATGATAAAGCTCTGTCAATTGAAAGTACATTGAACCCAACATTTTGTAAATGTCTTTTATTCTGATAAAGCAGCATTCGGTTAGGTACTTAATGCATTCTGATTAGGTATCACTGGTAATGTTGGAGGATTGTCAATCAAATTAATATTTAAAGACGGAAAGTAGCTGAGGTATAAGTAGTTCCTTCATCACACATGAATAGATTCAGTGAAGAAGAGATGCAGAGTGTTCACCAGTGTGCAAGAATTGCAGTGCAAGACTCCCAATCTAGATGCTGGATAGAAAGTGTTACTCTGATTTGAAGGCCTTTAGTGAAAGTAGAACAGCAAGTACAAAGGCACACAGGATTCGGAGAAAGTCTTTTCCAAGGCACAGGATTTATGCACTAATGTTACACTTCAATTCTGCAATTCATTTCTTTTACTCTGGAACCTTTTCAGAAAGGGCAAGTGTCAGGAGGTGATCCAGATGTGCATCAGTCAGTTTGTTTCTTAGTTTATTTTTTAGAACACCCATTGTAGAAAAGGAACACTCGCATACATATATGGAGCCAAACATGCAAAGTATTTTCTGTGCCAAGGTAAAAAGAAGAGGACATTTTTCAGATGGCACACTTTGCCAGAAATCTTCTGGTTCCTTCCCCAAGAAAGAGGACTCAAGCACAGAGCTGTATTGCACGTCAATTAATTCCATCTCAGCTTGTGCCCTTTTCAAAACAAGAAGTTCAACAGCTTAAAGATTCCTTGAACTAACAATCCATGGATTTTCTACAAGCCTGGAAAGTGGGTTGAGAATTCTAAACTGAGAAAATTGCCTCTTAATGTCCCCAGACATTTCCACCAGATAAGCACAAAGATTGAGACTCAACAACATATCCTGAGCTTTTTCAACCCTCTGTGTTAAAGCCTGAAACTAAGGAAAGTGTGTGAGATCACCATCGTTCAGCTGTTCTCGGAACAGGTTGAGTTTACTTTCGAAGGAGTATATGGCACTCATCAATAAGGACACAAGTTTCTGTCTACCTTGAAGTGCCAGATTGAGAGTGTTGAAATGTGAGAAGATGTCACACAGAAAATGGAGCATGCTGAGCCATAGCAAATCATACAATTCTGGGAAGGACCGCCCTCGACCGATTACAAATTGTTCCATTTCTGGAAGCAAAATAATAAAGCTTTCTAGCATGCTACCTTTGCTCCACCACCTAATTTCAGTATGCAACAACAGGTCTGCATATTCACTTTCCGCATCTCTCAGCAATAATGTAAACACATCTGTGGTTGAGTGCTTTTGCTTGAATATAATGAATTCTCATGACTTGCTTCATAACATCATTTAGTTGTCCTTGTTTTATTTTCATGCATAATGCTTCCTGATGGATTATGCAATGGTAATCAATTAAACTGGATGATTGACTTTTTTTCTTAACAGAGATACAAAGTCTCTCATGTCCAATCATGGAAGGTGCCCCATCTGTAGTGATACTTACAAGATTGTTTAATGGCAGGTGATGAGACTCAAAGAAATAACACATGCTGGCCAATAACCATCTCCTCTTGTGACCATGCAATGGCAAAAGGCAGAGGGACTCTTCCTTTGGAATGATTTCGTGTTCCAATTACTTCACCCAAATCATTAACTGAGCCACATCACCTACATCTGTTGACTCATCAACAGCAATGCTAAAGAAAGGGGACAGCTTGACTCTATTGATGACCTATGCTAGAACACTGTCACCCATTGACTCAATTCTACGTGTGCATGTGGAATCTGACAGTTGTAATGCACATATTTCCTTCATAATGTTGGATTTATTAGGATAGTTGGCAAATAAAATGTCTGCTGCCGAAATAAAACATTTCTTAACCAGCTCTGCCTCTGTAAAAAAAAATTATGTTTTCCAAACAAGTAGCATATTTGGAAGGATGCCTCAGTTACAGTCTCAGATTCTTTCATCTGGCACAGAAAGAGCTTTTGTTGGGATAGAACGGCTTGCTTCAGTGATGCCACCTTCGCAGAACGCGGTTTTGAGGACATTGGGAAGTTTTCTGTGAAGTCAGAATATCGTGTTTTATAGTGCCGCTCCAGGTTATCTCTTTTGAGCACATTAACCTTTTCTTTGCCAAGGAGACAAGTAGCTTTCTGTTTTGGACATTTCACCAAAATATATTCTTCGCACGAAGCCTGGAACACCCTGTGTTCACTCTGTATGAATCTGGGTCTTTTACAAGACTGTAACCGGCTGTATGCCATTTCTTTTGGGTTCCTTATGAACACATTCCAGGAAAACAGGATTTGTGTTCATGACCCCGTCTCACGACCGAGGGCACACCCGAGTCTTATACAGAGCTCTGCACAAACCAATGAGGTGACACTTGAGTGCTGCTATTTGGGGGGAAACATGTTTGAAAATAAAATTTATGTAAAAGAATGTAAATGTCCACATTGAGTGTTTACTTCTCACTGCATGTTTTGGCAGTGCCCTATGTGCACATATTTAGATGTATTTGTGCATTTAAGCTTATAATTAGATATTAGTGCTTCACAAATGAAACATCTTGTTATCACATTTCTCATGTACAGCCATCCCTACTTGAGATAATTAGCGGAATGAAGAAAGAAATAACATGAGACCACAATTTCTTGAATAAATTAAGTTCACATTTGTACAGTGCATCCACTACCTCAAATCCCTTTCCATCTTACCCAGACAGGTGAAATAGTAGCTAAGCAAAATATCCTGCCACTTGCAATAGTGAACTGAAGTCTTGAGGCCCTGGTGGACCACATATGGTAGAGAGGGCCCTGCCCTCTGGCAGTCGTTGGGGCAGCGAGAGTCCTGCCCTTTGGCAGTCTCTGGGGCAGAGGTGTTACTACCCTGCAAAATCCCTCTGCAGAAGTAAAACTATGGGCCGGATTGACAACTTATTCATGCAGCGCAGAGCAGCAGCCGCTAATGTGCTGCGTGAAAAGGAGAGAGGAGAAGAGTGCCATATTTACAGAAATATGGCACTCTCCTCACTTTTCCCTGGTTGTACGACGGAACAACGCTGGTAAATACATTGAATGCATTTTTCTCACATTTTTTAGCAAGCATGTTTTTACCGCGATTATGCATTTACATCGCATTCCAATACCACGCATTGTTTTTATACTTAAAAACTATGCATTTGTGGGGGGAGACCCCCCCAAACTTACCTTAAATTTGTGGAATTGGTATGCGATGTAAATGCATAATCGCTGTAAAAAATGCGAGGCAAATGCATGCGATGTATTTACCTCGTTGTAAAGGCTGTTTCCCGGTTGTATTAAGGTACAACGCTGGTAAATACATTGCATGCATTTTCCTCGCATTTTTTAGCACACATGTTTTTACCGCGGTTATGCATTTACATCGAATTCCAAGACCAAGCATTGTTTTTATATTTAAAAACAATGTATTTGTGGGGGGAGATCCCAACGTACCTTAGATTTGTGGTATTGGTATGTGATGTAAATGCATAATTGTGGTAAAAAAATGCATGCTAAAAACGCGAGGCAAATGCATGCGATGTATTTACCTCGTTGTAAAGGCTGTTTCCCCTTTCCCTAGCACCTGTGCTGAAATCCCCAGCCGTGTGCCAGAGAGACACATTTGCGCCATAGTGCAAGGGTGTCTCTAGGTATCTACCATAGGTTTCGTACTGGAGAGATACCCTTCTAGTACAAAAGACTATGCATAAAGTGACTTTAACCCTTTTCCCCCTTTTATGTGTGCTGTAAAGTGCATCACACATGCAAAGTTGGAAAAGGAAGGAGAAATGAAAGCATTTCTCCTTCGTTGCGCCTACTTCAAAAGGACAACGTTTTCTGACGCTAAACCCCGTCTACTTTATTTAGTAAATAGGGTTTAGCATCAGAAACATTGGGTTGTTGGATGGGAATGCCCATGCTCCACCCATTGGGCACCCCCTTCGGCGCTCAGTAACGCAAAGCAGTGCTAACCCAGGAACGATTTTCTCTATTGATGTGAGATTCTGTGAGTGAAATACAAAACAAATTCATCTCAAGGCTGAACATAGAAGCCAGCTGTTCAATGCAAAATACATAAGAGAGACACGTACACAGGAATAATGCACTATGCATAAACGGAGCATCATTACATTTCAGCTGCATATGCTCATCTCATGTTATTCCTGCTGCTTTTCCAAGGTATTAGAAGCGCCATTATTCTCACACATCTATTTCGCTTATTCTAATCCCAGTCTCTTTCTTGGACCATAAAGCTACTAAAGGAAGCAGTGTCCCTTTGTGCACTTATGAATTCAAATTTATATAAAATACTGCACTGTCATGAATATTTCAGGGAAGGGCTTGTGGCACACTTCTGGTTGCAGATCCAGGCTCGACAAACAGCCCGGATCTGCAACCAGAAGTGGGCCACAAACATCCAAAATGGTGGATGCCCGCTATTAAGCGCACAGGATACTGTGCCACACATCAGCTTGAAAATGGAGAAACACAAGTGGGTATCTTTTGATGGTGGCAGAAATTAATGAAAGCCCCTGTGGCTCATTTCTCTTCAAAATATTTTTTTCTAAATTTACAATAATGCAAGAATACCACTGAAGATGTATTGTACTGGATAGCTGGAGGGATGTGCCTACTCCAGCAGCATGTATTGCAACACTGAGCGACTTTAACTTTTAATAGCCAAACACTGCTTTATTATGTAGGGTCCACACCTTTCAAGGACTCCCTCACTTTTTTCATCCCACTTACAGCCCTGGTCTGCACAGCAACAGAGCCAAGAAGACATGCTCTGCACCCACCCATGGGATCCCCCGGTCTCCTTCAAAGGGAAATTGGAGGTGTACCGGGAAAGACACTAACATTGTAGGAAGACACATCGCGGACTCTTAACGGGGCCTACATCCTGAGTGATAAGTGCAATATAATGAATGCTAAAAAAATTGCTCCAAATCTGGTCTCTGAATAAACGTAAAGAAATAATGTAGGAGACAGTGAAGACTCTGAAAATCAACAAAAGGTGAACTATGGCCTTAGAAAAAAGAAAATCCTTATACACTTCTGAAAACAGCATCACTTCCGCAACTACTCATCAAATAGCAGTATTTCTCTACTATAAACAGACACGCAACAGAACCTAGAAATAGATTTTTAGATCAAACTATGGCGATAAATATACACATAACTGACACAGATCGCCTGGTTACAGGGCTTCAAGTGGGATGAAAAAACTGGAGGTTCTCTCAAAGGGCCATGGCCGATAAAATTCAGGGCATGGATTAAAAACACGCAAGCCAAAAATCTGTGGTTAGCATAGTGTGCCACCCTACTGGTATTTTGCTGTTTGTCATTGCATCCAGATATAACCAGTAACATTATACCAGCAACAAGTCAGGACAATTGGCTTTGCCAATGGCTGTTAGTTGCATAAGATAAATAGGCAACAAATATGGCTTTGCTGTATATACATTATAATATTGAAAATGTTTCAGTTCTGAAAAAATGAGACGGCGAAAGAACTAAAACCAGTCTATTTGAAATTACATCAAAATCTTTGAACAGTGATGCAGTTGTTGAGTTGTGATTTTTTTTTCTTCACCCCGAGGGTCAAAATGGAGACCCCAATGGTTGTTAGTTGCATTAGATAAATAAGTAATAACTATGGCTTTGTTGTATATAATATATAAAATTAAAATTCTTCAGTTCTGAAATGATGAAACTGTGAAAGAACTAAAACAAGCCTATTTGGAAATACATCAAAGGCTTTGAGCAGTGGTGCTGCTGTTGAGTGGAGATTTTTTTTTTTTTCTCAACCGAAGCGCGAAAATGGAGACCCCAATAGTTGTTAGTTGCATAAGATAAATAAGCAAAAATTATGGCTTTGTTGTATATAATATTGAAAATGCTTCAGGTCTGAAATGATGAGACTGAAAGAATAACAAGCATTTGCAATGCAATAGGTCTCGCAGTTGTTTGTGTTTGAGCTATTGGCACTGTAAATGGCAATGCCTTTTATTTATGTGTTGGTTTTTAAAACATAAATAAAAGGCATTGTCATTTACAATGCCAATAGGTTAAACTCTTGCAAATGCGAGACCTATTGCATTGCAAATGCTTGTTGTCTTTGCATTCTGGGATTTGTAGTCCTGTTGGCTCCGTGTTTAGATCAGGGCTGCAAGTGCCAGAATAGAACCAGTCTAATCAAGGCTTGCGCATCCATTCATCCTTCCGAAGTCGGAAAATAAGTACCAGTTTTTGTGGGTGGCAACTACTGTGCCACCGTAATTCACACAGACACCTATGACAAGGTATGAAGCGCTACAGAAGTAAAAGCCAACAAAGCAATAAAGAATAGTACGATTTTGCATCATGTCAGAAGTTTGTAGGGAGGGCTCTCTGTCCTTTTTGAGCCCTCCCGGTACTTATAGATTTACTTTCTTTGCTGCATAAGCAGGACTACATTACCCAGTATGCACCTCCACAAATATGACTGGATGATCTCTTCACGCCTGCAAGGGTACATCTTGGGATCACTAATGCATTACGAATGTTAGGAAAGTTCTCGGGTACAAACAGTTATGATTCAGATCTGCTGGGTCTTCTGTAATTTGTACTCCAAGCTCCCCAGCGCTCTCCCATCCCCCAACCCTCACACAAAAACTCACCAGCATCCCCATCACATCAGTCCAGAGCCTGGAAATGCCATCGGACATGTGCGTCTCCTCCTGGGGCTCTGGATAGGCCGCTTGGTCCTCCTCCTCCATGGCTGCTCCCCCGCCTCAGCAGTGCTTCAGCCCGGCTGGGTCAACAACCCTTTGCCCCGGGCAGTACCCTGGGGTGCTGCGTTTTTTAAATACTTCTCCGCTGTCCCGGGCAGCTTCACCATGCTCTTCAATCTCTGCTTAATCTACCTCAAATCGGAGCCCCTGAATTGTCCCTTGGGACAGTGGGTATTGGGCAGGTCGGGTCCCGTTCACTCATTGCAAATCCCCCCGGCGTCTCCAGGTTCCTGCTGGCTGCCGAGCGCTGGAAGTGGAGTTGACATTCCTTCGAAAACTTTTCATAGCTAGACGAGGCTGCTACGGGCACACTCCAGCTGAAGCCTGGACTACACCACAGAGGGGCGCACCAGGGGAGTCTTTAATTTTGCACACATGACTCATTCTCCTGGAAGCCTTTGCAGAACGCAACACCCCCGAAAAAAATATATTTCACAACAGTCAGTTTTGCACAAGGAGTGCTGGCGAGATGAAAGCTAAGAGGCAGCAAGAAGCACAGAGGATCACTTAGAGATTCCCCTTTCTCCTGAAATGGACTCTCCCGACTTCACATGACTGCTCACACTGTCTGTCCACCAGCTAAGGCTTTGAGCAACAAAAGGTGCTGTGATGTCAGTCATGCTCTGCGCATGGAAATGTGCTGCAGACAAGGGGAGTGATATGCCTGTTGGAAGGGGGGACCCTAGCCGCTTTACCAGCACAAGGAACCCCCGGCGGACACATTGTTCAATTGTAGAGAACTGTTTACTGCAGAAATCGAGCTGAGTGAACAGAACAGGATGAAAGGGATCCCGTGAGGACATGTAATAGTTGCCCCATGTCAGGTGCTAGTTGTTCGTTCACCCTCTCATGCTTTTTTATTGCATTTTGCATCTTTCTCGTTTTGGTAGTTTAATTCAAAATGCACGAATACAAGTGCGGAACCCAAAAGTAAAAAAAAAAAGTAAATAAAATGAGTTACTCGAGCCTCTTCCGCCAGAAAGCAGCTCCACATCTGGGCTGGCGAGGAGACCTGGGAGGGCGAGGGCTGCCCGCGCATGCGCTGTAACTGGAACTGTCGCGTGTTCTACGACTGCGGCTCGTGCCCAGTGGCGGCGGCGCGTGCGGACTTCAAAAGCCGCCGTACTTTAATGAGTGCTACATCGTGCGACCCAGGGAGGGGGCCGCCAAAGCGGCCAAGGCAAAAAAAGAAAAGCAGAAGTCTGGCGGGAGCCCACCCCGCCTTCGTGAATGCTGCATGGTGCGGGCAAAGCAGGATTTCAGGCGGGGCTCCTGTGAGCAAGACGGTGCTGCAGTGAGCCGCTGAAGACACAAGACAAGCCGGAGTCCCCACAAGAGCTGGTAAGGGGGCATGCTGTACTTTTAAAGCGCACCGCGCTTCGGGCGCGCATGTGCATTTAAAAAAAAATAATAATTACATGAGGCTGGTGAGGACGGAAGGGGGACAGGAGATGTGCACATCGCGCGTGTTCACTGGCGCGTTCACAGGCTCCAATCGCCCTGCACGTGCCCATCTCCTGTCCCACTTCCGAGGCAAGTCAACAACAATAGATCTCGCTGGCGACAGCGCTTTCGCGCTGCGTTCACCAGGCGAGACCAAAAACGAGCCGATTCGAAATGACAAAGGCTTTTTGAGCAGTGGTGCTGCTGCCGAGTTGATATTTTTTTTTCCACACTGGAGACAAAAATGGAGCCCCCGCGTCTCAGCACCTGCTTTTAAACCCCTGGCCCACTAAAAGCCCTGCCTGTTAACTCGGAGAGAAGAACAAACTCCTAGCATAAAAAGTAAATTTTAACTGATTAACTCAAAATGGGTCACTACCAGAATGAAGCAACACCGCCATCTATTGTCGCATGCTCTTAATGTGCAAAACCTAACCACTCGCAATAAATCCAAAAGAAATACATACATAACTCTTCTGCCCAAGATTTTGTCCCCCCTCGAAAACCCCAAAGGATATCTTTGCCTTTTGTGTGGGAGCTTATAGCATGAACAGAGAGGTCGAGCAACATAGAACCACAAAATATGGGGCATCAGCAATAACAAGGGTGCCATTTTCATACACTTACGACTTTCAGAGGTGAGGAGCAACGGCAATTGGTGCCCCGTGGCAATGAATCTGAGTTCCGTCTCAGCTGGGCACACACTGCTTCCGCCGGCGATGGGGTTAATCCGAGATAGGTAGGCAGGGTAAGGGCAGGTAAAGAAAGGCAGCAACTTGCGTTCCTTCTTTTAATAGCATCTCCTGCCGCGACACAAGCATATGATGTCATGGCTGCAGATTAGGGCGGGGGCCGCAGGTGAACAAGCAAGACCCTGATTGTCTGAGCAAACCCCATTGACCTTTTCTCGGCAAATGCGGCCCGAGGAATCACAACAGCAGTAATGACGCTGAGTCCGTAACTGCTGGAAGGAAAGGTCTGGCGGGCCCCAAGTGGTCTGCAGGCCTTACTTTGAGTAGGGCGAGTTAAACCAACCTCCAGTGTGGCTCATTTACATTGCTCTCCTCTCCCTACCATCTGCAAATTCCTGCCTTAAGCCTGCCATTTGGCTAGGTAAGTAGACTGGGGGGGGGGGGAGGGGGTAGATGGACCTGCCTTCCCTGTCTGTCCTATCTTCCCTTTGAAGCTCCATATTTTATGACCCCTCTCCCCTGCTCTGGCATTCCTGTGTAGCAGAGCTCTCTCTACCAGATAGCCTCTCTCTAGGTGAGCTACTTATCACTTCATCAAAGAATCCTGTTAACTCTGACCAATGAGGGGAGACCACAGGAAGGCAGAATGTTGGCTTACAGAGAGGAATGTCTTATAACTTCTTTTCTGTATACTATAGGATAAATTCAACAATAGCATATTGTTGGTTTATCAATGCCATTCTCCTAAGTCCTTGAATGTCAGTTTGTTTTGTATACCTAGCAATAGTTACGCATTCATAAACTATTGCTATGTTAGCCTATGGGACTAATACAAAAGACAGTGGTCCCAAACCAATTGATAACACAAAGCAATAATCCTATTAAGTTATATCATTCTACGAATCTGAGCTAAATAAGCAGAAATTATTTAAGATAGCTCATGGTATTCAATACAAGATTCCAACCTGAAAGCAGAAGCAACATCCAATTTTTGAATCACCATACATTTATTTACACAATTTCATAAGTTCTATGATATTTGACACATGGTTGCTCCAGAGGGAACGTGCATAAAGCAAGAGTGCTAAAGGGTGAGTGAGTGAGAAGGAAATAGTATGGAACACAGTGAGACAGATATTGATTAACTTCACAGGGAGACGGTTGTAAATCACCGTTCACCGGCGGTGAGACGCTACGTGAATGGAGGAAGAAGATGGCTGCAGTTTGGCGATTCTCCGACTGTACGTGAGACAAGTAGATGGTCTCCACCTAAACTGGCTGTGACACTTCAGAATTGACCGATTTAAACGGTTTCAGTTTGGCAGTCTGTGAAATTACGGGAGACACGCATATGGTCTCTATGTGCAGTTCTGCATATCATGTAGTGACACATGAAGTTTTAAAAATTGGTCCTCACACGTTACCACTAGGAACGGGACGCCTGGATCCATACCAGGCATACAATCAAGCCTAGGACCCCTTCAGGTTGCCCCGCCCTCCCCTTGTCCTGAAGAAGACCCGCACGGCCAAGGTTCCAAATTTCCTCTGTGCCACTTAGACGGGTCGAAACGTCGACGCCCCTTTTGAAAAGCCTGGGACACACAATCTTCTTACGTGCCACATCAAGAATTTGATTCTGTTTTGCCAAATATATAATTAATTTGTGATATCTTTAAACGTGACCAGGCTCGTTTGAACGGTGATTTACAACCGTCTCCCTGTGAAGTTAATCAATATCTGTCTCACTGTGTTCCATACTATTTCCTTCTCACTCACTCACCCTTTAGCACTCTTGCTTTATGCACGTTCCCTCTGGAGCAACCATGTGTCAAATATCATAGAACTTATGAAATTGCGTAAATAAATGTATGGTGATTCAAAAATTGGATGTTGCTGCTGCTTTCAGGTTGGAATCTTGTATTGAATACCATGAGCTATCTTAAATAATTTCTGCTTATTTAGCTCAGATTCGTAGAATGATATAACTTAATAGGATTATTGCTTTGTGTTATCAATTGGTTTGGGACCACTGTCTTTTGTATTAAGTTTACACCAAGGTCCTTGACTTTTGGGTTACCCCATTTTTGTAATGGTAGCCTATGGGACTAGGCATCTACAATGAGGAAACTGCAATGAACAATTTCTCCATCATCAGGGCATATAAAACATCTTTTATGCTTATTGTTACATGACACATCCACCCCCAGGGACACCTAGGGAAGATTTTAGGGGTCCTAAATATGCAGAAATAGTATAGATCCTCAGAGAAGCTACAGACCTCATACAGAGATGGCGCCAAAAAACCACGGATTGAGTGCCCTAGGCAGTTGGTGGTGTCAGGCTGGAAAGGATACCCAAAGGTAGTCAGGAACCGCTGATAAAAAAATGTGTGTCACTCGAAGGGTTTGGGGCTATCACAGACCTCAGAGCAAGGTTTGTAGAGGATAAAATCTGCTTGTCAAAGGCCTCTTTTCTTTTTAATTCACAATCAAGTGGGGTGGCAGGAATTGGACTGGAATTTGCCTTACGGTGGACACCTGCACAACCAAATTCTCCAGCATAGGGTGTTGCTTAAGAAAGGGTGGGTCTCCTAGGTGGGGGTGGGGGGCAATGGTGGCATGCGACTGTCCTCTTGACTGGTGGTCCTGGATATGGGGCCTAAGTGCCTAAGAGGATATCCGCAAGGGCCTCATTTAAATGCAATAAAGGTTATGTAGGGGCTTGACCAGACTGCAGTCCCAATTTCAAAACATTTGTTTTCACTTCAATAGTTTGGGAGCTATAGGTCTAATACTTCTTCCGCTCTATGCATAACCACATCGTAGGAGGTGCTTTCCTCAGTGGCAGGGCCAGGAGGAGAAAAAAGGCAAGGGTCTGGAGAAATATCCAGGCCACTGGCATCTTGCAGTTCTTCATACAAGTTGTCCTCATCATACTGTGAATAAAATCCTCCCCTTCACAGAAGTTGGCATTATCTGAATCAGTGCCGAAAAGACTATGCACAGTTCACGTCCTACTGCATGGTAAGGGCAAGGTACAAGATCCAGAAGGATTACCAGTTGGCTGTGCCCCAGAGAAAGACAAAAGCGGCCGTGTTAGTGATGTATTCTGCTTGGAGTCGAACAGCACAATAGGCTACCAGTCTCGATTTAGCATCAGTGTCAATGTGAGGGCGACCAGCGCAGAGGATGGAGCTGAAATCAGAGATGGTCATCAATCCAATGCGGGTTTTCGGGGCACATACTGCGCCGGGGGTGAACCCGCCACTGACGCCTGACTGGAGGCCTCTGTGGATCCTTGGGGTTCAATGAAGTTCCAGAATGAACTGGTAAAGTACCAAAAATGTGCAGCATGGCCACAATGAAGGAATTTAGTTGCTGCAATGTCACAGATGGTCCTGGAAACTAGGGTTGCAGCATGACTAAACTCTGAATCGGCTCGAGTGGAGTTCATGAGTGAGACCAGGAGGTCTACTGATGATCTTGCACTCTCTTTGGAGTTCAAGAGTAGCAGGAGGAGGCAGATTCCCCTTTCAACTGCTTCTCTTTCTTTTCAGACCGATTTGAAAACTTTGACCTGGGTGATGATCTGCTGCTGGAATTTTGGGAGTGGGAAAGGGACCTTACTTTCGACTTCGACCAGTCAAGGTGTGCATTCTTCCTGTGTTTGATGACATAAAGCTCCACTTCACAATCACGTATTCCTTCGGAGTCATCTGGGTGCAGTCATCACAGTTCCTGGAGTTGTGTTCCCACCCCAGGCACCAAAGAAACACTTTGTGAAGGTCCATCCACATCTGTACGCGACAGTCCTAGCACGGTTTGAACCCCGCTATCTTGGGTGGTATGGGGCATTTTCCCTTGTACATTGAAAATTACTGACAAATAAAAGTGTAAAACGAGAAGCTTCGATCTGTGTCTGAAGGTGCATAAAAACAGAGAGACATCAGCACGCATGGACGTGCAAAAGTACTGACTTCAAGTTTTCTGATCCAGCAGGATGCCTGGGTAATATTTTATTTGAAGTTTTCTAAAGGACGCTTGTCACATTTGTGTTGCTTCAAAGCACTGGTGGGGGGTAACACGATTACTGGATGATGGGAGTGACCATGAAAGTCAAACTAATTCAGAAAAAAAGGAGTGCCAAATTCGATGTTCTCAACATTTCAGTTTTTTGTATTGCTAATTGAAGGATTCACTGTAGAGATGAGAACTTACCAAGAACAATGCCAATTTCTACTCTCTTCAATGATCATAGGTGGCTGTAATTGATGTATGATGAGTGAAGGGACAGTGAGGTGCCAGTTGCTGTTACTTGTAGGCTTTATGGACAGTGAGGAGAGAACCCTGAATTTTATCCTAGCTTCAACTGGATATAAGTGAACAGCGGTCAGGACTGGCTTGATATGGTCGGGTTTACAGAGGTTAAAGCACTTTCTGGCTACCTGGGTCTTTTGTCTTTGCAACCTTGCAGTGAGTTTCTTGGGGAGGCCAGTGTAGATGAGAGCATTATAGGCAAGGCTCTTTACGAGCTCTAGACAGCTGTGATTCCGAGAAGTAGCAACATTTCAAGAAGCAAATTAAAAACCAATCCCTTGTCGGCTTGTTTATCGGGTAGTGGATGAGAGGGGTACCAGGGGAATGAGGGAGAGGAAGGTTGGGTGAGAAAGACAAGGTGAGTGGGTCAGTTTCTCCGAAGATGATAGCCTCAATTCTAACTCACACCTGTAAAAGAAGCTCTCTTTCTTTCTCTGGAACTTATGACACACAAAGTGATGTTGGTATGCTCGTTTTGTCTTTTGTATAGCCAGAAGTGGATTTGTGTATCATGTGCAAAAAACAGAAGATAATGCTTGGTGATTGCACTTCATTTTTTTGTGTTCTCATCAGCAGTTTTATTAATTAGACACCCCTGGCAAATAAAATAACATCTGTTTTTGTAATAAGCGTCTTTGTATTTTGTCGCTCTCTGTGTATGTGTGTACTTTAGAAAGTAAGTGATAATCATCACACTGATTGATCCTCCTAAGCTGTGTAATTAAATTGAGATACCAGGGATAAAACACATTTCTATATTATGTTTAACCTCTTCTTGTTATTTATAAAAATCTCTTTGACTTCTATCAAAAGCACATGTTCAAATGATAACTAACTCGTGGTTCCTGTGGCCCATTGCTAACTGTGAAGTTTCTGTTTTTCGAAATCTAATCATGTTTGGTGCAGTCTAGGCATTTATATTGGTATATCTACATTGCACACCCTTTCGGTCATGTTCAGATGTGAAAAAACAAATTTTTGTTGGACTCTTTGTTTAAATCCAATAACGTGAAGTGACATCTGATTTGGTTAAAGCCTAAATTACATCACATTTTATTATCTGCATCTGCTGCTATTTAGATAGCATGTTTCTGTATAATGACGTCTTATTATTATCACCAGAAATGTCTTTCGTAAGTTCGTGAACTTATTTTCTATATGAAATTTGGTGGTCATGTTTTTGTGCTGATGAACATCCCCAAAAACTCCACAGATTGACTAACTGAATAATGACTATCACATGTTGAAGAAAAAATGTATCCTTGTAAAATTTGCATTTGACTGTACTCCAGGAGCTCATTTAAATGTGTATTATTTTGTTTGGAAACTATTGTACTTAATCATTATAATTGTTTTTAATACACTACTGTATTTAATTTAAAGAACCCACACTGCATTGCCAACACCATCCTAAACCTTTACAAAACATCTTAATTGTACTTTGAATGATATATAATGAAAAAACAATGACAATAAATAATTGTTTTTTGATTATGGTATTCTTCTGGTGCTTTTCTTATGCAGACTTTATGTAGATGGCTAAATGCCTTTTTGGATTTTGCAATTTTTTTTTATAAGTCATTACTTTTTGGGATTACATCTTTTTCATGACCCTGGATCCCTTTAACCCCTTCCATGCTCATGACGGAACGGTTCCGTCATGAGCCACGGTTGAGCTGTGCTCATGACGGAACCGTTCCGTCATGGGCCCGCCCGCGCACGAACCCTTCAGCACCGCGGCGGAATTCGCCCAGCGCTGAAGGGGTTAAATATATCCTAGGGAAGGACTCTATTTACCGTTCTGAAATGGCATTCACCTTGGAAAAAGGTTCTGCAAATATGAATGCCTAGCCACATTTTGCATTTTCTGTTGTGGCAAAAAGGGAGATCTGAAAAATCCCAAGCTGTGAAGAAGTTGTAAATCACTTTGCTGTTTCAAGTTCCTTCGTGATTCTCCTCCTGGGGGATCACAGGGTCCCAATCAGATGTGGATATTCATTGATAGGAGCCACAGCCAGATTATCTATATATCTCGAGAACTATTTCTCCGGTTTAATGACATGAGATATCATGAAGAGGTTTTCAATCTTTTACTCTATGTAATTTGTGAAGAATCACAGACAAGGAAGACTTACCTCAACTCCACTACACTAACGTGATACTATGGCTCTATGGGTGAACCACTTTTCCTGTGGACTAAGCTATTCCATAAGGACCCCCTTTCATCTATGAAGAAATTAGTTCTAATCATCTGGTGCTAAGATTCCCGAGAGGGATGCCCGACAGCATGTTTCTTCAAATCAGTTTGTAACAAGTATTGTCTCATTTCACAGCAGTGGTCCTACAGGCTTTCTCACAGGTGTCTCGTGCGGCCAAGAATTTGGCACCAAGAAGGTCCACCATGCCCTGGAGCCCAGTAGAGAGTAGAGTTGTCTCACTGTATGATAAGATCCAAAGTCACAGGCAATTAATCATTATTGAAGACAGTCATAAGGCCAGAGGAAACACTTGCTATCCTCATTTACAAGACCTCTCCTACGTTTTGAATAATCTTGTTGGAAGACTGGCATGAACTGTGTTGATCAGCAGCTCTAAGATGTACTGGTCTTTTATACTCAAAAATACAACTGTTAATGAACCTGTTGCTGAACTCCCCTGTAAACGATTGAGTTTACCCTTCCTATAACTCCAGGCCAGTTCCTTTCTAGAAATTGTGGTAAAGGCTTCCTCAGGGTTGTACCATAAACTTGCTCTTCCCATGTCCAGAAATTAGACCCTGACATTTGCTAGCCACAGTAGTTTCCCAAGTGCTGTGCAAGCCCAAGATCTCCTTTAACTCATCCCAATACACAGCCAGTTCTGGGGGTAAACCATAGGCAACGCCAAAAAATTAAAGGTCTAGGAGCAATTTCTTCAGCAATTGGCCTCACCTCCAAATCCAGACGAAGCGGTACGAGCGGTGAACTGAGAGGGAGACCACATGGCTGCCTAGCAAAAGTGTTCTCAGACTTGGTGATAATTCTCAGAGAACTATACGCCCAAAGTTCAGCCCACACATTGCAGCACCCCTAGTTTGCGCTTTATAGATTTCCAAGAGTGGTCCAAGGGGTTTATGGAAAGTGATCCTAAATAACTTGATCAACCCTCCAGTGTTCTGTGCTAGCTTCAGGCTTGTTTTGTTGATTTGAACTCCCCAGTCAATTTTTTTCAGTTAATGTGACCCCAAGGTACTCAAATACAGACACCCTCTCTAATGGAATGCCATTCAGGCTGGGATTAGGGCGAGTAGAGCTGGTTGGATTAAAGACCGTATATTTGGTCTTTTGACAATTCATTTCGAGACCCCTACTGTCAAAAAAGGCCTTGAAGTTGTTGAGGATCCTCTGAATGCCCACTGGTGACTTTGAGAGCAATAGTGTAATCTGCAAACATCATTGCCGGTACTTTGTTGTTCGCTATCTTGGGTGCATCATTAGACATTCCTGCATTCAATGCATCTATGAGTGCATTTATGAATAGGCAAAAGAGGGTGGGCGCAAGCACACAACCCTGTCTTACCCCTATAGCTATACGAGTGGTAAGTTCACCTTGTTTGCCAAACCTGATTTGGGCTTAATTGCCTTCGTGCAAACGCCTGAGCATATAGCAAAGATAGGACGGCACCCCCAGCCCCCTAGAACAGCCAACAGTTTATCTCTAGGTACCAGATCAAACGCAGATTTTTAAATCCACAAAGATCAGATAGAGGCTGCCACCCTCTCTAATCACCGTTTTCCAGTGCAAGAGTTGGAGCCTCAAAATGTGGTCTATGGTGGACGTAATACTCGTCCATCCAGGTCTGGAGACGAACCAACAATACCCAGGCAAATATTTTCTGGCTAACGTCAATTAAGCTTATGGGTCTGTAATTGGAGGGAAGAAGTGGTGAACCCTTTTTATGAACAGGAAGAACTTCTGCGCCAGCCCACGTGGCTGGGATTGCCATTCCCTGCAGTATGGCATTAAACAGGATCCACAAATAGGGGCCCCAGATAGGTGCCTCAGTGCGGAAGAGATCCACTAGGATCTTATCAATCCAGGAGCTTTGGAAGGGGCAATTTTGCTTAAGGCATTAGCTATGTCTATAAGAGTTATTTGAGGGGCCGCTAGGCAGATGTCCTGCGGTGGGGTGTTATCTTTAGCTGTACTAATGCCCTCATCCTCCAACCTTAAGCAAGGGGCCTCAAAATGGTGTTTCCAGACATCAGCAGCAATGTTAGGTTCAATAGCCTGCTTCCCTTCGCTGCTACCTGTATTGACTATGCACCAGAAGGCCTTCATGTCATGAGTGGATAGTGTAACAAAGTGCCATCTTTCTTGCATGGTATGCCCCCACTTTTTGCTGAATTGCTGAATGTACTTTGACTGAGTGTGCCCTGGACGCCTGCCAATCAGGTGCCCAGGGCCTATGTTCCTTCCCTAAAACACACAAAACCCAAATTGGCAAACCCTGGCCACATGTCAGCCCCTGGTAAATGGTGCCCTAGGTACCCAGGGCCTTGTGACCAGGGAAGGCCTCTAAGAGCTGCAGCACTCATTGTGCCACCCTTAGAGGCCCTGTACCCTTACACACACACACACTGCCTTTGCAGGCTGGGTGTCTGGGTGCAAGACAAAACAAAGAGTCGACATGGCACACATCCCTGTGTGCCATGCCCATCACCTACACTGCCATTGCATATATCAGCAAACCCTCTAGCTGGGTGCCTTATGCCAATGGTGTGGGCACAGGAGCAGAAGCCCTGTGCCCCTACAGTACCCAGGTCCATTCCTGGGCACTGTAAGTGCAGTGCTGCCATTTAAGAGTACCTGGTGCTGAGAGCTCGTCAAACACGAACTCCACAGCACCATAATGGCGACACTGAAGACTGAGAAGTTTGGTATCAAACTTCTCAGCACATTAAACCCACACTGATGCCAGTGTGGGATTTAATGTACCAAGCACCCCAGAGGGCATCTTAGAGATGCCCCCTTAAACCTAACCTACAATCCACGTCTGCTCTGAGGCTGCCTAGGCTGCCACACAGCAGACATGTTGCTGGACCCCTTGGTGGAAGAGCCCCTGCTCTCCTGGGCCTGCAACAATGCACATCCTGGGCGAGGTGATAAATCTCCTCCCCCAGGATGGGCAGGGGGAAGCTTCAAAGGCATGCCGCCTCTGTGAGCTTCCCCAGGCCACTGCAACCCCCCACTCTGGCGGTAAGCTTGGCCGGAAACCCCAAATAAGGACAGGGGATGTGCCAGCCTGCCAACCCCACGCCTCAGGTGGGGAGACGAGGTGAAGCACATCTCCGGGCTCTCGCCATCTTGAAGATGGGAAGCCCTACCCTATTAGGACTAGGCTACTGCCCCCCTCCCACAGGAGAGAGGCAGGATAGGGGGTGTCCCCACCCCAGGACAGGGACCCATTGGTCCCTGCCCTTCACCTACCTGTAACGCCCCTAAATCTAGTATTTAGGGGCACCCTGAACCTTCCTTCCCCAGATTCCAGATTCCGATATACAAAGAAGAGCAAGAAGAAAGAAGACCTGCCCTGCAGCTGCTAAGAAGAGGAAGACACCAACTGCTCTGGCCCCAGCCCTACCGGCCTGTCGACCCTCGAACCTGCTCCTGCTCCAACCCGGCATCTCTTGTGGCCAGCAACCTCACAAACCCCGGAGGACCTGGCTACCTTTTGGCTCTAAGCCCCTGGGACTCCCATGAGTAGAGGCTCTACTCAAAACCTACCTCTAATCCCTGGCAGCAGCCCGGAACCGCGAACCCAGCACACTCTGCACCAGCCAAGCCTGGCCAGTGCCGGAGTGAACAAAGACCACGAGGACGACCCAACGGCGACTGTGACCCCGAGTCCGGCACCCAAGGACCTCCCTCGACACTCCTGAAGAAGCCTGCAGCCTCAGAACAAGGTGCCCCCCCTACCGCGATCAACAGAGGGTAAGATTTCCCGACACCAAAAGGCACCCCTGCACACGGCACCCCGCGGCCCTCTGTGCCCAATCCCGGGGTACCTACCTATCCTCCAACTACCCAACTTACCTCTCGAAGTGGTGGTGGCACCTGAAGAATCCTCGTCCCCGAGCTTGCAGTCTTTTTCTAAACCGGAGAATTCCCATTGAAATCAATTGAGCGCCCGAAGGCTCAAAAGCACCCTGCACCCAGCCGCCCGAGTGGCCCTGGCAGTGCAACCTCTACACCTACCTACTTTCCCACTTGCCCTGAGTAAGTGACCAGGAGCCCAGCTCCCACAGCCGCGTGGCTTGCTAGTCAGCAGCCACCAACCAAGGCCCCCCTATCCCTCATAGGATAACATTGGGCCTAACTCTCTCTGCACCCGGCCGCCCTAGAGCCGCTGAGGGTAAACCAACTGTACCTACCTGACCCTGGGGGACTCCTGAGTCTATGACCAGAACCTCAACACTGCCAGTCGAGTACTTACCTTTAAACCGATAAATATTTTCTTCATAGGGTAACATTGACTGGCTTTTTCCTTAAATTTCTTCTAAGTGTGGACTTTTCAAATCTTAAAATATTCACCAAAAATCAGCTGAGTAACGAAAACGAAAATACTCACCTGCTCTTAGGTGAGCTCCCAGTGCTGGATCTTGGTGCCCAGCACTGACTCTGAAAAATACCAGTAACCCAATTTTCTCCCGTAGGAAATCATTGACTGTTTTTCTGTGAAATTTCTTCTAAGTGTCAATTTCTGCAATCTTTAAATATTCTTTAAAAATCGTATAATATCTGAAAACGTAATTACTTACCTGTTTTGGATAAAGGTCCCAGTACTGAGTCTAGGTACCCAGTACTGGATTACAAAAGTAACGAGAACATACTGTACCTGCAACCTGAATTTTCTTCCATAGGGAATCATTGACTGTTTTCTCTGAAATATTTTCTAAGTGTCAACTTTTAAAATAGCTAAATATTGTTTAAAAATCATCACAGTAATTAAGTCGACTTTCATCACTTGATTCCAAGTACTGACCCAGGACTGAATCTAGGATCCAGTCCTGGAATTCCAAAAGTAATCCTAAAAGTAATCTGTTGCAAATAACTTGAAATTTCTATTGAGCTCAATGCATGATTGTGTTTAAAATAGTGTTGTCTATTGCAACCACTTGTAACTGTTTACAAAAGACAATTGCATATTGCAAAAGTATTTATATAAAGCATCTCATTCTGAGAAAGTATATTTTAATGCCAAGTGTTGGTTCTAAAATAAAACAAGCATATATTTTTATATATATAAACCATTGGCCTAGAGTTCAGTTATTGAGTGTGTGAGACCATTTGCTGACTGAGTGTGTACAACAAATGCTTTACACTGTCCTCTGATACTACTCGACCAAGCTACCACTTTAGAGAGTAAGGTTATATCTAACTTTAGCCTCTGCCAAACCCTTGGGGACTGTGGACTCGGTACACCCTATACCTATTAAGGAACAGTATATACAGAGCCACTTTCTCACAGATAGGGCCTGCTTCAGAGAATCCCACTTGTCAAGCTCCCAAAGTTTTTGGGCTTCGGTGATGCTGGCTCTATATAGTGGTACAAAAGGGGGTGGTGATGGACAGAGCATCAGAACTAATCAAACACTCTCACCCAGTCAACAGATCTGGGTTTGATCCATCACCTTTCTTTAGCCCACTCTGCCACCCCAGTTCAGACATGGCCATATGCAAATCAGTCTGACCCTGTGCCTCATGGGAACAGTCCAGCCCGAACTGCCAAGCCATGCCTTCCCTGGACCAGAAACAAGCTTCCTAGGACCGGTTTCTGGCATTTCAGCCGTCTTCAGCCAAGCTTGCTTGAATCCATTGGCAAAGTGAGCACCCCCCCCCCTTTTGTACCCCCCCCTTTTGTATCCCCCCCCCTTTTGTACCACTTTGTTCGCCATAAGTTAGCAGGGTATGCTCAGACGTGAGTCCCTTGCTCACTTTGCCACTGGATTCAAACAAGCCTGGCTGAAGACGGCTGAAATGCCAGAAACCGGTCCTAGGAAGCTTGTTTCCGGTCCAGGGAAGGCATGGCTTGGCAGTTCGGGCTGGAATGTTCCCATGAGGCACAAGGTCAGACTGATTTGCATATGGCCATGTCTGAACTGGGGTGGCAGAGTGGGCTAAAGAACGGTGATGGATCAAACCCAGATCTGTTGACTGGGTGTGAGTGTTTGATTGGTTCTGATGCTCCGTCCATCACCACCCCTTTTTGTACGGCTCTATATAGTGCCCTCTTTTCTCTGATTAGGGATCCGTCTTTAGTTTTGATTGACTATCAAGGCTAACTTTGCAGTCCGACAACTGTCCTTAAACCAGGGATGTTTGGCCTTTTTGCGCCCACTTGAGAGAGATGGGGGAAAAATATGTCGGCCACAGTAGATGTCAGCACCTCGTGGATCTCTGTAACTTGTGTAAGAAAGGTGAAAGTGCCATCGCTAGAAATGGACTGTTCTGATGCCACCAAACACGGGATGACTGAGTTGTAAAGGGAAGCCATCCTATGACAGGATTGCTGTATGGCTGATCACCGGACTTTTCTTGGGTGTTTTAACCTGGTGTGTAGATCCTGAGGTATTACTCAATCAGTCACTCACATCTACTAAAAGGCACTGATGCCAGTGCACATCTGAGTATACCTGGCCTTTTCTTCTACTAAGCCAGTGAGGGACAAACCTTTTTGGGCCCAACTTCTCAAAGCAGCAGTTCTCTTGTACTTACCATTAGTGTAAAGTGGTTTCCGGAAAGGATGTCCCTTACACAGGACAACAGCTAGGATCAGGTACTGGAAGCCAGAGACGCAGAATATGGCAGTGTTCTCATAATTAGGCAGATGGAGGTGGACTGTAGACGAACCATTCACAGGGACAAACCTGACTCCAAAAAGAAACAGTGAGATGATTGTGAGATACCAGCGAGTACAGACTATGAGTAAAAACTGTATCCAAAAAACTGTACATGTTGTTGATACAAACCTTGTACCAATCACAAACAAGTCATTCATACAAACTGCAGACAAACCACCGGATAAGATCTTCATACACAATAAGCAATTTGCGAGCCTTTCAAGCAAACTGCTTCTAAACACTTAGCATGCATTTCAGACAAACTGTGCCAAAACAAGTTACAAGGGCTTAACAAAGTATAATGTATGGCACTGCAGACACATTACACAAAGTATGAAAAATACTGTACGAATTAGATGATTCAATCAGATAGGACTTTATTATGGCAGTAAAACACAGCCATAAAAGCACAGTACAAAGGTTAAAACGTTGTTAAAAAGAGACGGTCCCAGGTATATATATATATATTTTACAGTCAGCAGGAGAATAAATATATAATAAAACTATCAGGGATAAACACATGAAGACAATGCCAACAACACATAGCTTCAGACTATTAAAAGACCATTTCTTTTCTCTTAGCGAGGGCACTCTTTAAAAAGGAGCAAACACAGCAACAGTGTGTAGGGGAATTCAGTGATGTCAAATACAACAGAGCCTCAGCACGTCTTCTAATATAACAAGCTCTAATTAGTGGGACTAAAAACCTTTTAGAGTAGGCCCTATAATACTTAAAGAAAAAGATAAAAAGGAGGAGACTCTGGGGTGAGGACTCGTTACAGGGGTAGATTGACACATTGGTGGGATCAAATTGGCTCAGCAGGAACCTTAGATGCCACCTCACAATACTAAACCAAAATCTAGTTAACAAGACTCTGTTCCAGGTGGTATCTATCCAAGACAGGTATGGTTCCATGTTGGTGTGGTTTGCAGGTTAACATAGTGCCTGACAGAGGTTTTGGTTGAGTCACACTCCTCTGTATGCTGTCTATTCCTGGTTAGCTTTAGAGGGGAAGAAAAAAGTTCACATCTCCCCAAATCAGGAGTTTCCTGTTTTATGTATTGCAACCAGGGATGGCTAGGCTGTATTAGATAATAATACAAACTGTAGTTATGAATTTTACAGCTTTTTGTTCGAATTGTGTCTGAAGAACATTACAAAACATTCATGTAAATTTTACTGAAACATTTTTTAGGTTCTGCTAGAAAGACAAAGGGAGACAGAAAAGGCAGTGCCTTTTCACAGAGTGTGAGAGGATATATTGTGATAGACACAGTGTACTAACTGGTTATAGAGAAAGAAGCCTCTGTCTGTAGCACAACGTACCCAGTGATGATCCCTTGGTCAGAGTTCATCCGCTAGCCACAGGCAAACTAGTGATGGTGAGTGAAGGATCTGTCAAGTATGGAGTTCACTTCAATGGCCAGACAAATCTGTCCTAACAGTGTGTACCCTCCATTGAAAGAGGGTTGTGGTTTTGGCTTTTTTGGAGAGTGCTACAAGTGACTGGGATGAAAAAGTCTCTTACTGCAGAATGTCCCAAGATAGTGGCAGAGAGCTCGGTCTGTCAAAATGTACAGGACTTAGTGAGAAAGACAGCAAGAGGGGCAGAGTGTGTAAAAGAGACAAACATTTACCTGCCACAGAGAATACCTTCTAGTGAAAAAGACAGGTTTTCCTTGCTGTAGAGTGCAGCTGCTACTGACACAGGCATTTCAGCCTAGCAGATAGTGTGTTTTCTACTCAAAGATGCAAAAGCTTTGTCAAATGCATCAAGTACCCACTTACCAGCTTTGTGTGGTTGTGATGTAATAGGTTACAATTTGCACGAGGATAAGCAGCAGAGTTTGTAACATGAGGCTGCCCAACACCATGATGCTGATCAGAGTCCCTTGGGGGCGCACAATGCCCAACTCCGTTGCCGGGCCAGTGCGTCCCATTAACACTGCCACCGTAGTGCAGATGACCAAGTCAAAGAAGAGGAATTCAAAGTCACTGATGTTGGTGTTGGCCTAAGAAAGGAGAAACGTTATTATGTTGGCATGAAAATACAATGGGAAAACAATGTACCCAAACAGTCATCCCTCTTTGCAGATACCCAGTTCTCTCAAAAAGGAGACTATGCATGAAGCAGAAAAACTACTTACCTGGAACTCCACTTCTCCATCACAGGTAACTTCAGTGATTACCTGGAACACTTTTTTTTTAATAGAATGAAATAACACTCCAATCTTAGAAAAATAATTACTGAATTGTTTTCAATATATTCAAATATACATTTATTAAAAAATACCCCAAAAATCAGAACTGGCTTAAAATTGGATAATGTAGCATTGCTTGTAAATCTTTTATGTTCTCTCCTTTAAAAGTGAAACAACTGAAGCTAACTCTTCATATAAACACAGCCTCCGTATGAGGTAAACTGTGCTACTGCTTCAAGGTGGCAAGATGTTCCAGAGCTCCAGTCGGCCCTTCAGTCCATTTTGTCAGTTCACTAAAGTTGCTTAAATTAATTTGGTTTGTCAAGAGGGAGGAGCATTGCTACTGAAATTAATTAAGAATCCAGGGATGGTGAGATGGTGATAAAGCTAGGTTACATATCAATCGCGCTTCATGGAATATTTATAAATATTCATAAACGCTGATCTGAACAGCAAACTCCAGGAACTGATTGTTTAATGCAAGATGCTAGACAGTTTAACAGTTCTCGCCTGCTTCCACTATATTTATAACTATTATTGTTGATGTGACCAAATCCTATCCCTATGTCTCCCTTCCTCTTTATACCTCCAAGTAACAACTGGACCATTTTTGGGTCAAGCCTAGGTAGTGCATGCGCTGCTCTGTGAGGCATGCCGTATTCAGGTAGGGTCTTGAAGCTCCGCCCACTGCCCACATATTTTTCATTGGCTTGTGTCATTATCCATTGTAAACTGTGGCTGTTTATTGGCCAATAGGCTTAGTAGTCCCTCCTTAGTACCGCCTTATCTCATTTTGTAACTTCCCATGGTGACACCCACTGTTAAGCATGTTGTTACTCGGTAGGCTTTAATTACAGCCTCCAAGCACTATTTTCTCAAATAGCTTTGTCCTGCCTGATGTTGTAGACAGGACATGTTCTCTCCTAACGCTATGCAATGCAATAGGTCTCGCATTTTTAAAAACAACACATAAATGAAAGTCATTGCCATTTACAATGCCAATAGCTCAAACTCTCGTAAATGCGAGACCTGTTGCATTGCTAATGCTTTTTCAAGACATGCCTACCAGTAATATGGAAATTCCCACGCATACCGACATCTTTCTTTCAAACTCTTGCACCCTCTGGGTCCTGTACACTGGGCGTTTCTTTCAGCCACAATACAGAATCGTTCATTAATGTGTTACCTGCAAAATATGATGGGGAGGTTATATATGTTGTTTGTACTGAAGCTTTTTTTCGTTCGCTATGAAAAACCAAATATACTAACTCTAAATGAGTGGGTGGACCAAGGGTTTGGCAGACAGGGTATTTCATCACAATTGCAAAGGAGAACCAGGTCCGTCAAACTCTAAGTCAGGCCTTTACTGCCTTTTTCTTTTTGGTAATACGAAAGTTGGACGAATAGTATGACAAAAGTGTATTTGTTGCAGTTTATTCATAGGCGCCAGCTCAATATCCACCCCCACAGCTTTTGGATAAAGAGGAGCAAAAAGGTAGGTCACTCTTTTGCAGAATGAGTACCTCAGATTTGGTCGCCTCTGGAACGGACTTGACAACTACCACAATAGGATCCTTGGACATATTCTGTTAAGTGTCCTGACAAGTATCCTTCTTAAAAGGGCTGCTCTCATTGAAATGGTGGACTCATTATAGTATTCTCCTCAGGTTTATTATTGGTTGGATTTCCCTGCATTTGCTTTTTCAAAAGCATACTGTTTGCTCTTGTCATACATTCTTATCTAGAATGTTACCTCACATAGGCGAGAAAAACACTCATTGCTTTGCCGCCACAAGGTTATATGAAAGTCAAAAACAAACCGCCAGGCGTCACTATGAAGCAAGATACTGGTATTCTTCAGTCTTGCGGTTGTAGTTGTAGTAGCAGTAGCGAATATTTGCAATGGAGATGGTTTTGCTTTCTTCACAACTCTTTTGTCCTGGTCTTAGAAGTGTTTGAGAGATGCTGCATGAGGTCTTCAATCTCCTACCATTGTCGATCATATCTTGAGAGAAGTGCCACGGTGCAGCTGCTCTCATTGCAACAAGCTTGCTAGCAGTGTATCTTTTTGATCTCCTTATCCTGTCCCCTAAATTATTGCCTTTATACATGTTGTGTGCACAACTAGGGATTCAGGTATCGCATCCTCAAATGACGATGGGATTCTGTGGCGAAGCTTTAAACATTGCCTCCAACAGTGGTATTAAAACACTCACCTTAAAAAGGTATTTTGTACTTAACGTTTTACAGAGGTCTTAAACATAGGTAAAACTTGCATGCTACGCTCTGCTACAGTCAATGTCCCTATGATGAGCAAGTCCTCGCATTGACCTCTACAAGCTGCTGGATCCTACGATGTTCAGAAACTCTAGCTATAACTTCATAATAAGTGGATGTGTCAAAAGGCGGGAAGAAATGAAGAGGTGCTCTAGCATATACTTGATAGTCTTGCCATATATCTTGCTGATCTATTAGGTCTGGTCAGGACGAGAACCCACTGTATCTCATAGTAACTCATTATCATAATTTCAATCTACAGATTGTAAAGAGGATTGTGGAGTGGACTCTGGTGGTGCTGCAGGCCTGGATCACTTTTCTTTGGCATTGGGAATGCCATGATGTCCTAAGAAACTGCGTCCTTAAAAGTCAGTCTATTTTTCTTGTGAATTGGCTGACAACTAGAGGGGAGAAAGCAATAACCTGCTTCATGCCTGAGTTAAAATACATAGGGCCTGATTACGATGTCGGGCAGACCACAGCCGACTGTCATCAGTTGCGGTCCGCCTGACATCTGCCCCTGCGGTCGTCCCGCCACATTACGATGCGGTGAGCAGAGGCATCGGGCAGAAGGACCGTCCGTTGGTGTTTAGCCCGGCTCAAGGAGCCTGTCGGAGCAACAGAAATTATAACAATCCCATAATGATGGTGGAGCAACCCCCTGCTCCGCTGTCGGTGTTATGATGGCACTTTCCGACAGCCTTCCCATATCGGCCTTTCAGACATGAAAAGGCAGTCGGAAAGTGACTTTGGGACCTGAGGGGCACCTATGGTGCCTCCTAAACATCCCTACAATGTGTGGCAGGCACCGCACTGTGCCTGTCACACGGTGCAGAGATGTTTAAAAACATCAATTTTTCCAATAGCAGCTTGTACTGTGGGCCTTTTCTGCCCGCCGTTCAAGCTGCCATTGGCCCATAGGGCGGTCGCATACAAATTGTGCAGTCGGAACTGCTGACCTATGGTCGGGCGGTTCCAATGCGCAACGGTGTTAGGTGGACACCAAGTCCGCCCTACATCCTAATCAGGCCCAAAGTCCTTCGGTGCAGTTGTGGCTCCTGCAAGTAAATGAGGTGGGGTGGAGGGTTGTAGGGGAGTTCGACAGACAGAATTGAGAAAGTTAAATAAATCCTATTCCATAGTCTGTTGACATTCCCCCGCCCCACCATGCTTACCTGCAGGACCCACGAATGCTTTGATGTAGCTGTGTGAGTTGATCAGTGCCTACCAGATGTGTTTTTGATCACTCACTGTGAAAATGCTTTTTGTATCAAAGAGGTTTTGAGTGCCAAATGAGTGTCAGGATCATCTGAGTTCCAAGGTGTTCTCTTGGCTTCTAGGAGTGCTCGGTGTAGAATGTGCCTTTTGGTGCAGACTGGTCTCGACCACAGTGAGTGGTTCCAACTGACAAGCTTTCTATGGAGGTGTCTATTTTGATAAGGGATGGTGCTTTCAGGGCTATGCCTTACTATGGATTATGGACGTGGTGGAAAAGGGGTGGTGTTTGATGGGATGGAGAGAGCAGAGTGTATACACAGAAAAGTCTTGAAAAGGGGAGCGGTTGCGAAGACTCAAAAGGTACGGAATGTGCCTGTGAGATGCCCTGAATGCTGAGTTGGACAGATTATTGGAGAAGGGTATTATAGAGCAAATTGAGTCATCGGAGTGTTTGAGTCCAGTGGTGATTGCTCAAAAACCCAACAGCAGTATCACAATGTACGTGGACTTAAGAGAACTTAATAATAATATATGGGTGGATCGCTATCCTACACCCAATATAAATGAGTTCTTGGCAGGTGTTAAAGGGGGGGGGGCAGTTTTACTCTACGCTGGACCACACGAGCGCTTATCATTAGATACTGCTACATCCCAAGTCAAGTCACTTGACCTCATTTATAGTGCTGGAGGGATCATTCTGTTTTGTTCGAATCCCTTTTGGCCTTACGTTCACTTTGGCTGAGTTCCAACAGGTGAAGCAGAATTTGTTCGGTAAAGGGAGAAGTGTAAGAGTGTTTCAGGTCGATATTTTGATGTGGGCAGCAAGCAAGGAGAGGCATGATGAGTTGGTGCGGAAGGTGTTTGGGATCCTGAAGAAAGGAAGCTTCACTGTGGAGGCAAGAAATGTACGTTTGTTTGCCAAAGAGTCGAATATCTGTGCCGTACCATATCCTATGAGGGAATATCTCTCAAGGTCAGGTTGATGGAGGCTATTGAAAAAACTCAGTGTCTGGTTGATAAAGATAAACTGAGATCCTTCCTGGGCTTGGCGGAGTACACCAGTACTTCCTTCAGTTGCCCACCAGAGACACTCTCCAACAATGTGCCCTCTTATTCGCTAATCTTACTTTCATTTCAGCACTCAAGGCTGATGCAGCACAGATCACTTCAGCCCGGAAGCAGCAGCATGATAATGTCTTCCACACATGTTTTTTTCTTTTGTGTAATAACAGGCTGCCTACGTCTCTAGTTGCACCACTACGATCGAGGCGTTGCTGCAGGCACAGCTCGTTCCTCAAAACTCTAAAACTCCTTGCTCTTTTTACGCTGCCCACACTCCTTCCAAGGCATGGCAGCCTGAAGGCGCACACTGATGGAAAGCGCATGGGATGCGCTCCTTCCCCAGTGTATTGTGAAGTCACTCACACACATGCAATACTAGCAGGGCACGTGGAGCAGAGACACGCTCTAGTACACACGCTCCCCCTGCTCTCACGCCTCACCATGCACACTCTTACCGCCTACCTTTGGGGCAGTACTTCCCAAATTCCACTTTAAATTAGTGCATTTGTTGCTTGCAAAATCCTTGCAGGACGTCTAACAGACACCACTACCACATGAGCATGCTGCTACGAGTTCCTCCATCAGACTGTCCAATCCTTGCACATCCAGGACGCTTCGTCGTGAGCTAACCACTAACAAAATTGATCGTGACCTCCAAATCAAATTAGGGTTGTTCCAATAGGGGCACATCCAATCCTCGTCGCCACTGAAAAGAAGCCCCTAATCCACATGTATGTATAAACAGCTTTACTTTGCCGAGTAATAATCATGTGACCAACCCTAGAAAGCCAGCAACTGCAAGGCGATTCCCTAAAGCAGCAACATTCCACATTCTACATTCCAATTAATGGCCTGGCAATACTTACTAAGATAGCATATTACTCCTATAAAAGTGACATTACAACACCACACTCTTGGCCTCTAGAAGTGTTCGGTATAGAATGTGCCTTTTGGTGCAGATTGGTCTTGACCACAGTGGGAGGTTCCAACTGAATAGCTTTCTTTTGAGGTGTATTTGGATAAGGGATGGTGCTCTCAGGGCTATGCTCTACTGTGGACCTTTAGATGTCAGCAACTGGAGGGAAGATCATCAATATGTTGTTTTTCCTATCTCCTATCAAGGCTGAGGCTATTGTGGCCTGGTCTTGGAGTTGGGCCAAAAGTAATAGGAGGAATCTTTGTCCTGTGTATAGGTTTTGACGGGGCTGCTGCAGACCTTGCATCTCTAGAGTCATTGGGGGAGACAAATACAGGACTCCGCTCCTTATGGGCCTTCACAATACTGGATGCCCCCTCCTCTCCATATTTTAATCAGAGTTGAAGCCTTCGAACACCTACAACTACAGAAGAATAATCAGCAAAGTGTTGACGCTACTTTTCTGCATAGCATGCCAGCCTCCAAGCATGTTGGAGCTGACCTGTCTCTCGGAAGTCCCAGATTATCAAAGGTGATGCTTGTGTGAACACAGGAACTTGCTATTAGAAGAGGGGCAAATCTTGAATGGGAGGGTTCTCCATGTCCTCACCTGAAACAAGTCATCCTGGTATGACCTGGCTCCAGGTTTATCCAATGATTAACTTGCTGCAGCTGTTGTTACTCTGTAAATGTTGATGCTGTGTTAGAAGGTCAGTTCTCTGCCGCTTAAGCCCTGATCCCGATTCTAATGGTGCCGTCAAAACACTTGGAACCCAAAGATTTAAAAAAAAAAGTCTAATGTGAAGTCTGTATCCTGATACATTATGGGTTTTTAGCAGACTACCAATAGTCGTCTTGAAAGTGAAATTTCTTCTTTGAATAAAAACAAGTTACAACATTTGAGCCCAGCAATAATTGGTAGGAGTGTGCAAAACATCTGTTTTACAGCTACACTTACTCCAAACACGTTAAACAGGATACATTTAACATTCTTCCTATTAGGAGACAGCAGCTTTATCTTTAGTGTAAGCGTGTCACTGATTTTTGATATAACAAAATCCCAGGCAAATTCAGAAGATTAATACCAGCAGTTCTCTTTTAGCACGCTTTTGTTTTAGGGGATTGCCGATATATTCTAAACAACATAATACTTTGACAATGAAAATTCTTTGGCCTCCAGTTGCGAGGCCAAATGGCTGAAAAAAGGTGGTAGGAGATTTACACTGGTGGTGAACGGGCTCAGGAACTTCCTACACCAAGACAGAAGTAATGTTTCATCCCTCTTGCTCTGAAGGCACAGGATAAAAACAAACATTTCAAGGCTAGCATAGCCCTACCCCTGTGTCACAACCAGACTCTCAATGATGGCCTCTTCTCTATATGCAGCATTGTTCCTATGTGCCAAAACTAAATGTGTCGTCTTGTAACATCTGAAAATGTTCAACTTCTATTCCACCATGTGCAACTGGATCCACTTAACCCACGTCATGTGTAACGGCTGTATTTGTGAAACTATTAAAACAATGGTGTTATAAATGTAATAATGTCATGTAATTAATTCAACAGTAACTTCTGCTAAACTCACTACACTATGCCAGGGCCATTCTTTCAAATGTGCCCTATATGGCCACTGAAGGTGACCGTCTCAAATACCTATAAGTTATTAGTTTATACAATAAACACAATTCTAAAACATTAAACAAACACAGCATGCCAGTTCCTTGGAATGTTCTCACTTCACCTTCTTAGAAACTGTTGCAGTTTGGCCCCAAAAATTCAGGTACAAGCACCCGACAGTGACAGAGATGTTACAATGTAGGATGTCAAACATTAGCATGAGCCCCTATGAGTAGTGGACACTTACTGTGTAGAGGATGAGGACAGACACAAACTGTGTGAGGCTGTACATTGCCATGAATTTTAAGATGCCAAAGGACGTGACCAGGGAGCAACGCCCTTCCCTGCAGGAGACAGAACGTTGTTATTATATATCAGAAATACTGCAATCGATTATGAAGCAAATAACAGACCTCTTCCACGGTGTACACAAACCAAAGCAGCAAATAAATGGTATTGCATTTAATGAGACTGTACATTACTTCCTGCATTCCCACTGTGCAGTGAGGAACATTGCCCATTTAAAGGGCATTTGCTTCTAAACTAGTGACAAGCATTAAAGTATCTAGCTGAAGACAGGAAATAATTATCAGGCTAACTTCTGTGCTGGTAATGGTTAATCCTTAATCCTCCAGACTCATGGGGTGTCTTGGCAAATGCCAGAAAGATAGAACACGTCTAGTCTCGACTAAAGGCAAGTGACTTGGGAATCAATGTGCTAGGCTCCTTAATTAACCCACTGACACCCCATATAATTTGTCTTCTCTGCCTCTACACTTATAGATGGATAGTGGTGAATGTGGGTGAGTTCATTTAAAGGAATGATGACTAAGATGAGCAACTGGAACTTCCTGATACATTCAGTTGCCTCCTCCTTTCTTTCAGAAACATAGAAATAATATAATGCATAGGGTGGGGACAAACATTGTATGACTAATCTCAACAAAAAATAAAAACCTTAGAAACTAGCCTTTACTTTTTCTATGTAAGGGATGACAACCTCCGAGGTAGGGAGACCAGCACCCTCAAGGTACTCACGAAAAGCACTGGTAGCCTGTACCTCAAAATGTGCAAGACCTTTTCTCATATTTAGCTTTAACCTGCGGTCTCTTCAAATGTATGCATCATTGGTGGGGTTAAGAAAGAACAAGATCACTATATTCTAATAGTTGTGAAAGTCAGAGAATGTTAGGAATTATGTTTTTAATTCTCAAAATTGTATTTCATTTTTGTACAAGGAATAAAAGGTAGAGTACATTCACAGAGGGTGAAATAACATAGTACATTACCTCCATGTAGTGGAGGCTCAACAAACCAGCCCAAAGCAGTCACACCGTTTTCCCCCAGATTTTGCATTGTCATTCTTGGCTAACATGGTGCAAATCCTGACTAGGGTATACTCTCTGCGCCTCCCTCTCATATCCTCAAGAATGGTCAAGAATGCAATACGATGTGAAGGTTCCACCGGTCTCCCAACAGTAGTAAAGATGTGTGCCCTGTATTTGCCAATTATTGTACAATCCCAGACCACGTGAAATAAGTCTCCCTCAACCGCATGTAGGTGTGAGGATCTTCTTAGGCTGCTGGAGCCTTTCACTGGTGGATGTGTAAGTATTTTAACTGAATGAGCTGAAGACAGGAGGACATAACTAATTCACATCCCTCTGATCAAGGTCATCAGAGGTCCCACCCATGTTTGTCATTTTGTCTTCAGTTTTGCAAAAAACTCTGGGGAGTGGATAACGAGGGATTTCTAAATGTGGAATAGCCCACCTTTCTCGGAAGGTCTCATCAGGATTTTGGCCTCTAATGGGTTTGTTGAACTCTGGTAACTCGTACTAAGAGGCAGAATGAAACAGCGCCTAGAGGAGCTGCAGGTATGTGTAAAACTGAGATTTATGAAGCTCAATCTCTGACTGGAGGTCCAGAAAGGATTTCATATGACTGGATTGCTATACATCCATTTCCTTTGAGATGCTGATTACATTCCATTTCCGAAGTCCTCACACTGCGTACAATAGTTGTCAGGTCAGGTCCCCTATCACAATGGGGTCTCCAGAGTAATCCGACAGTCCCATCCAATCCAACGCAGGGTCGACATCTAAGCCAAACGCACCACCCTAGTAACCTTAAAAAGAGTTCCGGGAACAGAGGACCCATACATCAACCACAGTTTATTTCGGCCCACTATAGCAACCCCCTGCTGAGCCAGTCATTCAGGAAAGTATCTGGGATGCCCAATAGTAAAGCTGCAAGTCTGCCATGCCCATGCTGCCATCGTAGGTGGGCTGTATACATTTGTTTAATGCTTTTTTTGGGGGGGGGGCTTGATTTGCCCATGAAAAAGCTTACACCTTAGCCTCAGTTCTCAGAACAAACTCCAAGGAAATTCAAATGGGAAATTCTGAATGACATATACGTATCATGGAAGCACCCTCATCTTAAACAGTGCTATCCTGTCAAGAACATTAAGCAGGAGATTGACCTGTCTGCTGAGATTTACTCTCATTTAATTCATCAGGGGTGTCAGGTTAAGACTCCACATAAGACTGGGTTCCAGTTTGATATGGACCCCGGGCAGCAAAATCTTTAGGGCACATGCATCAAGCCTTTTTCCACTTGTGAATGGAAAAAGGACTTTTCCAATGCATGTAGGTGATGTCATTCGCAATTTAGGTAATCGCAATTTTTTGCGATTACCAAAATTGCAAATGCAATTAGGGAATCACAATTGGCGATTCCCTAATGCTGATGCATGTAGCCTTTCCTAAATGCGAATTGTGCTTTTAGGAAACGCTAATTACGATCAACTTCAAGGTGATATTAATATGTGCATGCTTTGACAAATGCACAAAAAAGCATTTTTCAAAGTGCCATGTAGCGCGCACACATGCCCTTAGGGCATGTGTGTGCTTTACATGTGCACATTTACCTTTTTTTGTGGGGTGCTGCAAGGGGGCCTTAGGCACCGGGGCACCCTTGGATTTGCTATTTGCGATTACCAGTTGGTAATCGCTATTAGCGAATGCAATGCCATTTATTCCTATGGGCCTATAGGCCCATAGGAATGAATGGAGTCACATTAGCTAATAGAGATTAGCAATTTCCGAATTGCTATTAGCTGATCTTAAGAAATCTCAATTTTTTTAGCGATTCCTACATGCATAGGCATTTGCGATTACCAAATAGCGATTCCTTAATAATCACCATTTGGTCATCGCAAATTGTAACTTTGATGCATGTGCCCCTTTGAGTGTGAATGGCGAGGCGGTAGTTACGAATGAATTAAAGACAAGTAAGAAAGATTACCTTGTAACTGTAAAAACCCTGTAAGGATTCAAAACAGGATATGGTAATGTCACAAGCGACCATGGACTCAAAAAACAATCAAAGCATTTGCTAATAAAAATGATACTTGCTGACAGGGCTTTTTGGGAATAACAGTCTTTTACAATTTCTGCAGGGCTCAAATGCACCCAGATAGATTGAGGAGGACTTTACTTGCATTCATTCCTACCATGGCAGTGTGCAAAACAAAGTATAAAACATCACACAGAGTACATCAAGAGGATTGATGTTATTGGCCAGGCTCAAAGACAGAACCTCAGCTACTTTCTCTTTTACCAGGTTCTCAAAGGCCTTCTTGGGGCTGTTATAGAAAACGTATGATGGATTTCTACAGGACCTGGAGGTACACAGGCAGGTGCTCTAGAACCAGTGTGAGATCAATGACAGAGGTGGATGCTAAAGAACTAGCACCCCCTTGGTAGGGCAAGAGGTCATTCTAAAGTAGGAGCAGAAAATGTGGGCTTCTTCTAATCTAAAAAAACACCTTGCTCTTCCAAGAAGCAGCATGCAAGCAATTGTACCTGACGGCAAAGAGATCTTATGTGAGAAAACCCCACACGTAAAAAAGAGAAGCCATTAAATTGTCCAGCTCTCTAATGTAAGAGGCCTGGGTCAGTATGCTAAGGCAGTCCTACAGTGGTTAACCCCCGCTGCCAGGTGAAATGCAGACTTGGGACAAAGTTAATGAGATGAAGTACCCCCATGCTTATTTGTGCACAACTAGTCATATCTTTGAAGGAGATTAGGATTTGTGCTGTTTTTAGGAGCAGCAGTACAGACTAGAAAGCCATAAAGACTGACTTCAGTCCCAGGATAGGCATATGGAGACATCCATTCAGAGGAAAACAGAGGTCAGGGAAATCAATGCCCATTATGCCCATTATGCAGCTCCCCAGCTATTTTTCAAGTGGTTGAGCCCTGCCGCTCTAAAGGAACAACCACCAAAATATTGGATTTCTGAGCCAAACATTAAAGGTCTCCTGGCGCCAATGTGATGCAGGAAATAGCTACATCATGCACAGTTTTGCACAAGTGAGGAGCTGGTCCGAAAACAAGAAAAAAGGAGCTCCAGGGCCCTCAGCTTCATAAAGATACGGTCACAAACCCTGGATGTCGGGTTCCCTTTTTTGTATGCTGGAGACATCTTGTCTTGATGTTTTTGACATTTCTGCAAAATGTCTTCACAGTTTTCATAGTTTATGTCATGCATACATCACAAGCACAACAGGAGGTTTTCAACTTGCATAAACGTTTTCATTCAGAGGACAGAGACCTGACATTTTTAATAAGTGCACACTTAGGGCCATTACTCAGATGGAAGCATTGGTCTTTCTGGTCTTGCACCAAGGCAAAGGGTCTGCTTCTTAGGCATCCCTCCAGGGGCAAGGATTAGCAGAACAAACACATTCAAGTCCCCCTACAAGCATGATAAAAGCAGCAACAAAAGGAATTGGACACTACATCTTTGTCACTTCTGACTTGGGAGATCAAGGGTGATCTGGTGCAGGCATGAGCGGTCCATGGCACTGTAGCGTACATTCTCACCTAAGGGGTCTGAGGCAGTTCAGTAGAAAATCTGATATGCACAGATTCCAGTAAGGATTATTGCAGGATTCCATAATCGTAAGGATTATTGCAGATGACTGCACTACAAGAGACATTACTTCTAGCATTTAACGTAATGTGTCACCCATCCCAATGATCTCTGGTGCTCCTTGAGTGAACCCACAGGGCAATGCAGTGCACCTTCCAATTCCAAACTTCAGATAACAACTTTGGTGCTAGTCTCACAGTGAGTGCCTCTAGAGTCTGGAACTTCTTGGCTCCGTCACTGCACCAGTGGATTCATCTCTGACGTCATACCATATCATGGTACCACCTTCAGAGCAGAGTTGCCCTGCCTGACCGACTGGAGAAACCAAGATATAATTGGTAGAAGAGCAAAAACCCTCCACACACAAATTAACTAGAGGGAACTTTTGTAGGATGTTTTTTCAAGTAAGGTGGTGACCCTTACCTTGCTTTTCCTGCCTTCGGCAGTGATAAAGATGTTGACTCTGAAGAGGATATTCTTTTGCTGCAAAAACGAGTTGGGTATGTGCCTTTTAGAAGAATTGCAGACTGGCAGGGGCTTAGATACAATAAACTGGGTGGCGGCTTTCTTATTTTGCAATAGGCACTTCAGTGGAGTTGCTGGAGAGCCTTCTTGACAACTTCAAAGGTAATAACTAACAAGTTGTTCTGAGACATGTAAGGTAGCAGGCTGAATCATACTGTCCGTTGATCATTCCTCTGGTGGATCTCAAACTGGCAGGCTGAGAACTATTATTCTCTGCTTCAGGGGAAAGCTGGAAGGCCAGACAAAAGCACTGTCCAGGAACCAAAGGCCTTGATTTCTTGTAGGCTCAGCACTGCATACACACCCACGTGGTCCCAGCTCCGTCTGTGAAGTCATGGCACAAGATATTTCCATCTATTGCCATTGATAGCGTATTAGAAATTTGGAATTAAGGTAGTTACTTTGGATAAAGTGTGTTTTTTATCAAGTTGTAAACTAGATCTGTGAGCAAAAAATAAACATGGCTAACCCTTTTCTGCCTGATCCTTGACACTGAGAGGACACGGTGGATGTTGCACAATTTTGGTCACAATGGTAGTCCTGAGACAACTTGAAAGGACTCAGAACACAAGTTTTATGCAAGTCTCTGATATGCCTTTCGCCTTTTCAGAAAACTTCATAAGTGAGGCAACTTTTTTTTTAGGTAATGAGTGATTGCCCAAAACATATTCAGAGCACACCTGCAGAAAAGGGCAAAGTTCAGGGGGAAATTGTATGCAGGTTGAATAGATGTTCAAGGAATGGAAAGTTCCACAGTTTAGAATCGCCTTTCCATAACTTTCATAAGCAAGGCCAAAACTTTAAGGGCTACATTCCTCGCTTCTCAAGCCAGATGCTGGGCACCTTAAACTGTAATATCAGCAATTCATGCGACCACTGGGGAGAAAAAAAGGGCACTCCAACGTGTATGAGCAAATCTACTGTAGCTGCCATAACCATTGCCACAAAGCCTTTTAGCTTAGCTGTTAGGATGGAACAGAGAGGGGGGAGATTCTTTTCTGGTCAGTGAATCTTAATGATAATATTATATGTGGTCTCACTCCCTTTTATATTAGACAACCACCACTCATCCCTTACTGCTTTCAGACTTATACTACGTGGAAATCACAAAGCAATAAGTAAAGTTTTTGCTTCACAAGAAAGCAATATAGTTGGTGACACTTTAAGGGCAGATATAAGGGTGCTATGCTAAGATATTTTCTGGCACTTCAGAAGTGCAGTTGAGGATGCCTTCCAATACCTTGAACTTGATTAGTAAACTAATGATTCCAACAGTAACAATTAATGATGCTGATTTTATCATACATGTTTCAGGATCTCAGGATTGACAGGATTATGTACCAATACAGTGATGCCACAAGCACTTTCTTCATTTCACAGCAGAGGAAGAGCACTACCAGCTATCTATACTGCCTCTGGTATTACATCTACACTCCTAGACGTCACTCTTTACTAAAGCACTGGTAGTGGTGAAGGTCCACTAATGCCATCAAAGGGTCCAGAGCCTGCCCAAGTGGCTCTAGAAGAAAGACTCTCCTTGAAATGACATGCAAACACGAGCCTAGCGGGCTTCTTGCCAAACTCCCTTCAATCTTCAGGGAGCCAGATGCATCTGCAAGTTTTCAGCATATGTCGGGACATGACCACAAAGAAAGCTTTCTGGCACTTTAAGACAGTAAACCGGATTCACTACACATTATAACTGTTCATCCAGAGACCTACTACCATATATGATGTCTAATTGCTGTCTGGACCCCAAAGGATCGGCCTTCCGTATTGTTCGTCAGGCAAGGCAGAGAATGAGATCTTTCCAGCCGACTCTCTCACACAAAGCTCCGGTGTGGATTGTGCCAACAGAATGGTGTTTGTGCTTCTGGAAACATATGAGCAAATCTTCTGAAATGGATAAGCAAATAAAATTTGTTTACAGAACCTTTCAGGAAGCCATGGAACCGATCGGTTTTCAAAGAAGTCTCCCGGATGGCTCTGGGGTGCTCAAATGGAAGAAATAGAGTTTTTCACATATCAATATCCTTGAGCTGTGGACCATTATTTTCCCACTGCTGCCCTTACTCATTGCTTGGCAGAACAGTGTGCTACAGTTTTAAACCAATAATACCAAAGCAATGCACTTTATTATAAAGTTTTTCCACTTCATAAGCGGGCAATTCTTATTTTTAGGTAATGAATGACTGCCTAAAACATCATAATATTCAGAGATCACCTGCAGAAAGGGGCATAGTTTGGGGAGGCATTTTAAGCTGGTTGAATAGACCACTTCACAAGTGGGTTCAACACGATTTGGTGCACCTGATATTTGGTGGCTAAGAATCCCAATAATAGACTGCATTTCCACAGAGGGAAATCTAAGTGCAGCCTTTTTTGCTTGCTAGAGTTTCCACTTCAGAAGTCTCTGATCAGATGTAGCCTGCTGAGCTTCAGGCCTCAAGGCTGATTGGAGTATCCAGTAAAAGTTGTCATTGTCAGATGGCATGGTCAACGTTGTTTTAGCCAGCAGGTGTCGGACCCAGGAATATGTTTATTCTTAAAGTTGGAAGAGATAGTGATCCTTATATGCTTCACAAGGCAGGGGCCGACCTTTCATGATGGTTTTCACAATATCTGCACTTTTCACTCTCCCTAGCTAAATAGGCTTTCAACGTAGGGGAGTTATTCCTGGCAATGGAAGAGCTTCCCTTCTGTTTGTGCCACATATGGCCTTGCTTTTATGAAGGACTCTGGAATTTTGGAACTTGCACTCAAACTGGCCGAAGACTGACATATTACTATGTACCACGCTAATTTAAAAACAAACTGAGCAGGTAGAGGTAGCTAGCAGTCTAGCGTCTTGGACTTATGAATATAAAAGTGGTGGAATGACCAGTCAGCATCAGATCTGAAACCTTTCCTGAATTTGACTGTGGATTAAAGAACTACTGAGACAATTTCCCAAGCCTCAGTGGAAGCAACAGAGCAAGCAGTGCTAAAAGGAAACTTGGAGGAGTGCTTGTCACAGGTAGAGGGTGCCCGTTAAGACAGGACATAGGCACTTTAACACGGACCTCTCAGGATGAAGTTTTGTGTGCACTTCTGGACAAAGCCAGAAATATTAAAGGACATGGTTCATGTCAGAGAATTCTTTTGTACATTTATTTGGTTTGAGGTGTCTGGGGGAACCTCAAGAGAAATTAGGCTTAAAGGATACATTGATGCAGCCTCTCATACAGTTGGATATGGAGGACACTTGGCTATGTGTCCGGTTGTCATAGGCTTCAGGGGCAAGTTGGAAACCACACCAGTGTTAGTCAGCTAAAGCAACTCATGGATGAGTACAAAGTAGAGGTAATACCAACTTACTTTCAGCCCAATGAACTCTTCTTGACTGTAAAGACACTTAGGCCATAAGCACAACCTACACTTGTTAGTCTTTTGGGGCACACTTTCAATTGTTTGCCACAGTTAACTTGGCAATTTATAAGCTTAATGGATGTGTTCTATCTCTTATCAAGAGGCACTCAACAGCAGAGCCAAGTTCTGCTGAAAGGAGGTAGACCCAATATGTACCTCAACCACAGAAAACGGTTACAACTTCTCGAAAGTGGTGGATAATAGTGCATGATTACAGGCATTTTTACTTGCTCCAATGGTGAGGAGGCTGCTTTAAGACTTTCTACGATGAAGGTGTGACCAGTCCGCCAAAACTGAGATCTATGTCTTTGCTTTCTTTTGTATGTGGTATGTGCTTTTCTCATATATTGCTGTAAAGCAAGTGTCCTGGACTCAAGGTGGGAAATTACAGTACTCACTAACGGTGCTTCCTCTTAACCAGTGACTGCTCCAGAATCCAAAGGAATGACCTCACAAGGAAAATCAAGGGGACAACTGGACACCTGGTAGTGTGAATGCTAAAACAAGGTTAGACTCAAAACTGCTGAGGCTTCCTCTGTTTCTTTGCTCTGAAACCGTGAAATTTGCAAAGGATGGCAAATCCAAAGCTTAATGGTCATGGAAGAATCAGGTCTTTAGAAGACTGAAAGAGAAATAACACAGCTGGATAAGACCAGACGAGGTACCCAAGTATTAGGAACTGCAGCCGCAGTGAAGATCAATATCACTTGAAGATGGTCATAAGAAGTATAAGGAGAGGAGGTAGCCAAGTGCATAAGCTTGGGACTCTTTCAAAAAAGGGCAGAAACAAATTGAGCATGTATGCACACCTTTAAAAAAATATTGGATCATCTGGGCCAGGAGAGTAAGACTGGGATGCGGGGAACTGCTGAGTAAATAGGGAGGGGGAGCATATGTTTGTACACAAACCTCAACTGCGACTGACATTTTTAACTTGTTCCTTTGAAAGTGGTGCAGCAAGCCCCTGGTCTGCGAACACAATATTCCATAGGTCTGAAGGAAGAGGGAAATACAATTAATTAAAGTGCATATTCCACTGTCCTCTACTTCTGCATCAGCCTGATTTTTTAAGTGTGAAATGACAACCTTCAAACAAAATATGAGTTCATTTGGTGTGTATTCCAAAACCAGTTGGGGAAGACATAGTTCATTTTAGGGGCAAATGTCTGATCTTAGTTATATGATGCAACTCCCAGCCTACCAGTGATGGACATCATAGTCCATTACTATAATGTTTTCCACACGAAACTGTCTTGAGTACATTAATAAAGGTTCAAAGACTATTGTAAGACATCTAGGAGAATGCAAGACCTGAATTTCACGAAAATGGCTTCCTTTATGCTGTTAGCTGTTCAGCGGGTTAGAAAACCATACATGCTTGCAAACATTTGGAAGCGAAAAAGCCATAGGAGCTCACAAGCAGAGACACACACATCTACAAGAAGGCCGTCCTCTCACCTGATTACCAGTGGCACACACTCAATGTTGTCCAGTTTAGATGTGAATGGTGAAGCCACAGATGCTTCAGCCTCAGACAGTGAGATTCCTACATCAGCAGCCTTCAGAGCTCCACAGTCATTGGCCCCGTCCCCACACATGGCCACGCAGTACCTATAAGAGGAAGACATCTCCTATGACAACATCCACTGGACACAGCTGACATCCCTCTTTGGCACCCATAGACCCGACAATGGATTCAAACATTCTAGGCTAGAAGTTAGCAGGAACTAAAGTGAGGTGATTATCAATGTTCCATAACATGGAACAGGGACATATCTCAAACTTCAGAAGCAATAACTCAGAATCACACTATTAGACAAGAAGTGCCATGATATGGTTGAACTTCTGGGTGGGTGGTGATTGGGGGCTTGAAGTGTTATTAACTCGTACTAAAAAACAGCTTGAAGCGTTGGCCTACAAGTTGTCTTACAGTTTGTGGTATACAGCCATGACAATTAATCATATGCCACAGTCAGCAAAAGCTAGGATAATGTTCTGGAGTGCAATCAGCAAGACACCACATCTCTGCAGACTTTAGTTCCCATTAAAAGATTCACGTTTGAAGTTTGCAGAGACATTTAGATTGTTTGTTTCAGCTGTTGTAGTGAGAATTTATTTTAATGTTTTGTGCGTAAATAAATTAAGACAATCACAAGGAAATATATAAAGTAAGAAGCAGACCATTGAGCAAAACCAAATGCAACACCAGCATGGACACAATCCACTTTTTGAAGATTTGGCCCTACTGAATCTACATATTCATTCAGTATTTGTATGGTTTTAACTAACCAAGCAGATGCACTTTTACTTACTTGGGCCTATTTCTACTTAACAGCATATCACTGTACATAGCACAAGTGGAAATGTGAGATTTGATATATTAAACGTAGGAGCAGCTCAACACTCAGGTGCTGCCACCCTTCAACCCGCCCATGTCAAGATGAGAGAAAGATGCAGAGAGGAATGAATGAGATTCTGTGCAGCTGGTAAAGAGGCTTTGCATTCTCTCAGACAGCCATGCCAAATGTATAAATACATTACAACACAAAGTCGGTGATAGCAATTGTGGGTGAGGGGAAGTCTGGAGATGCTTTGAAAGGAGTATTTGTTGAATGAGCCCTTGGCATAGTTGTAAATTGTTTGTTTTGCTTTAGCATAACAAATTTGGATACATTTGGCAATCCATCTTGCTATTCCTGATTTTGAAATAGCCTTTCCTTTATGTGCATTTGAAAACTAAATCAATGGTTGTTGTGTTTTCCTAAAGGGTTTTGTACGTTCCAAGAGGTGCAAGTTTAACATTAAGTGTATGTAAAGCATCCTCTGTGACTGTCTCTGCTGTTGGACAGAAAACTGGTAACTTTAAATTTGAATAAAATGGAAAGGAGATATAACTTTAGGTAAGAATTTTGGGTTTGTGCCTAAACGCACTTTGTCTGTGAACACGTGTAAATATGGTTCTTCCAAAGGGAGCGCATGTAAATCCCTAACCTTTCGTAGAGATGTTATTTCTACAAGGAAGGCCACCTTCCAAGTCAAAAATTGTATTTGACAGTAATGTAGTGGTGAAGTGGTGGCCCTTTAAGTCGTGTTATGACAATGTCCCAAGTGGGTACTGGAGGTGTACGAGGTGGAATTACACATTTTAATCATTCCATGAAGGCTTTGATTACAGGAATACAGAAAAGCGATTGGTGCTTTCTGTTTTGCGGGCATGCAGCAATGGCAGCTATGAGGGATATGTCAAATGTGCCTTTTGTAAGTGTAACAGACCAGTTGTTGTTTTGTTGGTGAAGAAGGGTTGATGTTTAAGGACGCAGAGTAGTGGACAAAATGTTTCCATTTAGCAGCAGAGCAAGCCCTTGTGGTTGGCCTTACTGACTCCTTTAGAACAGTCATGCATTCTGGAGGTAGATTTAGGTATCACGACTATGACCTCAGGTGCCAGATTGCAGGATTGAGTTGTTGTGTATTGGGATGTCTCATCATGCCCCAGTTGTGAGTGAGAAGGTTTGGATAGTTGGGTAGCTTCTTGCGAAGTACAGGGGATAGCTCTAGCAGTGTTGTGTGCCAAACCATGTGGGAGCAATCAGTATTAGGGTCATCGAAGTTTGTCTGGGTTTCCTGACCACACATGGAAGAAATGGGGGAGGAGGAAACGCACAAGGAAATATCACTGACCAGTTCATCCATGGAACATTCACTTTGGATAGTGAGTGTTGGTATCTGGATGAGAATTTTTAGCATTTTGAGTTTTTGGTAGTGGCAAACAGGTCAAGTGTGGGTGTTTCCCACCAGTAGAAGTATTGTTGCAGTAATGGAGGGTGTATTTCCCACTTGTGAACTTGTTGGTGTGTGCTGCTTAGCAGGCCCACAATGGAGTTTTCCTGCCCTAGCATGCATTGTGCCAGGAAGATATTTTTATATTGTTTGGCCATTTCCATATGGTCTGCGCTAGTTGTGACAGTTGTATGGAATGGGTCCCCCCTCTGTTCCAGGATGTAATACATTGCAGTTCTATTGTTCGTTTGTAGAACAACATTTATTCCTGTAATGTTTGTTAGGAACGCTTGTAGAGCCATATAGATAAATAGATGCTCCAGCATGTTGATGTGCATTGCCTGTTGTTGTAAGATCCAGTGTCCCTGAACTACAATTTCTTTCATATGAGCACCCCACCCCATGAGTGATGCATTAGTTGTGATTATTACTTGCAGGATTGGGTCTTTGAAGGCTCATCCCTTCAGTATGTTTGAGGTGTTCCACCATTGTAGTGCCTGATGGATCCTATGTGAAACCAACATTAGATCTTCCATGTTTTCCCCCTGCTTGTGACCATTGCAATGCTAAACACTCTTGGAGAGGTCTCATGTGTAGTGGTGCACGTGGCACTAACGCTATGCATGATGACATCATCCCTTGTAGGTGCATCACTGTTTTGACTGGTAGGTGACGATGTGGCTGAAAAAGACACCATTGGTTCTGGAGTATGACATCCCTCTGCGGATTGGGGTAAGCTGTTCCCAATACTGAATTGAGTATTGCTCCTTGGTAGGGTTGTACCTGGAGTGGTTGGAGATGCTATTTTGTTGCACTGATAGTGAAGTCCAATTGGTGAAGTAGATTGAACATTTTTTGAGTGTCTATTAGGCATGTGGCTTTCTTAGGACTATTGATCACCCAACCGTCTAGATTGGGAAAGATATTTATGTTTTCCCTTTCCCATTTTGCTACTACTACCGCTAAGCACTTTGTGAAAACCTCTGGTGCTGTTGTTTCCCCAAATGGTAGCGCCTTGAATTGATATAGACTTCCACTTACCACAAATCGTAGGTATTTGCGGTGCGCTGGGTCAATTGGAATGTGGAAGTAAGTGCCCTTCAGGTTTAATGTAGTCATGAAGTCGCCCTCTTGTAGTAGTCATATTACATCTTGCAATGCGGCCATATGGAAGTGTTTGAATAGTATGTAGTGATTGAGTGGTTGCAGGTCCAGAATGGGCCGAAGTGAACTGTCTTTCTTTGGTATGAGGAAATAAAGGGAGTAGACTGCTTTGTCTTAATGTTTGAGTGGGACTAATTCTATGGCTCCTTTTAGTAGCAACACCTTTACTTCTTCCTTTAGCAGATGTAGATGCTGTAGATTTAACATCTGTCGTTTTGGCGGGACATTTGGTGGCTGTTGAGTTAATTCTACGCAATATCTCTGCCTGATTTTTTTTTGTACCAACTGGTCTGATGTGATGTTTGGCCACAACTGGTAGCCTTCCCTAGATAGGTGTTTTGTGCTCATGGGGAAGTGTGGGCAAGTCATTTACTTGGTGGTGTGGAGGTGCCCTTATTGGGGATGTCTCTACCTCAGGCCCTGTTCTTGTAGCCTCCACAATATTATCCATGCCCTTGTTGGTGATATTGCTGTTGTGGATATGTGGTGTTTTCTGGGGTAGAGGCTTTTGCTGCCCCTCGCCATTGGTAACGCCGAAAGGGCTTTTACTTTTGATGTGTTGTCTGTAAGGCACCCATGGATTTGGCTGTGTCGATATCATTTATTTTCTCTAGCTGTGTGTCCAGGCAGGCCCAAAAAGGTTTTCCCATCGAATAGGACATTAAAAATGTGCTGCTGCACTTCAGATGTGAACCCGGATATGTGTAGCCATGCATGTTTACGGAGCATGATTGATGTACTGATGCCCCTTGCAGCAGTGTCAGCTAGATCTAATGCACATTTGATTGTTTAATTTGATATCTGCCTACCCTCATTTACCAGGTCTCATTTTTTGTATTCATCTGGGAGATGTTGCATCAAGTCTTGCTTCTCATACCTGGTAGCCCTATTTTGTCGGGAGAGAAGGCCAACTGAGTTGGCGATCTTCTAGTGGGTTTGCGTGCCCTGCTACTACTCTTATGCCTGCTGCATCAATTCTTTTACTTTCCTCATCTGGAGGAGACACCTCTCCAGTACCTTGTGCTGCAGCTCCCTTCCTGGCTAGGGTTAGAAGGGGATCTGCCAGGGGATGTCCCCGTATGTAAATTGGGTCAGTTGGAGGTGGCCTGTATTTCTTCTCTATACGAGGAGTTAGGACTGTGGATTTGACTGAGTCCTTGAAGATGTGTTTGGATACGTTGAGGACAGATGCTATGATTGGGAGATATTAAATTGTGCGCTCTGTGCACGAAAGAGTTTCCATTAGGAAGTCAACTGGCTCCTTTGTAGTGAGCATGGCAGCTTGTGGTACTCTGCCGCTCTTTCGATGACACTGTGGTATGAGGATGTGTCATCTGGAAGGGACACCTCAGTAGGTACTGGTGGCTCAATGTCTGGGACCACTTCATAATCATCCCATGGGTCAGGGGTATGGTGGGTACCCTGTGTTTGTTGGGTATCTGTGTCCTGAATCTCCCCCTCTTCCTCCTCTTGTGGAGAGGGCAAGTGTGTTTGTGGTAACTCTAGATGGTCGAAAGTATTGGGCTTGAGACCCTGTGTTCTTGTGGCACTATTTTTAGTGGAGGCTGTGGCAAGGATTGATCCTGAGCCTGTTTCTTGGCATTTTGTTTTACGTTTTTCCTACATAAATTGTTTCAGACCTTCAAAGACGATGCCTTGGGCTTCACTCTATCTTTGTGTATGAGTCTTTCGTTTCTTTTGAGCCGGTGGTGTGTCCTCAAACTTTGTGTGGCTTTGGTACCCCAGAGGTGAGACTTTTTTTCTGGCCGGAAGAGTGTCCATGTTGTTTTTCAGTCCTCTAAACCGAGGACTGTTTTGATTCTGAGGCGCTCGAGCCTGAGCATTTCTTTGGATCCGATGATTTTCTTGGTGCCACAGCCTGATTGACATCCGTCGGTGCCAATGTGTCTGCCGATGCCGACTTATGCTACATGGCTACTTGTACTTCGATGCTGGCGTAGTAGTGCCAAATGCAACACAAAAAGATGATGGACGGAATGTTGATCATTGTCAAACAAACACAAGGAGATGATGGACGGAGCGCTGAAACCTTTCAGACACTCACCCCCAGTCACAGATCTGGGTTGAATCTATCATCGTTCTTTAGCTCACTTTGCCACTACAGTTCAGACCCTGTTATATGCAAATCAGTCTAGACCCTGTGACACATGGGAACAGTCCAGCCCGAACTGCCAAGCCAGGTCTTCCCTGGACCGGAAACAAGCATACTGGGTCAGTTTCGGGATAACACCCCATACCAGCCAGGCTAGCTTGAATCCAGTGGCAAAGTGAGCAAGGGACCCATGTCAGGGCATAACCTGTCAAATTAGGGCGAACAAAGCAAACACAAGGAGATGATGGATGGAGCGCTGAAACTTTTCAGACACTCACCCCCAGTCGCAGATCTGGGTTGAATACATCATCGTTCCTTTGCTCAGTTTGCCATCCCAGTTCAAACCCAGCTATATGCAAATCAGTCTTGACCCTGTGCCTCATGTGCTGCAGGCCAGCCCGAACTGCCAAGCCAGGTCTTCCCTGGACCAGAAACAAGCATCCTGGGACCAGTTTCTGGATAACACTCCTCATCAGCCAGGCTAGCTTGAATCCAGTGGCAAAGTGAGCAAGGGACCCAAGTCTGGGCATACCCTGCCAACTTAGGGCGAACAAAGCAAACACAAGGAGATGATGGACAGAGCGTTGAAACTTTTCAGACACTCACCCCCAGTCAAAGATCTGGATTGAATCCATCGTTGTTCTTTAGCTCACTTTGCTACCCCAGTTCAGACCCAGCTAAATGCATCACCCCTCATCAACCAGGCTAGCTTGAAACCGGTGGCGTAGAGAGTACGGGACCCATGAGTGGGCATACCCTTCCCACTTAGGGTAAAAATTCAACACAAAAAGATGATGCCCCGAAACTGGTCCCAGGGTGCTTGTTTTGAGTCCTGGCTTGGCAGTTCGGGATGGACTGTTCCAATAAGTAGCAGGGTCAAGACTGATTTGCATATGGCTGGGTCCAAACTGGGCTAGTGAGGAGTGCAAAAGAATGATGGATTAAAGCTAGATCTTTGTGAGTGGGGTTGAATGTTTGAATTGTTCAGCATTCTGTCCATCAATTGTTCCTTTGGCTTAGTGCCAAAGCCATCCCCGTGCTGTGGCCTTGTTGCTGAACTAGGATCAAGAACGTTCTTGTCCCTTCTCAGCTCCTAAGCGTGCTCACGGTGTCGGCCTGAGCACGAGGGCTGTTGCACACCATGGTGTGGCAGGTGGTGGAGGGGATTGTAAAATCTTCTTTACACGAGGCATTTGCCAACATTAGACCTTCCCATAGACTCTTCACTTGAGACCAGTAGTCCAAGAGACAATGCTGTATTGGGTACATGTGAAGCCGGGCATAAGGTGCTATGGCGATAAAGGAAAACATCATGCCACAAAACTGCATTAAGGTTCTAACTGAGAAGAGGCTATGGCTGGAAAAGAGGTAAGAGCTTCTCTATCGTGGTAACTTCTGTGCAATTTCGGGTAAAGTATAACGTGCCTTCCGAGTGCGGGCCGTCGTCTCCTAGTTCCCAGCGCAGCGTGTATGTCGCATATTTTGAACAGAGTGCTGTAACCGAAATGTCACAGAAGTTGCCGCAATAGGGAGAAACTTGTTAAAGTTATAATAGCGACAACATGCTGTATAGGACATAGAGACACACTGAATAAGAACGAAGATGTGTTTTGTTTCAATCTATTTTGAAGAGACCTGCAATGCACTTTCTTGTGGGTCAGTGTCGTATGTGGGTTCTCTTGCAGCATTGGTGTTACCTAGTCACAAACAGAGAAGCACTCCACCTGGATAAGCAAGTTACTCTATTTTGGAACGCAACTCTCCAGGTGTAAAGCTGTCACGCAGTCAATTATTTTTCTTGGTGGGAGTATGAGACTGATGCAACCCCAAAACATTACAAAAAATTGAATATCTAGTGAGTGCTACCACCTAAAGAGAAACAGTAATGGATTAACAATTAAGAAAATTTAGACAAGTATACACAAAAAAAAACCCACAAAAGCAGAATACTGCTTTTTCTGTGGCTGATATAGGACCCAATATTCAACCAGTTAAGCACTAGTCACTGCAAAAATAAAGAACACAGGATTCTATAGCCAACCGTATCCTATTGAGAAATGGCTGTGCTGGACAGCCTCAAAATATATATTGCAGGTTCAAGAGCTTTTAATAGGTTTGTAAACAGACTCTGTCAATAGTATAGAATTACCAGGTAGAGAGATTTACATTATCCATTTACGTATAATCTGTGTGTCCACCACCCCTATGTATTTGACTCTGACAACAAACTGGACAACTCAGAGGGTAAGAGACCCTGCTGCTGAGTTTCCAGCAAAAACTGTCTAAAAATATTTTTAGTGACGCATCTCCCTCAACAGTGGGCACAGATTCTAACAATTTAAATGTATACAATGCATTCACTACATGCCTGCCAGGTAACACAAACCTGATTGAGTGTGTGCTGTGGTGAATACTTAGAAAAATGAGATTCTACAGAGTTAGAGAAAAGGGCACTACAAATAGTTGGTCCTTTCCTTGTGGTAGACTTATTGGGGTGGTAAGTGATTTTCCTTCCACTGTCCTTGTGAGACACCTTCACAGCCCTGCTTCTATTGTTGGCTAAGCACAGAATGGCAATTCACTAGGGCAGACTTCAATGTCGCAGGGCTGGATCAAGGACTTACTCTTCTGCAACAACCTTTCAGACACCTATTCCACACTCTTACCAGCCAAGTCGCAACTTATAGACATTTGGTCCCCTCTGAGACAATATGTATTATCACAGACACAGCCAATAGTTGGGTACAGCTGCTGAACCCCATTATTGCACCAGTGGGTGGGTGATTCATTTGCCGTTCGGTGGCTTCGGCGAGACAGAGGGTGTGGGAAGCGGTAGTGATTGAAAAAATTGGCTAGTGAAGGAGAGAGACAGTAAAAAATAGAGAAGAGGGAGAAAAAAGTGGAATAAGGTGCAAGAAATAAAATAAGGGCAGTGTGGAGGGTGGCAATGCATGCTTATCAAGTATTGTAGAATTTGTGCCCTCAAATGCATCATTTAACATTCATATATCAAAAATTGGGCTAGAGAAGTTCCTGTCCTCGCTGGGCAGTTCAGCTCAAAGTCACTGGACACTCTCGAGTTCAGGCCTCTAAACTGGCACACAGACTATCCCTGATATCTAGGTGAAGGATGATGGAGCTGCTCAAACAGGCTTGTATTTATCTTATCTCGAGGGCACTGGCAAGAAGTCAGAATCAAAATGCAATTTGGCGCACCAGCAAGGACACCTTCAACAAGGCAGCCTTCACTCTCTACCACCACCTGCTGAGGGTAACAAACAAGACAGCCATTGCCACATGCATTGAAACCAGCGCCAACACCACCAAGGAACTTTTCAACATCTTTAAGGAATTCTAAAATATGGCTGCCAGCTAATACAACATCACATCCTCACGAAAGCTGTGCGGCAACATCACCAACTTCTTCAACGACAAGATCACAACCATTAGCAGAAAATTCGAACCCCAACACACACCTATGGACTTCTTCGATAGATATGCAAGCAAAGCCACCAACAGGAACCACACACTTACCACCTGGAACATCCTCTTCACCCAGGACACCACCTCCACCATGAAATTCACAGACCCATGCCTGCACCACATCTTCAACCTTGGCAAACAAAGGATTGGCAAGAAACTCACCACCCTACTCAACACTATCACCACCACAACATTTCCTGTTGCCTGGAAACACACAGAAGTCAAACCTCTACTCCAAAAACCCTCCGCTGACCCCAGCTAACTCAAAAACTACCGGCCAATCTCCCTGCTCCCATTCTCTGTGAAGGTACTGAAAAAGATCAACAATCAACTCATGGCACTCCTGGAGCAGAACCAGCTACTCCACACCTCCCGACCCAGCTTCCGCAGCAACCAGAGCACCCAACCTGCCCTATTCGCAGCCACTGATGACATCTGAACCCTCCTCGACAGAGGGAAAAACAGCAGCTTTGATCCTCCTCGACCTCTCAGCAGCCTGTGACAGCATATACCACCACAATCTAATCGAAAGACTCCACCAAATCGGTATCCATGAAGACGCCCTTGGATTGATCAACTCCTTTATGACCGGAAGAATCCAGAGGATCCACCTCCCACCTCTGAACCCAAGGAGATCACCCGAGCTGTTCCCCAGGTCTCAGCCCCAAGCTCCTCAATGCATATATGACCCAGCTGGATAACATCTTCTGATCTAGGCCCGGGCGGATCTCGTGGTGTTTCATGGAACAAAACTGATCACCCAATGTTACACGATTTTTGCAGGAAAGCAGGAACAAGAGCAATGCCAGGATGACAACAACATTAGGCCAAGTACGTGCATGACATATAGGCTAATACGAATGATAATTTTAACAATTTACAGCAAACCATGCATGACATTTATTCTTGAGGGGCGCTGAGCAATAAACGAGCCAGTTGCTACTGTTGAAAAGATACACACAGCCAAACGAAGAGATCTCGTGGTGACATAGTGTGTTCTGAGTGCCTCTCAGGGATAACACGAGTCAAGCCGTTGCTGAGGGTGAGAGCATGCAGAAAAAAGCAGCAGGGCCTGTGTAATGAGAGCTCATCGGAAACGCACAGCTCATTGCAGCATTAGGCATTTGCTTAATGTTTCACCTAAATGCATGCTGTCTTCTCGAGACGAAGTGCAGAGCCTCTAGTCTGCACCGGCTTATTCAAACGGAGCACCGGAGAGGACAGAGCAGGCAGGCAGCAGGGGACCAGCTGGAATCTGGTGGAGAAAGTTAAAGCTGTCTGATGCACCTCACATCCGTAGACGCCGGAAAGTAATTTTTGGCTTTTAAAGTCTATCATCTGAATTAGGTGCGTCCTTGTGCCTTGGTAAAGCGCAGGGCATCCGTGTTTTTAACTCCATAAACCCTGCTCCTTAACCAAAATAAAGAAGTCCTTTTGCGCCCTGAAGTCATTTGCCCACACCACCCTAAAAGTGAAATCTGTAGTCTGTAATTTCTCCCCAATAAAGCAAGCATCCTGTACTCTTGCAAGTCATTTGCCACTTCTTACGGGTACTTGCCGTTATTCAAGCGTACGAGGATCTTTCTCTGATAATACCATTCATCAAACCAGCGGCCAATTTCATTTCGAAATCGCATACCTTTCGTCACCAACTTCCACTGGAAATGCATATCTCACGGGATTCAACCGCGGAAACATAGAGCTGTCCTACACAGTTACCATCTTATGATCAGGCATGCGTCATTTTGCTGCATTAGTTCAGCGTTTGCCTTAAGCTATGATGTCGCTGCTCAGAAGACCGGACACTAGGCGAGGGAAGTACAGTTCATCTCAGTGTCTAGTGTCTCAGAGTAAACTAAGAATCTCTGACATGCACCTCACCTAATAGCTCTAATTAGGGGTATGGGCACCGGTAGACTCCACTACACTGTGGTTGGCGAAGTTTTTCCGAACTTCGCCCTCCAAGCAGAACATGGCGTGTCAAAACTCCGCACACTCAACCAGCGGAGCAGAGTTTACTACACACCCCTGGTCAGATCCCAGGGTCTCAACATAATTTCCTATGCAGACAGCACCCAATTCATCCTCTCACTCACCGATGACCACACCAGAACCAACTTCCACAGATACATGATAAACGTCGCCAACTGGATAAAGAACGACTGCCTGCCGCTGAACACAGGCAAGATGCAAGTACTGATCTTTGGCAACAGCAGCAACACACCAAACAACTCCTGTTGGCCATCAGACCTAGGACCCACACCCACTCCCTTCTAACCACACCATAAACCTCAGAATTATCAATGACAACAAGCTCACCAGGAAATCACAGATTAACGCCGTCTCCTCCGCCTGCTTCCTTACAACACATGAGATGCACCGGGACACAAGCCCTTATCACCAGCTGACCGGAATTCCCCACTACGTAGGAATCACAACACACCTTCTACAGAGACTTCAGACCATAGAGAACGCCGCAGCCAGACTCCTCCTTGGCCTTCCGCAACGAACCCACATCACACTCCACCTCAGGAAACTCCACTGGCTCTCCGAACAGAAGAGATGCCAATTTAAGCTGCTGACCCACGCACACAAGACTCTACTCAACCAAGGACTACACTCCACCGCCCTTTCACTTGCCCATACTTGTTCTCCCACATCGCAGCAAAGACGTGGAACAGCCTTCCCACGCTTCTCCAGATCATCTCACTTTCGAAATTCTGAAGGGGCCTCAAGACTAGGCTGTTCGAATAAGCCTCTGGCGTCTGTAAGCGCCTGGATCGGGTGATTATCCGAGCTTTATAAAACATGATTGATTGAGTTTGTTTTAAGTTCTCCAGTCACAGAAAGTGCATGATTTATCTCTGCCCTGACATTGGTGCACGTTTCCAGGCAGGTAATCTAGGATCAGGCTGGTCAGAATTGGTTAAGAAGATGTGTGAATTAGAGGTGGGACAGTCAAACATAGCTCTGTGTTACCATGCAAAAACCTGCACAACAAAGTGGAAATTAAAGTTTCTGGTACAAGCAGAGAAAGCTGTTTTAAAGGGAAGGTATTTCTACCTCAGCACACCAGAATGCTCCAGTTTTGTGAAGTGGGCCCTGATCAAAGGAAAAGCTTGATTTTATCTAAAGACAAGGCAGGCCTTCAGTCTGTAACTCATACACAGCATTACAAATGGACAACAGCCATTATACAATCCCTAACAGCACCCATGTGAACCACAAACATCATATATATATGATGAGGAATGGGGAGAAGTGTTGCAATGTCTGATGGAGGTGGCAACTAGATCCAGTTTGAGACTGGTGTAACTCAAAATACTGCACCGAGCATATTTCACCTGTCATTGTCTCCTCCACATGGGAAAGGTTAGTGACGATAGATGCCTGCAGAACTGTGGCCAGAGAGGCACATTAGCAAATGCACTTTGTGACTGTCCTAGAATATGGGTATACTGGTCGCGGTAAGGGGATGTCTGTCAAGCATGGTGGAAGACGAACTTGACAATGACTACGACTACACCGCTGGCTTTACTGGGGATATGGGGTGACCAAACTCTTCCTAAATATACCACCCTTTTTTGTAATGTGGCACTAGCAGTGGAAAGGCGGGATGTTGTCAAAATGTGGGGCAGCAAAGAAAGTCCAACAATAGTTCAATGGATTATGAGGATGGATTAGTGTATGAATACTGAGCACACAGTCTACAAATCCAGGGGCTCTCCTAAGAAATTCGAGAAGGTCTGGGGTCAATGGTGGGAATAGAGAGTGCTGGACTAACGGGATCTTGACACAAGATCTTTTAATGTGACGCATGAAAGATGTAACGAGGTGTCTTGTAAGTGTCAAATTGGTCTACTTGTAAGTGAATGTTCATTAAAAATTAATAAATATCTTTAAAAAAATAATTAAAAAAAACAATGTTTAAGACAAGGCTGGAAAGAAGGAGTGAGAAAATAGTACAGGTAGATAAGAGAGAGTGAACAATGGGAGAGAATGAGAACCGGTGGATTGAGGAAGTGAACAAAAACATTAATAAAGTGAGGACCAGTGAGATTAGATGTAGAGGAGTCTGTATGTGGGTTCTTTGCAGAGGAAAGTATGAGGTGAGAAGTCTGGGTATTTATAGAAGAGATGGATATTTCTAGGACATCAGATGGTAGTTCTTCTACAAAGTCTAGGCTTGGTGCAACAGTTGTCTTGGGAGCTTGGGGCCATGGAGATTTTTCTTGTGAATTCAAAGGAAAACAAAACAATTGCTTATTCCATTATGTTTTTTCACGCTGCATCGAGGCATGCAGAGAGGAATCAAGAGTGCTTTTATGATATGTAGAAAGTTGCAGAAAAACATTTGCCTACCTTGGGATCTCACTATTCTTAGCACCAACGCATGAGGAGAGGGGTGCAGTGAGGAATCCCCACAAAGACATAAAAAACAAATAACTTTTGCTTCCGATGAATACTCCTTCCGCTGATTCCTCACTGAATGAGTCCCAATGTAAAGCACTCTGGAATGTGGTATTGAATAGTGACAGTTAGGCAAGGAAGTCATGGCACAAAGCCCTTGCAAAACATCCATTACTGAATGCCAGCGCCAGCAATGCTATGCAAAGGTGTGTGACAAAGACAGAGGGGGCAATTATCAATCACTAGGATGCCCCTGGTGTGGGAGTAGAAGTTGCCATGGTTTCCGTGGAGTGCACATGAATGCCAGTCAGAGAAACTTTCTTGGTCAAGGTATAAAATCAATATATATGTGGTGAAATTGAATGTGTTGGGACTGCTTTAACTTTCATGGCCCTGGCAAGGGTCACAAAGTGCTGATTATCCTCTCTTGTACTGTGTGATGGATGCAATTAGACACAACATGCATAGAATTCAATCATGTAATCTCTCCTCTCCATGGATGGGGTGAAAAGGAAAGATGGATCGCAGGGTGATTTGAATGGCTCGTTTGCAAGGCAGATACAATCTTGGTATGCAGAAAGGGCAAAGACAAAGCACCAGCAAGTCTAGAATGAAAACAGTGAACGGTAGCCATATCGAAAGGGCCTGTAATTCACTGACCCTATGGGACGAAAGTTTGGCAGCCAAAACACAACTGCAAAGAAAGCAAACAGAGCAACTGTACATCAATTCGAAAAGAGAAGCCGTAAAAAATGTTAACACCAAATACTATGTCCACTGTAGAATAATAAAATGCAGGGAAGGTGATAAATATAGAAGTACCTTTACAAAATTTAACACTAAGAGAGACCAAAACACAGATGATTGATCACAGAGACACACATGGGTAGGCAAGCAGTCAGATATCACTTCACAGTAGCAACTGGCAAGCCGTGGAGGGCAAGCAAATGCACAAACTGCATATTGTCAGGAAAAGGCCTTTAGACATGCACCAAGCAACACATTGGTGAGCAGAGATGGATTTTGCAATGCTTTTAAAGTCAATCAACCTGATGTCTGCCTCTTTTGGTGGTAAACAGAATGTTTGCAGCTGGCACCACTCAATCTCCATAAATGCAGTTGAAGTGTCAGAGGATTAAGGTGGAGGATCGACCACCTGGTAGCAAAAATAGGTTTACCTTGTGTAGAAGAGCAAGAGGGGATGAATGCTGAGTTCCAATAGACAAGCATTCTTCCAGCCCAATCTTTGGCAATCAGGATAAGTCGTGTTTTATCTTTCCACAACTTCTGCAGGACTTTTTAAAGAAGTGGGATCGGCTGGAATACATTAAGCTGACCCAGCTACCACTTGAACTTTAAGGCATCGCCCAGACAACTATTCAGAGGGAAATGTGTGCCCCAAAACTGAGGAAACTTCCTGTTCAGGGCCTTGTGGAAAAGATTAACACATGAACATCACAATCACAGAAAAATCAGGTTCATCACTTTGGGATGAAGTTCCCAAACGAGGTGCTCTACAGAGAGGTGAGACAAGTCACCGGCTGTCACATTTTGTATACCTGCATGCTAGGGCCACTATCAGGAAGAAGTCTCTCTGCAAGGCCTGCAGGCGTATGGCCTTAAACACAGGGTCCAAGAACTCACACCTCCCTGTCTGTTGATACAGTGAATTGTGTTTGATAGAATGTGAATGGTGCCTCTTGAGATGCAAGAGAGAATGCCATCATTGAAAGGTGGGCTGCACACTACTGAATATTTATATACAGTTGTTGGCACAACGCAGACCAAAGACCCTGTTCAGCTATGTCGCCTGGATCAGTGCCCCAGGCCAAAGAGAAGACAACCCACAGCCAGCTTGGAGGGACATATCAGGGAGGACAGAGTGTGAGTTTTGTAACCGTGAGACTCCCTGATGCTTGAGCACTGCTGTCTTCCTCAAACCCCATCTATCATGTGGTACCAACTGTATGCATGAGGCCATCAGGCCCAGCAAGTGGAGGACTCGCAAAACTGGAATGGTAGTTCTATTCAGTAACATCTGAATCATGTCCTGAATATCTACAGTCCATTGAGGAGGAGGAAACATGTTTATACAGGTTATGTCCAGCACTGCACCTATGAAGGTCAGCCTCAAATCAGAAGATGAGTGGAAACTTTAGAAGCTCCAGCTTGGCATGTTATGGCCTTTAGGTCCAACACAGCACCAAAAGGAGCAACTCCTGCTGGAGGGTCTGGACTTTCTGGGAACGCTGCCATTAGGGTTGGCCCAAGAAAAAGCCCTGGAAGCACAATACTGCTTGTGGATTTGTTTCGCAGGGGAGGCCAAGCCAAACATGTGCACTGTAGCATAACTATTCTTAAAGCATTTGAGGGAGGAGTCAGCCTTCTCTCCAAAATGCCACTCTCCATCGACCAATATGTCCATTAGTGTTGGAATGTATCAAGGCATGTCATTTTAATAGTAACAGCCATTGCCATAGATCATTTCACTGCGTTAGCAGAATTCTGGCTTCACTTCAAGATTTGTTAGGAGGCATCTATGCCCTCACTGACCAGGTCAGGTAAGGGCTTCTTCATGTGGTCTCCAAGACTGATTGCAGCCATTTTAGCCATCTCCCACAAGGTGTAAACGTACTGACTAAGGAGTGATGTGACATTCATTATGAAGAGTGGCTTCAAGAAAAGACATGGTCATGGAGTCAAGTACCATCGACTCATGATCAGGAGGAATAGCGGCGAATGAGATAGAATTTAGATGTAATTTGCCAGAAGATGTCTGTGCCACTTAGCTTTATGGCAAAGCATGTGTTGACAGAAATTTAGGGTCAGAAGGCACATGTGCATGGAACAATACAATCTGTCTGTGGACTGCCAGTCCAACCCAGGTTGCTCCTAGGCAGCCAGTACAAGTGCAAGAGTATTTATTAACTGACAGCAATGGTTGCAAAGTCAGAGAGGATGGCTGCAGGATTTCAGTTAATTATAGGACTTCAGCTCAGCAGAGGTTAGGGACTATTACAGTATCTCCACTGCTTTCATTACTAAAGAGGTAATAGAACAGATGCCTTCCAAAAGAATCTCTCAAGGCTAAATATTGTCCCTTTCTGGTGATGTATCATGGCCACTTGCATTTTGGAGGTTCAAGTAAACTCCAACATCGGAATTATAAATAGGAATGAGGTTCTCAACATTTTCTCCGTGCACCCATAATACTTATTGAGTGTATCAAAAGCAGTGTGATGTGCCCAAGGGGTTTCATCACCCAGGACCATTTCTGGGCCATAAGGAGGCACTGTGAGAGATGTTTGCCATCTAAACAGACAAAAACCTTTTTCTTTTGCTATTTGGGTAAGGCCAGCTGACTTCAAAGGGGCAAGCTGTCCTAAAATCAGCCCCAAAGGGGGCAAATGTGATAAAGTCAGAGGCTGTGGAAAAGGAACACGAGCCAATGCCAACATAGGTAAGACGTTCTTCAGCTCTTCGGAAGCAGAACCTAGGCCAGAGCCTGTGGAGGCACAGAGTCCGGCAACATCAGTCACTGGTATCACCGACGCAGCAAGGTCAGGCCCATCCTTGGGTAGCAGCCCAGATGTGAATAGGTTTGTACTGAAAATGGCTTGACAATATTCCTCTACCTCAAAAAGGTTGGCTGTTTGAATCAGGAACTCAAGCTTTATCTTCTTCAAAACTGGATTCAGCTCCATGGTGAGGAAAAGACCAGTGTTTAAGAACAGTGTCACTGTGGTTCTGAACAGTCCTGAGAGTGTGGGAGGTCTCACTGAGGTATCACAAAGGGTTTAGGTGGAAACATATGTACTAAACCTATTAGAAAACATATAAAAGGTGACTTAAACAAGGAAGTTGGCCCGGTAAATGCAAAATGACCAAAAGGGCTGACAAATAATCTCTGACAGTGCCCACTGCAAGTCGGGCTAAAGACAACACAAAAAGCAAGACATCCGAAAGCTTTGCCTGTAATCGGTCCATATAGCAGCAACCACACTGGACCACATACCTATCTTAGCGCAAACAAATTTTGAGGTGGAAGCGGCTTTGGGAGGGAGGATGAATGCAGCCGCCGCTCAAATTTCCATTCATGGAGGTGTAGACTCTTCAGGCCTGCCCTGCCCCTACGACAGAAGATCTCCCAAAGACACAGCCAGATCTGAGGATAAATGCTAATGCCCAAGACCTCCAGGTATCACACTCAATCCAAAGACATTAGGATGTCTTGGGCACAGTCATTCCAGATTTTCTTCAGAACTCTGGGATGGATAGGCATTGGCAGGGAAGCATACAGGAGTCATGTGCTCCACTCTAGGAAGAATGTGTCTCTGAGGGAGAGTCTTCTTCTGAACTTCAGCACATAAGTGTTAACATTGAGCACCCTCAGCAGTGGCGACGAGATCAAACCAGGGTTCTCCCTATTGCTGAAAGCCACCATGTGCCACCTTGGGTGTAACTGCCATTCGTGCTCTGCTAAAGTAAACAAAAAGTGATTGGTGGGATGCTTGCATAAATCTTAGCCACTTGTAATTACTTAGGGTTACAGGTTGTGCCATCATGTTTGCCTACAACACCACATCAGATTAGACCAAGCCATATGCAAATCATCCTTCTGAAACTGAACATGATCAACCCCCAGTTGGGGCTCTCCAGCAGGGATCAGTTTGGCTCCAGTAGGAAAGTGAGCATGGGACCCAAGTCTGGGCACACCAGTTGCACTAAAGTAAACAAAAAAAGTGATTTGTAGGATGCTTGAATTAATCTCAACCACTGGCGTCCAGTGCTGCAGCCCAGTCCGCTGTTTTTTTCCCACAATGCCACCCAGAAATATGCAAATCAGCCTTGACACAGCTTGACCTGCTAGGCATCGCTGGCTGAGTTCATCCACCCTAGCATTCAAAGATTCCAGCAGGTGTTTACGGATAGGGAATAGAAGTGTGCGCCAGCACAAGTATAGGAAACAGCTAGCAACACACACTTTAAGCTAGCAAAGTTCTTTTATCTGCACCGTGCTCATCTTACACCACAGCGCCTGCACAAGATCTTCTCGGCCCATTCGGAGGACTGCTCTAGGTGCGGCGGGACCTCTGCTACCTTCCTACACATGACATGGGGTTGTGACAGGTTGGGGGACTACTGGGCAAAGGTGGTGAGGGACCTTCGGAAGATTATGGGCACCCGGATTGAGCTCACAGTCCATCTGAGTATGGTTGCCCTCCTACCAACCCCCACAAAGGGGAGGACGATGAGGCATATATTTGCTTTGCAGGGACTGGTATTAGCTAGGAGAGGCATAGCTATCCATTGGACTAAACCTGAGCCATTTCTTTCTGTCACACAAATGGCTGGCAGACTTGTGGAGTGGGCTGTAGCGGAGGAATGCAGACTGAAAACGGTTCAAATTGACGAGTAGAACTTTGGGGTGAGATACTGGAACGTCTGGTGGATGAGGCGCAAGAGGATTGGGAACACAGTCCAGTACCCCCTATCAAAAGTATAGAGACCCCTGGAGTGGCAGCCTGTATGTAAAGTACTATATGCAGATGTGTGGACACAGCAAGAGTATGCGAGCTCCAGAGGGTGGCTGTAGAAGGAGACATATGCAGGGCCTGGGCCAAGTTGGTATGTGCTTTTGATTATAAATTTAATGATGTGGTATGTTAAAACTATCCCCCACAGTCCCACCTGCCAGTGGGTCCAGGGGAACGGTCTATTGCATCTGTGGGGTAATGCTACGTTACACTGTTGGAATGTTAATGTTGTACATTTTTATTTTTAAAACATTATATGAAAAAAAAATTACATCAGAAAAAAAAAATCCCACCCGGTGGTTCACAGTCAGGAAAATGCCCCGAAGACATTTCCAGAGGGGGAGAGCTTCTTATCACAGGAGCCCACCACACCTTGATTATTGCAACACCACATGTCAGTGGTGTTGTTGTGGAAATCTGAACCAGCCTCCTTTTGATGGTCAGAAGGAAGGCTTCCAGCTCTAAGCAAATGGTCTGTAACTCCAACAAGTTGATGTGGTGCCAGACCTCTGCTGGAGACTTGAGTCCTCTGAACTCCTCTCTCAGGTGATCTTCCCAACCCAGCAGTGATGCGTCTGTCACCACCGTAAACTCTGGGTAGGAAAAGGAGAGACCTCTGTCATTGGTCCAACTACAGCGGAGCAGCCACCACTGTAGGTCTTTTGCAGTCTCTTCTGAATCCTGGGTGGAATCGGACAGGGTTTGTTGGTGCTGAACTCACTAAGACTTGAGGTGCCATTGCAGAGCCCACATGCCACATCCAGTGTATTCAACAAGCAGGATGCAAGAGACTCACAGCGATCTAGGATCGAGGCGAAAACATCTGGATGATAGCCAAATTGTCCTGGAATCGTTAACATGGTGAAAAGGCTCAAAACTGCACAGTATGTAAAATGGTTCCGAAAAATGGGAACATCTGCGAAGGAGTCAAGTGTGACTTCTTCACATTGATCGAGAACCCCATAGATGTTAAGAGGTTTGCCGTCGTCTAGAGGTGGTCCACGACCAATTGTCGCACGCCAGGTGTCAACAGGTATTTGTCAAGGTAGGGTAAGATTGGTATACCCAACTACTGATGATGTGCTGTGACCACAGCCATCACTTTTTGTGAACATCTGAGGGGCACTAGTGAGGCCAAAGGAGAGCACAAAACTCTGACAATGCTCTTTGTTCACCATAAACCACAGATAAGACCTGTGGGGCTGCATGATGGGAATATGGAAATAAGCATCCTGCAGATCCTGTGGCCCCATCCAGGGTCGTGGCTCTGGACAGATCGAACCAGGGCCTGCGTGAGCATTTAGATATTTGTCCTTTTTCAGGAAGAAATTGAGGGCGAGGATCTAAAAAATGATGAGGACAGCGCCCTTCTTCAGCACCAGCAAATAGGGACTTCCAGTCCCTATTCCCAATGCCGGAACCCTCGCTATGTTTGTCCAAAAGAGCCTGGACTTCAAGCTGTAGAATGGGCAAATGGCCCCCCGAAAGCTCTCTGATGTAGATGGAATATGCTGCAAGTCGGACAAGAAGGGCAGAGTGTAAACCTGTTGGACTATTTGTATAGTGGGGATATGGGATTCACCTCGTACATTGCTAAGTTAGCCTAAGTTAGTATAAGCTTGGCTGCCATGTTGCCGCTTTTGCACAAGTTTCTACATGACTTTTTTTTTTGCAAATCTTCTGCCTGTGCTCGCTCACATGGGAACCATCTACCTTTCACGTTTCTTGCTGTACTCTTTGGTCTTCGTCCGCACAGCGTTCAAGGTTGAAAAACAATGTGCTGTGTTAATTTGCTTTGGTCAGTCCAACGCATGTTAGACATACTACAGCTGTACTACTGAAAATCGAGTGCTTTTAATATGGCTTTGCAGGCATGTTAGGCACTAGGAGAAAACCTTTGCAAAGAGAAGAGCTCTGTTTGTCCGAAGATGTAAATCTTTGCATCTAAACCTGAAGGTATGGGGTCCCCCTGACAAAGCCCAGAGGTCTTCTATAATTATTATAAACTAGTTCCTAGCACGGGGAGGGTGGCAAGGCACATTAGGCCTTTTTTCCACTAGCTGTATAAAATTATATCCCCGTTCGTATTTTATGGAATTGTAACAATGCTCACTATATTGAGTTTATGCATTTTGCTGCTAGTAGTGGCTTGTGTACTGCATTATAGAGCACGTTAGCTAAAATAAACATTTTAAACTATACCGTGGCTCTGATTACTTATGTTGTGGACAAGTATGAGTGAGTTGGCGAAAGAGTTTTCTTGCTCCCGCGATTCCTGAGAGAGTTGGAGTGACATGTTCTAGGATGTCTAATCATTGGTATCTTTGCTGTAGTACGGAGAACAAATGAGACACTATAGCTAGTCGAATTGGGGTTCCGGGCACTAAGGTGGGCTGTTGGTACACCACTATACACTGAGGTCCTGGTTTCTTGCGTGTAGTTCTGTATATGTGCAGAATCCCTGCAAAATTTGGAGGACCCACTTGTCGGATGTAATGCTTTGCCACCTTTGGAGGTAAAAACACATCCTTCCGGCTAAAAGGTGGTCATATGCTTCTGAGGTAAAACTAAAGCAGCTTGGAAGCTGAAGCAGGAGGGGCAGAGGACTGGGTAGTACACTGTGGCTGCTGACCTGGGCATTGTCGGCTGGATCCCTGACCCAAGCTTCAAAAGGAATGTGGAGCCTGCTGCTGAGGTGGCAGGCTTTAATGTTGTCTGTAAGCCATGCCACTTCGAAGCCTCAAAAGGGGGTGGAATTGTTGGAGATATTGTTGCATGGGTGCAGAAAGGTCAAGGGAGTGCGCTTTGGTCCTGCGTTCTCTAAAGCACTTCAGTGCAGAGTCTGCTTTGTCTCCTAATCGACAGCTGCCATCAAATGGCATATCCATTAATGACGCCTGGACACCAAACAAAAAATAAATGCATCTCATCCACACGTTGCACCGAAGCATCATGCTGGTACCAACAGCCCTGTCTAAACAGTCGGTGTCTAGTCCTGAACAGATGGCATACTTTGCTGCACTTTAGCCACACCAAATGATTTATGGTAGGTTGGTGCAGGAGCCATCTGGGACTGCTGGCAAGATCTCTCACCATGTCTCACAATGCATGCAAGCATTGTCCAAGGAGATATCTAGCATTGACAGACCGAAAGACAATACTGACTGAGGAAAGCATCTTTTTCCCACATGACCTGATACACTTTGACACTCTATCAGGAAGAGTTGTAGGGAACATGTTTGGGGTCACCCTACTTGTAGAGCACTAGTCTATCAGGTGTGGGATGCTGAGTGAGGAAAGCAGGGTCACATGGGGTAAGTCGGTGGAGACTCGCCAATAGCCCATTTAAGATGGGCAAGAGCAAGTTGCAGTTAATGTGCTCTTTAACAGGTCCATGAGGGACCTTTGTCGAAGCCTGCCACGGCTGCATAACTGCTGTCGAGACATTGGTTGTAACCTCTATGGATGATAGCTGCAGATCTAAAAGTACGGCTGCATGACTGACCAGTACAGCAAATGATGCAGATTCTTCTGTTGAGGCACTGGGTAGGAACCCAAAACCTGGGTTAGGGAAAGCATCCAAAGTAATAGCCTCTTGTAATCCATAAGTAGGTTTTCATCATCATACCAGCGGGTTTCGTCATCCCCATCATCATCACCCAGGCCATATTGGCTGTGATCAGAATCTGATCAAAAAAGGTTGTGGGGTGCTTATTAACGACCCCTAGGTAATGGGAATGTCCGGAGTCTGAATTCTTACTGGCTGCATTGGGACTTGGGAGAACGTGACTATTGTCGATGTCGTTGTAGATTAGTTTCAGAGTCGTACAAAATAATTGGGTCACTCTACAGCATTCACAGCATCAATGTGGTCGGAACCAGTGTGGATCTTAGCGCCAGAATCAAAGCTGAGTTGGGCATCAGCCTCAGAGTTGGGTCAAATACCGCAAGTCAAGAGGCACAGACTGTGTTGAGGACGGATTCTCTGACAGTTTTACATCTGGAGGCCTCCTCAGATCTGTGAGGCCTGATGGCACATCGGCGGGAGCTGGAAGGGTGCCAAATATTCGCAGCATAGATTCCTAGAAAGCCTCTATCTGCTACAATGCCATCAACTGACCCAGGAATACTGAGTGCATCATAATAAGATGGGGAATAGGTTCCTTGGTAGGGGACTGAGACAGAGGCACCACGTGACTTTCTGGCCGGAAGTGGAAGGATGGGGAGGAGTCTTGCTTTGTTTTCTTTATTTTCTTTTACTTCAACTAACCTGAGGATTTCAAAGGCGAGGAAGATCTTTTGCAGCAACAATCTTGAGAGCAGACCTCAACTTCGATGGGAAGAGGGACATATGTGTCTTCCATCAGTGCTCGGCTTTGCGATCAAAGATCGCCTGGGGGGTTTATTTTGGCGCATTCCTTGCAAGACTTAGAGTGGTGAAATGACCTTGAACACCAATGACATACCTCGTGGGGATCTGTCATAGACGTCTGTTTGTGACAGTCCAGTCCGTAGGGACATGTACTCTTGCATACTGGAAAAAAACATGAGCAAATATTTGTCAAAGATGAGTAAGGCTTTTGGAACTGAGTTCCGGATCCGCGTTCAAAGATGTGGAAAAAGAGAACTGACATCAGCGTACAGGAGTGGCATTTCTATGTGGCTCCAGGGCAACCTCTTGGGAGAGGGGATGGGGGCTGACATTAAGTAGATGAGCAGCCGCACAACACCACATGCTAGAAAATCTCCGGATCGAGTCTGGCACTTGGGGTATTCACAAGGTGAGAAATCTGCAGTTAGATGTAATGATATTGAGAAAGAATACTATAAAACGGTGTCTTGAGACTTCTGAAGATGAGCCACATTCATACCATAAATGGTTATGTGGTACTGGCCACAATGGGAGATTTTTATATGGTTTATCCTGCTCTGTTTTGCATGAAGGTTATTGGATTACTTTTTACTAATCTAAAAGGCTTTTTGGTGGGGACTTTAGGCCTTTGTGATAAACGTGTGGGGTGGGTTACCCTCCTGAAGAACTCTATTATTTTTCCAATAAGCAGGCCTATATTGTAATGCTACATCATTTCCTCAGTAACAAAAAAATTATTAAAAAGTAAACAACCCGTCCCTCTTACCGCCCAGATAACAGGAAATTGAACGTTCCAAGAGATTAAGCAGAAGGCATTTCACTCAACTTCCACCATTTGCTTCAAGAAGAATTCCATCTCTTTCATTCACAGCCATGCTCACAGAAGGCTGTGTGTATACTAGAGAGACTTACTGCAGAGCTTGAAGGCTGCGTACAAGCTGGGTCTTCTGGTCAGGAGACATGCGGGCAAAGATAGTGCCCTTAACTAGGACCTGAGGAGGTAAGAGCGATGTGCCAATTAGTTGCAATAGAAATCTTGAGCAGACGAATACAGATATTTTAATATGGAACTGAAGTGAATGCTAGACTCTTAATCAGGCCTTTAGATCACATTTTTGAGTTAGTATGGGAGTGTCAAAAGATGTCTGTGCTGCAAACGCTTTACAATGAAAAAGTGTAAAGAAATACTTAACCAACTCTGAAAAATTTAAAAAGCAAGCTTTAAGATAGCACTTTAAGTTTCACTGACTCTGGAATGTCCACCAAACCTCGGGAAGGACAACATAACTTTGGGATCATGCCAGAGGAGAATGTGTGACAGAGGGGGTGGGAACACAGTAGGAAAGTGTGCAAATTGTATGAAGGTGTGGGAAAACGCACATCTCCTACCAAACAGTTTTTTCACCTGCTAGTTTTACCATTCATCTGTATGTCTTAATATTGAAAAACTGCTGACTCTGCAAGCGGTTGTACAGACTGAGGTGTTATATTAACTGATGCAACGTTGCTTTAACTCACCTTAGGCAGCAGGGTGGGAAAGTAGTCACACACCACAGCAAATGATTTCCCATTTAGTGCAAGGTGGTAGGGGCCATGGTCCAGCGCAATATTCTCCTGCTGGTATAAGTTCTGCTAAAATAAAAAAATATATATATGTTGACACCATACAGGTATGTCACACCCACAAAATGACACACTTGTGGGTGTAATTCAGAATAGGTCCTTGCCTAGGATCTCCCATAGTCCTACAGTAAGCCTTTATAATTCCTCAAATTTTAAGTAGTACACATGCCCTGTGTCTTGTGATCTATTTTTTAAGCAGTTAACGTACCAAAGGTATGCAGCTCTATGCACACTATCCACATGGCACCCCACTCCCCTAGATGACCCTCTGCTTTTCCAGATGTTTTATCCACCAGTCTGCAGACATGCCTGTGAATATACAAAATAAACATTGAGAGAAAATTAACATGTTCTTATTCGGATGTCTCTTGGAGCTAAATGATTACACTACTGACCACCCCTTTTTGTATGGCAGTACAGGATCAAGACTAATTTGCATAGGGCTGGTTTTGGGCTGAGGTTGGCGTGGCACCCAATAGAACAATGGGCTGGAATGTGGTCCAGAGTAACTACCAGTGGCTAAGATTAAGCATTCTACCCATCACTTTCTTGTGTACCTTAAAGCAACTCCTCATATAGAGTCTGTTAGACCTGTCAGCCCTTTGGGTGGTCCCTCCTCATCATTATTTATTTTGTCCCACTTTTGCCTCAAGCCCTGTTAGTATTTTTCCTTTTTGGGAACCACCAGACTTTTTGTAGTGTTGATGCAGATTCAGGGAGCCATTTTATCTCCCCCTGAAACTTCTGTCTGAGGGCCTGGAGCACAAAATGGTGGCCACCTGTGACATCACCAGCATCCACTGGAACCTACTAGCACCTTCCAGAACATTCCAGAACCCTGTGACCGTTGGAGGCGGTTTAGAATGTTGGGAAGCTAAGACAGAGAGTTGGCAGTTGGAGCTGGCAGTTGCCACCTGACTGGTGAAGGGAGAGCAGCAGAAACCTGAAGGAGGAAGGAGTGAAGCAGCAGGGGTGGAAACTTGTGCCTGGAGTGGGGTCCATAAACCCACCCTTGATACTAGTCCCTACTGACTGAGCCCAGCCTGGAGCCCTGTGTGGGAAGAAGCAAGAAAAACCATCCTAAGGACCTGGACAGCAGGAACAGGCCTTAGAACCAAAGAACAGCAAGATCCTGACCTGAATATTGGTTTCCCTGGAGTCCAACGTCGAGTAGCCTGAGACCTGGAGCCCGAGGTGGAGAAGCGGCGCTGACTGGAAAAGCAGATGTCGTACCCGGAGCCGCCAGAGGTCGAGAGAGGGCGCCGTCAGAGGTCGTAGAGAGTACCAGAGGTCGAGGAGGAAGTCACCCGAGGTCGAGTGAGCGGCGTCATCGGAGGAGTGAAGTCCGCCCTCCGGAGTCGTCGGAGACCGAGGTGAAGCGTGCCGGAGGTCGGGAGTGGAGATCGCACTCCGGAGTCGCCGGAACCTGAGGAGAATCGTGCCGGAGGTCGGGAGTGGAGGTCGCACTCCGGAGTCGCCGGGAACCTGAGGAGAGGAGCACCGGAGGTCGGGAGTGGAGATCGCACTCCGGAGCCGCCGGAAGTCGACATCGAGGCAAGGCCGGCCGACGTCATCGAAGCCGAGGTCGCCATCGGACCGGAGCCGCCCAAAGTCGACATCGAGTCAAGACTGCCCGACGTCATCGAATCGGAGGTCGAGATCGAGCCGAGGCCGCCGACATCGAACCGGAACCGCCTACCGGCATCGTCAAGAACTGACATTGCGCCGAGGCCGCCGACATCGAACCGGAACCGCCTCACGGCGTCGACCCGACTCCAGCGGCGTCGGAGCATCAGAAAAAGGGCAGTAAGTGGAGTAGAGGGCGCCTAAGGCCCTGTGGAGACCTGAGAGACTACTCTGAGGGCTAGGGAGGTGCTGGAACCAGCCTGACTGTGCCAGGGGTGAGCTGAGACTAGTTCAGTGGGGTTGTGTAGAGTGGGAAAGCCAGATCTCTAGAATCCCCCCTTGATCTACCTCAGTTTAGGCCTCAGCCTTGTCCAAGCCAGGGAGTAGACACCCTCAAGCCATCTACCTCACCACAAGCTGTGCCTGGGCCAATTCAGCCCATGGTAATCTCAAATGTGATCTGATTATATGAGTGTCACTGTCAGCTTTTAATTATTTATTGGGGGCACTGTATTTATTGTATTTAACCTATTTATTGCTTCACTGTATTTATTGGTCCACAGTATTTATTGATGCACAATATTTATTGGTTTACAGTATTTATTGCCTCAGAATATTTAATTGCCTGTATTAACTGCACTTATATTTATGTCTTTAATATTTATGATCACCCCTATTTATTGAATCATTAAGCCAGTATTTAGTTGACCTGCACTATTTAAAAAGTTTGTATATTGTGATTGTGTAATTATTTATCTAATCAGCAACTAAGAGAAAAAGAAGATAAAGAAAGATATTTTCATAATTTTTACGGTGTAGAGTCGTTTTTGGAACGGATGCACGCATGGTTATTGTATGGGTATAACGTATGCTTAGCACGGTGCCTGTTTCCTGACCACTCGAGCCAAGCTACCACAGTGTGTTCGGGAAGTCCACCACCACCCTTCCGGTGTGGGAGTGTGTTTTTCCAACAGAGTCATTAAGTGATGTATCCACGACTTACATTAGCTGCAGTCAGCCATTAATTTGTGGAATCAGAACCAGGAACAAAGGTCATGATAATAAATATTTTTGCAGTCCTTGAACATGAGAATGAAAAAATACAAAGAGAAAGCTTTATGCACTAAATCGAATGGAGATAGAAACAGAATTTCAGAAAGGTTAAAGGATTCAACCACCTCCTCTCTGGTGGAGTGAAATTGGAGTTTGTTTTTCACTTCGAGTGGTTTCTCAAATTGTAAAGTCCAACTCTACTGCATTCTACTCTCCTTCTAGTTTTAACTCGTTAGAATGACAAAATCTCTGCACAGTGATGGCAAGAAGTGGTGGGTCTCAAGAATACGTGCCCTTGGAAGGGTGGGTCTTCTGACAGCATTTTGCACAGCAGTAGTTCTTGTCACACACAGAAAAGTTGGTAAACACATCCCTCACTCTTAGAGAGACATTAGATGGTTTCAATGCGACTCTGGGGACTCTGTCCAATTGCACCTCTGCAGGTTCATCCCATAGTAAAGAGGAGAAAAGAGGCATCATGAAAACGTAGAAGTCCTGGCCACCACATCTTATTGCAAACCACACATATTTATGTTTTGCCTCAGGAGGAATATTTCTAAGTCTTCATTCATGCTCAGCCTTTGTTCTCAAGGCCACAAGAGAGCTTTTTTTGTCAGTCCACCATGTAGGCTCAAGCTTGTCAAGACTGTACACACCTTTTGCAACTCTGAACCTAAAATTTTAAGACCTTACCCAGAACTTCAAGACGTTCCCAGAAGTTCATACACAGATTTTCCTTTATTTACCATATACGTCTTTTTTCAAAGGGCAATACACTTCTTTTGGTAAGTGTGATATGACCTGTTAAGGTCTGCAAGGCAGCAGCTGTCAAGTGGGAAGAGTGCCTGGTTCCAGATGGGGTAACGCCATGTATGGCCTAGAAGTCAGTGATCACCTTAGGGTTTGGTTTTTGGATTGCATGGGGAAGCAGACCCAGCTAGAGAGACTGCACTCAAGAATGGGCCTTGATTTAGCCCCTTGGACACAACAGCATGTAATTAGTAGAAGCTTAAATAACTTGTCCAGTTCAAAAAGTCACGTAATGTGGGTTTAACTACAAAGCAGACGTGCAGCGGATTGTTCCAAATAATTGAAAGTTAGGTCAGTATGAAGGCACTCTATATATCAGACCAGCATGGCTAGATTTTTAAACAAAAAAAAACACAAACACCTCGTAGTATTGGTTCAAGATGACTATATCATGGTAAAAGTGTTACCCACAAAAAAACACCTTTAGCTACACTACGAGTCAGTGTATGTGGAATGTGCTTTCTAGCCACTTAATTCAACAGATGTCTAGGAAACATTCCATATGGTGGAATAATTACTAAAAAGAGAAAGTATTTCTGGCAGCTAAACGTCCTCCCAGAAACTAAAGATTCCATTCCAGCACGAACAGAGACATTCTTCATGAGTTAATCGACCAAGACTTCTTGTAGATCGATGTAGACAAGGAGTCCAGGCTGACCATTTCCTGTAAAAGTGCTGGTCACAGTGGTCGCTGACACCTCTTTGCCAGCAGGATGCTCTTAACTCCTGGGTTTTGTTCTCAGAGTGCCTTGATGTCTCACATCTAGCAGTTTTCCCCTTGGCTTATTAGCTTAAGATAAGGCCTCATTTCCGGTCCGAGAAAGCACTTCTTAGGTCTCGCCTGACCCAGCGCTTTAGCGCTGCTCTCGCGAGAGCTTTTGTAAAAGGGGGATCTGGAAGTGCAAACTAGTGCTTTTCAGGCCTCCAAATACAGTGCATGTGCGCCGGGCGCGCGCACCATTTGGCAGCCTGAAAGCACTAGTTTGCACTTTCAAATCCCCCGTTTACAAAAGCTCATTTCGCGGCCGCTTTGATGTTCTCAGTGAGCCGCGCGGCCACTGAGAACATCAAAGCCGCCGCGAAAGTGCTCACCATTTGCCACCCCCTCCCTTATCCCACTTCCTGCTTGTTTCACAATGGCAACAGCTTGTTACAAGTGGAGGTTGGGGACAGAAAACACCTTGCCACCCCCTCTCTTTTACAAGTTTTACAGAAAACACCTCACCCCCCCCCCCCCCCACCGCGCACCACTCTCTTCCGAATTTTCATCTAGAGCAACTGGTAAATAAATGGGGGCACCCTTTATTCCACTGACTACCTACATATGACCGCTTGTCTTGCTGCCTTTAAAAAGCTCAATTCCGCAATAGGATGCATGCACAAATAAAGTCAGCGTGCAATATGGCAATTATTAATTTAGACTACAAATCAGAGTCAGCCAAGTGATCTAGCTACGACTAAGCCAGGCCAACATTAGCAGTGCAGCACATAAGAGGCATGTCATTTCAGCCAGAGCATTCTTGGGCTGAGCTTTTTCAAGAGGCCTCAGTGTAACACAGACACTCAAAGCCAATGATCCAAAAAGCAAAAAGACCCTGGGTATTTTCGCAGAGCAGATGATGCATTGCATTCTGCTTGTAGAACTAGAACTCACAGGCCACAGTTGTTATATCTTGTTGACTGTGGCACGCTGTTTCCAATCACCTCCTAGAGTAAACCAGTGCTGATCAAGTTTGCTGCCTGTGAAGAGTTAGGTATTTAAAGGGAATATAACTCGGTTGTCCAAATGAGTACAATTACAATGGTGCACTTAGAACACCTGTGGTTAATGACACTTGTAAATAAACAGTGATTGCTCCATGTCCCCTGCATAAAGCCTCACACTCGAGTCAGGGATGAAATCACTAAACTGCAGGCTTCAGAAGACACTAAGTTCCATTCTGTGGGAGGCCAGTTAAGATGGTTCATACACAGACATGGGTAGAATCTGTTCTGGGAAGCTCCAAGGCAGCAGCAATAAAGGCGATTCTTCCTACGGATGAGGAGCATGTAGGTTAACTCACCTGACACGAAATAAGACTCAATTGCTTAACAATCTTGCATCCCAGGTGAAGGAGGAAGAGGCTAATTCTGACACAAGATTTGCCAACAGAATGAAGTATTACAGATTCTGCAGCCAACAGAGGTTTTGTGGAAACACTAGGCAACAGAGACTATAGAAGACTAGGCAGAGTGGACAATTTTGAGTGCCTGAATTATGAGACCGCTGTTCTGGTGGGGAGGGGGAGGGAGAAGAGACCTACCGCTGTCCATGACGGCTGTGAAATCATGGATTCGGACAATATGAACTTGAGAGATGCTGGCTTGCTGTTAGAAGGAGGTGATGCACTGACAAAGATGACTCGCTCACTCTGCTCCACCATCCTGCAGCTACGCGCCACATTCACAGCTGTTAGCATGTTATCACCTTCAAAGAAAAGGGAAGAGGGGTTACTGAAGTAAATCATCCTTTGTCCCACACATCCAGGCAAAGGTGCTGAGACCCATCTGGCAGGCTTTGTTGATATACAAAATAAGAGAAGAGCAACGGGTAAATGCAAAGAAAGAGAAAAGCCATGTGGCTGCCAAGAACTGGAGTCGCATGTTAGGTTGCCACTGAGATTCCAAGAAATGCAACAGGGAGAACTGGAGAGCCAGAAGCATGCAAAAGGGAGATCTGGAGAGCCAGAAGCATGCAACAGAGGGGCACGGAGAGTCAGTAGCATGCAACAAGGAGACCTGGAGAGCCAGAAGCATGCAACAGGGAGACCTGAAGAGCCAGAAGCATGCAACAGGGAGACCTAGAGCAACAGACATGTGAGAGGGAGACAAAAGAGAATCAAGAGGCACTGAAAAGATCAACAATTACAACCAATGGGTGAGGCGTAATTAAAGGTGACAGGTGGCAGGCAGACATTGAAAATCCAAACAATGTCATTAGAAGAAAACCAGAATATAAGTCTAGCAATACAACAAAACAAAACAAAACAAAAAAATCTGAAAATTGTGAAAGGAAGGCAGAGAGAATCGAACACACAGAATAGCAAAAAATATATTCCAAGACACACAATACAATGAGGTGGAGAACAAAAATCCTGAGAGGCAGACCGTCGGAATCTCCCCTCCCTCTAGAGACAATAACATGGAGTATCTGAGACATTTGATAGGGATTAAACTGTATAACAAGTACATGATCTGAAGAATCGGAGTCCCATGATAGAAAGATACAGATTCACAGCCAGATAATACGATGAGATGGGTTGTTAGAGAATACGAGTCACATGATAAGCATGCTCAACCATGTGACCCAGATTCTCCAACTGAAGGGATAGGGTCAACATATTGCTTGCTGCAGTCCAACCCAGGCCTCCAAGAACACACATATTAATGCAAGTCTTCTCAGTAATGCTTGATGCGAACACCAAACAATTATCGAAGGCACTGCAACTTTAAAAGCATGCCAATGAAACAACAGCATTAAGCATGTCTTAAAGTAACAATAAGTCAAACTACTAAACAACCAATAACGTAGCCCAATTAAGAAGCATCTAATGGCTTCACAGGGGCAAAGGTTCCAAATCCACACTCTGGTTGATGTCTGTTATCGATTCAAATGAGGAGCATAATCCTGCTATGTTGAGACGTGTCCAGACAACTACTTCTGAACTTTAGAAAAATAGGCTAAATGGCAAGGACTTGAGAGCCCTGTTGGACTGCCAACTTTAGCCACTGGGGAGCATAATCACAGAAGATACCATAAATCCAGTCTTCATCTTCACTGTCTCCATAAAAGTCTATTTATTGAGCAGACATCTTCAGGTCTGGAATGGTCAGTGAGTGTCCATTTGTACAATTTCTCACAAACTATATATAATCTTAATGGGGATTCAAGAACAGGTGGGGTTTACAGTGGTCACTGAAAGCCCTTCCATTTAGAAGAATTTAGTCTGGGCCTGAGGTGCACCTATCTGGTAGTCATACCCAGAAAGTAGTGGGCTTAGGTATGTCATTCTGGGACGTTTTTCGCTTCAGTAATACTTCTGGGAAGGGGAGCTTCACAAGGGTTGTAGCTCTGGTCTGGCTCATGCAAATGACTGATGACACTCCAGGGAGGCAAATGTTCCATGCAAACAAGGAGGATTACTAGCAGCTCTGAACTGGATGAGGAAGCCATATATTCTGGAAAGGCACAGAGTACCCTTTAAACCAAAAGTTGCTACAGGTCACTTTGATGTCTCCTTGCTGGTCTGTCCCTATGAACCTACTGAAAACCTTTAAAGTAAGAGGCATAGATTAAAATTACATTCAAAATATGTGGCTCAGTTGGCAGCCTCGAACAAGTACCTTATCTACTCCTCATATAAGGGAATTAGCTTCTGGGTAATTCCGGCACTATTACATTGGCACAGAAATTGTGTGAGGGCTTGGCCAAGGCACAGGATTAAACAAGGGATGTGCAGAAACCACATTTTGCATACAACAGTCAGCCACAACTGGGGGTAACAGTTGAGGAATGTGGTATGGAGTGATATGCTCTCAAGAAAAAATACACGGCTAACTGAGGGCATACTTTACTATCTTCCGCAGTGCACAGTGTTCTTATTAGGATTCTCATTAGTCTTCATTTCTCTATTGACCTTCTTTTTATTCTATACTATATTCAAATTCCCTTCTTTGAAATATATATGGCATAGACTATGATCTTTTGCACCTTGGAAGCAATACAGGGTTTTACACAAACTCAATGGCAGGGTATCGAGACTGCACAGAGACTAGCAGGACATGGAGACTTTATAGGGTCGGTGTACCCGTTTGCGTTGGCTTTCTCATATTCGTTGTCAAAGAGGTGCTATGATATTCTGGGAGCCAATCACTAAGCTGGCCCTACAACCCCACAAATAATATTGAAAAATTCTAATTTGACCAGGAGACGGATGCCTGAGAAACAGGTCCAATTCCTAAATCTTGATTTGGCATTAACTAACCATTGATTCCTAGGGTGCACACGCTTTATAATTCAAATAGAGTGCTTCAAATTAAGGGCCCAGCATCTTCGAGGAGGAGCTCCTCACGTCATACTGATTTATAAGAGTATATATATGAATGTAACCATCTTTTGCTGGCATTCTAATGGCTGAGTTGTTTAGGCCCCACCACAGCCTACAGACGTTTGCTATTTCTTGTTTCATTACTTCCAGTGTACAGCTTACTCAGCGATATGGTCAGGCTGCCAACATGGTGGCACCGGAAACAAAAAACAAGGGAACCCTACTCACATGGAGCCTGAGCAGTTAATCTAGAGAGGAAACAATGGCTCCTGTGGAATAATAAACAACTATATGATAAAAAAAAGCACAATGGCAATATATAGGGTTTGAGACGGAGTCAGAAAGAAAGTTGGCTATACACATCAGAAAATCAATACATAATAATATTGTTTAAATTTTAGATAAGCAGCAAATAAACAGTGTATAAAAACACAATAGAATTAAATACAATAGCAGAATTAGCATACAATCATAAAAAGTGTCCCAGTGAAAAAGTAATTGAACCTAAACTAAAAGTGACATATCATGTGACATATGTACACGGTTTCAATTATTAAACATAAGGGCGACCATAAGGAATAAAGCAATATAATTCACAACACTTTTTAATCGTAAGTGTTGAATAATGATTCGCCCTGGTTTACTGTCGACGGCGTTTCAACCCTATTTAGGATGTAGGGTCTCTTCAAGACAGTTTTCTTCGATGTCATATGGCCTATCTTCTAGCAAATTTATCATATGCATGGAATCTCTAACATAGGTGTCTTGTAGCGGGGCGTAATCCTTGATAAAGAAATCTATATATTTATCGATGGGTTCAAGAATTGAACCACAGCCGGAAAGTATAGGGCATCCAAGAGGATTGGTGGAATTTTTGTGTATCTTGGGATGGGGTTAGAGATTCCATGCATATGATAAATTTGCTAGAAGATAGGCCATATGACATCGAAGAAAACTGGCTTGATAACCTTGACATTACCTCACTTTATACGAACATACCACAACAGGAGTGTATACAGGTGATTAAAGGTCTACTAGATACCAGACCAAGACCCACTCACGTCCCCACTTCTTTTATTGTTGCGCTTCTACTGATTGCATTGACACATAATTATTTTGTATCTGAAGGGAGGTATTATCAACAATGCTCTGGGACCAGTATGGGGCCAATTTTCGCCCCAAATCTAGCAAATATCTATATGGATCATCTAGAGCATAAGTTTGTCCTTAATGACATCAATATGTACCGCTCCAAAATCACCTGCTGGAAGCGGCACATAGACAATATTTTTCATTTGGTCAGACACTATTTCTGAGTTCAATGACTTTGTTGTGTATCTAAACCCAGTACAGCAACAGTTGACATTTACTTCCCCAATACACAAATCAAGTATTGCTTTTCTGGATCTAATTTCTGTTTGAAGAAGGAAAATTATATACCTCTCTGCACAGAAAACCAACAGAACGTAATACTCTACTTGCCTATAACAGTCATCATTCACGTGCACTAACAGATGGTTTACCATACGGACAGTTTCTGCTACTACGTCGCAGTTTTATAAAAAAAGAAGACTATATGAGAGAGGCCAATATATTGCGAGAGAAACTGCTAACTAGAGGATACCCAAAGAAATTAGTAAAAAATTATCTTAAAAGAGCCTGGTTTTGCCCCAGAGAAACATTACTTGCCCCAAAAGAAAAATCTAAAATAAACAGACTCATTTGTGTCACCACTTTTGGGATACATACTAACCAAATTCGCAAATTAATAACAAAGAACTGGCACATTATCAAAAGTATAGATTCCAGTATTGATGTTCCCATGTTTGCTTTTAAAAGAGGCAGAAATATGAAAGACCATCTTATTAGATCATCTTTGGAAACTCCACTACAAACGACTAGATCGTTGCAGTCAGTCTGGGGCTTACCGGAGGTTAAAGGACATTACAAATGTGGTAACTGTGTTGCCTGTGTATTCACAGTAAACACTAAGAAGTTTGAACATGGAAATGTGAACCAGAAGCTCGAATTCTATGCAAACTGCAACACTAAAAATATTGTGTATTGTATAACATGTCCATGCAGATTGCTTTATATTGGACAAACCCGAGAACCAGTTAAAGCACGAATTGGAAAACATCGCAGCAGAATCAGGAACTTGGTCCCTAATGTTCCCTTGGTCAATCACTTCCTGGAAAAAGGTCATAAATCAGACGATATCCGTTGGCAAGTGATCGACAAAGTGTTAGTTCCCACTAGGGGCAGAGATCTATCACAGATCTTACAACGACTAGAATGTCGCTGGATCGAACGCACTAATTCTATCATGCAAGGGTTGAATTCATCTGAAGAATGGCGTGGTTTTGTCACCACCCTTAACATTTAACTACAGACTAGCATGAAGGGTCTCCCATAGCATGTTAGCTAAATGTGCATCATTACTGTAAGATTATGTGTTTTTTAATATTATACCATCGCGTATTCACTCATAATCACTGTGCAACATTTGGATTTACATTCTTTTTTTTTTTTTTTTTTTTTTTTAAAAACCTTTATTCGGATATTTCAGATACACAGCTATTCAGCCGACAACCCGGAGGTTCGGCAGCTCGTCTGTCAACATGTGCAGTCTGTTATAGCTTTCAATCAGGAGAGGAAAGAAGGTTTCAATTTTTGAAATAAAACATAACAAGCAAGGCAATATGCATCATGAATTCGCGTCAGGTCCCACCGGTGAGGCGGCCCCATATCCAACATCAGAACAATCCTCAAGTGCGTGGATTTACATTCTTGTGTGGTCATTGTCCCTTTGGCTTCTCTTTATGCTAATTGTGTGTATACAGTCCAAATCAAATGTTAAACAGAATCTTTATTACTTCAAATTTATAGTTCTCATTAAGTGAGATTATTGCCAGTACCAACTGAATACATCTTCACACAGCAAAGTGTAGCGCGATGTTTTCTTATCTGTATTATGTCTTTCAATGCGCAGTTTTGATAATTATGAATGTAACATGATGTTTAATCACTTGTTAGGATTCACTATGTGACACATTAATCTGAATCCGTAACCACTAGATATTTCTAATATTTATCCCTGGTATAGCCAACTGATGTATGTCTTTTTGTAAAACAGTGATAAATGATTTGCAGTGTACACTGATGTCGACATCATTAAGAAATGCACTGCTAAGCTTTGAACGGGTAGACGGGTTGCAGCGCGCATTAATGAGAGGCGCGCATCTGTGACTTTATTAGCAGCACAAACACAATGGCCCCACAACACTCTCCTTACTTCCTGGTTACGCGCATTCATTCTGCACTTGACAGGTTGCTTAGTTACGGAACACAGATTCATGGATTGAATCCATGTTCCGCGCTTCACAGCTCGGTCTGCCGCAATGCATTTCGGCGGCGATTTACCTTGAAATACCGCGTCCATACTCCGCCTCACTGTCACCGTACCAAACAGGGAGACGGACGCTCCTCTGTTCTAGTAACTTGCGGGCAGTTGAGACAATGTATTCGCCGTATGAAAGGTAAAGACGACTTTCCCAATTCTTGCATACCGCTCTTTAGAGATACATCGTATACCTCTAAAGTAATGCCCGTTTTTACCTTTTATTTTATTTCAGCGCATCCCTGACTACGTGCAAAGTGAGAGCCACTACCAGGCCCACTCTGTATCATTATCTAAAGCCCCCCAGCTTCCCTGCATCCAGAGCGCTATCATACGCTCAGCGGCTCACCAAAATTGATTACTAATACTTGTGATTACAACGGAGATCAAACATTGGTTCTCCTGTTTGGCTGCCTGATACCACCCTCATTAGGGGTAAGTGATTTCTGCTGTTACAAGCATCAGTTTTGCGTTTAGGCATGTTACCTTTTTCAATAATCATACCTGAATTTTCATTCACAGCACCTGGCCGGGTACTCTGAGTTCATTTCTTTCACTATACTCACGGTGTCACTGTCTTTACACATCAGGCAGCGCAGACCACCGTTCAGGTATATTTACACAAAGAGCTTTTGCCTATACTGTTCTCTCAATAGGACCCCGCCCCGATGATGGTATCATTCCATTTCTTCCCTAGGTGTCCCGACATTTTAAGGTCCTGAAGAGACCCTACATCCTAAATAGGGTTGAAACGCCGTTGACAGTAAACAAGGGCGAATCATTGTTCAACACTTACGATTAAAAAGTGTTGTGAATTATATTGCTTTATTCCTTATGGTCGCCCGTATGTTTAATAATTGAAAGCTTGTACATATGTCACGATATGTCACTTTTAGTTTAGGTTCAATTACTTTTTCACTGGGACACTTTTTATGATTGTTTGCTAATTCTGCTATTGTATTTAATTCTATTGTGTATTTATACACTGTTTATTTGTTGCTTATCTAAAATATAAACAATATTATTATGTATTGATTTTCTGATGTGTATAGCCAACTTTCTTTCTGACTCCGTCTCAAACCCTATATATTGCCATTGTGCTTTTTTTATCATATAGTTGTTTATTATTCCACAGGTGCCAACATGGTGGCACCAGCAGTTAAAATTTAAGATTAAACATAAGATCCAGGAAAATACATTTTCCACCCGTGGGGATCAAACACAGTGACTAAATGATTGATGCGGAGTGAAAACCTGATGCTGTGGTGATGAGAAATGAGGCAACTACTACCCCTGCTCGTTATACGGAGGGAAGTGCACCATTAGGAGGCTTTGATGAGTTGGCCACTCTGTACTGCAACTAATGAAATAGAGGTGAGGTACTCTGTGATGTATCCAGAGAAATTATGTCTACTACAGAACAAATAGTGACTGATCAAGATTATCCGGAATTGACTCTTCTGATGGATGAAAGTAAGGGACATAAATAAGTGAGAAGTGACCTCTATGAGGCTAAGGAGGTCAGGGCACTCTCATGGGCCTGACCCCGGCCACACAAGTGAGGTGATGGAGGAGGGAGGCCAAGGAGCCTACTTTGGAGAAAGGGAGAGAAGCTATGAGGAGTGCAAGTCTTGCCACAGCAGCAGGGGAGGAGAAGCCAAAGGACTTGGGGCACGAGATACCCCATCCAAGCGATGGAACTGTTTTGCTAAGATAAAAAGACCATCTCCCAACTGAGTTTTTCATATTCGAGCTATTAACTGAAATCAGGAAACCACAGGTGGACAAACTTAATCAGCAGGAGACGGAGCAGCAGAAAGAAAAGGTGTGCAGCAGGTTGTGCAAAGTCAGAGCCACCAGACAAGCACTTCACCAAGAAAAGAAGCCCTGAAAAACCCACAAAACTCACCAAAATTAACAGAGAGGTTAGCTTTTTTTTAAATTATCCTGCAGATGAGGCCATGCACTGTAGACTAACGAACTGCTTGATAAAAAAAGGCTGAGAGGCATAGCATCCATAAGAAAGAACCGAAGAAGTGTGTCCAGATAACACAAGCTGGAGAACACAATCCATTTTGACACCCAAGGGAAGCCGCTGTTCGGTCTATGTTGGAGTTAAATGAAAGCTGTTCAACAAAGAGGATGACTTCAGAGGGCATGAGACTGACTCGTCCTCTTTCCATTTGGAGCACAGCTCTAACCTATCCAAGGTGCTCCCTTTAAGGTAAAGGCCAGCCCCCAACACACTGAGATTGAGATTAAGTTCAATTTGTGACATATGTATAGTAATAATTAATTCAAGTAACATTTGTGGCATCTCGGGTGATCGAGTGGTCTACATTTGCAGCACAGAACCTTAGAGGAAGCTATTGAGGATACATATTATGAATTTGGGAAGACTCATAAGGTAGAGGCAAAGGTATGTGCTTTCCCTCTGCAATAACATCCCAGATTTACCATGCTCTATTTTGAGTGTGTGGTCCTGAGGCCCTCACCCACTTTCCTACTCTTTCTCCCTCTTGCCCTCCCTTCCTCCTTATTTTTCCCCTTCTTACTCGATCCTTTCCTTTCTCAATTATCACACCTTAAAAAAGCATGGCGTTCGCTAGAAAGCCAGCATTGCACCTATAGGTTACCTCCTTAAGAAAGGGGTAAGGGGTCCTTAGGGTAATAGCACCACAATTCTTCCCTGGGAACATGGACTAGACTGGAGGACTATAAATGAGACTGACTGCTTTTGTTAAGGTTTACTGAGAAGTTTAATATCCGTGTTTGACCACTACGTCTTCAGATTGCCTGACGTGGTTGGCACCAATGGGTCAATTTTTTGTAATGGCAATAGTTGGTGAATATTTTTGTTACTGATTTTCCTTGAGCTCTGTGTAGCGCAGGTGGTTAACTTAATAAGGGGCATGTTTGTGGCAGTTTCTGAACTGCGGTAATCTTATTTGCCCTTTCTACCATTTTGGAAACTGAATCACAATTCCCTTTCAGGTGATTATTCATTGGCATCTGAAGTCTTAGAGATAGTGGGTATCGCAGACACATGCTGGAAGGAAGGTATACACTCAAGCTCTGGATTGAAAAGCAAATACAAGGAAATAGTTGGATATAGCAAGTTCTTGGCATGATAATATATTATTATGGTCTACTGCCATAGTGCCAAGTAATCCCATTAGTTTCTGGGAAACCATGAAATAGTTCTTCAAATTTCTCTAATTAGCATGGTTTTGGACTGTGTTGCTATGGTTCAAAAGACTGAAAAATAAAACTTGAACCTGGTGCTGAAGTGATAGTCTGGGGGGGATTCTAGCTTATGTATGAAGTCTGTATGATTACAAACATACCCTCAACTCCAGGGCCACAGAGGTGTTGTTCTAAGTGCTTCTAAGTGGACCAACCACAAGATATCAAACAATGCCTAGTATGCGACTCCCTAACAGATTAATAGGACACATATTTCACAAGAAGCAGAATCAATACAAATAAAAAAAGTGCTTCTTAATTAACTTATTATATTCAGAATATGTACTGACCATGTGAAGGAGTTTTATTTCTTGCGGTCTATGAACAAATTGTGTATCGACTTGGTGAGATATTAAACTATGGTCACTTAAAAATACAACAGAAAATGAGTTACTTTGGGGTCCATTCATTTACCTGTTACCATGACTGTTCGGATGTTCGCATTACGCAGGAGGTGTATAACAGGGGTGGTCTCTGGTTTCAGCACGTTCCTCATTATAAGGAAACCTAGGAATCTCAGCCCATTCTCCACAGCATCCCTGTGACACAAGATTAGCAAAATAGAAGCAGCAGTACATATGTGATGTCAGAGAAACATAAATGATACATACAAGTACAGACACACACAGCCACAAATTCAGTCACAAAAAATGTCTTCCAGTGAAACTGAATCTGCAACTTAACTGGGGAATTATCCAACATGAGAAAGGTTGGATACTACTCCTCATCTCAGGATATGAGGAGTTAGGCTCTGGTTGCAGAAGAATTATAGTCAAGGGGGCAGGACTTTTTACCTGCACCACTTTGGTGAGACTATTTACATCCCTTTTTAGGTAAAACATATTCAGTCCCAGACGTTTTGGTAACTTTCTTATTCTCATGTGAGGAGGAAGGTGTGTTTTAAATAAAGAAAATCTTTTGCATTTTGTATAGAACAACAATATTCCATGTCACAGGAGTCACAGAAGTTACAGATAAGTAATTGGATTCAGAGCATATCGTTTGAAAGGGCACTACAATACATTATCAGTGTACATATTAGTAAGTGCTATGTCCTCTTTCAAAGATTATCATTGTATCATTTGAGGCAAAAAATTGGCTTACACAGATGTTGCCTATGTATATTCTCAACTGGAAAAGAAGAGAGAAAAAAATAAACTTACTTAACTCCCTTCCATCTACCACCTAGAAACTCATCAAGTATCTGGCACAGTCATTTGTCTTCCCAGCGATGAAGATATATTAGATAATAGGATCCAATAGGACATTACTTTAGTTGGAATGCTTAGGCAAAGGGATATATGTATGCATATGGGCAGTAAAATTGACTGGGCTTATACTACCCATTTACCTTTATGGAGCCCAGTTTCTCCATGAGCATTCTCTGCATGCAATAATTGATTGGACCCTCGGTCTAGGGCGGACGGTTATTCTCTTTGGCATGTTCTATGAAGTCCTGAAGGATTGCATCGTAGTATGTTGCCAAGAGTTGCTTTCTCAGACGTTGTTCTTTTTTCCTATGGAATGCCATGCTCTCTGCCTGCACTCACCTAGTGACTTCAGCCCTCCATAGTGTGACTTAAGGGGGTATGGGGGACTTCCATCTCATTGCCACCCCTCATTTGGCTAATGACAAATCTATATATCTCGTTTTGACTATTTGTTTTTAGGGCAAGGATATAAACCCAGGACACACTTTTGTGCAGTGGAGACATCCGTTGGCTCCATGGCTTGAGAACTGTCATATTATAGTATGTCCCAGAATGTACGCTTCTCGCTACAAGCCCGGATCATGTGAACCATGCTGGTCAGTGACATGTATCTGCAGCAGACAGTTGTATGAGGTGCAACCTCTAAAATTGTTAAATATGCTCAGTGCTATATATGAAATTAAATGCATTTGCAGCAGGCATTCCTGGAGACCTTGCAGTGATACTCTGAGGCACTGAGCCATAATAGACCATTGAATATCTACCCAAACAAGTTGTCCCATTTATTTCTAAGTTGTATGAGGGCCAAATAGGGATCCTGTTGAAATGTCTTGTACCGCCATATCAACAGGTGGCTGCCATGCCCTATGGTGTGTAATGTTTGTAGAAGGGGGTTGGTGGCAGGTTTTAGACTTCTAATATGCCACTGTGTGGTCAGTTCTTGCCTAATAGTGCCATAGATCAGAAAGGCTTCCCCATGCTAGGTGTGCTGTTCTTGTAGCTCCGAGATGCTCAGAGGGACTCAGCCTGAAAATAGATCCCCCAAGTCTAGTATGCGCAGCCGCCTCCCTGATCACTAATGCACTACTTGCAAGAATACTGTCTCCAAGTGGCAGTGCCATGAGTTATGCACTGGGTAATAATGGCGCAGGGTAATGGTGTGGGGGAATCCCTGCTGCAAGCAACCTATGGCCGTGTTCATAAGGAGCAAATGGGGACCACGCCTGGTAGCACTAGGCAATACTAGGCCATGAAGATGTCCCTCTTACAGCTGTGCAAACAAGAATCCGGTTTCCCATCGATGATGGGCAGCTAACCAACGAGCTTCCCACTGTAGTTGTGCTGGTAGGTACAATTGGGAAAAATCGGGTGCGCTCATTCTGAAACCCTGTAGTTGGGAGCTGGACCTTGGACAATGTTATTCTTCTGCTTCCTTTCCCTCCTATCAATTTCAACAGGGCTATGTGGTCCACCATAGACTATGCATAGGCAGTGAACTAGAATGATATCTAAGAACTCAACAATCTAATAGCCTTACTCAGGTTGCCATTATGAAGGTCCACCTGTTTGTTGTCTATTTGAATATCCAGGTATTAGAAAATGTGGGTGCCCATAATTAGATACCAACACCGATATGAACTTCTCCTTTGGCAAATTATCTATGAAGGGGAAGTCAAGGTTTATAGCCCAGACAGTCAGTCAATTCCCTTTACTTAGATGTCGGAGGGGTTAGATTATCATGAACGTCTCGAAGATGGATAATTATGTTGCCTGCAGATCAGGATCTTTTATAGGTATACCTCAATTACGGCAATGCTCCCCTATCTTGGTCGCCATCGGTTCAATGGAAAGGGAGATAAGGGGAACCCCTGCCAAATGACCTGGGCCACTGGGGAGGGGCTTGATATATGCTGTCCAGTTTTGACTACTGCCATGGGGTTAGAGTAAAGCTGTAGGATCCAGCCTGAAAGTTGCAGGCTGAATCCAAAGCACTGTAAGACCCAATACATATAATCCCAGTTTAGCATTTCAGAGGACTATTCCAGGTCAAGTGACCAAAATGCCAATTGGGGCTACCTCCAGGATACCTCCTCCATGATCGATTAGAGACGTCTAATGTTAAGGGAGGTACTACAGCATGGAATAAAAACCATTCTGGTCTGAGTGAACCAGGGCTAACAGGAGGGGCAGAATGCACTCCGCTATTGTTTTACTATCGATTTTTAAGTCTGTTGTGAAGAGGGAAATCGGGTTGTGTGACAGAGGCACACACGGCTGAACCACGCATGCCTCTACGCCGTCCTAACCACGAATGCGTCTAAACCACGGATGCCTTTGCCATGCAATTTCGTGGTAAGATCATGATTGGTAAGGGGATATGCAAGGTAAAGATTACCTCTACCCCGACCCCCACTACCCGCCCTAAGCCCTAAAATCCTTTCTCCCTACCTCATCCCTCCGCCTTGAGGCCTAATACCTGTCCTGCCCTGAAAACTGCCTACTCCCTCCCCCTGCCCGAGGCCTTATACGCTGCCCCCTACCAAAAACGACCACAGCCCCCCTATCCTTTGCCCTAAAACGTACCCCTGTGCTGCCCTTAAAACTGCTCCTACCCCTTCCACTGCTCTGAGGTCTAAAACCCTGCCCCCATTAATTAAACTACCCTGACTCCCCCTGCCCTGAGCCCTAAAAGCGACACTCACCCATAAAAACTCCCACCAAACCCTTTCCCGGAAACTAACCTGACTCCCTCTCCTTGCCTTAGCCCCTAAAACTCTACCCCTTCCAAAAATCTACCCCTACCCCACCGCCCTGAGCCCTAAAACCAACACTCACCTCTAAAAACTACCCCCAACCTCGGCCCAGCCCTTAAAACGACCCCGATCCCCCTCCCCTAAGCCTTATAACTCTGCCCCCTTCCAAAACCCACCCTGACCCCCCCCTAAAAACTACGCCCCAAAAACCAGGCCCCAGCCCCACTTACCTGTCTGCATCCGGAGCTTACTGGTCCGACGTACCCTCTGCTTCTTCCCGCCCATCTGAACACTAGACCGCTATCTGCCTTAACTATGCATGGTTAAGGCAGATGCATGGTTCAGGCAGATGCGTGGTTCAGGCAGATGCATGGTTCAGCCTGCGTTGTAAAGGCTATTTCCCAGAAAATCGACTTGTATAATGAGAGGTGAGCGGGATACTGACCAAGTTTCAGTATCCAACCAGGGCTTCACCCATGGAGTGTGAAAGGGTCCCCAGATCCTTGGCCTTGATGGTTATCTGTCCCGGGGTATTTTGAATGTCACAGTGGACAGTACTAGAAAGGGGTTCTTTCCATCATGTAGTCTGCATTTGTGATGGTAGACAAGGAGTAGAAGGCCCCGGGAAGAGAAGAGCAAGAGCCATGAGGGTTGCGATGGAAGGAACTCGGTCGATGACATCAATGGAGGTCACAGTGGTTGAAGGAGAAGGAAAATTGTTCACGCAAATCAGGGATGAAGGACCGAGAGGTACCAATGATGGGACAGCACAAGGCGTCGACCCAGTGCTCACAGGATAAACATCCAAACCAGTTGGCGGAAAGTAAAAATCTAACAATGGAGCCGATATCCATGTGCATTACCAATAATAGGTAGAGTCACCATAGCTTGTGACTCGAAAACATCTTCGGAGTAAAACAAGTTGCACACTTTCAAGCCCAACACCAGCTGGCAGGAGGATGTGCAGCATGTGTATCTACAGCTACACGTCATAAACAAATTACTCTAGTGACATATTGCAGCCACAAAGTGTACCAGCACTTCTAGTTTTCTCCTTGAGTCATAATTGAAACCACCTGGGTGCTAGAAACGTGGCCTCAAATTGGTGGATGTGGACCACTTACAAGTGGATTCTGGCTCATTTATCGCCCAAGGAGGGTGATACCTGAGCCGGAATGTAAACAACTGGACCACAAGCTGAATTATCATCGGAAGTGCCCCCCTTGGCATGGGCTTACACTCTCCCGCACTAGGCTCAACTATTTCTCCAAAGTACAAGGGGTACCCCACTTATGTGGGTGGGTCTAATGGACCCAACAGGAGTGGACCAAAACTGTAATTATTTGAAGACTATATTGACACTACTTTGACTTCACATGGTCACTGTTGTGACCCACACAAGTGGGGTACTGGTTGTATTGATAGATGGGTGGGAATGCCGGATGGCTTGACTTCGGTCGATCTGCAGAGATTCTGGAACTTTCCCCTTAAAAAAAGGCGAGAAATGGTTGTGCTTTTTGTGAACGTTTCATGCTTGCACGCCATTTTGGATAGGATAAATAGTGGGCAGCATCCTGTACTCCTTCCACTATTTCATTTTTAAAATGTATGGGGTCACCAGGTTACCCTGGGCACCAATAGACCTTATGAGAAAATACCACAGCTACCCATCCGAACAATCAATGTAATTTAAAATAAGAAGCTAGACATGTTAATGCAGTGTTTGTGGATCTTACCTATCCCAAGCAACTGGTACACCCAGACAAGTGGGGAACACCTTCTTTTGGGAGAAGTGTGGGAATGCAGGTTGGTAAAACATTTCTCATTCTATATTTTTGTTTGCCAAATGTAAGTCAGTGTGCACAAAAAAAACATTTTGAAAACAAACCCCCAGAGTAAGGTGATCTAAAATTTGAAGTGGTATAAAATATCCCATATCCCTAAACAGAGATTTTTGGGTACATTTAAAAGTTGCATTGCTTTCCTTCATACCTATCTATCACTCATACATGTTTTCCCTATTAAGTGAAGTATGTGTCGATTCACACATTTAATTCACTGTAAGCCACTTCTTTGTTAACAGCACTCTGCATCATAGGCTTTCTTGCACCTGACAAAAACTGTACATACCTTGAACTGGAAGAGTCAGATGGACATTATAGTACGTAAGTTTTGTAGATCAGCTATGAATAAAAAACCCTTACAAATTAAAACCTTGTAGCATATTTCCCTTTTTGTCATATTTATTTTCACAATTTTTTTATTTCAAATCTTGAATGGTACACACAAATTACCTCTTGCACAATCTTGCCAAGTTTTCAGAAGTTTATAGCTTTCTAGATTCAACCAGGTATGAGATTTACACCACTTTCCCCACCCAAGTTAGAAGTACGTAGGTCCCTACTTCTAAAATTAGTAATTTCTCTATGATTGGCCATCAAATGTCTGCCTTGTGCCACTATAGTAGACACTCACTCACATCTCTTATGATGTCAATGCTAACTCACAGGTTTTCTTTTGAAGAAATAATTCCCACTCACTAATGGCTAAGTCTGGGTTCCCTGGCCAATCGTTCCTTGTGATATCAGAGTACACTGCATGTTTGTATCTCATATCTATGCCAGCTCTCTACTTGTCTTTTTTTATTTAATTTTTTATATACTCGCAAGTGCCTAATTGTTTCTTATATCACTCTCCATTCCTTGGCTGTCTCTGGTTTAAGTTGTGCTTGACTGCTTTTCGCTTGTGGAGCCCATGATGTCCCTTAGGTCATCAATGTTCAATCCCTGCTGGCCTCTTCTAACATCAGTACCCACATTTTGTCTCTTGTGGAGTCTGCCTTAACCCACTGATGGTCTCTATTATGCCTCCTACCTACTGGTCCATTGTAACACTACCAATGCCCACTTGAATAAAGAAAAAATATAATGGTTCTGAAAACTAAGAAAACCTAAGCATGACTGCGATAAAGAGCTACATCAGCCATGTTCAAGCGCTATTGGTACCTGCTAAGCTGTTGCGCCTCTTCAAAGGTTATGTTTGTGCTCAATTGCTTGTACGCAAAGCCCAAGACACGGAATCCATCCTTTGTGTAGTGTCGTAGCATCCCAGAGAAGTCAGCCGGAACTGTAGGGGAAACAGATGAATCAGACAAGCACAGCACTCTGCCTGCATTTGTTTCACCTTCAAGCCTGTAGCATTCATGCAAATTCCATCCAGATCATACAGTGACATCTACAGAAATTATTTTTCGGGGGCAGGGGTGAAGAGGAATACAAGGTGCGACAGGTAAAACTGTACACATCTATTTAGGAGTATAAAGATATGCATGCATATAAAACATCTTGCATGTATTAAACTAAACTTACAGTTAGCGTGCACTTGATGTTCATGGCTGAGAATACACGTTTACCTCATGAAGTACAGCAAACAAATGTTTAATGGTGGGCAGGTCACTTTGGTAACTATTTTTAAGATCTGAATGCCACACCTACTAATGCTCCACCACTGTACTTTTCAGAGATAATGTAAAAGCAGGTAGGGCATTAAAGGATACCTTGTGAAGCAAGAATAAAAGTATTTGCGGTAGAATACAGAGATTTATTTTACCAAAAGCCATGGTGATGGTGCAGGGAGTGAACCAGAAGGATTACAGCTGGGACACAGGAATACTCCTGACTGCCTCTGGCAACGCCATGAGTCTCTAAGCATTACCTGTCTCACTGCTGCAGAGGCTGGCCACCAATTCAGGAGCTCCCTTCATGTAGACATCAGTGCCGGTGCCACCAGAGCAACGGACAACAACGCTCATCCGCTGCAAGGCAGAGGAGAATGGGAAGCGGCGTAGGACTCCAATCTGGATTGTATGCCCCTGAGGTAGGGAGGTAGGTAAAGAAAATGGAAATATTGACATCAACGCTTTCATGGGGTTGGGCGATATAGAGAAGCAGCTATAAGACACCTCATTGTCACTGGCCAGTATTAGAATCACAGGCCGAACAGTGGTTGCTGCCACACTGTCTGCTATGAAATGGTGTCATTTGTATGGTGCAGTTAGAGTTAGTTATGTCTGTGTAAACTACGCAACTTCCTACTCAATCCAACCACTTTTGTGACGTACCGGATTGTTTGGAAATCTTATTCACTGTCAGTCAGTCCATGCCTGATGGTGACAGGAGATAAAGTAGGTATCTGGAAAGAGGAAATCATAGGAAAGAGGCACTGAGCAGGTGGGTCGACCAGGGGAACCATAATGCATTGTGTGTAGTCAACGTTAATCATCAGGCTGATGGGTTTGAAAGGATGAAGGAGAGACAAGAATGCAGCAGAACAGGTAGTAAGGGAGCAGGAGACTGAAGCATGTAGAAATTGTGAATGGACGATCATGCAAGGATAAGTGAGATACTGAAGCATGCCAGAGAGCTCAGGTTACACAGGAGAATTCTTGATCCACCACTGTTTGCAGTCATTCCTTGTATGTTGCCTCTTCAATTGAAACAGTAATCTATCTGTTTAGGACGCGTTCAATGGCATATTCACTCCAGGATTTCTGGGGCAAAAGGAAAATGTTACTTACCATGTAACCATCTGTTTGTATCCTGGACGTTTGTAACTTGTTTTTCTTGAAAGAAGTTTTGAGTCACAATACCTGTTGTGACTCTTGCCTGAGTCAACTATGCACCACAACAAAGACTTCAACTCAGATTCTTTTCCACTTAGCAGATGAGAAGTGTAAGTGGAGTGTAATTTTGAAGACCAGTGTATTGTGAGTTAGAATTGTAACAGAAGCAGCAAAATATCTGTGATCATGTCAGAATCCATTGATGCCCCAAGTGCTTCGTCCCCCACATTATAGGGGCCTCTAGAAAAAGGTACTTGTAGTGGGATGTAACATTGGAGGCTGGTGGTAGGCCTGAGCAAGTGTTTGTGGGAACCATGGTGCGCTCTAAGACAGTCTGTCAGAGTCTGTTCTATATTTCTATGAGCACTCTGCTGGCCATCTTGAATCCTGGGTCAGTCTGGGAGTGGTCCCTCTATCAATAGGGACATGCCCTACCAAATACTGCTTCTCAGCGCGGTTAGCTGAAGGAAAAGCAGCAGCATCTAGAGGCTCCCGAGCAGAAGCTTGACTAGGAAAAAGATAGAGACAACTAAGTGTACCATTAGTTTGGGGGATGGGGAGCCTCCCTATTTTAGAAAGACTTAAGAAACTTTGAGGGCTCACATGGGGTAAAATCACAGGTACGGAGGGGCTAGTTGGCCACAAGACGTGAGCTCATTTGCTTTGGGTGCTCATTACTCTGGAATATCCATGTTTAATTTCAGTGTGGTCTTTGGTACGTGCTTTGAGTTAAGTTCAGAAAGTAGTCTCCAAATCTTGTGCAAAATCTACAGAAGTGCCTTCAAGTCTTCAGGGCCTAAAAGCCAAAGAACTTAAGACCAAAGTTTGGAACACTGTCAAACCATAACAGTAGATGACTATCCCCACTAGAGGATGAGATAGGAGATTAAGTGCAAGAATAAGTACTGAAGACCTAAGGAAGAATTTTGATGTTAATACCTGTCAATTTGTTTATTTCTGAAGATTGTTCCATAAAACATGTAAACATAAAAGACATACCATTATTGTAATGACATAGGTTGAAAAGGGAAATATTTTTATCAATAAAATCAATCCGTTATTAAAATCCTCATGAAACATTTGTTAAAACTCTCTAGTCTAAAAACCTGTACAGTTTAGAAAAAACTACAGCTTGTGCATGGAAAGTGTAGGGGTCATATATCGTGGCTGATATGCTTATTCTAATGTAACAGTCAATTTAAAGATACACTGCTTGTCTTAGTTCCTGGGTCCCCGCAAGGGCTTTCATGGCAAATCTATGTTTTATCTTGTTTAAAATTAATTTAAAAGGACTACCAAGTTAAAATGTAAGACCATTCCCGTTCCTTATAATGGCGACTGAGAATATATTGCCGCTTACTGCAAAAACTATGTAAGTGGACGTGATGCTCCTCAAAATTCTTAGCGCCTCTAGATAGCTTCGCAAACCAAGATATTTGCATGGAAGTCGTATGTACTTCCCTCTTGGTTTTTTATATGCTTGAAAGAACAACATTACATGGTGTACTGTTTCGTTCTGTAGCTTGGAACATAAGGTGCAGGTAGATGTACTACCGATCCTCCCACTAGCAATCTGTGAGGCCATAAACAATCCTAGTTCAATTATGTCATAGAGGAATTTTAAGTAAAGTGACTTTGCTATTGCTGAAGAGTTAGGTCGAGAAAGACCTCATAGCTGGGTGCATCCTCGATGGAGAAAAAGTGTTGTGTTAGCCTGCCATGAGTAGAGGAGCTGTGGAGGTTTGCCTGGATGAACTCCCAGTAGCGGGCTTTCACTTGTAGTTTGGACGTGGCTACCAGCAAACCAGGGTCCTTTCAGAAGTGGCCGAGGTCCAACTTTTGAAGCCAATAATGGATATATTTAAACCAGGGGAGTGTAAGACGGATATCTAGGCTCAACAGTTCCTTTACTGCCTTCCGATATGGGTTCAGCTCCTCGGTTGTCCATAGACTTACCCAATATAATAAGGGTCTAAGTCAAGCTAGGCCTCCCACTCTTTTTAAAGCAACATCTAAAAACATAGAGATTGGGGGAGTGCTAGTAGGGAGGTGGAGGAGCGAATGAACACACTTGTTTTCACTAGTTGTAAGAAGATCTGACTTCACATGGCCCCATATAGAGCAGCACATTGAGCCTCTAACTTATACAGTTCTATAGTGGGGAGGACTGCTCTTGAGGTTGTCCCCTGAAATCTCCTATAAATCACAGAAGCTTGGTGCTGGACCACTGCCCTATGCTTTTTAATATGGGGTATCCATGATAGCTTGCTAGCGAGCATTATTCCAGGATTATCGAATCTATGTATCCGTTCCAAGGTTTCATTTTCCAGGGTTAAGGGTTGCTTGAATACCTTATGGGGTGAAACTGCCATGAACTTTGATTTGGAAATCTTTATCTCGAGGCCCTTGGCTAAGCAATAGGCATTGAAGTTAGCCACGATAAATTGGAGGCCCATGGGAGTCTGGGATATTAGGAGGGTATTGTCTGCTAAGAGAAGTGTGAGAACCCCCACCCCATCTAGCTGGGGTGCATCTGTATTCCCCTTTGATAGTGCGCCTACCACATAAAGGGAGAATAGGGTGGGGGCTTGGACACAGCCCTGCCTTACACCTCTACAGACTGAAATCTTGTCAGATAATTGACCCTGGTTACCAGGGAACTTTGGCATAGTTGTTCTGATGGAGATTTGCTATTTGCCCAACTAGTGTCTTGGGTATTCCCAGGTCCTTTAAAGATACCCACAACAGCCCTGTAGGAACAAGATCTAAGGCTGCTCTGAGATCAACAAATGCAATATAAATATGCCCTTTTCTAAGTTTGGTGTCTTTCCAAAGGATAATCAACAGCATCAATGGCATTGACTTTCGGTCTAAACCCTGCTTGGTATGGGACCATAATTTCCATTCCCTGGATTCACTCATTAAGCTTATCGAGCAATTGCCTGACATACACCTTCTGGGCAGTATCCAGGAGGCTAATAGGCCCATAGTTTGTGGAAAGCCCCTTATCCCCCTTTTTAAAGAAGGGAATAATTTCTGCTCCTTTCCATGTATCAGGTATAGGGACTCCCTCCATTATAGCATTGGTCACATAGTTTAAGTATGGATCCCATTTAGACAGATTGTGGCGGTACAGATCGCCTGGGATTTTATCTTGACCTGGAGCTCTGCCCTTTTGACTAAGGCTATTGCGCTTCTAGTGTCCTCGATGGATGGATGGAGAAGTAGGGTTCAAGGGGATGTCCTGTGGAGGGACATAGAGATAAGGTGGTATGTCAATAGGTGGAGATTCATACAGACGATCTAACTGAGGGTTTGAGAACCTGCTCCCATTAGCAATTATTTCCCAAAAAAGTGCAGTCTCCCATTTCCCCAATACAGTTATCAATGCTTTTTTTGGGTCTTGGCATCCTTTTGTGTACCACAGATTACTTTCCTCACTATGGAACCTGGCCGGGGTTTTTGTTGGGAGGGGTTTAGTCAAGATTCTTTTCAGGGATATCGCCAGGGTAGAGTGTACAGCTGTTATTGTATTTTTGGTAGGAATTAATGTAGTTGGAACAGTTAAGGCTGCGACAAAGGCTTCATAGATTTAACAAGGGTATCTTGATTTGCTATCAGTGCTGCCCATTAATTGACCTACGGTTATTTGCCAGTAGTGGAATTAAGGATTCTGGTACTGAGGGACTGGGGGATTTGAGAAAATGGCAGGAGAGTTTACCATGAAGAGAGTAGTGGTCACTCGCCTCTCTACGATCAATGCGAAAGTCTATCGAACTAGCCCGCATTGTAACTTTAATTAGGATGTAGTCTAGTATCGACCTTTCCTAAAAGTGGGGTCTCCCTGTTTGTCGGAGGGAGACCTTCCATTACATGCTCTCAGGCTATTTGTTACTGTAAATTGGACTATTTGCATTGCTGCCACAGTGCACAGTACAAATTTCTTGGTATTAAGGGTAGGTATGCCCCAGCTCTCAACTTCCTCATCGAGGAGCATGCTGTACCCATAAACTGGTTCAAAGTTTATGTTAAGGTCTCTTCCTAGGACTACCCGGTGCTTAGGATCAATTGAGGAAACAGAGTGTTGTAGGATAGCCAAGGTAGGTTTTTCTATGCCCCTGTCCCTTGGCCTACAATAGACATTATGAATATACATGCATATTCCCCGTAGAAGGGCATTTTTAGTCCCTGTATGTCAGGTGATACAATGTCTATGGCCTCTTTAATGCTATTTAGATTGATTCCTATGCAAACAAGCATGCCCCCTGATGCCCTACCATGGGCCGATGGAACAGCGTTTACGCAATATGCGGTATTTCCCAGTTAGTAGACTGGCTCAGTGGCCCAGGTTTTTTGAAAGATACAAATGTTAAACCCTTCAATATAGTTCCTCCAATCTAGTTCAGACAAGTTGGTTTTGATGCCTGTAATATTCCAACACAAAATGTTGTTTATTCCATTGGAATTTACTTCAAAGCTAGTAGGTGTACTCCCCAAATCCATGTCCATGTGAGTATCGGGATGAGGGCAAGTTTTGAATTGGAAACAGGGTTGGTTCAGAAAGGGGAGCAGAAGTGCATAGTGCCTGGGTGTTCGCATGATCATTGGTTCGTATAGGGTTTCTCAAGACGGCAAGTACCATTTTTCCCAGTTTTAAAGCTGGAGGTCCAATACTATGTACTTCTTCTATTATGTGAGAATGCAGAGTTAGTGTGGGGGAAGAGGTTGATTATGCCTCCTTTAAGCCCCTTTTTTGCCCGTGGTCCTCCACCCCGACTGGGAACCATGCCGACTTTGTAATTGGTAAGTCAATCTTGTGAGTCCATGTACGACAGTAGTCCGCAGGGTTATGGGTTGGAATGATGAATATTGGCTGACCAGGGTTGGAAAGCCAGACCGTCGTTATGACTGCTGTGTTTGTTGAAATGTGGCAGAAATTAATTGGGTCTATAAAAATAGCCTAGTGGAAGTACCTCTATTTTCCCTGGCAGTGGTTGGAAATTGGAAAGACGCCTAAAGAGCATGTCCACCGTCGCAGGAGATTTGAAGTTCACTAGAACACAGTCCCCAGGGCATTCCTTTGGATGAATGCCTAGCCATGGAGTTCTTCTTACGGCTATGCCGTCTTGGGCTGTATCGCCGGGGCATCTCAAGTTGGTTTTTATTCACTTGGCAGATTTATTCTTCAGGGCCACTTGATCTTCTAGAGTTCCTGCAGGCAGCACTGACACATTTTTGAGAACTATCAGGTAGGGTGTGCATTCCGGGGGGAATTGGGGAGGTTTTAAGGCCATTTTCAATTTACTAGCTTCAGCCTGTCGGGCCTGCCCACGCCAGGAATGGTTTTAGGTGTGGGTATGTTTTGGGGATTAGGAGAGCATCTAGTTTGGTTTCTTTGCTGAAGGGTTATTGCAGGGGCAACGGCCATGGATGGATCTGGTCTTTCTCCTTCGACTAGTGATAATTGACTTTTTAGATCTTTTAAGACTTATCTGTGAAGCCAAGTTATCTAATCTGGTCATTAATGGAGCAAGATCCGCTTTAAGGATTTCTTTAAAGTGGTTGACACGTTTCTACTATCTTCTTCATAGCAGTTGTCGAGACACCCATGGCTGCCTCACTTGCTATATTCATGTGTTGCTCGGGAGGCTGATCAGTAAGTTGTGGGGTTATGTCACTTAGTGTAGCTGGAAGCCCGACAGACGAAGTTGAGAAGGTGATAACCTTGTTCCTTCTCCTTTGCTGTTTCGGCTGTTGGATCTTCCATATTTTTTTTTTAACTGAATAAGAGGTTAATGGCATTGCACATTTGGCTGGAGTGAGGAATAGCTGGGTTTAGCTGGGTTCAGCTGGGGGTTGATGCAGAGCTTGATTGTCTTAAAAAGCACTCTGCTTCTGTTGGTGGCTTCATTGATGGAGTTGATATAGTGTTTTGGGTGATGTGAAGAGTTGTCTGCATGCTGCGAGGTCTCGAGTTCTGTCTTCCTTCCATTTTTGTTTCGGTCTGCGGATGGATCACTTATTGTCAGCAAGATCTTTAGAGTACCCGTAAGTCTTTCTGGGTTGACCTCGCTTTGTTGGTAGGACGCTAGGCAGGGAGATAGGGACGGCAAAGTGGTCGGTCCAATTCAGGGTTGTGGGTGGTTTACATTGGATTGTTGGAAATGTTGAGAAGACTAAGTCAAGGATTTGGCCTTTGGCTTGTGGTGCTGTGTGACATGCTATGCACACAGAGTGTGTCGATGTTCAGGAGGGTGTGTCTTGCTTTTTTGGCTGGTGTTATCTGGTAGGGTGATGCCAACAAAGAAGGTGGGGTCGGGTGTGTAGGGTGGCTGAAGAGGCAAGGAGATCTTAGAATTCATTAATGAAGCAGTTCTGTAGATGAGATGGATGGTAGAATCTCAGTTGCATAAAGTGGAAACTGGCATGTCAGCACCTTGTGGTATTCTATGTGCATGCATATTCTGGTATTTTATGTCAATAGATAAGCTTGGAACGTTTGTATTCAGTTTGTAACGGACGGTTGAGAAGAAGATGTTCGTGATTGATGGGTCTACAAATTATTTTTTAATAAATTCAAGGACTGGAAATTGTAATCTGGATATAAACTAACATAATGTAGTCAACCTTTGAACGTGATAAAGCTGCTTAAAATTGGTGTCCAGTCCGATGATCACAGGAATTGCTATCTTGGAAGAGTTGCAAAATTCTACCCTACCTCTGGATCTGGTATTCCTGCGAACATGGATGTTCCCTAAAGGGAAGCACAGGAAGACAGGATAAAGAGTCTTCATGTTGGAAAGAGGCCTGTATATTCACAAGATTATGTTCAAGTCATGTTGTATATAGTGCCAATACGGGAATGTTGCTTCCCTACAATTTTGTACATATGTTTATGTTATAAAGGGGAGGTGTGTGGCATTCTATGTCCATGCATATTTTGGAATGTTATGTAGAGACAAGTGCTATAACTAGGGAGCATGGAATGTTTGTATTCAGTTAGTAACTGGAGGTTTAAGAAGGTGCTCCTCTCGATGGATGGTGTTCTACGAATTATCTTTAATAAACCCAAGGATTGGACATTCTAATCTGGACCTGTGTACTTTCTAAACACCTCCATAAATGTAAGTGTTAGTACTTTACCTAGGATGTAGGGCCAGGAGGACGTATGGATGACAGCAAGATCTCCACCCTTGTTTATGTGCGGGGTCCACACAGTGGTGTGGCCTGCGAGAAGGACATCTATGATGTGCAAGGATGTGGAGGTGAACCATGTTTCTGTGATGAAGAGGGTATCAAGCTTGTGATAGATAAGGAAGTCTGATGTTTGGTGCGTATAGTATCAGAGCAGGTGCTAATGAGCACGAGTTTGAATGTGTGCTCTGTAGTTTGAGAATGTGTGAAAGTTAGTGGGATGTGTATGAGGTTGGGTCTATGTGAGTGTTTGGATCGTCTAGGTCTTGTTGTCATTGGGGGGAATAGCAGTATGACGTGCTGGGTACAGCAAGTGATTACTTCTTGCCATGTATGTTTCAGTGGAACAGAGTTTGTGGACCAAGGCTCTTCCTGGCACCGGAAGGCCCAAATAGGTGGTGCCCTTGTCTGAGTCCACCCGTTGCTGGGGACACCATGGGATGGGATGCTCTAAATTGCTGATTGATTGTAGTAGAGAGAAGGCCGGAAGTGATATTACTTCTTGTGCAGATGGATGATGAAAAATCAAGTGTATTGCTTGCCAGCTACTTTTAAAGATGAAATGGGCAGAAGGGGCCCTGTTCTGCAGGTATGCTGCAAACACAGCCAAATGTATGGTTGGAGGTGTAAGCTAATCCAGCCTTCTGCAAACGTAAGAGGGTTCAGATGTCTTGCACAGAGACTTTCAAGGGGTCTATGTTTTTATTGATACTGAAGAGGACAAACTTTTTTTTCACTTTGCTGCATAGTAGGCCCACCTAGTGGGCATGCTTGGCTCCTGCAGGGTAAGCATACACACTGCTGGTGCTTGAGGTATGTGCACTACCTCAGATGGTAAATCGCTAGGCAGAGCTGTATGGGGTCTGGGTGCCCAGCTGACCCTGATGCTGAGTGAGAAGGTTCAGTCTCAGTGGCAGTTTCTTCTGTGGGCTGAATGAGATCTCCAGGAGCATGGAGAACCAAGGTTGCCGGCACTTATCAGATCACTAGACGAGAGTCATGGACACTTGCCTTAATTTCTGCAACATGTATGAAATAAGAGGAAGAGCAGAAAAAGAAGTGTTCAAATATTCCAAACCAGTTCATCCTTACTGCTTTGTCCATGGAATGTGGGTACTTAGAGGTGAACATTTGACATTTTTGTGTTCTGAGGGGTGAGGAACAGTTCGATGGTCAGTGTGCCCCTCTGATTGAAGTATCTTTGGAGGACTTGTTGGTCCAGTTCTCATTTGGAGTGTTGTTGATGCAACCTGTCATTGTTCTCCCAAAGCAAATGCTCTGCTAAGAGCTGAATTTTGCTTTGAGAAACACAATTCCAGATCTTTGGAGTGAGAGCAGACAGCTGGGGGGAGTAGATCCTCCCCTGTTTCTGAACATAGTACATGGCTGCAGTGTTTTCTGTTATTATAAGGGTTGCCTTGTCCCAGCTGAACTTAAAAAAAGCTGTTACAGTAAGGCATATGAGCCAACAGCTCCAGGTAGTTGATGTGACACCTCTGGTATTGTGGGACCTGGTGCCGTGAGCAGTCATGCGGTCATGTGAGCTCCCCACCCCATGAGTGAGGTGTTCGTGGTAATGATCACTTGTGGAAGAGGGTTGAGGGAAGGTTTGGCGAGCAACAAATTGCTGCTGTTTCATCATAGCTGAGTACCTTTGGTTTTAGATTTTACCAACGCTAGTTACTTCCACTGACCCTCTGCCTGTGACCATTGCCTCATGAGGCACTCTTGGAGTGTGGTGCATATGCAGACTGGCATGCTTCAGTATAGCAATATATGGAGCCATCACCCACCACAACCTCATTACTGTCTGCACAGTAAGAGGAAATCCTGTCTGAAAAAGAGGCAGCAACTCCAGGAACGCCGTCAGCCACTCCTGGTTGGGGTGTACCTTTCAAGTCACAGCTTTAAGATAGGCCCTAAGCAGCACTAGGCTTTTGGGGGCTGAAGTTGGGACTTTTGGCACTGATGGTAAACTCTAACTTGTGGAGCAGAGAGAACCACTGTTTGAGTGTGCGCTAGGCATTGTTCTCTACTGCTGCCCTTGATCAGCCAGTCATCAAGAAAGGGAAAGATGGGAATAGGGTTCCTGCACAGTTGTGCAGCAACCACCACTAAGCCCTTTGTGAAAATCGTTAGAGGCATAGTGACCCTGAAGATCCAAACTTTAACTGGTCAGGCTGTCCACTTACCACAAAGCGGAGGTACCCATAGTGATCTGGATAAATGGGTATTTGGAAGTAAGCAGTTTTTAAGTCCATTGCTACCACAGAGTCCCATGGTTGAAACAGCTGTAAGAGGTATTGCAGCATTGTCATATGGAAGAGTTCACAAGGTGTCTTTTTTAGTGGTTGGAGGTCTAGTATTGGCTGGACATGTCCTGCAGTACTAAGTAGAGGTAGTACACACTTCTGTGCTGGTGAGGGGGCACCAACTCTATGACAACTTTGTCTAGAAGAGCTTGCACCTTCTTGATAAGCTGAAGATGGCTTGGGCTGAGGCATGGCATTAAGACAGAATGTTTGGTGGCAGGGTGTGTGGAACTCTAGGCAATACAACCACTGTACTATGGACAGCATCCATGTATCGGACGGCAATCCATTTGTTAGAGGTAATTACCACAGTGCAACTATAGAGCAACCTTGTTGGAGCAGTGAAATGATTCGTTGCAGGATGGTTAGATGGAAGTGTTCACACAGGATGCATTCATTCAGCAGCCGAAGGTCTAAAATCAGCCTGTCAATCCTGGGTATTTAGAAGTAGAGGAAGTACACTCCTTTGCCAAGCTGGTGTGGGGGCACCAATTCAATAACACCTCTGGCTAGGAGAATCTGCACCACCTTCTCGAGCACCTGAAGATGTTCTGAACTGAGGACAATGTGTCAAGGTGGAATGTTTGGTGGCGTGGTGTGGAACGCTAGGCAATACCCCTGCTATACTACAGAGAGTATCCATTGGTCTGAAGTAATTCCTACTGGGAGAGAAAAAAACCTCAGTCTTCCCCGGACAGGAGTTATATGATTGGTGGAATGGAAGGGGAGTCACTGCTTTGAGGCAGAGATGACTCAGTTGGAGCCACCTCACCACTTCCTCTGTAACCATCACATGTAAATGTCTTGGGGCAGCTGATTATCCTGAAAAGACTGCTTCTGGTACTGGTAGCCCTACCTTTTGGTATATCCTGGAGCTTAGGCCCATCCTCTGTTCTGGTGCCTCCGCAAGGTGGACCTTGGTGTGGAGGATTGGAAGGCACCCATTGATTAAGCTAGGTCTGTGTCTTTTTTTTATCTTTTCCAGCATGGCATTGATCCAAGAGCCGAAGAGATGCTCCCCATCAAAAGACACACTGAGAAGTTGCTGTTGCATCTTGGGCCTGAAACCAAGGATTTGGAGAAAAGCATGATGCCTTAAGAGGAGGCTAGTACTTCTATCTCTGGAGGCAGTGTATGCAGCATCTAAGTCGCATCTAATGTTGGCATTAGATAGCACTTTGTCTTCTGCTACCAGCTCTTCTCCCCTTTTCCCATGTGCTTGATTAGTTCTTCAATTTCCTCCAGTAGTGTCTATCATAACAGGACAGCAGGCCTATGGAGTAAATGTATGGCGACACTCACTGCTAAATGCTTGCCAGCAACATCAATCTGCTTGCTTTCTTTGTCGGGTAGAGGAGCATCACCTGTTGCCAGCCCTAAGGAACATTTGCGCACCATGTGCACCGTGAGTGATTTAGGTGGAACTTCACACCTGAACGTACACTGAGTCGTCTGGAGCTGTTTTTCTTTTTTTTCTCCATCATTGGGGTGACTACTTTTGCCTTTACCAACAAATAGAAAATTTTGGTAGCAGATTTTATCATGCTTCTGAGCATGGGGAAGTGCTGTATCAATCTTTCCATTTTGGACAAGGTCAATACGAGGAAATTATCCTTTTCATTCACAACATTTATCTTCACATTGTGATGGTGGGAAGTGCTCTGTATTGTCACATAAGGGGCGGTGAAATCAAATGGGGAAGCTTTTGTGTGGTAACAGTCCATGTCTGGGTTGTTGGGGCAGGATCAACATGATAGTCCTCACAGGGATCGTTCCCTTCCACAGGAGTGAAGGGCTCGCAGTAAGGGTTCTATGGGTAGGGGCAACTGGGGTCTGAGTATATGAGCAGATTCAGGTGAGGATTGTGGAGAGTGAAGCTGTGGAGGTGTGTGAGGGCATGGGTGAAGGGGAACACCTACGGGCAGGGGAAGTGGTTGAGGCTTGAGGTACTGTTACTAACCCTTTTGGGGCTGAAAGTGTCAGTGGCTCTTAGGGTAGCTCATCCTCAAATGACAATCTATGTTTCTTCAAGATACAGAAGGGTTTGTTTGTGTGTGTGTGGACTCAGAAAAGAGAGACTTAGCAAGGATCTTCCCATCTTCCAAATAGAAAAGTGGATGTATATTTTTTGCCTCTAGAAGAGAACCTCTAAGTCGTTGGAGATCTTGGGCAATGGTGGGCGGTGTTGCATTCTGTGATGCAACTAATGCATGTCTCTTCTGTGCCAGAGGGTTGTCTTACACCTCAATGTCTGGCAGGCATCTAAGGAAGCCTGTTGTGTTTCCGCGACAGGCAGAGTTTACACACTTGAATTGTTCTGATGACAGGTATTTCTTGTTGCACTTGCGAGAAAACAGGAAAGGAAACTGCTCCATGACACCCTCCCACCCGAGTCATTCCCCAGAATACGCCCTGTAGTGCGTAAAAGTTCTGTCAATGGCAGTTGTTGATGAGGGCAACTGTTTAAAATGCATTGAGACTTTGTTGGGTATGGTGTATTCAAAAGGCACTTGGGTGTCAGCGAAGAGTACTTCAAGCAAGCACTGGCTGGGCACGAATTCTTTTCAAAGTCACTGAGTCTGAAGATCGAAAGGCTGGTCCTAAAGAATTTTGCAAAAACGCATCAGTCAAGCTGGCACTTGAATGTATGAACTCAACGGCAGAAGAAAACAACCTGAGGTGGAGTCTTTGTTTGGGCGGATTATGGACTATGGGAAAAGTTGCAACAATTTGTGTGACTCAAAATATATTGCAAACGTGCAGGTCCAAAACTAGACTGCAGGAGTATGCACGGCAAACAATGAGGTTAAGATGACACCATCTCAAAATATGATTGTGTAAAAAAGGATGACATAAATTTCCAATATACTACCAACTATTTGTGGAATAAGAAAAGCAACCTTTAGTATTGCAAGGCAGGGGTTCAAGATTAAATAATTCCAGTAACACTCTTTTAGTCTCGCTGCTACAAGAAAAAGAACAAAAACACATGCTGGACCACTAAATGTTTAATTTAGAACATTCAATCCAGTCTTCATAATGCATGCTTGTTACTATCTCTGAATGTAGGATGAGATGCAATCTTGACGCTTAACATTAAGAAACAAAGGGATGTGATTTACTTGGACACTGAATGTATGTAATACATACTCACCATCCCAGGAGGCTGCTCTTCCAGTGGAGGAGGCTTCATTACAGCTAGGACCCTGGTCCCGAACATCTCCGTGGCCTGACAGTCTGTTTCGCCATCAACTAGGATCTAAATCACAAAGTGAAGGGATAAGAAAGACCTAGATGACAGAACACATCTGCACTCAAATGCTAGCTCTACTGAAAAACACACACGGAGAGACAGACTTTAAGTCACAAGTCTTCATGTCCTGCATGACTCTGGGGCACCAACTTTCCTGGCCACAAGCACTTAAACTATTCTCCTAACAATCAACCATTCACTTACTTCAAAGTCTACATAGCCCACCACCCACTCAAATACAAAGTCACCCAAAACCCACTGATCTACACAAAACAGACAAATTCTCACCCAGTCAACATGCTCCCCCATAACACAATAAATATAATCTCACAACCTAGTCTTCTAGCCGTCCAACATCTAGCCACCAGTATACAACTAGGGGTCCACTTCCTCGCTGACAACATAACACAAAGCAAATACACTCACTTACCCAGTTCACTGTCCACTTAAGTACACCTACACAATAGCTAAACATCCATTTATCTACTCACCACTGTAAATTCCTCCACAATCTGCTTAGAATTTCGACAACACAGCTACCCATTCCTTCAAACCACAATAACCCTCTTGTCAAGGCATGGCGCACTTCTCCATCCAACAGCCACCTCACTGATTCGGCCCAAAAAAGACGAAATCACCATCACACACTCATTAATCCAGGCACTTAGTTACCCATTCATCAACACACGGCCCAGACATTCACTGGGAAGCCATCAGCACTTCTCACTGATTTAGGCGAAGTAGCAAACATGGATTGATACAGTGAATCCCATCCCTAGGAAACCGGGTAGCAGTGTACAGAACAAGGGAAACAGTTCTTCCTTCAGGGTTATTTATGGTTAATTAGATTTAAAAGGTTAAGAAAGTTATCGTACAGTACAAAATAAGGTTTCATAGTATAGCTGAATGCAATATGGAAAAGAACAGACAATACCATGCATATCAAAAAGAAACATGTCACATATCAGAAGAAAAAGTGCTACACGTGTGAATAAAGTTACAGAACAGTGCATGTGAATGTGCAATACTCTTGACAAGAAGTATGGAATGCAAAGGAAAAGTGCAGTGACTCTCATTCATTCAGAAGTGGAGACTGCAGTAATTCAACCAGTTGAAAGTCCCAATAAAAGAATCAGTAGACAAATCCAAAGTAGGTGAACTGTTAATATTTCCACCCCAATAAAAACTTATTATAGGGATGAGATCAGAGACTATAACAATGTAGCATCCCTTAAAGTTAGAAAAACATGTCCGCATAAACATAATAAACATATTAAAGCATTTATTAAATGATAGCTTTCAGATTCAGCTACAGAGCTGAACAAGTTATTCATCTTAGGTCATTTATACAATCTGGATATCTAGTTCCACAATATATATTGGGAAGGCAACCCACAGCTCAATCGAGGACTTGAAACAAGGCTACGGTTTTTAGTTCTACGCCCTACTCTCATCTGCTGGTATATTTCCTGTCTTTTCAGCATGATACCGAGGATATTTTTTTGGCAATATCACCCCAACCTCAAGAAGACTGCTGGAACACAGAACTGCTCTGGAAAGAAGACAGATGGACCGACCGTCTCAACTCTGTGAGCTTAAGACTTAATTAATAATTTGAATGGTCTTTTCTTAAGGCCCTACCATAAGACACTTGTATGTCCTTGTACTTGAAACAGTTGTATATATTTTTTTCTCTTTCCTCCATGGTACATTGGTGTCTTTTTTCCTAACAGTTTTTCCAAATAGAAGCTTTTAAAACTTTTTACATGATTTTAATTTTTCTAAATATTTTTTCTCGGGGTGTGGTCTGAACGTCGAGCCATCATGGCAGCTTATAAAAGCACTCTCACCGAGGACGGTCCTCACTTAACAAAATCCTATCTAAACTGATCTGGTAGCTACCCGGATATAAAGGATTCCAGACGCAACGGCAGCCCAAGGATTGTGGTTGATCATGCCTTCAGAGCTGAGGTGCTCCAGAGTAGCATCCCTCCCCCCTCACTCCCCCCCACACCCAACACCAGCACCAGCAGGGAGAAGCAGCCATGTGAGGCTCTGATGATTGCAAAAAGGCTGAGTGACGACTTCAGTGGCATTAGTGCATCAGATCCTCTGTTAAGGGAGCTGAGCCTTCATAATCTCGTGAGCAGCAAGCCCTCAGTGGGGGGGGATTGATTGTCAACCGACTGAGTATCAGCTGTGGTGTAAGGTGAGAGCTCCAGTCCAAGATCCTCAGGCCGCACCAGAAAAGAACATAGGCCCTGAGTCTATGCTGCACAATGCAGAGGCGAGGGAAAAACACTCAAAGAGCTCAAAGTCGGCTGACCCTGGCACTACCGGTATAGGGCACCAAATCCTATGACCTATACCAGAACCTAGAAGGCAGAAAAACTCGGAGAGGAGACATCTTGAGGGATCGTCCAGAGGGGTGACATTCGTCTGGTGAAAAGGGTGAGCCAAGGCGTGGGATGCAGAGATTGTACGTCTTTGGATAGCAGAGGGTAGCAGGCACCCTCATGAAGTGTGCCCTCTACGGCTCTGAGGGAGGCGAGTGGACAACAGAGCGCAAGACAGGATTGTATTGGGGGCCCTGGCAAAAGGCCATCGTTCTCATGGAGTCACACACCAGGGGACCACAACATTTGCATGCATATGGCCAATGTGTGGATGATCGACGCCTAGTAAATCAGGTCGATGACAAAAATCTGATAAATGCATAGGCCTGCAAAACAAGAGAAGTATGTCTTTAGGAGTGACTTTCCGAAGCCCACTGGAGGGTCACAGTCTAGTGCTGGGGGAGAAGGAGAACGGGGCCCTTCCCTCAGAGACTTTCTACAAGCGGTTAAAGGTACCGGATCTGCACTGAAAGGTAAAATACACATAGTTGTCACAGATAAAACTTTGTTACAAGCTGATTTTAAGAAAATGTCGGCAAGGGTGTCAGGGGCTGAAAACACACTAGGAAAGCACACAAGCTCAATCAAGACTCTCCAGAAAAAAGTCCAATCCCTATAAGAAGTCACACATTGCCAGCACATTGGATCCAAGGACGTCGAGGGTCCCTAACGGCGCAATATTGTGCGCCTAGCGGGTCTCCCATAAAAGTGCAAAAGTGCAGATCTGGAAATGTTCCTAGAAAAGTTGGTTACTACCCTAATTAGGCCTGAGGATCTCTTAATATTTTGCAGTAGAGAGACGAACCGAGTAGCTGGTGCACTTCCCAAACCAGATGTGATAGCCAATCTCCTTATTGCAAGAAATCTGTACTACAGAGACAGATGCACTACTCATGGCTGCATGGCAAATGCCCACCTCCGATATAAAAATCGATGTATTATGGTGTCCTGGATTTTACCAGGAATTGCAGCTAAAAAGAAGACCCTTTGATAAGGCACAAAAAGAACCGAGGAGGTAGAACTTTCAATTCAAATTCAATATTTTATTTCGGTCCATGAACCATAAAACTACACAATACAAATATTTTAACGCATGAAGAGCATAGCAGGCACCCAAGATTAAGAATCAAACAGTACCATTAAAATGAAGTTTGGTTTAAGATCATGACACAGCCATTAACATCGAGGAACCTTCGTGCTGAGACAACAAATAGGACAACAAAAACCTAAAAGACAGACCTAAGAATGAACTAAAATCCGGTCCGTTAAGCAATCTGAGAGGTCAAAGCTAATTATAAAATCAGTTTTTTTTTAACCTCTGTTAATTGAAAAACTAAGAGACAGCAGCTTTTATATGTCATTGAGCAATAAAACATATATCAACAATACAACGATCACGAATCATCAAGAGAAGCACACATGATAAATCACTATTTTGGACTCAAGAGGATACGTCTTCATCATCAGTTGGTACCAATGGGGCATCGTAATGATCACCTCTGTATGAGTTCCATGCCTCCCAAATTGTGGACCACTTTTTTGGACAACCCCTTGCAACATATACAGTCTTTTCCCGAAACATGCACCAGTCCATGTTTTGTTTCCACTGAAGCAGTGTGGGAGGAGTATCGTAGCCCCAGTGCTGCGCTATATCCCTCTTGGCCGCCGAAAGACCCAGAGCTACCGAGGTCCTCTCGGAAGTGGTGAGGTCAGTGGGCTCCCAAATGTTAAGGATGCAACGTTTCGCCTCCGGGTGTATATGTTTGTGTAGGACAGACCTAAAGGTTCGGTGTATCGCTTGCCAAAACCACTGGATACGGTCACAGTCCCAGAGGATGTGCATGAATGTGCCCACCTGTCCACACGCCCTACGGCACTCACCCCCATCCCATGTGTATCATTTGTGGTCCAGTGACGTAGGCCCTATGGAGGATCTTCAGTTGGACTAGCCGTAATCGAGCGGATATACCCACCTCCCGGGGCGATGCCGCCGCCTCCCACCATTCGTCTTCGTCCATGTCTAGGCCGTCCGCTATCCATTTCCCTCTAAGTGTTTAGAGAGGCTCAGGGGTATGATGGAGAAGCTTCTTATAAGTAAGGGAGACTGCCTTTTCCGGCAAGTAGCCATCTAGGAGTCTATCCTCCAACGGGGAGGAGTCAGGGGGCGAGGAGCCCTTCGGTATAGCCGAGTACAAGGCATGACGGATCTGCAGATAGCGGAAAAACTCTGTGTCCGCCATTTCAAAGCGTTGTTGTAATTTGGAGAACGGAACCACCTCCCCCTTGGACCAGAGATCACGTATTTGCGAAATATCAATTAGATTCCATTTATCAAACCCCTTGGAAGTCCTCAGCCGGCCAAGCTGTGCCGAGTCCCACAAAGGCGTAGCGAGAGTTAGTCTACCGTTCCAGCCCATGCTTTTTTGAACATCGTGCCATATCCTGACGGCATGTTTGGTAGGGCCAGTGAGCGAGAGTTTTTCCCGGGGGGAATAAAGTGCAACGCTAAAGGTTCGCCTGGCAGCAGCATCTATCCATGGCGTAACCCGGATCATGAGGGCCACAATAGGTGGCTTGGTTAATGGCCGCCAGTTGAGTGGCCCAATAATATTTCTTTATGTCCGGGAGGCTAATGCCTCCATCGGACCAGTTGAAGACCAGCTTCTTGTGCGCGATACGGGGCCTACCATTCCAGATCAGTTCCCTTTGGAGGCTTTCTATTTCCCTAAAATAACTAGCTGGCAGTGTATACAGGAAGCGGCGCAGGGCCATCATTTTGAATAATGCCGCCCATCCCAGGAGCGAAAGATGGAGTGTCTTCCAGGTGACGATATCTTGCTGCAGCTGCAAGGGAGGGCGCAAATTTCTCTCAAAATGCAACTTAGGGTCAGGGGTAACAAATATTCAAGGATAGCGAAATCCATCCTGCGCAATCTGAATGGTGCAATCATCGAATAACCGGGGAGGGAGGTCCTTGAGCACGTAAAGTACAGATTTGTCCCAGTTGATCGGAAACCCGGAGTAACGCCCAAAGGCCGCCAAGATGTCAAGGATGCTCCTTAGTGACCCACGGGGGGAAGCCAAAAAAAAGGAGTATGTCATCTGCATATAATGAGATGCGATCTTCCCAATCTGCTGACCACCGCAAGCCTTGAACAACGGGGTCCTGTCGGATCCAGGCCGCCAGGGATTCAAGAGATAATGCAAATAATAATGGTGACAAGGGACACCCTTGGCGAGTGCCCAGGCTGAGTGCAAAGGCCGCCGATCACTTGATATTCACTACTACCTGCGCCTGTGGTGTCGCATATAGAAGTCTTACCCAAGAAATGAAGAGGGGCCCGAAACCCAGCTTTTCAAGCACCGCAATGAGATATGACCATTCTACTGTGTCAAATGCCATTGAGGCGTCCAAAGAAAGTACAACGCCATCTTCCTGTATCGTGTCAATTCTACCCATCACACCATGCATGCGCCGCAAATTAAGGGCCGTATTACGCTGGGGCATAAAACCCGACTGGTCAGCTTGTACCAAACCATTGATGACCTTAATTAATCTAGTTGCCAGCAACTTGGCGAGGATTTTGGGCTCCGCGTTGATAAGGGAGATGAGCCTATATGAAGAGCAGAGATCTCTAGGTTTGCCTTCTTTGTGTATGACTACCAATGAAGCAAGGCGCTGGTCCGGTGGGAAAGCGCCTATGTTTCTACTGTCTTCGTACATTGCCTTCAAATGAGGGGAGAGCAAGTCAAATCAGGGTTCCTTCATGTAATGGCTAACATTTAAAACTTATGAAGTGCACAATATATTTTAAAAAGTTATACTTGTTGTAGTCAGGGGAGATAAAGGCAACAAGGCGTAAAAAAGCATTACATTGCTCAGATTTCTGTTCACAACAGAGTAAAAATGATATTACAGAACAATAGGACATGATTTCCAATAATAAAAAAATTAAGAGAAACGGTAAGAATCAAAATATTGTAGAATTAATGTTTAAATAAAATCAGTGACTCAGTTTTCTAAACATGCCACCCCACAATGTCCTAGTATTGAGGTGGGGTGTTTAACTTGAGCAGGGAGCCTACAATATTGGACCAGGTACTTATAACGACAATACCACCTTTTTCCTAAAGAGCCATACAGCAGATAAATATCGGCTGATTCCGCAAACAGGTAGGCCTCCCAGTAGTCATCTGCAAAAAGCAGAGCAGGGATAGAATAACCAGAAAACTTCAGAAACTCATGGGTGCACCCGTCTAGGAATTTAAACACATCGTTTTTGTACAAAGAGAAGAGTGCCGGCGCGAGTACACGCCCTTGTCTAACCCCGCACAAGACCAGAATGTGATCAGTTAGATTACCACCCAACCCCCACCTGACTTGTGTAGTGGTGTTATTACGCAGTATGAGGATTGTTCCAATAAGGTATGATCTATGCCCATGGCAGTTAGGGTGCACCATATGTGCTGCCTCGGACCAAATTAAAGGCACCCCTGGGGTCCACAAGAGCCAAATATAAATGATCCATGGACAACTTAAGATATTTAGCCACAATAAGATCAAGATGAAAGATTTGATCTATTGTGTTCACCTTAGAGCGGAACCCTGTCTGTAGTGGTGACAGGATTGAATCTTCACCCACCCAGTCCTGGAGTCTACCCAAAATCTGGTGACAGAATAACTTCTGCAGGTGACCTAAAAGCTGATGGACCAACAATTATTTGGAATTCACCTGTCACCCTTTTTGTAATTTGTGATGATCTCAGCGTTTTTCAAGAATTCTGGGATACATCTGTCTGCCAATATCTCATTCAAAGTTGTATTTATATAGGGGCCCCAGACAAGAGGTTCAGAATGAAACAAATCGCCAGGTTTTCTATCTAGACCTGAAGCCTTCAAAGGAGGCATGGCCTTGATCGCTTGAAGGGTTTAGAGTTTCTTGGAGAGTAAAACAGAGTGGTGTGTTTGCTCTAACCTTTTCTGGGGATAACTTTTCAATTACTTCAACATCCAGCTCTATACGAGGTTGGGCATAAATTGCAGAGAAATCTTCAACCCACTGCTGTGGTTAGATTGTTAGTTCTAAAGGGCTGATGGATTTAGGGCAGCCGTGTGCAAAAATATGGCAAAATGACTGAGTCATTATTGCTAGAGGCCTCAGCGAAGGCTAGCAAGATGGAGTCTACCCAACTCTGTTCGGTACTAGAGATTATCAATTTTAATTATGCAGGTAGCATGGAATTTATCACGGACACCCTTCTTTACAGCTTCGACAAGTTGGCCCTTTGCCCTGTAAACCATTTGGTTGGTCAGTGGTTCCAGGGGTGAGAACTTTGGCTAAATTGAGCGATGGAGATAGAACTGGCGTGTTAGCGGTAGCACTCTGCACCTTTGCAGCTCTGGTGGTTCTAGGGGCCCTGTGTTGACCTGTATGCTTGGCTTTCTTTTTTTTTTACTTTGTAGTGGGTCCTTCCACATTGGTAGTTAAAAGTTCAGAGGTAGGCATTGCACTAGAAGGTGAATGAGAGACCTGCAAGTCTTTGGCAGCCTCCTCGATCGTGGAACATCTTCAAGCAGGTCACCCAGAAGTCTTACGGGTGGCTCACCCATCTCCAGCAATAGGAGTTGTTCCACTAGGATTATTTATTTCTCAATTACCCTTATAGCATGTACCAGGCAGGAGTTGAGAGTGGTGCCACGGGTCTTCTCTGGAGAGGCTGCCCTATCCTCCCTTAGCTTTCTTTAAACCATTTCAACTTTGAACAGACCCTACCCCACTTTAATCCAACTGTACCCCCCACTGGAAGGCACACGTCCCTTGCTGACACGTTTAGCCGCGAGCCAAAGGGGGGTGGCCTAGCCTCGTCCAGCCTCCTCCAGATGAAGACAGGCATAAGATGGGAACACCCTTGGCCCAGGCGTGTCCCGTGCAGCAGCCCAAATGAGGGATCTTTATGGCGCCCGATGGCATGATGGAGACTGACCCCGAATCCAGCAGGTTGACAGTCTGAGACCTGGAGTCCCTGTAGAGCGCGTCCCACTCTGCGGCTCAAATTAGGTATCTTTATAGCTCCCAATGGAGCTTGCTTTACCCCACCTACAGTAGGGTGAAAAACAGTATGGGAAATAAGTCCATGTTTAGTGCTTATCTCAATACCTGATGATATTCTCAGCCAAATTTAAAGTGAACTTGGAAGGAAGATCATGATTTTTCATTACACCTGAGGAGTTGTGGTAATGTCCAGGGGGGCTGGAGATCAATAAAATGCAAGAAACTGAGAGGGGACTAAGAGGGGACTGGGGAACAGAATGAGACGAGGATCTCACCAGGTATAACACAAGGACAGTCATATCTGACTTGAACATCCGGACAATAAAGTTTGTTCGAGAGGACGTGGATACACTAAGAAACTCACCTCACCTAAAGTTTTACAAAATATGGCACCCTTGGAGAGAATTGCAAGACAGAATATGAGGTGTTGGGGAGCCTTTGGGATTTGGGTGCTCAAGGTCTGGACCCAATGACCTGGGAAGTGCTTGTGGGACACATAGTAGTTTCTGTACTAGGGAAATGTTGTACCACTATTGTTGCCGGACGGACTCAATCCCACTTTGAGGGAGCGCTTTGATGGTAACCCTAAAGACTATGGTAGGGGTCTGGGAATAGTACAAAGTTAAAATAGCCTGCAGGTAAGTCCAAAAACGAATTTTATTAATGGGCCACCATTGGCTAGATTAAAAAACGTCAGGATGCCATTGGGATTTAGCTTATTGACTCATACATTCTTGTGCCAACATGTTTCTGCTGCGTAATGTGTGCCCAAAACATAACTCAGCTTTCATCAGGACCTAATGCATCCCGTTATGATGTCATACATTTTAATTAGTAATCCGTCTATGGGTTTGCTGCTTATTCACTCCAATCATATGTTACTTCACCATCATAAGTCCAGTATCAAGTGCTTACGGAGGTGTAAATTTACTACCAGGGTGTTTGTTTAAAGGGGGTTAGCACATCCCATGGAAATCTGCGGGCAGGTTTCTCCTTTGCCACACTTACTCCATGGCGTGCACCCGACTTCTTTACTAATTAGGTTCGGAAGCTCCGGAATATTCGCAGGACTCAATGAGGAAGCATGCCACACACCAGTGTGGGTGGTAGTTCCTTTGAAAAATTAGAATTATTTTGTCTGGCTAATATAGGTACTGGTGGTTCTTTTGCCTACTGGTAGGATGTCTCTGTAGTATTAGCATTACGTCTCGGGAAACTGAGTGATCCATCCATAAGATCTTTTTTCCCTCTCCCCTTTATAAATGGTGAAACTCCATTCTCCATTTCAGATAAGAATCACCCACTTTGCTTCCTCCTGGGAAAAATTGCAGTTCACTGGCGCCTAGACACATGTTTCGGGTTTATTTCGCCTTACTTTCGGTCATATGGTTGGTCCATTTTTTGACGCATCATTTTCTTCTCCCTGTTTCATGTTTCTTACAGAAAGCCCTCAAGAGTTTTTCCATTTTTATCACCATTTCATTCTGCCTTTTCGTCCATTTTTTTAAGTAACCGTTCAGCTTACCCTTTTATTTTGGGCTTTTGCCTCTGTTTCATTATACAAAATGATTTTGTTTTGTCATTTTCCAGATTTATTTCTCTTACAAGCTTTCTTCTAATAAATTATATAAGATAGGTGTCTGTGATTGCCTGTAGGGCCACGTAATACATTATATATTCTTATATGGTCTCATATCAAGATTGATTTTTATTTTTTCCTATTTCTTTTTTAACCTTCAGGCATGCTAAAATCCTATTGTATATAACCTTGCCCTGATGATGCTCCTGAATTAAGTAGTTGTTGAGGTTGAGACATCAACAAATCACTTACTTTGGGCTAAATTTTGACGCTTTTAAAGGAACTGTTAGGCGACAACTAGAAGAATAACATTGGCCTACCCTTCTGAGTTTACAGCTACTGCATTTCTCCCTTGAATGCCGTATTTGTTGTCACCATTATTACAATTTTGACTCACCCTGTCCACTGCGCCATAACTCCATTCACATATGTAGCATCCTTTTCTTCTGATTAAAAATAACACATTTATTTTTTGTATGCTCATTATTGGGTGTTCTTTTCCTTACAGCATTTATTTATACAATGGGACCTTATTTGATAGAGTAGGCACAACTTTGTTAGTCTTTAAATGTAATTAATCATAAATGCCCCTGCAGGCGCCACTGTAGTTCCCTACATGTCTCCTAGCACTACTCCCCAACCTAGCCTCTCACTCTCCCACGTAACCCTATATCAACATATTACTCTAATACCCCAACAGTAGCATTACCAATTCATCAATCCGAACACACACAGAATAGTCAAACTTGCTGATCCAGCAACCTATCTATCTACCACACCTTCCTCTCACTCAGATGCCACAAAGGAACAGTCAGCTATCTGCACCTGCTCACAGACCTACCCACTAATATATAAACACACTTGAAATATCCTGCATCTATATTTTGCCAAATTTATTTCTTACACCATTACTGTGGCCTTTACTTTTCAACATATAATTTGATATGGCTATTGCACCCAAATTGGCTAGGATCACAGTTGGAATAGTAAATTACTTTTGTCAAAGTCAAGGTAATGTTGAAGTAAGGGTTTGGCCGGCAGCAATGGGTGCTGATGTACTGACATACATATTGCTTGCTTACACACAATCATCAATCAGTGATGCATACCCATCCTGTCGATTCGACCATCTTCAGATCCATAGGGTCTCCGATGGCCTGATCTTTCAGTAGAGTCACAGAATGGCAGGCCGCAAGGGCATAGAGTAAGGGTCCGTCTGGAAGATGACGTAATTCATGCTGGATTGGCAGGAAGCAGTCCTGATCTAGGGGCACAACACCCCAAACATCCAGGCCTTCTTCGGTCAGTGTTCCTGTCTATTGGTACGTGGAGATAGGGAAAGGGAAAACAACTGAGCCAGGAACCAAGATAAGCAAGAAGCATGAAGAAAGCGGGCTAAAGGGAGAGAACTGGCAAAATGAAGCAACAGGCGGTCAGAAGAAAGAGAAAGAAAGATGATGAGCATGAGAGAGAATAGAAAAAGGAGGGAGAGAGCATAACAGGATCAAGGGGAGTGAGAAAGGGGGAGGGGAGATGAAGTAAGGATACAGAAGGAGGAGGAGAAGGAAAGCAATAGAGAGCGGTGAATAAAGTGGAGTGAGAGGTAAGGGTTGTGAGAGGAAAAGAGGAACTATAGTAAATGAAGAACGAAAAACAAGAAGGGAAAGAGGAAAGAGAAAATGGAGATGTGAAAAAGATGAAGTGGCGCATGGGAGAAATCAAATGTGTATGCAGAGGTTAACAGGGGCAGACATAAAAGTAGGGAGAGAAACCAGAAAACATTATCCACATAATAGGTTTTGAGACAGATTAGAAACGGCAGAGCACATTTGTGTGTGCACAAGCATGGTTTTTAGAAGGGGTAAAAGAGATGATGTAAAGTTTCACAAAATGAGAAGCTGGGGCAAAGAGCAGCAGTTGGATCAATAATTTACTATACAACATTAACGTCAATAGAAAAGCTACTTACCTGCAACAACAGTTCTTAGGCGAGGGAACAGCCCCAGATTAATAGCTTTATAATAAATCGCCATCACCAAGTTGGACCTCGGAAATATCTACATTTTAAAATATTTTTTCAAACATTTTTTTCTACCTACTTCTTTTCCCAAGAACTATTTGAACCCTTAGAAAAGAACAAGGAAACTATATTACCACAATAGGTGAATATCTCTAAAATGTTATAATGAGTGAATCTTATTTAGGAGCAGAGAGATCGGCCATGTTACCTCAATTGTATTTACCCTCTGGCTTCCAAAGAAAATTATTTCTCAGAAACAATTATTTACATCCAAATTCAATAAAGCGTGGTGGTATATAGTTCCAACAACTTATTTGTTAAATCAGTTTTATACAAAAGATATAATACATTTTACATAATTTCTGTTTTATCAGGTGTGAAAAGGGAAATGCAATACTGTGGATTATGGGGAAAAAAAGTAAAAATTAAATATATAAAGTGCACAGTTTAGCTGAGTGAGTATCGATGGCAACGGTTAAAGAATACAGAATATGCTCTACAAGCCTTGTTCCAAATGTTTCCACTTCAGCTATTCGTCAACATTTTTGTGCTTTACAGGAATGCAGCTGAGTATCTGCAGAACAGTAATTAATTGCAACAATCTTCACAAAGCAAACAGTACGGTTTGCCGACTTGTCATCCTCATTTGCTTAACTCCTACTTGATGGCCTATGTGGTCTTTACTTCCCAATCATCAGTTTGTCTCTCCTCGGGAGCATGGATACATTACTGTGTCTTTACGCTGCTTGATTGTTTGGGCTACTTTTTTATTTTTAGTTAAGCACTCTATGAGGGTATTTTTGTTTACCAGCTGTCTACCTCATGTGCTTCACTGCCTCCTGTTTCCATTTCTTTGTGTGCCTCTCTGGCACTCGATTTTACTCTGTCTCACTGTGCGCTTCTGTGCTACCCTCATCTCCATGATACGCTGGCTTGCCGTGTGCTTTTCTGCCCCTAAACACCTGGTCTCCTTGTTGCTCTGTCTCGTCTTGTGCTTCTCTGCCCCTTAGTTTTGCTCTGTCTTGCCGTGTGCTTGTATGTTCCTCCCTTATCTGTGTTGCTGTCTTACCTTGTGTTTCTTTGCCAACCTCACTCCCAGTCTCCATGTTGCTTTGTCTCGCTCTATGCTTCTCTGCCCCTCTACTGTTGTTTCCATTCCCTGTATTACTTCCCACTGCATCCATGTTGTCCTGTCTTGTTGTGTGTTTCTATGCACCCACCCCAGTCTTCATGTTGCTTAATCTTGCTATGTGCTTCGCTGGTCCTCTTGTGTTGTTTCTGTCCCCTGTTTTTTCTTCAGTGCCCCCCTGTTTTCTAATTTACCAATCCAACTCTGATAATAAAAAAAAAGTGCCTGTCATTTTGTTTACACGTGCACCTACAAAACAAATTCTTAACCATGCTGCACAGCATCATGCTGCGCAGCATGGCTAAGATCCATTTGACAAACATAATGGGTCCCAAAGGTAAGACCTATTGGTTTTTGCCAATGCTTGTTTCTCTGTGTGAGGCAGAATGCCTGTGAACGGTTGCCTTCTTTCCTTTAAAAGGGCGAATGAAAAAAAAGGTTTTGGTACCAATGATGCGTGTTACTTGTTTCGAAACTATTAGAGGATCTTGCACAAGGTAGGTAACTTCAATGTTCTTTAATATGAATTAAGATACCAAGATAGAGGAAGAGTGAAGCTGCTATCACTTCTGGTATGCTTCGGATTTCAGCAAACAGGCTGCTGGTAGGTAAAGTTGAAAGCTCAGATAAAGGGATCCATCACAAAGACTTAGAATACACCATGGTTGTAATTTTCCACCAGCTGACTTGGACAAAGTCAATGTTTGGGGAAAGTGCGGTGGAGATCGACACTGTTTGGGACTGGAGGTAAGAGAAAGAATAAAAAGACAAAACTCCAATAGCCAGATAGGAACTTGGGGATTCTCAATCTCTGTGTAGAAAGGAAAATGTACTCTTTAAACTAAAACTTAAAAAGACACACAATAAAATAACCGTTAAATTTGAAAGAATCAGATGATATAACTTATGTAATTATGTGAATAAAGATGAAACATGAGTATCCCATAACAAGAAATTAAAATGCCATCCGTTATAGCACGTTAGTATCACTTGTGGCACTGCCCTTATTGAATGCTGGCAGGGAGCGGATTCCTGACACTTGATTCATATGGGATCCAATGACTTACCTTGTCGAAGCAAGCCAGCTTGATCTTGCCGCAGACATTAATGCGTGGTGGGCTGATGCAGAAGACGCCGTGGCGTTTCAATCGGTTCTGGGCATAGATGGTTCCCACGGTCATGGCAGCAGGAAGAGCCGGTGGCACAATGATGGTGATGACATCTAGGGCGCGTATAACAATTTCTGATACGGAAACCTGGCACACACAAGACAATCTTTCGATGAAAATCATGCGATCCCTGCACAGTTAAAATGTAGTTTTATGTATTTAAACTGGATGGCATTTCAATCGCTAACGCTGTGCATAAGAACAGATGGGACGAATGAAGATGGGTGGCATAAACAAAAAAGTGAGAAGCAGCAAAGAGGATTAGAAACCGCAAATGTGGACATGTCTAAATGTAGAATTGATATACCGGCAGCAATATGAATAGCTGGAAAGAGTGAAAGAAGTAGAAGGTGTCCTTCGATAACAGGAGACGAATATTCCGATCAGTTTTAAGGAGTGTAATTGTTAAGGGAGTCAAAAAATTACTCCACTTAAATACCGTGCAGCCTCGAATACCACTATCATTAGTTCAGCAAGGGCCTTGTTCTTGGCAGAGAGCCAGATAGCTTGAAGAAGGTAAGCTGAGGTTGGTGGGTGTTTTGGTACTCTGGGTGAGGTTCTGGTCACAAAACTGAGAACTCTATCCATTGGAGGAAGACTAGTAGACCATTGCAATAATCTTGTTTACTAAGTAACAGTAAGTTACCAGTACTCTGGGTCTGTGAAATGGAATCAAAAGGCAGATCTTTCATACATTGGGAACATGGTAACGCGCTGCAGTGGTGATGAAAGATTTCAAGCGCACGGATGGGTTTAGGAGAAGGCCAAAATGTGTGGCAGTGGACGCACATGTCAAAGAAATGTGCAAGAAGTGGATAGAGTTGGCTAAGAATGTATGTGTGGTTGAAGAAAAATACAAAACCGCAGTTCTGGAGAAGTCCAGCATGAGAGACTGGGCAGAAGATTCAGTGGCAATTAGCAGTGTAGAGTTGGACATGCATACCCAGATGTGAAATGGAAATGAGAAAAAGCTTTAGATGCCATCAGCGTGTAGATGGTAAGAGAAACTGAATAAAAAAATGGCGTCACTGTGGGAATTTGTGCACAGAGAAATAAAAGAGTGGGAAAAGGATCATCCTCGTCAGACTCTGAAAGGCATAGATGTCAGTACACACATTTGACATGTTCATGCCCCCTCCCATGATCACTTCTTCATGCATTCATTCCTCACATTGTTCTACTTCTCCTTCTCCCATTCTATCCCTTGCTCTCCTTCGCCCCAAATCCTTTCCTTTAACGTACTCCAGCCACAGTAATATTTAAATTCCTCTCACAAGTCTCACAATGCCCTGCAAATGCTCTTTCTGCCTATTTCCTATCCAGCTTTATTCTCATCTCAGATTTATTGTTTCCACGCTGTTATATAAAAATAAATCCTTCCCCTTCCCATAACTCCCTTTATCCTATCCATTCTTTGTCATCGTGGTCTCTCATCTCTCCCTTCGTCTCACTTACCTCATACACTCCGCAGTCAAGTTTTAATTACCCTCTTCCAAATATGTTTCCTCACTCCTTCCCTTTCACAAACGCTCTATTCTTGTGTTAGCACTGTCCTTATGCCAACTCTAATCACATATCAGTTACTTTCAAACTTTCATTTATACCATAACTCTCAAATGCGCTAATTATCAAGCCTGTTATGAATGGGAGAACAAATTTCCTAGATTACCAGGACCGCATCTGGAATTCTTTGTGGAAATCTTATCCAAATAGCGGAGTAATCCCAAGAAGTATATGTTGTGAATCCCGTCCTTACTCCCTACCTCTGCTCCACCTATCCTTTAGATCCTTTATTTTTTTTTTTTTTTTTTTTAAAAACCTTTATTTCGGTAGGTACACAATACACAGCGTCTGCCTACAACCCCTCGGGGCCGGCCGCTATGACATTGGAGAACATAGAACAATACCGTCAGGATAAGAAAAGGTTCAATTTTATGGTTTTGTCGAGTACAATGTAGTGTACTTCGAAAAGAGTCGAAGCTAATCACTGACCAGGAGAGACATCACCGATCACGGAGCACCCAGAAGGAGGCGTTATATAGGAAGGCATTGGTGAGGAAACAAGTAGCCACCATCCAGGAGCTAAGAGCATACACTATACCACAGAATGATGGAACACAATAAACTCCCTACGAACACTGCACCCCGACCCCAAAGAAACAAAGAAACGTAAAAGAAAAAGAAACCAAAGTGGAAGAGAGAAAGAAAGAGAAAGAGGGCCATAGAGACGAAGAAGACATAGAACACATCCCATCCCCCCACCCTGCATACCAGCGGAAGGCCATGGCCCACCCCCCCCCAATAGGCATGCCTGTCGCCCCAAATGAACCCCAAGTAGGAAGGAGAGTCTGGAGAGTGGGTATTAACCCCCAGTCTCCGACTCCCAGAGAAGGCAGGAGGAGGAAATATTACATACTCCCGGTCACCACAGCCCCTTAAGCATCCCCCACCCTGAATATCATCAGTACAACTGAAGTAGCGAGCAAAGCGGCAGGTGGGGAGACTCCATTCCAAATGTGCGAGCAAAGCAGATAATCAGCAGTCTCGTCCTAGTCCCCGCCCGCCCATACATACAGCAAATTAATGGGAATAGCCCAACCCCGGCCCGATCCTAAGTGGCCCCACAGATCCACCCCCGCAGTAGACAGTTGCAAATTACACACATGCGGCACAACCGATCCATAAACAAATATTCTAGTCCGGGTCATGCCAGGCGGTCAAGCAGGATCCTCAAGGGAGGCAACATCAACCCTGTCCTGAACGCGGAGACCCCACCAAGCATGGCCGCCGCTGGGAGTGTACCTCAGGCAGAACAAAGGAGCAAGATGGCCGCTCCCGGCAAAGATGACGCAGAGGGAGAAGAAGCGAGTGTTCCCAATCGTAGACCATCACCACATCGATAGTGACAGACACAGTTTTCCCCACAGTACGGCACACACTCCGGCGATGCTGAAGCTGACATGGCAACACTTGCAGAGGCAGAGTCACAGTTTGTAAAGTGGAAGGGAGCTTTGTATCTGCAACTTTGTCTTTATAAGAACCCTCGACACTGTAACCAGGGAGAGGACGTTCCACAGTATCCCCCTGTCGCCACTTTGTATCCGCCTCGAGGGGAATGAGAGGCATTGGGGGGTCAGACAATCGCCGTAGGTCCCTGGAGGGCATAGCGGCATCGATCTTCCGCTCCAGTTCTCGAGTGCGTTGGCACCATGTCGCCCGCAAGTCCCCCAGGGCTAGAAGGATATCACGATAGGTCAGGTCTGCTCCCTGCTTCAGCATGCCGACAGTATGGAAAGGCGCCACCGGGACACCCTCCAGCTCGACAGTAGGCAGGGAAGCTTGCGTCAGGGACATGGCGGCTTCCGCCTTTCCGGCGAGGTAGACCGGCACCGATACCATTTGTGCCGTTAGCCCACCTCGGGGGGGTGAGGGCGACTCCATAGGACGGAGGAACAGTAGTGAGGGCAAGAGGAGTTACTGCTCGCTATACGGGGCTCACCCGATGGAGAGCCCCCGGCTGTATTGCAATGCGGGTAGTGGGCGCTCTCAAACGGACACCGCCCTGACCGTCGGCAGGAGGACAAAGGAAGAGTCGCCAGCCCGGACCCAATCGTACCGGTATTCTCTCCGTCGCGAAGAAGGCTCCGCCAGGTCGCCCACTCCACGTCCGGTCTCAGTATCCCAGGCGCCAGCCCAGCCCCCGGTCGTCCCACCGTACGTGATGAGCGGTGTCCGATGGTGGTGGTCGGGCCAGAATGCGTGGGCAAAGTCCGAAGTCGGCAAACTCTATGAATCCTCGACCAAAAAAGCCGGCGGGAACATCGGAGGAATGCAGAAAGTATCAGCGCATTCGTGGCTGCGTTTGCTCGCGCCGTAGGCAGGATTAACGATCAGGATGTCGTGTAAACAGCAGACGGGCTGCGGAGCCGGGAGCTCAGACGTCCTGTTCGTCCGCCATCTTGGCTCCTCCCTTTAGATCCTTTATTATTACATTTTCTGCAGCTCTCATGCTCAATCCCTCACCTCTCACATTCCAGTTCCCATTCCTGTGCTCCCCTCTCATCTTACTCATTCTTGAACCATAACGTATCAAGTTTCGTCCCTTCACTCTTCCTTCTCACATTACCTATTTCCTCCAGTCTTCCATTCCACATTATATAATGCCCCTTTAAGTTCTATGGCTTCTCAACGCTCCTACACCCACTCTCGCCTCCTCCCTTACCCCCTCACATACAGCTCTTAAATGTCATGGGAATGATTCACAATTGTTGTTACCATGAACATGTGTGTTTTACTCCTGGAAATTATGGTGTAATACATAAGGTTTTAAGTTAGAAAAAATTATTGGCAAAATAATGTGAATGTGGTCATCCATCCATATCCAAACCCTTTCTGTTACACTCAATCTTCATTCTGACAACCCCAAAAATGTCCGATTTACAGGTGACAAATTCCGTCCAATGAGATTAGACATGTTGGCGGGGGAAAAGGATATAGTGAGCTTGGCTTACCTCATTCATAATCAGGATGACAATGCTGTAGATGGTGCCCATGACAGCTGTAAGGGAGGAGTAAAAATAAAGAGACGTTGAAAAGCAAAAATGAAAGAGGACGGAAGGGAGGAACCAGGAGATAAACATAGAAATAAACAAGGTGACAATAAAAAGGACAGGGAAATAAGGGGAAAAGAGAGGGGAATAGAAGTGGGTAAGCATGTCCAATCAGAGAAACCGAGTTAATAAAATAGAGAAAGGGAAACAGTGGGAAAGGAGGTGAAGGAACAAATTAAAGAGGTTAAAAGAGAAAGATGAAGAAATGGAAAGGAAAGGTGAAGATGGTAAACAAATGTAAAGAGGCAGAGGTGAAGAAAGAACAAAGACGATGAAGAGAATGGGCGGGGAGTAAGGGAATAATGGTGCAAGGGGGCAAAAGAAACAAAGAAAATGTAAAATGTTGAAGTGGAAAAACCAAAAGAGAAAAATAAAGGGGAGTAACACAGAGAAGGAGAAGAAAGAGGGTAAAGGAGCATGCAGAAGACAATGGAAAAATAGCAGGAGTAGTAAGAGTGGGTAAATGAGAGGCCAAAGGAAAAAATAATGGAAGTAGCAAAACGACGTAAGGGAGATCAGGAGAAACAGGAATACAAATTGGCGAATGCGCAATTAGGAAAAGGAATGTCAAAAAAAGGACGGTGAGAACAAACGGAAGAGGAAGAAATATGAGATGACAAGGAAAGGAGAAAAGAGAGAAAGATTAGTCCACTTAAATCCAGAGTGCTTCTCGACTTGCATATCATTTGATGTTCTCTGAAAACACTCTACAAGCAGAAGCCACTTGGATGATCGTTTCCAGTGCTCACATCCAGTTTAAAGATGAAATGCGCGAACTAGCCCTACACAAATCTCCCCGGGCTTACATATCTGACAGCTATTACACTTAGGAGGCAGAACTATCAAACAGGATACACAGGTTGTTCAGGCTGCCACTGCGGCCAGCACAACGTTCTCTCATCTTACATTTTACACGTGCACAAGAAATAGCTACTGAACAGGAAGCAAGGACATTACAGAGCCACGATGTGGACAGTAGAGTTATTGAAGTTGCATGAAAACCAGGCGCAGGCATCAATGAGCAGTGTTGAACCTCAGGAGCACAGACCCCAGAGGCTAAAACCTGAAAAGCACAGCTAGGCCACAGGTTACACAGAACTAAAAGGCTCTGGCAACAGACAGCAGACCTATCCCTTATCACGTATCATACTCGCTCTGCCCTGAAACAGCAAAGCTATCCTCCATGCTCAGGCCTAAGGCTGTACAATAACTCTACTATATTAAGAACTATGGCTTTGGGCAGAAGAGGTGGAGAAGGAACAAGTCTTATTTGCATCTGACTGATCCCAGTCTGGCGAGGTACTGTGAGTGGAAAAATTATGGACTGGTAGGAGGCCCTGAGGGATTAGAAGTAGCAAGCATTAAATCATCAACTCTTTGGTAGTTTGAAATGAAATGCTCCTACAGGGGCACGATCAAATGTGCTCTGCATAGAGTTGCTGCTCATAAGCAATAGAAACGTAGAGAGAAAAAGGCATTCTGCCCATCACCTTTCTGTTTTAGTTTGGACAATGAATAGACCACAGGCTAAACAGATACTATCGACTTAGACCAGAAGGAGCCGTCGTACCGGAGACACACATACTACAGACTCAAACCTCAGGTAAATCTAATTTGGGTTATATGGCTCAATGTTCCTTGTATTACTGATTTATTATTTGGTGTATAAGGGCATTCACCCTGCCCACCCTTTGCCCTCTCCCTTGACTGTATTACGGTGGATGCTAAAAACGTGATTTCCCCTAAAATGTTATGTGAGGGGTAAGAATATCCACACATTTAGGGAATTGGGAGGGTGTGGAGTTATCATTAAGTGCCATCCCACTATGGAAGGTGGGGGAAGTCAGCCTCACCAATTTTGCCAGCTACCACTGTCACAGACAGTAAGCTGATGGTCTGAGCTAGATCCATGCCATCAGCTTAGTCACAACACTTTAGATCAACACTACATGTCTTGATGGAAGGTGATTAACACTGTAATTATGTCAAAGAAGGGACAGCAGCTTTACCTGCACTGTGGCAGGTGAATGTTCACAACTTCTGAACTGGGGGTCAAAGCCAGCTCCTGCTCAAACTTTTGGGACCTTGCACTTACTGACTAATCCTGTGGCCGTCCTGGGTGTTGTTGTGGCCCTTCTTCCCTCTTCCCTCCCGCCGCCGCACCGCCGAAACACCGCGGCCGCAGTGCGGAGGGACTTCACCCCCCAGGCTCCCCGGCGTCAGTGGGCGGAATCAGGAGACGCAGCCTACGTGCCTGGAGGCGCTTTAAATCTCAGCGTTCCTCTGGTGGAGCGGGGTCAAAGCCAGCTCCTGCTCAAACTTTTGGGACCTTGCACTTACTGACTAATCCTGTGGCCGTCCTGGGTGTTGTTGTGGCCCTTCTTCCCTCTTCCCTCCCGCCGCCGCTCTGCCGAAACACCGCGGCCGCAGTGCGGAGGGACTTCACCCCCAGGCTCCCCGGCGTCAGTGGGCGGAATCAGGAGACGCAGCCTACGCGCCTGGAGGCGCTTTAAATCTCAGCGTTCCTCTGGTGGAGCGGGGTCAAAGCCAGCTCCTGCTCAAACTTTTGGGACCTTGCACTTACTGACTAATCCTGTGGCCGTCCTGGGTGTTGTTGTGGCCCTTCTTCCCTCTTCCCTCCCACCGCCGCACCGCCGAAACACCGCGGCCGCAGTGCGGAGGGACTTCACCCCCCAGGCTCCCCGGCGTCAGTGGGTGGAATCAGGAGACGCAGCCTACGCGCCTGGAGGTGCTTTAAATCTCAGCGTTCCTCCCGCGTCGCGGGACAGTGTGCGGGCGGCGCCGGGCTAAGCCCGGGCAAAGGGCGGGCCGTCCAAGGAAGTCCGAGGCCGAAGGAGGCTGGGCTGGGCCACCTTATGTACATTTTCTGTTTGCTTTATCGTTGTGGTGGGCAAGGTACGATATCTGTAGCAGGAGTCTAGCGTGTTAGCTCATAATCTGTAATTTGATCAAAATGACCAAAAGGAAAACAGGGGATAAGGTGGTGGGTACATTGGATGCATTTTTAACAAGAGCCGAATCCTTGTTGGTTCACGAGATTGAGGCTACTGAGCGGAGACTTTCTTTAGATCCTAGGTTGTTAGGAGGGGGGGTTACACCTTCTGCCCCCTTATATGTCCCCAGATCACCACCCAGATCACCACCTAAAGCAACTGTCTCTATTGACCAGCCCCGGTCCTGTACTCACAGCTTAGTTTCCATGTCCCCTGAGCATCCTTCCCCCTCTGCTACTCAGAGCACTCTGTGCAGTCCCGTTAGGGTTAAGACCAGAGGGATGAAAGCGGTGGGTAGAATTGCTAAGGATCCACAGAATAAAGTAAGGAAGGGACGTAGTACTACCAAACATAAATCTGTACCTGCTAAAGCCCCGAATGAGGTTTTTGTTTTTGGTAGCTCCAACTCTTTAATCAAATATAACTGTTCTAGTGTCCCTCCTGATACAAGTTGTTCCTTGAGCAAAAGTGAATTCACTAATTTACTAGAGGAGCATTTAGCAATCATTCTAGAGCCGTTTTATAAACGTCTGGATTCGGTCGATCAAAGGCTAGCAAAGATGGAGGAGGCTTTAGATCGAGTATCCTCAGAGACCTTAGTACAGTGCTCTAAGCAAGCTATAGCTGGGGTTACTTCGGTTACGGCAGGTGATATTCACAGGGAGCAGAATGGTGCCAAGACATACACCAAAATATTGGTGGATGTAGCAGGGAAAGGGGGGCAACGCCAGGACTACTGTGCCAATAGAACAAACTAATGTAGAGGCAACTCCCAATCAAAGACCTTTAGCTCCTAAGAGTCCCTGTAGGCAGGTTGCTAATAACAATATAGGTTGTCATCTGATGCATCCCTTTTTCCATTTACCCCCAGAAGCGACTCCCTATACCATTATCCTGGCAAATGTTCCCCCTCTACCAGCGGGCTCACAAGAGCATTGGTCGTCTCTTAGAAATAAGGCCCTACACTACCTGAACAAAAAGACTGGCATTGGGGATAGATTATATATGGACTTCAAAATGGTTAGACGGATTGAATGGGTCAGTTACTCTGATAAAACTTTAGCTGGGGATTGTGTGGTTTTAGGTTTTAGGTCGCCAAGGCTGGTCAGCCACATTCTTGAGATAGCTGCCATCGCCCCTAATGATTGGCTGTCCATTAGTATACTACCACTACGTCTTTTTTACTATCAGGACGTGGTATCGAGACATAGAGGTGCTCGAACTTCTAAGGGTGTTGACCACAGACCAGACCCCTCAGTACAGCTTAATAACCGTTTCGAGGTCCTGTCTACTCTAGAATATATAGATTGACAGGGGTGGGGTGCTTCAGGGGGTTTTGTGGAGGGTGGTATTGGAATTAATGTAGGGCCCCCTGCAGCCCACCAGGCTAATTTACCTGAGCCCGTCAAACAAAGTCGGGTCTCCCCTCCGATTATAATGATTCCAGGCAGCCCTTTAGTAGAATTAACAACCCCCCCTGGGTGCCTGTTAAATCCAGTATTGAGGAAACCCATGGCTATTGCTTCATGGAATATTGCTGGGCTTGAATCGAAAGCTGGCCTAGCAGATTGGCCATCATTTATTAATGGAGTTGACATCTGGGCCTTTCAAGAAACATGGGCAGTGGGGAACATCTTCCATGTAGGCTACCTGAATTTCTCGAAACCCGCAATTAGGAGTCATAGGGGGAGACCGGTGGGGGGTTTGACATTTTGGGTTAGGCCAACTGAGGGGCTTACAGTAGATGAGATCGCCCTTGATAACCCGGATATCTTGGCAATCAGAGTTAGATCTCAGAGTGGCCCTAATTTATTCTTGCTCAATATATATGCCAGGGGCCAAGCGGGTGGTAAGAGCTCACAGGTATCGCAGCACTTGAGACCTTTTTAGTCGAGGGCCCTTTTAATAATAACATGATTATCATGGGGATTTTAATACTTGTTTTGAGCCCCTGGATAGCGATGATGGTAGATTTAGTGAGGAGGAGGATGCTCTCTGGGGCGTGCCACAGTTGGATTTACAACCCATAAAGAAATGGACAGAGGTAGCGCTCCAGGTTAAAGGGGTGTGCCTGGAATGGGGCCTTAGAGCTGCCAATGGTAGGACCAAGTCCGATGCCTTGGGTGCAGCGACCTTTGACAACGGTCGCTCCAAAAGCAGGATCGATTATATCCTGGTAAAATTGGAAATTTGGCACCCTGTGCTAGACATGGAAGTACAAATTCGGCCTGAAAGCGACCATAACCCCTTGGTTCTTACTATGGATATTCGATGCTTTAGTCCCACGGCTGTCGGGAATACAGTAAGTTGTTGTGCCCCGTTAACAATGGGTAATGACTCAAGAAGGGTCAAATGGGCTAAGGTGGCACTAGACGAAATAAAGGTGTTAGAAATTAGGGCCCTGGTTTCAAGGGCCCTAGGAGAACTCAATGAGTGTAGTTCACAGGAGATTCTTAACGTTAAGTTGCCATTGATTCATATGGAGCTCACTAGTAGGTTGAAGAGCTATTTTATTAATTCAAAGCCTATGAGGGCCAATCAAAAACCTGAACCCAATTCTTGGTACAATGAGCTATGTAGGTCTACTCATAAAGCCCTTTTGACCGCAATTAAATCTAGGAATCACCCTATAATCAAACAGGCCCGGGTTTTGTATAAATCCACCTTAAGGCAGGCTAAAAGAGAGTGGGACGAGGAACGCTGGAAGGACCTGCTGAGAGCATGCAAAGGTAGGAACATGACACAATTTTGGGATTTAATAAAGTGGGGGAATGGGCAAAGGGTGATAATCCCAAATAATAATGTGGACCCCCACCACTGGGTTGCCCACTTTGAAGCCCAATACCAGCAGGGCTCGGAGAGGGTCTCCTCTGTCCCTTTTATATCCATAGATGCTCCTTTGCGGTTCAGTACCAAGGAGGTTGAGGCGGTTCTGAAGAATATTCCGAGTGGTAAGGCACCCGGTCCTGACTGTATTCCAGCGGACCTATTTAGACAGGATGGTGATCTTTGGGTCCCTTACATAAAGAATCTGATTAACTCATTGGCGGGGGGAACTCCATTTCCCAATTCTTGGTCCGGTGCGGAAATAATCCCGATTTTTAAAAAGGGGGATCGCTCCGCACAGGGCAGTTATAGGCCAATCAGCCTTATTGATGCCTTGCAAAAGATCATTGCCTGTGTCATCCTAGGAAGGATCCAAAGTTGGATGGATGAAGAGAATATATTATCTAATCTACAAGTAGGGTTCGGGCTCACATGGGAACACTGGACCAGGTTTTTAGGTTCGTTTTACTTTATTGGAAGGAGGTCCTTTTGGGTAAGGAGCTAATCTTTGCAGCATTTGTGGACCTAAAATCTGCATTTGATCTTGTCCCCAGACCTAAACTTTGGGATGTTTTATTAGGGTTAGGGATGCCTAAGGAACTAGTGGATTTTGTGATCAAGCTTCACAGCTCCAATTATGCTCAGGTTCGTTGGGGGAAACCAGGAGAGGTCACTGAAAGATTTAAAGCAGAGAAAGGAGTTCGCCAGGGGTGCGTCCTGGCCCCAACCCTGTTTTCCCTATTTATAAATGGGGTTGTACAGTATTTCGATAACTATCCCACTGATGCTCCAAAGTTGGCTGGCCAAAGGGTGCCCCTGCTCATGTTCGCTGACGACACCCTGATATTATCCAAAACGCGGCAGGGTTTGCAGCAGGCCCTATCTCGCTTTGAGGTGTTTTGCAGCGAACATGAGCTAGAGGTTAATGTGGAGAAAACAAAATTTATGGTACTCCATGGGGCTGGTGCTGTCTCGGCAAGAGTTTTTATGTGTGGGAAGCTCTTGGAGCAGGCCAAAGTCTTTACTTATCTAGGCATTACCCTTGGAGAAAAGTTGAGCTGGACTCCTCAGGTGAAGCTCCTAGCATTGAAACATTCACAGTTAGCAGGAGCCCTTTTGAGGGAGCATAGGCTCTCCCAAACTAAGCCAGTGGCTCCAGCTGTTAAGCTGTACTCCCTGAAAATAGTCCCTGCTATTTTATATGGTGCTGAGATCTGGGGTTGTAGTAATCTGTCCGACTTAGTTCTGGCCCAAAATAAATTTTTAAGATCAATTGTGGGTCTCCCATGTTCAACTCCACAAATCCCTCTTCTGTTCGATCTTGGTTGCAATCCCATTGAGGATATTGCACAGCTCAGAATGTTGTTCTTCTGGAGAAGGCTATGGTCTACTCCCGAACTACAACAATTCGCAAAGGCCCTGTCTGAAGTAAGGGGGTTGGACCACTCAAACAAGATCATATGGTTAAAAACTATCAAAACCCTACTTACTGATATGGGGATGAGGGATTTGTGGGTATCCCCGGAGGCGGCTGATTTCCCAACCAAATCGGAATTTAGAGCAGCATACTGGAGTTTAGTAAAATTTAGGAGATACTCTACTCTGGTAGGCTCTCCATTGACTAGAGACTTCTGGGATTTAAAAGATGAACCATCCCTCGAATCTTATTGGGACCTAATTACGAAACCTAGAGACCATCAGTTTCGGGTAGAAACGCTCCCACTTAGGGAATTTACCAGTAAATGGAAAACTGGTAAGGGAGATAGGTGTCCATTTTGCCCTAATTGTATAGAAAGTGTAAGCCACCTCCTCTATGTTTGTCCTGCCTATCACTCAGCTAGAAGTATGTGGCTTAAACCCCTGAGCAGAACTCTTGGTACGACCTCTGCTCTGACTGCCAAAAGGTTATTGAAAAATGGTGATAATGAAATAATTATTATAGGGGTAGCCAAATTCCTTAGCTGGTCTTGGGCTATTCGTGAAAGAAATGGTGGACTATATTAGCTTGTAGATTTTTTTTTTTTTTTTAGAAGTAATTTTAATGGCTATTTTAAAATTTTTAAAGTATTGTATTGGTTGTGTAAGACTATTAGATACTATGATATTCAAATTATGGTCGTGGGATTTCACACTGTTTTATCTGTATATATATGTCTTTTAAGATGAATAATCGTAATAAAGACTCTTTTGAATTGAATTGAATTGTTCACAACTTCACTGTTGGAAAAGCTTCTTACATCTGTATCAACTTCCCTCACTGCATGACTGAGTCTAACAGACAGCAACAGTCATCCAATCAGAGGAGGAGACGGGGTCCTGGGAATAATGGACATCACTCTGTCGCTATTTGTCCCTGCTGCCATTACCAGCACTCACCAGCCTCAATATTCAACAAAACAGTTACCTTAGGGATCCAGGGGTACCTGGCTGGAAAAGGCTCCCCAGAAGCACCTAACACCATGGCGTCAACCCCCACTAGAACAGCACAGTGTCATGGAGAAGCAGATGCAATGATTAAGCTTGGACTGTAAGCAGGCGAGCGGACAATGCTGGCATGCATGTATGCACATGTGCATGTCCCCAAGGGTGAGTTCATGGGGGAGAGGGGTTAAAATAAAGGGAGGAAGGGAGAGACAGCGAGAGCCTGTGTGTGATAATGATGGCCATTCCTGACATACTGTGGCCTTTTCTGGTACAGCTACTAACTGGAATCAAGTCAGTAATTGTTAGCATGACAGAGCCATCCTGGAAATGATGGCAGCTATTTAAAAAATGTAGTGGGTATTCAGTAATGATGAATTAACATTTAGGGTAGGACAACATGTTTATTATATAAATGTTTGTGAGCAGGTGGTTGCAAACTCTGGCCTTTGGGAAATGGCTGAAGTTCACAGAATAGTTGCAGTAAAACCCCCTGGCCTGTCTCACCCTGAGGATTTCCTTCTCCAAGATGTGGACCAGGCAGTCATTGTAGCCTTGTGAGGATGGGGAAAGAAAGTAGAGGCTGGTGCCTGGACTTTGCCATTGGGGATGGAGGGGCCCAGAGAACAAGAAAGGGCACACGCGTGGGACAGCATAGTACCCACTGCCCTGGCAGCTCCTTGAGGCAAAGGAACGTTTGTCAGAGCTGCAATGGCCCACAGATCCTGCCAGCTATCTCTGTTTTTATCTTTTAAACCACATAAGCTTGTCACTTTGGAAAGCCTGAAGAGTTTTTAAAAACAAAACTCAAACAAATCTACGAAGTTGCAAGTTTTGCAACTTTGAACACTCCTAATGAACATGTGTGGATTTAGGAAAGGGAACAGGGGGCAAAATATGTCCATGCAGGACCGTTCTCAATGCAAGTACTTGATGAAAATGTGAAGCTGAAAAATGAGGACTATATTAGAGTATATATTAAATAAGGCATTGGAGGTCAAGATTTATCAACTGCAAGTTTAGCTCTATGTGTTGAACTTGCTTTTCCATTGAGAGGCTGAAATCTTCTTTGGAAATTTATCACATGAGTGAGAACAGCTAACCTCCACAGACGCAGAGGTGATGGAGCCTCTACACAGGACATTTGGTCTATTTACTGGGAGACCTCTGTGCAGCCGCGTCCATGAACAGTACAAGATTGTTTGCCACACTTTCCTGGCAATGGAACAATAGTTGAGGCTTCCTAGAGCACTCACTTTCATTATGCTAAATGCATTCGTAGGGACTGGTTTCTTTACCTTAAAACCAGTTCTGGCTGAATTACTAAAGGTAGACCAGATGAGAGGACAGAGGTCAAAATGAAGAAAAGTCTATTGAATAAGCACGAGGAGGCTTTAAGCCCTTCGGCATGAGTAACTTAAAAATGGCATGACAATTGTGGGAAATCTATGGAACAATTCAAGGTGAAAGTGGTTGGACCCCAACAGCACCACCTGCAGTGGAGAAGGCATAGATCCAAATAACTACAAAGGCAGCAGTGGGCACCCATGGAATATACCGCGCTTTAAGGTGTGGAAACCCAAGTAAAGCCGGGGGGTCCTTAGATCAGTCTCACACTGGAGTGGGTGAGACCCATGAAAAGATAACCAGTGAAGTTGATAAGGAATCAAGACACAGCCTTTGTGCTGGTGTTTGGAGAGTAAACAAACACCTGTATTTAAATGATACTGACACAGGGCCAAACTAGTCTGGTGTAGGGGAGTGAATAGTTAAAATCACAAACTGTACAAAGGTGGTTAGGAAAGAGAGCAGACTAAATAAAACCAGGGTTTTGCATCCATCACTAATTTTAGCACTGTCCCAAGACAGGGGGGCTCCTTGTTCCCAGAGATATGCATATAGCAGCCCATGCAAGGAACCTTATCAGGCATATTGCCAATTTGTCTCTGTCTTACCCAATATAGCCAGGAATAGCACAAATCTGATGGAGTCTGTGTAGAATTTGAAGCCCACTGGCTGCGGGTACAGGATGGAGCTGATCAGATCACCCTTAGCTGTGCAGAAACCTGGTTTAGAAAAATCAAACAAAACAAAAAACACAGATGAGACACTAACACAACAGCCTCTGAGTGAAAGGCAAAGATAACTTGCATTAGCCTAGAAGAAATCTAGTACCATCCCAGTGGAATATAGGCCTGTCCCGGGAATCATCAAATGAGTGAGGTTTCGTTGTAGTGACTTTATCATCCTAGTCTGCCACTGCGCAACCTCAGATTCTGGAGCATACTGGTAGTAGTATCAGCCTGAAAGCATGTTAGGGTTGATTATAGTATCCATGCTGCCAGTGGAATTGGTGTAGAGAGTAAAATAACCTGGACTATGATACCGGGTCAGATGGCTGTAACATAGCAACAAAGCCCACAGAACAACTTTGTAAAAACACCTGTAAAGTGCTCTGATACCCGTTTGGGTCATGTTCGCGCTATATGCAACTTTATACATAAATAAACAAAATTAGGGACTGATGAGTCAATAAGGAAAGTGACTGGAGGCTGAGTGGAGGATAGAGCAGGGCAGATCAGTGGCACAGTACAGAGTGCAAAATAGCGAAATGGTTATGAGGAAAGAGCTTTGACGTGAAGTGTTAGCTTAGGAGGTATAGACTACAGATTTGCAACCAGTTTGTGTTGGAGGTGGAGGGCAGATTAATCCGCAGGTTAAAAGAATACCCCTGACAACAGCTCCATTACCTGGATTGGCATGTTATCTTGGCTAGCTAGCTCTAGAGGTATTGGATAGGCAAAGTCTAAGTTATATTTGGGAGAGCAGAGAATGGTATATGACTGGAAAGTTCTGCAGGTACAAAAAGTGTGCTGCTGGCAGCCACAATGAGGGGCATGGACAACAATCTCAAGTTTCGTTCTTCACTTTGGCAGAGGGTGGAAATTCAACGCGGGCACTGGCGATAAGCCTTAGTGTAATTTCTCATTCAGTGGCAGAGTGTGGGAATACTGTCTAGCCAAACTGCCATGGAATGGTAAACTAAAAGCACCATATCTGTGGGTGGCTGAGAAATACTGCAGCACAATAAAACATTGCGATATTTTGGCTAATATTGCACACAACCATCAAATTGTAGGTTTATTCAATCCAGCCTTTTTGATATGGGAAATGTCCCAAAAGCCTCGAAACGCATGTGCTTGCAAAGCCTCTAGACACTAGACAGATTTACACACATCAAATAATCCCAGGAAGCTCTTTAACTATGAAGGGCTTTCCCCCACACCCTTGTGAACTATGACCGGACCTGGACTATATCCCTACCACCCACAAACACAACACAAAGAAGTTCAAATATCACATTGTTGAGTGGAGGTGGAGGTTAAAACATAATAGTAATCCATCACCAACATTGATTTACCCATTATGATATGATACCAGAATATCGCTGTCAGAACATCACCGGCATAAAGCAGTCCAAAATATAGTTTACAAAAATCTAGTCGATGGGCTGATATTTTTGCACACTAAATTTAGGCGGCATCATTCATGTAAGACGATATTTCTGACAATGATATTCTGCCATGCAAACCCCAACACCAACCAGGAAGTGATGTTTGAAGGCTGGTATTACCTGTGCGAGTTACTATCGCGATCACCTCTTTGTCCAAGTAGGCTTTGGCCTGAATGATATGGGTACCACAGAAAAGAGTGTGTCTCTTGTGCTGATCAGGGGAGTACAGCACATCTGCAGCGTCAGTACCACCAGGTAACGGTATCTTCATTTCAGGGACACTTTCTCCTAGAAAGAAAATTGTGAAGTAATTAAATCATAGCACCAGAAGACCTAATTAGTTGTTTACTTGGGCTCACACTATCCCTCGCATCCAAGGACTACTGCTCTCATAGGTTAGTACTCTTTATCTCGCATTATTGCCCAAATCTGTAGTCACTCTATCCTCCTCCGACAGATGCCTCATGGGTCAGTCTTGAAACAATGCAGCTTTATAGAAGATGGATCAGTGAAAAAATGACGCAAGGGTTTACAGTTCCAAACTTTAGGCTGACCTCTACTTCTCCAAATTAAGTTTGAAAGCGGCATAAGGGGAATGGACTTCTTTCACATCTCCTCACCTGTCCTTTCTTCGGTGTGCTCTTTTCTTTGGTAGCCACCACCACTTTTCTTCTGTGATTCCCAAATCTTTGCCCTCTCTAGGACATGTCCCTGCCATCAGAGGCTGATTGCTTGACTGAAGCAATCTGCCATATTACTATGTTTCTGTATTCACTTGTGTGCTGAAGGATAGAAAACGTATCTCTCTTGCTCTTTCTGGGAGCTTTATGTGCACTCCTGGACCAAACTGTACTGTTCACCCCTTTGACATCTAGCCTCAGGAACGTCTACACCATCTCTTCACAATCAGACTCTTGCTTTTCAGCACCTTAGTGTTCTTGCCTCTAGACATGCGTGCTCTTATTCTGCTCTTTATTCAGCAGTGTGGGTCTCGTCATTAGACACAATCTCACTCTGGTCAGTTATTTTTGCATCTTGTTCCAGTGTCACAGAAATTGTCCTGTTACTAGAGGATCCAACCCTGATTCTTGTCTCAGATTAGAGCTACGTGCAGTGCTGTTTTGATGAAGTCTCCTTCTGGATCCAAGAATTTTTCATAGTGGGTCAATCTGGCCTGTAATATTTTCCAAGTTTTCCAGTCTGGATTCTGTTTCTATCTGAAACGCTGTTGCCTTTACAGCACTCACTGCCGGCCTGGTGAAGATAGCGGTCAGCGCACACAAGTGGATTTACCCTTCAGAGCGTCACCCAGTTGCTTTGTCTAGCGACGCAAAGTAATGACACCAGTAATGATTTTTGTGGTTCCCTTTCACTAACAAGTACATTTTGTGATGCATAGGGATTATTTCTCCCCCCCCCCCCACACACACACACTCAGCTGCCATTCTCCTTCAAGGCGCAGAGTGTTTGGGCTTGCTGTTCCCTACAGCCTGACTAACAATTATTTTCATTCTGGTTTGTTACTTTTTTCTTTGGGGTGGCTTGCAACTTTCCATAGAGCGTTACACCTTGAAAGACTTTTCTCCTGCTTTATCTGGTTAAGAACTTCATCAATGCCCACTTACTCTCACTTATGCAATATTCTCTAGAGCGCATTTTGTCAGCACTATCTGTACATGTAAGATGTTGATGCTTTCTGAGAAGTTCTGCTCTTTCTACACTTGATCTGTTGCTACTGTCCAACTATCTCAAGTTTTATCACTGATTTTATTCTCTTTCAAGTGTTTGCACATTTTATTTTCCATGTTAATCAGCATTCCTTCACCTAATGGCACACTTTCCATTATCATTCAGTTAGCAGTCCTAATCGCTTCTCCCATTAGTACGTTCTTTGTCCCCCTCAAATGTTACACTGTCTCCGTATCACCCCTCTTATCACCACTCCCTGCCCTTACCAGGCAGCCCTCTTTCCGCTCATCTTGGATCACAATTTCCCCTCAATTGTGGTTACTGGTCCCTGCTCTTTCTCCTCCTCTAGACACTATGCCTCAACCACTCCTATGGGCCCCCTAGCCCCTCTTATGTGAATGTTTTTCCTCCATCACCAGTGAGTGCTCAGCCCATCACATATGAGCACACTACTAGCATATTCTGTGTTAAACCAATCACTGGTCAGAATGAGACTCAGTCACTAATGAGCTCTTTACTTCACTCACCTGTGAGCATGCTCTCATTCACCATGCACTCCCCAGACAGCAGAGCGGCATCACAAGGTAGTACGATGGCATCCAGGGGCAGGAGGAGGCAGTCACCAGGCACCAGGTCAGCAGAGCTCACCATTGCTTCCTCTGCAAAAGAATTGAGTCAGTAGGTTGTTTTAAAAACCTTTATTAATACCACGACCGGACCACAAGGATGAACCAGAAACACCAGAAATAGGGTAAAATACATTTTCCTATCAGCCAGTTGACAGAGAACTCCTAAACCAAAGAAGACGGGTTGTGTATACTTGTGACCGACTGAAAGGACAAATGCCACAGGGATCTAAGGGCATTCATGAGCAAAGGCCTTGGGATATCTGCACCATTGGGTATCGATGGAAGGTGATTCCTTGGCTGCAGGGGAAAGAGGAAAAGGGATTCATGGGCCAAAGGAACATAGGATTCCTGGGCCTGGGGACAAAAAGAGAGGGTTTTATTCAGATAAGGGGAAGATGGGATTCCTTGGCTAGGGTTAACATAAAGCACAGAATTTCTCAACATTGGTGACCTACAACCCACCGGGTCTAATGGGTAAACAAGCAATGTAAACTTCATGCCAAAAGTAACCATATAACCCAAGACTTTCTTCGTGCCTTAATGAATTTTATACTCACCCCCGGACGCCAGGCGGACCCTCACTGTGATGGACAACTTCACCATGTTCCTGAGAGTCACACTTTGCTGTGGAGTTCAATCACGAGTGTCAGAATTAGGTTAAAAGAAAAAGTGCCACAAACATATTTATTCAGTCTCCTTAAAGACCAAACAGGTGAAGACAACAATATAGTCATTTAGTAATTTCCTTCAGCAAAACGACTTCCTTTTGGCAATCATAATCAACACACACATTTTGATGACATCCTGTGAAAAGGAGGTTGCAATTTACGAATCAACAGTGACTGTGAGCCAATTAAAATGCAGTAACTGAAACAAACTTCAATCCAAGGATTAGATGTTCGAAGCAGACCACTGACTCTGCTTGCGACAGTTGCTACCTGCTAAATGCAACCTTTTTCCTCCTGCAGTATGGCATTTGCACTTCCCTAGGGCTTCCCATGCAAACTAAGAACACACCCGCTGATTTCCTGAACAGACCAGAAAAACACAGGATTGTTTTGTGAAACCTATAATCAGCTATCTTGACGATAAGATCTTGTGATGAGGACACTTTGAATTCAACTCAAAGTTATGTTGGGGTATGTGTCACTTTGCCAAGATGAGTTCCTCTGCAAATATTTGTTAAAGCCCCAACAATCTGTCTGAAATACAAATTAAGACAAAATGGATGCAAAGAGAGAGTATTGCAGTCAAAATAGGTGACCTTACAGGGCGTGACAGGTGTTCCAGGGTATGCGTATTTACTGGGACGAGATCTACGGTCTTCTGTCCTGTGTATTAATGGGTTGTATATCGCAAGGTGATCCAGGATTTAAGGGGCTGATTGGTATTCCAGTATCCAACTCGAGACCACATCTCTACTGCTCTGCATGCATAGCACAGGCTCCCAGTAGCCAGGAGAGCATTTTCAAGGTTCTGTGCATTATGCACTCAATAGTGTGTCCTTCCCTCACCTCCCCCATGCAACAAACTCGCCAAACCTACCAATAAAAGTAAAATCTCAGATCTAAGTGACCTTACTGGTAGTCATCCTCAGTTCCGGAAACTACAGATTGGTGCCGCCTTCTCTCCATAGACAGCTAAACTTTGGAAAACTTTACTGATGTAAAAAAAATTATAAAAGCACATAATTTTTAATCCCAGTTGACACCAAACCATACCAGGCAACTATGCATTTAAGGACTCTTCTTGCAACAAATCACACAAGGCAAACATGCACTTAAGTGCTGCCTTGCACTAAATCAGAGAAGGCAGCCAAGCTTGCTTATGACAACATGTGACAGTAAGGTTGAAAATACTGTAAAATACAGCAGAAAAATGTAGGCAGGGAACAAGAGATAGCAGTTATTTTGAAACTAGGTTTGATAGCTACATTCCCTCATCAAAATCAACGCATTCTGGCCAATGGTTAATTTGTAAAAAAAAAATAATAAGTGCTGCGGCTCTTGTCAGGAGCAAGTTTGCAACAGCCCATTTCTCCTGTTAGGGTCACCTAAAATAGAACCAACTACTGACCATGAAAGTGGGGAAAGGATGTGGCATAATGGCCAGAGCTGCTATCTTTGGAGCTGGGGAACCAGGTTCGAGACTCGTCGTCGGCTCAACATCCTGTGATTCTGGGCAAATCACGTAATCTCCTTGTGCCTACCAAATAAGAATGTGTCCTTAACTGGTGCTCGTGAAAAGCCCCGGTGTTGATGATTAAGGTCTGGTGCTGAGCACCGGAAACCAACGGCTCAAATTAAGCACTGATTCTGGCCCTTTTTTCTCATTTTAAAATTTAGGCCCCACTGCTAGCCATGCCTTGGTCAGGTTCTATTTTGAAAAATACCACGTGACTGAACTTGTGCTGCGCTCCACTTAGAGCAGCTGGTAATTTGTCAAAGTGGCTTCGTTGAGTGAATACTGGATTCAGCATAATTTAGGTATTACAGACCATGTATTCAATTAAGTAAAATGCTATACATCTTAAAAAGAGAACCTAAAACATTCCAGATTTTGGGCCCTGCACACTGCTGCTCAAAACTGTAGGCCTAAAATTCAATGATATAAGGTCAAAAGGGACATATATCCTAATTGTTCTATTCCTCTGCGTACGAAGGCCAGTGAGCTAATCCCTAACTAGAAGGCACAGTCAGAATTAATGTATCCTGCAAGACAAAGAACGTCTTCCAGGCACTTGAAAAATGAAAATATATGCCTTTAAAGGTTCACCCAAAGCCTCAACGACAGGTATGCCAAGCAAATGCTCATCACTGAAAGGCACATCTTGAAGGCATTACTGTATTTCTGGATAGAACCCCATATGGAACCAGGGCCATCTTTAGCACTGGTGGCGCCCTGTGCGACAATGATTTTTAGCGCTCCACTCCCCTTCAATGACTACCTCCGCAATGGATTCCCGCACTACCACCCTTTAACTGTCTTCATAACCACTCTCTCTCAGATACATTTATTTCGTTTTATAGTGTCAGAGCACTTTACATTGCGCACACATTAGAGAGAAAATCAATCATATATGTGACCATCAATCTATAGGAAAAGTTACATAAGATGGAGGACTACAAGGGGAAGGATTTATATGTCATCCATACTGGTAGGCAATATAGTTTAGGGGGGCTTGGTCTGGAGGAGCACAAACTCAGAATTTCAAACGGTAACACCATGGTTGGGGGGTTCTCTTTATAATCAGAAATGATTTCTACCCAAATGAACCCTTTGTGAAACATTAGGATAATGAAAGCCTAGGGAAACAAATTAATATGCTCTAATCTATACTTGACGTCTGCATTTCCGGCCTTTGACAGTTAGTGTCTCACTGTTTTATATTAGGGGTTTAACTTGTAAACTGAAAGTAACAAAAGGAAGTCTCTGACGAAAGCAGTAACCCACTGACCAATTTAGGTTATAGTCACTTTGTGATTTGCATGGTACACGTTCTTTGCAGCAGGCATATTAACCCTCTGCACTACCTCATGAGGAATCAACACTTCCAGCAGTAAAAACTTCCACTAGACAAAACTATCGTCTCTCTCCGGGAAGAACATTATTCACCGGAGTTAACGTGACATTTTTATTATTGGCTTAAAATTGCCGGAGACTAGGAACGCGGCAGCGTGTGCTTTAATAAACAATATAAAGTAGCAAACAGGCGCCCCCAGGCAAAGTATGCACCCGGTGCGGTGGCACCGGTCGCACCGCCCTAGAGCCGGCCCTGTATAGAACCAAGTATGATGCTGTGAGGGTGATGCTAGTGTCTATGTGGTCGCATGGTTTATCTGCTGAATCCAAAAACAAAGCTGTCTGCATCAGAAATTATTTTTCCCGGGCCACAATTTTCACATCCAGGTTTTAGATATTGTTCAACCAGGTGCTGCAGTAGGTTTTCCATTTCCTCCCACTGGAATCAGTCACAGTGGCTGATTAGTGCCTGTGACATTGCAATGAACCATGTAGTTTGTATGTCCACTGCACACATTTTCCTTGCTTCATCAATGTATTTGATCTCCTTTTCCGATGTTAGAAAGTCATCAATAACTGGATTAAAAGCCCTTTTGTCGCATGCGAGTCAGAGAATCGGATGACACAAGACTTGGAGGTGTAAATTGGATTCTGAGGTTAAACTTCAAATTTTCGTTCCACACTGGAAGTTGTACATTTATTTTGAAAAGCTCCTTGAACATTTACACAATTCGTTTATTCAAACTGTTTGAACACTGGCGAACAATGGAAAGTTTGTAGTTTTTGACAATGTTTCTATATGTAGAATCATCGTCCTCTCGTTCTCCAGCCAGTGCCCGCATGCGCGGTGCTGCCGGCTGAGTGGCAGCATACTTGCTCCGGAAGACACAGTGTAATAGGTTACTGCTCAGAGATTGGATTCAGTAATGGTACCAACCATTTTCAGAATATAGGGCATTCTCCTGATATGGGTGCCTGTGATTATCATCATCTGTGTCAGTTTGTTGGGGCGCAGATCGGGAGGAAGGTAGTATGTATTGTGATGCAGGTGCCTCTGTTAATGGGTACTGCCTAGCTGGTTCTTGTGCTACTGTTCGCTTGGAGATGTGATAAGGGCGCCCCTGCCCGGGAAGCAGTTTCCCTGGCATTGAGTGCTCAATAGATACTGGCATTTGATGGAATCATCACTTCAGCTACAAGCTCTCTCCCCCCTTTCCCTAGGGTTTCAAGGAGGTGCAGTACCAGCAATTCAAATTCCTCCCACTGAAGCCAGTAGTACCTTGACAGCAGGCCCAATGAATTGGTGGTATGCCAATGAGTGGCTCCCCCACCACTGTGCACTTTCCTGCAGCATAAAGGTGCTTGCTCTCGGTCTGGTGAGGGATCATCACCTATCCCTAATGGAGGCACGGTTATGCGCTGTATGGACTATCATGGAGTCTGAGCGCGCCGGACCATAGAGGGTCAAGGGGAGAAGCTCCGACATTTGTTGCTTGACCCAGAGGCTTCTCTGATCGAGTGCTTGCTCATTTTGAAATCGAGATGGCCCCATCTTGTTCTTCTTCTTCGACTTGACAGCGTCTCTGGACTGAACACGCACGGAGCTGCTGGGACTTCACAGGCACCCACTTTTTCTTCCTCATTGGTGGGAGGGTAGTGCTTACAAAGATGTTGGGGTTTTCCGAGGAAGCTCACTGCTGCATCTTCCAGTTCCTCCAACGTCCCCCTGCGATACCTCAGCATCTTTTTGCATGTAAGTTGAGGCAGAATTCATAGGCGGCAACGTTGTTGTCAGGGCAAAGACTGAGAATGCATATGTCACGCTGGTCTGACAAAGGTATTCAGCATTGTTCCTCGGGCAGAATTGAAAGGTTGCGTTTCATTACCACATTCCTCTTTGCATTTTCTGAAGAAATGCCCTATAATTGCCGACTGAGGGAAGGTGAGGCACGACGGCCACAGCTGGTTAAGAATGTCAGGTGGTTTATCAGCCAGAAAAATCAGTCCATTAGCGATGGTCTTCAGTTCGAAGAGTTAAGCAGCTGGGCCCAAAAAAACACGGAGAGGATACACGTTGGTCTCCAAGCCCTTGATGGACATGTTTGACCACGATGGGGAAACAAAACATCTAGGGTGGAGTCATGGACTAAGTGCGGAGTCAGATCACATACCCTGACTCGAAATTTCTGAGACGAAAAAACAAGTTGTAATAGCAGAGTCCCATATTAGCTAGCAGGAGTAAACTGCTTGTGTTTCTACAGGCACACAAGCTAAGAACCTATTGTTTACAATAACCAGTATAAACACTTAGAGTGAACTTTGGCTCAGCCCCTTGCTCATGATTAGATGTTTCTCTCAGTCGTCTCCTCTTGATTCAAAGACTTTTCTCCTCATTTATGTTTGTTCCACACACATCATATTGGTTTCACAGTGTGCTGGCTGGATGGGTTGTATCCCTCCACTACATGCCTGTGGGATTTCTTTTTTAGGTCTCGCCTGACCCAGCGCATGCGCTGGTCTGGCGAGACTTTTAGTAGGTGAGTTTTCAAAGTACTACTGGCTGGCCTAGCGCTTGCGTTCACGCGAGCGTGCACATGCGCTGCTGCCATCTGTCTTGCACGGGTTATTAGTACCACTCGGCCGCATGTCTTGTGGCTCCTGCCATGTCTGCTTTTGACCCTCGCGCGCACACCACTCGGCCGCACGTCTTGTGGCTCCTGCAATGTCTGCTTTCAACCCTCGCGCGCGCACCACTCGGCCGCACGTCTTGTTATACTTTTCTTGTGCTAAAGTCTAGCAGTCCTCTAGTTTTACACATGTGTTGCTGAGCATCAAATCGACAGCACCTTAGGTAAATCATATGCAAGACCCATGCATGAGCGCTTCAAGCAGTACGTTTATTAAGTTTAATATACACTCTTTCACTATGCTGTTCTTTTCAAACTAAACCATTCACAATACAAAAGTTCAGCATTTCATGATACGTTGTAACAGGGCATTAAGTGGAATTAAAAATCTAGGGGGTCTCTCAAAGGGGCGTAGACAATGTAATTAAGGCCGTGGCTTAAAAATACACTAGCTAAAAATCGGTGCTTACCATAGTGTGCTGCCCGTCTGGATTTTGCTGCTTCTGTCATTGCATCCAGCTATATAATACAACAAGTAACGTTACACCCACAAGTCAGGGCTGTTGGCTTTGCCAATGCTTGTTAGTTGTGTAAGACTAAGCAACAACTATGGCTTTGTTGTATAGAATATTTTAAATTCTTCGATGCTGAAATGATGACAGTGAAAAAACTATAAAGAGTGTCTTTGAAGTTACCTCAAAGGCAGTGAAGGGTGGTCTTGCGTCAGGTTTCAGATGTTTTTTTTTACCTGAGGGAAAAAATGCAGAGCCCTATAGAGACCCGTCTCAGCACCTGCTTTTAACAGCTACCAGGGCTTAGCACCGGCAGGAACCGGCCCACTTAAAGCCCTGCGTTGTAAAGTATGTGAAATGTAATACTTGTTATATCTTATAAGCTTTCCTAAGGTTAGTGGTCGCATGACCTTTTAATGTTTCCAGGAACATAACATTGTTATTAATGTTTTACAAATCCACGTCAATCCATTTTAACATTGACTGGTGACAGTATGGCATAGTATGTCACTTTTCTTTTTTTGTAAAATAGTAGTAACCCTCTTTCCTCAGAAACCCTGTTAGTGCATCCTAGTTACATACAAGTACAGCGTCCTCATGGTATCCAACCTGCAGTCCTCTATGAATCCCACAAAGGGAATGTGCATGCTTTCAAGACTGATTTTGACACACTCGTTGAGTGATCAGTAAAAATGCGAGACCAAGGAAGCACTTGAAACATGGTGTATTACAAGGAATGCGGCATACATCAGCGTTACCTCATGTACGTGTTTACATGCAGTTGGAGAGCACGAGCTGAGAGGATGAACTGTGCATATATATGGCTCATTAGCATGTATTCTGACTGTGCAAGGTTTGCAGGCAGGCGGTGATTTTCTTCCTTTGTGTGCTATACATTGGAGCATTTATTGTAGCCCCTGGGAAGGCGGAAGAGAACAATTGCTTTTTTTGGAATATTCTTCTTATCTGGAATGAGTTCTGGCTTCTTTTATGAAAACGCGTATCCCTGCTGCTAGCTGGATTATTGTAATAACCATTTTCTTTTAGTTTGCTGTAAGCACTACTTCTCCTTCCCCAGTGATATAGCGTCTGTCGAGCTCAACTGTCTACAAAATGTGGAGTGAACTAAAGCGTGTCTGTTGAGCCCAGGACTCTAACAAGAATGAGAACATGGGCTATCCCAGTCATTTGACAAGCGTCTTTAAAAACCAAGAACTAGTGTCCACGTGCACCTGGCAAACATCTTTTTCATAAGGTGCCGCTGGGCATAATTTCAGCCCTGAATGTTAACATCTTTTCTAAAAATAAGATCGCCTGTTAAATTAATGGAATGCACACTCCCACCAACTTACCTCTCTAAATTGCATACTTTTCTCACTTAGTGTTGTACATTTCACATACAAAAAGAAACTAAACTTCTGAGGGCAATGTTTCCGTTTTAGAAAATGTTTGGCTTTCTCTCAGATGGTTCTTTGTCTCCAGGGTCTTATGTTCGTAGTGGATAGCAATGACCGAGAGCGAGTGCAAGAGTCATGTGAGGAGCTCCAGAAGATGGTAAGTACTTCATGCTGATTCTTTGGAAGGTACAGTTCTGCTTGGGTGTGAGAAAGTAATGCGCTCGTCCATTGATAACTGACATGCATGAGATGAGCAGACATCAATGTCTGTAAAATTCTCAGCGTCTGTGATTAACATTATCATCACTCAAAACTACCACAGCATCACTCAGCGTCACCACAGCATCACTCAGTGTCACCACAGCATCACGCAGCACCACCACAGCATCAGTCAGGCTCACCACAGCATCACTCAGGGCGACCACAGCATCACTCAGGGCGACCACAGCATCACTCAGGGCGACCACAGCATCACTCAGGGCGACCACAGCATCACTCAGGGCGACCACAGCATCACTCAGGGCGACCACAGCATCACTCAGGGCGACCACAGCATCACTCAGGGCGACCACAGCATCACTCAGCACAACCACAGCATCACTCAGCACAACCACAGCATCACTCAGCACAAACACAGCGCCATCACAGCATCACTCAGCGTCGCCACAGCATCACTCAGCACCACCACAGCATCACTCAGCGCCACCACAGCATCACTCAGCACCACATCAGTATCACTCAGTGCTTCTTACACTTTTTAATTACAACTTCTCAGCATGCTGCACAGCAGCCAAACTTCTCTACAGCACAGCTTAGAAACACTGGCAAACTCAATAGCTCTATCAAAACACTTATAAGGCCCCCCAATGCAAAGCCAACAAGTGTCACCTTTGGGACATTCTAAGTGTTTAGTTATCCAGCACAATATCCTTGATTAAAGAACATTAAGTGTTGCATGGCTAAACTTATAAGGTCCCAAAAGCGAGGCCTATTGGCTATGCCAATGCTTGTTTATTTTCTCTTAAGCACTCCAAGGATGTGCGTGTGTTTCCTTGCTTCTCCCCCCACACTTTTTTCGTCTCCTTTCCTTATGTTCTTTTTAATTTTGTTTCATTTCTTTTCTTTTCTTGTTCTTTCACGAGGGTCAGGCAGCTGCACAGTATGCCAGGCTGCATGCATCATGCTTTCTCCTCCTTTCCCCACTTCCACCCAGGCAGCCTTCTCTAGATTTCCCCCAGTGCCTGATGCTCCCGCTCTGCTCTAAGTGTCCTATATATTCTTTTTTTGCTTTTTTTAACGAGGGAATGACAGCTCCAAGGTATGGCCTGGCAGCTTGCATATTTTTTTCGCAATTGGCATACAATTTCAATTCATTATTTGAATATTCTAATTCACTGTTCCAACACAGTCACCGGTCCCGTTAATATGTAAAATTGAAATGCACACCATGCATGCACGTGTCACGACTCGTGCATCTACCTCGGCAGCCATTTTGGAATTTGTTTGCTTTTATAAAAAATAAATCCATTGCAAGAGTGCCAGCCATTGTCATCTACTTGGCAAAAAGCTTTGGCAAAGGCAACAGGTCGCTGTTGTGGAGTAGAGGTGTATTGGTTTTGTCTTTGCTAGTTTCTATTACTACTCTGTTTTCATGGGACAAGTACTTTGGGAAAAAGTGTAACATGATGTTGAAACCTTGAGAAAAAGACTTTTGAATCAACACTGAACATTGCATCCGCAATAGGACAAGCGTTGTTGGAAGGAAATATGCTTTTCCTCCATCCAATTACATCCAACCCTTTATACAATCCTTGAAAATCTATAAAAGCACGGAATCCAAGCTGTGTCAAAAGGACACACAATATGACACTTCATGAGAAACTACAGAAAGGAGTGAAGCTGCGTACACCTTTCTAAAATGATGATTTAGAAAGTAAAAGATGCCTGTCGCATTTCCTTTTTCTTTGCCTCATAGGAAGTGAAATCCAACAAACCCTGTTGCTAAGGAGAAGCAAGGCCTGAGGCGTAAGGGACACAAAATCAACAATGGTGTGCGCATCAGCCAATCAGGAAAGGCAAACACTTTTTTTCTGAATCAAACATTAGGAAAACATGTACGCATGTTTAAATACTTAGCTCCTGGCAAAGAGCCACACAAGCTTGTGAAAACATCTATAATCAGAGAATAATCAAGCTCTACTAAGAGGAAAGGACTATGCTCACGGAGGTGACCCTTTCAATAAACAGAAGGCTAGAGAAAAAAAAATGTCATAACATTCTTGTTCAATCTGTTTAAGTTACTGTACCCTCTACGTATTTTGTGTTCCTAAATAAATAAAGTTCAATATTATTGTAATTGCTTAAAAAACATAAATCCAAAAGCCCTGAAAATGAAAGGAAAAAAAGTGCTCATCGGATTTCCAAACCGTGATCTCACCTTTCTGGTTTCATACAGTGACAGCCCTATTGATATAACAGAAATGACAAGAATGCAGCATGCATAGTAGTAATAGCTGTCTGCCATCCACAGGCAAATGCTGAACACCTGGAAGATGTAGAAGGGGTTCAGAACCTAGAAGGAAGAAGAACAAACACAGAGTTAATGAGAAACCTCCTGGTCCGGCTCAGCCTTATGAAAACAACCATTTGAGGGAAACATAAACAACAAAAATACATTTAAGAAAACATAGTGATCAAGATAATTGTAATACTGATTTAGAGTCAACAACAGAACAAATGTCAACAGAGAAAAGCAAACAAAATGTGGTGGATGGAACGCTTGAGCTAATCTTCACCACTGATGATTGCCCTGCAGACATAGAAGAAGCTGTACTGGGTTCTTGATCTTTAGCATCTTTTATACAGTCATAGGCTTTATTTATTCTCCATCAAATCTGGAATCCTCCCACAAAGTTAAACAGCAGTGACAGGATTAACAATGTATAGAGTTGCCCATCCATCTCATTATATAACTCAAGCTCCGCCAATGAAGTTGAGGCTATGAGCTTAACTCACCACAGAGGCTTTAACATTGTCAGAGTCAAATTAAGGAGTGACATGAACAGGAATGACCTCAAACTGGGAGGAGGGTGGGCTTCCTGGGTTCTAAGAAACTAAAGTAGAATAGTTTCAGGTAAATAACGTTTCCTTCTCCAGCTTGCGACATTTTATAGATATTCAGGGCTTGAATTATGAAAAGGAAGCAGTAACCCAAAAACAACGCGGAACGGGAAAATGAGGTCTACACCCAGTAAGTACTGTGAGGTAAGGGAATGCATTGTGGGCCAAGTTGATATCCTGCCAATATCCTCTAAAGGGAAGTATACACAGACTGCAGCCATCCCTGTAATTTCTCTGGTGGATTGAGTTCCCACTTTTCTTTATGGAAGTCATGCAGCTTTTCATGACACATCATAAAGGCTGCCCCTATCCTGCAAGCCAACTCTTCTTTAGACAAGACCTAATATTTCGATATATTGAGCAAACACAAGGAACATTTGCTCTGATTTAGAAAATGTCCTAATCTTGTAAAAATTATTGTGTGGCTTATTTTTGGTCTTGGAGTGGAGAGCCCTCTCTGTCATTAAAAAAAAAAACTTGTGGATAGAGATTGGAAACAAGTCTGTACTTTCGGAATGCATTTCGGGATTGTTCATAAAACTACGACCTGCACCTCTCCAACCATTCTTGTGGAGGTTACTGCAAGTAACAGGACTACGTTACAAGACAGATATTAATTTTAATTCTGTGTGTAAATGTTTAAAAGTTATTTTCGGAGCCCCCAGCACTGAATTCAGTTCAGAACTAGAGCTGGTTTAGTCACACGCATATATGAGCAAATCAGCCCCCCTATAAATCCTTTGCAAAAAGGCTGCCTTAGTATTAGATTGTGTTTGGTACCTGTAGATAGCCACTAGTTGGGCCCAAATTGAGGAATGTTTAAGTACTCACTGGGCAGCATGCAGGAATTGAGGTGAGCTCACTAATAAAACCCAACTCAAGTTTTCAGGAGACAGGTGGCCAGCAGAAATTTGCAGTAAGAAACTGTGCTATATGGTCAGTGGTTGTCGGTCACTTTTGAAGGTTACTACGGTATCTACTGACAGGCTCTTGAGTTGCTTAAACCACTCTTTCCCAGCTGGAGCAACCAGAACGACCATGGTGGGTCCCTGTGTTATTTTCCTGAAAAAATGAGGAATCAGAAAAAAATGAGGAATCAGGGCACCTGACAGAATGCTGTAGGCACATATTCCTTATTAAGGATTCAAAAAGGCTCCCCCTTGACAGATGCCCACCACCTGCTGGTAAACAGTTGGGATTCAGAGAACAGAAGAGTGTGAATATGCTGAAGGTAGAATACCCCAATGATGGGACACTAGACCGGTTGTCTGTCATGCAGCTTCAACTCGTACCATTCAGTTTTCTCCCGAATGAGTTTGTCCACCATGGTGTTCTACAGACTTGGAACGTGCTCTGCTGAGGAAACTTCACCTTCGACTGCCCACTGGCAAAGTTGCTTGGGATCTTGTGAACGTAGACGAGATCTGGTGCCTTCTTGTTTCATTCTGCTAAACAAGTGATTCAAGTTTGTCTCTTGTGACCCTGATATTTGCCATTTTGATGTGTGGAATAACCACACTCCTATCCAACCATACCACCCAAAGTTCCAGTATGCTGATGTGAAGGATGTAATCTTATGCTTTTCTGAAGAGGAGCAATATACGCTTAGACCATGGTATCTGGTTTAAAGCACAATTGACTGCTCTTTGGTGCAAAAGTGGACTTTAGAAACGATGTTAGTTGATTTTCCACCAATGTAGCACTTGCTTCACTGGTTAAGTTACTTGAACTTTGCATTTCAAAATATATGTCGCCAATGAGAATGGTCTTACTCCTGTTAAATACTCATACAAAAATGACAATTACGGATCAATAGGATACAGGATGATGCACATCCCTGAAGGGCCTTTCATTGTCTTGGAAAACAAAGCCTTTCTAACTGTAACGTCAGAGTCGTGGAAACAAGTTTGTGACAGGTCACCATGTCATTGATGTTGGTGCAATTACTGCAAGATAAGAGCTAGTGCATTTTGCCATTTCCAGGGGTTATCTTTTACTTGCTCAGACAGCAGCAGGTTGGATAAGTATATTCATGTTTCTAGTATTCCAGTGTTTAGAAAAATACACTAAATATTCTTTGCATGTGGTACTAAGCAGTGCCGCACAAGCCACTGGGCTACTCTCCAGATTGGAGAGGGGTGAGCCTGGATGATGGAGGGCCACAGTGCGGATGAACCTCCAGTTGTCTGGCTTGAGCCAGGGCACCTGAACGTACAGTGGAGCACGGATTCCGTGCCTCACAACCAATGAATAATGTTGAGAGAACAGTGGTTAATTAGGGCCAATTGGTCTCAAGAACGTTTTTATTAGGAAAGAAAAACACAAAAAGTCCTGTTCATTTTCATTTGGGACCTAAATGTACATATTCAATCTAAGGCAACTATGAAGCAGGACAACCTATAATATTCTAATGCAATTAATTTATTCATTGCAAAATATCATATCATTTTTTTTATCTGTCTTTCTTTGTATGCATAAATATCAAGATCCAGTAGTCACAGAACAATGGGGGGAAAAAGTGCTGCTGGTGCACCCATAATTCATTTTTAAAAGCCGGGCAGTAGCTCCTGTTGTTCTGGTTGAGTCAGCACTGGGTGATGACTTAACCAGAACAACTGGTGCGAATGCCCAGCTTCAAAACAAATCATCAATCGTATGATCTCCACTGAAATAACCAGAGGAACTAATACAGTCATTAACAGACTGGGATCCATTCCGGCTTTTAAACTAAGTCATATGAGTAAAGCCCCTCACGCTATTCAAAAACCCTCCGGAGGGGTACCATGAAATTGAGCTAACTAAACCGAGCCCCACTCGACTAGAACTTTGCTTTACAGCTCCACCGGCGATCCTCCAATAGTAGGTGCTCACACACTTGTCCGGATGATGATCTCAACTGAACGAGACTGAAACGCTGTCAACCTTAGAACTACCCAACTCCTTATTTTATTATAGAAAATTATCCAAAAGAGTTTAGCGTCTTGTTTGAATGTTTTTCAATCACTAGAGCACTTTTTCTTCGCTTTTCTGTGAGCACTGGATCGTGATAATTATACATACAAAAAAGGACAGACAAAAAAATGAGATGATATTTTGCAGTGAATAAATTAATTGCCTTATATTATTGGTTGTCCTGCTTCATACTTGCCTTTGATTGACTATGTACATTCGGGTCCCAAATGAAAATGTATAGGCCTTATTGTGCTTCTTTTTCCTAAAAGAAGCGTCCCAAGACCAATTGGCCCTAATGAACCACTGTTCTCTCAACATTAACTATTACCCTAGGTTCTTGAAAACTGTGAGGTTCCATTGTTTTGAAAATACATCGCAACCAATGAAGGCTGGATTCCAAGCCCATTTTGCTGTATTTAGCACCACAGGTAAACTTTCACTGCATGGTCCTGGCCAGAGGTGGCTCGTCTTAGGTTCTAGCTCCCAACATGGCTAGCTCAGGCGGCCTGCCACTCAAACGATATGTGGCAGGAGCTTCAGCAATTTGCTGAAACGTGGCCTTCACTCATATGTGTGCTACACTGCCCACTGGGCACTGTAGCACCAATCAAAGTACAGATTCAGTTTCCCAACAGAGAAAAGAGATAAGGGGGGCAGAGAGCCAGAAAGAAAGGTAGAGAGAGTAAGAGACCATCACAGAGCAGTGGAGAAAGCAAGACTGAGAAAGCGTGCACTTGTGCAAGCTGTGCAGCTACTACATATACTGTCAAATGACTCTCTGCCGTACATGATCGATCCAGCCAGTCTTCTCTTTACAGCAAATCACACTTACCATTCGAAGAGTTTTCCTTTGTTTGTTATATGCATGGGCTTGTGAGACACAACCAAAGTGTCAGGAAGCCGACATACATGGCATTGGGCCACTTGGCAACAATGTCTCCAAGGTCCTAAGTGGAAGCAAAAACCTCTGGGATAGATGAGTGTCTCGGCCAAATCGCTACCACATATTTGTTTCTCGTGTCATCCTGAGACGAGCAGATCATGCAGTGAGACTGTGAGACCGTGAGGGATGCTTACACTCAAAGAAGGAATGATGCACGAAAAGGTGGAGTGTTGCACTCAAAGCTTAACAGAGAAGAATGCCGAAATTAGCAGAAACGCAGGCTACTACAAACTGGGACTACACACAGAAAAACAAGCAGGAGGGTCCTAGGGAATTTCTTTTAGACCTGCACAGGATTACATCCCCAATATTATGCATCAAACTACTACAAACTGGCAGCATCCGCAGGCAGTAGTGCAAGTGTGGCTGGCTATGTAATATTGACAGTAGCAGATGGAGATCCTGGAAGGAATCGCACTGCTATTCTGTCAGTGAAGGTCTGACAGGTTCAGCAGTGCTCCAGTGCTAATTATGGGCCAAAGAGCATACGCAGGCTGTGCCAACATGGGGAAACAGTGTTTACAATGCTGCTCTTACCATGCAGGTAGGTAACAACGCGGTCGTTACAGCGACCGCGTTGTTACCACGGGTGGCTTTATATCACAAGTCGTTTCTACAACTTGCGCCAGGTGGCGTTCAACACAACACATTCCCTGCTATTGCGCTAACTGGAGTAGGAATAGTAATTTATATTATACCTAAGTCCAGCGCGCCATCTAGCGCAAGTCGTAGAAACGACTTGCGATGTAAAGCCACGCGTGGTAACAACTCGGTCATTGTAACGACCGTGTTGTAACTAGGCCTGGGCAAAAATTTCGTTCCGTTCGCGGAAATTGCGATAATTTGGCATTTTTGCGTTCCGCGGAGAGCGCGAAAATGTCAAAAATTCCGGTTTCCGCAGCTTGGCGATAATTTGTTTCTTGCTCGCGCTGTAAAATAATACATTCTCGCGCGCGATCGCCTTACCTGAATCCCTGCGTTCGCCGACAAGTTTTCTTGATCCGGTCGCGTTCTCCATGAGATGTTGTATTGTTTTTAGCCATTTGCGCTGTCTCGCGACAGTTCGCGCCCGCAGTGACGTCATGCGTCGCGCGATCACGTCTTTCTTCTCGCGATCATGCACCGCGAGAACAACTCAAAACAAGATGGCCGCGCCCGCAAGCAACCACATGGGTAAGTTGGCGACCCGCAACCATGCAGAAAATCTCGCGAACATGCCGGAAAAAAACTTCCGCATCTTCGCGATATTTCTGCTTGTTTGCGATAATTTTAAACATTCTCGCGATAATTTGCGAAGGTTAATTCCGCAAATTCCGCCCACCCCTAGTTGTAACCTACCGCGTGGTAATAGCACACGTAGAAATGTCATACATTCGACAGTCTTCCCAAGAAATGCTCTGAAAATGATGCCCAGTGCTCATAATGAGAAACTGATACCCCAGCAGGAGTTGCTGTACGGAGGGGAAACAGCGTTTGCAACGCTGCTGTTACCACACAGGTAGGTAACAACGCGGTCGTAACAACGACCGTGTTGTTACAACGCGTGGCTTTACATCGCAAGTCATTTCTACGACTTGCGCTAGGTGGCGTGCAACACCAGGGAATGTGTTGGATTTTAAATCCAACACATTCCCTGCTGTTGCGCTAACTGGAGTAGGAATAGTAATGTATACTATTCCTAAGTCAAGGGCGCCATCTAGCGCAAGTCGTAGAAACGACCACGTTGTAACCTAACGCGTGGTAACAGCACCCGTAGAAAAGTTATACATTCGTACGGAGTGCTTCAGGATTTGTGGTCATGGGATGATAACAGTCTACTGAAGGTGACACTGCAGTGTAGTACCAGTGTGTGAACTGTGGGGATTTAAGTTACTCATCAAAAGACTCTACTGGGAATTGTCAGGTCTGCTATCTAAGAAGATCTTAATGTCTCAGTGAGGATGCTGCAGGGAATGGGGCAGTGTTCTCTAGGTGTCTACGAGCCTATGCAGAAAGAACAGCATGGAGTTGTGTAGGCCTGACTGTTGGCCGGAAGGTGCTGACTAACACTGCAGTAGGTAATAATGGGTTAGCTTTGAAAATTGAAAGGATCAGCATGAGAATATTCTGGAAACTGCAGCATTATGTGATTCAGGGAATGGTGCAGGAGTGCTGAAGTTTAGGGGCCTGTTAAAGGCAGTGGAGCATATATGGGGAACTGGAGGTGCATAGTCAATAGCCCCAAGGTGCTGCACTAAGGAGTATGTGGCATGCTTGTGGTGGGCAGACTGAAATGACAATAGTATTTTAATGTCACCTACACCGGACCTCATCCAGGCAGTGGGCTGCTAGCACTAAAACAGTGGGTGGGGTTGGCACGGTTAGTGGGAAGCACCTGTGTGGAAGTGGGCAGCACTCCTTTGAGAAATGTTCTGGCCATAGCACTTATTTGTCTTACAATTAAAAACCGTTGATGGGACAAGAGATGATGCGATTGTGTTGACTATGAGCACCAAGGTTTAGGGTGAGCTCTTTGCAATTGTGTTTCATGTTGCAGTGGAAATGGAGAATAACAATATTGATTCATGTGATGTAGATCATTGATAAAGTCAATTGGAACCTGTAACGTTGACATGCTCTGGCACAATGGCTCCAGGTAGTTCTGATCATAATGAGGGTCAACATGAGGATGGCCGTACTTCCATTGAGGATGCTCCCTGACCAAAAAGGGTGACACGTGTGGTAATCCTTTAGGAATTCCTGATTAAATGGTTCAGCCATGCACCAACAAAGTAATCACCCTCATGTTTCACATCTGGCATTTCACTCCAAGTTTCACCGGGCTCATAACACCAGCAAAAAGTACCCTCATCTTGAGAGCCATACTCTGTCTGCAGAATGTTGACATCAGGAATTTTTTTATGGCAAGAAGGTCGGAGCAATACCCTGATCTGAGATTAAAGTAATTGCAGCCTTCTTTTTCATAGAAACCTTTGCTGTTAATTTCATGCAATCAGTTTCTTAAATATATGACTTTGCGGGTAGTGGGAACGTAGCTTATTGTGCGGTCATCGACAGTGAGTCCTCAGCAAATTCATCGACAAACCTGCTGTCAAAAGAATCATCGACGACAATGTAATCATCATCAAAGAGGGGAAGGTTGATGAAATCATGGTTGGCATAGTCAGTGGTGTTGTCCTTGATGGTTGGGGGTGCCAAAGAGCCTCATTTTGGCCTGCTTACCTTCCTCCAAATAAAGTTTCGGATGTTTTTAAGACTAGGTAGAGTAAGGGGGTTCATCATTGATAAAGGAGGCTCATCAACCTTGGTTTTATTTTGGGGCAATCTTGAAGCAAACAAGCAATCTTCTTTGCCATTTAAGATCTTTACTGAGAATTGTCTGCAAATCTTGCAGTGTTTAGCATTTTGTTAAGGATACAGGCAGTAGATGCATTCCTTGTGGGGACCTTTCCTATACAATGTATTTTTTCCATAGGGGCTACAGGCTCTAAAGAGCGATTTTTTGGAAATTCCGCCAGGAAGCAGAAATGTCAATAATTCTTGCCAGACCAAAACTAAAGCGAACAAACTCATAAGACAAAGTGCTAGAAGAGACAGAAAACCAGGGAGAATTAACAACTTACATTTCTAGAAGAGCAAAGAATGGGTCTGAATGTACTCCCTTTCACATAACATGCAGTAGAAAAACTGGAGTATAGTGACCTCTGGGATGAGTGGTGTTCAGAGTACTGTGGTTTTACTGGCAGTGGTTTTGGTCTTTCTCTAAGGTGGTGACAGAGATTATGGCCTCTGCAGGTCTTAAGTATAGACCACTGCTGTGTGAAGGTTACTGTTGGACTTCCAGCTCGAGGATGGGCAATGATTCAAGCATGTGAATCTATGAAAAATCCAATGCTAAGGAAATTTAATAAGTTATAATTGAAAATCCTCAACGCAATGTACCAAGTAAATAGAAATGCACATGTTAAAACTTGTGATAAAGGTATTCATAGTTTATTACTCAATATCATACTAACTTGAAGTAAAAACTCTCGACATTGAACATAGATTCCCTAAGTGACATGTTTAAATGTTCCGCTCAGCTGCATCTTTCAGAAACACAGGGCTATCAAAAAATCACTAAATCGCCCAAAAGACCAAGCCTCCTCATTTTCTTTTACGCCTTTGTATTCAAAACTTTGCTAGGCCGGTGTTTGTTTCCCACACATGCCGGTTAAATGCATAGTAACTGTACCAAAACATGCTGTACCATCAATTTAAAAAAAAAAGAGCCACACACTACAGCATCAGTGAAATACAAGACAAAATGTATTCTCCAGTTCATTAAAAATTGAGTCTGTGACATAGGATCGGCTTGCCCATGCCTTACTATAACAGAATGCCATGGGGCAAAAAAAGAGTGACCTTCTAAGAAGTCCAGTAAACCTTCTGAGGACCAATCAACTAAGATCGCCAAGCAAAAGCAGCAGGTGCAGTCCAAGTAAGAACCATAAACCGAAAGCTACAAATCACATTTTTATGCCCTACTAGCACCTTATATATTTGAAACTCCTACATATTTACCATTTTGTCACAAATGAAAGCTACAAAATTATAAACCTGGCACCGACTACTGAGATCCAAATGCACATGTTTTACCTCTTCCACCAACAGTCGGAGGTAGGATTTCACCGGCACATCGATCAGGTTCTGGCCATAAATCTTCTTTCTGCAGAAAAATAAATCATAAGTATTGATAAGGCTGCACTGCAATGGACACGTTTCCCTGGCTGGGAGGAAGGGACCGGGCCCAGCACTCTCACACTCTGAAAACCGCCGAAGCAAAAAGTTAGCTGATTGCCAAACGAAGGAGCTGCGCTGTTGCATTTTAGTTGCAGTATCGAAAAACAATGCATCTCCTCTCTGCAGATGCAGCAACGCAGCAGCTAAAGAGGTGAAAACAGTATATACAGACATGGAACGGTGTGGCAGATACAACATATTATTGTATGAGATGTAGGATTCCTTTGTATACTTTTTTCACATCCCTGGACTGAGCAGCAGCGATAGAGTGAATGCAGAAGCACGGTTTTCCTAAATGGTAAGTTTCAGCAATTCACATGTTTTTGCCCTTCCAAGCTTCTTCTAGTTGGAACCCAAGAAGAGTGTTTGACAACGTTTTGAAGGGACATGTTGCATCATGTCCTGCCCATCACACTTCCAGGAGGCTGCCCCAGGGACACCACTCCCAGGCGCACCTGGGCATCTGCAGCTGCCTCCCCTCAGCCCTCAGACCATGCAAGGACACCACTCCCAGGCGCACCTGGGCATCTGCAGCTACCTCTCCTCAGACCGTGCAGGGACACCACTCCCAGGCGCACCTGAAGCTGCCTCCCCTCAGACCGTGCAGGGACACCACTCCCAGGCGCACCTGGGCATCTGAAGCTGCCTCCCCTCAGACCGTGCAGGGACACCACTCCCAGGCGCACCTGGGCATCTGAAGCTGCCTCCCCTCAGACCGTGCAGGGACACCACTCCCAGGCGCACCTGGGCATCTGAAGCTGCCTCCCCTCAGACCGTGCAGGGACACCACTCCCAGGCGCACCTGGGCATCTGCAGCTGCCTCCCCTCAGACCGTGCAGGGACACCACTCCCAGGCGCACCTGGGCATCTGCAGCTGCCTCCCCTCAGACCGTGCAGGGACACCACTCCCAGGCGCACCTGGGCATCTGCAGCTGCCTCTCCTCAGACCGTGCAGGGACACCACTCCCAGGCGCACCTGAAGCTGCCTCCCCTTAGACCGTGCAGGGACACCACTCCCAGGCGCACCTGGGCATCTGAAGCTGCCTCCCCTCAGACCGTGAAGGGACACCACTCCCAGGCGCACCTGAAGCTGCCTCCCCTCAGACCGTGCAGGGACACCACTCCCAGGCACACCTGGGCATCCGAAGCTGCCTCCCCTCAGACCGTGCAGGGACACCACTCCCAGGCACACCTGGGCATCCGAAGCTGCCTCCCCTCAGACCGTTCAGGGACACCACTCCCAGGTGCACCTGGGCATCTGAAGCTGCCTCCCCTCAGACCGTGCACTCTCATCCTCCTCTGCATACCTAGATCCACCTGGGCCAACTGTTTGGGAATTTGGCTTCACCCACATAATCCCAGGAACAGCATCACCGGCAGCGTCAGCGGAACGATCCCTGTATGTTCAAAACAAGCATCTGCCATTGCTGCCCTTGTGTTTTATCTTGTGTGTCACCTTTTAATAACTTTTCAAGCTACAAACGCTAAAACGGTTGGAATAGCCCGTTCTAGTTTAACCTGTTGTTCTGATGAGCAGTAATGACAGTCATACTGTGGCTTAACTCCCTGGTCATCCAAATGAGTTTGGACGAAAAGGGACATGTACAAGTAAGGCGAAGAAGAAAAAAATTGGCTTGCCGTAGTAAGCACCTAAAACGTCCTTAATAATCCTACTATTAATTACTATTATTAGTTTTCTCATTGGCTTTGTTACTTTAACAATATATGGGAGCATGCAATCCTGGTATAAAGTCCCTTAGGTGACTTGTGAGTCGTCTGTAATATATGGTATAATTACCCCATGCTGTACACTATCAGGCTAGTGCAAGTCATCAAAGTATTACATGACCATACAGAGGAATGAGGCAGAAGGGAGAGCTCCTTCATAAGGTTATGGAACTCCGAGGAGGCTTGCTATATCCTTATTATATAAGGCAGAGGGTAACATATTCCTTATAATAAATGGTCACACCATCAACTTTCCCACAAACCACTTAAATCCTTGGCACGTAGCACTTTCATATGAAAGAGAGCCACGTCTGAAAACATGAAGAATAAAAATAGAATCTCTAGAGCAAAAAATGAAACATCAAAAATGCTGTTCGATATTTGTGATGAAAAGATATTAGAATCAGTTTAATAAAAGTCAGTAGCTCAGAAAAACAAGTTACTTACCTTTGGTAACACCTTATCTGGTAGAGACAATCTAGCTGCAGATTCCTTACCTTAGAATATTCCCAAGCATCAGACTGGATCCCAAAACTTTTAAGAAGTACCTATGTGTGCCAGTAAGTACCATCGATCGGCTTGGCAGCTCATGTCCACGCCAGATGTGACGTGTGCAGTGCACATATAGCGATCGGACATCAGTTTCATTAAGTGACATTTCGGAGCCAGAAGCAGAGCCCTGTAAAAAAGCCAATGGAACAGTGTGCTAACACTAAGGACCTACAGGGATCTTTTAGATAGAAGAAAGTGTTTGCAGAAGCGGGGAGGATGTGAGAGTCCGTAAGGAATATGCGGTTGGATAGAGGTATCTATCAGATAAGGTGTTACCAAAGGTAAGTAACTTGTTCATTTGCTAGAGACTTCTAGATGCACATCGTTCTCTTAGAATAAATACCTAACACCTCCCCAGAGGAGGATCTGCAAACAGGTTTAGATCAGGAAGTCCTGAAGAAACGAACGGAAAAAGTACCTGTCCACAGGATCTAACTGTAAAGGCAGGAGTATGCCGTAAAGGTGTGCAGAGAAGCCCATGTAGAAGCCTGACAGATGTCCAAGATGAGGACTCTGTGTGCTAATGCAGTTGTGACTGTCTTTGCTCTGCTGGAATGAGCCAGTAAGCCCTGAAGGGTTGCTTTATGGCCAGTGCTAAGCATATTTGAATGCAGAGCCGTACAACCCTACAAAGAGTCGATTGTCCACCAGATGTTCCTTTGTGAGATCAATGTAGAATAACAATACTCTTTTTAGGTCTGGGCAGTGGAGTCTCCCCTCCTCTTTGGAAGGGTGGGGCGCAGTGAAGAAAGTCAGAAATGTGATATTTTGACCGATGTGGAAAGTCGCTACCACCGTAGGCAGGAAGGTGACATGGGTGTGGAGAACCAGTTTGTTGGGAAAGAATTTGGTATACTGAGGGTGCACAGAGAGCACCTGCAGCTCACTAACCCTCCTGGCCAATGTGATGGCTACTAGGAAGGAAGTTTTGATTGTCAAGAGGCGTAGAGGTCAACTATGCATGGGCTCGAACAGAGAGCACAATAAAAACATTAAAAACAAATTGAGGTCCCATTGGGTCATAATGAAGGGTTTGGGAGGAAACGTGCTTAAGTCCGTTTAGGAAACAAGTCACCTGCGGCGGCTCCTCCCCTATGGTGGAGGAGCGACGCCCTCCCAAAAACGGCTAGAAAGGAAAAATTAAACGATGATAAAAACTCATTTTATTTTTCCTTTCCTGACGATGCCTTGGGAGTGGGGCCTGGGGGTGACAGGCACTGAGGGGAGTGGTAGGGGCACTCCTTTCACTGTGCATGACGGTTTGGCGGTCTGTCTCAGGCTGGCCAAACCGTCATGCGCAGTGAAAGCACTCTCCAACCCAGCCACGCAGCTGGGTTGGAAAGAGCAGGCACAGACTCCCAGTGTGAGCGCAAAGTGAGGGCCCTCAGGCCAATACCGAATCTGCTCTCATGCGTGAGAGAAGCTTCAGGATTGGCCGCAGGGCATCTTGGGAGCCTATGCCACCTGGAGAAGTGTAGCAGAAGAGTGCGATGCGACCAGCTGCAGGTACATTTTTTCTTCTTCCCACCTGCGGTTTCTAAAAACTGTGCGCGGACATTCTGTGTGTATGTCAAGTGCTTGTATGTGCATGAGTGTGCAGCACACGTTTGGTAGTAGGACTCTAGGTGTGGTATGAGTGAGTACTAGGATCAGTGGGATTCATTTTGCATGATCCCTGATTTAGCTTGGCACATGGAGGGGGATACAATTTTCCCAGACAGTGGAGATGTACTGACTGCATTCCTCTGACTAGAGGGCAAAGATCTAGATACTAAAGTGAGACAGGATAAAGAGGACGTTGCCTATAGCAAATCCACAAAAATACTGTTAGCAATGGACTGCCAATTATTTCTTCCTCTTCTCTACCATTTAGAATATGGTGGTGGGGAGGGCTAGGACCACAGCTTCTGTTGTTCAATGTGAAGAGGTTTCAATGGAAGGCCTACTCCTTTTTGTCTGTCGAAGATTACTACTTCGGGAACTCTGATGACAGCAAGGTGGCCCATTAGTTGTTTATAGAGGCCAGCTGGCACTGGGATGTTAGAAGACCCTAAAGGTCATTAAACAGATTTGAAGACTGACAAAAAATAGGAGCTGAAATTGAGTAATCTGCAAAGAAGATACTGGTGCCAAGGTAGACCTGTGTCATTTCTTTCCTTAATAGTGCAATAGGGGTGTTCCTCCACAATTTATACCAAATGATGGCAAGCTAAATAAATGTAACGTATCTATCTTAGACAAAGTTGTTGGGAATGAGCGGTAGAATTGATCAGCTTCGAACAGTGGTATGATCCAAACCACTGGAGTTGTGAGATATTGCATCACCAGTGTATTCTGCATTATTAAGGATTTCCTTTAGTTGCCACATAATCCACGAATTTCTACGCAAGTAACAGATTTGAACAAAAAAACCTTGTTTCTTTCTTAAACGGATCAAAACCTATGAAAAAAGAGCTACACATGGGGCCGCACAGAGACAGACCTTTTGCAAAGGTTAACTGATCACCTTTAGTTGCTGACTGTTGTAGTCCAGTGTTAAACCACTACTAATGAGGTGAATGTTTACCCAGGTCATATTAATGTGTGTGAAGATGACAAAATAGTGACATAACAGTACCACATCATGTGCAGCACTGTGTTGCATAATTTGGCTTCCTGAACATAATTTAGCTAACCGCGCCACATCATTTGGTTGTCCATTTCCTCATAATTCCAGTATGGCTTCAGGCATATTGAACCAAGCATGTGAAAGAGTTCTCTGAAGATTAAGGGGCAAAGATTCTTGCAGTTCACGAGGTAATCAGTGGTTACTGAGAAGTATCTATAGAAGGTAATTTCCGAATGGTGCCCCAGGGCGATCAGTACTGTGCGCTCCCATTAGGCACATACAACCACTAGTGGTTGCTAAGTCAAGCAGTCAAGGTATACTCTGTTTAGTGGTAGGGGTTGGAAAATAAAACACGGCATGACAGACAACTCACAAACTCAGGGTTCAGTTGTAACAATTACTTCGAAGAAGAATGGGACTGTATTTGCAAGCTGTTGAAGTATGGCGGCTACATACCACAGATAATCAGTGGTTGTTAAAGTACTTGCAGTTTAGGTTGGACTTCAATGATGAGCCCTGGGGTAAATGTAATCCTATGGGAAAGCTTGAAGGCGTTCCCTTAACCCATCACCATTGTCAGATCTTATAACAGCTTGTTTAATTATAATCAGTTAATAGGGCATGTGAGATAGAAATCAATAAATGATTTATTCAATGGAATTGGGTCAGTCTGGGCCCTTTCCTATTTGTCTGCGGCTGTTTGCAAGGCTGTGCAACTCAGTGGGTTGGAGACCCTGCAGTTGAGTTTGGAGTAAAATCACAAAAAACTATAAACCAAGAAACCTGCGACTTAACAGATTTCTAGATTCCAAACGGGCATTATAGAAGATAGAAAAGAGTAACATGTTTCAGTGTTTCGTATCCTAACTTACAACTGTGAACTTGAAATAAAAACAGGTCATATTCGAACACAAGTTGCTTCTTGTGGTTTGCAAGTCACTTTAGATGCACACTGAAGGATAAGTCAACAGATCGCTCACAACTAGATGTAATAATCAATGAAAATGTCTCGGTGAGCTAGCAATTCTGAGGGTCTGTATTCTTTAAAGTAACGTCGGCACAGGGGTGCCACTGCCATTCCCATATAAAGACTCAGACATTACCCTGGTGGTCATCGGTGTTTGTCTGCTGCCCACACATCTAAAGACGTCACTGCAGGATCATAAGCGCTACAAAGCCAAGGGGGGTTTTATACCTTAAAGAATTTCCAAGATTGTGTTACTGCACAGGTTTTGCAATCTAGCCCCTGACTCAGACTCAATATACCTCAATATACAGACATAGTACTGCATCCTTCTGCTGTGCAATCCACCAACCCCCAACCATCTAATGCCACTGACACAGGCTTAATCTCAGTTAAGGGTGTTGAAGCTTTAAAGTACTTACTTGGCACTGCGCTCTTGCTGGTCGAGCCCGGCCCGGCACTGATGGAGATCAGCGCAAGTCCATTCTTCGTCCAACACACTGTGAAGAGACAGAGCAGAGTAACAGAGTCCATTTCATTCAAAGCCCTGATGCGTATGGGATGCTCATGCCTCCTTGTGTTATTCGTGTATGCTAATTCACAAGATTCACTGTTATTCTATGAGACTGTTGCAGCAAGCAGCTGTGCTAGAACTTCTATTACAGCTAGCACTGAATCACAAAGAATGCTTTAATTAGGTCATACAAATCAATATATTATGATAATATTGAGGTACAGGACTAACTTTGTTGTGAGTTAACGTGTATTTGGCATATTAATTTTAATTCCTTGCACCCTGGGTAGAATTCTTGCTGCACATCAGTCATGACAATGTTGTATTTCATTTGCAATATACAATTCAGTTTGTATCTGTGCCCACCTTACTGTGTTCACTTCCATTCGAATTATGGGTATGTGCTAGAGAATTTATGCTGAATCTTTGCAATCGGAAAAAACAAAGAGAGCGAGGAATGGAGGGGTACGTTCTTATCCCCAGATAAATAATCAGACAACAAAAGGGACGGATCCAACAGGGGAATCCAAAACACTGCAACACAGTGCCGAGAGAAGTGGGAAAGAAAAACCATTAGGTTTTAAAAAGAACCCCCACCCACCAACTTAGTTGGTGGCATGCTTCTTCATTGGGTTCCCACCTGGGCTGCCGGTTTCATTTGGCAGCCCAAGTGGGAACCCAAAGATGAAGCATGTCACCAACTAGGTTGGATGGTGGGGTTCTTTTTAAAACCTAATGGTTTTTCTTTCCCACTTCTCTCGGCACTGTGTTGCAGTGTTTTGGACTCATCTTTCTAATCGCCATAGTAACGTAAGCCATGAAAGATGAAGTGAAGCATTAACTTACATTATTGTGAATTAATTAGTTCAATTACATTTCTAACCCATTCCACAAATATAATCAGATTTAGAAAACTTGGTCCCACAACAGCTTACAATCCAGCAGACTAAGATTCGGCTAAAAATGCAGGCAGCCTAGACCAAGCTTACGTATGATCACCAATTGCCAAGGTTTACTTGAACCTGCTCACTATCCCCCCCATCCAAGCGGACAAAACACAGTGGTCTTAGATTCTCACTCCTGGCCCCTCAATTCTGGAACTCCCTTCCCACAGAGTTCAGATCAGTAACCTCATACACCCGATTTAGAACACTCCTTAAAACCCTTCTGTTTTCTCAGGCATACGAGTAAGCGTCTGTCACTACACTACTGCCGCATCCCGTTCTTAGCGCCATGAAACTGCTTGGTATAAGCGCGCTCTACAAAGAACTAACATAACATCAATCAAAGAAACAAAGAGTTGCTCACAAGGAGCTGTTTATACACATAAGTATATTCAGTTTTAGAATGAATCCTTCAAAGAAAGGCGGAATAATACCACACGCAAATAGTGCAATGAATGTAGACTTGATCACACATCAATTAGAAAGTGAACAACACAGACATACATATAAAAACGTAAGGTAGATTGAAGTTTATATATGTGGTAATTCACTCTTGCATTATGTAGCGACCAGCATCTTGTGCTTAGATTCTGGTGTGGCTGCTGCGGCCAATATTTTGTACTGATTGATTCGGCCATATCGATGCTTGTGGATATGTACATTACGCACTTTTGAGTCTTGGATATATTTGGTCACCATTGACTCGTTTAAACTGGTGTTGCCCATTTTGCCTATAAGCATTTAGTCCTGAGGATGGTCTCGCTTATTCATTTGCTTCAAGACGCAAAAAATTACGTGGCAAATTACCAACAACGCAAGTAAACTGATGGGTAACTGTTATAGACACTACATCACACAAGAGTGGATTAGCACATATATGTACACAAATACTGGACCTTGAAATTCCGCTCTATTGCAATACATATACCCGCATGTGCTACAACAGATCTCCTTACGTTTAAAACACTGAAATAACATGGATAACAATTAAACATTTTTATATGCACGCCTGCATTCTTCTACTTCCAAATGATGTTTGATCAAGTCTACTTTAATTGCACTATTAAGGTCTGAATGTCTTCCACCTTTCTTTGAAGGATTCATTCCAAAACTGGATCTAATTAAGTGTGTAGGTAATTCCTTTGGGAGCAACTCATAGATTTTTGTATGTGGATACTCAAGCACCGAATGGGCTACTTGGTTGCCCTTTGTACATGTAAAGGTTTGTCCCACAGTATCTCTGGTAGGTTATCTCCATCAAAACCATACATTACCATCATCTCATAACGCTAGGGTGCCTAAAATGGCAATGAGAGTCTAAACCAACAGTCCTTTCTCGCCCCACTCATTCTCCAATGATGGGCTTCAGAGGCAAACAAAGTCATTAGGATGAGTAGCCAGGAAAGGTCTTCGCCCATAGCCTTCCCATGAACAGTGCTAGGAACATACTAACACTGAGGTAGCAAGGAGTATGGGACTAATGTGTGGAGCTAGGAAGACAGTCAGATTCAGAAATAAGGAATATATACACAAGAACAAAGGAACTGAAAATGAGAGAAACAAGGGTACAGAATGGGCAGGGCGGACCGAACACTCCCAATTACAAAAGAAAGAAAAAAAACTGTTTTTAAGATAACCACAGCTCTATCGTAGCTGATTTAATTGAGAAAAACCACAGACAACAATACGAAGATTCATGAACATTAATCTGCCAAGAAAGACGCTAGAGGACACAAATGTGCTTCATCTGCACAGTCAATCTGTTAAGCGCTGTGCCTAGACCGGAACTCTAAGCCAGACAGCATCCTACAGGAACAGCCCAAAAGAAAATTGACACTTGTGCATATAAATTTTAAAAGTCAAAATATATGAGTCCCTGCAGACCCATCAATCATTACAGGAAATGCTACCGCCACAAACCTTTGACACACTTAATACAGTCCAGGGAAGACTATTTGACCATGCCCCTCTCTATAATGGAAGGTAACAAGAGTCCAAACAGATGGTTAATGTTCTGCAGTACAAAAATGGATGGAAACCCAAGAATTATATTTAAAAATTCAAAATGGAAGGAATGACCAAACACAGAAAAAAAGCCAATTCACAACAGAGCCAATGTGAACGTTTTTACTGTACAAATATTCTGGAGTGCTGTCAATCCACTCCTTTAATTTAACCTCGGAATCTTTGTTTATTACACACAGATTAAACATCAGAAATTGTACATGTAGACGGGTCTGGTGGATTAGAGGACTAATGCATCCACTGTAGGGGCCTATGCTCGACCTCATGGTCACAGGTTCAAATCCTGGCGGGTTCACTCAGCCTTTCATCCTTCTGAAGTACCATTGAGTTGGGTAACAATAAACATGTTATTCAGCGCCAAGATAGCCTTGGGTGAACATGCGCTTTACAAATACACATGTTATGTTACAAAGGACTATAAACTTTGTCATTTACTAGGGACATGTTTATTCTGATGCTATCTCGCAAGCTCGCCATGGTAACATTGACAAAGGGGGAGCAATTCGATTCTTTTTCCAATCATCATATCTACAGCGCTAATTCCTATTTCTAGGGCAGCCAAGAAAAGTGATTTTGAGAAATTACATTTTCAATTGGAACCTAAGCAGATGTACCACTGCAATGGCATTAAAATGGGGCAGGCTCATGAAAGAGTCAGATTTGGAAAGAAGGCAAACATTTAATTGATGTGTCTGGACTAAGTTAAGTGCAATCAAAAATGAATGTGCTCCTGAAATGCTATATTTTTTTTAAACGTACGCATGTCTTGCCTTGTCATTCTCTGGTGTACAGTGGAATGTGATGGATCTTCAAAAGGTTCATTTGCCTTGCGCCAGGAGCTGCACAGATTTCTACAGACAAGTTAAAGATCCTTTCCCAAGAAAGTTGCATATGGATTTCCACATTTGCTAGAATACCATCAGGTTTTGCACTTATTCAGGCTCAATATTAGTATCTTCCGGAATAAGGAGACTTCAAGCAGGGCTGAGGTAGTAAGGTTTACCATGTTAAATGTTCTATTTTAGCTTTGTTAACAATATCAAAATAGAGCTTGTTTTAGAGGTGTTAGCGCTACTCACACTGCATATAAGCAGCGAATGAAGGAAATAAAAATGGTTTAACTTCTTTTTTAGTCTCATCATAAGGTGTTCTTAAAAAAAGAGTATAAATTAACAAATCCTGCCTTTCAAACAGCTGGTTTGACACGCCACAGGGTTCTCACATTCCGAGCCCTGTTGATCATTAATCTCCCTGCCTCGAGAAGGTACATGGAGGTGCATACATCTGAGAAAGTTTGAGGTGTGTTCTCCCTAAGAGGTTTGTAAAAGTTCTGAAACATTTAGATCATTAAAGCAAATGGATACATGGTGCAGTGAAGGATAATGCCATCTGTAGCTGAAATGTGCAAGAGTCTCAAAAATGACAATTGTATATATATATATTTTTTTTTAACAGAAAGGGGTGGGAGCATACTGCTTCACCTCCCAGCACAGTTCGCCCCTTAGCATTATGGTAAATGCAGTTCATGGTACATGCTTACTTGAGTATTTACTGGAGCATTCCACCAGAGTTGGTGCATGTTAGTGCTGTAAATCTCTAGACACGTGTTTCATCCGTCATCAGTAGAGATAAAAACACATTTAATCTGGGGTTGCCGAGCAGGCTGCCACAATCCTTTCAGGTCTCAGCACCCATCACAAGCTGACAGGTGCATCTCCACAAGCTCGTCAGCTCAAGGGAGCCTTTTCAAACAGGACGGGGTGGGAGCACACTGCTTCACCTCCCCCCAAAAAGTGTTGCTCTCTATTGAAGAAGGACAATTATACTGAAAACACGTGCCTAGAGGTAGACAGCACTGGCTGCACCAACAAGGGTGAAAAACTAAAACCGGACACCGAAGTAAGTGTTAGCATGCACTGCATTTATTATAATGCATCGGGGCAAACTGAGTGCTGGAGTGTGAGGCAGAGAGATAGAGAGATAGAGAGATAGAGAGATAGAGAGATAGAGAGATAGAGAGATAGAGAGATAGAGAGATAGATAGATAGATAGATAGATAGATAGATAGATAGATAGATAGATAGATAGATAGATAGATAGATAGATAGATAGATAGATAGATAGATAGATAGATAGATAGATAGATAGATAGATAGATAGATAGATAGATAGATAGATAGATAGATAGATTGATTGATTGATTGATTGGATTGTTTTTTTTTTTTAAGTACCCTGGACTGGGAAAATGAAATTAGCACTGGATGAACTATTTTATTTATTTTGGGTGACTGAATAGTTGTAATGAGGTACAAGGAGGAGATTTTCATAAAAATGCACAAAGAATATAGTGTGACGATTTTGCATCACAGACAACTGATTATGACAGAGCACCAACATTCAGGTTGTTTAAAAGTGAACAGCTGATAAAGAAAATTACAAGAAGTTCGAGGAATACATCTGGTGCTAGAGGGCAGCGGTAAGGGCAGTGATTTGGGATGGGAGGAGGTGAACTGAGAAAAGGAGAGCTCTGCGATTAGATTTGAAGTTTAGGAACAAGGTGGCATCCTCAGAAGGTCCCACAGATGAGATTCGTGGCCTGCCGCAATCCAAGATGGCTGCATGATCACGACACTCGGGGACCTAAATTCAAAATATCCAGCCGCATCCTTTTCACATCTACAATTCAGCTTGACAAAAGACACTTGCTGCCTCCCAGCGCTGTAGGGAAGTTGCTGATCTGACCGTGCTGTGGAGGGCTGCCTCCCTATGCCATGGGCTTGACCGTGATGACACGGCCTAGGAGGCCTGCGGCATACGCGGGCCCTACTTTGCAGAGCTCTATGCCTCCACTTTACCCGCTAAGTACAAGCCTTGTGACATATGAGCACCGCTGCATTCTTCGTAACCCAGGCACAAATGACAACTCAGATAATTTCTCGCCCAACTCCAAGAAAGATGACACTTGACATCTCCTACACACAGATTACATCCCCTAACCGGATGTTCTCTGCAGGACGGCTGTGATTAGGATTAAAGGAAAAGATGTATTCTGCTGTATGATGCTGGTCAGAACACAGTACAGGATGCCTGGATTGTCATAATGCTTAACAAACGGATATACCGGTTGCTTGTAGTACTGCTGTACAGATGGGGATTGTTTAAGTTGCAATAAAAACTATTTCTCTTAAAAGAAAAACCTACCTTGCAAACATCAAATGATAAAAAAAAAGAGGGTCCCACAGGTGACTTAGATGTAACTGTCCCCACTGAAAATGAACAAACTAAACCTGAAAAAGCCTTGGCATTGCCAGTGACGCTCAGTTACCCAAATGCTTGATGGAAATTCTTTATTGTTGCTGATGTTTTCTCATCCAAATATTCTTCCACACTTAAGATATTACTGTATTGTTCATGAACGCTAAATAAAGTCAACTAAACTATATGAGAATATTTCAGAGCGCGGGCTCTTATTGCAGCATTCCACAGAGTTAAGAGAGAGTTAGGGGATTGGTAGACACCAACAAGACCACTGGGTTGGATATGCGCAGCAGGATGAAACCGAATACACAAACTGGCTCTAAACTAAGAGGATCACGGGGGCTCCGACAGGACAGAGTCCATAGATGGTTTTAGGGTTTCGCGGGAAGACTGACCATTACTTCAGAGAACCAAGCATACCGAAATAGTGGAAATAGTGTTCATAGAGCTGGGAATGTCCAGCGAGGCGGGGGCGGGCTGAGGAGTTGTGGGAGAGAGGAGCGACAACCATTTTGAGGGGCTCAAGGACTGCATAAAAAAGCTACGCAAAGCCGGCACTCTCAAGAGTTGAAACCAAACAAACAGAGTGCCGGGACAGGACATACCTGTCAAGGAAAGAGTATAAGGCATGCAACATACACAACAATTCAGAGACCATTGAGCCATCAAAACAGCAGACGGAGTGGGTGGTCTACTTCTCCATACAGTGTGGGGTGGAGGGGCACACAGTGGGGCGACTGATAAGGAGCAGAGTGGGTTTTGGGAGGATTGCTCAGTGGACACACAGTAGTTGGTCTGTTAAGAGCATTTTTTAACCTATGTCTCTTTGTATGATGTGATTATCATGGAAAATGTAGGGTTTTGTATACAAACTGGAGGCCAAATAATGAAAAAAATACTATGCAATAAACTGTATGAAGCTTGTAGGAATATTGAACTGATGAATAAATAAGGGTTGGTATGTGTGGCATGCAAACTCAAAGGGGTGTAATGAGTGGGTCTGTGATGAATTAACCTTCAGGCAGAGGCTGGGTGGGCTGCGATGTAGCACCATGCGGATAGTTATCCTTGACCTCTTGGATGTGCTACCAGTGACACTTATGTTTGAGCTGCCGGATGTGACACCATTGAGCCGTATTAGCTTCATCGGCATATGCAATGTGACATCAGCAGAATGGATAGGACTGACAGCATGATGGAGTACCATTTAGCCGGTTAGATAAGTAGTCTTTTATTTTAAGAGTAATAGGCATAGTTACTTTGGAGGCTCAGCTTTATCTAATAAAGGTACCCCAATATTTCTGTACTGCTTCAGTCCGAACTTGCTAACAAAGAGATGGTGTAACTTTCTATCACCAATCTGGCAGATCAAGTCAGGGACATCAAAAAGGCTGAGTCTGCTGAGGATGCGTGCAAATAAAACTTGTCATTCCTTCCGAAATGTTCTGGCCAGACTTTTGACAGTTCTCAGCAGAAAGAATTACAATTGGCGAACATGTTTGCAATCTCAGGACAGAGGCCAGACTGAAAAAAACAAGTTTGAAAAGCTATCTTAACTGTTAGGAATTGAGAACGGGTCCAGGCCAATGTGAAGGAGGCCTAAACTGCTGCTGCCTAAGCTGTCCCTTTATATGTGATGGAAGCATGTATAATGTGCAGGGAATGTTGTCAAGAGGGACAGAGACAGAGGAGAGAGAGAAAATGGGAGAGACAGAAGGAGATGAGCAAGAGGTACAAGCAGAGAGTCAGAGATATGCTTTTTCAGGGTAAAATAACACACGTCATCATCTTTTGGATGCCTCGTAGCACAGTTATACTGCAAACCAAGAGCCAATATAACAAAGTAAACGTGATCTAGCCTTGATAAAGTTTACCATTCAACCAGAGCGATCTTAGAGAAAGCCACGAAAAACTGATGATGATCTCAGAATGTAGTTACAACAACCTATGCTATCTAGCACTTGATAGTAAGCTTCCTGTGAAAAAAAAACGCTCTAGATTTTCACACTACTGCAGTTGACGACAGAGAACTGGTTATTTAATGAAAACGCTGTCAATATGGTGTATGAGCCATTCAGAGAATGCATGGCTAGCCACAAATAGGTTTGGCTGTCATAAGGACATTCATGTGTAGCTCAGTTGTTTAAACGAACTACTAGGAATGCATCACATGCCTACACTTGGAATTACAGATTACAGAGACATCCACACTCAGCCAATGGATGGAGGTGGACATTGAAATGTAGAGGTGAAATGCTGAGCCTTGTAGTTTCTGCAATGAAGAATCACTGTGCTGGACTTATAATTTCACTTTCTGAAAGCACACTTTACCAAAAGTAGGGGACCGGTCTCTGGAAGACTAATGAAACCTGCTGGGTTAAGCCTAGTTCGTTTTTGTGCCAAGGGATGGTTGAAAACCTAAATGACTTTCATCAGTGAGGCACTGGCTTTGACAGTGCTTCATAATTTGCTAACCGAGGAAGTTTGAAACTTTGCTGGCATTTCTGGAGAACTGTTGACTTTGTTACGCCAAGGGTGCTCCCACGGCATGCATTAAAGGTGGAAGCATGCACTGTCTGCAGCCAAACCCCGAGCAAGCTTCTCAGCCAAGTTTAATAATCTGTGCTGGGCACGAGTCCATGTCAGATAAGCAACTTACCTTACCAATCGGGTTGATGATCAATGTATACCAACGAAAAGGAAATGAAGACAGATGGTTTTGAACTGATTAATTATGCACTTGCCTGTGTCATAACAGATGATTATTCTACTCCGATCTCAACCATTTTCTGATGGAAATATACCACCAGCATGAAACACGACTCTTCTGGTGCACAGACCTGAGAAAACTGTCGAATATGGCCACCATGTTCAGGGGAGACTGTGCACATCATACTGGCCAAGCTTTGGTCTCCATCCTTGGTCTTTGGATTCCCTGGTGATACATGCCTCTGAGCTCAGACTTCCTCAAACTGCTGCAGATGGAAGCCTTTATGGACCGTTGGTTGGTGTCTTCATTTCGTAACAGGGACAGATGAAGGAGTGCATCCCTAATTATCCTATAGAGAACTCTGAAAACACAACCATGCAATAGGTTAAGGGAAGCCTCTTAATGCAGCATGATCTTGTCAAGGGAAGGGATTCCCCCTGGAGCATATGGACCACCTCCTTCGAGATGAAACCGATCAGGCTGTAGCAGAACCCCCGAGTAGTCAAGGGAGGTCTCCCATTCAACCGGCTAACAATAGAGATGTCGGAGCAAGATGGTGGAGCGGTACACTGGGGTGGTGTGGCAGTAGCATGAGACAAGTGTTTTTTAATATAGTAAATGTAAGTCTGAAAGGACAGGCAGGTTTCAATGGGTGAGACTTCCAGGATGAGGATTGTGACCAGGAACTGGTACCATCTGACAGAGTATTTGTCCCCACAGTCCAGCTCTGGGACTGGCAAGTAACCAAATGTTACAAACACATTACAATTGTGAATTAAGATGCCACCCTCAAGAAAATGAGGACAAGATGTTGTGAGAAAGTGGCTCTGTATATACTGTTCCCAAATAGGTACAGTGTGTACACAGTCCCCAGAGGTTAGGCAGAGGCTAAAGTTAGATATAACCTTACTCTCGAAAGTGGTAGCTTGGTCGAGCAGTAAGGCAGTATCAGAGGACAGTGTAAAACATTTGTTGCACACACTCAGCCAGCAAATGGTCTCACACACTCAATAACTGAACTCTCGGCCAATGGTTTATATATAAAAAATATATGCTTGTTTTATTTTAGAACCAACAATAGGTATTAAAATATACTTTCTCAGAATGAGATGCTTTATATAAATACTTTTGCAATTTGCAATTGACTTTTGTAGAAAGTTACAAGTGGTTGCAATAGGCAACACAATTCTAAACACAATAATGCATTGAGTTCAATGGAAGTTTCAAGTTATTTGCCACAGATTACTTTTAGGATTACTTTTGGAATTCCAGGACTGGATCCTAGATTCAGTCCTGGGTCAATACTTGGAATCAAGTGATAAAAGTCGACTTAGTTACTGTGATGATTTTTAGACAATATTTTGCTATTTTAAAAGTGGACACAGAAAATATTTCATAGAAAACAGTCAATGATTCCCTATGGCAGAAAATTCAAGTTGCAGGTATAGTATGTTCTCGTTACTTTTCTAATCCAGTACTGGGTGCCTAGACTCAGTACTGGGACCTTTATCCAAAACAGGTAAGTAATTACGTTTTCAGATATTATACGATTTTTGAAGAATATTTTAAGTTTGCAGAAATTGACAGAAGAAATTTCACAGAAAAACAGTCAATGATTTCCTATGGGAGAAAATTGGGTTACTGGTAAGTACAGTTGTAAGTATTTTTCAGAGTCAGTGCTGGGCACCAAGATCCAGCACTGGGAGCTCACCTAAGAGCAGGTGAGTATTTTCGTTTTCGTTACTCGGCTAATTTTTGGTTAATATTTTAAGTTTTGAAAAGTCCACACTTAGAAGAAATTTCAGGAAAAGCCAGTCAATGTTACCCTATGGAGAAAATTGAGTTATCGGTCTAAAGGTAAGTACTCGACTGGCAGAGTTGAGGTTCTGGGCATAGACTCAGGGGTCTCCCAGGATCAGGTAGGTACAGTTGGTTCACCCTCAGCGGCACAAGGGCGGCCGGGTGCAGAGAGAGTTAGGCCCAATATTATCCTACGAGAGGTAGGGAGGCCTTGGTTGGTGGCTGCTGACTAGCAGGCCACGCGGCTGTGGGAGCTGGGCTCCTGGTCACTTACTCAGGGCAAGTGGGGAAGTAGATAGGTGTAGAGGTTGCACTGCCAGGGCCACTCGGGCGGCTGGGTGCTTTTGAGCCTTCGGGCGCTCAATTTATTTCAATGGGAAATCTCCGGTTTAGAAAAAGACTGCAAGCTCGTGGACGAAAATTCTTCAGGTGGCACCATCACTTCGAGAGGTAAGTTGGGTAGTTGGAGGATAGGTAGGTACCCCGGGATTGGGCACAGGGGGCCGCGGGGTGCCTGGGTGCCTTTTGGTGTCGGGAAATATTACCCTCTGTTGATCGCGGTTGGGGGGGCACCTGGTTCTGAGTTTGCAGGCTTCTTCAGGAGTGTGGAGGGAGGTCCTTGGGTGCCGGACTCGGGGTCACAGTCGCCGTGGGGTCATCCTTGAGGTCTTTGTTCACTCCGGCACAGGCCAGGCTTGGCTGGTGCAGAGTGTGCTGGGTTCGCGGTTCCGGGCGGCTGCCAGGGATTAGAAGTAGGTTTTGAGTAGAGCCTCTACTCATGGGAGTCCCAGGGGTTTAGAGTCAAAAGGTAGCCAGGTCCTCCGGGGTTTGTGAGGTTGCTGGCCACAAGAGATGCCGGGTTGGAGCAGGAGCAGGTTCGAGGGTCGACAGGCCAGTAGGGCTGGGGCCAAAGCAGTTGGTGTCTTCCTCTTCTTAGCAGCTGCAGGGTAGGTCTTCTTTCTTCTAGCTCTTCTTTGGATTTTGGAATCTGGAATCTGGGGAGGGAAGGTTCAGGGTGCCCCTAAATACTAGATTTAGGCGCGTTACAGGTAGGTGAAGGGCAGGGACCAATGGGTCCCTGTCCTGGGGTGGGTACACCCCCTATCCTGCCTCTCTCCTGTGGGAGGGGGGCAGTAGCCTAGTCCTGATTGGGCAGGGCTTCCCATCTTCAAGATGGCGAGAACCCGGAGATGTGCTTCACCTCGCCTCCCCCACCTGAGGGGTGGGGTTGGCAGGCTGGCACATCCCCTGTCCTTATTTGGGGTTTCTGGACAAGCTTCCCGCCAGAGTGGGGGGTTGCAGTGCCCTGGGGAAGCTCACAGAGGCGGCATGCCTTTGAAGCTTCCCCCGGCCCATCCTGGGGGAGGAGATTTAGCACCTCGCCCAGGATGTGCATTGTTGTAGACCCAGGAGAGCAGGCGCTCTCCTAACCAGGGGTCCAGCAACATGTCTGCTGTGTGGCTGCCTAGGCAGCCTCAGCACAGACGTGGATTGTAGGTTAGGTTTCAGGGGGCATCTCTAAGATGCCCTCTGGGGTGCTTGGTACATTAATTCCCACACTGGCATCAGTGTGGGTTTAATGTGCTGAGAAGTTTGATATCAAAGTTCTCAGTCTTCAGTGTTGCCATTATGGTGCTGTGGAGTTCGTGTTTGACAAGCTCCCAGAACCATATACTCTTAAATGGCAGCACTGCACTTACAGTACCCAGGAATAGACCTGGATACTGTAGGGGCACAGGGCTCCTGCTCCTGTGCCCACACCATTGGCATAGGGTACCCAGCTAGAGGGGTGGCTGATGTATGCCATGGCAGTGTAGGTGGTGGGCATGGCGCACAGGGATGTGTGCCATGTCGACTCTTTGTTTTGTCTTGTACCCAGACACTCAGCCTGCAAGGGCAGTGTGTGTGTGTAAGGGTACAGGGCCTCTAAGGGTGGCACAATGATCGCTGCAGCCCTTAGAGGCCTTCCCTGGTCACAAGGCCCTGGGTACCATTTACCAGGGGCTGACATGTGGCCAGGATTTGCCAATTTGTGTTTTGTGTTTTAGGGAAGGAACATAGGCCCTGGGCACCTGATTGGCAGGAGTCCAGGGCACACTCAGTCAAAGTACATTCAGCAATTCAGCAAAAAGTGGGGGCATACCATGCAAGAAAAATGGCACTTTCTCACAGATGTCCAGAAACAAAACAGAGACTTTATGATGCTCAGACCCTCATCTTCCAAAGGGGCGGGCTTCCAAGAGGGGCAAACCAGAGGATACCTACCAGCATGGGAGAGACAGTTATAGTGAAGATTTTACAGGACTTATATTTCTGATAAAATCACAGTTGTGGAAGGATCATAGACAAACTCACTAAAAGGTTCATACTGTTGAACAGGAGGTTAAAAATGGCAACACCAAAGCAAGCTTGTTTGACACAAGGATCAAAAAACACAAGTCTGATCACCAGGAGTTCCGAGATCGAGCCATAAAGTCCATGATTACATTTGAGGACAAAAGTTAAGAACTCTAAAATACTGCCGGGACCCCCAACGTAAGAACGCTGGGTGAACTAGGAATTCAAGAAGATAAATGATATAAGACGTATTCTGGGCAAATTCTTCCTTACAAAGGCATGCGTGCGTGCATTAAATTTCATTGGATCTACACAGAGATAACAGCATTCCTATAAGAGGCAGAGAAAAAAAGGGAAGTGGCATAGGCCTTATTGTTGACAAGAGGTTTCCAAGACAGAGCCTCGAGCTTGTGAAGAAAAGAGGTCTAACCCTTTGAGGTAGCAGAACAACATTTCCCCTGACGTACGCCAAGCAACCCAAGTCTGGAAGCACGATCTTCAACGGGTTAAGAAGGAATTCTCAGAGGCAGGGATGGAGGCACCTTGCAAAGTTAAGAGTAGTCTCAAATGAGGTCATAAAAGTCTTTATGCAACCAGAGCGTATAGAATTATTTGGGATTGAAAACAAACAAAATACAGACCAAGCTAGACTATCTTGGAATCCCCAGCTTCTGTGTTGCCTGCGAGTTACAGTGGGTAATAGAGAAGTTAGGGGAGGGAGTTCATTCTTGTTCTCTCAAATACAGTACTCCACCTCCCTATATTACTCTTAACGTCCAGCTGATACGGGGGTTTGAGTAGGATGGTGCTAGGTTTGTTTGCTGTACTTGTTTAGAGGAAAAATGCGTATTGGTGTTTTTCTTTTTTGTGCTCCTAAAACGTACACCTGATGTCTTGTGGTACTAACTTCACTTTTATGATGATGCATTATTTATAATAAAATAAAATACAATTTTGAAAAAAAACTTAAACCTGCAACCGAGAGGTTAAGAAATGTAAGAACTAGGCTAAGAAGAAAAATCTCACTAGAGGGAAAAAAGGATACATTATCAGGTCTCAAACAAAAGAGTTAATCGTGGATTTTAAACACAATTAAAAACAGATGGCCTACGGTTTCAGTCAAGCCGACCAACGAGATAAGGACACCATGAGCGGAAGAAAAACTCATCTATAAAAAGAACCGAATTGGTAGAGGAAAGTAAAAACACAAGCCACAAGTTGTACCTAGACAATGACACGTACACAAGCGTGATGATATATGGGACTTTATGCACCACCACGCACTGATACAAAAAGACCAGGCAGCCATTATGCTAATTAATTTTATTTTCCATTCCAAAATACAATATTGAGCGGGGAGCGGGGGAAAGGGAGGGGGTCTAAAAGCTGAGCTGGATGCGGGAAGTGGGGGAGCAACAGATGAGCTGGGTGTGGGAGCAACAAAAGAGGCGGGGGAGCAACAGGTGAGCTGGGGCGGGCATGGGGAGTAACAGTTGAGGTGGGGCGGGAGGGGGTAGCAAAAGATGAGCTGGGGTAGGCGGGGCTGAGCAACAGGTGAACTGGGGCAGACGGGACAGAGCAACAGGACAGCAGGGGCGGGCGGGGGAGCAAGAGGGGATCTTTGGAGTGAGGAGGGTGCAACAAGTGAGCTGGGGCAGTTGGGGGTCGCAGGAGGGGAGCCTGAGCAAGCGGGGAGCCGGGGTGGGTGGGGAGCAAGCGGGAGGCCTTGGGAGGCTGGGGAGCAAGCGGGGAGTCAGGGTTTGGGGAGCAAGCGGGGAGCTGGGGTTAGCAAGGAGGGGAGTAGGGGTGGGTGGGCAGAGCAAGGGTTGGGTGGAGTGGATCAAGGGGGGGAACCGTGGTGGGTGGGGTGGATCAAGGGGGGAGCCTGGGTGGGTGGTGGTGAACCAAGAGGGGAGCATGGGTGGCGGGAGCAAGGGGGGGCCTGGGGGTGGAGGGAGTAAGGGGGGAGATGGGGTGGGTGGGGGAGCAGAGGGAGGAGAGGAGAGCAAGGGGGAGCCAGGGGAACAAGGGGGATCTGGGGTGGGTGGGGGAGCAAGAGGGGAGGGTGGGTGGGGGAGCCAGGGTGGGTGAAGGATAGAGGGAAGCCTGAGCAAGGGAGGAGCCAGGGTGGGCAGGGGAAGAGCAAGGTGGAGCCGGGTGGGTGGGAGGAGCAAGAGGGGAGCCAGGGGGAGAGCCGGGGTGGGTGGGGGAGCAAGGAGGGAGCCTGGGTGGGGGAGCAAGGGGAGGAGCCGGGGTGGGGGAAAAAGGGGGGAGCCAAGGTGGGTGGGGGAGCAGGGGGGGGAGCCAAGCAAGGGGGGAGCTGGGGTGGGTGGGGGGAGCAAGGGAGGAGCTGGGGTGGGAGCAAGGGGGGAGCTTGAGCAAGGGGGGACCCAGGGTGGGCTTTGGGAACAGGGGAGGAGCTGTGGTGGGAGCAAGTGAGGAGCTTGAACAAGGGGGGATACGGGGTGGGTGGGGGAAGCGTGAGGGCGCCTGGGTGGGTGGGGGGAGCAAGGGCGAGCTGTGAGCAAGTGGGGAGCCGGGAGGGAGCAAGGGAGAGCTGGGGTGGGTGGGTGAGCAAGGTGGGAGCCAGGGCGGGTGGGTGTTGGATCAACGGGGGAGCCAAGGTGGGTGGGTGGGGGAGCCTGTAGCAAGGGGGGGAAGCCGGAGTGGGTGGGGGAGCAAGCGGGGAGCCATGGAGCAAGGGGGGAGCCGATGTGGGGGACCAGAGGGGAGCCAGGGTGGGGGAGCAAGGCAGGGAGCTGGGGTCGGGTGGGAGAGTAAAGGGGAGCCGATGAGCACGAGTGTGGCGCCAGTGTGGGTGAGGGGAGCAAGGCGGGGAACATGGATGGGTGGGGGAGCCCATAGCGAGGCGGGGAGCAGGGGTGGGTGGGGGGCAAGGGAGTGGAGCAGGGGTGGGTGGGGTATGTAAGGCGAGGAACAGGGGTGGGTGAGGGTGCAAGGGGGAGCCGAGGTGGGTGAGGGGCAAAGGGAAGAGTAGGGGTGGGTGGGGTAGCATTGCAGGGGGGGAGCAGGGTGGTTGGGGAGAGGAAGAGGGATGCAATGTGGAGCCAGGGTGGGTGGGCGGCATGCAAGGGGGAGCCATGAGCAAGGGGGGAGCTGGGGAAGCAAGGGAGGGAGCGAGGTGGGTGGGTGCAAGGGGGAGCCGGGTGGGTTGGGCTGAGCAAGGAGGAGTAGGTTGGGTGGGGGAATGGGGTGGGGGTGCAAGGTGGGAGTGGGGGAGCTGGGTGGGAGGAGCAAGTGGGGAACAGGGGGGGAGCGGGGTTGAGCTGGGTGGGTGGGGAGGAGCAAAGGGGGAGAGGGGTTGGGTGGAGGGAGCAGGGTTGGGTGAGGGGGAGCAAGGGAGGATCCTAGGTGGGTGGGGGAGGAGCAAGGGAGAACTGGGGTGGCTGGCGTGGGTGGGGAGGAGCAAGGGGGAGCTGGGGTGGGTGGAGGTAGCAACAGGGGAGCAAGCAGGGAGCCAGGGTGGGTTGGGGGTTTTCAAGGTGGGAGTCGGGGTGGGTCAGGGGGGAGTAAGTGGGAGCTGGGTCGAGATGATTGGAGAACAGGTGAGCTGGGACGGGAGGGGGAACAACAGGTGAGCAGGGGCAGAAGGCTGGAGCAACAGGGGAGCTGGGGGAGGAGGTGAAGAAACAGATGAGCTGCTAGTGGGAAGGTGAGGAACAGATAAATTGGGCAGTAGTGGGGAGAAACAGATGAGATGGACCTGAAGGGAGCAAGCAATAGACAAGCTGGGGGTGGAAGAGAACAACATGGAGCACTTGGGGCAATGGGTATTTGGGAGGTGAAGTACCACACGAGGGAAAGAGCAAGAAAACACATGCACTCCAATAGAGTGTTGCAAGAAATAGAAAAAGTAGTACCCCCAATGTGAACAACAGAAGGATGAAAATCATCAAATCAAAAGTATGCATAGAAGGCATGCTCTAGGGTAGGCACAAACACAAGAAGAGGAAGGAGTAAGAAGCCGGCTAATTAGACTGACAAAAAGGCAATCTATGGTACGTATTGGGCTAGTTAAAAGCCCACTGTTAGAATTGATATTATCGACAAGTCTTTAACAACAGACTGGTAAAACCTCTCTGTAGATGAGAACTAAAAACAGGAAGATGCAGGTATATGGGGGAGAGGCTTCACCTTCACTATGACTCCTAAGTTGCTTTTGAGCAGCTCAAAAACGCTTAGGTCAGTAGTTCTTTGGGTGCAGATATGGCATCAGTTGAAAAGAAGGAAACCAGGAGGTAGGGCTAGGCTGCACACACTAGATCAAAGCAGTCTTAACATTACAAATATGCACCTTTGAGTTACTTGTCCTAATAAACCAGCAGGGGAGTAACCAATTTTGACCCCACTAGTCTATCCCCTTCTCAATACATATAGCTGTGGCAAGCCTTGCCAATGAGTTTCATGTACATTTGTGTATCAGTAGTTTGGATTGCCCAATATGAACAGGCACAGGGTGGCTGCTATATCAGCGTATATAAGTGAAAGGATATTACCTGACTTTTTCAAAGGTCTGTTTCCTTTCCAGCCAGATGTAGCGCAGTCCTTCAAAGATGTAATATCGTAGGACACTATCCTAGAAACACAAATCAAACTGTAGTGAACAAATCGAATAAAGCCCCTTTTAATGCATGTCAATCTTGAATCGAACACCTCCCACAGTGCCAGTGCACTCCAATCTTTATATAGGACACCGCTATTCCACAACAGAGCCCCAAACTTAGACACCAACAAACCTAATATTTATCAGTATCTGATGGCCGCATGCTTCAGTCTACAACCTTACTGGGGCTACCAAGCTGAAGTAGGGAGATGCTGAGAGCAAATACTCCATTCCCTAGCGATCCTATCACTAATCTACTTTTACAACGGGCCTAAAGTACACTGTTAACTTAATTCTTTTTTTTAAAAACATTGTAATCTTGTACGTGTAATGCAATTAATTTAACCGAATTTTGCCAAAACTTCAGCTACCTTTCTACATAACTTTGTGAATGGAAAGTCTTGGGCTTGATAAATGGTTTTACCTTGGTGTGGAATTATATCATAGGCCAAAATACAAGTGTACTATAGCTTCTACATTCAAGAGGTATAATTTTAGAAATGAGGTGTGGACTTATGTCACAAATGTCACTAGTATCACTTAGGATGCTGCGTTACAGAATAACCAAGAAGCAGAGGCATGTTTTAGGAAAGGCAAGTGGACGTATAAATTAAGGTATAGTAATTGTATTATGCTAAGATGCAGTGCCTTCAGCGCAGTGCTAAACGATCTCACAACCAAACATACAGGAAAGCTCTCCAGGAGAGACAAACACTTATAGGAGCCTTCAGTAAGGAGGGACAGGTGTGCTTAAAAACACTTGTCCTTATGGCGTGGTGTTTTTACAACTATTCTGATGGCATGAATCTACTACTGAGGCTACAAGAACCAGAGAGTTATCTGCCAAATGTCTTAGATGCTACAAGACATTGACAAACCTATCATCCTAAAAACAGAATCACCGCAAGTCGATGTGATGGTGTTCAGTCCCTCATGCTCATCTGCGGACCGCAAACATTAGGTCCCACTCAATGGAATCATGTCCAGTACCTGCCATTGTGGCCAAGAGACTTTGGAGTCATTCTCAATAAAGATCCGTCCTTTAGGCAACACAACATAAAAGTCCAGATCTGCCAGTTTAACCCAGTAACCTCAAAACTATTTTCGAAGTATATGAATATTTCCCCATGCGTCACCCACCAATCAGATTATCAGAATGAAGTGTAGCCTGGGCTACCGAATTAAGCCCTAGCACAGAAAGTACCAACAGCAGGTGCCTACCATCTACTGTACTCCCTTTTCATGGCCTATAAAGAGGTCCTTTATAATCAAGCTCTACTGTTTACTTCCCTAAGGTTTCAACTGTGCTGCTGTTGGCAGCCTCGATTTCTCTGAGGCCTACCACTCAAAGACCCAAATACTTAGAGAAAACATGCAGACGGATGTTCTGTCTTATCTATTGGTATGTCCTTCGTCGTTATAAGCATCATCTACATTTTTTTCTGTGGGATATAAATATCACCTGGGGTATATTGCTGCTGTACAATCCCCATCCTTATCAATGGAACATGGGCAACTTCTCATGATTGCTCAGGATTTCTAGTGAGCTCACTTTCCGCTCTGCCTTTACAATAAATGTCTTCGTATAACAGTTTTTCAGAGAGGAGACTCCAGGACAGGAAAGTGGACAGTAAAATGGTTTGTCTGGGCAAAGGTTGCACCAGTGTCCGTACAGCATTTTAATGTATAACATACTGCTTATCGTTAAAAGCCAAGGCGGGATATCAAATACCTGCTTCTGCTTGAACAAGCCCAGCTCAATAATCCTCGTAGTGTGGCAAGAAACGTATAGGATTAAGCAAATTTCTTTTCAAGTTTTCATAGAGAGAGAGCAATAAAACTGACAGACATTTGAAGAGATTTCTTTGACACAATCCGTCCTTTCATCCCATATGGTGTTGCCACTACATTCTACTAATAACTAGCACCAGGCGTAATTTAAATTATGTGGTATAATTTCTGTAGTTGTATGCAATGCTTGCATTGCAAAATTACACCATATTGCTTATTACGGTGCAGTTTGCAGCAAAAGTATAGCACAGGAGGGCAGAAACAATGGTAACAACCAGAACACGAGCAGCTGTTGTTCAACAGCAACTGCGTTTTCACAAAAAATGTGCCTCGCAACAGAAACTGATGTGAGTATGCATTGTTCTCGAAACTGTAACGCTAAATGACGGATCTTCATTTCGTGTAATTGCGCAAAAATGTACATTTTCCTGAAGTTTATCGTAATTACATGAAAGCAAGTTACGTGAATTTTTCACACCTCTGCTATTACCTCAGTCTATCAAGCAGGGTGTTTCCATCTCAAACTAGACTCAGCATATAAGTGCTTTGGTTCTAGAGATATGGGGATCCCTGTGGATTATTTTTAAGTCCGTATACATAGGTCTTCCAGTGGTTTACCGCTTGCCATGTTTGGAAATGGGATGAGGGGGGCACGAAGACTGTATGAACTGACATCTGTAGAGCGAACTATATTCTATGAAGAAACCAACGATTCATGGTGAGAATTATTTGATTGATTGCTATAATGAAATCAAAAGGAGTGGAAATAAGTTTCCAGTAGTTCAAAAAAACAAACATGAAAAGATGATAACTTCTGGAGAACAAAAGTGAAGGCATTCACCTGTACTTTGTGATATGTTAAAACAAACTGAACATAAAAAACTTAACACAACACCTTGCTTCAATTTGCATTTCACAGTTTGGAGACAGGCTAGTTTTGTGGGTCACTCCAGCTTTGTAGGCTATTACACAGGGCATCACTTATTTCATATTTCATGCCCTGGTCAGTGAAGTGCTGAAGAAAGAATATTGACTGGTACCTGGTTTACCCAGATTGCATTTATCCCTATTAAAAGTGGGAAACAAAGGAGGGGATGCTGCATCTCCTACAGGACACTATACGGGGTAAGAGCGCAACCCCCTGAGACCTCTCCATGACACATGTGGCTCATACCTCCTCTCTCCGGTGCAGCTGGATGGTGTCCTTCCATTCATCATCCTCAATGACCGAAATAGCGACATTTGCATTCCCGCTTTCAGCCTTCCTTTTTGCAGCTTCATAGCGATGGTCATAACTGCACACAGGAAGAAAGACTAGATTTATTCAAAAGTGAGCACAGCAAAACACAAGAGCAGCGGGGGACGGGGATCACACATTACAAATATGTGGTCAGACTCTCAAAAAACAAGTCAACCTCTGTCCTTGGCCAACAGACTGGAGTGAGAGAAGTTTAACAAACTCACACAGATGCTTAAATAGTACCAGGTGCAACTCATACAGCAGCATTGCAGGATTGCTTACACCAACAACAGGTGCAGAGTTTCTAGCAGAAGTGAAAGCTTTCTTCAAACACACCGATGGGTACTACCCAGACTTTGTAGTACAAGCACCTTTCATAAAGAAGAGATATAACACCAGCAAGAGAGTTACTAGCTCCACGTATAGTGAAAGAATACAGAAGAGAAAGCACAGGCAGGTCAAGCTTCTCTCCCAAACTCAAAACAGGTGCACCATGAGCTGAAGTCAATATGTGGTTTTTAAGGTGAAAGAGAGACAAAAAAAGGGTATAATCCTGACAGATAATGAGCAAAGATCCACAGGAGTGAGTCTTGTTGCAACAGAGGGAGTATTGGCAGCCCAGGAGCAGGGCAAGCTTCACTAATACACTCAGAACATACAGCATGGGCGGCAGCAGCAGTACAAGCTTCCATCATACACAGAACGTGAAAAGTATGGGAATCACTCTTATGCTCATCCTGTATATATCTCCATTCTTTGCCCACTTATCCTTTGCCTTCTCATACACAGGTGACCTTGGTGTCTTTCTCAAGCCCTCATTTTAATTATCCTTTTATACCCGCTAACTCTAAAAGAAAATTTTAAGAAGAATCATTAAATATGTCCTCTTGTATCCTAAGTGTTCAGCCGACTGTTGACATCAGTATCAATTCCAGATAAAACTAACACCAAAAGTAGCAAAAGTGGTGCCTTCTGGCTAAAGCAGCCAAAACATAGTGACTTTTATATTCCCAAGGACCTGCATCATAGTCTCAAAGGCTCACAAACCCAAAGTTGGATAATGGCAACGCCTGCCATGTCTATGCTTTCTCTGCAATGCTTTCCTTCTGTTATTGCTGAACATTCCTCCACTCCCTTTCTAAGCTGGTCTGCCCACATCTATCCCATCGCTGCTATATCCGCCTGAATCCCTCTTCACTGCCATGATTTAAATTCTATGATAAACTCACTGGAATGTTTTGCCGGCATCATTTCACATTTTACTTGCTGGTTTTCCAGCCCACATATCTCAACAATGATGTTGCTCTAAATTTATCTGTCCCCAAACTACGACCAACACACTGTACAAAGTAAAATACAATGCAATGAATTACCAAAAAATGGTTATTCAGAGACTAGGATTGTCTGTGAGGTAAAGGGGTTGGGGTATCAGGGCAAGGCCACAGCTACTCCTCTCGTCCAAATGCACTGAATAGGTTCGCTGAGAGCACAAGGGTACTTCCAGTAAATCCACAATAATAACAAATAACCACTGGAATAATGAACCAACCTTGGGTTCTGGAGTAGTGCGCTGCCTGTCGTAAAGCACATCGATGCCTCGTCATGGGTAGTACCGCCTACACCCATTGGGGCCTGACCCAATTTAGGAGAATGAAGTAAGTGCACTCAACAAAACAGAAACAGCACCTTCATCAACCTACCTTTGTTGCAATATAATACAAAAGACATGAGGATATCTTCTGTGTCTCTATTAATTTACTAAACATACATTAAATATTTCAGTGAACTCAGGTACTTTTCCACAATGCTTCCATAACATGAATATTGTATTCACTGCATGTTATATATAACACCTTCATTTCAAATCCATACAGTGCCTACTCAATAAGGAGATGAAATATTACAGGACCTAATAAACAACTCACAGTGGTTCTATAACATGAAAAACGCCATACAGTTATGATGAGAAAACAATCACCCGGTCGCAGAAGATGCTAGGATTTAAGTGAGACGCCGCTGGCTCCCGCGTGCCCAAGGAGGCAGCCACTGGGCAGAACCAAGAGAGAGACCCCGGTTCGGAGGCTAGCAGGAGGTTTGTCTGCGTGCTGCTCCGCAAGGTTTATGGGGAGAGGAGGAAGCAACCCCTCCATGAACATTAATGGACCTTAAATAATGAAGAAAAAAACCTCAAGCTTCCAAAAAACAGTGTTTGGAAGCAATGTTTTTCCTTTTAACCAGAAGCACCCGGTAATGGATATTGTGATGGCCTGTGCAAGCTGTGATTTCAAAGGCATGGCCCCGTGGAAGATCTCGATTAATTAAGTCCTCAAGGGAGATGGGATCACAAAGGCATTAGCGATGGAGTGTTTGGGCCTAATTATGACAAGGGACTGAGCCCTTGACATTGGGCTGATTGACACACAACACCCATGCATAGGACATACTTAAGAGGATTATGTGTTGAGTGTTTCATCCGGGTGAGGATGTCGGAGTTGTTTATTGATTAGGTTCTATTTTATTTAATGCCCTAATTGATGAAGCACAGTTTGGATTTGAAATGAAGGTGCTATAACATGCAGTGAATACAATATTCATGTTATGGAAGAATTGTATAAACGTATCTGAGTTCACTGAAATATTTACTGTATCTTTAGAAAACGAATACAGACACGATGAAAAATGTCCGCATGTCTATAGTTGTATTCATGTATTGTATTATATTGCAACGAAGATAGGTGGATGAAGGTGGGGCTTCTGCGGTTTCGTCATGGGTAGTAAGCGGTATATAAATGCCATTAAAATGCAATACAATGATGCACTAATTCAATTCCAGCCATGCCACACAACCCTACTCGGAATGGAGTGTTGTTATTTATGAAAGGTACATAATCTGCTCTCATGACAGATCCTGTGATCTCTCGCGTGCATAGATCCCAGATCCACCCGTAATATTTGATACTGACTAACGTAGCACCCAGCTCATTCTCAAAAAGCAAGAAGGGGGGGGAACAGGCCAATCAGTCAAGATTGCCTTCATCACCTTCACTGCTGGATGACTGCCAGTCACATTTGAATACAAGGCAGGTGGCACAATTCCCCTTCCATTACTGTGACTACACCACTAAGAAGCGCTTTTGCAATCCACGGATCAACCTCGACTGATAGCAGTCTTTCTAGCCACAAGATGAGGCCACCTCAAACGCGGCCTTAATGGCCTGCCTGTGCTACAAGACAGGAATGCTTCCACTGCAGTCTTTGGAGTCCAGCCTCTCAGGGCTTCCATGGTGTCCTGGAATGCTTGGGTGCTCGCGGACCTTGGTGGTCTGGGGACCAAGAGTCCTGGGCTGACATCTCTGCACAAACCTGCACTTGCCCGGTTTATTCTGAATAAACCTTCTATTAATCTGCTGATAGCCCGTGTGTTCTTGCAACCCACATGCATTGTAACAACGGTGAGGAGATGAGTAAATGAGGGCAGGGCAGAGACACTAGAAACAGAAGAAAAGAAAGTAGAAACAAAAGTTTGTACTAACACTGTCCAGTGAGGGGAATGGGAGAGTAAAATGCAGCACTGCACGATTAAGGAGAACACACCATCAATGATGTGACACCAGGCGGCCAGTGGCCATTTAAGCAGTGCAGTAGTGACAGTGGGAAAACTGTTCTTAAATAGCAGCTTTTGAAGATTAACCGTAATAACTGCTACTTTGACTGAGCACTGTAGGCCACACCCACAGAGGCGCCATAAGTGGTTATTCAGGCTTAGTGAAAGTACAGGAGTGGCGGCTGGGCTTCAAGTGGGGAGAGTCCCGCTGACAATTAGTAATTAAAAATTGAATGGGTCCCTATCAGGCCCTTAACTTTCCAGATAAAAATGCTGAACAATTTCTTTACAATGAGTGCAAAACCCCTCAACTAATACAGGTCACGGCTGCAACCCCTGTGTACGTATCATTACCTACTCTTACTTTCCCTAAGATTATTGGCTTTTTCCGAATGTGTTTTTCGAATGTATTCATGCAACAGGTGGCTTGTGTATAGTCTGTACTGTGAACCAAATTGTGTCTTGATGAGGACATATAAAAGGGTGGGTGATTAGGACAGGTCATCCTTGAGAGCTACAGAACTGAGGCCAAAGCTAGTACACGTTTCTCGCAGTGCCCATCAGCGGCTTAGAAAGGTACTCAGGCTCCATGCTCATCCAATCCTTGCCTTTGCTGAAGAGTGCACAGAATGGTGGTCATAAATGTTTAGCAGAGTGACAGACTACAGAGTAAAGTGGTGTCAGTTCTTTGCACTAGTAAATTCAAAGGGCAGATCAGCAGACTTGTGACAGGAACATCTTAAGCTGCTCTTAGGATTTTTAGAGAGCCTGGTTTTTAAGTTTGATTTTCTTGTTGTTTCTTCTTTCAGTTGTTCAACTTGAACTCTTTCTCCTGCCCCTCTGTTTTCACATAGAGAACACGAGTTTGACTCTGAATTAGAGGTTTGTGTCACTGTTGGACTTCGCCCTCTCTGCACGGTCATCCCCAAACTTTTTGACTTCAACTTCCTGTTTTCTGAACCTATTTTTGTTGGCTTTTAGGATTCTGCACACTTTACCACTGCTAACCAGCACTAAAAAGCTCTCTACTTTAAACATGGCGAAATTGGCTTACACCCAATTGGCATATTTCATTTTCTTGTAAGTCTCCAAGTCCCTAGCAAAGTGGTACTGCATGTACCCATGGCCTATAAATTAAATGCTCCTAGAGGGCCTGAAGCACTGATTGTACTACCCACTTAAGTAGCCCTTTAAGCATGTTTCAGGCCTGCCATTGCAGCCTGTGTGTGCAGTTTTAACCTGCCAAGATAAAGCTCTTGCTAGGTCAAAAAACCTTTATACATAAATCACATAAAATCACAATATTTCTTCATTAAAAGCATGATTTAAAAATCCAGCAATCTACACAAAACATTAAAATACAATGTAATTTTTCGATGACTATACAAACAAAAGCACAAAACACAATTGGCATAATACTCTTACAATATGCACGAGCCACAATCTATTAACTCACCGCAAATCAGGTCGCTAGGGAACACAAATACCCTGTCAGGATCTGCACATAACAACTCACCACACAAGACAACTCATTTCACAAAAAGCACTATGGATACTTACATAACGCTACTCCTGACAGCCTCTACAGGTCAGGTACTACTGGTGTACCTGCATTTCTGCATGTGATTTAAGAGTTCCCTAACTGACAATTTTTGGAGTACAACTTTTCAGTTGAATTTTGCACAAAAATTTGTACTGATTTTGCTCCAATTCTCCCCCACTGCCCAAATTCTCCACCAAAGTGCTGCGCTATGCACCAATACATTTAACAAGCATTGGCATAGCCAATAGGTCTCGCCTTTGGGACCTTATAAGTGTTTGCCATGCAACAGTTGCATAACTAAATACTTATAAGGTCCCAAAAGCGAGACCTATTGGCTATGCCAAGCGGCTGTGAAAGTGATCGCGATCAAACATCAAAGCGGCCCTGTGGCCGCGAAAGTGAAAGTAATCGCGGTCAAGCGCGGCGAGCGCGCCCGCGCACATGCCCTGTAGCTCTAGGCTGTCCTGGTAGCACTTTTTGGAGCCCTCTAAATAAGTCTCGCAAGACCAGCGCATGCGCTGGGTCAGGCGAGACCTAAAAAAGGGACGATATACAGGATCGGGCCATGTGAGTCCCAAAGTACGAAGGCCCATAGACAAATGAAGAAAACCTTTGCAAGGTAATATTCAAAATCAAAACCATATGGGTTTATTCAAAATTCAAGTATCATTATAGAAAACAAAAAGATAGCTCATCAGGTAAAACAATACTTCATAATAAGCAAGAGGTCTATGAAATAGCGAATGACAAAGTCAGCAAGAGAATCGACATGAAGTCTTCCGCTGAAGAATAGGGAAATGGTTGAGGTACTCATCCCAGACAAGGCACATTTTATAGTAGCAAAGGCGCAAATAATCTTGCACTCGACATAACGTGAGGTGGCATCACAGGACTGAACTAATAAAGTTACACGACACAAACCAATCAACATTGCACACATTGTGCTACAGAAAACAGGTTACTTTAGGGACCACACAAACAAATAATAAATCATGATCCCCTTTACCCAAACACAAGGGGGAATGACTTTGCGTTACTGAGCCATTTAACAAAATAGACAGATCCTGGCTGCAGACAGCAACAACCTTGATTTTTTGCCATAGACAGAGAACATTTCCAGTTCGCTTCCTCTGAAGCACATCAGTTAATGCAATACAAATAAACATCACAGAATGGAACTCATTGTGTCTATATTATGAAAAGGAACACAGAAAAAAAGAGAAGAAACATGCACACGCCATGTATCTGCAGCTGTCAGTGCAACCAGACACAAGCTCAGTAAATTAGTTTTGAGGCCTAGTTATACTAAACTAAATACCTGTAATTAAACAACATTTTCTCACGAATAAATCTACTCTAACACAGGCTCAGGGCCAGTAAATTAAATTTGCGGGCTAGTCATGCCATCTAAAACACACATAAATAAACATTCTTTTCTAATTTATAAAAATACTTTAGCAGCAGTGTGACAAAGAAAACAAGAGTGACAGTTCGGAGACTACCCCTTTCACAGGCAATAGTAATCTTTATTTCAGATTCATATTTTCAGAATTTAAACATTTTAAGTTCTAGTTATTCACAACAAACCCATTGTTGTTACTTATTTATTTGATAATGCTAACAAGTGATGGAGCAGGTAGAACAAAATTTTGTATACCTCCTCTATTTTGCATGAAAATACTAACTATATAACCTACTTTTTATAAATTTACTAACGGTTTGCTGTGTTACACTAAACCAACCATTTGCATACACCAATTACACGCGGGACTTATTGCTATTTGCATGGCAAAATAATTCTAATAACTAAAATATGTACGCATATTAATAGTATCGCAGCAAACACTTCCAGCACTTCCCTTCGGCGAACATGGAAGACAACAACCCACACGGAAGTTTGCAATCACAGGTAAGTTTATTTCTCCTTCCACTCACTCCTCACATGATGCAAATCGGGCATCGAGTGCCCTTGATCACATAGTGAAACAGCGGTACGATTTCAAAAATTTATACCATCTTTTTTTCTCTTTTTTTCTCTTTGTTACACCACGTGATAATGGATAGTGACAAAATACTTATAGTGTAGGCTTTCTTCTATGAAACAATACATAACCTTAGATTTCGTTTAAGTCTATGGTATTTACACACAGTTTTATGTTTGTACAAATTTGCACATGGTCCCCAAATGATTTTACCAACATATTAAGTGCAAATTACGCAAGATTTTCTCATATCCTGTATAAATTATGCGTCAAATATACACTGATTACGCAATGTATGCCGTTATATTGCGATATTATTTGATCTTACGGATTGGTACCTATACAAATCACGCTTATCACAATTCGTACTCATGTGCAGATTTCAGCATAATTGCCAAATATGTGCAAAATACGCAACCCACATGTGCAAATTACGCAATAAATATATGTATACTGATACTGGCTCAAAATACGCATCATATAACATGTGCAAACTTATGCAAATGAATGTGCAACTTCCCGCCTAAATGCAGGACTATTGTGCAATTGATGCAAGGGTATGTGCAAATTTCTGCATATAAATAAGTTGGATTACATATGTTGAGTACAATTACTGAGTGATTAGGACCATCCTATTTATACATAGCTGCCTAAATACATTTGGTTTTACTTATGAATTAAAGTGTCTAGTGCAAATATATCTCTAAATCCTACACCACAAAAAACGAGAGTAAAAACTCACAAATTCAAACTTGTCATTATAACTAAAGTGTATCAAGATTAGAAAAATAATTTAAAATGTTTAAAATCGAGGCAGGCTGTACAAATATTATGATGTAGATTCTACAGCGGTCATGATCTTAATAGTACAATCACTCTATATCCCACAAGCCTGTGGGAATAGATATAATGGTCTATATTCACTATCTCCTGAGTGGGTCTATTGAATCTTTCGTCCTATAGATGTGCAAAACTTCTCAAATTATAAAAAAGTGTGCATGTCTTCTGTGTTATTAAGACCATTAGGAGATTTACTATCGAGTTCTAAAATATATTTCGTTTCCATATTAATAGTAGTACATGTGGTAATAGGACATCGCATGATTTATGTTGCTTATGTGACGTTTGCGTTCCAGTTTGGATCCTAAAGGTGAGTATTATTGCTTTAAATGTCGCTATATGCTAGGAAAATACTAATACATAAAGGGCTTAGTCAGGGTTTAACATTAGAATCTTCATTTCTTTGTATTAATTATTCTTTTGTGTTTGTTTCGCTTAAGTTGACATTTGGGCCTACCAAAATATGGCGTCCGAAATGGAGTTCAGAAGTGGCCACCGTCTCGTGAGCGCGATGCCTACTGCGCAGACTCGGATGGCTCTGTGAACTTCCCGACGACCCCAATTCACAGTGTTCTGGGTCAAGGATAGGAACATGGAAGACTGCCAAACTTCAGTCAGTAAAATCTGGTCTAAATGAACAATTGGGACATACAAGCAAATCTTCAACAATGTTGCATAAGGGCAACATTGACAGAGGAAATGAACCAGCAAAATCCATGAGAACCTCATAGAATAAAAATCGGACGTTCCCCAACCAGCCAATCACCGTCTTTCTTAGCCTAAAAATGTTTCATGTTATCCCGAAATTATTATAAAAAGAGTAGTAGAATAGGGAGGGGCATTCCATTCCCCATTTTTCATGACATCTGTTCTAGGCATTCCACGGTTTCGATGACTGCACACCTCTATCGACCCCACAGACGATGACAGATGCTTGCACGATTTCTGGTCCTTTGGAGATCTTTGGGACTGTAACGTGCTGAGCAAAGAACTTTTGGACTTTGAGCTTTGGCCTGCTTTATTTGGACAATTTAACGGCTAAATTCTGTCATGCAGAGCCAAATGAATTAGAGAAAAATCCAGATAGGAAGAATGGGTAAATCTAAATGTCCTGCTATTTGTATTAATTGGATAAAATTCTAAACTTTGATTAACCATAAATGTTGATATTAATTGCAAATAATATTTAGATAAACAAAAATGAATAACAGAAATTACGAGTTGGTGGTTTTTCAATGAAATGAGTAAAGGATTCTGAGTCTTAAATGTGTTTTAGCTGGTTCTAAATCACCATCAACCAATCCAACTAATTGGCCCGTCGACCAAGTGGTGGAGTGCCTTGATGTTTAGGATTAGGAATCTATAGGTGGTGAATGCTAATGTATATTCTGTAAAATAACCTTTCTTCCCTATAGGTAATAACTTAAGGTACCCCCACATGTCCAGTGCGAGATCATCATCCCTCTTGTGTGCAGACTTGTGAGTGAAGACGTGCGAGTGTTGGTGTTATGGGCCCCACCAATGAATGTGTGTGTGAATGAGCTAGTGTGACGTCAGGTCTGCGGCGCAGGAAGGGATAGTTGTAAATTTGCTTTCCTTCTCTCTCTCTTTATCTCCCCCCCCCCCGGCCTCGCGCTGGATCACAAGCACTGGCAAAGCCAATAGTTCTTGCTTCTTTTAGGCAGAAACCCCCTGAACACTTGCATTGGTCTGGTAGCCCGCAGTATCGAGCACGTTTTAGTTTACAATGTGTTTTAAGCTCCACCCTTAATGATATAGGCCATGCCTCTTGGAAAGGACTCCTGATTATGCTTCTTTGGCCATGCCCACTGATGAGTGGTGAACTGAACCAGTGTGCAGCAGCTGGGTGCAGGACAAAACAGTGATAGAGATGATAAAGAGTCTCCGGATTTATTTTCTGAAGTGGCTATTTACTAAGCAGCCAGCCAAAAAGTACATAATCTATGCCATTTACACAGCGGCCGGCAAATAAACATAATTTCAGTCCTCAGATTACCAAGTGGGGCGGAGCAAGGGGAATGGACAGTGGTGGTCAGGAGAGTCAGGACCAAAATGACCAGGCTCAGGAGGACCTGAACAAGGAGAACCTGGATAAAGGGGGCCAGGATCAATTGCAGCAGTACCAATATGCCTAAGAGAACAAGGAACAGACAGATCCAGGAGGTCCAGGACAACCCAAACCAAGAATACAAAGACGAAGAGAGCCAGGGCACTAGAGTCCAGACTGACCAGGGCCTGCGCTACCAGAGCTAGGAGGTGCAGGGTGAGAAGACCAAGGGCAAGGTGACCAGGGCCAAAAGGACCGGAAAGAACAGAGCCAGATGAACCAAGACTAGGGTGAACCAAGAAGGGCCAAGATGGCCAAAAAGCAAGATTTAAGATAACAAATACAACAGGAAAAGAAGGACCAGGACAACCAGGACCAAGGCAAGGAGGGTTGGTGAACCAGGTTTATGACAACAAGGATTAGGAGAAACCAAACTATAAGGACCAGGACCAGGAGGATCAAGGCCAATGGGCAACATAATCTAGAGAAGGAAGAGGAGTATGAAAATCAAGAATAGCACAACCATAGCCTGAAGGGCCAGGGAGGTGAGACCAGAGACACAGGCAACCCAAGCCACAAGGAAAAGTTCTATGAGGATCAGGAAACAAAGTACGATGGGGATCCGGAAGATCAGGGCAGAGGATCAGGAACTTGAGTACTAGGTGGAGGGTGAGGAGGAAAATGAGGATCAGTAACAGGGAGATCAGGACCGGGATTACCACACCCTGGAGAACCAGGCAACAGGGCTCGAACAATATGGCCAAGAAGATGAGGAACAGGGTGACCAGGCCCTGGATGACCAGAGGCAAGAAGAACCATGATCAGGTGGTGTAGAAGAGCAAGGGCACAGAGCAGGAGGACCAAGACCAGATCCTGTAAGATTAGGAGATGAGGATTATGGCCAAAGGAAAATAGGCTAGAGTAAGCAAAAACGTTAAGGAGGGCAGTAACAAGGATACCAGTAGGACAGAGCACAGAGGATTAGATGGATCAAGACTAAGAGGAACAGGATTTGGAGTGGCAAGAGGGCCATGACCCTAGTACCAAGGCCCAGAATTCCGCATTGGAACAGAAAAATCAAGACCAGGGGGTAGTTGGATCAGGGTGAGGAAGATCAAGAGGACCGGAACTGTCAACGCCAGGAAGACTAAGGGGACCACAATGTCTAGGAGGATCAGGACCAATTAGATTAAGTTCAGAAGGACACAGACAAAGAGAACCAGCATCAAGAGGTCCCAGACTACTGAATGCAGTGTCAGAAGGACCATGAGGACAAGAGACAGTGCCTGCAAGAGCAGGACAATCCAAATCAGATGGACAGTGGATAAAAGGGTAAGGCCTAAGAGGATCAGGACACACTAGGCCAAGGGGACGAGCAGGACCAGGAACTGATGTACTGGAAATCAGATGAGCACAGTGAGAAGGATATGAAACACCAGGTCAAGAGGATCGGGAAAAAAAAGGGCAAGAGCTAGGAGAAGGGGACCTGGAAGGACTAAGATGGCTATGAGTACCAGAACTAAGGATTAGGCATACAGAAACAGAAGGATCGAGTCTAGTAGGCACAATTCCAGAAGAGAACTGTGAGGACCAGGAATAGAAAGACTAGTTCTAGGCAAGCCAGACAGACAGTGGACCAGGAGAATCAGAAGAACATGGCCGGGCAACCAGAGGCAGCTAAGAGGACCAGAGCAAGCAGGACCAGTGAGAACACAAACAATGGTAAAAGAAAGATCAAGTCAAGGAGGCCTAGGAGTATCAGGACCAGGCATACCAGGACAAGGAGGACCAGAGAATAGAGGAAAAGGAGGACCAGAGAATGGAGGAAAAGGAGGACTAGGACAAGAAGAGTCAGGAGCCAGGATGACTCTATTGGATGGCTAAGAACAGGATAACCTGAATAAGGAGGATCAAGCCTAGGTGGACAAGTTAGAGCAGAATCGGGATAAAAAAGAGCAGGAGGACCAGGGCCAAGAGTATCATAAGTTGGAGGAGGAAAACTAGTCCAGGCAGGAGCAGGTGGAGTAGGGCCAGTTAGACCAGGGACCAGATCTAGAGAGGATTAAGTGGACTAGAAGGACCAGAATAAACAGGAACAGGGCTAGGAGGACCAGAAGGGCCACAACAAGGAGATCAGGCTCTCAAGTATCTAGTGGAGCAGGAGTGCAAGACCTTGGGTATCAGGACTGGGCTAACAATGATCAGGGGGGCAGGACAACTTGAGCCACAAGTACCATTGGGACAAGACCAGGACCGAAAGGAACAGGCCTAGCCCAAGAGGACCAGGACTCGTGGACCCAGTTACAGATGGACCACAAAGACAGACCAGGGCAAGGAGAATCAGAATGACTCAAACGAGGAACACTACGAGTGCCAGAGCTAGGAGAACCAGGACAACAGGGCTAGGTGTAGAAGGACCCAGAAGACCAGCAGGATAAGGGTAAGGATCAGTAGAATCCGGATCAGCAGGCCCGGGAAGTGCTAATATAAGGAAGGGTAGAAGCAGGGCCAGGAAGATTGGGGTCAGCAGGTACTAGCATTTGGAGTGCCAGATTCAGGAAACCTGTATCAGGGTGATTACAGCTAGTAGGACCAGGGCCAGGGTAAGGATTGGGGGGGCCGAAACAATCTTGCAGAAAAGCAGGACTTGGAACGGGATCAGAAACAGGAAGGCACAGAAGGACCTGGAGAAGGATGACTGGGAACACAGAGACTACTATGTGATTCTACGCCACATGTATTAGGATATTACTTTTTTTAATGGTTCTTGTTCAAGCTTCTTATGCTGTCAAGCCCCAGAAACATCCACCTTTTTTAGCCCATGTATAGAACTGTTAAGTATTTGCTGGAAAATCAAAGCATGCAAATGGAATAAAAAGCCAGGACTGTTACACTCGGACCTCTGAGTGATAGCAGATCCACCTACTACTGTGCCAGAAAGGATCTGCTGGCAAAGGGACTGAAACTTGTCAGAAGAGTTTTAAGGGGATGGTTGAAAAGGTCTGTGAAGAATGGCAGAAAAGGCTTGAGAAACCCAGATGGCTGAAGTCAGCAAAATAGGTAAAGGCTAAAAAAGTGGGCCAAAGGGGTGTGATAATCTGCAAAGGGGCGCTTAGTATCATAAGAAGGCTCAGATAAGCTTAAAAGGGGTGAGGGATGCTCCAGGTAGATAGTCTCAGAGAGCCTAAAGAGGGATTCTGAGTAACAAGGAGCCCCGATTGCCAGCTTTGACAGCACTGGGAACCAAGACCAGCAGGGATATTTTTAGCACCAGAGTAGTGGTCTGTTAAATTCTAAGGGCTAGATAAAGGGTGGAGGAGATACATAAGTGGCAGAAGTGTTTAGAAGGCCAACGAAGAGGCAATGAGTATCAAGACCTGCACAATAGTCGGCACGGCTCTCTGACCTTTGAGTTGAAATTGTGTGTGTGTGTGTGTGGGTGTGTGTGTGTGTGTGTGTGTGTGTGTGTGAGAATGTGTGTGCGTGCGTGCAGAGGAAATGTAGCAAGTGTGGTGTAGTAAGACTCAGTGTCTTGTGACACTAAGTACATAGACCAGTGGGATGCATTTTACATGACATGATCGAGAAAAGATACAGCATCCCTAGATAGTTGAAGTGTATCGATTTCATCCCTGTTTCTGGAGGGTCGAGACCCAGAAACTGAAGTATAGGAGGATGGATAGAAGGTTACCCACAGAAATTCTGTGTGGTCCTTGTTAGCAAAGTGCTGCTGATTAGTTCTTCCTGTGTGATGAAATAGGGTAGCTGTTAGGAGTGAGAGCTAGTTCATAGGTTTCTCTTGTTAAAGGTGACTTACGGGACAGAGTTCCCATCCCGCAGACACAGTGGTCCGCCAGCCCGATTTATATGTGGGAGGACCACAGGTTTGGCTACGGCAGCGACAACTCTGTCACCACAGCAGAAAAACTTCTCCACTGGAGTAAGGGTTGTCTGAGATTTGGCTATATTTTCATCCAATACAAATAGGAAGGGCAGACATATAGGCATTTTTTTTTTTACTGTCCATCACTGCCAGGCAAACTCTGGGGGTAAGGGGCAGTAAAAAACAAAAAATTCCCCTCTAATCATGGGAGATGCCTTTCATTGCGAGAGGGGCGTTATCTTTTTTATTTTCAAAAAGAAAACCCCACTTTGAGAAACCAGGTTGGTCCAAGGCACTATCATGTTGATGGAGCTTTTCACCAAACTGAAAAATGCTTTGAGAGGACCTGCTGTGACAGCCAATGTTTTAGAAATGACAGGCAGCTTGGTGCTCATTTCTAAATTTGGCAGAATCTAAAACCGTCCCAAAGTTTCTAAGCAGGGCTGCCCTTTTGTCTGCTCCTAATGATTGCTCAGAAGGCTGAAGACAGGCAGGTGCTGAAATCTTATGCTTCATTGTGTCCTTGTTTGGGGTACTCCAGCTAGCAGACAGTACTATTGCTACTTCTGTGAGAGCCATCACCTAGCCAGAGGCTGCATCTGAGCTACAGACACAAAATGTAATTTAAAGGTGAATCCTTCCTAATCAGTTGTGAATCCTCAACAGTGGATCCATATCACCTGTATGGAAAATTAGTATAAAAGTCAAACTGTGAAATGATCAATCAGTAGATCACAAAGATGAAGGTACCAAATTGCCTTTTTATTTATTCTGTTTCTTATTTCTTACAATATTTGAAATAAATACAAAAATATATCTGTGAGTTTCTGTTCTTCTGTGTGTTTAATGCCTATACGTCTTTCTCTGATTTACTAGGAATATTCATTCTTAATCCAATGATAATCAGTACAATTAGTTTTAGTGTCATTCCTTTGCGCATGGCTCCTCAATTAAATACTTCCGCTGGCAGCCTGAAAGAGCAGGGTTTGTCGGAGGATGGACTTTAAACCATACACTCTATTTATTGTAAAACCTGTCTGTAAGGGACAGGAAACAAATAATGATCCAGACACACTGGTAGAAAACTCCCAGTGTGTGGGGGGGCATTAGTTTTTTGTTTTGCAAAACCAAACTCCCGCTTTGGGAGTTTGTTTTTCAAAAATAAAAAAATGGTGGAAACGTTTGCTGGCCGGCCGTCCAGCATGTCTAACAGTATGGTCTGTCAAATGTTTTCTGCATAGACAGGAGCCGCCATGACAGCAGTTCCGGTCAATGTATAGAGTTTTCCACATGTCCTACTAACAACTCTAAATTTGGCAGACTTAGGTTCCTCAGAATGGCAGAAGGACTGTCCTCCGCCATCCCGATAGAGTGAAACTTTGTCCCCAAACTCTAAATCAGGCCCATAGTTTTTCTTACTTCCGTCATGTGATTGTTATGAAGTCTCTCAATTATATTGTGTTAAGTGACTTCATTAGGGGCCCTATGCAATTGTTTCAATTTTAAAAAGATCACCCTAAATCTCAGATGGCACTATGTCACAGGGATACATTTCCAGTCCAGGCCTTTGCTTTTAAAAATAATTGCTTTCAGGTGAATTTATTAAATTCCATTGAACCACGATTAATAATGACAGAAGGCTCCGATTTGCTTCAGAAAAAGAGATGTTCCGATAACACGGAGCCTTTTGGGAATCCTATATCTGGCTCTGGTACATTCTCATGGCTTTGAGAGTAAGATCTTCAAATAGTCTTGCAAAGATTGTAATCATGGTTATCATTTGTCACCTCTACAGGTAAACTTAAAGGAGTAGGAGCATCTGGGGAGCACGTGACACTCCATAAAGAGCCTCCCAAGTTGCTGTGTCTTGGACCATGGTGAAATATTGGGGGCATTCTGTGCCATGTCTGTCAAAATAACTTGGAAACAGTCAAACATTTTGATCTTTAGACCTATAAATAGGGGTGGGTGTAACTTGTGTAATTTGCTGTAGCATAATTCCACAGAATTACTGCAAACTTACGCGAGGAGTGTAACCCAGCATTTTGAGCCATTCTGTAAGTGCAAAATGCACTTTTGCATCCAAAATGGACGCAAGGATGCATTTAGTGTTAACAAAATCGCACTAAATGCAACATGCCAAACATCAGCTGGCGCTCGCTAAATTTGATGTTCCGATGCTCCTGCAGTAGGATTTTAGCTGCAAAATACTCTTAATTACGCAAGCGGGTGCGATAGTGTAATTTTCGTAATTTTGCATTCCAAGAGTAATGCGGAGTAACCAAAATTACTCTGGCATAATACAAATTTCTCCCATGCCTACCTATAAGTATGTTTTTGCATCTAAGCTATTTTTTTAGCTCCAAGGGCCTAATGTTGAAATATCACAGGGCTTGTGGCCATAAAAGTGCTTATCATCATGCATAAAATACCTTTTACAAGCTGTAAAATTATTTTGACTCGTAAAAAGACTTTTGTGAGTATCCTAATATTTATTTTTTGTGTTTGGTCACCTTTGGAGTATTGACAAGTTGGTTCTGGTCAACGAGATATGTGGCTTCTGTTTGCACGTTTTTTTTCACAGCAGTTGATGTGAGTCACCAATCAAATACGTGCTTTGCGCGCAGTTTCTCACAAGACTACCGTACCAAGCTGTGACATACCATTTTGTGTTCCTGGCGTACATTTGCATTCCAGCGAGAAGAATGAGTTCCTGAAATACGTTACCATAGCACCGCACTGTTGTGGCTTTAACCACCTGTCATATACGTGTGCCAGTTCCACTATTGTGAGGCACCTTCATGGAGGAAAGTTCTAGCGATATTTTGTGGCCATTTTGCCTGGCACATGAGATAAGACACCATAGAGACAGCCTAGTTGTCGGAGTTTGTGTTTAAAACACTTTGCACATTTACTGGATTCTTCAAAAACCCCGGTCTTCGTGAGAGGAAGGAACAGCATAGAGCTGTTTGACACCTTCCTTTTGTCGAAATAAGTTGAAAGCCAATCTAGTTTTTGCAGGGTGGAGCTGTAGTTTTCATTTTGCTCGACACATAAAAATATATTCTGTTAATGAGAATGTACTGCCTGCTTGAAACAAAAATGCGGTCTTAAAATATGTGCAATCAGAAAACCTATGATGACATTTGTAAGAGTCATGTTACTGTCTACAAAAAGTTTACTAATTTTTCTATGACTAATATTATATGGAACACATATGCTAAGAGTTGGGGAGCGCTGACATGCAGATTTTGTTTCTGCTATTTAGTGAGTTTCTTAAATCTTGGGGGAATTTAGCAGGGTTTGAAATATTTCAAGAGAGAGTTTTCAACGTACAGAATGTGGGTGTTTTTAATCGCCGAGTGTCTTGGGCATTAGATCGGAGGCCGGTGTTCTCATTGAATATATTTTTTGCTATACGAGTGGAGATATTTGCATACTTAGAAACTCTGGAAAGACATCCTGTGCTATGGTTGGGATGTGTCAGGTTGAAAGGCACTATGCACGATTAGTGTGAAGCATCCAAGATGCCCTGGGTGTTTGAGCATGTGCTGAAAGACACCAGGGTCATCGCTGCTTGTCTGGATTGAAAGAACTCTGTTCTGTATGGTTAGATAGGCACCCGGTTCTAGCTGGCTTGCATTGACTGAGGTACTCGTGTCATGTTTTTGATTCTATAAATTGACAGAAACCTGGTCTGATGTTCACATTTGTAGAGGCTGAAAGAAACGCGGTTCCATTTCTTCAACAGATTGAAAGGTACCTTGACCTTGGTTCGCTTGCCTTGGTTGAAGATTTATGTTTGTTTGCATGGGTTGGACGAATTCCTGTCCTTTGGTATCGTGCACTGGTTAAGACACACCCTATTTGCAGAGCTTTAAGAGTGATCTTTTAAAAGAGCTTGCTTGTGATCAAATGTCTGGTGTGGGTGTACAGGTGGATCAATTCAGCAATTTTAGCCATGATTAAGTGCATGCGTGTAGATGTATGATTCATGTCTGGCAGAGTGTAGGGAATTGTCCTGTGTGGTTGTGGAGTCAGTAAGAGGCACCAGGTTCATGCTGGGGATAGGATGAATAAATGTACTGTGCGGATATGTAGTTGTAGAATGGTGGAGTTTGAGATAAGCATTCGGTTTAGTTTTTCTGACCTTTTTTTCACTTCAATATGCATCAGGTTGGTCTGGCCAAGTGGCTTGGTCTGGTGTTACTTATTTCAGGGTGCTTGTTTTCCATGAAGTGTGTCTGTGTGAAAGGAGAAGTACTGTATGACTCAACGTTGGGGCTACTATGTTCTTTTGTAATTGGTGTGGTTCTGGAGAATCATTGTGAGATTTTTTGTCTCGGCCTATGTGTCTGTGTGAGTTCAAATCGCAAATTCTGCTCTTAATTTGTGTGAAATTTACACTTGCATTTATGCCTCAATTGATTTCAAACTGGCGCATTGTTAAACCCCTTGTGTGCCCCGCCCTGTGCCGGGCGTTGAATTAGCGGGCGGGGTTCATGACGAGATAGTCTCGTCATGGGCACAGCGCAACCGCGGCCCATGACGAGACTATCTCGTCATGGGCACTGAAGGGGTTAACTTACTTGTTTGTTTACTTTCCTGTACAGAGGAGAGGCGTGTGGTGTCATGACTATTAGTTTTTCCTATGATGTTATTGAACAATAAGGTGCTTGAGACTCTAGGGTTCAGGGCTGAGCAACCATTGACATCTGCTCTCGTTTGGATCCCTGCACGTACCTGTACTTACCCGTCTTATGTCTAATAAACCTTCTGTCAATCTACTGAGAGACAGTGAATTCCTACCACTCACATACTTTAATACAGCTGTTGTGTAACATCATCTTTGGCATAAAGCACTCAGAACATTTCACTACTGGTCTGAAGACACTGCACTAGCAAAAAAAATCAAACACTGCATCCTCTTCAGAATGTTCTTCTTCACTAACAAAACAATGCATGTACTCACATCTGGACACTACAGACGTGCTTTCCAGTCCTGAAAGACACTTAGCAACTATGGTTACCAAAATGAGAGGGCCATCGGATAGCCTAACTACAGATATTTGGGGGATGGATCTCTTCCAAATTAAAGGTGCGTCCTTTAGGACTTGCCTTGATACTATCTTGCCCTTGAACCATTTCCAATGACATTTCAGGTGGTCACCGAAGACCATCTGGTTAAACACTGCTTGTTGACTAGCTTTGCAGGTAAAGCATTTACAGACTTCTCTGACTCGGTCATACTCGCCACCCCTTCCCGTGGAGCAGTGAAGCAGCATTAAGGTAGGGTGCGTACTTAACAAATTAATATAAATAAACAGCCATCTAGATAATGCCCAAAATTATTGAAGTGTGTGAGTGGAAAGAGATCATCACCTTTTAAAAGCAGCAAATCAAGAGGTGAATGCAGGCTGCTTAGTTATCCTAAGATGCCCAATTCCTTCACAATTTACAAAGATAGAGCGAATACAGCTAGAGGTGGGGTAAGCCGCACACTGTGACACAACATTGTAGGTATGCAATAATCCTCAGAAGCTCTAGGCATGTGCATGCTGTGCCTGAACGTTCACCTGGCACTGCACAGACCGCAAGAGCAGCACTAGTACAAGTATCAGTCATTACATTAATAAATACAATATACTCCATTGAACAGTACATGGAAAACATGGCCACTAGCTGTGCTAGCATCACTCATGCAGCAAAGCAGGACAGGCAGAAACAATGTACGCTTTTCTTATACACAACACTCGTACAACATGGGCAGCATGTTTTCCCTCTCCCTCAAATGCACACATACCACAGGAAATAGCAAGATACACACCAAGTTGTCAAATGTGCAGGAAGAATTGTATTGTATTGTAATTGCATTTATATAGTGCTTACTACCTCTGACGAGGCGTCAAAGAGCTTTTTCAGCAAGTAGCAGGCTACTCAGGAACCCATAAAGGATCATTGGAGAATTAGTATAGTGAAATATGAAATTAATTTGAGTGTTGAATATGTTAGTCTGTTATTTTGATTGAGAAGCATAGTGGAGGGATAGAAGAGGGAAAAAGGTTTATATGGCACTTGCTATCCCTGATGAGGGGTTGAAGCGCTTTTAGGCGAGTAGCACGCTATTCTGGAACCAAAAAAGAATTGGTGGTGAATTAGTTTAGGGAAATATGAAATTAATTTGAGCGGTGGGCATGTTAGTCTGTTATTTGGAATGAAAAAGATAGTGGAACGATAGAAGAGGGAAGGGTCTATAAAGTTTTTTTATTTTTCTTTTTTACGTCTAACCACACCTTTACCACTTTAACAAAAGATGCTGATAATAAACGCTTCATTAAAATCTGGGCTTGCATCCCCCCCAACGGTGTCATACCCCTAGGGACAGCCTTCTTTGCATCTCACATCAGTGATCTAGTGGACAATTTGGAAACTGTGAAACCAGGGAGAATGGTTTTTAAGCCTGGTATCCGAATGGGACTAAGTTGTGTAATCTTAGACATTCATTTTCTGTCTTTGGTTTTCTTTACAAGATTGGAAGAATTTAAAATTCGGGTTAGAGTTTGTTGAAGTGTGTGATTATAAAACTGGATCGGAACCCAACACATGCTCATTGGATATTATGTCTTTGAAGACAGAACAAAGTCTTTTGGCTCACTCATCAAAATGAAGTGGGAAAGCCAAGATCCTAGGAACAAGTAGCAATTGTAGTTTTGGTTCTTCAGCTTCTCCAAACTGACTGATCTTGTGCAGATATGAAGAAAGTTGCATAAACGTTTTTATGGTTGCAAACAGTCCAAATAGCTGTGTGCGCCCGCAGAAATGTTTTTTGCTTTTACTAAACTCATTTTTGGACTCAGTAATAATTTAACAGCTTCTAAAATGGGTTTGGACTCCATATAAATTCAGTACGGGCATATTGGGAGTGTCCTTTCAAAAGCCCAATTGATATGAGGTTAGCCCCGCTCAATTTAAGGAAAATGGGCCGATTTAAAATAATAATAATAATAATAATAATAATAATAATAATAATAATAATAATAATCTTCATTTCAAAAGCTATCAGAGACATGGTGGTCTGCCCACCCTTGCTGATCATTATCCCTGTGTTTGTGTCCAATCGAATCGAGTCAATATTTGCGACCTACCTCATTTTCATTCATTGTGACTCATTTAGATTTGGAATTTGTACATACTTTGGGTCCAACAGGCAGGAAAAATACTCGTCGCAAATTTAGAATACTTTATGCGATGTAATAGTACACCTGACCCTTAGTTATCCCTAAGTTTTAGATAGGCTCACTACTATAGTTGAGTACCAAGGACAAGCACAGTTTTACAATCAGGCATGTTTAGAATGTTATTTGTTATGGCTAAAGTGAACTGATGGCAGGTAATGACTATCTGGTACATCACGTCCCTGATAATGAATCAACATGTGCAGGAAAGTGTCCTTTCTGCATGGTTGCCCCCTAACTTTTAGCCAGCTACCTGATGCAATTTGACTGAGTGTGCCCTGGGTCCCTGCCCATCAGGTTCCCAGGGCATGTGTTCTTTCTCTAACCTGTACTATTGTTTCCACAATCGGCACAACTCTGCCCTACCTGCAAGTCCCTTGTAAGGGGTACCTATGGTACCAATGGAATGGTAGCCAGGGAAAGGCCTCTGAGGAAGGTAGCATTTATAATGCCACCCTCAGAGACCTCTCACCACAAACAGGCACCACTGCCATTGTAGCCTGCATGTTGTAGTGCAGCTAAAAGTGAAGAGTTGACATGGCACAAATCCCTTTGTGCAATGCCTGCCCAGCACTGCATGAGGCCTAGGCAAGTCACCCTTAAGGCAGGGTACCCTAAAACTCTTGAGCAGACAGGTCCCTTTAATATCTAAGGCCACACTTAGATATTATAAGTGCCCAGTAAAGCCATGTTCTAAAAACTGGTCATAACGAGTTTCCTAGCACCATAATGGCTTTACTGAATCCTGGGATGTTTGGTATCAAACATCTCGGAATAATAAACCTGCACGGATTCCAGTATCAGATTTATTATTCCATGCACTCAACTTCCATTCCATACACTATTTCAGGTAGATACAATATCTTTCCAAAATTCCTTATCTTATGAATATCCAGAGGCATAAACTTAGATCCAAAAACCTTTACTCCGAACAATAGATCTGCGTCCCCAGGCAGTGCCACACAACGTCAGTCGTGGCTTCGTCCACCCTGGAAGTTACACTACTGGCCTATTTATGGCAATGACAAGCACACTGGCGTCCATTCTGTTGCTTTTTTAGGTATCCAGTAAAGGTTACGGAGAGGAACTAAACAAACCGAACGACAGCACACAACTTAACACCAGAAAGAGAAAAGGTTAGATTCCATGGCAGCCTATTAAGAATTAAGACTGATACAACCTGGAAGAGGAAGAGTGAGTGTAATGAGGAACCTGTGGGAAGACTGAGCAACCACTAAAAATCGTGTTACCGAAAGGTAAGTAACTTATTCTTCTGATGGATACTTTTTTCTGCAAATTCCTCACCTTATGAACAGAATCTAAAGCAGTACCCACATGGAGGCATGACAGAGTAGTGCTGATTAAACCATACAGACATGAAGAACAACACTAGCGAATCAGCTATCACTCCTCACTTGAGCAGACAGAATTATTCTTGGCAAAGGTGTGCATCAGAGACCATGTGGCCATCCGGTAAATATCAATCACTGGGAAACTCTGGCCTGGGCAGTGGAAGTCTCTGTGGCTCACGTGGAATGAACACAATGCTAACTAGTTGGTCCTTCATTCTCTAAGCACAACAGATCTTAATGCAAAAAGGGACCCAAGGAGACAAAGCCAACAAAAAGCTTGGCACCAACTCAACTTGGCCTTGTATGAGAGACGTAATTTGAAACAGTGCTTTAAGAGACTGGTTGTTTAACTGTCCTCATTCTTGGAAAGGTGAGGAGGGAGAAATAATAATTTATATAGCAGGTAGACAGCACGTTAGCAAAAAAGGTGGGGCAAGTATGCAGGATCAACTTATCTGGATAAAACACTACAAACAGTGACTAGATCATTAAAGGCTGCAACAACCAGCTCCTATGGGTCAAAGTATTGATCACTAAAAGATAGTCTAAGAAGTCTAGAGACAAACAGAGCACGTGTGCATCAGTTCAGATGTCAATGCCAAGAGGCAGATCAGAACCAAAATTATGTCCGATAGAGGAATAACGGCCAACATGGATAGAAACCTTTATCTCAGAGCTCTTAAGAAACAAGCCAAGATGGGTTATTAAAACAATGAAAGCACAAAGAGACAGACATTGCATCAAGTACTCTTTCACTGTAGAAACTGCGAAACCCTGCTCAGAGAGCTCAAAATGAATAACATCGGACAGGCAAGCCTCAAAAGGATCTAAACCTGCCGGCTCACACCAATGGACAAAGTTGTACCAGCATCCAGCATAGACAGAATAGGTTGACAGTTTCTTGTGGATACATCAGAGGGGTATGTTATTAGGCGCCACTCTCTGCATTGAAATCAGTTCCTTTAAAGGTTTCAGCTTCTCATCGAAGCATTAGGAGTGGAACAGAGACGGCCACGATAGCAACAAATAAAGCACACTGGGCAGCTGTGTATGGGCTCGACAACAGGCCATTAAGAATGTCAAAACAAACTTCAAATTCCACTGAGGCACAAAAAACTGAAAAACTGAGTGGGAGGTAACAAGTAAATCAGCTGTTTCTTAAAACACACCACCAGCGGCGACATAAGAAGGGAAGGTTGCTCCGGGAGGCAAATAAACTGAGACAGAGCTGCTAGATAGCCTTTATGCACAATCACACCAAGACCATGCTGTGAAAGGGAAAATGTAAACCTCAAAACATCAGAAAGGTGAGATTTAAAAGTATTGATGCATTCCTACTCACAGCACTACACAAATTTGTTAGGGTGGCCTACTTAGATGGATTTGGTGGCAGTCTCACAGGCCACCAGAACAATGTCTGCAACCTCTTCCGGAGGGCAAAATGATTCTAGCGGATACAGCTAAATCTCCTCTTGTGCAGTCCTAACATCTTGGAATTGAGGTGAAGTACGAGACCAATCTACTACTCTGTGTGGTAGGGAAGAGGGGGCCAAAAAAAGAGTGCCTACTGTTCGGCATACCAAATCCACCTCGCCCAATCTGTAACAATCTGAATCAGCTGCATCAGAACCTCCTGAGTATTCTGCGGTACTGGAGTAGAAAAAGCAAGTACAGCAGGCCCAAGACAAGCAAAACCTGAAGGCCTCCACAGGGATCCATTAGGCGGGAAGTGCCAGGGTGGGGCTAGTCAAAGGAGTTTAGAGGAAGCAGGGCCAGCAGAAGATGGCATGAACAGAATTTGCAGCAGCTGATGCTTTCTAAACCCACCATTGCTTAAAAGAAGTGATCCAATTACAGAAGTAATCATGGAAGTTACAATATTGTTAGTGGAATTGCTGTGCAGCTGCGACCACGACAAGGACTTGGGTTCTTTGTCTGATTTTCTTAAAGCATTCCAGTGAACAATCTGTTTTCTCTACATATGTTATTTGCTGTAAAAGGGCAGGTCCATAAGCGTAATCTGGAAATCCCCTAAATACCCAATGGAATCCATCCCCTGACTGATGGCCGCACTCATAGAATGGGCTACGTTGTTCGCAAAGTCACAGTTCATTATTTGTTTTAATGCATCCAGTCTATCACGCACCAGGTCCAAGAACAGCTTCTACATCTTCTCTTGCAGGCTGATGACCTTGAGTTTTGCCAGTTTGCATAAAGCATGGACATAGCAGCTGAAATGGCAGGTGGCATTAGCTGTGTGTAATACCACACTTCCAAAGAAAAAAACGTTGTGACCCAAAGCATGTCAGGTATCTTGGACTCTGTCCACAGGAAACATAGGATAAGTGTTTGGGTTCTGCTTTGAGGACAATGTCTGAATCACAACTTTCTACTGAAGAGTTAGAGGACAAAATGTGCGCTGGGTGATATGTCTATCGGTCTACTGTTGCTGGGCCCAAAAAGGGTTCATGCCTCCATTAAGGGGTCTTGGAGAGCTTCATTAAAAAAAAACACAATAGCTCCACAGAAAATGTGGAGGCATGCACATTTCTGACAGAATGCTTTACTTGACTCCCACAAAAACGATAGTTAATTTCAAGGCTTTTGCCACCTTTCAAGCAAATATCATGAGAGAGGAGACTGCTACCTATAGAGGGCCAGAGCGGAAGGAAATATAAACACTTCTGGAAAAGTGTCTAGGCCACTGGTATTTTGTAAATCCAAATGAAGGCCAACAAGACATCTGAATGTGAAACAAAAATAAAATCAAAACAGATTAACCTTTTGGGCATTAGAAAGAGGTTCACAAAGTGATTCATCAATGCAGTTAATCCTGACTTTTTCCCTAGCCCAAAGGGGTGATTCTTTCTCCTACTGACTCTATGGCAGATGCTGGACCTGGCCCAATCGGAAGCATCACCACGACTTTGAGATCAGTGCCGAGGAAGGCACGGAGGACAGAGGACAGTGCTTTGTCTCCACCTTAGGAGCCAAGCCTGAAGCCTAAGAAGGTGTGGCTTTTGGAGGCTTCAGGGTCTGAACTACCAGAGTTTCTATCAAAAGCTGAGAATGAAATTGTAAGACACCATAAGTGCTCCAGACCACATTGATGAAGCTCAGAAAAACAGGGACTGATCACAGTGTGTCACTGCTGTCTAACATACCCTGGTGCCATCAAGTCTGTAATCGGAGTCATAGCCTAAGTTGTATGGCATGATCTGGCATCGCTGTGGAGCCATTGCTGGAAAAATGTTTCCTGCACCAATCTAAAGCCTAGAAGGGGTATTCATAATGCAAGGTAACTACTGCTGCCAACGTAGATTTGCCCTGTTTGGGAGAGAAGGTTGAACACTGAGCTCCAATAGACTGGCATATCAAATCCTCCTTGTAAAGTTAAGGATGATGAGTATTAGCTCAGTGCCAATCTCGCACACATTCTGTGAACAACCTTGAGATAAGCGGAACAGGAGGAAACAAAAATTAGGCCTTGTGAGCACAGGCAAGTACATTTTCTATTTAACACAGTGGAAAAGATATTTATGTAGGAAACCCCAGATGGGAATATACCAGATGCATAACATGGGTAGAGTTCCTATCTGTGATCTTCCAGAGATGAGTGACTCAAGGTGTCTGCCTGACATTCCAAAGATTGTCTTCTTCTGGAAAAACTCATTGTTTTAGAACCTACTGCTATAAGCGCATGGCCTTACAGCATATGGTCCAGACCACCCCATACCTATCTCCTGAGTTAATGGACACAGGTAACTTTATTAGAGAAGTGCACTATACACATAAAAGCCCTCAATGGTGGACGGACTACACACAGCTCCAGCACATCAATGGGCATCCATTATTGTGCCAATGATCAAAGTTCACACATTATCATCAACCCCCAAAATGAGCACTACAGCCAACAAGGAGGGATCCGTCACCACTATGGACTTTGATTGCAGAGGACAGAAGAAAAAGCCCACCATGAGGACATACATCACACGAGATCCAGAAGGACAGAGGTGGAGATCTCCTCCTGTGTAGAGAGGCTTCCCTGAGGCTGGAATAATTGCCACCTGAGACACTATTGCATGCACCTCCTAGACTACCAGGCTTAGGTTACCAGCAGGCAATCAGCACAAGTCAATCACGCCTAGGAGGCAGAGAACTTTCAGACCCTTCCTGGGCACAGAAGTCCAAAACATCGTAACCATATCTTAAATGTCCACCTTTCCCTGAGGAGGAAAAGACCTCATGTTGGATGCATTCAGGATCACACATATGAAGACTAGATGCAGAGATGGAGTGAGGAGCAACATCTGATGATTAACAGAGCCCCAGGTGATGAACAAGGCCAGGGTACATGAAATCAAAGTTGTCCAAGTAAGGAAATGAATTAACACCCAATCTTCTAAGGGAGGCCCCAGTGAGCACCTTGGTAAAAACATGCGCCTTCGGATCAAAATGCAGAGTTGCGAATCAATAGGGCAGGGACCTCACTGTGAGGCAAAGCTAATGTCTAAATGCTGAAGGGACTCTGAGGTGGAAACAGGAATGCCAGGGAGACAATCCAGTCGTGTGAGTTAAATTCCTACAGGACCGAACACAGAGACAGCATCTTGAACAGGTCCGGGAGGACAAAAAGGTAGAGCAACCTCAAATTCAGAATGGCCCTTCGACCATTATTTTCTAGGGGATCAGAAGTAGAGGAAAACCCTTGCACCTCTCTCCTCCAAACGGTACCACTTTGAGGACCCCTTTCTGAGATAAGGTCAGGATTTCCACCTTCAGGATTGAGGCATGGTCAGTAAAACACTTCACGCTTCTGGTGGATGCTCCAGAGAAAGGACTTCAAAGTGTAAGCCATAGCAGATCAGCTGAAGCACCCATTGGACTATGGTGACTAATTCCCACTGGGTAAAAAAAAAAAAATCAGAATTCCCTCCACTTGACCAGAAGAAGATGGTTGAGGGATGGCAATTCAGAGTGGCTTTCCACTAGAAGAGCCAGTGGAAATGAAGGGAGAATGGAGCTGTTGCTTCTGGTTTCCTTTTAGACACTCCCTCCCACAAAAAGAGGGATTGCAGAGTTGTCTGCATGGGTAGCCAAGGCAGTTTCTGGTGGGAAGCCTGAGCTTTGGAAACGAATGACTGTACTGCTGGTGAAACTATTTTGATGGAGAGGCCAGCCCCTAGGGATGTCCTGTAACACAGCTGTCATTCAAATGCTTCAAGAAGTCTGGTTTTTCACAAAACCACTTTTCACCAGCAAAGGCATATCTATAAAGAGAGTCTGGACGTCTCTGAAAAATCTTGTTGAGCGCATCCGGGTGTGCTTGTGCAAGGCCACTGGTGCTGCTATAGAGAGAGAACATGTATCAGCCAAGTGTAGTCTGTATTCCAAAATCTGTTTGAAGAGTCAGTCAGGCCATGCCTAACACTCCAAGAATGGTCACTTAACATCTTTCGGGAAGCTAATGGTAGCTAGTTATCCCATTTCTGAAGTGGATGCACATACCACCCAAAAAGGCACATGGCATTGGTGGTGTGTAAGGCAAAACCGAACAAAGCCAACACTTTGTACCCCATGGAGTCCAGACATTTAGATTCCTGTTCTCGAGGATCATTATGTAAGGCACTGGGGTTGAGTTTCATCAAATATGCTTGAACCACCAAGCTTTCTGACTAAAAGTTTAGGTTGAAAGGAAAGGCCAGTTACTGCACGTGAACTAGGCTTTAGAAGAGTTTTTTCATGTTGAATGTACTAGTTCTATTAAGACCTTTTTGAACAACAGAAGTAGTTCTGGAGTGACAGGGGAGAGAGCTGTAGAATTTCCATGAGGATGTGGGAATTTGGCTCAGAAAAATCTTTTTTGTTTTTTTTTGTTTTATATAGCGTGAACTAGACCGGAAGGTATCAGAGCACTTTACATGGGCACCAGTTGCGTTACAGATGGACACATTCATTTTTTTTTGTTAGGCACGGGGAGATGAAGTGATTTGCCCAGAACCACAGGATGTTGAGCGACCCTGTCGAGACTCGAATCTGGCCCCCCAGCTCTGAGGTAGACCGCCCTAGCTATTAGGCCACATCCTCTCCCAAGAATGGAAGGGCAATTCAGTGCCTCTGCTGCTTTACCCTCAACAGCCATTAACAAGCAAACTTTCTCCAAGGGACAGCCCAAAGGATTAGAATTATCACCCTGAGGGGGATGTTTCAATGCCACTGGCATTTTAAAGAGCCAAGTAAAACATAGCATCACTAGGATAATGGAAGAACTGGATATTATCCACCTCAGTGAATCAGAAGTCCAAACTCAGCATCTTAAGTGTTCCTCCATGTGTGCTATCCATAAACAGGGTCAATACGAGGCTCCTCATCATATGTCATTCTGACCTCATCCCTAGCACTCATAGGATTTCTTCACTTTTTGAGTTGGGGTGATGCCGAAAACAGCTCCGGATGGAAAATCAAAAGCAGCATCTTTGTCAGGCGAGCCAGCTTTTGGCCTGTAAAGTGCCAGGGTCAGGTGGCATCAGGCCTGGAGCTGCAGGGCCCACAGGGACTTGTCCACGCTTGGGAGCCGGAAGGGCCACAGAGGGATGAGGGGCAGCATGGCCTTACAAAAGGCCACAACCAGCCTGTGATTCATCGGTGGACTGAACCAAAAAATCTTGATGAAACTTTTTTTAACGACAGGACTAAGCGCCAAGGAAGAAGCTGTCAACAGAAAAAAGTATTGGCGACTCTCTGAACGTTTGAGAGTGAGACCTCCTTTGGAAGGATTCCTTGAAAGGTCACTCCAAGTGACCGTTTTTTGGTCTCTGGATAAGGTGGGGCATGAACCACAGAGCCACCCTCTCCCCGATTGCCTTCGCATGCAATGATACATGAATCACATGACAAGGGATTATGATCCAGCCCCTGGTCAGTCTGACATCAGTTAGCAATTTCGTCACCAGGGTTTAAATCCTGACACACTGGGAGGGACACTTGACCTAGACTGCTAGTTAAGTATCACTGTAAATTTATGAAATTCAGTAAAAAACAAAGGCGAGTTCTGGACCTGTATTAGAAAGGAAGTAAACAACTGTAACTGATGGCAGGGCATCAGATAAATAATAATAATAAATGAGTTTCTAAAGCGCCTGGTTATACTACCTAGTATGTCCCTGTGCTCCAGCTAATCTCCCATCATGAGTTGTTAACCAAGATGCACCTAAAAGCCCAAAGGAACTATATGTGAAAGAGCCAGGTTTTCAATTTTTTTCGGAAAGTCCTCTCCGATGGTTCAGACCTAAGTGACTGGGGTAGGTCATTCCAGTGTTTAGCGGCCAACCATCTGAAAGATCTTCCCCCCCATTTTTGCTCTTTCCATTACTGGTAGTATTACCCTTCCTGTCCCCGTAGATCTCAGAGCCCTGGTAGGGACAGAAGGGGTCAGTAAATTGTGTAGGTAGCCAGGACCCTTAACCCTGCAGGATGCGGTGGCTAATACACAGTGTTTAAACACAATTCTTTCCCTAACCGGGAGCCAGTGTAGGGTTGCGAGGGCGTTCTTTGATGAAGCTCTTCTGGGTAATCTTAAAACAAGGCGGGCCGCCGCATTTTGAATACATTGCAATCTTTGAATACACTTCCTATTTGCCCCCATATAGAGAGCATTTCCGTAGAGGATTGCATATATAGACAGGCGTTGATACTTTGAGTGCAGACAAAGCTGCAACTAGAGCTGTGTGGCACCATCTGTGAGCGCTGGAGAGCTACGGCTTGGAGAACAAGTTTCTGGATCCATTTGGCACCTGAGGATATTCCTAAGGCGAGGAATCTTGGAAAAGAAATATCCATCAGAACATAAAGTGCTGTTAGCTAAAAATAAAAAATAAACACTAAAGATTATGTAAATTGCCAGCAACAGAAGTACCGAGGGAGGGGAAAGTATAATGCAAAGACACACCACAGCTAATGCAAAGACACACCACAGCTAGGTTTGGAATGGTTAGCTACAAAGTAAGAGGAGAGGGCAACAGAGGCTTTCCTATGGGTTTGACACTTGACCCCAAAAGAAATAACAAGACTAAACTCTCCTGTCCTGTGTTCAATACGAAAAGCACTGACTGTTTTTGAGGTCTTTGAAAGTAATAGGTATAAACTCAATAATGAGTAATTGTCCAAGATGAATTTTATTCTCAAGTCAGGTAATATTATTGATTAAGGCCAACGCGTGTTTCACGACAACAACTCGCTTCATCAGGGCCATAGTATATATTCCATATACAGATGCTGTTATTTAGTCGCAGCACAAACAGTTGTATTATTACATTAAAGCGTGACAATGTTAATAACGAAAGAAAGGTAGTAATTCACCAAAGAAAGTGAATAAGAGAGAAAAAAGATACAAGAAATAGTTTATAAGAAATAATCTAAAAGATTGGAAAAACATACATAACATATTTTCGAAAAATTAACATAATCCAATTCGATCAATTAAAAGCAATAACCTACTAGAACACATAAGGAGAGAAAGAACATAAAAGTATGTCACATGACTAAATATCAGACATAAAACACCAATTATAGCAACAGTCAGAGACTCGAATGATTAACTTATATTTTAAACATCACTGAGACACAAAAGTTAAACTCAATGTAAAATCCTGGAACGATAGACAGAACAGCAGACTGGTCTTACAGTGTTGTTAATCGAAAAAATGGAAAAAAGAATTGAAAAATCCTTAGTGACTTATGTTTTTTATATAAGGCCTTCAGACATTGAAGGCTTCAAAAAGCACAACGTTTATTACGAAACAAACACCGTGTGTATCACCATCGCAGCCAAAGGGACAAGAGTAAATGCCACACACACCGAGACTCTCACCTGCTGTCTCCTAGTTGCTCCTTCTGCACCTCGGCGGTAAAATGCTTTCCAAATCTGTCCTGGAACAAAGACAGCTTAATGAGTCACAATGAACTGTAGATGGAAGAGGGGCATGTATTGAGACATAGAAAGTGCACTTTGGGGAACGAATGGCAGGGCACATGCAGAGATACAACACGTGGAAGGGAGGTTCCTATTTCCTCATTCCGAAGTGGTGCGGAAGGAAAATGTAAATTCATTGTAACATGACAACCTTCTGCATATTCGTGGCTTTTTCAGTCGTGTTCTGCGCGCACCAAGAAAAGAGTTCCCCAACAAACTTAAAACTAATTCTGAACCAATGGCTTTAGGGGGATTGTTGCATGGGTATTGTTTAACCCATAATATATATGGCTATTAAAGCAAGCATTTCTCTAACTACAGCATAGATTTTCATATTTCCCTCCGTCCACAACAATCAGTAGTTGCAGCCAAACGACAGCAATGCATCACACTTTTGGGTCTTTTTCATTAGCTACCTCAGCAAATCACCCAGATATCAAAAACGTTAGTTAAAAGTGATATTGATAAAATACTTTGAAATAAAAAGGAAAACAAAAATGATATTTACTGTGCTGAATTCTTTTACAAATGCATGCACACTAACAAGATGAGGTGTTTGTGCTATTTGACTACCCACACTACATATGTCCACATGTGTAGGCTATGTCTCTGAAGCTCGTTTTCTCTGTTTCTTCTTTTGTTCAATAAAAAAATCAACAACAAAAAAATGCATACACACGGCAAAGGATTTTTCCATTTCTAACATGTAAATGTTTCCTAAACTCAGCAAGGGACAGTCAATAACAACATTCCCAACAGTTTTGTTTGACCTACTAGGCAGTCTTTGTTTGAGTCACCCAGATCTCCACTCTTAACCAAGTTACCTCACTGCATTCTCCTTCTCCCTATTCTCAGCATTGCTCAGATACGAACACAGCAAAATGTGCATATGTCTAGCGTACGTTCACCACTTGGCCACTTGGAGCATCGTGGTGCTGAATAACAGATGTTTAATGTCACCTAATTAAAGGGCAATCATTGTATGGACCTCAGAAGGATGGAAGCCGGAGTGAACCTTCCAGGATGTGAGCCTGTGACCATGAAGTCCCAACAGATAACCCTTCAGGCGGCAAGCATTGTCAGTGGGCACTGCTTCTATTGAGGAGGCAGGAATGGTGGCATTTGGCATTGCCACATACTCCATCTGTTGGCTCAGCCAGACTGCAGCAGGCTCTCAAGGGCTGAAGTGACTCCAGCTCCTGTCCACTCTCTTCTGAGTGGGTCCTCCAGTGGATGTATGGGCTCTAGTTCATCATCAAACCATACACACCCTCAAAAGTACTCCTCTTTCCTAACCTACTGGCGGCACTGTGGAAATACCACAAGAGAAGGGTCCATAACCAGTCTAACCTCAGATGGTCACTAAGTGCCTCTGCCCTTTTGAATTGGTGAGTGCAGTATCAGAATCAGGCATGCTTCTGACTTCTCGAAGTTCTGAAAGATTCAAATATTTAAAAAAAATTGGAGAAAGGAGAAGAAACATGTCATCCCCTGATTCTCTGGATACATAACTTTAAATGTGTGTAATGCTGTGCTTTCTACTGTGGTTCACGAGCTAATTGTGCCACTCTCTATCAATCAAAAAGGAGAATTGAGTAAGACTAAATTCAGCTCCCATTCTGGCTCCTCTCAGAACCCTTTTCTAAGTGTATTCTCTATGAGGGTATCTACTTTAGGGAGATGCAGTGCTACCAGAGTGACTATCAAACACACAAAAGGTGATGGGAAGATGGACTTGGAAGCCGCCTGAGTAATTTCCAGTGGCTGAGATTAATTCAATATTCCATCCATCACTTTTTTGTATACTTTAGAGTGACTGTGTCAGTAAGGTACCACCTTCACAGATTGTGTTGCTCACAAAAGTGCGTTTGTGACCTTGTGCCCAATGCTTTCCTAGAGAATACATTGTTAGCACTATAACTCATCACCCTTTTAATTATGAAATGAAGGATTTCAGGACTGATCCAATGATCCTGCTTTCAAGATTTTGTTGTCTAGCATCTGCCTCGGACCACATACCCTGGAAGGAAGGTAAATCAATCCGGTCCTTCAACGGAACCAGTGAGGTCAACCTTCAACTCCAATAGGTGGTCCTCAAATAAAGACCAAGATGTTCATCCTGAGAGTTCACTGCTGCAGAAAAATTACCATCTTGTTGTCCCAGAGCCCCAAGCTCTTGAGCCAGTTGAAACACGGAGGCCCTTGCGGTATTCTGAGGTGTAAGCAAACCACAAAAAGATAGGCATGCTACCAGCAGGACAAAAAGGATTTAGTAATTCTTATTTAATTAAATTAACTAATTTATCAAAATTCAGTCTTGGTGTGGAAGAACTGAAGTCTTCTCTCAAAGGAAACATTTATGTGTTGATGCTATAAAAGAGACTTCCTTTAGTTCCATGTAACTAACTGAAAAGTGTTTCTTCCAGTTGATGCATAACCGAAGAATTGAATAACTCAATTGTTTTCTGAAAAGACTCTTCAGCTAACTGTCTTCCTTTGACTTACATGAGCCACCCATGAAGGTAAGGCTGTACTTGGATTTCTCATCTTTCAAGACTAGTTGAGGTACAATCACTCACCAACGCCTACACTTCAACCATCTCCAACATCTTGGAGAATATTGCTCCACTCCAACAAAAAAATGCCTCAACAAAAATATCCAAACCTTGGTATAACAAAAACTTAAACTCAGAACGCCACAACCTTAGGGCATTTGAACGGTCATGGCGAGTCAATCCCTCCTCGGACCAACTAAAACTCCTTAGAGATGCCAGGAGCTGATACAACAAACAAATCAAGAGTGCTAAGGCGACTTACTTCAGACACCAACTGGATCAAGCAGCAAACCACCCCAAGAAACTCTTCGAATTGGTCAAACAACAATCAGCCATAGGGTCTAACCAATCTGATCCTGGTGGCAACCCACCCTCTAACGATGCTCTTGCCGCCTCCTCCACGGAGAAATCAAGAATCATCTCCATTGACCTTGCCTCCAAGAAGGCTCTACTACTTTCTTCCATTGCTGCCTCGCCCATTGTCTCCTCTGGAAGGTGTAAATCGACCTCCACGAATTTCAAGAACAATGCTTCATGGGGCAGCTTTACCACATTTAGTGAATATGATATCTATCAACCCTTCCAACCACTTCAGCGACCCGCTGCCCCCCTCAATCTCCAAAGAAATCAAGAATGCACTGATCCCCACTTGGACTAGGATTGTTAATGCTTCCCTAGATCAAGGCATGATCCCAGAATGCCTAAAAGCAGCTCAGGTAACACCCATACTAAAAAAAACTAACACTGACAAATCTGATCTCAATAACTTACGCCCCATTTCCAACATCCCCACTTTAGCGAAACTACTAGAAAATGTGTGCAATCCCAACTCTGTGCCCACATAGAGAATTACCAACTCCTACACCAGCATCAATTGGGCTTTAGGAAGTGGCACAGCACTGAATCGGCTCTCACTCAAGTTTTTGATGACATTTTAATTATGCTCGACCAAAATGAATCCTGCCTCCTGATCCTCCTCGACCATTCCCCCGCATTTGACACGGTTAATCATGACAATCTCCTATCCATCCTGCAAAATAGAATGGGTTTTTCTGATCAGGTGTTACAATGGTTCTCATCCTTCCTTCATCACAGAACTCAAAGTGTCAAGGCAAACCACTCTCTCTCCCAGCCCTCTCCCGTACTCATGGGGGTCCCCCAAGGAACCGCTCTATCTCCTATCCTCTTCAATCTTTTCTTGGAACCTCTTGCACGCTCTCTAAATTCCATGAACATTCTCGTCCACATGTATGCGGACGACACACAATTATATCTGAAAACCTCATCCTCGGAAAACATAATTTCCCTCAATACTACCCTAATGTTTACTCAAAACTGGTTAACAGAGAATCACCTACTGCTCAACACCACTAAAACGGAATTCCTGCTCATCTCCCCTCCGAATCTCATCCCAGAGTTAGACTTCTGGCTGACTCACCTCACTGCCTTCAACTGTACGCCTCTCATCGTTGCCGCAGCCAAGTCTCTCGGTATCACTATGGACAAGCACCTGAACATGAAAGGTCATATCAGCAATGTATGCAAGGGAGCTAACCACTTGATGAGATCTTTCAGAAATATTAAACCTTTCCTTCCTCTAAAGGACTTCAAGCAAGTGGTCCAAGCGCTGTTCTTGCCGAGGTTAGATTATGGCAGTGCTATCCTTTGTGGCCTTCCCAAATATGCTCTGGCTCCACTAAGGGCTGCACTTAACTCAGCTGCTAGACTGGTTACTGATACCAAACGAAAAGATCATATATCCCCAGTCCTAAAATCCCTCAATTGGTTGCCCCTCGAAGCACAAATTCAATTAAAGATTGCTGTTCTTACACACAAAGCCCTTCACCTTAATACTCCTACATACCTTACGCAAAAACTTAAACTATCCTGTGGTGCAAGAGCTTCAAGAAGTGCCTCTACCCTCCTCCTGAAACCACTCATCTTTAAGAAAAATAGAAGTTGTCACCGAGTTTTCTCCGGAGCTGCCCCCAAGATTTGGAACTCCCTCCCACCGGACGTTCGTAGAATCTCCCCCTTGTCGGCGTTCAAAGTGGAAGCCAAAAGATTCCTAATGAACAAATTCATACCCTAGTAAGGTTAGACACTCGGGCCCACTGTCCTTGCACCTGCTGACTTTGTTCTTCTGTTTGATTCAGCTCCCCCTTGTACACTGTGTTTCACCCCTGCTGCCAGCCTACACCTGTTTTATTGTATTACCTTCCTAGTTGTTGTTGTTTTTTTTTTTTATAGACATTGCTTTTGGCCTTTCTCCCTCATATTGTAAAGCGCTATGTTATCGCTCGGGATCTTGTTCGCGCTATATAAAACTTTATAAATAAATAAATAGCAGCAGGCACCATTTAATACTGGATGAAAACACAGAAAGACAAAGACACCGTTTTCTGCAGTGACTATACTGATCCTCAAAAATAAATCTTACACAACTGTGTAGCCTTCTGACTGAATAGTGAAAATGGACATCAGCAAGTCAAGAGCGCATACAAAGATTCCTTGCAGACCCGCAACGCCCAAAAACCGAGGAGTCTGCATCTCAAATTTCTTTGTGAGTAGACTGATGTAGAAGACTCCCAAATCTTGAATTTACTGCATGATTATCAGGCAGTACACTAAACACAACCACATGGTGTCCTTTGTGAGGGACCCGTTGCACTGTACTTTTTTTCAAAACAATGTTCATTTCTTTCTGAAGTATGTTATGTTATGTTAAATGGATATTTGTAAAGCGCACAGCTACTCAATCGAGTGTCCCGGCGCCAAGGTGTGATAACGACAATCAGCTGTGTGCCATGTCAACCAGGTTGAAGATTATTGCTGGAATAACAAGGTTTTCAATGACTTCCTAAACGCGAGCAGGTCCTGCGTCGGTCTTAGTTCCAGTGGCAGAGTGTTCCACAGTTGAGCTGCTTGTACCTGAAAGGAGCGTCCCCCTATCCACGCTCGGTGGTATTTGGGGGTGCGTGCCAACTGAAGCGTTGAGGACCTTAATGCACGGAGAGGGCAGTAGAACTGAATTCTCTTCCTGGTGTACCCAGCACCTATGTCGTGGAGAGCCTTAAAAGCCAGGACCATCGCCTTAAAATGGATCCTCTTGCAGACTGCTAGCCAATGTAGGAATCTCAGCTGTGTGGACATCCGTGCTCTGGGGCTAAGCATGAGTATTGCTCTGGCTGCTGCCTTCTGAGCCACCTGCTGCCTTGCAAATAGATACTCCGGCAACCCTAGGTACAGTACATTTACATAGTCCAACCTGGAGACTATCAGTGCTTGGACTACCGTTTTCCTGTGAGTAACAGGCAGGAGAGGTAGGAACTGAAGTAGAAGGAGTGCCTGTGATTGCAGCTCATTATTAGAGTAGTATTTTGTGATTCAAAAAGAAATTCAGATTCTTTTGAAACACCTAAGGTATGAGGCACCATATCGCACCTGTTGACGGTCTTATATCTGAGAAGATGTTACACTACAGTTGTTGACAAACAGGTGAGACATTGTAGGTTCAGCAGCCTCAAAGATAGTGAGCTCAAGCTGCTAGTTTAGTTTAGTAAGCTACATAAAGTAATTTCGTAAAATGTGCTTTCGAATCAAAGGAAATTTATATGGGTGGAGGAGTCATTCATTGTATAGGTGAGATACGCCTTTGTTTTCAGCTCTGGTTCATTATCGAACAATACACAGCATCAAGTTTTCATGTGTTTCTCCTCCTTATCCTACTTGCGACCTTGTGGAGATTCCACTACAGAAGGGTCCACAAGCCACTACGTACTCTAATAGTGACTACTAGGTGTACCTGCCATTTTGAAGTAGAGTGCACAGTATCAGAATAAGTGGTGCTTCTGACTTCTCAAACCTATGGAAGAAAAGCTTCACTGCTGCAATTTGGAGTGACACGATAAGTTCTGCTCTCTGTAAAACTGACAATTCAAATCATCAAGCAGAGGGTGTGATATCAGGAACTAGGTCTTCCGCATACAATCATGACATGCGGTCAGGGCACAAGTCCTAAAAAAAGAAGTGGGGGGACTAACCATGTTAGGCAGTATGCAAGTGAAATCATGAAGTGTGCTATCACAGTGCCTGATGTCACAACGCTTGACATTGCATGTGACATCACTGGAAGTGACATCACAAGAAGTGACATCAGATATTAACACCTCACACATATGTTTATCAGGTATATCAAGAGTACATTTAAGCACATTATGAGATTTAACAAATGAGATTTGGCATTGGGTTGTGCCAAAAAAGAGGTGTAATGCCGACGCAAAATCTGGGCCTCAACTAATACATTTATGTTTTTTAAACCCTGCCACAAAGAAATTGGCAACAAGGAGAAGCATGGCATTTAATCGGATATGCCTAATTGGTTGCAAAGTCTACATTTTAAAATATTTGATTGGGTTAAGGCATCTGATGTATAGTAATAATGGTGAGATAACACTGGAGTTTAATGCATTTATTGGAGAGATCTGTGTTTTGGGAAGTTCCAGATTTGAATCTAAGTAGTATAAGGTTAATGTGTCTCCTGCAAAGCACATCACATAACATGCAGAGGACAGATTTGTATTTTATGTAGATAGTAAAGTGGGTTACAGCTTTTAACACAGAGATCCTTTTGATACCTGCAGTTCATACATTGTAATCTTTGTAAAATATCACAATGATCTATGAAGGACATGTGACACCTACACCTTGTAACCCTGTCTCATGTACATTGATTTACACATGTACATGACTTATTGTCAATGTATATTGTGTGTGTTATGTAAAGAGCTTTGACACTCTGCATTGGTTGCTTAGCGCTATAAAAGAAATACAGTAGTGCTATTGTAATTGATATTTGTGTAAAAACTGGGACAGACCAACACAACTGGAATTTTTTTTTTTTAAATGTCTTTTTATTGCTTTATACAAAAGAAAAACAAATCGATACAGCATAAGAGACAGTCGGCAAAGTACGGTCATAGTGTGATAACAGTGGTGACAATAGCAAAATAATATACACTACAGAAATGATGACAGTTTATCCCTTGAGTTGGGTCAGGGGGATAGTGATTCCTCCTCTGAGGAATGTACCGGGGCCACACAGATCCCTCCCCTATATGCGTTCCACCCAGACCACACTGCGGACCACTTTCTAGGGCATCCTCGTGCCAAATATACAGTCTTTCCTCTGAACATGCACCAGTCCAGACTTCTCCCCCAGGAGGCCAAGGTAGGCGGAGCCGCCGCTCCCCATTGCCGGGCTATATGTCGTTTGGCCACCATCGTCCCCAATGTAGCCCAGGTCCTTTCCATAGTTGTTAAATCAGTGGGACCCCACATGTTTAAGGGACATCGCTTAGCCTCCGGACGAATGGTCTTATGCAGCACCTCCTCCATTACCTCATGTATCTCTCGCCAATACTGTTGTATCTTGTATTCCCAAATTATGTGGATGAAGGTACCTGTGTGCCCACAACGGCGCCTGCAATCGCTCCCCTCACCCCTCCCCATATGAACTAGCTGTGGCCCAGTGACATATGTTCGGTGGAGTATCAAGAGCTGGACCAATCGCAGACGTGCCGGGATGGCGACCTCCCTGGGTGAGGCAACCGCTTCCCGCCACTCCTCGTCATCAAATTCTAAACCATCTCTCTCCCAACACTATCGCAGGTGCCCTAGAGGATCGGGGGTATTGTTAATCAATTTCTTGTATGTGAGGGAGATCGCTTTTTGGGGTAGATAGCCGTCCAGCAAACGATCCTCCAGTGGCGATGATTCTGGGGGGGTTGTGCCTTTCTGTAGGGCAGTGGCGATGGCATGTCTAATCTGCGTGTATCGGAATAATTCTGTGGTGGAGAGTTCATACTGTTGTTTAAGCGTGGCAAAGGGGAACACAGCGCACTTAATCCAGAGATCACCCAGGTGGGATATGCCGATCAAATTCCACTTATCAAAGCCCTTCGTGGACCAGAGGCTACCCAACAGTTCAGAGTCCCAATGCCAAATAGCGACGGAGTGTTTGGTGGGGCACGTGATGGAGAGTCCCCGGGGGTTGGAATATAAGGCTCTGATAAAATTCCCCCAGGGCAGTATCCACCTGTCCATCATAAAAGCTGGGTCATCCGGTTGGCGATACGTACATTGATTAATTTGCGCTAGGTGGGACGCCCAATAATACCAACGAATGTCGGGGAGACTAATGCCTTCGTCGTACCAGTTAAGGACCAATTTGTTAAGCACTATCCTGGGCCTCCCTTCCCATAACAGTTCTCTTTGCAACCCCTCTATTTCCCTAAAATATCTTGCTGGGACTGGATCTGGATAATTGAGTAGAGCGTATAGTAGCCGGGGCAGTGACATCATTTTAAATAGTGCCGCTCTGCCCAACAGCGAGAGCGGTAAGGCCTTCCAACAGGACACATCCCTCCTAAGGCGCTGCAGGGGCGGGACCAGGTTACGTTCATACCCGAGTTTAGGGTCAGCGGTAATAAAGACCCCTAGAAAGCCGAAGCCATCCCTCACTGTCTGCATTGGGCAATCCTGCGGCAAGGGGGGGGGGGGGAGGGGGGGGGGGGACTTGCTCCAATTGATTGTATAGCCAGAGTACTTGCCACATATTGTGAAGATATCCAGCACACATATTAGAGATTTTTTTGGGGGGGTTAAATAGAGGAGAACGTCGTCCGCATAGAGCGAGATTCGGTCCTCCCAGCTGGCTGACCACAGCATTCCACGAATCATTGGGTCCGCGCGGATCCAGGCCGCCAATGGCGCGAGGGCAAAGAGCAGGGGGGACAGGGGGCACCCCGGTCTGGTCCCGCGGTGCAGCTGAAAAGGGTTTGATCGCTTATTATTAACTATCACCTGAGCCATGGGTGCCGAATAAAGAAGTCTAATCCATGACATGAAGACCGGTCCAAACCCCATTTTGGCAAGAACTGCTAGTATGTATGACCACTCCATGTTATCAAAGGCCACAGAGGCGTCTAGCGACACTATCACCGCAGGCTCGTCGACAGTGTCTACTCTCCCCAACACTCCGTGGACCCTGCGCAGATTGAGGGCTGTGTTGCGGTGGGGCATGAAGCCAGACTAATCTGGGTGAACCAAAGTTGTTATCACCCGAGAAAGCCGTGTGGCGAGGAGTTTGGCAAGAATCTTGGGTTCTGCGTTCAAGAGGGAGATCGGTCTGTAGGAGGTGCATTTATTTCTGGGTTTCCCTTCCTTGGGGAGGACGACAAGGGATTCAAGCCTCTGATCCGGGGGAAGAACACCCACATGTCTGCTCTCCTCAAACATGGATCGGAGAAACGGGGCGAGGCCATCGGGACGCAGCTTATACAGCTTGATGGGCAGGCCATTGGGTCCAAGTGCCTTCCCCCGGTCGTAGACTCCGAATGGCTTGGGCTATTTCGTCATTGGTTATGTCGCTATCAAGGAATTTAGTGTCTCCCTCAGAGAGAGTGGGTAAACGGATATCACAAAGGAGGCCCAAAGAATCCTCTTCAAGGAAAGGGGAAGTAGATTGGTAAATTTTGTCATAGTGTGCAGTAAGTTCACGGACGGGATCAGTGTAGACCCCACCCTGTTCATCGGCCAGTTCAGGGACCATCCTGTTGGCCAGTTCCTTCCTATCCAGCCAGGCAAGGAGTTTCCCAGCCCTGTCACCCCACTCATACATCCTCCCAGCTCTCTCACTCCCCCAACTCTTGGCCCTGTCAGTGGCAATGCTCTTATATTCGTCCCTCACAACTGACATTCTTACAGTGTATGCATCTCTTATATACAGGGACTGAACAAAGGCAAAAGCATGCCTCTCTTAAGTACCTCTGAAGCGAGAACAAGCTGTGTGCCTTTGTATCCCCTCCGTGGCATTTACATGTACGTTTTAGGTTCCAGGCAGCCCCCAGGCAGGATATTCAAACAAAAGGAGGCCGGAAGGTCCCTTAACTTCAGCCCAGCTGGAGGTGAAAAAAACTCCCTCGCTACCTGCACATTGCTGCTGGGAATGAAGAGCAGACAACATAGAGGCGCTGCTGAACGTGTACCGGTGTCTGAAAAATTCACCAGGACAAATTCAGCATATTTCTGTGGGGCCCAACTTCTTTGCAGGGTGGACGGAGTCCACCCTGTGAAAACAGTGGGTGGGCGCGGTGTACCTGCGTGTGGCCTTCCCATTTCCCCCTTTCCACTGGATCAATGGGAGCTAAGTTGTCAAACATCAGTTAAGGTGTTTAATGGACTGCGATGGGGTTTTGGATGTCTAAAATGTGTTTCTATATATTGTCTGAGCCCCAATGAAAGATGTACATGGAGGACATTGTCAACTTTGAGAGTGCCTTCGTCAAAGACATGCACCTTGAGGGTGAATAGCTGAATGCAAAGTGTCTCAATGAACATGCTCGCCAAGAAACATTGCTCTCAAGAGGTCGTGCAAGCACTATCCACAGATGTAGCCAAAACGTACATGTGAAGTACCCAGAGTCCGACAAAAGTCCTCAGGGGCTGCTGTCGTCAAAAGTTGGAGACTCCATGCTGGAATGTCTTAGGAGAGAACTAAAAAACTTCCATGTGCCAGCAAGATAATAGCAGAGAGACTTTTAGAAGTGACATACTAGCGGCCAGGACATAAACTTACTGTACTGCACTTAAAAGTCTTCTGGTCTCTTGGACCGGCATACGCGCACGGCGGTCCTGTGCTATGCACAACGTCTCCACATAGCTATCCTCATGCTTCAAGAAACGCACCTCCTAGGTAATTGTTGCCCCTTCCTGGCTCGCTATGACAGAGTATGGCACTCTGGTTTCTCCAGGGGCTCCGTTGGGGTGGCTATCCTCTTGAGACGCACGCTGCCCTTTGTCCTCTCCCAGGTGACCCACGACCCTCAAGGCTCGTTTGTGACAGTTTGTGGCTCACTGGCTGGTTACCCCCTCAATCACATGTCTGTATATGCCCCCCCCCCTCGATACTTACACCCACACTTGCACGTACCACTGCCTTGATAAACACTATGCCTCTAGGCACCACGGTTGTTGGAGGCGATTTTAATGCAGTTTCCTCTCTGGCCCTTGACACAACAGGTCCTCCCTCTGTCTCCCGAGCGGCGCAACCGAAACAGCTAAAGAACTGGTCCGAGTCTCTGGGCCTCTGCGATGTGTGGCACCCACGCACCACTCAATTCACACACACCGCGGCGGCCCTCCATACACAGGCACGCATAGATGCGATCTCTGTCCCCGCGCCTGAATGCTCTGAGATTATAGACGTTCATATCCTGCCTAGGGGTATTTCCGATCACTCTCCAGTACTCCTTAGCACGGAGGCTCCCCCCACTTCGGCCCACCAAACGTGGAGAATGTCCGCATGGTTCCTCCAAAACAAAGAGTTCCAAAAGATGGTGGGGATGGAACTCAAGCACTACTTCCTTCATAACGAAGGCTCAGTGGCCTCCCGGGTACTCTATGGGAAGCAGGAGAGGCGACCATTCGGGGTGTCGCGAAGGGGCAGCTTAAGAATCAGAGACAGGCACAATGGCGAGAAATCACCTCGAGGGAAGCGCAGGCGCTTCGCTTCGCTTGAAACAACTACATTCTCTGTATGGCGCCGCCGCCCAGGCCCAACAGCTTGCTCACCTTCGGGAAGAAATTAGACAACTATCCCTGGACGCTGTTAAGCTCCTGAGGAGGTCGTCGGTAGCGAGTATTTATGGCTAGGGAGACAAAAACGGTACAATCCTGCACAGACTAGCCACATACCCCAGGGCGAATCACATTATCCCAGAGGTGATAGACGAGGCTGGCACAGTGCACAGCGCCTCTGTGGCGATGGCCAACACCTTCACTGCCTACTATTGGTGTTTATACACAGCTCATACCCCTGACCCATCGCTCCCTGGTCTCCTTGAGCAAGGTAAAGTACGTCTCCCTCGGCTGGAGATGGCTGCCCGGAAGGATCTGGAATGCCCCATTTCTCTGAAAGAAATCGAAGAGGCGATCTCCCTCACCTCATCGGGCAAGACCCCAGGCCCAGATGGCCTTCATCAGGAGTACTACGCGACGTACTGCTAAATCCTAGTGCCCCGTCTGGCTGCCCTATTTCCGGAAGCTGTGGGGAGAGGTTCCTTTCCGCCAAAGACGGATATCGCTACCATTGTGGTCCTCCCGAAATCCCAGCCTCCCTCCCGCCAATGCACGGACTACCTTCCCATCTCCCTCTCAATACGGAAGTTAAACTGTATGCCGCCATTCTGGCTCAGCGATTGAAGCCCCACTTAACCCTGCTGGTCCACCCAGACCAATGTGGCTTCATGCCTCAACGTGAGACCCATCATTGCCTTCGGAGGCTCTAGCTCATCGGCAATTACCTCATACTTAGCTCTCCTGGCCATAGATTTTGAAAAGGCATTTGACTCGGTGGACTGGGCATATCTGCAGGACGTGCTGGCCGAGAAGGGGTTTGGGCCTCGATTTAGGGCCCTGGTTCAGGTCCTGTACGCCCACCCGAGAGCGCGTGTGGTGGTCAACGGGATATTGTCAGAGGCCTTTCCCATTAGTAGGTGCACTAGACAGGGCTGTCCCCTCTCGCCCTGGCGATGGAGCCTTTGGCTTCCCTAGTGCAGGCTGAGGATCGAATTCGTGGCTGGGAGTGGCCCAATGCAGAAACGGACAAGATCGCTTTATATGCGGATGACGTCTTGATTTTTCTGGCTGAACCAGTTTCCTCAGGCCATACTGCCTCCAGATCTTACAGTCCTTCGGGCAGGCCTCTGGTCTTCGGTTGAACTCTGGGTAATCAGTTTTGGTCCCACTGCACCTCTCTAGGGATTGCTACGATTGGCAATCCACCATACCGCTTCGGCGACAATCCATTAAATACTTAGGGATATGGATCACCCTTCTGTCCGAACTGGGTTGGTCCCTCATTGTCGCTCCATTGGTTAAAAAGGCCAAAGAGGATCTCCATAAATGGAAGCCGCTGCCCCTAAACCCCCTGGGGAGGGTTGCTCTGTTTAAAATGATGCTCCTTCCCAGATTTCTTTACGTCCTTCAAAATACCCCCTTCTGTTTTCCCAGGACCTGGTTCCAGGTAACTGGACAGTCTAGCTACCGGGTTTCTCTGGAACGGGGGAGGGCGCGTATGGCTCTGTCAGCATGCCGGATCCCGTCCTTCGACGGGGGAATGGGGATGACGCACTTATACCTTTACTTCTTGGCGGCGCGTCTCCTGGTGGTCCACAACTGGTTCAATGGGGCTGGTCTGACCCGGCCTACCGACTCGAGCTGAATGAGCTGGGACTACCTAAAATCCAAGCTATGATGTACGGAGGGTCAATTCCATCCCAACTACCCGACGTGACACATTCGGTGTTACTGGCCTGGCACGCCTCGCTGCACCACACCGGCTGGACGCGTAGGTTGACCCAATGTACACCCCTCTGGCATGGGGATTGGCTCCAGGAGGTTAGTGGGCTGCAGGGGTTTAAATCTTGGGACCTCACTGGCATTTCACAGCTTGGGGACGTTTGGGCTAAAGGCCATATGCTTTCCTTGCAGGAACTTCAAACTGGTTATTCCTTACATTCATCCCAATTCTATAAGTACTAGCAGCTGCATCACACCCTCCAAACGCACATCACGGATGACACAAGGCTCCCCAAGTATAGCCCTACCGAGGCGCAGACAATGCTGGATGATCTAGGCAAGGGAGGCATCTCCAGTATATACCGCTCCTTAGTCAACAATACCCCCACCTCCCTGGATAAATTGAGGGACCAATGTGTGGAATGGGTAGGCCCCATCGACGAGGTGGACTGGTGCGACGCCCTCATGGCACCCAGGACAGTCACCACCTCCGCCAAACTTAAGCTGATCCAACTCTATTACTTACATGCTGCTTACCTCACTTCCCTGCGCCTCCACCAAGTGGGCTTGCGCCCGGACGCCTCATGTACGAGATGTAATCATGCCCCGGCTGATTTTTTCCATATGGTTTGGACCTGTCCCCGCCTGGAGCGATTTTGGGGGGCCATTGAGGAGGAGCTCACAGAGGTCTTGGGATGGGGGGGGTTCCCCATGATCCACATCATTTACTATTGGGGATCACAGATGGGCTGGACGGGTCCCGAAATAATAAGCTATTTTTTAATACAGCTATGATTGTGGCCAAGCGTGACATAGCGGCGGCATGGAAATGTCCTGACCCGCCTGAACTTGGGAGGTGGCGAGGGGGGGTGGACTAGTGCGCGACCCAGGAGAAAGCCCTTTACGTGGCGAGAGGGTGTATCAAAAAATTCCGAAGGGTGTGGGGAAATGGTTGGATACTGTGGAGGGTTTGGATTGACCCGCTTCCTTACTTTTGCCTGTGTATGTCTTATGGGGTATGAAACCGTGGGAAACTATGCTTATAAGAATGTAATTGCTCTACTGTCTTCCGTGCTTTTGCTGATTTGTTCTCTGTGTTGTAAAACAATACATTTGATTATCAAAAAAAAAAAAAGAGCTTGTCGTCTTTCTCTATACTGGAGAATCACCCCAGGCCCCCAGCACCCAAACAGATGGCATGCCCTCAAGGCAGCCAGAACCAATATATCAGTACTGCCAACTTCTGACACAGTGGATGGAAAGCTCAAAGGATATGTATATGGTCACAAAAAGGAAAGAGGAAATATTAGAAACCCATCCCCTATTAGAACAAGCATTGGTAAAGCAAACAGGTCTAGTCAGCCATGTCAATTCTTTTCTTTATGCAAAAGAAATAATTGATGGACGGAATGCTGGACAATGCAAACATTCACCCCCAGTCACAAGCATCTGGGTAAAATCCATCATTCTTTTGCTCACCACACCACCCCAGTTTGGACCCAGCCATATGCAAATCAGTCTTGACCCTGTTCCTTGTGGGAAACCGGTCCTAGGATGCTTGTTTCCAGTCCAGGGAGGACCTGGCCTGGCAGTTCGGGCTGGACTGTTCCCATTGGGTGCAGGGTCAAGACTGATTTGCATATGGCTGGGTCCAAACTGGAATAGCATGGTGAGCAAAGAAACAATGGATTTAGGCCCAGATCTCTGTACTGGGGTGAATGTATGACATTGTTTTGCACTCTGTCCATCAATTGTTCTTTTTGCAATTCTTTTCTTTAGCCACGTTGTACAGAAGCATAGCCATTTTGCAGCAGGTTTAAAGTTTAAAAAAGCAGTATGACGTGGCCAGTGTTAACTGTGTTAGCTCTTTTTAGGTCTCGCCTGACCCAGCGCATGCACTGGACTGGCGAGACTTTTAGTAAGGGCTTCAAAAAATGCTACCGCCGGCCTACAGCTTGCGTGCATGTGCGCGGGCGCGCGCTTATGAGCAGAGGCGCTATATGGCTTTCCTCATGTTCATTAAGCGCATCGCTAGCCGCGCTTGATCGCGATCACTTTCGCCACGCGACGGCCGCGCGCGCTCCATTCCCTATATACGCTCCCTTGTTAACTTTTTAATCGCTTGAGCTAGAAACAAAAAATTGTTGTTAAAATTTCCAGATTATGCAGCAAATGATAGATTATGTGGCCATAATCTATGCGGAAAATGCCGTGGCTGCACAATCACATAATTCCTGTGGCTCTGAGTGGGATTGTGTATCAGCCGCACAGTACTAAATTATTGAGTTTTGAAAATCCACTTGCATATCTGATTACCCCACAATACCGACCTGCACTGATTTAGCAAGGTAAATAGATGTGTAGTAATTCTAGACTTCCGTAAGTATCCTTAATTTGAGAATACAGCGGCAGTTGTTACTTTGAAGTCGATATGTGCAGATCGATACTTTTCCACCGATATTTTGACATACAACTATTCCACTGAATCACTGTAAATGTCTACTGAGAGATAATCGTTTTACTTCACACTAGAACAATACAGAATTGGCGACACCCTAAATGCCCGGCAAAATATCCAGAAACACAATGCAATGCGTGCAGAAGTGTTAATGACAATTCACACCTGCCTGGCAACAAACGAAGTGCACCGGGATGAACAATACCCACACACAGCTCTGTGGTGTTGAGCACACAGAGCGATGCTGCAGATTAAGGTAACCAGCATCAGAGGCAGCATTGCCAGCCGACGGCTTAGCCAATAGGTCTCGCTTTTGGGACCTTATAAGTATTTAGTTAAGCAGTCCAATATCCTTGGTGCAATAACATTAACTGTTGCATGGTTAAACACTTATAAGGCCCCAAAGGCGAGACCTATTGGCTATGCCAATGCTTGTTTTGTTTTTTTAAAGGACAAGCAGTGCTATCAGGCTCCGGCTGCCACTTAAGAGGTAGAGAGAGAGAGAGGTGTGGAGAGAGAGAGAGAGAGAGAGAGAGAGGTGTGTAGAGAGAGATGTGTAGAGAGAGAGAGAGAGAGAGAGAGAGAGAGAGAGGCATGTACAGACAGGTGGGTAGAGAGAGAGGGGTAGAGAGAGAGGGGTGGAGAGAGGGGTGTAGAGAGAGATAGAGAGGTAGCGAAACAGAGGTAGAGAGAGCGGTAGAGGTAGAGAGGTAGAGCGAGAGGGGTAGAGAGGTAGAGAGAAGTAGAGCGGTAGAGAGGGAGAGGTAAAGAGGTTGAGGAAGAGAGGTAGAGCGGTAGAGAGAGAGAGAGGTAGAGACGTAGAGACGTAGAGATAGAGGTAGAGAGAGAGAGGTAGAGGTAGAGAGAGAGAGGTAGAGGTAGAGAGAGAGAGGTAGAGAGAGAGAGATAGAGAGGTACAGTGAGGTAGAGGTAGAGCGGGAGAGCGCTGCGTAGGCGAGACCTAAAAACGGGGTGAGAGGTCAGGACGAGGAAAGTGAGAATCTTTCAGCTTTTTTTCCAGGGACACCATGTTGCTTCGAAACTGGCCCGTCTCTCTTTACAAATGCAAGTTGGTGTATTTTCAGCTAGAGTGGAGGGGCATAGGCTGGAGTAGTGTAAGTGGAGTGGCAAAGAGTGTAGCAGATTGGAGTGACGTGAAGTGCCACAGAGTGGAGTACAGTGCTGTGAGTAGAGTGCTGCATGTTGTGGAGGTAGAGTGGAGTAGCGTAGGATGGAGTGGCATGGAGTGATGTGGAGTGGAGAAGAGTGATGTGGAATGGAGAAGTGGCAAATGGTGTAGAGTGGAGTAGTGTACAGGGGATAAAAGTGTCTTGGAGTGGCGTAGGGTAGAGTGGAGGGAGTAGACAACGCATGCCATAACAATGCGGTCATTACAACGATGGTGTTGTTATTTCGCATACCGTTACAACGCGTGTCGTAACAACGACTTGCGTTGAGGGGCAGAAGGTGTTGGATATAAAATCCAACACCTTCCCTAGTGCCCGCACAGACTGGAGTTGGAATAGTAATTTATACTATTCCAACATCCAGCGCCCCCTAACGCAAGTCATTGCTACGACTTGCGTTGCAACGGTATGTGAAATAACAATGCGGTTGTTGTAACAACCGCGTTGTTGTGGTATGCGTGGTAAACACATTTCGAAAAAAGAACACATATTCATCATAGAGTTGATTAGTGTCAGAGTGGAGGGTGTAGAGTGTTGTGGCGTAGAATAGAGTTTCGTGGAGTGAAGTTTCGTAGAGTAGTGTTCTAGAGTGGAGTGGCACTGAGAGGAGGAAAGTGTTGTAGAGTGGCATAGAGTGGAGTAAAGAGGTGTGGAGTGTCATGAGTGGAATTTTGTAAAGTGGCGTAGTCAGAAGTGTTGTAGAGTGTCAGAGTGCAGAAGTGTGTAGTGGAGTGGGTTAGAATGGATTAGAGTGGCATAAAGTGGAGTGGCACAGTGTGGAGTAAAGTAGCGTGGAGTAAAGTGGCATGGAGTGCTGTGCCGTAGAGCGGAGCCGAGTGGAGTGTCGTGGTGTAGAGTGAAGTAGAGTGGCATAGAGTGAAGTAGAGTGGCATAGTGAAGTAGAGTGGTATAGAGGGTCAGAGTAGAATAGATTGGAATAGTAAGAGTGGAGTGGCATACATTGGAGTGAAGTGGCGAAGAGTGGAGTAGAGTGTCAGAGTGAATAGGCGCAGATTTGCGTAGAGTGGAATAGAATGGAGTGACGTAGAGTGGAGTGTGCATGGTTTAGTAGTGCACTGCCATTACAGAAAACACATTTTCTATTGCAATGACACTTAATGTTGCACAGATACATAGTTTTACTGTTAAAACTATGGAAATCAACATCACCTTGTATACTGATTTGTTTTGATCATATTACATTATTTGTTTCCACCACACTTCAGAAATACAAACAAATGTGCTTCATTTGTGCTTTGTGAATTTTAATATAATCTGAAATAATTGTTCAGTTAACTTACTGGCATTTAAATTTTAATGTGTGCTATAAAAAAAATAAATGGAAGGAATATAGTAGCCAGGCCAAAAGCAGGACGCTCACCGAACTAGTCCGGGGAAAGAAGAAAGAAAAGTTACAAATAAATGGTGCTCAAGAACATGGGTTGGCTAGCAGGCAGCCCGAAATATAACCCACAACACATGGGTTTAAGTAATACAAAACAATTGTCCTGAGCACTCAGAGTTCAAGAAAAATTCATGGTCCAAAATAAAGTCAAATACAACACCAATGTCAAGACTGTAAAAGACCATACATGCAGATAACTCAAATATTTGTGCTCACCCATCGGTGTCAGTCCATAGAAGAGAAAATATAAAATACTGAGTATGTAAAAATAAAAACCTTAAATGAGGCATATTATTCTGGATCTCTTATGAGGTGTTAATTAACTTAATTCAACACATAGTATTCATGCCAAGTAGAGGGTCCTACGTAGGTAAACACAAAGATGTGCGAGATTAATGCAAATGTCACCAGTATCCCACAGGTCAAATCACCGTAAACGGTTAAAAAATGGCATAGTGCACTTAAATGCTAAATCTACTCAAGGAATTAGAGCATCATGCCAATACCATGGCACAGCGTTCATAATTAGCCTAGGTTACTATAATGGGTGTTATGTCACACAAGACAAGCCACGCAAGGATAGACGCTGTCTCCAAAGTCACGTGCAGAGCGGGCTGAACCAGACGACCCAGCTATTCTGTTCTCTGGCTTAAAAAGTAAACTTTCGCTAACTTACTGCAAGGAAGACTCACTCTCGCATTTTTAGTTACCTCCCTGCGCATTCCCAGGTGGTCAAAGGGCATTAGGTGAGATGGTGAGGCTCGCTCTGGAGAACTATTAAGATTCACAACCACAAGTGGAATCTTAAATGCAGTAGATGATGATGAAGGTGGCCATAAAAGGCCCAACAGCGCCCTCATGTGGACATTTTCGGCGATACTGTTGGGCCTTATGCACTCGTGTTGGTTTGATTTCTGCTCGTAACAGCCAAGCCACGAAAGTGAAAGTGATCGGACGGACGCAGAGGGGAAAGCACAGGAAATTTAAAAAACATGCAACTTAATGACCCATGACGGAGGAGACAGATGGCGGCTGCGCGCGGGCACGCTCGCGTGAACGCAAGCGCTAGGCCAGCCAGGAGCACTTTCGAAAATTCACCTACTAAATGTCTCCGAGCAGCGCATGTGCTAGCTCAGCGAGACCTAAAAACCGTTTTCCCTATACGCGGCCAATGCTTGTTCTTAAAAACGGCCAGTATGTATTCTTGCATTAACACTGCACACAATCGTTTTACTTCACACTAGAACAATACAGAATTGGCGACACCCTAAATGCCCGGCACAATATCCAGAAACACAATGCAATGCGGATGAACAATACCCACAACACAGCTCTGTGGTGTTGAGCACAGAGAGCGCTGCTGCAGATTAAGGTAACTAGCATAAACCACCAGAGATAAACCACCCTGCAAAAATGAAGGCTGCATTTGTAAATTTAGCGCTTCTCTTCCTCCTCTTGCACGCGCTCAGTCACTGCCACAGGGACTGCCTCACGTGCAACACGCACATCTACCAGGGCGACAGCTTCAACACTCTCGTAAGTCGCGGAGCTGCGGCTCCTCCGGAAGCCATTTGAAATAAAACCCTCAAGGCGTCACTAAAGGCACTGCTCGGGGCTCCAGTGGGGATGAGTAATGGCGGCGAGCGCGTCGCATATCAAAGTGCTGGATTTTATTCAATGAACATTAACACCTGATGAAGTCCTTCTGAAAAAGATCTCGGAGTGTACAGGCTGCAGCACAGATTCATTGGTCTGTTGTCCTAGTTTATGAATAATGGGGGACAAGATGTGGCATAACGGCTAGAGTTACCGGCTTTGAAGCTGAAAGTGCAGGCTCGAGCCTCGGCCCCTGCTCAGCATCCTGTGATTCAAGGCAAATCACTTAATCTCCCCTTGTCTACCAAAAAACAAGCATTGACATAGGCAATAGGTCTCGCCTTTGAGACCTTATAAGTATTTAGTTATGCAGCACAATATCCTTGGTGCAACAACATCAACTGTTGCATGGCTAAACACTTATGAGGTCCCAAAGGCGAGACCTATTGGCTATACCAATGCTTGTTTTATGTTCATCCATGCTGCACAGCAGCAGTACTGCTGTATAACATCTAAACAAGCATTTGCAATGCAATAGGTCTCGCATTTATGAGAGTTTGAGCTAGTGGCAAATGCCTTTTATTTATGTGTTGTTTTTATAAACAGATAAATAAAACACATTGAATGATTTATGAAGATGCTCTGGTTGGTGTCTCCCTCCATAAAAACACAACAAAAGCAAGCGAGCACAGCAATAAATAAAGAAGAGAGAAACGAAGCTCCATCAATAGGAGAAGTCAAGCAGACCTATAAAACTATCTGTGGAGAAGCAGGGAGCAGGGTTACTGACTGAGAAGGACCAGGGCTGTCAAAATAAATCAGCCTGAAACAGGGTCCCACACACAGCACCGGAGAGCAGGAGTGAAAAGAAACAGATTAGGTCTTTACAGTTTCCATGCAGCACTCACACAAAGACCTACTCTAGTGGTGCCTCACGGGCTGGTCACAACAAGAATTTCTTCGCTCCTCATAGTTACCTGCAAATTCACATTGGTATAAGGTCCTGCCACAGCACCAGACGTTCCACTTCCCATCTCAGTGTGACTCACAGAAGCCAACCCTGACCGATGAACGACAGTTGGACTGTTGATATTCAAACTTGCAACCTTCAAGCCAAACAGATTTCTTCGGCAGGTGTCCAGCAACAAAGGAGAATGCAATTTGGGCACACTTGAAAATCAGGAGGGTGCAGGAGAACCAAAGACCACATTTTTGCATTTGGTATAAAAACGAATCCAACTTGTAGCTACTGGTCCCATCTGGTATATGTGCCCCTTCAGCAGACATCTAACAGGCACACACTGAGCCCTTGATGATGCCAGTAAGGTCTTGTCACTGATTAAACCTATTACCCCCAGTGTGTCACCAAATTGATGGGCTCTGGAGTAGAACTTTTACGCAAGTGCTTGAATATATGGCAAGTGAGGCACTAGAAGATGCTGTGATCTGCCTATCTCACACTTTTGTTCGAGTGAGAAAGTTGGACAAGAACTTAGAACTTAGACCTCTTGGAGCCAAAGTTATCAACTTAACAAACAGGCCACATCTCAACTTAGCTATACTGCAGCACGCCTCCACTTAACTACAGGACCGCAAATCAACTTAATCACTAGACTAGATTTTAACTATACCTAAACCCAACTTCAGCACCAGATCACACAGCACATCAGTAAAGGGGACTGATTGTTTCTGAGCGCCCCCGAGTTTTAATTACAGACGCAGCTCTAACTGCCTAAGAGGTGAACAACATACACAGGAGAAGGAAGGTTCCGGTACCTAGAGCTGGCATGTTAGGCTCCTTTCACTGAAGACATCTCGGGCACCAACAGACGGATCCCTGGGGCGGATGACTCTCTGTGCCTTTTCAAGCGGTGCGTAGAACCCTTGAGCCGACCGGCCCTGGGGCTGTGAGATCACAATGCCTCCCGGGTAACAGCAGGAAACTGACATCACTGCTCACCCAGCGTACCCTGTGACGCCAGCTGACAGGAGCCCGTCAGCCATTGTGATCGTGGCACTCTGATCTGGATAATAAAATGGCGTGTGCTATAAGTGTTTGCGGGATACTCATTTTACACCCCACAAACAGCTGAAATGCGTAGTCGGCCACACCAAACTTGAAACAAGTGTATTACACAGTAGAGATCTCTGCAACATGTGCATTAACACAACCATTACTGCTGCTGTAAATATTAACCTCCTACATGCACAGGAACTATGCCTCTCATAATTACTTTTAGCAGTATCGCTCTCAGTCCCATCTATAACACAGATTGGCCTTATCCTGGATATCAGAGAAGAAAATATCACTGACATCTAATTTTTCATTGCTGTATTTTTATTATTTCCATATGTGTTGCTTCTGTGCAGATCTGAAATTTGTTTGTAATGCCGTACAGCAGTAAAGACAGATCCCCCCTAATCGAGTAGGCAGCGTCTACACAACCGCCATACAGCTGTAGCTCTGAATTTCACTACAAGTTACGAGCACAGCGAAAAGCTACGAAGACCATTTTTTCATTTCATCTACATTTCTATACACGTATTGATGCTTTGGAGAGGGGAAACATACAGGTGCCACTTTAAAGAAAACTCGAGACAAAAGTTGAGCGCGATTACCACATGATGTAAAGAGGAACTGTGTGGGTCTGGAGAAGGCAGTGGAGGTGTCGGGGCCCAAACGAGGTAACAATAGCGGCATTTATCGCCGGGTTCTCCAGGGAGAGAGAGGGGTAGCAACCAAATAATGAAACATTAAGCATCCAGACATACACTATAATAAGTAACATTACACCTACAACAAGCCAGTACTGTTGGCTTTGTCAATGATTGTTAGTTGCATAAGATAAATAAGCAACAATTATGGTTTTGTTGCGTAGCATATTGAAAATGCTTCCATTCTGAAATGGTGAGACTGTGAAAGGACTATAATGAGTCTCTTTAAAATTACATATCAAAAGCAGTGAAGGGTGGTACTGTTGCCGAGTTAAGATGTTTTTTTTTCATACTGAGGCCGAGGGCAAAAACGAGAGCAGGATAGAGACCCATTTCAGCACCTGCTTTTTAGGTCTCGCCTGAGACAGCGCTTTAGCGCTGCTCTCGCGAGAGCTTTTGTAAATGGGGGATCTGGAAGTGCAAACGAGTGCTTCCAGGCCTCCAAATACAGTGCATGTGCGCCCGTCGGGCGCGCGCACCATTTGGCAGCCTGCGTGTACATTTCGCGGGCGCTTTGATGTACTGCGAACATCAAAGCGCCCGGCGAAATGTTCACGCCATTTGCCACCCCTTCCCTTATCCCACTTCAAAAGGCACAGCACACCACCCCCAGTTCCGGCCCAGTACAGAATCTCCTCATCCGGCCAGACAGCACAGACTACCGACCCCTGTAGCTCCGGCGGGCTCATTAACACATTAACATAAACCCAGACAAACAGACATGCACCCCCGGAGCTTGGGCACAGCGCGACAGCCGCGAGGTTCCGCACAGCCTGACAACCAAGTACAGCCCTTCTGCGACCTTCACGGTCCGTGGCCTGGTGCTGTACCAAGCCCAAAGAGGGAAAAGGCCACTTACGCAAGCTCTGACCACATTCAAACGCAGCGTTGGCCGCAGATAAGGCGGTCCAGCGGCTCCCATCTGACCGCAACAAAACCACACCATATTAACAAGAACCAACCAAGCCTATTCTTCCAACGAACCAACTTAAGCCATCCCCCAACTAAACTCTGCCAACTCCCCATATTCTACAAAACCAACCTCGCATCCGCCTCGGAAAGAAAAAAACAACCGACGAGCCCTCCAGCCAAATGTAACCCTCGCCTACACCCCCTCTCGACAGAACCTAACCACCTACCCCCTGCTCCACCAAAACCAACCTCAAACTATGCCATTCCCCATGCTCCGACCACAGTAAAGTCTCACCCGTTCCAATAAAACAACCCCTCCCAACACACAGGCTAATCTCGACAAAAACACATCCAACTCACCTCTCCGTAAACACAACTTTGGCCTCCCCCCTCCCCAAATTAAAACCTCGCCCCAAAACAGGAGTCTAAGAAAATCCACTCAGGCCAACGTCCCCTTGCCACAAACAAATAACCTCGAACCGCCCACCCCTTTCTCCGTCAAAACGAACCTCGGCCAACCACCTGCTTACCGACCACGTTAAATCTCCATTGCGCCCCACAGAGCAACCTCGACCAACCCCACCTTTTCATTAAACTACCAGTCTTCCACCTACTTAACTCCAAAGTCTCCCTCCCCTAGCGAGCAAACTAAATCCAACCAACAACTTTGAAAGATCAAACCCAACCGCCCCCTCTCCTACACACACCCCCCCCGTCCAATTAAAAAGCCAGCTCGAATCAGCCCCCATTCCAAAACACTAAATAGGGGCAAGGAGAAGATAAAAGGACCCCTCCAAACTAGTTCCCCACCCAAGTAGTTGTCAACAGGTAATGACCCGCCGCATACACCATTTCTCCTTGCGGGTGGACGGACGCCAAGTCCACTGCTCAAGGACAACGCCGGGTCCAAAGGCTTGGAGGCGTTTGCTTGGCAGTACTTTAACCCCTTCAGCGCTCATGACGGAACCACTCCGTCATGAGCCACGGGTGCCGTGTGCTCATGACGGAGTGGTTCCATCATGCTGCGGCCGTTGGTCGCCGCTCCTCCCACGCTGCGCTGATTCCCCGCCTGTGCGGGCCATTAGCGCAGTGGGCGGAGTCATGACGGAACCACTCCGTCATGAGCACAGCTCAACCGTGGCTCGTGACGGAGCGGTTCCGTCACGAGCACCGCGCCACCGCGCTGCCCCCAAACCCCCCCCCCCCCCCAGCGCTGCGGCGGAATTCCTGCCGCAGCCAAGGGGTTAAACAATGGCCGCACAAACACTTAAACCAGAAGAGTACTCTTGGGTCACGAGAGAGGGAGGGCCAGGGGTTAATTGCCCACAAGGGAGGGGAGAAGGACTTGATCCATCTCCGGGGGCAGAGGAATGGAGATACGCCTACCTTACACAGAGCGATGGGTCGCGAACTCACTTAAACCAGCGACCCAAAAAGTCTCACGAACCTCTACACTAAAAACCGTACTGGCATCAAGTATTTTTTTTTTTTAGTAAACTATAAGAAGTTACGTACATTTTAGCTACACGTGAACCCCTGCATATAATACGGAGAAGCACACCCTGAAAAACTACAAAATAAACGGGCGCGTAGTTTAGTACAGACAGACGCAAAAACAACACCTGAGAGCCAGTGAAAAGATTGAATCAATGAACCGTAAGGGAAAACTAAAAGACAAAATGCGTCAAAGAGTCGGTTGCTGCCGAAAACTACAGTAAGAAACCCTGCACACAGTAAAGAAAAGCAAAACTGCCCAATTAACCCCGGGATATGGAACAGGCCTGAGCAGGTAACCGAACTGCATTAAGAAACACCAGCATATGGTACAGAACTTGGCCAGCTCACAACTAATAGGCAAAACGAACCGTGGCATATGGTGCAGTCTGCTATCCAAAATAATGAAGTCCACCTTAGAGACAGAACCACAAGCTTACATAAGGCACCCCTACAACAACCACAACTATATTACGAATCACACAGCATATGGCTAAGGACTAGGCCTGCATCCACGACGACTTAATATAGTAAAACGCTCTAAACAAAAAAAAAAAACTAACAGATGGCAAGGGTGGTATCTAAAACTACCATTACTTATCAATATGAAGAATTTCCTAACTAAAGGAGACAACCATGAGACGTTAACACCTAAAATACCAAAACAAGATTGAATATGTAACAAAACAAAGGTCTGCATACCAAAATTACAACAAGCATTGGCATAGCCAATAGGTCTCGCTTTTGGGACCTTATAAGTATTTAGTTATGCAGCACAATATCCTTGGTGCAACAACATCAACTGTTGCATGGCTAAACACTTATAAGGTCCCAAAAGCGAGACCTATTGGCTATGCCAATGCTTGTTTAGAACTGCTGATGCTGAGCACCGGCAAGACCCGGCTCACTTAAAGCCCTGTGCAGGAGCAAACGCACCCATGGAGGCTCGACCTAATGAAGCGCTCAGGCCACTGACAGCACCGCACCACGGTACCACCGCATGCAGGATCACTCACTGGGCCGTAGCAGGGTAGCACGCGGAGTCGAGACCAGGCCAATGTGGTATAAGTGCAGGAGAGAAGCCAGTGATGGGAGCGCCGCATTCCCAGACTCAACTCAAGCGCGGCAGCCATTCTTAAAGTGAAAGCACGGTGTTATTTATTTCTAAAAGACTCCATGCGGTGCTTACACTTTAATGGCGAACACATCCCTTTCTTTAGACGCGGCTCGCTGTAACCTGAATACGGCGAGCAGCATCGAAAGAAAAGGGCGTGGCCACCATTAAAGTGAAAGCACCATATGGGGCGCTTTCACCCAAATTTATAAAAAAAACAAAAGGTTTCATAGCGCGGCAGCCACTAAAGTTAAAGCGGACCGCTCTGCAAACTTAAATAAAAATGCGGGGGCCGCTAAAGTTAAAGCGGAACGGCATGGCAGCATGCTGTCTTGTAGGGAAATGCAAAAAGAACTATTGATGGACAGAATGCAGAACAGTGTCATACATTCACCCCAGTACAGAGATCTGGGCCTAAATCCATTTTTTTTGCTCACCGTGCCATTCCAGTTTAGACCCAGCCATATGCAAATCAGTCTTGACCCTGTGCCCAATGGGAACAGTCCAGCCCGAACTGCCAGGCCAAGTCTTCCCTGGACTGGAAACAAGCATCCTAGGACCAGTTTCGGGGTTTCACCCCTCTTCAGCCAGGATAGCTTGATTCCAGTGCCATGGAGAGCATGGGACTCACGTATGAGCATACCCATCCCACTCGGGGTGACAAATGCAAAAAGAACTATTGGTGGACAGAATGCAGAACAATGTCATACATTCACTCCAGTACATAGATCTGGGCCTAAATCCATCGTTTTTTTGCTCACCATGCCATTCCAGTTTAGACCCAGCCATATGCAAATCAGTCTTGACCCTGTGACCAGACGTGGATCCCTTGCTCACTTTGCCACTGGATTCAAGCTAACCTGGCTGGTGACGGTTGATTAGCCAGAAACCGGTCCCAGGATCCTTGGTTTCGGTCCAGGGAAGACATGGCTTGGCAGTTCGGGCTGGACTGTTCCCATGAGGCACAGGGTCAGACTGATTTGCATATGGCCATGTCTGAACTGGGGTGGCGTAGTGAGCTAAAGAATGATGATGGATTAAACCCAGATCAGTTGACTGGGGGTGAGTGCTTGCAATGTTCAACACTCCATCCATCATCCCCTTTGGTTTTGTCTTGTAGGGAAAGCAGGTCGTGGATGGAATAGGGGGAAATCCTTAAACAAAATAGTGCTCACAGCCAAGATAAAGCAGACCATGTAGCAAGACAAGTAAAAGGTCCAGTCTTTATGGGAGGTAACAAATGCAGAAAGGCAGTACCAAGGAGGGACTAAGAAGCCTAAAAACGACTCGGACGCCAGCGTTTACGAAGGGCAATGACACAAGCCAATTAAAAATATGGACAAAGAGTGGGTGGGGATTCAAAGCCATACTTCAATACTGCATGCCTCGCATGCGCTGCCCAGGCTCAACCTACAAAACATTAACAAAGCAAATAGCGCTCGAGTAGGTGAGATCTCTTGGTCTTGCCAATGCTTTTTCTAAGTGTTTTGCATCCCTAATTTTAGGCTGACAATCCTGTATATCCTTACTGACAGCCCTGCATCCCAGGCATGCAGCCACCTCCTGTCCGGTCAGGTAGTTAACAACCTGAGGTGGACAGTAGGAGGGTAGATGTGGGTTTACTCAGGCTAAAAGTGGCACTGAAATGCAACAAATACCTGTGAGCTGCTCAGTAAAACTCGTGCTAGGGGTATGGACAGAATGGGATAAAACAATGAAAGACTGGAAAGTCCACTGGATGCAGAGGAGACATTGCGGGACTTTGGGGTAACAAGTGCTGCCCAGAGGTGGGCTTAGGAGATGAACCTAACAGGAAAGGGGGGAGAATTAGCAGAGAAGAGGAATGGCAGAGAAAAGAGTCTGTCATTGGCAGGGATGTTTGATCAGGGAGGGAGTTTACTATGGCGCAGTTGCAACAAAGATGGTGCTAGGTCAGGGCAACATTTAGGGCTTGGGAGGGAGGGGAGGGTCGGTTGATTCGTTGAGGTGTAAGTGAGTGTCTTGTTCGGACAGATGGATGGGGGAGAGTTTGGGAAGTCGGACGGGTTGGGAGTATTGGGTGTTTTTTCAGCCTGGTACAGAGTAAGACCTTTGAGAGTTAGATTAGAAAGAAAGATGGGCAGAATTCAGACAGGAGGACCTGCCACAATGCCTGGGAGGTATAACGCCTCAGATACCCACAACCGTACCTGGACCCTCACATGGAGTAATTTCAGGGTTGAGAGCATAAACCCTGCAGATGTGGCAATTGGGGGTGGGTGAGGATCGTTCTCTCAGGTTAATTGTAGCGGGGAAGTAAAGTGTGATCTCATCTCGTGGGATGGGATTGGCAAGCTACAATGCAGGAGGGTAGGGGCAAACAACAATGCAACAACTGGAGTAAAAACAATAAATACATTTAGAAAACAACTGCTATGACACGCCAGCGCTGGCTGCATTATAGTGCTTTTTTGGTATGGTGGGTAGGAGCGGGACAATCACGGACAGCAGTAGGCGAAGCAGGATGGGGCAGGAGGAGAGCAATCAACATGACAGACAGGGAGGGGCAAACAGCACGATGAACAGTGGTTGGGGGCAAGCAAAACTACAGACAGTCGGAGGAAGGCAGGAGGCGGCAAACAACACTGGATAGCCAGAGGAGGGTGAGAGGGGGAGACCAACACAACAGACATTGAGAGAAAGGCAGGAGGGGGTAAGTAACACCACAGATAATGGGAGGAAGACTGGGGGAAGAATCAATATGGACAGTGGGGGGAGAGCGAGACCGAGCAAGCAATACCACAGAGGTTTGGAGGAGAGTAGGAGGGAGCAAGCAACAACACGGACAGCGGAAGCGCAGGGGGTGCAGCAAGCAACAGGGTGGCAGAAGAAGCAAGTACATGCACTCTTATGGAGTGCATAATTCAAAAATAGGGACCCCCTGTTAAAAGAGGTTAACGGGGCAGGGAACACAATCACATATATACACATATATCCAAAACTCTCATGAACGTGCAATAGGCTCAGGGACTATTTTGTTGAAAGTATCCAATGTTTTATTTAATCAATTCATACTTTTCATAGATTATTTATCTGTGCAGAGGGAAACATCCCCCATACAAAATTTCTCACATCAATTGACCGGTATCTAGAATAATGTAAACAATGTTAAAATCATGAAAAAAAACCATAAGGAACCAATTTATTTCATTCATACACATACATATCGCTCACACAATCACCAGTCTATGGTTTCAAAAAAGGGACAGCTTTTTATCAGACATTAAGGGTCTTAATTATCACAAATGTTGCTCTAAAAGATAAATAACAGTGTTCAAAATTACAGTTCTGTTATGTCTTCATACATTGTGTAAGTTGGTACATCAAATCATTACATCTCCAACAGACTTTTCCACTTTTATTTTCTCGATTCTAATCCTTTAAGTTATTCCGTATGGAAAGTATTATTTTCTTTATAGTTTCACAAATGTGGCTTAACAAATGATCATCCATAAGTGCTTCCATAAGAAGAAAAAAGTATCTCCGAAATCGCGAGCGTTGGAAGGACAGTGGGCAAGGAAGTGTTAATTGGGCCATGCTCCAGAGGAGGGCTGAACACAAGAAGAGACAGTCAAACCAGCATGCTCAGACCAAAGAGGAGCAAGCATATGAGAGTGGCGATGCCAACCAATGGGAAACAATAGGTTGGGTCTAAGCCCTTGATAAGTGTAGTTTCCTGGTTCTAATGTGGTTCATGCTATGCTAGTGGAATTCTCCCTGAATTATGTAATATGGAATGTTGGGACTGAGAGGCTACAGTTGAGAAGGGCTGAGCATCATGCTGGCTGCTCCTGGTAGGGCTGAACTACCGGATTTGTAACTACCACAATAAATACTCTTGAAACACTACAACCAGCGTGGAGTTAATCACTACAATTTTATGGCGACGAGTTATCTCAAAGAACCAGCGTGTGTACCTTTCAAGACCTTCATTTTCAAGTGTGGAGTATCTGGGAACCTCCTGTCAAGCTTAAGCAACTCCTCTAACTACAGCTGCGCTTACTCAACTACTGGCACACCTCAGCCCCACCAGTGACCTCACATCGGTCGCCCTCTACGGGACACTGCCAGTTCCATGTTTCAATTGCAGCTCAGGTCTCTGTATGCTGTTCCTACAGCATCTGTTCAACTGCAGCTCTAATCTGTTCCTGCTGTCCCTACAGCGTCTGTTTTAACTGCAGCTCAAGTCTATACATGCTGTCTCTACAGCGTCTCAACAGGAAGGTAATTGGACTGCCTGAATTTGTGTTTCCTGCGTGGAGTGGGATTCAGTCTCACACGTTCAATTTCGTTTGGGACAAGTTTAATATTTAAACACTGAAGCTCACTTTCTACAATGTCAAACTGTCTCGACGATCTACATAATTAGTCTGCCTGAATTTGTGTCTCCCGTGCGCCCTCCTGTGCTTCTGTCCGGCACAAACCAGTTTAATTTCACGTTCACCAGGACATCAAAGGGAGTAGTGATGACTGTCAGAGTGCTCATTGTGCCACACGAGATCCGAGCTGTACAGGGATCTGTGCAATCAGTGTGTACAGGTACTGCAACTTGCGTCTATTCCAATTTTGAGAGGTGAGGCCTTTCTTTGTCCCTGATTGTTGGTGCCCCTCTGAGAGATATAGAACCTCGGTTTTACCAACCGCTGTGTTGTGTTTCAAAGTATGTCTCGTGCGCCTGAAGCAGAGCGCGCGCTTACCTCCACCTTCTCCATGGTGCTTGTGACGTCCTCCGTCTTCCCTGCGACATGCTGCTTGATGTTCCCTGCTTGCACAGACGTGCCGTGAGCCTCTCGGCACGGAGTGATATAGCGTGCCGCCATCTTGGAGTTGGCACAGGATGCTGTTTCACGCTATAATTTGCCAACCACGTACTCCTTAAATGGGGAGCACAAGATTGAAAGGCTTATCGGAGCGACGGTGACGTTACAACACGGTCGGTGACTTATTTTATTGTTTTTTGTTCAAGTGCAGCGTCGAAATGGAACTGTGGGGTGAGATTTTGTTTTTGCGCAGTTATGATTCTTCAGTATTCTCTGCCAGAGTTACGCTGCTATCTAGTGGACAAATTGGTTTGGATACTTTTCATTTCATTTACAGGATGACTTTGACCACGCACGGCATCAGTTATATTACGCGTTTTGAAAGACTGTATTTTGTTTTCAAAATGGTTTTGACCACGTTTGTCATGAGTAAGGCATGTTTTGCAACAGTGACATTGGTCCACGAGATTCAAGTATTACCACTACGGCTTCTTGATTCTAGTCTTTATACTACTGCTTTTACTTCTAGTCAACAAGGCACTCTCTGTATGCCAGCCGAGATGCATTGTATATGTTAAGTTTACAGCTTAACTTTTGTTTTCTTTACAGGTTACCTCGGGATGCACAAGTTTGTTTATGTTTATGAGATTTATAAAGCGCTCAACTACCCATGGGTGTCTCGGCGCTGAGGACAGCAGGCTTATACCATATACCGAAGGGGCTTATTGAATAAACAACCAGGTTTTTGTCATTTTCCTGAAAGTTAGTAGAGACTGGCAAGATCTGATCTTTAATGGAAGCAAGTTCCAAAGTTTAGCAGTGGCGACAATAAAACGCTTATCGCCCCATGAAGCAGTTTTGGTGCGTGGAACTCTAAAATGCAGTGGATGAGCGAAGGGCCCGAGTCGGAATATAAGTCGCTAGCTCCCTGATTAGAAACTGAGGTCCAGATTTACGGGAAGCCTTGTAAGCAATGCACAAGGCCTTGAACTTTATGCGATTCTTCACAGGGAGCCAGTGATACTTCTGAATGACGTGTGAAATTGGCTTGTATTTGGGGGTTCCTGATAGCATTCTGGCGGCTGCGTTCTGGACTGATTGTAGTTTATGAATGACCTTGTTTTGGGCATTCACAAGAAGCCCATTGCAGTAGTCAATGGTAGACATGACTAGTGTACTAATCAGAGTTTTTCCTGCAGTCAAAAGAGGAAATGGTAAAATCTTTTTTATCATACGTAATTTGTGGAATGGGGCGGAGACCACCGAATTGGCATGAGGCACAAAGGTCAGTCTGTCATCGTATATGACGCCCAAATTCCTAACCCTGGTGACTGGGAGTGGGGGGAGGGCCCAGTGAAGAAGGCCACCAAGAGGAAGACCAGACGGGGGATAGCTTGCTGAATGTCATAACCTCTGTTTTGTCAGAGTTCAACTTAAGGCAATTACTGGTCATCCAGCTACTGATGGCTAGCATGCCTCTTTGAAAGTTGGCTGCTACCTTTTCCCCATCATTGTGTATAGTCAACACCAACTGCGTATCGTCGGCATACAATGTAATGCCCATCCCGTGTCTCTTGATTACTCTGGCTAAGTCCGACACATAGATGTTTAAAAGTGTCGGGCTTAGGGATGAACCTTGTGGAACACCACAAGGGAGGGCCAATTGGGCAAACTGAAACGTGCCAAAATTTACCGATTGAGTGCGGTTGGTGAGAAAAGAGGTAAAAAGTGCTCTAGCATTATGTTGGATACCCATTTTAGTGACACGGTCGATCAAGATGGTGTGATCGACCGTGTCAAAAGCTGCTGAGAGATCCAGCAGTACGAGAACAGCCGTGCCTCCCTGATCCAGAATAATTCTGATATCTTCAGCCGCTTTGATGAGCGTGGTCTCTGTTCCGTGGCCCCTACGAAAACCAAATTGAGTGTCGTCTAGCAGATGATGATCTTTAATGTACTTGGAGAGTTGAGTATTCATCACCTTTTCAAAGATTTTGGCCGAGAAAGGCAGGCTGGCTATCGGCCTGTAAATTTTAGTGTCAGTTGGGTCCAGGTTTGCTTTTTTTAGAAGTGGTTTTATGATAGTTTTCTTCCAGGTAGTGGGGTATATGCCTGAAGCAAACATAGCATTACAAATGCTAGATAGAACAGGTGCCACTTGTTCTATGACTGGTATAAGTACAGCCGGAGGACAAGGGTCAGTAGCAGAGCCTGATTTCACGGAAGCGATTAGATTGGCAATCTGATCGGGCGTGATGTTATCAAATTGTTATAAGGAGTATTCAGTGGTACCATTTTTTAAGGACTGATCAGCAGTGTTGGTCTGAGATGCAAATTTCGAATAGATGTCGTTTACTTTTTCAAAAAAGTAATTCGCTAGAGAGTCACATAGTGAATGTGAAGGGGCTGGGGTGCAGGAGGATATTTGACCTGACAATTTGGCGACTACTTGATAGAGCTGCTTATTAGAATCTTGCGCAGATTCAATCTGTGCGATGTAATATTTACTTTTTTCCTGCGCAATCAATAGTTTATATTTAGTAAGCGCTTCTTTATAAAAGAGTTTCTCTTGACAGTCATAAGATTAACCTTTCATGGTTTCTACACAGTTTCTTTTGTTCTCTGAGAAGTTCAGATAACCAAGGGGCTGACAGAGAGCGCTGGTTTTTTGAGAGAGATTTGTTTGGCATCAGCAGATTAAGTGCATCATGCAGCCAGTTGGTATAGTTTACTGAGGCAAGGTTGGGGTCTGAAGAGACAACAGGTTGGGTTGAACAGAAGTGTGTTTTAATAAGCTGGTGATCTATACTCTTCCAGGCTTTTATTACAACCGGCTTGTTTATTAAGGTACTAGAAGAGGGTTTGATGTCAATATGAATGTTAAATATAATCGCATGATGGTCAGACCAGACTAAAGGGAGAATACTCTGTAGAAGAATAGCTTGGGAATTTGAGAAAAGGCCATCTAAAGTGTGGCCGGCTACGTGCGTGGAGTTTGAAACTTGCTGTGATAGACCCACCGCTTCCAGGTCTAGAAGTAATGTGTTAGTGTCCCTGTCAAGATGATTTTCTAAGTGAAAATCAAAATCCCCCAAAATCGTGAGGGTGGGTTCAGCTGCCAGTGGTTCTATCAGGTTACTTAGTGTAGAGAGAAACTCTGTCCTGGGTCCTGCTGGTCGATAGAGTAGAATGCCCTTAAAGGCTTGGAAGGAGGTGAGCTGGATAGAGAAATATATAGCTTCACAGGTCAAAGTGGGGATGTGATCAATTTTTGCTGTGAGATTGCTGCGATAAATTATCGCCAGCCCACCACCTTTTTTGTTGGCTCTATCTTGTCTTAAGGCTGCGTAGCCCTCTGGAGTCGCAGCAGTAAGGTCAGGTCCTGACGAAGGATCTGTCCAGGTTTCAGTTATAAAAAGAACATCAAGATTGTAATCAGTTAGCAAGTCCGCGATCTCGTATTTGTGTTTAACTAGTGAGCGCGCGTTTATGAGCGCTGCATTGATATTTCCATTGTCAAGATAGGGGGAATGCGCTTTAAAGGAATTCCGATTAGGTAGTATAGAGGGTATGAAATTACAATGGGGACAAGCTTTAAAGGGCCCACTGGTGGCATCTAAAACCATACGTGAACACGCATTATTAGGTGCTGGGCGTAGATTTAGAAGTTCAATACCTGAATAGCTAAGTTTCTTATGGTCTGGAGGCCAAGGACCAGAGGGGGGGGGACCCTGGGCCCGGTCCAGGCGCTAACGGGCGCAGATGGGCTTGCCTTTGGCGGGCCGCCGGCAGCGCGTCCGCTGCGCGTGCGCATCAGTGTGAATCTAAATACTGGTGGGGGCGCCAAAACTAGTGCGCTGACCCCAGCAGGAAGCTGTTGCCGCTCCCAGAAGCCCTCCGCGCAAATGTTTTCACACTTGTATGCAGAGTTTGTTTTACTTGAATTGTTCTCTAAGGGGATGCATTTACAAAATTGTTTACCTTAATTAATCTCCCGTCTGCAGAACTAGTTTGGTTATGTTTTAAAATTTTGTTACACTACACTACACTATTTCTTATACTTTTACCCTACATAGGGTGTTACGTCACGGAGTATTGCCACAGTGCACAACAATTTTACCTCTTCTCGAGGTGCGTTCTTTGGTTGTTTTTCCCCATTGTTACAGTGCACATGGTTTTCACCTACACATTAGGTGTATAGCATGGGTCCTAGCCCAGTGTTACAGTGTACAATGTCTTTACACGAGCCGTGTCGCACGGGTTCCAGTCCCATTGCAACAGCGCATGTTGTTGTTACCTCCCTAGAGGTGTGACGCAAGGGTTTTAGCCCCTTTGTTATGGCGCACAACTGGTTACCTCCACTCGAGGTGCGTCCACACTGTCTTATGTCCTCATTACTTAGTTCACGTTTACGTTTTACAGTGTTGGTGTTTTTTGATTGTCACAGTGCACTATGTCTTACCTCCACTCGAGGTTACCCCTGCACAAGCGATTTGTTACCCTTAATGGGTGTATGGTTTGGGTTGTACTCCCATTACCGTAGTGCATGGTTTACGTTACACTGGCCGTTTGTTTTTACTCTTAATGTTACGCTTTGTTTCATTGTCAACACTATAGCCCAGTGCTGTTCTCTATTTATTATTCAGTCTTCATTACATGATGGAGAAGTGTGAGTAATCTATTGTATTTCTCTCCTTCTCTGTCTCCTTGTTTCCTCCTGCTCTCACTTGCCTCCTCGCATACCTGTCTGGCCAGTAGGTGTGCAGCTGGTAGTCACTGGTGGTTTCTCCTTTTATTCTTCATTTGTCTCTTTTTCTGTTTCATTCTTCTCTTTGTTTGTGTATGGAAAGGAGGATGAGTAATGGTTTATGTTTTTCTGTTTTATCACGTTTTATTGTCTCTCTCACAGCCCTTCTGGTCTCCTTTTGGTTCTCTCTTTCGTTCATCTAGCTTCTGCATTTTGTTTCTGCTCCTTTAGGTTCTCTCTTTCGTTCATCTAGCTGCTCCATCTTGTTTCTGCTTTTTCCTTTTCTTTTTACCTGTGTACAGTGTTCTTTTCTGTTTTTAAGTCTCGCCTGACCCAGCGCATGCGCTGGTTTGGCGAGACTTATTGAGAGGGCTCCAAAAAGTGCTACCAGGCCAGCCTGGAGCTACAGTGCATGTGCGCGGGCACGCGCGCCGCGCTTTACCGTGATTACTTTCACTTTCACGTCCACTTGGCATAGCCAATAGGTCTCGCTTTTGGGACCTTATAAGTATTTAGTTATGCAACTGTTGCATAGCTAAACACTTATAAGGTCACAAAGGCGAGTCCTATTGGCTATGCTAATGCTTGTTCTTTGAACAAAGGAGGATATGTAGTATCCTGGTTCTAATGTGGTTCATACTATGCTAGTGGAATTCTCCCTGAATGATGTAATATGGAATGTTGGGAGTGAGCGGCTACAGTTGAGAAGGGCTGAGCAGCACGCTGGCTGCTCCTGGTGGGGGCTGAACTACCGGATTTGTAACTACCACAATAAATACTCTTGAAACACTACAACCAGCGTGGAGTTAATCACTACAATAAGTTAACAAAATGCCTCAGGCAAGACCTAAAAAGCGCTGTGATGCATCATATTGTTTTTTTTAAAAAATTGCCGGAAGGACAGCCGGGCAGGAAGCATGTCAGGGGGAGAGAGGACACGCAACAGGGAGGGTGTAAATGCCTTTCTTCCCGCCCTCGGCTCATAATAAACAAAAGTGCTAAGACAAGGCTAGCACTGGACGCATCATAGCAGTTTTTTTACTTTCAGCCAAGCTGCACAGCAGCCACACTGCTGTGAAACATGGCTAAAAACACTGACAAAGGCGATAGGTTGCATAGACGAGACCTACTGACTCTGCCAATGCTTGTTTTTTTTTCTAGCAGGATGTGAAGGTAGGAGGGGGCAAGCAACAACAGGAAACAGGGTTGGATGGGGCAAGTAACAATGGGGGGGCTGAGGCAGAAGGGGTGACGGGGGCATGCAACAACGTGGGGTTTCCAAGCAAGCACCAACGTGGGATGGGGTGGAAGGGGGCAAGTAATGTGGGAAGAGGGTGTAAGCAACAACGAAGGGACAGAGGAAGCAAGCAACAGGAGGAAACATGGTGGGAGGGGCAAGCAACAACAGTGACATAACGCAACCATATCGAGAGGAATAGGAAAGGGGAGGGGGCAAGCAACAACATGGAGAGGGATGGGAGGGGACATGGGTAGAAGGCCTGCAAAATGATGCACTCTTATGGAACGTTTCAACTTGAGAAAATAAAGACTTCCAAAAGCATGATCAGGGAAAGGACAAGTACTTCGGCCATTCTCCAGGTGAAGAACAAACACACGAAGAGTAAGTGAAGCCGACACGTGCTGACCGAAGAGAAGGAAGGAAATGAGGGACATGAGTTCAACCAATGGTAACCAATGGGTGGGCTTTATGCCTACTGTAAGGTAATAAAATGCCTCACAAGTGGCAGTGCATGCCCTGTCTCAGGCAAGACCTAAAAAGCAGTTCTTTGACAGTGAAATTAAAAAACTAAGCAGAGGTAGAAAAAACAGCTCATGATTTTTAAAAATGAAGAAAAATGCCTGCATAAAATTGAAATCTGATAAGCATAAAGTTAAAAATAAAAAAGGAAGTAGAAATAGCAAGAGCTAGAATTTGGAGATGCTAAGGAAAACGAAAATATCTGCGATGTAACGGATGCCTTAGTGCAGAACATTTGGGACTGTCCGAGAAGTGTAGAATTTTAAAGGCACTGAACTATTTTTCCAAAGTGAAAACTCAGTCTGTTAGAAAAATGAAGGGATGGCTCTCGAAAAATTGCACCTAATTTACCACTCAACGAGTCCTGCACAGGACCCAAACTTACCTTAATGATGACCCACTCAGCTTGTCGCAGCGGGCAGGTGCTACACTTGCACAGCACCTTCAGTGTTGGCTTCCAGTGAAATATGAGCAGTAGGATCCCCAGGCTCAACACAGCCCCAATGTAGCAGAGTACAACCCGCCATGTTACTTTCCGGTAACCGCTGATCTCCTAAAAGGGAGAAAAAGACAGAGAGGTTACACGGGTATCTTGTTAGGGAGAGGGTCATACTAAGGGGGCAAATGGCAGCAAATGCCAATTCACAAAATCTGACAAGCACAATCATGGGGAGTAGGAGATGAGATATACAGCAGAGAGAAAAGCACCATGAAAAACATTAGAGTCCTGTAGCGAAAAAGCGAGGAAATATACAGAATGAAAGATGGAAAAACAGAGTGATCACAAAGGAGGGAAAGGTTAGGGAATTGGAGGGTTGGGTAAAGAGAGAAGAACGAAACAACAATAGGAAAGACAAAGAAGGGGAATGTCAAAGACTGTTAAAGTAAGAAAATGGAGACAACTTACCTTCAGAAAAGGAGATGGAGGTAGAAATAAAACAGATACAAAAGAATAGTGAAAGAAGTGTAAAGTAAGAAGAGAGGAAACAGCAGAGGTTGAACGCGAACAAGAAATACAAAGAAATAACTTTACAAAAGAAAGATCACCAAAAATGGAGCTGGCAAGCACCTGTCACCTTAGGTGTTATATAAGAAACCACAAGTAAAAAGCTCATCTTTGGCACGAGAAACTACGCAAATATGCACACGTGTCATATCCTCCTTCATGCACAAACCACGACATAACCAAGCTACCTGGACAATACACGGCAAGGTTCCGGACCTGGCAGGTGAAATGAACAGTGCTGCTTAAACTGGCAGCCTCTTTCAGACGAGAAATTCTATTATATAAAAATTGTATGTATAATATACTTTTTCCCCCCGGAGTTTTATATAGCGCCAACTTGACCCGAAGGTATCAAACGCTTTACATGAATGAGCACCAGTTGCATTACAGATGGACACATTCATTTTTTGTTAGGCACAGGGAGATTTATTTATTGATTGAGTTTTATATAGCGCTGGCTAGACCCGGAGGTATCAGAGCGCTTTACATGAGGATTAAAACAATGTTACAGCATTAAGTCAGTTACAGTTACAATCGTTGCAAGTTCATTCCATCCATGACATAGAAAAACTAGACCGTTGGAGTAAGGAGGGAAAGAGGGGGAAAAGTAATGGGGATTGAGAGGATTTCAGGAAACAGCAGAAAGGGCATGGGGTGAAGAACAGTAAGGGACAGTAGAGGCAGAGGGAGGAAAATCAGCCACAAGGTGATCATGCCCCTTGATGCGGGGGAGGGAGGGGAACAAAAAGGAGAGACGAGGAAAAAAGAATGTCCGATGTCCGGCTGGGTAGGTGCCGGCCGAGGGGGTGAAACCCAGAGCTGACTCCTCTATAGCTACGAATGATAGCTCCACTGGGTATCAGCCAAAGGTTATTCTGGCTCCGTGGAAGGGAACATAAAGGGGAGACGAGGAAAAACAATGACCGATGTCCGGCTGGGTAGGTGCCGGCCGAGGGGGTGAATCCCAGAGCCAACTCCTCTATAGCTACGTATGATAGCTCCACCGGGTATCAGCCAAAGGTTATTCTGACTTCGCGATAAGTCTAAACAGATTGAAGATTCCACCATTTGAACAGTTGAAGATTCCGACATTCATGGGGCAACGTCAAAGTTCTATTGAGAGCAGTGTAGAATAGAGCTGGGAGTCCAAAGGGAGGAGACAGCAGCGATCACAAATAAAGGCATGATCAAAAAAAACAAGAGAGCAGAGTTCCGTCAGGTAGGGTCGCAGGGGGGACGTAGTCACAGTACTAAGGGAGGGCGGGGGTCAGTAGAATGATGGCTGCATGCGTGTAGAAGCACAGTACCGCAAGGGCATCAGGGTTGCCGAACAACATATCGTGAATCAGGGGAAATCTGCCTGGGAGAAAAGGAGCAGTCTTTGGAGTAAGGGGAGGCGGTGGAGTCCAGGCGCGCCTCTAGGCTAGGGTGGCAATGAACCAGGGGCGTCGTACCGCTGTGCCGCGAAAGCTCACCACCCCAAACCCCTATACCTTGCAGAAGGACTCGCAGGCCAAACATCCCACGGAAGGCGAAGGGAGGCCGGCTGCTCTCACGGGTGGCAGGGACGCTTCCCCGGCCCCCCACTCACCGTCCGGCACCGGGCGAGTTCACAACAGCTCCCAGGGTGCCATTTTCTCGTTCTCGTAGGTGTGGCTTTGCTGTTAGTAACTCTGTGGTGCAAGGTCTGAGACGGGTAAGATTAATCTACAGGTGGTCCGCCCATATTCCGATTGTGAAAACGCTGCATTTGATGGGATAGTAGTGAGGAGGAAAAACGCTCCGGAGCATTTGAGGGAGGGTTCCACACGGAGCCTTAATTAGATTAAGTGATTTGCCCAGAATCACAGGATGTCGAGCTCTCTGCCGAGACACGAACCCGGTTCCCCAGCGTCGAGGTCGACCGCTCTAGCTGTAAGGCCACATACACTCCCCACTTACTTGAAGAAGTTTTCAGCCAGTCCTCTTCGTCCATTAGACTGATAGGGAGCCATTCGCATTTCTCTTCAGTCCATTAAATCATGCACCATGCATGAGTCAAAAGGTCTGCCCACATCAGCTAACTTCACTGTAAGTGACAGCATTCTGTCCTTAGGAGCACACCCACACACAAAGGAGTCCCCTTCAGCACCAGGGACTACTAATGCATCGTGTGATTGAAACCCCAAAATATTTTTTGCTATTGAGCCTTTTTCTTTTTTTTGATTGAGGAGGGAACTGCTGCTTCCCCACGAATAATGTTTTGCAAAAACCATGCCAACAAATAAGCATTTACAAAGCCAAAAGGCTGCACCAGATCTATTGGCCTTTCCAATGTTTGTCCTACATCATGAGAGCAGATTTATACATTTACTTTTTTTCCTCCTTTCTTTTCATCTCCTTTATTTTTCATTATTTCTCCTGTTCTTTTCTTTCCCTTCTTGTTACTTCATACTTCCCAGCCATGGAACAATACCGCTACCCCCTTTCAAACTCTCGGTCAAATTTATTCTCCTATTATTTTAACATTCCTTTTTCCCTTCATCTCTTTTTTTACCCTCCATTTTCCCTTCTTCTAATAAATCTCTTTATGTCTATTTGTGTCCACTTATTCTTATTTCTTTTCTATTACTCTTTCCATTTCTTTTTTACTCAGTATTATAGAGGAAAGGTCTTGGGAAAGGATGCCATGGAAAGTGGTGCCAGGGCACAGAGCGCTTGTTGCTCCCTTACCAGATTTTGAAGATACAGGCAAAATATACATTTGGATTCCATGAATTTAAGTAGAACTTATTTACATAGTTGCTGGGAATCCTGAAATCCTGGCATTGGCCTGGCCCTCCTGGACATACGCTGGACACCCATTAAGGCATACAGTATTTCTAATATATCCACCAAAAACACTACTAATTATGCCTTATGGATACCTTATCCCAACTCTTTTTAGTTAACCTTGTTTCCGATATGCAGACTATTAGCAGGTGGTGGTTTTAAACCAAAGATTGAGTTTAAGAAATATACTTAGTACAAAATGTAAATGATGTGCTTAAGCCTGAAATATAGGGGCCAGTTAAACGAATCTCAGTAGACACTGCCTTCAGTCTGGTCCCCAGAGGTCCTACATTCTTACTTCAGTGGCAATTAATTGCTCTCATCAGAAGAACCATACCAGATACCCCACATCAGTGGCGCGGTCCCTGGAGTGGGGTCATCACCTGCAGGGTACTCCCCTCTCTACACAGTAAGAAGCAGCATATCTGCACCCTGGGGTGGGGACCACAACCACGTTGTCAGGAGGCGGCCAAGCGAAACAGAGCTCCCTTTAAACACTGAATATTCTGAGCCCATTACAGCCCCATGCGGCGTGGAGTCCTTGGTTGGCTTCAACATCTACTCGTGCTGACCCACGGTGGCCATTGACCTCCTCTCACAGGTGTCCGGCGGGCTTATTTACAGCAGTTTCCTAGACAACAATTTCACATCTGGCTCGGAACATTGGTGACTACCCTCCCACTTCCCAATGGGCAGGATTAGAAATGCTAAAAGAATGCCGCGAACTGGGAAGGGGAAGGCTAACAGACCAGATACAGTTGATTACCCCACAATGGGACTACCAGATTTTATAGAACTCTAAGTGGCTGGAACAGCACCTGATCAGTTGGATCAGATTCTAGCGGCCATCAGTGAAACTCGACCCACCCTTGAGGCAAAAATAAACACCCCGCAAACTTACTAAAAGAAGATCAACAAATACTAAGAAGCAGAGTCATGCACAATGAGGAGACACTTAAGGAACTTCTCCTGAAGACCTCTGATATGACAAAGACACTGACTGACCTCACAGAAAGGATCATGTTTCTTGAGGGCTGTGCTGAGGAAGCCAAGGGGAAAGCCAGGAGAAACAACATTTGCATCGTAGGCTTACCTGAAAATACCGAGGGGTTAAATCCCACACTATATGATGTAAAATGGCTCTGAAATTAGGTGTCTCAACAGGGCCTGTCGCAGATGTTCATAGAGGAGCAAGCAAATCATGTCCCGGTCAGACTTCCCCCTCCCGGAACTCCACCCAGACCGACTGTTGCATAGATCAGGAACTATCGGGCCACAATACTATTCTTTAAAAGGCTTAATTGAGGAAATATCCCTTTTATTCATCCCCACATGGATTACACATTAGGTTAGATCAAACTGTATGCTCTGAGGCCAAACAAGCATCAATCTATCATACAAGCTACATAAGGAAACACTGCCCAACCATTGCCCACAAGAGGTTGGCTATAATTGGGGAAGTGTATTCACCCATATGCCAACCTGAAAACTCCAGCCGCTATGGATGGAGGACTTCATTATCATTAATCAAATATGGGAAACAGTGAACTATTTTCTGAACAATAAAAACACAGCATCCTCACTTTTGGCACAATAGGAAGATTTTAAAGTAGTGTCTGTAGCCAAACTACCATAAGAGTTCATGGAACACCCAATTCAGAGCTCAAAGCCATAGAGAATTCCTTATGGCCCATGAGCAGGTGAATGTTTTGGTCCCTGCAAGTACAGGCAACTTACAGGAGACCAGGGAGAAACATGCCACAATGTTATAACGCCTTTGGTGTCTAGATTAAGCAACCTGTATTCCAACCTAGGGAAGGCAATAAAGGGAGTAGGCTCTTGGAGAGGCTTACCAGACCACCGCACCCACAAATACCTATACAATGTATTAAAACCCCACAGGGGTTCGTCCCACAGGCCTATATTCATCCTAAACAGGGACTGTAAAATAGTGAGCTAAATTATTGCTGATCGACTCCTCTCCTCCCTCGACTTAATAACGAAGATGAAAATGGTATAATTCCACACAAAAAAAACACCTCCATTAATATTAGGTAGTTTTATTATATCTTGGAGGGGTACCCGGTCTTCCAGGCCTGTGCTAGACATCAATCAGGCGTTTGATACTCTTGATTGGACATGTGCCAGTGAGAAGTGGCGTCCCATAATGTGCAGCAGGGGTGATGCGGGCACACACACATGCACACTCTCTTTCACATGCGAAAAAATACACACACCCAGCACATACACACACACACATTAACAGCATGCATGCATGCACAAAAACACACACATTCATACATACATAAACACACCCAGCATTATTATTTTTTTAAAATCTTACCGTACTGCAGAGGTGATCTCATGTGGCAGGACGGAACTCTTGGTTTCCCGAAAGCTTTGGGTAAGGAAGGGACGGAAGGGAGATTCCGCTGCCTCCTCTCATTGACCATGTCAAAGGTAAGCCAATGAGAGGAGGACCTTATTTGCCTTGTCACAGAATGGGATGGGGACAATGAGAGTTGCTGACCCCACCCAACTCTCTGATGGACACTCAGCCCTTGGGCACTTCACGGCTTAAAACTGTGACGCTCCTCCTTGCCATGAGGGGGAGTCTCACAGAGATTGTGCCGGGCTGAGAAGGTCACGCCCACCAGGCTGTGAAATCATCAGCCCGGACTAGTTGGACTCAGGCAGGCACTTGTGCATTTAGCACATGTACAGCACATGGCTGCCTGACCTGAACATGAAGAGTGTCTGTCAGGCTGACATTCACTCAGAATGACAGACCCCTTTCCTTGCTGCATCAGGAATCGGTGGAGGGGCGGGCCCCTCTGCCCTTAATGAGGGGCCGTGCCTGCTGTTCAGAATGCTAAGAGGGTAATGCATCCCTAATCTCCTGATGGAATGGATTAAGCTCCTTTGTATGGGCCAATGGCTAGAGTTAAAAATGCTAGCAATATTGTCAGTCTCTAAAAAATTGATAGTGGTACAAGGCAGGGATGTCCACTCGCCCCCATTCGCATTTGCGTTCATAATAGAGCCCATAGCTGTAAAGCTGCGTGACCAAGAACAGTCCTGGGCCATCCCATTGTTGGGCAAGGTACATGCCGTGCCACTCTTTGTGGCTGACATGATGGTTTATGTGCCAACCATGCCAAACCATATCTCTTTCCCTTCAGACAAGCAGTGTCTCAGAGTGTGATTACACTGGGTGGGAAAGTGCTTCAATGGGTGCCTCACATATTTAGTATTTGGGGATTAATATGTACCACTGGCAGGTTGACCTCCTGGATGGCAATCTGGGTAAAACGGTATATTTGTTGGGATCCCAGGTTACCTTCTGTACTACTTTCCCTCTAGTGTCAAAGTCACATTTATTGATGTCTTTGTTGATGAAAACCATACAAGTGAGAAGATCATGCCCTGATCATATACAAATCCTTATTTGGTAAATATTTTATCAAAAGAGAATAAAACAAATGAATCAAAACTTAATTGCGTACTAAGGATGCTTCTCGAATTCAACATTAAAACGTTTTTTTAATTCCTTATTGATAGTTGAATAATTGATAGCACCACCAGAATAGTCATCTGAACATCAGATCGAGTAGTCGTCTGATTTATCACTAGTGGTGTGAAAAGAACAAAGTGGGTAGTACAGACTTGTTAGTGAGTCGATTGGGCCACCCAGTCATCAAAAGACTGTAAAACATAACGAAGAGCAGAAAAAGTGAAACTGGGATTCTGCAAATCACCAAGAAAAACCTCACGATCCAACTATGAAAATCCATGGCCGCAAGGCTGGAGTCGATTGCAGCGGAGGGGTTGTTGCCTTTGAGGTTGGAGGCGAGTTGTTATCTGGTGACTCTGCTCCAGTACCTACGTGGGGGGCATGGAGCAGGTTCGGGTGGCTTGGGTTTGTTGATGAGGAAGTGTACACAGTGGTGGTCGGTCCTGGGGGGCTGCGGTGTGCGGCTGCAGTAAACACTGTTGCCTCCAGGGAAGATGGGGTCGAGAGTTTGTCCTGCCTTGTGGTTCGGTGTGGTGACAAGTTGCTTCAGTCTAATGTTGGTGAGGTTGTCACGGAGGGTGGCGGGTTGGAGTCGTTGAGGTTGGCGAGGTGGAAGTTCAGGTCTTCGATGAGTATGTAGTCCATAGTGGCAATGGCGTGGAGTGCGATGATATCAGATATGGTGTCGGCAAAGAGTGCTTGGGGGCCGGCGGGGGTGGTCTGTAGGCGAGGGTGCCGCGGAGTGTGGAGCTAGGGCTGGTCTGGACCTGGAAATGCAGGTGTTCAGCGACGGGGATGTTTTCGCTGGCAAAGACGATGCCTCCTCCCGGATGGTTGAAGTGGTTCTTCCTCTGGATCTTGTATCCGACTGGGATGGCGATTTCGGGGGCAGAGGAGGCGCTGGCCCAGGTTTCCGTGAAGGAGGAGACGTCGGGTGAGAGTGAGTCCAGGAAGTTCCAGATTTCCACGGTGTGCCAGTGCAAGGAGCGCACGTTGAGGAGGATGCATCTCAGGGCGTTGGGGGATTTGGCGGCCGGAGCGGTGGCGAAGGTGTGGCAGCAGTGATGGCAGGAGAACTGGCCCTGGGTCATGTTAGGCATGGCCTTCTGGCAGTTGTTGTTTCTTCTGGGGTTGAGTGCAAGGAGGGTGGCTGTGTTGTAGCGGTGGACGGTTCGAGATCCAGGGTCCCTGTCGCTGGTTGCGGTGGGGTTGCGGACAGGAGCAGATGGGCTTGCCTTTGGCACGCCAGCGGTGCAACCGCGCAACGGCCACCACTAAATAGGCGAGGGGGGCGGGATGGGAGGCGGGAGCGGGGGCTGTCCGAGGGGGAGGGGTTGCAGGGGCAGCAGCGGAGGGAAACCGGTCAAGTAAAAATAGAGTTATGTGAAAAACGAAGTAAATAAGTAAGTAAACGGGGAGTAGATAAAGCGGAGCAGTGAAGTTAAGAGTAGCAACAAAATGGGGACACCATGCGAAGGGCTGAAGGCTGGGCAGAGGCAGGCAGGATCGGGCAGCAGGCGCGAACCTCACCAGGAGGAGGTCGAAGTACTGCGGCGCGGCGACAGCACTGCAGAGCTGCTGGGGAGAGAGATGACCCAGACCAGAGGTCAAGGTCTTACTCATGCTCCCCTGCAGCGGCCACCATTAAATAGGGGAGGGGGGCGGGACGAGAGGCTGGGAGGTAGGAGCAGGGGCTGTCCGGGGGGGGGGGGGGGGGGGTGGGGAGTGGCCGCAGGGGCAGCAGCGGCAGGAAACCAGTCAAGTTAAAATGAAGTTAAGGGAAAAATCGAAGTAAATAAGTAAGTAAATGGGGAGTAGATAAAGCAGACAGTGAAGTTAAAAATAGTAAGAAAACGGGGACACCAGGCGAATGGCTGAAGGCTGGGCAGAGGAAGGCAGGATCGGGCAGCAGGCACGAACCTCACCAGAAGGAGGTCGAAGTACTGCGGCACGGTGACGGCACTGCGGAGCTGCTGGGGAGAAAGTTGACCCAGACCAGAGGTCAAGGTCTTATTCTAGGCTAAAGGTTACCACAGCATGTGTGTGGAGACATTCGAGGGAAGCAGAAAAAGAACTATTCCACGAGGGAGAAAGTTGCACTGCCCTGTTAATGGGGAACAAGCTATTACAGAAAAAACTAGTGTGCCACCAAATTCATAATCATGGCAGACCATCTTCCTTTGGTGGATGCGTTCACCACACAAGGTGCAAGGATAAAAAGACTTCTATCCCCACCACTACCCAAAACCCCCTCAAGAAAAACATTATCTTAAGAACAGTGCATCTGAAATTGTGTTCACTTGCATGATGGTACATACTATTTCTTTCTATTATCTTTTCTGCTGCATATTCTCCCACCATAAAAGTACTGTCTGTTTCAAGGGTAGAGTTAAGTGATTTAAAAACTAAATTTAAAGCAGTCCATTCCCAAAGTGATTGGACACATTTCTGATCTCATCAGAGAGATATGCTATCTCAGTCCAGCTTTTCGGATAGGTCTTCGGCGCATATGTGGAGCTCCTGCAGCCCCTGCTTATGTGCCGATCTCCCTGACAAAGTGAATGTGTACAGAGGTACCTGCCCTTCTGGGTTAGTGACTTAGTGATCTTTAACTGAATGCAGAGGAAGGAGAAGCAGGAGCATGCACTCTTTTGTGACCAGCTAGCATGCCAGTCCAACTCAGATACTTCATCCTTGTAACTGCTACTCCTTAAGGTACTTGGAGATAGCTGGCCAGAGCACCATCATAAACTGTTACATTAAAAAAAAAGATGACAAGAAACATTGAGCGTGTCAAATTCTAGATGCGGCCCGTCCGTAATGCGTTTTCCACTTATTTTTAAGTTACAGAGATGGTGTTGACTTAGCCAAGTAGACATAACTGTCAGGATGAAGCTTATCGGTTAAGCTTCTACAGCAACCCGCATAAGGAGCAGCAGCTAGGGAGTGGTGACAGATCGTAATGACTTTTTTTTTTTTTTAAGTAGGTATGTCACAGAACATGTAACACTGTCCATCGGAGTGACAGAGCTATAGAACAGGTCACGCGGCTCTGCTGGGCTTAGAGTTCTACATACCTGTCTGCTCCTGATCAAAGACACTCTCTTGCAACCTCTAGTTCCTGCGCCTAGAGCAATCAGATTAGGTTGTGCAGTTTACCTAATTTTGCTAACCGTACACATCATTGCTTTAAAAGAGCTGGTATTCAGTTCCTGCACTTCTTTATTTTGAGAGGGAGAGTACTAGCCCTGCTCGGCAGAGCTGTAATTCTTTTAATTGTAGAGTACTCACACTTCTTAGAAGCAAGTAGGAACTCTGGTATAGGGAACCTGCATGTTTAATTGCTTCCTTTTCATGCACTGCCAAGTACCTAAAGGCAATATAAGCTCTCACTGTGCCGGTGCAACAGAGGCACAATGTATAAGTGCATGCTCCCTTAAGCGGTAACTGGAATTTGTGATACCTTGAAGTCTCGGTATTTGAACAAATAGATAAAGAACTGGTTTAATGAAAGAAGTTTCCATAAATGTTGTGTCTGAGATCCTGTCACATATCTGTTAAACCGCTGGAGATCTCCATTTTGCGACCTGTGATTACCCCTGCCTGGTTCTATCAGTCCTGATAAGGCAGCTGTTCCAGCAGCAGCCGGGCGCAGTGAGGCCTACATGACACAGGGTCTCAGATCAGAAAAGAGAACACTTGCAAACAAGGCCCATGCAACAGGGTAACCCGGACCCCTGAAGCGCCTCGAAGTGGGGGGTCAACCTCAAGGGACCCACCTATTCAGGCAAAGATCAATCATTATATGTAAGTTGCTGCAGATACAGGTAGGGTGACCACCAGTCCTAAATTAGCCCTGCCGTCCGTGATTATTGTGGAAACAGACGCCACTTGTCTGTAATTTTAGTCTTTCTGCTAAAAAGAGAAAGGTTAATTGCGCCAATTGAGATGCCTCCGGGTAAGAGGGAGGCAGTTTCCTATGCTGTGAGGACGAGGGAGGGGCAAGATGCAAAATATGAAACAAGCCATCTTGCCGGTTTGTCTGCTGCCTGAAAGAAATGTGAATGTGTGCAATTGGTTAATTTGCAAACGTAAAGGTTAACCGTATTCCTGTTAATTGATGCAGTCACGTGAAGGTTCATAATGACAAAGATGTGTTCCTTTTGAGAGGTGTTGTAAGGGGTTACACGCTGATCTCTGGAGTGACTGCTTTTAATGGACAGTTATTAAAAAAATGTTTGCACTAGGTACAGGCTCGAATTGCTAAAATATTTAGTTTGGATGTACTTTTTTCCTTTAACGTAAATGTGTTGCTAATTTAGTGGCAGCCAATGTTAAACTGTGTGTAATGCAAGTTTATAATAATGACTTACACATTCACAGTGCTTTCTGTCACAGGCTGGGGCCTCATCGAACTGAAGATAGACTAGTCACTATTCACCGCTGCACCAACCAGAATTTAATTCTGTGGTTCTCTGGTTACGCATGCAGACATCTGCAGCGATCGCATTAAGCAACAGAGGTTTCATAACAAAGTGGTGCATTTCCCACCGATTATTTTAACTCACATTTATTTCTCATTGAGGGTCTGCGTTGTTTTTATAAGCAGTAACCTGTTGGTGAAAGATCAACTAAATAGTTACAGAATACTTTGTTCTTTTTAGCCCGGCCTTTGACTCCACCTCCACATTCACTAACCCCACCCACCCCAATTGCACTCAGTATCACAGTACCCATACTTTTCTTAATGCCCCTGAACTGTGCTGAATAGCTGTGTAAAATCTGAAACAGCCTGTTATATTAGCATATGGAGTCATGCCTTCCCTTACCTTCAGTATGCACTTTTCTTTAAAGACATTGAGTTAGCATAACCTGTGATCTGTGTTTCATGCAACATACTATTTATATGACAGACTTGTATAAAAACATCCTCTGATGTTAATCATGATTGAGAAAAATAAAGTAATCTAGTCAGTGGCTAAAATGCACTAAGTGTAATCAGGAAACCTGGGTTCAAATCTGGGCTTCCCCATATGACTTAATTGTGTGATCTAAGCCAAATCAATTGACTTAATGTGCCTAATGTACTCTATAGTGACATTTGAGAGGACTTACAAGTAATTAAGTTCAATACAGAACCTGTGCAAAACCCTCACTTGCTTTAATAGCCTGTAATCGTCCACTATCCATACCAATAATATTGGCCATGATGGTAACTTATACCAGACTATTGGTTCACTTTATGGACTCATGGCGTTGTCAGAAGGAATAGTTATTAAATATTTCAAAGTACATGTTTAGAAACATTCACTTCAAATAAATGTCAATCTAATGTTGTGATCTAATGTACGAACCTGAAAGACTTCATAGATTAAGGAAATACTTTCTACATTTTAAAATATTTATCATGCTCTAACATTCTGTTAGTTGTGCAATTTACATCCCAAGTATTTTAAAGATTCCTAATGTTGTTTGGCATTTAGGGATGAGCCAGACCACTTGTTCGGCCTTGGCACGACAGTGGAGTCATTTTAAGACATGGACAAGGAAGAAAATTGCCCGCGGTCAAAACTTCGAGGGAGCCCCGGCCCTGCCCGTCCTCCACAAGCACATCCATTGCACCAGCAGAGTTCGCCAATGTGAGTGTTGCCTGTTCAACCACTTGACAGTGTCTCTTCTGTTTCTCTCAAGGTACACAATACTTTCGGATACTCCTGGTGGGCCCGTCTTGACTAATTTTAGGAATTGTCCCATCTTGTTCTTCTTTTCTTTATATGTCCGGTTCTTAGAAACAACCCCTATGCATCAGTGGCTCTCCAATCTGATCTCAACTTCATCCTGCTTTTAAATTCTCTTTGTCTGATGTTCCAGGTTTCCAGTTCTGGAATAAATATAGAATCCTTGACACACACTAATGCAGCAGTCAGACCTTCTTGGTACAGTGATACTGCAGAGTTGGGGGTACCTCAGATCCTGACATCAGATGTGAAACTGTTGCCCACACAATCTGATCAGCCTTGGTTCTAAAGATGCAATTATTGCACAAACAGTTTATAGTCATAGGTTGTTACGTTCCATCTGTCCCTTTCAGGCTTCAGTGCTTTCTCAGTGCACCTCATGAATTAATTGCTTTCGTTACGGCAAGTGGCAGCGCCATGACGCCCCTATATACAGCTCCGAAGGCGCATTTGTGACTGGATCTTGTTGAGTGTCAGCTGTGCCAACCATGAAATATACAGCAGTGCCATCGTTACAAGATTAAATAACAGCTTGTCTGACAACCCTGTCGTAAGACCCTGTTTGGAGGGCCATGGGGGCAGGCAGGAGCTACTCTGCCATGGGGATTGAGGTGATTTGTCACTGATGTCCTGGGCTGGATCTGCAAACTCAGCCTCGTAAAACCCACCCACACTTGACTCAGGATAGTGATGGCGAGCAGTCACAGGATTCTCAGGGAGGCAGCTCAGCACTCGACAATGTACTGACAGACACCATAAAGTTGATGTCCATCTAAAGTTTATCTTTTCAAGAATAAAAGTTCTTTAAGCACACAGCTGAAGGAAATACTACACACTACATCCTTGACGCCACACTCACCCTCTGTCTCTCCCTCCCATGGTGTTCTCCCTGATCTGGGTTACCCCATGTAGAGTAATCAGGAGCAGCATGAATCCGGCTCAGGTGCAGTGATATGGTAGTGCCGTTCTAATATGCTTAGTGTTCAGTGAATTCTTCTGATAAGTAACAAGGTTAGGCCTCTGTCACATGCTTAGATTATGATGATGCCATGGACAAAAGAACAAGGCAGGATGCCAGATATACATGCAGTTGGGCACACTGGATAAGGGAAAAAACATATGTACCATGCCTGAAACATACCAGTCCCAACAAATTATCTTGGCTCTCACCAAATAGAAAATAATGCATTGCCATCACTTTGGCCTTTTATGTTGCAGACACACCACTAACTGCTTCAAGTAATAAATATAAAACTATGCATCTTTGGCAACATCTACTGAGTTATCCTGCTAAACATAGCCCAAAGGTCTGAGTGCAATGTTCTATTCTATATGAGCACTAACTCCTTTTGGAAAAAAAAAATAACAGGCCACCCTATATCGTAATGCGCACTACTGACCCCCATTTTCACATAGCAAGCACATCACATCACTCTTCAGAGCACTTTCAAGGGGAAGGATACATGATACAACAAACGACGAAAGCATAATCAGCAGACAAGGGAAATACGAAGAATGGGTTTCTTGACTCAATAATGTGCAGTTGAGGCACTAAAATCAAAAGCTCATCAGAAGAGAAGTGCCTTTGTGGACTTCTTGAGTTTTAGATAAATGTTCTGGGTGCGAATTTAGTGAGTTTGAACAGGAGGAGCCTCGAGCATGGAATTATTTGCGATCTGGTTGGTCGGTTTGATGGCAGTAATTAGTTATGCCACGGTGTCTGACTAAGGACATAATTGTAATCAAGGTACAGATTCCTGAAATCAACTCTTTCTTCGGTAAGGATCCAAAGCAGGGACCACAGTGCTGGAGTGACGTGGCTAAGGATAAAGTAGGCAGCACTAGTTGGAAGCTGTGTATTTAGAAGTACGGTGTTGCAATAGTCTATTCCCAAAATAATCATGGCTAGCACCAGAGTGAGTCTTTAGGACAGATGCTACAGAGACAGGATAACTGGCATGCAGGATGTAACAAGTAGGTTTTTTTTAATCATTGGAATCATTGACAGATTAGCCTCTAGAACACCCCCCTTGCTGAGGACATTGTTAGAAGGTTGGTCGAGCCCCATATCTTGAGGCCAGTAAAATGGCAGACAGGAAAGGCTGGCAGGTCTTAACATAATTATTATAATTTTAGAGGCTGTAAGATGGAGACATATGTAGTACATCCAGTTTGAACCATTAAAAGCCATTCCATAACCAGCAGATTGTGAATTCATTTGCTGGAGGCGGACAGCATTTTGGCGGCATTCGCATACAAGTAATAACCTTTACTAACTGTTAAAGATGTTTCCAAGTGCTGCCATGTCGAGTGTGAAGAGGGTAGCAGAAAGATTATTCTTGTGGGATTCCACAGGTGATTTAATAGCAGATGGACAAGCAGGAGAGAAGAGTGACCGGATGAGAACTAGTTGACAAAACGGAAGAGAGCCATTGGAGTGACGTCCTGCAGTCAGCACAGATGATTGCAAGATAATTCAGCAGAATTTTTCAATCAACTGTGTCCAGCACTGCTAAAAGTTTAAGGATCAACCAAAAACATGCCTGTTCCAGCACCAGGGATGTCAGAAGATTTTCACAAATGTCAATGTCTATGATGGAGGTCTAGATACTACTTCACAAGATCGCAGCCCAGGATGAAACCAACATCAAGTATCTTTCAGATGCACTGTAAGCTTATTATTGAACAGCGACTCAAGTATGTGATATACTAGTTGACACATGTGAGGGCCCACATTAGGCAACTTAAGTAGTGGAGTAATTGGAGCATGTTTAATTGGATGAAAGACTTACTGAGGAAAGAGATTGCTGAATTTTGTAATTAGAGATGCACGGTATGGTGGACAGCTTAATGACCTTCACATTGCAGACCTCATGGAGTGGATCTGTTGGTTTAGGGATTTGATAATTTTACCTATCTCACCCTCACTAATGAAGGCAATTTCATCATTTACAATGAGTAATTGCAGGAAAAGGTAAAATCTATGTTGTGATAGATACAAATGTGTTAATTGTGAGTGTGCATTGTATAGCAGAGATGTGCCCTAAGATCATCACACAATCACGAAGATGGTGCCAAAGATAAGTTTGGGAATGGAAAGGTTGTCTTTTCCTTGTAGGAGTTCAAGAGTTTGTTGGTAAGGCTGTTACTTCCCATTATAGGAGTTAGGAATTACAGCAAGGACGTGCTTTTATTGATCTGTCAGTAAATAAATGTCACCAAGAAATCATAGTGGAGATTCAATTTTCTTAATAATCTTTCCAAAGCTGTACTTTTGAGCAGCTGCAAATCCTCATGATATCATTTGTTAATCCTGGATCTTTGCTGATTTGTACAAGGGGGCTTTTTGTCAAAGGCAAAGATCCCATTCCTTTCATAAAGGTTAAGATCTCCATATGGGTGTGTTGAATGGTGGGAGCAAAGTCTGGTAAGGATTACAATAGTAAATCAGGGGTTATTTTCTTGAGTCTGCTGGATCACTAGATAACATGTCTCATCTCGGGCGTCTCTTCTTCTGGTCCCCTCACAGACTGGTCAGTGGCAGTGATCATAATAATGTGAGCATGCATGGATTGGTCCATTCTGTCATGGAGTCATCAATAGAATTTCTTGCAGTTCTCAAAATGAGGTAGGAGGAAATTCCATGCTGGACATTCTTGCAGGATCTGGGTCTTCTGTTGTGTTAAGTATCTCCTTAAACAATCCTAAGAATCAGATGTCTCTAAATAAAACAATCACACTCCATACCGTTGGAGCCTTCTACACACCAAGGACAATACAAAAAAATCAAATACCTTTCCTGAAGTTGAAATTATTTACTGATGCACTCTCCCACAACATGTGGAAATGCTGTATCGCTTAGGATGGAAAACCCCAAAAAATGGTGAAACGTACATTTTTTACAAACGCTTCCCAAAAAAAAAAAGTTATCAACAGTCTCATTCTTTGGAAAAGGAGATACCCAGGCCACCACATGATGAACTATATCAATCTTTGCACTTTGCATCTTTGAGTTGGGGTGGGGGTGGTGGTGGTGGGGGGGCTGGCGAAGCAGGGGAATCGAGAACATCTTAGTTAACTATCACATAGCTGAAAGTAGAGACCAATAAAGACCAATCAAGAATAGGTGGGTGAGTAGTCAGACAGAGGATAGAATCTCATATCTCAAGAGCAAGGACAGACTGAAGGGCAGGAAGAGAAAGCAGAAAGGTCTGGGTCAGTTGTTAAGATAGAGGGTGTGATTCCGAAAGCCCAGATGTAAGAACTAGCGTTAATTCCCTTAAAAAACCATTAAGCAATCCCCCACAGAACACCAACATTGGTTTTGTAATAGTGACACTTTAGAGATTATCTAAAGAATGCAGATTCAGAGAGAACACGGCTATAGTGTGGGGAGGGGCTATGGGATTCAGGGCACATTCAAAATGAAACAGATTACCTGCATAAAGTACATAAGCATAAACTTCTAGGTAAAGGTTACCCTCCCCCAGAGGGGCTACTCGCTGCTCCCCGGCCTTGCTCCCTCTGCAACAACAGCCCGCCCCCTTGCAAAACCCTCTCTTTCCACCAACAAAAAGCACGTCAGACCTCGGGTGGTGGTACAAGGCCAGAGTTTATCGCCATCAAGATACCCGATAAAACAATGGTCATAAATCATCACAACAGTATTCAGTCATTAGTTATGCCCCGTCACTTTTGTAGTGCTGTGAACCAGAGATCATTGGACAATTCTGCTCTTTGTTCCCTCAAAGTAACTCAGCCATCAAACCGTAAATCATCTTTGACAGCACCATCCACCCTGAGATCCTGACCATACTGTGAGAGAGCCCATTGTGATGTGTGCTGCAGATCTACGCTTTCCTTTCTACCAATGTGTGGCATACATGGCCTCTTCCGGCCATTCCCAGACTGCAAATGGCATGTCTGCTCTGCATTTCTCCCTTTTATTGCCCCTCAGTGTCCCTGCTGTGAGGCATCTCAAGGACTACTGTTACGGCAACTCCTTATACTCCTCCAGCCTACTAGATGTAGTTCTGAGTTATTGATGCAGGTTAGATGGTCCTGTCCCCAGCTCGTGGCAGCGATGCCCGCAGGCCTCCTAGGTGTTCCTTCCAATGCCCAGCTCAACATATCACCCTCAGGGCACATTAGCCGTTGTCCCTTCGGGATACAGCTATGCCTCCCCGGCCCACACTATATTTAATATTTAGAAAATAATGTTGTATATATGCCCCACAGAAAAAGGGAAATTCATTTCCCCAAATATACGAGTATTGTTTAGCTAATGAAAATGTATACATTTTAAAATTACGAAAACTGAACACCAAACATTGCAAGCAAGACTTTCACTAGACAGACCCAGACAGGGTAAGATGTTCAGCCAATGTAAAACAGGTACAGGCACTGAGTTTGCACTATGTAACTTCAAGGGACCCATCCAAAGGCCAGACTATGCAGCCTATAAAACTGGGCCCAGGCTCAGAGGTGAAGGCACAGACAGAAGCCGGGCTCTGCAGCCAGTGTCAGGGGTTATAAATGCTATATATAACAATGGTGAGCCAAGCAATGGAGGCAACATGAAAATGGAGAGAGAGAGACCGACCTATGCAGTCAATAGGGCCATGGAGAAGCCAAGCTCTGCCAGCGGCGCAGCCATAGAAGCCCGGGATTGCAGGGGGTACAATCATTAAGAAGGCAAGCTTTGCAGTGGGCAAGACCACGGAGACGCTAGGCTCTTCGGGCAGTGTGGCCACAGAGAAGCCAGATCATGAAGAGGTTAGAATCTGCATTTGGTGCAGATATGCAGCCATGGTGAGTCCAGGCTCTGAAGGCCATATAGAGACCAAGTTCTGCCGGCATGGTCATGTATAGACTGTGCTCTGTGGATGGTGTGGCCATGGAGAGACCAGGCTCTATTGGCTGTGTGTCTGTAGAGAGATCACACTCTATTGGAGGGACAGCCAGGAGAGTCTAGCCTCTGCAAGTGGGGCAACCACATAAAAGCCAGGTATCACAGTGGCAATGCCCATGAAGAGTGCCTTAATTGGGAAACACAGGCTAGAGCAGTAGTCTTCAAAAGTTGGACCCCCAGAATGAAAACAATTTTTCATAACTACTCTATAAAATTGGCAATGTTTAAGTATCATTAGACAAATGTAAACATTCCAGTTAATTTCAGGTAACTTTTTTTTAAAGGTGAATTAAATACTATTCTGGTCATCCAGGCCCTACTAAGATGTAAAATATCCAAGTACTGATGTGTAAAATTGTGAAACGGAGGAGGTGGGTGGGGAATGAGGATTATTTGACGTTCCTTCCCCTTTGATGCCTACTTTCAACCAGGATGTGAATGAAAAAATATATTAGTGATGGGCCATTCAAGTGGCTGACTTGCCCCACATGTTTTTTCACTTTAAACGAAGCACTGTTGTTAGGGTGGTGCTTTTCTTGGGCAGGGACTGGGATCAATTAAGCCCCCCTCACCCCTAGTTTGAAGACCTTAGGGCTATCTGGAGGTTCACTGCTGCACTCAGAACAAAGCCTCTGTGAACAAACAGTAATAACGTCGCTACACCAGGCTAACAGGTTTAGAGATTAAACGTAGAAAGAAATCGGTGAAGCCAACCGGAACCGAGGCAGCGGGACGTACAGCACCTCCCGCTGTGCCAGAGCCATAAGTATTACAGGCGTCAAGTCTCGTACAGTTTGTATTAGACGATAATTCTCTGGCTCTGTGAGGGCGTTTACTGAGTGCATAGAGCAGAAAAGGAAAGAACAGTGAGGGAGGAGAATCGTGTAAGTATGTGAGAGAGTGCGACACGGGCAGTTCCCGCTTTTCACATGGCCGCGCCGGCCCCAGGCTGCCTGGAAGAAGGCTTTCACTCCAGGCTTCAGTTCAGTCGATTGTTTTCGGAGGGCAGGCGGTATACTTTTGTGATATTCCCCCTTCCTTCTCCTGAGCCCCGTCCCATGGACTGTCACATCCAGTTTAGCAGCTGAACAGGTGATTAGGGTGAGGGGTTAAGTTACAAATGCTTGTTCACAGCCTATTCAGGGGTCGGGGGTATTCGGCCACGGCCACGGCGTGATACCAGGAAGCACAAAAGGGACCTGTTCTGCTGCTGCTCAGCCTGGGTGTCTGCGTGAGAGAATGCCGCTGCCCGCGTCCCAAGCAGTGGGACATCAGCAGGGCAGCATTCTAGTGGCCGCCCGTCGTAGCCTTCCCCCTTGCTGCCTCGCACGCGAGGCCTACGCCCACTAGGGTATGACCCCCCCCCTATCGTGTGGAGCAGGAGGCAGGCCATGGGGGGCGGGGGGCGCGGCTTACCCCTTACTTAGGAGGCCCTCTCGCCCAGTTCCTCCTCTGCCTCCTGCGCGCTGCACCAGCCTGGACACGCGTTCTCTTCGGTACTCGGATCGGCTCCCCCCCCCCCCCCCAGCGTTGTCGTGCCTTCCGGGATATCTTCTACGCCGGTGAGTCTTGCTAACCTCTCCCACCCCGGCCCTGTCCCTGGGCATGACCAGGTTGACGGGGCCCTGTGGCCCGGATGGCCATGGGTGTGGGGGGCGCAAGCAGTGGCCCGTGTCCCTGCGGGGTAATGCGGGGATGGGTTAGGTGTCGTGGCGCGATTGCGGGGGGGCAGAGCGAGGGGAGGGCCAGCATGGGACCGGGTGTATGCAGAAGGTTGCGAGTGTAGCGGCCAGGCCCGGACACGTGGCCCCGGTGTCGTCGTGCGTGTCGTACCACCCGGCACCGGTGAGTGTGCTTCCTCCCTCCGCCTCCGGCCCTGCCCCTTGGCATGAGCGGGGCAATAGGGCGGGAAAGCAAGATCGTACGCGGCGCGATTTCGAACGCTCCCAGGTCGCAGGCTGGCCAAGAAGGAGGGCTGGGCTGGCACGAACGGCTTTAGATTTGCGGCAGAGAGACCCGACTGGCCCTGGCTTAGCGGGGGGTGTGGGCGGCAAGGGCCGTATTCGTGCGCCGCGGCGCTGTGCGGCTTCCGGCCTCAGCGATTTGCCCAGCTTAACACCCGCGGGGCTGGAGCTCGTTGGTAGAGCGCTTGCCCCAGGCCACGGGTTCGTCTCCCGGTATTCTGCTTCGTGCATAGTGCTGCCGGCTTCCGAGCGGGGGCCCAGGGGGAGAGAGTAGGTAGCGTTTGAGCAGAGTTTAAGCGGCCGTGTGCGACGCGGTTGGCGCCCGGACGTGGCCGAGTTGATGGCCCCGCAACAGAGGCGAAATTTCATTATATAAGAGCATTACTAAATTCAAGCAGTGGTTGGTTCTGGTAGCGTGGACCACTTAGGCGAGTTGACGGGGCGCATGTAGTAGCAGGGTTTGAGACCTCCTTCCCAATTATAAATGTAGTGCGCACCCGGTTACTAACATTGCGAGTTAAGCGAACGTGGGGAGCGGGCGGCTCACTGGCGAATGCGTGGCAGAATGGTAGGGTCAAACGACGCGGTGGGGAGGTAGGAGGAGAGTGAATGGATCGCGCAGGGCCTCGGTTTCGAGAACGGGACAGGTGACGCGTTCATCCACCTAACGGCACCTGATTGCAGTAGTGCATTATTTCGCAAAAATCGGGCTTGGCCCCGGGTTCGGCCCTCGTGTCCCCAGTCTTATGCTTCCGGCTGGAAGGTTGGGGGTGGACCCGCTCATCTGACGCGCGTTGTGTTGGACCCAGTCGGCTGCTGGGGGCCTCTTGTGGGACGGGGTAAATGGCTCGTGGGGTGCGTAAGTAAAAGCACCAAATCATTTCACTCATTGATAGGCGTGGGGAGGGTGCGTAACTGCCCAGATTCAAACTCCCCACCCGCGGAGCAGGGGAAGCGATAATTGCCGGACAGCAGCCACCAAAGTGCACGCCTTCAGCATGCGCGGGAACCCGTAGTACCAGGCAGTGCCCGGATGCTGTAGCGGGCCGCCGACGCCCCGGGGCACAGCATGCGCGCGTCATAGGTTACCTCCACCGACCCCGGCAGCTTCCAATTTTTCACCCGTGAATCCTGAAAGGCAGGGCAGACATAGCCTACATCAGGTAGGAGACATTGCGGGGGAGGGAGGGGCTGCGGGGCCGGGTCCAGGTACTACGATCCGGCCGGCACCCCGTCCCCCGCCCCCCCCGCCCCACCCCCCCCCGCCCCCGCGGCCTCGGCCTCCCCGCCCGGCAGCGCCCCGACTGATGGGGGGCGAGACGCGCGCGAGTTAAGGACTGCTGCTTTGCGCTGGCCTGGATGTCGTGCACGGGGGGGGGGTTCGCTCCATCCAGAGTTCGGTATGGAGCGCCCGGCGCGCACAGCGGGGGGGGGGCAGCAGCATAACGCATCCCGGCATTTGCAGCGGGGGATACAAAAATAAATAACAAAATCACTAATCATGGCGTGGTAGCACACTGTCATTAACAAGGGGCGCAGTGTCCAGTTACATTGGCACTTAATCTGCACAGCTATACAGGTTTACTGATAAAACTATATAGAGCACCAACAAGGTGTGTACATTGGGTTTCAGTGAGTAGTTGGTTCTTGAGGCTCTCATAGGACAGGGGTTCGAGACCCGCGAACGCTGTCGACGTGTCAGAGAGTGGCAATCTGCAACCCCCCTTCTATTGTGTTGTCTGGTCCAAGGCGCTAGGCGCTTTCAGGGTCAGCGAGCTGGTGGCAAAATCTAAGGAAGACCTGTCTGATTGCGCGCTGGGGATTGCGGATGTGACCCTCAACACAGCACTGGAGCTACGCATCCGCAGATCTAAAACAGACCAGGTGGGGAAGGGGAAGACGGTGGTGTTACAGACCCTAGGGGATAACAGGTACTGCCCGGTTCACTTGGTCAGGGAATACCTTGCTATGCGTCCAGGATCTCCTGGTCCCTTTCTGGTTCATGCGGACGGATCCCCCCTCACAAAATTTCAGTTTGAGCGTCTACTAGGAGCTTCACTGGCTAGAGCCGGTCTAGCGGGGTGCGGGCGCAGGTTTTCCTCGCACTCCTTTAGGATTGGTGCTGCTACTTCTGCGGCCAAAGCCGGCCTGGGCCCGGAGGGAGTAAAAGGGGTAGGCCGCTGGGAATCGGATTGTTTCAAGAAGTATGTCCGTCCGTAATGCTGTGGTACAACCCGGAGCTTTGTTCCCGCTCCAAGTTTTGTTTTGGTCCATTGTCATGAACGCATCGTTTTGTGTGTGCAATAAAGATACGCTTACCTAAAAGCCGTTTCATCGCTTTATTGACAGGTCCCCGGGTATGGTTGGTAGGCCATTCCTACATCTCGAGGATGGAACGCTGGGCAGCACACAGGAACTGGTCGCAGAACTTTGCTACTACACAGCTTGTGTGGTTGGGTTCCCCGGGCATGAAATGGAGTGAAGCTCGCGGCATGATTGAGCAGCGCCTGGCAGTTGCGGGGGTCCAGCCCACTGTTATCATCTTGCACTTAGGGGGTAATGACCTGGTTGCCAGGGGGAGGAGGGCTCTGCTACTGTCAATGCAAACTGACTTACAGGCCATCGGCCAAGCCGTGGGGTCATGCGAGGTATGGTGGTCTGAAATCGTCCCCCGCAGGGTTTGGAGAGGGGCTAGGTCCCCGGCGGCGGTAGAGCGGTCCCGTAGGAGGCTTAATAGGTCCATGCAGAAATTCATGGAGCGCAGGGGCATGGGCTTCATCAGACATGCTTTGATCCAAGAGAAGGTTGAAGGGTATTATGAGGCTGACGGGGTGCACCTGTCCAGGGTAGGGATGGACATGTTCCTGCTTGACGTACAAGAGGCATTGGCTAGCAAGGGACATCAGTAACACTTGTTAGGAGAGGGGGGCTCTGGCAGCGACGGTAGCCTCCCCAGAGCTGTGGCGGAGTGACAGGGCGATCTGGATGCAGACTGGTACAGTAAGGGTACCTCTGCGACAGGCGGTACAGTAAGGGTACCCCTGTCCGGCACAGTAAGGGTGCCCGAGCCAAGGTCCAGGAGCCGAAGGGGGTTCTGGGAAGACCGCGACGGCGCCCCGTTAGTCCTTCGGGCGGTTGGGGGGCCTGACCAACCGGGGGTGTGCCACAACACGCTCCGCCCCTGTCGGAAGGGGCGGGAGTAGGAGGCAGATCACGTGACCCAGTGGATGATCTGTAAATATTTATGTGCCACACTGCCGGGCATCGACCCACCGTGTGTGCTGGCTCACCAGGCGGGCGGAGCAGCAAGGGGCTGCCTGCCCTGGATCGCCCGTAAGATAACCCAATTTTATTATCATACTGTGTTGTATGAAATAAACCTGCAGCAGTTCTTCACCCACAAATAAAGTGTCAGTGTAATCTTTGGGTGACGTCTGTGTATGCGTGTTGACTGAAGCGGATGACGGTGTGGTCACTATGCCGCTGCCCGCGTCCCAAGCAGTGGGACATCAGCAGGGCAGCATTCTAGTGGCCGCCCGTCGTAGCCTTCCCCCTTGCTGCCTCGCGCGCGAGGCCTACGCCCACTAGGGTATGACCCCCCTATCGTGTGGAGCAGGAGGCGGGCCATGGGGGGCGGGGGGCGTGGCTTACCCCTTACTTAGGAGGCCCTCTCGCCCAGTTCCTCCTCTGTCTCCTGCGCGCTGCACCAGCCTGGACACGCGTTCTCCCACCCTTTCCACTTACCCCACGTGTCAGGCACAGCGCGTTATTGGAATGTTTTAATTTTTTCTTTTTGCGTTGCAGGCGGAGTTACAGGGCGATCTGGATGCAGACTGGTACAGTAAGGGTACCTCTGCGACAGGCGGTACAGTAAGGGTACCCCTGTCCGGCACAGTAAGGGTGCCCGAGCCAAGGTCCAGGAGCCGAAGGGGGTTCTGGGAAGACCGCGACGGCGCCCCGTTAGTCCTTCGGGCGGTTGGGGGGCCTGACCAACCGGGGGTGTGCCACAACACGCTCCGCCCCTGTCGGAAGGGGCGGGAGTAGGAGGCAGATCACGTGACCCAGTGGATGATCTGTAAATATTTATGTGCCACACTGCCGGGCATCGACCCACCGTGTGTGCTGGCTCACCAGGCGGGCGGAGCAGCAAGGGGCTGCCTGCCCTGGATCGCCCGTAAGATAACCCAATTTTATTATCATACTGTGTTGTATGAAATAAACCTGCAGCAGTTCTTCACCCACAAATAAAGTGTCAGTGTAATCTTTGGGTGACGTCTGTGTATGCGTGTTGACTGAAGCGGATGACGGTGTGGTCACTATGCTGGTGAATGGAATGTTCATGTGTGTGAAAGTCAGTTGGTGATGGGCTGAGCTGCAGGGAGGCCGCTCCTTTTGGGGCTATCATCTTGTAACATCTTACCTGAATAAAGATACCTGAAGATACTACATGGACCAGTCTACTTTATTACAACAGGACCCCCACAAGTCACACCAATGGGAGGAAGCAGGTGGGGAAAGGCAGAAGGATCAGGAGGGGCGCAACGTACTTTAGTTTCACCAGGGGAATGGTCTGGTGAAATGTGTCCTTGTGTAACGTAACTGGTGCTCATGTAAAGCGCTCTAATACTTTCGCGCTATAGAATTCTGCAAAAAAAAAAAAAAAAAAAGGCCAGCCATGGTGATAGAGTGGGAGAAATACACTCCTCAGGGAGACAGGAAAGCGCAAATGAGTGAAAAAAAATCCAGTTAACATCACACTCCAGCAGTCTTTGTTGTGATGTTGCTGGCTATACGCTAAGCTAAAACAGAGACGGGCAGAAAAAAGGATGGACACAGGGGTTTAAGTAGGATAAAAACACTGGCGGGTCTCCCATAGGGGCGTGACCAATGCACTTAAGGGCGTGGCTTAAAACACTTATGCTAAAAATCTGTGCTGACCATAGTGTGCGCTCGACTGGTATTTTGCTACTGTCTATTCATTCAGATATATAATACAACAAGTAACATTACACGTACAAATTAGCAACACCTATGACTTTGTTGTATCTAATATTAAAAATGGTTCAGTTCTTGTAGGCGAGGTTGTGGCGTAAGACTAGAACTACCGACTTTCGAGCCTGAAAAAGCAGGTTCAAGACTGACATCCGCTTCACATCCTGTGATTAAAAAATGAACACGTCCTTGTGTAATGTAACTGCTGCTCATGTTTACGTTATATAAAACTGAAAATCGAGTCACTTTGAAGTGACATCAAAAGCAGTACTATAGTTAAGTTTAACCCCCCCCCCCCCCCCCCCCCACCCAGAGGATAAAAATGGAGAGCCCGATAAGGACCCGTTTTGGCACCTGCTTTTAAGAACGGCCGGTGCTGAGCACCAGCAAGACCCGGACCACTTAAAACCCTCAATGGACACGTACCTTATGCTCACAGTTTTCAATGACCATATCAAACGATCCCCGTCACTCGACACAACCCATCGGATATATTGAGCAACAAGCAACCATGCGCTTAGGACAAGAACCATATTCCCACCTCCCTCAAGTTCCCTGGAGTGCACTCAGACACAAACTCAACCACCAAACATTTACCAGGCAGTAGGAAACGTTCCAGGCTAGCCAGCATACTACAACACCATCTCTACCGTACAAGAAGGTCACAGATCACATCTTGCTAAACCCCCAATAAGCTTGCCAACAAACAAACCACAACACAAAAGCAGCAACACCTCTACAGACCACTTTGAGTGAAACCTGTAGCGCCAAGTGGAAAAGGCAGTCTTGTGCTGAAGCCCTTTAATTCCTATGGGCGTTGCGCGCCTGATTGCCGCAATTTGCACCTTAGTGTTGCGTCTCTTTGCAAACTGTCGGTTCATTTCATCATGTCTTATGAGTTACGTAAACTAAAAATATCGGACATTTCCTGAACCCAAGTCTTAGTAGGCTGAAAATCGATTCCGCCCTGCTTGATTTGAATAGCAAAAGACCTTTAAGTTGCATACAGCACAAAGGAAATTGTTTCCCGCTCTATTATTATTTATCAGACAACTATCGAACGACCGCAACGTGTGACGTCACGGCACTTAACCGCGTTACTAGGCGTTTTGGGAGCTAACAACACAATCTCATTCATTAGCTATGGTCTCGAACACGGCCCTTTCTGACGGAAATATGTCTGAATGACAAGACCGCTGACAAAACCACGCTAAAGGCCATCAAATCCGATCACAATGCAGTAGATAACATTAACTTTAATACCATTTCAAAAACACGTAATACTACTACCTTGGCCACTTACAACACTGTTTAGCGGCGCCATAAGAAAAGCTAGATGAACGTGCAAAACGAGCCTGCGAAGACTAGCTAAATCCAGAAAATTGTTTGCTTTAAACAGAAGTAAAATGTAAACGTTAAATGTCTGCTTTATAGCGATTCGTTTTACTTTCCAAGATTTTATTAATGTTCTTGCTTTACACTTTACACGATGGAAGCATCTTTCTTAAAAATTAAACAATAATTAACATAACTGGATGGTTTCCAATTAACCTGGTGTGAGTGAACGCAGATGTGATACACTGTATTTTGCCCCAATATATACACTTAGAACCTATTTACAGTTGTTTCCAATACATATAACAAAAACTAATAAGCCAAGGGCGCACATATCTTTATCCACACGCACCATAAGCGATACACCAACTATTCTCAGTACCCCACAACAAAGCAAAATTAATAAACGACCACGCCTTTACACCATGGATAGTTTGCGCACCCCCAAAATGATAATCTATGAATACAAAAATGATACGTCATTAGCAACCAGAGGTGAAACAATGCGACCACGATAGAACATCAGATATTCACAGATCGACCCCCCATTAGTTCAAATGGATGCCGATCACCTCCACTTGCCAGGATACGAGGGTGAGATATAGTTTATGCTCACCTGTAACAGCATTCGAGAAGAATACAGAACCACACACAAGAAACCCACAAGGGAAGGATACAAGTCTCACGCCACATTACCAGCACTCCAACGATAGAGAATCCATCTCCCACCTGCATATTAGTATACCGTTAATCGAGACCTTTAGGCTCAATCTCACCCAGTAGTATGCAATGGTATTTATTGGGAGATGATACCCTCCATCAGCAAAACAATGAACACATATACTTCTAACAGCACCCTATGAAAAATATAGATACGACCACCTTTAACAAATAGACACAAACATAAAACGGAACCAGATATTATGTACTGTTTCCAGCTCCCGGCATTTACTCAGATTCTAACACGCCAGAGATAAATGCAATCCTTTCCGATGTTCTTTCCCGCCCCCCCTCTCGTACCCAATGTGACTCACCTACAGGACCCCTCAGGCTATCACTCAGGGCCCTGGTCTCTTGCCGCCATCTTACTCACTATTCCCCTGCAGCTCCTCCTCTGGACACAATCTATCTCGATGCTGCCTACTCTGAACTCTATGATTCTTTCCGACTCATGCTCCGCCCTCTGCCTCCGCCGAAGGCCGTCGCATGGGGGTTTGCAGACACTTTTCTATATGTCTGGTGCGTGCGGAGTTATCAGGCACCACCCACTGCAGCAGAGTAGTACATGGAGGGAGGTGTTGCTTAAATCCTAACAGGAAGATACAAAATGCCCTGTTGCCCATAAAAACGTGAGAGACTAGGCCAAGAAATGTTCACGATCTCCAACAGCTAAACTATATTGATCCTGTTTATGTCCAGTCAAATAGCTAATGCAAAGAAAACAAAGTGATGGATACACTCCTCTTAGGAACGCCAGCGCCGCTATAGCATTCCGCACTGAAAACAAATCACACCCCAATCACTTGAAAGAGAGGAAGGACTAAAAACAAGCATTTGCAATAGGTCCGATTGCATTGCAAATGCTTACGTTTAAAGCTGAGCACGGCGCCGCTTCACGGACACGGCGCTCGGTTTCTTTATATATTTCTTAACTTTAACACTAAGCGCGGTGTCCTTGAAGCGGGCGCTGCGCTCAGTGTTAAAGTTAAGAAATATATAAATAATCAGAGCACGGTGTCGGTGAAGCGGCGCCGCACTCAGTTTCAAAGTTAAATAAAAATAACAAAAACACAAACAGAGTGCGGTGCACTGTCATTAGTACCGCGCTGAAAATGAAAATAAAATAGTGCTTACGGAGTTATAAAGGGGTTCGTGTAACTCTGCCAGCAAATGATCCAGTCCCGTTGGGCGGGGCCAAAAGTGGACAGGGTGGAAACTAGGAGGAACTAAGAAGCCTCCTTTACAATAGAAACCTAGCGTTTAGCCTGAAATATGACGCTAGCCAATGGGAGGAGGGGGCTGGGCTTCAAGTCCCCTTCCTCAACCGTATAGATTTCAAGATGCTATCGAATGCCGAGAGCAGCGCATGCGCGCTGCTATCGCCAGCCGAGACCTAAAAACAGAGCTGCTATAAGGCACGATGTAATGTGCCATCACTTACATCTTTTGTCACTCATAGCCTTCGTGGGCATAGGTATCAAAGGTAAAGACCTCCAAATAATACGTAACCCCGCCACCCCTTCATTTCAAATAAATAATTAAACTGTGGATCGTTTTATACTTTAGTAAGACCAGGCTCCCTTTTACATGTTGGCAACCATGTATTTTATTGGATTTAAAAAAAGATAATGTAACATTACTGCAATATTCAAATATGGTTAGGCATATTTAAACATTGGCAATTTTATAAAATAATTCTAAAAAAATGCATTTACACATTGAAGGGCCCAATGATTTATTTCTTTACACCCTGTGGGGCACAGAACTGAAAATGTTGAAGTCCACTGTACTAAGGTAACATAACTGATCGAAGAAATATGTGAGAGTGTGGCATACCTGTGTAGGAACTAGAGTATATTTAGGAAAATGCATTGAACTCTCGATGCTTAAGGTTAATTCTCAACGTCTAAACATTGACAAGTGGAAATTGCTGTTGAGCCCGGACTCTAGGAGTAAGAGTAACGCACAATGCTATACTTGTCTATAAGCCTAGGATGAAGCCAGTCACATATAGCATGCCACCACCGGAACGAATCTGGATCGTGCTTTACAAACCACAAAAAAAAAAAAAAAAAAACCTAAAATCAAGAATTAATAGTATATGTAAAAATAAACACTGACACCGGCGCGCCACAGTTGCTGCCTGTCTTCAGCCAATTAGCTTCTAGGATCATAAACAAGTGCTACAAAGACCGTCATCTCAAAAATGTCAGTTTGTTGATGTCTGCTTGGATTTTGAGACCTATTTTGACATTAATCACCAGATGGTCCATTTAAAAAATCTTTTTTCTCTAGGCTGGAGGTCCTTTTCTGGGAAGCACAACTTCCAGTGTGGCCCAGCACAAAAAACGCAAGCATTTGGAATCTGCCATCAGCTCACACGCAATTCATAAAGTGGGGCCACGAAGGCACTTTAACGGCACAAAGCAAAACATGAAAGCATGATTTCCAGGTGCTTCCGTAAAGCATGGGTCTCCTTACTGGAGCCTTAAAAAAAAAGTTGTACTGGAGCAGAGTTTTCTTTTAGAAAATTCATGGGCTTTTGAAGCTCTGGCATGTCTATGCGTTTTATTAATTTATTAATAATTAACAATTAATTATTTGTCTTGTGTAAGTGTGATTCTATTAATCAATCCGTTTGTTCTAACATAAGAGAGAGTTATACGAGGGTTAGCTTATTTGTGCTGTTTCTGTTTAATAATAACGTGCAAGTTTTCATGTTTAAACGTTGCTGTGTGCTATTTATTTTAAGCACAAAACGCTGTCTGAATTAATGCTTTTTATGTTGCAAAGCTAGATAAATACATACACATAAGGGTATTAGTGGGGTTAACACTGTTTAATCATTATGCTGTAGTAACGTTTATTTTGTCTCTTTAATTAAGATGGTCTATTGTGGCCTATGAAGGCCTTAATCGAGCTGACAGTATTTCGAAGCCTGGCTGTGGCATATTCTGTGATGTGGCAAGGGAGACCCCTGCTGGAAAAAGGTCGAAGACAACTGACCATGGTCCTTATTGTAAATTTCCATGAGGACATCAGCAGTTTGGAGGATCTCCAAAGAAATGGAACGTCCTTGGCAAACAAAGGAGCTTCAGAAACGAACAATGTACTGTGGCCTGGCTGCCGAGGGAAGTTGAACAAATTGGATACTTTAATAGTTTTTTGGTTCCTGTTCCGTAGTTCACGTCTTGTGACTTTTCCTGAGCGAAGATTTTCAGATGTAGCAATGTTACATCCCTTCCTTCTCGCTCTGCTCAGTGATACAGTTTATTCTGCCAATTTTATGTGTGTTTCCATTGTAATTTTCATTATAAGAATTGTTAGCTTAGGGAGGGTTTTGCCACTTTCCATTTTACCTTTGCTGCGTGAACTTGCGTTGCTGAGGATCGATGCTGAGGGACTTCGTCCTGAGAGACTTTACCGAGAGACTTGTCCTGACCCGTTCTGACACTTAGTTAGAATAGGTAACTATGAGAAATGATTTATTCTGATTGATTTACTTTGACTAATTTTAGATAAAGCAATATAACTTTTAAACATGGTGTTGAATTTCCTTTCTTGTCAATTATTGTGTACATTTTGATCATTATTGAATTGTTTGTATAGAGTATGTTTAAGGACAACCACTATAATCAGGTCCTATCGTCCTAGATATAGATGCAGGGTGTTTAGGTGTTTTCTTTCCACAGGTTTATTGCTGGTAGAGTATTTGAGCGTATGTTAGTGAAATGGGCCCTAGCGTATGATGAATGTATGTGCGTGTAACTGTGTGATTACTCTATCCGTGGTAGTGGGCATATTTTGGATACCCTGATCTCTATCAATTTCTCTGGTAGCAGAGGATGGTTATAGATGGTTGTCTTGATCTGATAAGATAAGATTGCTTGTATATTAGCTTATTGATTATTGATTTATTTTGGTTGATATTGGTATATGTACTAATACTATATGTTGGAGTCGTCATGTTGAGTTATATGTAGTGCTTCTGGAATTTGGAAGCTGGTAGCAGTTCCGTAGTAGGGCAGAGGAAGGTGTATATGCTGCTCTCGGGAAAGACGGGATTGTAAGGAATAACGGGTGACAACTGAAGTTGCGCGTTCACATTGTCTGGGTTCGGAATCAGTGACATTATTGTATGTTACTATTAGAAAACATTTCTGGTATATAAGGAGTGTGTATCGTAGTGAAGGTTATCTGTGAAACTCTGGTCTTGAGTCCCAGGGATCCGTAAGGATTGCCGTTAAAGCTTATTGCGGGAGGAGTAATAGGTATTCTCTGAGCTTGTTTGAGGAACTGGGCAGAGGTAAGCTGCTTAGTTGTTGTGAGTTATAATTCTGTAGTGGGACAGATTGTGCGCTGTTCTCGGGAAGCAGGATTCTGTGTGCATGTAGTATATTTTTCTTGTATGAATGTGCGTGAATGCATATACATTTATTGATTGTAAGACTCTTTGGATACGTCCTAGAGGAAACAGTTATGAGATGTATGAAAGTTTGTTGATTCTTGAGAAATAGACTCTTTTTTTACTATCCTGTGGTTAGCGAAGCAGACAATGGAGATGTTTTTATGTTGTAACTAATAGATTTTGTAGAAATTTTGACACGGAGTCTACTGAGAGTTTTTGTAAAGGAGGGGTAGACGAGTGACAGAGACAGGAGACAGAGACTGCAGCGGCTGTTGACGTCAGAAGGTCCGCGCTCTGATTGGATAGCGCTAGGATTAGTGCGTTAGTGTGAGTCGCGCAGGGATTGGAAGAGCTGTTTAGTGACGTAGACGCTCCAGGATTGGTGCGTTAGTGTGAGTCGCGCTGCTATTGGTTGAGAAACTCGTATTGTATATTTATAATACGGAAAGAGTAGAGAGTTTTTAGTAAGCGCTAAAATGTATTATCAAGAGGAGAAAAAGAAAAAAACGTTCTTTGGGAAAGTTAAAAGGTGGTTTACCAAGGATAAAGAGGTTAAAACGAGAGAGGGTGAGTTGCTACCTCCAGCGAAAACACCTGCATCCTTCATGGTTGCGAAATATGGATTACATACCTGTATATGGTTGCAGAATTGGGTTAGGTATACTAAAGAAGATGGTGTTCTAGCATTTCCAGAACATGGTTCATTTAATTTGGCCGTGTTGAGAAATTTACGGGAAAAGATGGTACGTCTGGACCCGAAGCCGAGACCTACACAGTTCGAGGCTTTAGTGGAATGGGAAGAGGAAGTTCATGAGCGAGAAAAGCAAAGATCTGGAGGGTATTACAGGAACATGTTTGGGAGGAGACATGATCGTGAAACACATCATGATCGGATGAAAAGATGGCGAGATGTTAATATGACGGAGGGATTATATCCAATGAGAACAGTTGAAGTTTCTGCTCCTTCTGTAGAATGGGTTCCTGAGTCAGATATGAGAAGATATGGAGAGTATGAGGATGAGGTCTTAAATGACATGATTTACAAGAGACCACCTCCATATAGACCAGAACCAGATGAGAGTACATCAGTTGTTTCTCCGATAAGAGATACAGTCTGTATTATTGAAAAAGAAAAAATGACACCTGAATCAAGAAGTAATAGTTCTTTCAGGGAGAGAGAGAATCGAAGTAGTGAGGAAAATGCCAGAAAATTAGCAAAAACAACAACAGAACTGACTGAGAAAATTAGGGAGTTAACGAAGAATCTGGAAGCTGTTACGGTGCCTGTAACAATAGGTCCGGTTATGCCTGTGTTTGACAAACAGAGAACAGGTGAGAATGGACTAGTGATTCCATATGTTGGGAATAATCTGACAAATTCAGTTGGTCCTTCAGGGGATTCAGATAAAAGAACAGAAAGAAGTGACCTGAGACGAACAAGACATGACACATGTAGTGAACTATTGGATGTTAGTGAACCTAGTTGTTCAGGGATGCCAATTTTAGAACCGCAGAAAAAAGTGGTTCCAGTGAGAAAAACTGCTGAAATAACAGTTGATGATTTGAATGATTGGATGAGGGTTCTTCAGAAAAAGGATAAGGATTCACAAGTTATTGATGTGGTTAAGTTACGTATAGAATTAGAAGAGCTTGTGACAGGAACAGTTCCAACAGAAATCCTGAAGAGTCATCATGATGGTGAATTAATGTTTATGTGTAAAAGCATAACATGGAGAGCAAGAAATACTCATGATAGACTAAGAGCGATAGCAAATGAGCAAGGAGTTGACATTGATAAAGTAAAGGTTTTGCAGAAAACTTACAGGATGGATTTCACAGAGAAAGACATAGAAAATTTGAATACTTCTGGTAGAACAGGACAGATTAAAGAAATGGTGGCATTATTGCGAAGATGGGGTGATGTAGAAAAGTGGAAGGATAGGTGGTATAAGAAAAGAGAGGAATCTGAAGACAGAACAACTTATTCAGCATTTCCAGTGAGAGAAAAGGAGAAACCAGTGGATAATTATCCTATGAGAGAAATACCTGGAGGAGGATATGTACATGTTCCATGGACCAGACAGGATATTTTATCATTTACGAATGATTTCCCTCGATTGAGAGAAAAGCCCGTCGAGTGGTATAGGCAGGTAGATAGGTTTGTGAAATTGTCAAAAGTGCTGTGGGTTGACCTGAATAGTCTGTTTGATATAATTGTTCCAGCAGACTTGTGGACTGAGTGTAAAATAGTTGTGAGTTGGCCTACTGAGGAATATCCAAGAGATCCAAGAACAGGGGCACCAGATCCAGAAGTGATGAGGAAGTATGATCAGGTGATGGTATACCTGAAGAGTAAAGTTCCTCCAAAAGAGACAGACCGGGTTAAGATAGACCGAACACAACAGGAAGCAAAAGAATCAGTTCATGCTTTTTACGAAAGGCTGATACTGGCTTTTAAACAATTCAGTGGAGATGAACACCTGGGTGATAAGGATTTGAGTCATTTTGTATACAGATTTGTATATGGTTTAAGACCTGAAATTGGTGAGAGAATTCGTGAGCACACGGTGGATTGGCAGAGTAAAAAAGTAGATGAGATTCTGAGACATGCAAAATACTTCAGTGATGAAATTGAAGCAAAACAAAGAAAGCTGAAAGAGAAAGCAATGTGGGCACAAGTGAAAGTTGCAGAAAGACAGGAAGCACAGTTAGTGGAACAAGCGAATAATCAAGGAAATAATGCAGAAAATAGACCCAGATATGCAGGAAAGGGGAAAGGAAGTCTTGAGGAAGCGAAGAAAAAGTTCCCTTGTCACAACTGTGGCCAACTGGGACATTGGAGATCTGAATGTCCTAATCCACCATTAGTGAATAATGAGGGTAAATCCTTAAATCAACAGGTGCAGAATGAAGGGAATAACCAGCAGCAACAGCAACAGAAAGTTCTGAGACAGCAGAGTCAGGAGCCAAAACCGCCCTTGCCGCAGAATAGAGGGGTACAAAAGTACAATCAGGACTCGGGATTCTTCAATGATGAGCAGGTAAACAAACCAAGACGTTCTAACAAAGTACAACAGTACTTGTTAAAGAGTGAAGGGAGTGAGTCTGAGGGTGATTATTGACGGTGCCGAAGAGAGGAGGAAGAGTGCATACTTGGTGCAACTCTAGAAATAGACCAGGCAGGACCATTTGTGGATGGGAAAGTAAATGAGGAGAGTGTTACTTTTTTGGTAGACACAGGTGCGACAAGATCAGCTGTCAGGTCAACAGATGTTAGAAATCTTCCTCTCTCGGATGAAGCAATCCAAGTAGTTGGTGTAGCCAATACACAAATCAGAACACGTCTTACTGAACCAGTAAGAGTACAGATAGGGAAATTTTCAGACATGCACAGATTTATTGTCTGTGACACGAGTCCAGTGAACTTGTTAGGTAGGGACCTATTGTGTAAAATGAATTGCACAATTTTTTGTACACCAGATGGAATAGCTTTTGAGACACCAGATGATGATGTTTTCTATCGAATGACTCTAGGAAATAGAGAAAGTGAGTTAATTGGTGCATTTGCTGTGTTTAATCCGGAGGATTTGCCTCAAGAGCTGAGAGACACAGTGAAAAGAGCAGTTTGGGATTTTACAGGAGAGGATGTGGGATTGATGAATAATGTAGATCCAGTGAAAATTGCAGTGAAAGAGGGAATTACATATCCTAACATTCCTCAGTACAAAATGACACCAGAAATAATTGAAGGGATAACTCCTATAATTGAGAAAATGATTCAGCAAGGAGTTCTGAGAGAATTACTGAGTAGTCCGTGTAATTCACCGATAATGGGACTGAAAAAGCCCAATGGCAAATTTAGGATCGTACAGGATCTGAGAAAAGTTAATCAAATTGTGGTGGCATGTTGTCCTATTGTGCCAAATCCATCAGTGATTCTGTATCAAATTCCACATGATGCTGAGTGGTATACAGTGATTGATTTGTGTCATGCGTTCTTTTCAATTCCATTGCATCATGACAGCCAGCCGATTTTTGCATTTAGGTTTGGCCAGCGTATCTTAGCATGGTGTCGAATCCCACAGGGGTATACAGAAAGTCCTTCGATATTCAATCAGTTATTGAAGAAATCGTTGGAGAGTTTGATTATGCCTGAAAGTTCAGTGTTAGTGCAGTATATTGATGACCTACTGGTGGCATCAAAGACACGTGAAGCTTGTGAAGTGGATACCATAGCTTTACTGAATCATCTGGCAGATGGAGGGTTAAAGGTATCTCCAGCCAAATTGCAGTTTTGCAAGAAAGAGGTTCATTATCTTGGACATAATATTGAAAAAGGTCTGAGAAAAGTGACTACTGACAGGATCAGAATAATCAGAGAAATGAAAGCTCCAAAGACCCAGAGAGAAGTGAGAATGTTCCTGGGTATGGTGGGATATTGTCGTCAGTGGATAATTAATTTTTCCCTGATAGCAAAGCCATAGATTAAATTGACAAAAAGTGAAATGACAGATCCATTGAATCTGGATGAAGAACAATTGGCAGCATTTGAAGAGCTCAAAAGTAAAATGTGTGAGGCTCCAGCTCTGGGTATGCCTGACTATGAGAAAGAGTTCGAATTGTACTGCAGTGAGAGAAATGGATGTGCACTTTCAGTGTTAATCCAGAAACATGGACAATTGAGAAGGCCTATTGCATACTTCTCATCGACACTTGACCCTGTAGCTGTGGGTTTACCAGGTTGTCTAAAATCTGTGGCTGCAACATGCAGAAGCCTGGAACAGAGTGAGGGGATCATAATGGGATATCCTGTAAGGGTATTTGTACCTCACAATGTGGCAATTCTTTTGACGAGAAGCAGAACTCAGCATGTGTCACATAGTCGGCTGACTAAGTACGAAAAAGTGATTCTGGGAGCTTCAAACGTGACTCTTGAGAGATGTGTGAATGTGAATCCAGCGACACTCTTGCCGGATATTGAAAATGTGGGTATAAAGATGGAAGATGATCATGATTGTTTGGATGTGCTTGAGTATTGTACAAAACCGAGACCAGACATAAGGGATATTCCCTTACCTGAAAATGACCATGTGTTGTTTGTGGATGGATCATGCCTGAGGAATGATGATGGTGTGTTATGTGCAGCATATGCAGTGTGCAAAGTTTCAGAGGTCATGGAAGCATCACCATTGAAAGGAGTGAAATCTGCGCAAGTTGCTGAATTAGTGGCATTGACAAAAGCTTGTGAGATTGGGAAAGATTTGAGAACAACCGTGTTGACTGATAGTCAGTATGGATTTGGAGTGGTGCATGACTTTGGCCAGTTGTGGCTGCAAAGAGGTTTCTTGACATCGGGTGGGACTCCGATAAAGAATGCTGAATTGATTGGAAAATTGCTTGAGGCGATACAGCTGCCTAAGGAGTTAGCAGTTGTAAAATGTGCTGCCCATGGTCCAGGGGATGATTTTATCACGGTTGGAAACCGTTACGCCAACGATGTGGCGCAGTATTGTGCTAAGACAAATCAGTCAATTAATCGGGACAGAATGGAGGAAATGTCTTTTCTTTCTGTGATGTTTACTAATGTCCTAGAAACGTGGGATGAAGTGAAGCAGTTACAAGATGAGGCAGGAGAAGAAGAGAAACAAGATTGGGTTAAGGCAGGATGTGCTCCAAGAGAAACAGACCATGTTTGGGTCTACAGAGATGGCAGACCAGTGATGCCTAACTCTATCTTGTCGTCAATGGCAAGGATGTATCATGGCCAGGGACATCTGGGGAGGGATGCGATGGTGAGGTCGTTCAAGCAGACCTGGTACAATGCAAAGTTCAGGACAATTGCAGAGAGCATCTGTCAAAGGTGTTTAATTTGTCAGCAATTTAACACTGGGAAAAAGACAGTGGTGAGTCTGGGAACAATAGGCAGAGAAGGAGGTCCTTTTACAAGAATGTAGATTGATTTCATTGAAATGCCCCAAGTAAACAGACTGAGGTATGTTTTGGTGGTAGTCTGTTTGTTTTCAAGGTGGGTGGAAGCTTACCAGACTAGAAGAAATGATGGATTAACAGTGGCAAAATTACTGTTGAGGGAGTTGATTCCTAGGTACGGGTTTCCAGTTACAGTTGAGTCTGACAGAGGTAGACACTTTCAAAATGAACTCATAGGTTTAATTTGTGAAGCATTGAAAATACAGCAGAAGCTACATTGTGCATACCGACCAGAGGCTTCTGGTGTGGTTGAGCAGATCAATGGCACAATCAAGAATAGGATTGGAAAGATGTGCTTAGCTACTGGCATGAAATGGCCAGATGTTTTGCCTTTAGTTCTGATGACTATGAGATCTACTCCAGATAGAACTACTGGTTTGAGCCCGCATGAAATAATCATGGGACGTGCTATGCGCCATGCATTCGTGCCTGTCAATAAGTTGGTGTCAATAACTGATGACATGATTTTGGATTACTGTAAAGGCCTGGCTGACGCAGTTCATTCTGTGTTTCACCAGGTTGGAGAAGAAGCTACCACACTTGAGAAGAAGCAAGCCCATGATCTAAGTCCAGGAGACTGGGTGAGGATTAAAGTGCACAGAAGAAGAAATTGCTTGATTCCAAGGTGGGGAAGGCCGAGACAAGTCATTCTGACTACAACGACTGCAGTAAAGTGTGCTGGAGTGAAGCACTGGGTACATGCAAGTCATACTCTGAGAGTTCCAAACCCAAAAGAAGGAACTGGTAAAGAGTATTTTGAAGAGTCAGATTCCAGCGATGATGAAGATACTGACGATACGGAATCAGTGAGAAAAGAAGCACAGAGAGCTTCAAGAGAATCACTGCGAGTATCAGAGAAAAGATCAGATTCTGTTAAAGAGCCTGAAGTTTCAAGTAGCAGTGGAGGGAAAAGAAAAGAAAAAAGAAATCACACAGAGATTACTCCTGAATCAGAAGAGGAGGAGATTGAAGAACCACTTGAGATTATTCTTGAAGAAACAGGGTCAGAAGAAGAAAGAGAGGGACAGATTGCGGAAGACCCCCGAGGAGGTGTAGGGAACATTGATGAGGAGCTAGGTGAAGGGACAAGTAGACAGCAAGAAGATTGCGTGTCGGAGACCCGAGGAGGGACAGAAGTAGGAAAGTCTCAAATAGTGGTGAAAGAATCTGTGGAAGAAAAGAAAACTGCTAAGAAACGAAGGCAAAAGGCAATTGAAACAGAATCGGATGATGAAAATGAACAAACAGAGGGTCGAGTTCTGAGAAAGAGAACCTCGATTGGAGAAAAGAGTGTTAAAGAATTAAGGCCGAAAAAGGTTGTGAAAGGAGATCGTTGGCCTAACAACCGAGTTAAAAGGGTGAGATACAGAGTAATAAGAGCAAATTCATCGAAAGCTGAACAAGTAAATGAAATATCAAGTCAAACTTCAAAGGCTGAAGGAGAAGAATCAAGGAGATCAAAGGAACCAGTAGAAATAAAAAGAGTTAAAAAACCCAACCAAAAGTACAGATCACCGGAATGGTCTTATGTGACACTGTCTGAAGAAGGAAAAGAAGAAACAGTGACTCGAGATAATCCGGAAGTGGTCTTGAGAGAAGTGGTTGAGGAAGATACTGGTGAAATTCTGAAAGTACTCTTGACTGACATTGGAGAAGAGTCGAGTACTGAGGATTCTGACGTTGGAGATCTGATACAATTTGATGTTGAAGAAATTGAAGTGAAGAATGACAAGTATCCAAACTGAGTGAAAGAGGGATTCATTTGGATAAAGTGAACGAGGAGATCGTTTGGATAAATTGAAAGCTGAAGAGTTGTTGAGGAATTGAAGAAGTTCAAACAGTAGTGGAGTAGTAGAGGCTAAACTAAAATGGCTAACATGGAGGATAATAGAAATAGATGTGCCTTCTTTAAGAGGTGGTGTAGAATGTGCTGCTGTTGTACTGGATTATTAATGCTTCTATGGGGTGTTTTAGTTTTATTAGTTACTTTTAGAGTAGAGTTTGGAATGAATATAGAAAATGTGACAAATGTAGAGAAGAATTCTCAAAAAGTAGTTCTAATTAGAAGTAGTAGTTACATACACAAAGATAGGTCAATTAATAATTTCTCTAGTAATGTTTTTTCTAAACTGTTATATGAATATGTGAAGACAATGGAAGTAAGGGATTGCTATGTCTGCATGCAGTTACCTGCATCTGTTTCAGAGGGTGTTACCTATCACCATTTACCAGCTACATATGGTATTTCTTGTAGTATTATAAGTAGTGTTTTTTATTTGTTAGGGAAAGTAGATTATAAGATGTCTAACAGAGATAGTATTTTTGGGCACTTGCCAATGAATGAAGAGCTGAATCCAGCTAAAGAAGCTAACACTTTTGGTGAGATTTTTATTGAAGAAAAAGGATTAACATTAGATTATATTTTTAAGAATAATTTAACTTGCAGTTTGAAAGAAGAAGAGAGAGCTTTCCTGGATATGGTAGAAGAAAGGAGAGTGAACATGCATGAGAAAGGGGGAAAATATGAAGTGAGTGAGACAATTTGGGACATTGAGATGGGAAAAGAGTTGAGAAATGGGGCTAGTCCGACTTTAGCTCTAGATGCGCCGCAGAAGGGTAAACTTTGCATTACCAGAAGGAAATCCCAATATGATACATATTTTGTGGGAACTAGTGAGTGCCATGATACATACTTCATTGCGACAGGTTGGGGTTTCAGAGGTGGAGAAGATACGATTTTTCCAGGAGTGTACTATGTTTGTGGGAACAAGGCTTATTACAAGTTGCCTGACCATTGGTATGGCACGTGTTATGTGGGCCTGGTTTTTCCTAAGATTTTTCATACAGATAAAATAAGAGATGTAGAAGATATTAACTTATTAACACGTTTTAAGAGAGAAACTTGGTCTGAAATTGTGGGTGACATTTTTGGGGTTTTGATTCCAGCAGTGGGAATTTCTTTAAATGCTTATGGAATTCGGAAACTGTCCACAGTGGTTGATCGCTTATCGACAAATACCGCAGGAGGGTTTCTTTTGGTGAATACGGAATTAAGTGCCGTACGTGCCATGTCAATGCAAAATCGACTTGCCCTTGATATTTTATTGGCCAAGGAGGGTGGAGTTTGTGGAATATTGAAAGTTCAACATTGTTGTACTTACATTCCTGACGAAAGTAAAGACCTGAAGGTCTATATCAGAAATATTACTGATTTGCATGAAGAATTAGTACCACTTGAAGCTGGGAGTTTATGGACTAAAATAGCTAATAAGATGATAGCTGTTAAAGATTTTATTGCAAAAATAGGTAGTACTATTATAGGTAGAATATTGTTTCCTTTGTCTTGTATAATTGTTGCTTTATTAATAATAAGATTGGTGTGTGTGTGTTGTAAAAACAGGGGAGGGAAGAAGAAATTGAATAAGGAAAAGAGAAATAAGAAGTTGAAAAGAGAACCTCAAGAAATTGAACTAGAAGAATTGAGGGAGAGTGTTTACTTAGAGACAAAGAGAGATGATGAAAGAGTGACTAGTGTTTAATGTTGTGTAAGGGGAAAAGACATTTCTGATTTTTCATAAAATGGGACTAAATTTTCACTAATTTTTTTGGGGGGTTTATTTGGTGATAAAATCACCAAAGGGGGGATTGCTGGAGCAGAGTTTTCTTTTAGAAAATTCATGGGCTTTTGAAGCTCTGGCATGTCTATGCGTTTTATTAATTTATTAATAATTAACAATTAATTATTTGTCTTGTGTAAGTGTGATTCTATTAATCAATCCGTTTGTTCTAACATAAGAGAGAGTTATACGAGGGTTAGCTTATTTGTGCTGTTTCTGTTTAATAATAACGTGCAAGTTTTCATGTTTAAACGTTGCTGTGTGCTATTTATTTTAAGCACAAAACGCTGTCTGAATTAATGCTTTTTATGTTGCAAAGCTAGATAAATACATACACATAAGGGTATTAGTGGGATTAACACTGTTTAATCATTATGCTGTAGTAACGTTTATTTTGTCTCTTTAATTAAGATGGTCTATTGTGGCCTATGAAGGCCTTAATCGAGCTGACAGTATTTCGAAGCCTGGCTGTGGCATATTCTGTGATGTGGTAAGGGAGACCCCTGCTGGAAAAAGGTCGAAGACAACTGACCATGGTCCTTATTGTAAATTTCCATGAGGACATCAGCAGTTTGGAGGATCTCCAAAGAAATGGAACGTCCTTGGCAAACAAAGGAGCTTCAGAAACGAACAATGTACTGTGGCCTGGCTGCCGAGGGAAGTTGAACAAATTGGATACTTTAATAGTTTTTTGGTTCCTGTTCCGTAGTTCACGTCTTGTGACTTTTCCTGAGCGAAGATTTTCAGATGTAGCAATGTTACATCCCTTCCTTCTCGCTCTGCTCAGTGATACAGTTTATTCTGCCAATTTTATGTGTGTTTCCATTGTAATTTTCATTATAAGAATTGTTAGCTTAGGGAGGGTTTTGCCACTTGCCATTTTACCTTTGCTGCGTGAACTTGCGTTGCTGAGGATCGATGCTGAGGGACTTCGTCCTGAGAGACTTTACCGAGAGACTTGTCCTGACCCGTTCTGACACTTAGTTAGAATAGGTAACTATGAGAAATGATTTATTCTGATTGATTTACTTTGACTAATTTTAGATAAAGCAATATAACTTTTAAACATGGTGTTGAATTTCCTTTCTTGTCAATTATTGTGTACATTTTGATCATTATTGAATTGTTTGTATAGAGTATGTTTAAGGACAACCACTATAATCAGGTCCTATCGTCCTAGATATAGATGCAGGGTGTTTAGGTGTTTTCTTTCCACAGGTTTATTGCTGGTAGAGTATTTGAGCGTATGTTAGTGAAATGGTCCCTAGCGTATGATGAATGTATGTGCGTGTAACTGTGTGATTACTCTATCCGTGGTAGTGGGCATATTTTGGATACCCTGATCTCTATCAGTTGCAACAATCAAACATTATGGCTCCATATGCAATCCACTGTTGGGTTTCTTGTGGAACTAACCTGGCAGTTCAGGCTGGAATTTTCTTACTGGAGCAGGATCAAGAGCGATTTAGATATAGCTAGGTTTAATTTAGGGGGCATGTTGAGCAAAAACAAAGGACTGGGATGCATCCCTGAGTAATTACCACTGAATTAGATTAATTCAAGCATTCATCCATAGCTTCTTTTTTTGCATTCTTCATTGTGTGGCTCCGAGTCCTGGCAATGAACCACCCTCATTTTCTGGTGGATGTACACATGTGACCAGGAAGAATGCAGTCACTCAAAGGGCAAAGGAGTCAATGGCTGAAGTTGGCTGACCCATTACCCAATGCTGACTTGGATACAAGCACTATGGCAAATCTGCATAAAATTTGGCACAAGCTTGGAAGAATTGGATTTCCATTAATTTGTCAAGGTTTGTGCCAACCATCCTGGGTAGAGGTGTGTTGGACTTGGCCCTTTTTGCAGGGTCATCTCTGAACTTTTAGCCTTCCTCCTAGCCTTTTTTCTGACATGGTGTTGGTGGTTCTAGGACTCTGGGCATTTTAGCACTGCTGTCCAGTGTAAAGTGCGTGCACTCTGTGGTAAACATGGTAAGATTGGTCTACACCTGTTTGGCATATTTAATTTACCTGTCAGTCCCTTGTAAAGTGGTATCTCAGATACCCAGGTCCATTAAATTAAATGCTACTGGTGGGCTTGCAGTGCTGATTGCGCAACCCACCAAAGTCGCCTTTCAAACCTGTCTCAGGCCTCTGCCACTGCAGGGTCTGTGTGCGCAGTGTTACTGCAGCTGTGACGTGGCACCTAAAGTGTGAGCCATGTCTGTGACCCCCCCCTTTTACTGCATGTCAGTCACCCCTAAGGTAGGCCCTAGCTAGCCCTATGGGCATGGTGCATTGTAGGTAAAAGGTAGGACATGTACCTTAAGTGTGTGACATGTCCTGGTAGTGACAAACAGCCATTTTGGTTTCTCACTGCTGTGAGGCTGCCCTCCCATAGGGATGCATTGGGGATTCCCTTGATAAGTGTTTCAGTGGTAATTCCTGATAGGAGAGGGGCAGTGTGGTAAAGTTTAGTATGCCTGAACTCAGACTCTAAAGATGCATCTTTTAGTGAAGGTGATTTTTACATTCTGTGTTTGAAAATACCACTTTTAGAAAGTAGGTATTTGTAGTGAAGTACAGTGCAGTATTGCATCACTGGAATGTAGTAAACATGAGATCACCACAGTATTTTCTTGCTCAGTCATTCCGTGTGCCTCTGCTGGAATGTGGATTGCCTGTCTGGATTTTGGATGACAGAAGGCTGGGGAGCAGGAGTGGCTCCAGATAGTCTAGGTGGGTCAGGAAAGGGCTGAATAGGCCGGGGCTGCAATTGGGGAAGGGGGAGGAGATTTCCTTGCACCTCAAAGGGCCTGGTCTGCCTCTGACCATGACGTCTCCACCTCCTGCCAGGAAGTCACACCAGAGAAGGCAGAACTGGTTCTGGCTGGGCACACGCACTCTCTGCCTAGGAGATCAAAAGATTGGGAGTACAAGTAGGGGGAGGAGGAGCCTCACCAACATGGTCGCTCGGAGCGGATTCTCCGAAGTGAACCCTTTTACCAGCTTCCGAAGCGGCGTTCCGACATGCTGTTGCCCCATCCACAACAGCGTTTTCGAAACCGGAATGCACGCCGATCACATGAAGCCTGAAATCGCCTAGCTCTGACCTTGCATCCCAGAGATCTGAGCCCCGACGTCCCGGCCAGTCACCATGCCAAGATGGCGCCTGGAGAGCTGCGAGACCGCAACCTGTGGTCGCTGACCTCCGTGCAACGGGACAGGCACCAGCAACACTAGGGCGTTGATCCCGGCATAACGGAAGGCCTTCACGGAGACAAGCTAGGCCTCTACCTGCGGGGGTCCGGTCAACCATCGACGGGCCCATCATGCTCGGCTCGGAGCCCATCAGCCAACCTGCGGTAAGAGAGTGGGGGGGGTGCCCTCGACCCTGCCCCCATCGCGTAGACACGCTGTTTTTGCCCCTCTCGCCCCCGTGGGGGCCGGCGACAGTATCCTCCCTTTCTCCCATCAGAGACAGATACCGAATGCGCAGCAGCGATAGGGCAGAGAGCTGCTCCAGGATATGGAGTAGAATACCCTCCAGGTATCTTTTTATTTTTAGTTTCGTATGATTCACTAATGAAAGGGGGCAAGGAAAACGCTCCTGTCTTGGCCTGCCTGACTTCAAAATGGAGGCCGGGACCCCCCTAACGAGAGAGCACGCAGCCCTGCAGCAGGGGGGGGGGGGGGGAGGAGAAAGACTGACGAGAGTCATTGATGCACCTTGACAGGGCTTAAGACGAGGAACAGATGGCCCAGGCACAGTGAGGTTTAACGTGACAGGGGGGAAGCGCACACCTGTTTCTCGTATATTCAGAAAATAATAAAATGAATATGACTTGGGTGCTACAGTGTCATGCTTGCTGTCAATTCAAGCAAATAAATTGAAACAAAGGAGATACTAGCCAGGTAGGGTAGTGTACACTGTGCACAGTTCCAACGGGTAAAAGAACCCTCGTGATACAATTATTCTTGTGACACAAATAAACAAGTTTAACCAGTCAGGTCTGTAACAATTGTATTTGTCGCAAATCTATGTTTGACATAACAACACCAAGTATAATGTGTTTGAATCAACAAACATGTAAAAATGTACGCTCCATTGTACATTATTGGCTAACACATAAATGAATAGATCAACATTATTGCATGTAAATACTATGCAGAAATATGTTTAGATGAGCCCGATGCATTTCGGGACTGACACGTCCCTTCGTCAGGGGCAATCTGTAACTAAATTATATATGCATTACATAAATGTTTGAATTAAGGGTTAAAAGTCAACACCCTATTGGAGACCCATTTGTAGCAACTTGCTAACTAAGTGCAATTTAGTTAGTAATCAACTAGAGGTGAATATTTTGAATAGATAGTTGCATGTGTGGTTATAACGTGAACCATGGTTGGTATTAGTTGTATGCATACTTGGTAATAAAGGAGTGGAGGAAAATCACTTTATTGAAATGAAATAAAGATAAACCGTGAATTAATGTGATACCAAAAAGTGTTTGTCACAAAAGAACCCAGTATCATAGGAAAGAGAATACGTAAAAGTGAGTAAAACCCCAAAGGGTTTATATAAGAGAGAATGCTCACCTCAAGGAAAAATAGAAAAAGGTCCATACATATGAGCTAAAGAAATGGAAAAAAACGGTGGTGTTTAAAGGATATTGGTGGCTGAAGACATGAGAGAAAAAAGCTGAGTGGATGAGGGAACTTACCACGTTAGCCGAGTAAGTCGCTAAGATCAAGGACAGATGAAATGGATCAAGTAATCTACACGTGCAGCATATTCTTTTTCCTATGATACTGGGTTCTAACTAAATTGCACTTAGTTAGCAAGTTGCTATAAATGGGTCTCCAATAGGGTGTTGACTTTTAACCCTTAATTCAAACATTTATGTAATGCATATATTTTATTTACAGATTTCCCCTGACGAAGGGACGTGTCAGTCCCGAAATGCATCGGGCTCATCTAAACATATTTCTGCATAGTATTTACATACATGCAATAATTCCTTCGTCTCTCCATCCTATCTATCTCCTACCCCTTTATCCCACCCCCTTACCCTTCTAAGCTCCATTTATTTTGTTTTCTACTCTCTAGAAATGTTTTTCTAGTAACTGATGTAACATGTAACTGATGTAATTTTGTCATTTCTGTGGAACCTTATGTAAAGCGCTCTGATACCTCCGGGTCTAGCCAGCGCTATATAAAACTCTCAAAATAAAATAAAATAAATAAAAAATAAAAGTAAGTACTGGGGCTGTGACCCCAAGAAATGTGCTTTCTGGTGCTCACTTGCGGCCGGAAGGCTGCTAGCCTGCCAGGAGGAACCGCCGCTGGGGAATGGACTGGCTGCCCTGCTAGGCAGCTGAAGGGTCTGCCGGCTTTGGAGCCCCAGCATGCTGGCCTGCCTGTGGTCTTTCTTGCCCAAGCTTTGCCCATCGATAAGCTCCAGGACGAGAGGAGCGGGCGTGCTCTACAGTGCTGGGCTGCAACTTACTCAGAGGGAGCCCCGGCGTGGGGATTCCCCCCGTGTTCCCAGAAATCAAGCGGGAGCCTACCCTACATTTTTTATGCATATTTGGGGCGGGAGCCTGCCCCGCATTTTGGTGGAGTGGGAGCCCACCCCGCATTGTGGTGGAACGGGAGGCCACCCCGCATCTCTTCTGTCCCTTCGTGTTTCGAGCTGCCGCCACAAGCGACCCGGAAGCCAGGCGCCCATGCCTGATTGTGGGCAGGGCCAGTCCCAGGAAGCTGAGGAGTGGCCGGCCGGCCGGCAGGAAGGAAATCGCCGGGAGTGAGGCCGAAGAGGAAGGCGGGGCCCCCGTGTGCCGGTGGGAGTCCCGCGTGTTGTCCTGCCAAGATTGGAGACCTCAAACCCAGGCGGGAGACTACCCCACCTTCGTGAGTGCCAAAGAGGGAACCCAAGCAACGGAGACCGCGCTCCCCGGGCCGGAAGTCAGGCAAGTCTGCCTGATCAGGGGCGGACCTTTCCCCAGGCGGCCAGCAGCAAGGAGGAAAGCCGGACCTTACCCGGGTCAGAGGTAGAGACCACCAGGCAAGGTGATGAGAGAGGCCCCGGGAGTGGGGGGGCCTGCCGAGGCACATTGTTGGTGCCTTCCCCCCACCTACAGAAGACCGGAGGTGTCCACAAGGAGCCCCGGGTAGCGGAAGCTGAACGGAGAGAAGTTTTAGTTATCCCAGGGCACGGTGAGTGCCAGTGTTGATGTCCTTTTGGCCGCATTGTGGTGCCTGGTAGTGGCACACGACGAGCCCCGGTAAAGGGGGCTCCCCAGGCACAATTGGTGCCGCTGCTTGTTTGTCCACAGCTGCACCGCAAGAGCGGGCAGGTGCCATGTTGGCGCCATTTCATTTTAGAAGTCCCGGAGTGGGGCTTCAGTGGCACAGGTAGTGCCAGGGCTCATTTTTGCACTCTGCTGCACCGCAGGAGCGCGGGCAGTCGCAACGCGGGGCAATTCTGTCCTGAGAGTCCCAGAGTGGAGCTCTCCAGGCACAGTGGTGCCAAAGCCAATTTCCACAGCTGCATCGCGAGAGCGCGGGCAGCTGCAACGGAGGGGGTCATTTCTTTTATTGCTGAGGAGGGGGCGAGTTGCACCCCTAGCACATTGCGCACAGTGGTTTTCGTTGCGTTGGCAGCCAAGGGGCCAGTGGAGGTCCCCAGTTATGCCCCGACATTCTTTACAAAGGGCATTTGAGCCCCAGTGAAAGGCCAGTTGGCCTGGGGTCATTTTGGTGATATGGGTAGGGCGCAAGGCTCTACAAGGATTGCGTTGTGTGTTTATTTCTAACCTGATTGTTGCTAAATGTGATTTATGCACCATGATTATTGCCTAATGTGTTTATGTTGGTGATGCCTATTGCACAATGTGTTTATGCTTACAGAGGTTGCATAATAGGTTTATGCTTATGTGATTTATGTGTAATGTGTTTTATGCCTAAAGTGATGCAGACATAATGTGTTTTATGTTGCAGGTGATAATGCTGAGGTCATTATTGTACCGATAGTGACTGGTTGTGTTTTATAGTTGCTGCTCGTGCTCTGTGATGGTTCTGACAGTGACCCTATTGGCCCTGTCCTGTGTATATAATCCCCTGTAAATTATGACCTGGTGCCAGTTTGCACAGTGTACATGTGTGATTATGATTCTAATGTGTTTTGAATGATACAAAGGCTATTTTTATTTAACCTTGTGTGGAGTCCCTTCTGTAGTGTGCCTAGTATGTTGCTGCTGTGTGTGTGTTGCACAAACGCTTTACACATTGCCTCTGGGATCAGCTTGACTGCTCGTGTCAAGCTACCAAGGGGGTGAGCAGTGGTTATCTTCAGCGTGTAACTCCCTTGCCCTGTCTAGAGCGGTGGTTTCTGCCTGGCTTAGGCGCAAGCCCTAGCCAACCAGAAATCCCATTTCTAACATTGGTTGTCAGCGGTGAGGATAGGACTTGCATTTGCGCAATACCACAGTGACAACTGGTTGCACTACAAACTCTGCATTTAGATAATCACAGGTTTGGGGATTATGTTTCCAGATTCGTTTTTCTCCCAAAAGTGTCATTTCTGAATTGTATATTCCTGCATCAGCTCAGACACCTAGGTCTCTTGTGTTGCCCTGTGGGTTGTGTATCTTACAGAGATGGGGTTAGTCTATAATGAGGAAAACCTATGAAGTATACTAAGGAAGAGGTAACGGGTTTCTGTAGAGAAAGGGGGATACCGATAGAAGGTAACATCCACAGAAAACTGTTCCTCTTTGAAGCAATCTGCAGGAGAGTAGTCCTTGAGCCCTGGGGGGGATATGTCCGATTATCCCTCTGCATACCTAAGTGGTGGTTTTGTAGGAGGGCCAAAAGAGTCTGCGCAGGAGGAAGAAAATGACAGGGCAGGGACGCAAGTAGAGAGTGAGGACCCCATAGATAGGGAGGCCCTTGCTGGGTCCAGTGCCGGGGGCAGTGCCCCATCCCTTTCCCTGTCCCCAGAGGAGGGGGGGATAGGAGGGAAGAAAGGGAGCATCAGCTGGCCTTGGAGAAGCTCAGGTTAGAGCATGCCAAGAAGATAGCGCAGCTGGGTGTGGAGGAGAAAAAGCTAGAGACCGAAAGGGTCTTAGCGCAGGAAAGGATGGTGGAGGCAGAGAGGGCCTTCGCCAGGGAGAAACTAGCTGTTGAGAAAAGGTTGTCCCCAATAGTTTCAGTTGTCTGGATTCATCAGTGAGGGTGGGGTCCAGTGGTGGCAGCAATATGGAGTTCAGTGCAGGAAGTCCCGCTCCCAGATCTCAGAGTATGGTACCTGGTTCCCAGGAAGAGGAGTACAGGTTGTAGTTCAGGGGCAGTAGGAAACTGTCCGGGGGAGTTTGTGGATGAATGTTGTGATGCGCTGAAAAGTTGGGGGATGGGTAGCACAGCTAATGATTTTCAAGGGCTGTTCAATCTGGTTGCCAGAGAGCACATGTTCAATAATTGTTTTCCGGGGTTACGCCAACACCTGTTCGAGTGTGAGTTCTCTGATCCCAGGTAACTTGCACGGGAGGCAGACCTCTGGGTGAGTGCCAGAGGGTCTGAAGAGGCATTGGGGAGTGACCCTAACAGGAGTGGCTCAGGTGTCTTTCAGCCAATAGTGGTGGGAGAGGTTCAGTGTAGCCCAGCTAGGTCCCGGGGTAGTGGGAGGGGTGTAGGGCCTCACGTCCTGTCCTCGCAGAGAAGGAGTGAGAATGGGATGCGTCCCGAGGTGCCCGAAACTCAAGTCTCAGGGCCTGGATGGTTCCTTAAGGGAACACCAGGTGGGGAGTCTAGGCTGTACTAGTAGTACATTTGAAGGGGGATCTCCTAGTGTCAGGAGAACGTGGGGTGTCTGTAAACAGAGATCCAGTGGTTCTGGTGTCTGGCGGTGCCGCTCCTAAGTGGAGGGTGCAGAAGTCCAGATGGAGGGGTGAGAGGGGGATGCACTCCCCAGTGGGAGAACCAGTGGGTCAGGGGCCAGCCAGAAGGGCTGAGCCTCCTAGGAGTGACCATGGTGACACCACTTCTGTCCCGGGGTTCTTCACGCACTGTCAGGTGGACAGGGGTCGGGAGATCTGCACCAGGCAGACTGTCACAAAACACATGAGTTATGTGTTACCCTCGGGGTGCATGCGTGCTCCCAAGGAAGTCCCGGTTGCACCGGGCAGGTGCTCAGCCGCAGGGGTCAGTCCCTGGGTTGGGAGGCCAGGTTTAGGTCCTGCCTGACCTGGAGTGAAGGACGACTGTAAGCAGTGTCATGACTGGTTTGTCTTCAAGGGGTACCACTCAAGGTGGGAGGGTGCAGAACTCTGGAAGGGTGTGCGGAGGGAGTCCTCGTCTCTGACCCCGGTTCAACCTGAGGGTTTAGATCCAAGGGTGGTGGATCAGTTGCAAGGTCAAGGCCCTGAACTGGTGGAAGAATGGTGTAGGAGGTCTGGTTCCAGCGTCCGGAAAGCTTTTGGTTCTGGTGGTGCGTCTCCTGGGAGGAGAGTGCGGGACCCCAGAAGGGGAGGTAAGGAGAGGGGAGCCTCGCCCCAGACCTCTGGTCAGCCGGAGGGTGCGGACCCCAGGTTGAAGGATCAGTGGCAGTTTAGAACTGCACTGATGAGAGGAAGACTGCAGAATGGTTACTATGTGCCAGGGGTTACTGCCCCCCACTCTGTGAGATGACAAGAACCAGAGACATCTGGATGGCCTAGGGCCTGGTCCTGGCCGCCGACAACCAGGGAGTGCCAGTGGGGTAGCTTAGTTGGTTCTGGGAGCTTTGACAGAGGGAACCACATGGGTTCATAATGGCGAATAACTGGAGTGTGCCCCTGCAGCTGCGGGCCCACGTCCGTGTTATATCGCCCAAAGCAGGGAAGCCCATCAAGGTAGTGATTGGTCTACCCTGCGTTTTGGCTGGAAGGGGGTTTTGTTGACTTGGCCCTTTTTGCAGGGTCATCCCTGAACTTTTTGCCTTCCTCCTAGCCTTTTTTTCTGACATGGTGTTGGTCGTTCTAGGACTCTGGGCACTTTAGCACCTCTGTCCAGTATAAAGTGCGTGTGCTCTCTGTGGTAAACATGGTAAGATTGGTCTACACCTGTTTGGCATATTAAAATTACCCGTCAGTCCCTTGTAAAGTGGTATCTCAGATACCCTGGGCCAGTAAATTAAATGCTACTGGTGGGCTTGCAGCGCTGATTGTGCAACCCACCAAAGTCGTCTTTCAAACCTGTCTCAGGCCTCTGCCACTGCAGGGTCTGTGTGCACAGTGTTACTGCAGCTGTGACGTGGCACCTAAAGTGTGAGCCATGTCTGTGACCCCCCCCTTTTACTGCATGTCAGTCACCCCTAAGGTAGGCCCTAGCTAGCCCTATGGGCACGGTGCATTGTAGGTAAAAGGTAGGACATGTACCTTAAGTGCGTGACATGTCCTGGTAGTGACAAACAGCCATTTTGGTTTCTCGCTGCTGTGAGGCTGCCCTCCCATAGGGATGCATTGGGGATTCTCTTGATAAGTGTTTCAGTGGTAATTCCTGATAGGAGAGGGGCAGTGTGGTAAAGTTTAGTATGCCTGAACTCAGAATCTAAAGATGCATCTTTTAGTGAAGGTGATTTTTACATTCTGTGTTTGAAAATACCACTTTTAGAAAGTAGGTATTTTCTTGCTCAGTCATCCCCATGTGCCTCTGCTGGAATGTGGATTGCCTTTCTGGATTTTGGATGACAGAAGGCTGGGGAGCAGGAGTGGCTCCAGATAGTCAGGAAACGGCTGAATAGGCCAGGGCTGCAATTGGAGAAGGGGGAGGAGATTTCCTTGCACCTCAAAGGGCCTGGTCTGCCTCTGATCATGCCGTCTCCACCTCCTGCCAGGAAGTCACACCGGAGAAGGCAGAACTGGTTCTGACTGGGCACAGACACTCTCTTCCTAGGAGATCAAAGGATTGGGAGTATAAGTACTGGGGCTGTGACCCCATGAAATGTCCTTTCTGGGGCTTACTTGCGGCTGGCAGACTGCTAGCCTGCCAGGATGAACCACCGCTGGGGGATGGACTGGCTGCCCTGCTAGGCAGCTGAAGGGTCTGCTGGCTTTAGAGCCCCAGCGTGCTGGCCTGCTTGTGGTCTTCCTTGCCCATCGACAAGCTCCAGGATGAGAGGAGCGGGCATGCTCCACAGCGCTGGGCTACAACTTACTCAGAGGGAACCCCGGCGTGGGGATTCCACCCGTGTTCCCAGAAATCACGCTGGAACCTACCCTGCATTTTTGATGCATATTTGGGGCGGTAGCCTACCCCGCATTTTGGTGGAGCGGGAGCCCACGCCGCATTATGGTGGAGCGGGAGCCCACCCGCATCTCTTCTGTCCCTTCGTGTTTCGAGCCGCCGCCACAAGCGACCCGGAAGGCAGGTGCCCAGTGCCCGATTGTGGGCGGGGCCAGTCCCAGGAAGCTGAGGTGTGGCCGGCTGGCAGGAAGGAAATCGCCAGGAGCGAGGCCGAAGAGGAAGGCGGGCCCCCGTGTGCCAGTGGGAGCCCCGCGTGTTGACCTGCCAAGATCGGAGACCTGAAACCCAGGCGGGAGCCTACTTCGCCTTCGTGAGTACCAAAGAGGGAACCCAAGCAACAGAGACCTCGCTCCCCGGGCCGGAAGTCAGGCAAATCTGCCTGATCGGGGCGGAGCTTCCGCACGATTAGCACTGTCCTGTGTATATAATCCCCTGTAAATTATGAACTGGTGCCAGTTGGCACAGTGTACATGTGTGATTCTGATTCGTTTTGGATGATACAAAGGCTATTTTTCTATAACCTTGTGTGGAGTCTGTTCTGTTGTGTGCCTAGTGTGTTGCTGCTGTGTGTGTGTGTGTGTGTGTTGCGCAAACGCTTTACACATTGCCTCTGGGATAAGCCTGACTGCTTGTGCCAAGCTACCAAGGGGGTGAGCAGGGGTTATCTTCAGCATGTAACTCCCTTGCCCTGACTAGAGTGGTGGTTGCTGCCTGGCTTATGCACAAGCCCTAGTCAACCAGAAATCCCATTTCTAACAAGGGGGTACAATCAAAAGGGCGATAATAAAATGTTCATTTGCTTATACTTCTGGCATGGTGTGAGGAATCAGTATCAAATGTGGCAGGAAGGTAGCAAGATACACCCAGTGCAGGTTATTTCAGGGTTTGTGCTGATCATATGGAGTGCAGCAGTTGGTTGAGGGTCAATACAGTTCTTATTTACTAAATAGCGTGTCACCATTTGATGCATCTGCACCAAATCGGACAGAGACTTAGCATGTTCAACCTATTTTGGGTTTTCACAATTCCTTGCAGGCCCAAATAGGAAGGGGCATAATTAAAACTGGGGGGAAATGGGTCAATGAGTGTTCACTTGCTACTATATTTGGCACCATTTAATGACTCCACTTATCACTGAGTAGATATGTAAACAGGTTTAGCTTTCTGTTCAGTGTGTTAAATTATGGTCATATGCCTAATAGGGGGCAAAGATAAATAGGGGTCAATAAAAGTTTCATTTGCTGATTACTTTGTTGTTGTTTGATGAATCTGCATAAAAGGTGGCACACAGTTAGCAAATTAAGCCCAGTACAAAGCCAAATAGGTTCTGCAATCAACTCCCTTCCAGGTATGGTCCAAGGAGGCTGGGTACAGGACCTTACCAAGGCCATAAACACCACAGCATGGATAAATGGACGATGAATACCGTAGATAATTTGTTTTTTAAATGACACCATTCCATTGTCAGTACAATGGAATGTAAAAAAAAAAAACGTTTCTACAATGCACTAAACATTTCAGGGGCAAGAGTTATGGTCTTCATTGTTTTCTGGCTCCTACCATATTTCACAGGTAACCATAAAATATGTTAAATATTTCAAGGTTTCCTGTGAAATATGAGTTTTATAATGATAGCCCACAAACCCCTTTGCAGAGTGTTATTGTCAGGGCCACTTGGATTAAGCAGCAATAGAGGACTGTGGGAAATTGGGTTACTGGTTGAGGGGAGCGAAACCCTACTGAAGCAGAAACCACAATCCCTTTCAGGGTGAAGTCAGAAGCAACCCCAAATTAAAATGTGCTTAACCCTCTGGTAGCGTGACACAAAAGCAGTCAGTCTTAAATTAGAAGCAATGTGTCAAGTATTTATGCAGCACTTCTGACAGTAATAAGGTGAAGACACAAAACAATAAAAATCCCACATCACAACAAAAAAAATCTTAAATCAAATTAGAAAAAATGGAGTAACATTTAGTGATACTGATCAAAACGACAAATATCCAATCAATAGGACCAGAGATATGTAATATCAAAGTCTTAAGTGAAAATAGTGCGTAAAAGCATAAAGTGCCAACTGTGAATATCTGGTCACGCCAAATCAGGAAAAAGTCACAGGTTCAGGCCAACCGCAGTGAAGCCGGATAGAGGGACCAAGTTAGGCCCGCTGAAAAAAGTACCTTAAATCCTGTATTGCAGAACACAGCAAGATCCCCTGTTGAGGATGCGTCACGCAGCAGCAGTCCTGAGGAGCTGCCTGGATGAGATGAGGAGTCCTGCATCATCATCGAGGATGCCATAGACAAGGGCTTCCAATGCAAAGCTCTGCATCAAGGAGGCTTCGTGCAGAGGTGCTTTCGAGGAGACTGCGGGCTGTGATGCAAGGTCCAGCATTGGGGGTGCATAGCGCAGCTGCACTTCTGATGCTTTATGCTGTGTTGATTCTTCTCACAGGATTACAGCTAAGCTGGCAGAACACCTTTAGGCCGTCTTCCAAGGGTCCATAACTGGGGCAGCACCACTTGGGAGGTAGGACTCACAGCAGATAGATTCCAGGTGCTGGGTTCAAAGTGGTTGCTGCCTTTTCTGTCCCTGAGGCTCTAAGCAGGAGGCCAGCCAACTACCCCTTGGAGTCACTCTGGTGGTTCTGGGTTCAAAATGCAGGCCCAGTCCTTTTTACTCAGGTAACAGGGAAACCGTGTGGCTCTTGCAGAGCAGCACAGCAATCCTCCCGAGTCTCCCATAGGTCCAGAGGTGTTCTGAAGAGTTGGGTCCGAGGGTCCTCTAGTTATAACTAATGCCCACTTTTAAGTAGGAGAAGGTTCTGCAGGTTGCCGCCTTCAGGTGTGTTTGGAATTTCCTGACTCTCTGCCATGGTCTCAGCTTGTCTTGCGTGACAAAAGATTAGTGTTAAAAAACCCTTTGAGAGTGTGCTGGGTAGAGCCTTTGTGATGTGCAAGAGTGGTAGGTGACAGCTCCACCGCCTCATCAAGTCAGAGATGGCCCAACTGGCCAGCACCTAGTCACCTTTTGTCTCACTGTCTGGAAGTAATCCACAAAGACCAACTGCCAGCTACCTTAGTAAAGTGAACAGGATACAGGCTGCAGGCATCAAATGCTTGGGGCAAGAAAATGCCAACTTTCTAAAAGTGGAATTTTCAGAATTGTGACTTAAAATCCATCTATACCATTAAAGAGGGTTTTGAAATACAATTCTATGGCAGGACCGGAGGCTTCAGATTAGGCTACATCTTTCTCATTTTATTACAATACATTAGCTCCAGCAGCCTTTCCAAGAAACACAATCGACATGAAAAACAACATTTCCCATGAACACTGGGGAAATTAGAACTAAAGAAAGTCCAACGGAGATAGCCAATCCAACGTGAGGACCTGACATAACTTCCCCTGCGGACGCTCTGTCTCCCTCTTTCTTCGCTGCTCCAGCAGCATTGAGAGGAGTGCCTTTCTTTTCCCTTCATGACTGGAATTGTTTTATTGCTATTTTGGGTTAATATCGCTTACGGGCACGAGTTACTGTGGGGGATTGCCTTGTATTGGTTTTGGTGGCGCTAGGGTTGGTTTTTCCTTTCAGATCGGCCGCGGGAGTGTAGTCGCAGCGATCTTATCAGGCTCTCTGTGCTAGGGGACCGTGCTGTTGTTTACTCTCGGCGCACTGTTCGTGCGTCTACCTCCCGCGGCAGCGACTCGTCTGTTTCCGCTTGGTTAAATCTTTACGCGGTTCAGACGGACTCGCTGCGGCCACGGGGGAAGATCACAAAATTAGCGTTTGGGCTTTGTACACTTCAGAGAGCCCCTACCAGGAGCCAGAACACCCGCATTGCGGGTAAGATTAGCTTGCTATTAACGAGACCGGCCCAGGCAGGTGTCATCCCTCAGAACTGCGAGGGTGATATATTTCTGGTCCCAGGCCTCTTTTCACTGGCTATTAGAGTGCACATTTAGGTGTCATTTTAGAGGGTAATTCCCTATCTTAACCCATTGTTGGTATTGGCCAATTGCGTTGCCCAGTTACATAATGGAGCTGGAGGACTATTATGAGGAAGATGAGGAGGTCATGTATTTACCAGTGGATGACCACTTTTGTAGAGTCATGGATTCCTCCATTCTTAAGGCGGTGTCCCAAGTGGTTGAGCCTTTGGAGAGGAAAATCGAAAAGTTACAGGCGCAATGCCTTTTACCCCTCGACCAGAGGGAAGATCTGTCGGGCCTAAGACTCCCCTACCTCCCGGCCAACCATCCAGTAGTGCGGCAGACCCCAAGCGCAAGCGTTCTGAGGAGGTAGACACGGACGCTTTTGTGTGCCTTAAGAAGGTCTTTATGGACACTAAGGCCTCCACCCCTCCCAGCAAGCCTGAGGAGGCTCTGGAGGGACCCTCTGGTGATCCGGACGTTAGAACTACTTTGGACCCAGATGAGTCCCCCCAGGTCTCCAACGGAGCTGGGGAGTCGGAACGACCATGGCGTGCTTCTAAACCTGCCCCATCAGTGTCTCCGGAACAGAAAACAGACAGGCTTAACCCAGATGATTTATTGCACCCGCGTTCATCGCAATGGACCCCTGCCCCCAAGGTGGCAGCCTACATGGCGGCCAGACTGCGTAAGCCCCTGGACCAGGAAGTGAGGAGTTGCCTCCGCGCTGAGTGTCCACGGCCTACCCTAGAGGGTAAGGTCACAGTAACCCCTGAAGTGGATCCGAAAATGTCCACTTTTTTTGCAAAGTTTATCCGCGATCCCAAGAAGGGTATCGACCGCTCGTGGGGAGCGTATCAAGATAAACTTCTGGACACGGCTGGTCCCTTAGCAAAAATTCTGGATATGGCGGAGGATGCCAAGGCTTCAGGTACCCTGATTTCCCCAGATACCCTTCTCCAGCTGGGCGCAGAGGGCTATCATTTTCTTGGGGAACGCCAATGTGGCGATCTCAACTGAACGACGCAGGTCACTCCTTATAAAAATCGATCCTAAACTTGGAGAACAGGCCACCTCAGAAGTGGGTCCAGTTGCAGAGGGTCACCTATTCGGAAATCCCCTCGTAAAAGAATTAGGCAAGTTCGTGAACACATTTAATTCTGGAATTTTTTTCTCTGGAAAAGGCCCAAACATCAATTAAGCGGATCTTCACCCCCCATGTTTTTGGCACAGCCGGTCGTGGCAGGGGGCGTTCGGCCGGACGTCCTTACAACAGAGCCTCCTTCAAGCAGGAGGAGTCCCATAGAGGACAGTATCAAGACCCGGAAAAATTCGGAAATTTCTATCCGACCAGGAACTTTCTCCGTCGCAGAGGAGGCAGAGGACGTGGGGATGGTTCCTACAACAACCAACGAGGTGAGACTCCAGAGTTTGGGGGATGTGAAGTTGGGAGGCAGACTACAATTTTTTCTTCACAATTGGTCTTTGCTCACCTCCGATGCTTAGGTTTTGCAAACCGTCAGAGGGTTTCAAATAGAATATTCGGGACTTCCAGCCCAACCCTTTCGCCTCAGACCTCTCATGTTCACGCACGAGCAGAAGAGATTTCCGAATTAGGACGCAAAGTGGCAGTTACACCCTCCACTCTTCACCCCCGGAGTTTTCTCAGCAACATCTTTTTAGTGGAGAAACAGGACGGAGGATATCGCCCCATAATCAACCTACGAGAGTTCAATGGGTGGCTAATTTACTGACATTTCAAAATGGAGGGCATTCACCTCCCGAGGGATCTGTTGCTGGCTCAAGACTGGAAGGTCTGTCTGGACCTCAAGGATGCTTACCTTATGATCCCGGTTTTTCCCCCCTCACAGACGTTTTCTGTAATTTCAGTGGGGTTCTCAGATTTTCGACTTCGCGTCCCTTCCTTTCGGGCTGTCTTCCGCTCCGTGGTGTTTCACCAAAGTGATGAAGCCTGTGGTGGAGCGCCTCAGATCGGAGGGCGTCCGGCTGATAATTTATCTGGACGACATACTCATTATGAGTCAATGTCCCCAACGTCTGACGGTTCAGCTGCAGCAGGCTGTGTCCCTCCTGGAGTCCCTGGGTTTTGTCATCAACGAGACCAAGTCAGACCTGTGCCCTTCTCAGAGGATGCAGTTTTTGGGCTTCAGGATAGACTCGGTCGCGGCGACCTTGTCACTGCCCTCTCAGAAGTTAGCCAGGATCAGGCACGAGCTGAAGCGTACGTTGTCGCGGTCCTCATTTTCTCTCTGCCACTTAGCCAGAGTGGTGAGCCTTCTATCGTCGTCGATTCAAGCCATATTTCCAGGGCCCCTGCTTTACAGGGCCCTTCAACGTCTCAAGGCCTATCATTTGAGCAAAGGCCTCACCTATTCTCAGGTCGTACCCGTCACAGAGGAGGCAAAGACGGAATTGCAAAGGTGGGTCGATCATATGGAGGCCTGGAACGGCTGAGCGATTTTTGGCTCACAACAAGATCTGGTGATAGAGTCTGACGCCAGCGGTTCCGGTTGGGAAGCCCGTTGCGGAGAAATATCTACTGGAGGAAGGTGGTCCTCTGCCGAGCTGTCCCTTCACATCAATTGTCTGGAATTGATGGCGGGCTCGTTCGCGGTCAAGTGTTGGATGAAGGACAAGGTGCAAAGTTGTGTTCTACTCAAAATGGACAATGTAGCAGCAGTGCGCTACATCAATCATCTCGGAGGGACACGGTACAAAGCTTTGTCGAACCTGGCACGCGATCTTTGGGAATATTACCTATCCAACCATATATCCCTATCGGCGCAACATCTGCCGGGGTCTTCCAACCAAGTAGCAGATTGGTGCTCCTGCCACTGGAGGGACACCAGCCTGTGGCAACTGCACCCCAGCGTGTTCAGAGAGATCCATTCTCAATGTGGTCCTTCTCGGTGGACCGGTTTGCCTCCCGTCTGGATGCCCAACTGAAACGGTACTACTGTTGGCCCCCGGATCCGGGGGCGTTGGCGGTGGATGCTTTGCTCCAAGATTGGAGCAAGGAGCAAGGGTATGCGTCCCCCCCCTTTGCAATGATCATGAGGTTATCAACCCAGGTGGGGAGACAACAGGCGGACCTAGTGGTGATCACTCCAGTATGGAGGTCGTAAGCCTGGGTTCCGGTTCAGATGGAACTTTCCTGGGATTTTCCAATCCCTCTACCCCTCGGTCACGACCTCCTCAAGGGAATCCCCATCATCTTCTGGTCACGGGCAGTCTACGTTTGATGGCCTGGCGCGTTACCGGCAACGCTGGAAAGTCCCAGGACTTTCGGAGGACGCTGACGTTTTGCTCTCTAAGTCCTGGGCCAAGAGCACTAATAAGAGATACCGGTCCGCATGGTCCAGGTGGGGAAGTTGGTGTCTGCGACAACAGGTGGATCCGATGGGGGCAGACATTGTCTAGGTCCTTAACTTCTTACCCTCGCCAGCAAAGGAGGGACTGGCCTATAGGTCAATCAACACCTTTCGTTCGGTGATTTCAGCGGGTCATGTGCCACTGGATAATCGCCCGGTTGGCGAACACCCCTTAGTTTGCAAATTGTTGAGCGGTATCCGGTTATCTGTTTCCCCGGAGCCTAGGTACTCAGTGTTATGGGATTTGAACAAAGTTCTAAATATGTTCCGTTCCTGGCCATCTAACAAGTATTTGTCGCATAAGCAGATGTCTGCTAAACTTGCAATGTTGCTATGTTTATTCTCATGTCGCAGAGTGTCAGATGTGAGGGCCCTCGATCTCACGGGCCGAGTTTTCACCCCGGAAGGGGTTATGTTTCATATTTCTAGACGAACTAAGTGTGATTCATGGTCTGTGTCTTATACTGCTTTCCCGGACATCCCAAAATTGTGTGAGCGCTAAAGGCCTATGAGGTGGCAACAGTCGATATACGTCCACAGGGCGTAAGGCAATTGTTTATTGCTCTTACTAAACCACACAAGGCGGTTTCATCCCCCCACAATTGCAAGATGGGTCCACTGGGTGATGCAGGAAGCAGGTATAGATACTTCCCATTTTGGGGCTCATTCGGTGAGGGGTGCAATGGCATCCAAAGCTTTTTCCTTGGGAGCGTGGCTAGAGGATATTTTGAATGCCGCAGACTGGTCTTCGGATTCCACCTTCAAGCACTTTTACTTTAGACCTGTGGTATCACTGGGGTCTTTGGTGGTGGACAAGCTTTAAACTAGCCTAATCTGAAGCCTCCGGTCCTGCCATAGAATGCAAAATTTCCGAGCTAACGTGCAGGAAAGTTTCAATTCTATTAAGGACGCGGAGGCGAGGATTAGTTCACCCGGTTTTTCCTTCTGAACCCTCCCAGAACATTTGCGTACGAATGGTGAATAACTGCTTTTGGATAAAGTTTCAGGCAAAGTACTGTTGAGCATGACTTTGGTTTTGTGTTTTACTCATGTGATTTTGGACAGTTTGGTGGCAAGGAGCCCTAGTCCCTTGATCTTATTCTGGATTGTTTTCTCTTATCTTAGGATCGGATACTGGCAAGCAGGAATAAACAAAGTCTACCTTGATGGGGTCGCACGAAGAAAGAGTGAGACAGAGCGTCCGCAGGGGAAGTTATGTCAGGTCCTCGCGTTGGATTGGCTATCTCCGTTGGACTTTCTTTAGTTCTAATTTCCCCAGTGTTCATGGGAAATGTTGTTTTTCATGTCGACTGCGTTTCTTGGAAAGGCTGCTGGAGCTAGTGTATTGTAATAAAAGAAGAAAGATGTAGCCTAATCCTCGCCTCCGCGTCCTTAATAGAATTGAAACTTTCCTGCACGTTAGCTAGGAAGTTTTGCATTCTTTAGACACCAACCTCGACATTCCTACCTGCTCTCATTTGAAAGTTATCACTTATAAAATGTAATAAGTTAACCCAATACATAGAAAAGACACCTGCCTAGGTATTTCTACAGGGCCCTCAAAAAGGATCCCAAAGCTAATACATCAGAAACCGGCACTGACAAATGCAAAAAATGTTCCAACAGTCACATTATTATATCAAAAATAATTTTTCATTTTTATTTTCATAATGTCTAAGTCAACTTTATAGGAATAGATATATACCACAATTACACTAAACAATAAATTATTACATAAACATAGTCCCAGACATCTCAAACACGATAGTCAGTCATACTAACAAGCACTCTACTCAACACAAACATTCACGCTTTACAACACACAGTTTCATAGTATCAACAAATACATCAAGATGGTACAACTGCCACATGATTGTCAAAATACAAGTTCTCATATGTCAACATCCACAGGTCGGGGTAGTTACAATCCAGCTACCTGGGACAAATTAACCCAATGTCATCCTATGGATGAGGAAGGCTCTGCAGTAGTGAAAAATGAATTTTAGTGTTTTTCACTACCAGGACATATAAAAGTTAAGAGTACATGTCCAAATTTTAAAAACACTGCACCACGCCCTGTGGGCTATTTAGGGCTGATATACGTATTAAAAGGAATGTTTCTTTTGCCAGGTCAAAATCACATTTTAAAACTGTACACACAGGCTACAATTGTAGGCCTGGGACAGACTTAAAAGGCAACTGCAGTGGGAGGCTCGATGAGTGCTGCATGCCCACAAGTAGAATGTATTTTGCAGGCCCTGGGTACCTGTGGTACCATGGTACGAAGGACTTAAAAGTACATTAAATGTGCCAAATCGGTGGAAGCAAATTCCTCATGTTTAAAGTAGAGAGCAGAAGGATTTTAACACTGTTTAACAGTGGCAAAGTGTGCAGATTCCTAAGGCCAAGAAAAACTAGAACAGCAAAAAAAAAAAAAAGTAACACAAATACTTTGGGGGAACACCACCCTAGGGCTGACAGGTCTAGCAAGGACCAAATTATGCAACAGGTTTATCGAAATTGTGCACTAACCAATTCGTCCATTTGAGCTAGAAACAACACTTTTTGGGCCATCTCCATATTATGTTTTAAGTCAAAAGTTATGTAGTAAAAGCTGCAGTCGCAAAATCGCAAATCCACTGGCCTGCACCACTGTCCATTGTTTGCTTTATCATTAATCTATTTATGAGAAGTCAAAAAAACCCACACATTCTAATTCCGCTTAGTGCCTAATTTTATCTGCACTTTGAAGAAAATTTCCAAATATACCCCACAATAAACATGTAATCAAAAATACATAGTTAGTATAGTATTATAGTACGATTTCGCATTTATGGTAACATTTACAAACTACATCACCTTCAGCTGCTTGGTTTGTGACAAGACCAGAAGCCCTATATCACACAGAGGGCCTAACAAGGATTAGTACTGAGCAAGCCCTCTGATCTTAGTGTTTGTCAGAGGGATTAACCTACACACAATAATTGCCTACTATGGCAACTTGTGGGATGCCATGTAGAAAAATACTTCTTCACATGCTTGGACACAGCGTAAAAACAATACAGCTCTAAAAACAGTTTGGCTTTAACACGAGCTTTCACAATAAATGTGTCTATTTTGATGCCTTTATGGTGAAGTTTCATAATAAACATATCAGGTCTCTAGCTGTGATCATTGTACTGTAGCATTTATATATTATTTACAACCCGAATCATAAGTGCTTGCCTACATAGGTTGCATGCTACATTGTATAGGATACGTGGTTGGAAGGGTGTTGTCTTTGTTATGATTCTATGTGGAAGTGTTCCGAAGTTGTGTATTATAACCACCGAAGAACAGTTATCATGTTTTGGGATGAAGTGCTTAGCAGTGTGATGGGTGAATAAGTATGAGTGGTTTGTCACAGTAACCAAGGCAGGGTTGTTGTATGGACTATAAGCTTACCCTCAAGGCAAAAGGTGCCATACATGCATCAAAATGCACAAAATCAGAAGGTCAATCATATGCTGTGCTCAAGGTAATCAACATGTATATGGCATCAAAATGCCTCTCTCTTTAGTGCTTTTCTGTGGACCACATAAGGTCTACACATTTGTTCTGTCTGGCCAGGCCTAAAAAGCTAAAAAAGAGGAACAATGCAAAAAGAACTCGGAGACAAAAGTAAAAAAGATGAAAATACAATAGAATAACACCAACAACAGACATAAATTTGCTTCTTGCATCCTGAAAACAATTTCACCAGGCTACCCTCACACACGCAGCAGGGATGCAGCTTGGACTGCAGCAGGTCAGGCTTACACACCAGGAGGAAAGCTTTCATTGGTGCTGCAGGTGCAGGGCACTGGGACCAAGAGGCCCACCGAACCCTGATTATTGATGTATTTTATAATTCAAACAGCAGCAAGGGCCCATTTCATTCCTTGCACTAGGGTCCAAGGCACACTGGCTATGCTACTGTTACCCACCACAAGCAGAACAAGGTGCAGTACAGGCAGAAGAAGCACAAGCTCATCTCCACACACACACACACACACACACACACACAGACACGCACACACAGAACAGGTGCTTCATGTGCAGCCACAGTGCAAGCTTCACTTCAACAACAAAAAACACACACCACTGTCAAAGTAAAAAAAAATACTTTATTCGGTTAAAAGAAAATAACCATAAAAGCAACAAAAATACAAATACAATTAAAAATAATACAATATACAGTTATTTTTGCAGGGGAGAAGTACAAACAAGTTTCCTTGTGGGCAGTTTAACTAGTTAACTGTCCATTGATTTACGTAATTTAAAAACATTTTTAAAAAATTCTGCCAGCGAGGCAACAATAAATACAGTGTCCATTCTTTGCAATTCTAAAAACGCTGGGCGGCATCTATTTGAATTCAACTCTTTAAGGATTGGGACAATAAATTTTTTACGGGGCAAGGTATAAAATCTACAAAAAAACAGCACGTGAATATCTGATTGCGAGGATAATTCATCACATGGACATAAGCAGAGTTCATTTGACCAAGAATTCATTTCTGGGAAAGTTAATAATCTAAAAACTATATTAAATCTAAAACGTGTTAGACGAAATCTTTCGTGGGTTGCCATAGAGAGACATAAGTATGGTTGTAAGTTTGCACCACTTAATATCAGTTGGTGGGAACACACTGTTTTTTTCTTTTTTTCCTCACACAGTCTTTTTTCCTTAAGATGTTCCATACAGGATATTTTCAATAGTTTTCTCGAGATGTGTACCATTGACATTGGATCCTCAAAATATTGTTCACAATATATCTCTGTCAAGTAAGTCTTCACATAGTTTAACCATTTGAAAACATTTACATTTTCCAGTTTTAACACATCCTGGATTATGGCGCGATTTACAACACACTCATTTACAGTCCAAACCCTGTGCCATAACAAAATGGGCTGAATTTTTATTATATCTGAAATATATGGCTGCCCCAGCTCCTCATGACAATTTAGGGTTGCAGTACTATCGGGCACGGACAGCATGTACCGCATAAACTTATTTTCAATTATTTGGATAGCATCTATATTAGCATACCCCCAGAGTCCTGCTCCATAGACAGCCACTGATATACACGTTGCATTATAAATAGTTAAAATTTCTCTAAAAGGCTTCTTTCCCATTTTCTGTATAAAACTCTTTAGGGCCATTATTGTCTTTGAGAACAAAAGAGTTCTTGCCCTGATCGCGTTTGTCCACGTGCCAGTCTCATGGAATAAGATGCCTAAATAGGAAAAGGCGGGCGTGTTTTCTAGACTAGCATTATTTATTGAGATAGTTTTCATCCTTTTCTTAGTTCGCGTTCCACAGTTCATGGTAAAAGTTTTGCTACAGTTGATTTTTAAGTCCAAACTGTCCATGAACGTATTGAAGGATGTAATTAAATTTTGTAGGGCATTTGGTGTTCGTGCCATTAAAACGGCATCGTCCGCATACAGGAGTGCGGGAATACGCCTGCCGCCAGCAACAGGCATATCCCCGCACTCCTGCAGAAGACGATCTTCCAACCCATTTATATAAATCAAAAACAGGAAAGGTGCCAGGACACATCCTTGGCGTACTCCTCGCCCTATCCCAAAAGGTTTGCTACATTCCCCCCCTTTTCCATTACGAACAGTTGCTGTAGCCCCAGAGTACAGCTCCCTCAGAAAGGAGAGGATTGAATCATCCACGCCCATTCTTTGCATTACTTTCCATAATTTATTATGAGACACGCAATCAAAAGCCGAAGTAAGATCGACAAAGACAAGATACAAACGCTCCTTCTTTATCGATGTATACTTATGCTGCAGGAAAAATAGATTTAAACACTGCTCTATAGTTCCTATGCCCCTTTGGAAGCCAAACTGAAGGTCACTTATAATCCCATTATCCTCCGCCCAGTTTTGTAATTTGGCTAAAATAACTCTGCCCAAGATTTTTATGGACGAGTCGAGTAGGGATATTGGCCTATAACAGGCACAGTTTTGTCTGTCTCCCTTTTTAAAAATGGGAACAATGATGGATGTAAACCATGACCGACTTAGGCCCTTCGCCAATGCTGCGTTAAAAAGCTGTACCAGAATGGGACACCAGATCTCACTGTTAGCTTTATACAGATCAGCTGGGATCCCATCTGGGCCTGATGCCTTTCCACCCTTTGTATCTTTTAGGCTCAGTAGAACCTCGGCGAGTGTTACCACTATTTTTTCAGGTACCACCCCTTTTTCCCGTGGAATCTCCAATTGTGGGACTGGTACTTTTTGTGCCTCCATCTCTTTCTCACACAAAGAGGCAGAGATCTTTTGTGAGGGCGGCTCTAAACACATATAGAGAGTTGAAAAGTGTGTGACCCAGTCATCCTCATTGATTGCAATTTCTATGCGTGCCTTGGTGTTATCAAAAAGGAGGGGTGCATTTACCACCCCCCAAAATTCCGATGTATCTTTTGCCTGTGAGGCCTCGCATAGTTTTTCCCAGGCCATCCTCTTTATATTTTTCTTTCTTTCTTGCAATACAAGATTATAGCGATTCCTTAAATCTCTTATTTGGGTGGGGTTCCGTGGTTCCCGGTGAATAGCGTGTTTGAGCTCAGTCAGGGCTCTAGTACATGCCTTATCAAACCATCTTTTTCCATTTTTAGTCCCATTTCTAAAAACCACCCTCAAACTCTCTTTAATTGTTGCTGCTATGATATTAAAATGTTCGATTATATTTTCGCTCTTTGAATTTTCATCTAAACAAATTCTAAAGCTATCTGAGCAGGTATTAACTAGTTTAGCTAGGAATTCGTTCGGGACCACCTTACTCCATTTGAGGGAATACCCATTTTGTCTTCCCATCAGCACATCCGGGGCTTCCTGTATTTGTAGACTATCATGTAGGCATGCTGAAAAAGGGTTAACAATTTCAAGTACTTGTGGGTAGTGATCACTCAGTGGTAGTTCATAGTTCTTATAGTTAGAGGCCCTAAATCCAGAAGTATTTGAGCAGATAATAAAATCAATAGTGGTCGATGTGCCCCTTCCAATAAAGGTCGGGGTAAACGGTGTTGGGCACGCGGTTAATTCATTTGCATATCCCAAATCACAATTAAATAGTATCTCGTTCAGCAAATCCCCGGTTAGAGTATGGTCAAAATGTGTCAGATCAATGTCTTGCTCTAACATTAAACCGCAAGTTCCTTTTTGACCCATTTTGCAAAGATGACAATTAAAACCCCCCCCCCATAAAATCATTACTTCCCTCGTCTTGCTTACTATCTCCCCTTGTAGATCCTCATTTAACCTTTTCATAATGTTCTGAATTGCGGTGCACGGAATATTGTTATAAAAGTTAACTATCACAAGGCTAATCCCAATTTTGGTATCTATCACTAATTTATGATAGTAGCTACAATTGTGATAGAAATGAACCCTCTCATATAATAAAGAGTTCGAGAGGTACGTAATTATACCACCTTTGGGTCTCCCATATGACCCTCCTATTGCAGAAGTGCAGTAAGTTTTGTAACCATTTAAATGTATAGGTTCTATTGTCCAAGTTTCTTGTAAAGCCATAATATCCATGCCATCCGTGGCCGTTTTCCATGAAGGATTAGAAATTTTATGTTTTAATCCTGCCACGTTCCAGAACATCACCTTACAATTTCTATTTTGGCTGGGTATTATTACTTTGTCTATAACAACATGGCCTATGTCAATATTATCTGTTTCAACTATAGGGTCACTCATAATTCCTTTTGACTTAGAGACGAAGTTTGGACTGCTATGGAGGGGTAAGTCCTTTTTACCTTTTACACCCTCTCGCCCCGACAATTTAGCTTGATTATTCAATTCTTTGGTTACTGGTAGAATCTTATTGCACAAACTACTACTAATATTATCAAAATTTTCATTAGGGGAACTATGAGGTGGTAGATTTGGGGTAGTATTTATAGGTGGCAGTTGGTCAGATAATTTCTCACACCCTAGGCGTCAGTCGACCATATCCAGTGGGCTAAATCTATTATAACAGGGGACGGCAAATGGAGCAGACTGTACGCCTAACCAATCTCCCCAATGTTGCGGACCTCCCTTTTGATTCCTCCCGGGCCTTCGCTGTATTAAAGTCCAGTGGTCATCTTCCCTCCATCCCTGCCTGTTAAAATTTGAATCCCCATGCAAGTTATTACTCCTCCCTTCCCTACCACTGTCAGTAGCAGAGCAAGATCCACCACCTACACAGCTGCTACAGCATAGGCAGCAGAAGGAAAGTGTTCATTGTCCTTAAGCAACCATGCCTTCTAAAACTGGATTTTGTAAAGCAGGTTAACAAGATGACAGGGAAACCGGCACAGGGCGGAGGGGGGGGGGGGGGGGGGGGGGTAATGTCACCACTACACAACAGTTCATTGGGTAAGGATTTTCTGGAATTATATTCCTAGTTATTGCTGCTCACGTGAAGCATTGATACCAATCTGCCATGCTATGTGCGCCTGCAGTTAACTCTGCATCTCTATGGAGATCGTCTGTGGTCTTGTGATGAGTGCTTGAAGCCCCATGTGCGATATTATATCCAGTTCACAACGAGACCACCTCTGGCACAAAGCAATCCAATCTAGTGGCCACAACCAATGCACTCGATCCGATTCTCGAGGTCAATTCCTGAATGTCGTGCCTAGATCTGGATCCCATATTTAGGTGTTTTTTTTCTTTAGCAAGTTCTTTTTTTTATTTATTATGCTACACTCTTAAAATGCGTTCTGCGTTTGACTGCATTCAAATACTTAGCAGTCATTACTTTATATTCTTGCAAATCACGATCTGCCATAGGGCATCAGTTGTATCTCTGAAGTAGCATGGCATTCAGAACAAAGACACAGCACTTCGAATTTTATGTTTAAAACGTTTTTATTGAGACAAAAACAAACCATGGGGGAGGGGGATAGGAGGTCAGGATACATGGAATACAGTCAAAGAAAAAGGGTGCAACTCCAGAGGGTTGGCAATAGGTAGCGCAGTAAGTCAGGGGGAAAAACACAGTAAATGAAGGCTAGAAATGCAAGCTATGGAATCCCCGCCCGCGTATCCAACACCCCAAATCTAAGCAATGAAAGCCATCAGCAACTCAACAGAACACAATCCCCCCCCCATCCCCCATCCTCCCAATAACGAAACCCCCCCCCCCACACCCCCCCCCCCCGTCCTATGGTCCCGCACCAGAGTAATCCTCACCAGGAAGCCCCGCACCCCCCCCCCTCCCTGGGAGGTCCCCGCCTCACATGTAAACTAGTCCGCCGGGGTCACCGGCGGCGTCAGCCTGAGAAGCCTAAGATACCTCGGGCAGGTGAGCTCCCGGAATTCAGTGGACAGCAGCGCTAGAAAGGGTTGCCACAGCTCTTCAAATTGGTCTATCTCCCCCGCAACCGTAAGCGACAGCTTCTCCATCCCCAGCACATGCCAAAGCCTATGCAACCAACCGGTGATGGAGGGGACGGTGGCTGTGCGCCAGTGGATTAGAATGTTCTGAACCGCAGACCCCAGCGCAATTGCAATCTGCCTACCCCTACGGGACTTCAGTGGGTACATTAGGTCATTGGGGAGGCCCAACAGGACATACGCCGGGAGTCGCGGCAGCTCTATCCCAAAGTACTTATCCACCTCGTCCAGAACTTCCTTCCAGTAGGCGGTCAGCACTGGGCAATCCCAAAGAATGTGTGAAAGGGTACCTTCCTGCCCGCAGCTCCGCCAGCACCCCCTGTCAGTGTGTTTATGCATTTCATACAGTATCTCCGGGGTGTAGTACCAGTATGTGGACACCTTAGTAAAGGTCTCCGTAAGGCCCGTGTGATATGCAGAGTGCCGCGCCCGATACGCTATTTTGTCCCATTCCTTGTGGCTGAGTGTCCTGCCCAATTCCCTGTGCCAGCGCTCCCTCCCCGGGTTGTAATAGTGAAACGGCGGGGGTTGTAGGTATTTGTACAGATCGGTAATTAGCTTAGCGTCGGAAGTCCGAGTAGCCAACCACCTCTCATACGGTGTAATGGGACGGGCGGCGGTGGCACGCACCTGGGGCTGGAGGGCCCAATGCCGAACCTGCATGTAGCGCAATCTGTCCAGCTCCGTCAGGCCGAACTCCTGGCGGAGTTGCTGAAAAGGAACCACTCCTTCCGGGCCAAAGATCTGAAAGAGTGCCCTGCAGCCCGCCTGCACCCAGTGGGAGAAAACCCCCGGCTCCATCCCTGGGGAGAAGTCCGGGTTGCCCACAATGGGCGTGAGCGGCGAAGGGAAGGTGGTAAGGCCCCGGGCCTCACAGACCGCGTCCCACACACGCAGGGGGACCCGCGTAACAAAGGAAGCGTAAAGATTAGGGGGGCGATGCGCGCGGCGCAGGAATGGAACCTCTTGTAAGGTGCGGCCCGCCACTGCCTGGTCTTGGAAGAGCCAATGTTTGTCGGACTCCCACCTGCTCCACTCCACCAGATAGCGTAGCTGTGCCGCCTGAAAGTACTTACGGAGGTCTGGAATGCCGAGACCCCCCGCCTCCGGAGCAAGCGTGGAGAGGACCCTCTTCATGCGTGGCCTGCGGCCCTGCCAGACAAAGCGGGAGATGTCAGCCTGCATTTGTCGTATCCAGCCCACCGGGGGTTGGAGCGGGAGGGCCCGGAAAAGATATAGTATCTGGTACAACACCGTCATCTTGACCGCCGCGATTCGCCCCAGCCAGGACAGCAGGTCTTTGTTCCAGCGGCCAAGCTCATCCTTGATCTTCCTGCTGAGGGAGGCATAATTGGCCGTAACCATCTCCAGCAATGTAGGCGCCAGTAGGATCCCCAGGTACGGCACCGTGGACGAGGACCACTGCATGGGGAAGAGCCGCTGAAGATCCCTCCTGGTATCCGCAGCCAGGGACACGTCTAACGCCATCGACTTGCTCATATTCATTTTGAAGCCGGCCACCCCCGCAAAGGCGTCCAGTTCCCGGAGGCAAGCAGGCAGCGACCTCCTAGGGTCGTCCAAGGTCAACAGGACATCATCCGCGTAGAGACTGACGGTGTGGACGTACTGGCCCATCCGCACCCCGACAGCATCCGGATTATTACGAATCCTCTGAGAAAACGGCTCCATGTAGAGGGCAAACAAGAGCGGTGAAAGAGGGCAGCCCTGCCGCGTGCCGCGCTCGATGGCAAAGCCACCGGAGCTACACCCGTTGACCCGCACCGACGCTGAAGGATGCTTATAGCAGTTAAATACCATGGTGCGGAACTTATCGCCGATTCCCAATTTCTTGAGGACCAGCTCAAGATACGGCCAGTGGACTCTGTCAAAGGCCTTCTCCGCATCAACGGACAGCAACATCCGCTCCCCCGAGATCCTTGAGGCCTTCTCCAGAACATGCGTCACCCGCTTGGTGTTGTCAACCGTCTGTCTGCCGGGCACAAAACCAGCCTGGTCCGCCTCCACCAGACCGGGGAGGTGTGGACTCAGCCTGGACGCGAGAATCCCCGTGTACAACTTGAGGTCGACATTTAAAAGCGAGATGGGTCGGTACGAGCCGCAGAGGGCCCGGTCCTTCCCAGGTTTCGGGATTACCGCGACCGTCGCCCTCAGGAGATCCGGAGGGATGGCTCCCGGTTCGGAGAAAGAGTTAAATAGCCGAGTAAGGACAGGGGCCACAACCGTGCAAAAAGTCTTGTAGAATAGCGACGTGTACCCGTCCGGGCCCGGGGCCTTGCCATGTTTCAGCCGCGCGATAGCTGAAATCACTTCCTCAACATGGATGTCCCGCTCCAGGTGGTCCACCTGAGCCGGATCCAGTACCGGGAGGGTCACCGACTCCAAATAGCCGTCGGCATCCCGTGGCGAGGAGGGCTCCTCAGCATACAGCGCCTCGTAGAAGCCGCGGAAAGATTCCGCTACCTCAGCGTCCCCGGAGACAACCCCCCCGTCCGCGCCCACCAATTCTTTCACAACGCTACGCTGTTGCGCGACCCGGAGCAGGTGTGCTAGGAGCTTGCCACATCTGTCCCCCCCAGTGTAGTAGGCATGTTTCAAGCGTAGGGCGGCATACTCCGCCCTGTCAAGATCCAGAGCCGACAGGAGCTTCCTCGCTGCCTTCAACTGCCTCCACACCCTCGGCGCCCCCGTGCGGCGGTGGACCTGCTCAAGCTCCCGGACCTGAGCTGTCAGCTCATCCCTCTTCAGTTGCCGCTCCTTATTTCCAGCTGCAGAGATAGAGATAAATTCCCCCCGGAGGACTGCCTTCAATGCCGCCCACTGTGTCGCCTGCGAGGTGTCAGTGTTGCTATTGTGGGTGAGATAGTCCCGTATGACCTCCCCGATGCGTTGCACCACCAACTTCTTGTGTAGAAGGGTATCCCGGAGGCGCCACACCCCCCGAGAGGGGGAGGCCGCCGGCCACTGGAAAACGCCGGTGACTGGGGAGTGGTCAGACAGGGTCAGGACCCCGATGTCCGCCGTCGTGGCAGCGGCACGCATCGGTCCACTCACCAGGAGGTAGTCCAGCCGTGAGTAGGTTCGGTGTGCGTGCGAGAAATAAGAGTAGTCCCTATCCGTGGGGTGCATGGAGCGCCAGAGGTCGTGCAAGTCCATTTCCGCAATCCGGGCCCTCCCAGCCTGGGACAGTTCCCCCGTCTGCGGGAAGCGCTGCGCCGATCTGTCCATCACAGAATCGAAGACAATGTTAAGGTCCCCCCCCAAGATAATGTGGCGGTCGGGGGAAGCAGTGACATCCACCAGCGCGGAGTCTAGGAAGCGCTCTTGGTGATCATTTGGGCTATAAACGGAGCCGACCGTAAATGCTATGCCTCCCAGGCGCATGCGATACGCAAGGAGCCTCCCCTTCTGTTCAGCACACTTATGCAAAACCTCCCCCCGAAAGGAGCTCGCTAGGAGAATGGCTACCCCCGCCGTCTTGTTCGCTGCCGAGGAAAAGAACTGGGTGGGGAACTTGGCAGAACGCATCCTATGGCAATCTCGGGGCAATAAGTGTGTCTCCTGCAAAAGGCAAATGTCCGCCTGCGTCCCTTCCAGCAACGATAGGATCGCTCTGCGCTTCACCGGGTTATTCAGACCCTGAACATTAAGGGTCACTACCTTTAGGCCCGGCATTCCTCGCGGGGATCGGGAGCGCCATGCAATGGGCCGGGAATCAGCGGGTGGGGCGCGCGGGGCCGCCGCGCAGGACAAGCCAAAAAAAAGCGGGCATAGACAACATCGGACGGGACCTTCCCAACCCCAAAACAACCCCCTCCCCCACCCCAAACACAACCCTGGCAACTAGCCACCCACAAACTCAAACACCCCATTGTCTCAGTCAAGCCCCAAGACGGGCAAGTCCGTAGAAAGGAACGAAGTGGACGTCCAGCCACTCACCTCCATCCGCTCCCCCCCAACCCCCCCGCCCCGTACCAAGCATGTAAAGAAGCTAAAGACATCTCCCCCCGGAGTGTGTGTTAGGCCGTCAAGGCCACGCCAGAGGAGCCGGTCGAGTCCCCGGCCGCCGCCCTCAGAGCGTCGGCCATGTCCGCCCTGATGGTAGGGGAGTCCGGACGCCCCACGCTGGCCGCTGAGCGCCGCCTCGTTGACCTCCGCCGGTTCCGTCTCTCCGAGGACCTCCACGACGGCGTAACTCCTTCTTCCTCCGCCGCCGTGAGCCCCAGGACACCACAAATGTCTTGCAAGGAGCGTAGCTGGTGTAACACCCCATTCCACCGAAAAATCAGGCGGAAGGGGTGACCCCAAGAGTACGGCGTCTCGTGTTCGCGCAAAAAGTCAGTGGCAATCCTAAAGGACCTGCGTTTCTGCAGCGTGATGGCGGAGAGGTCCTGGTAAAGCGCCACCGGCCGATCCCGGAACGTCAGGGGCTGTTTCCTGCGGGCCTCAGCCATGATGCGTTCCTTCAATGGAAAGTCGGGCAGGAAGGCCAGAATGTCCGGTGGAGGTGCCGATGACTGGCGCTGCCGGCCGACCCTATGCGCCCTATCAATGCTGATGGGAAAGTCCGCAGCTTCCCCCAGGATCTCTCGGAACAGGGCCTGCAGGTAGCCCCTCAGATCGGACCCCTCATCCGCAATCGGCACACCACGCACTCGGATGTTGTTCCTCCGAGATCTGTTCTCAAGGTCCTCAGAGTGGGCCTGGAGCTCCACACACTGCTCCCGGAGGCGGAGAACGTCCTGCTGTAGGTGGACTATCTCCTCTGCTCGATGTTGGCCCTCCGTCTCCACCGCTTCAACACGTTCGCCAAGGCCCTCCACCTCCCTGCGCACTTCTCGGACCTCGCTGGCCACCTCCCGCTTCAGTGTCTGGAAGTCCTCCCTGAGGGAGCTAAACAGTTCCTCCATAAAGGCCCTCGTGACGGGTGGCTCCCCCCCAGTCACATCCGCCAGAGCCCGGGAGGACCCCGGCGAGGGCTGCGTCCTGTCCCGCAATTGCTGGGCCCTGCCAAGCATGTCCGGCAGGGTACGGTCCCCTTTCTTCGGGCCGCCTCTTCCAGACATCGCTAGCTCCGCAGTCGAGCACAGATCCAGGCGCCCCAGGGGTGCTCAGCCGCCGGCAAGCACTCGACGTGGGTATCCCCCACGAGCGAAGTCGCTGCGTCACAGGTGGCAAAATGGCGGCCCAGTCCGGTCACCGTCAGCCGCGGGAGCCCGTGCGAGACAACCAAGGGGGCCGCAGTGGGGGGGTCTCATCAGCACATCCCTCCGAGAGTCAGCCCAGCAGCAGCGGGGGCACTTGCGTCCAGCTGCCAGGACTCCGGCGAAGGTTGCCACCACTGCTCCTTCGGGGACAAAATGGCGGCAGGGCGGAGCAGGCCAAAATGACCAGGCCCGACGACACCACCGGGGCCCCTGAAGCACCCCACAGTCAAATAAGTTCCACCACCGGCCCCAGTCCGTCACGCACAGGGCCCAGATGGTCCAACCCCGGCAGGGAGTCCGCTGTACCTCGGCTAGGGGTTAGGGGCCCCCGCAGTACGAGGTGTCGCCGTCACAAATCTGAGTGCCGGGGCGCCCGACTCAAGCCCTCCGCACCGTCGGGTCCTCTCCCGCAAGGCTCCTTCAATCTCCGTCGAGCGGCGGGCCAGATCCCCTCCAAATCGCAACTTTCAGCACCAGGCCCAGCCGAGGCGTCCGGACAGCACTCCAATGCGCTCCGCCCCTCGGGCTCGCCGTCGTCCCTTGAACTCGATTGAACTTTTGGGGGGGTTCCCCCGAGGCGATCCGAACCAAAACAGCACCAATATGCACCCCTGATGCTCCGCCACTCTCCTCTCCCGCGCTGAGCCTCAGCAGGGGGAGAAAAGCGTAAGAAAAGGGCTCAAGCTTGGCCGGGCCGGAGGAGCTACGGGAGGAAGCGTCCGCTCACCCCGCCATCTTGGCCACGCCCCCCAGCACTTCGAATTTTAATCCTGACCTAAGTCCGGATTCTGTAAAAGCAAGGATTTAATAATATTGATGGAGGTCTACAATGCTTACATTAAACCTTCTAAAATCTTTCCACATTAAGGAGCTGCAATATATGCGTCTGTACTTGAGTAAGAATATAATAAAGTTTGTACTAATTGTCTGCATTGAAAGAGTGTACCATCTAGTATTGCAATAGTGTAAAGCACTTTGTAAATAGACAAAACGTGCTTTAATTCATGGGCAGACTTCATTCCATAGAGCATATTCCTAAATATTTAAAATGAAAGAACAACAAGCATTTGCAATGTAATAGGTCTCGCATTTACGAAGGTTTGAGCTATTGGCATTGTAAATGATAATGCCTTTTATTTATGTGTTTTTAAAACAAATAAAAGGCATTGTCATTTACAATGCCAATAGCTTAAACTCTCACAAATGCCAAACCTATTCGGAGCTACAAAAATGTTGTTTTTTTTTTAAACGTTAGCGGAGAGCTATTTGAGAAAATAGTGCTCGGGCTGTAATTAAAGCCTACCGAGCAACACTGCACAACAACATGTCACAAGCCGGTACTAAGAAGGGACTACTAAGCCTATTCTCCAATGAACATCCACAGTTTACTGTGGACAATGACACAAGCCAATGAAAAATATGGGTGGAGCTTCAAATCCCTACATCGGTACAGCATGCCTTGCAGAGCAGCGCATTCTCTACCCAGGCTCAACCTAAAACTAGCATTTGCAGTGCAATAGGTCTCGCATTACAGATAGTTTGAGGTATTGGCATTGCAAATAATAATGCTACACCAATAGCTCATAGTTTCAGTAATGCGGGACCTTGTGCATTGCAAATGCTTGAGTAGTGAGTCAGGCACCAGCACTGCATGTCTAGGTACATTACCGCACACTGCTCCTAGAGTTCCCTTGTGAGCAAGGCACCAGCACTGCTTGTCAAGGTGCAGTACTGAAAGCTGCTCCTGGAGGTCCCTAGTGAGCAAGCCACCAGCACGGCTTGTCTAGGTGCAGTACCGCAAGCAGCTCCTAGAGGTCCCTAGTGAGCATCATAAACTTTGGTCACATATGGTACTGCACCCTGCAGAAGATATGGTAAATCCAACCTACCCATAATGCATTGCATACAAGACAGTACCACAAGTATATTCAAATAGCTATGTCCATATATACAATTAGTAGCTTTTAAATGTGACAAAAGAATTATTATATTAATTCTGGATTAGGTTGTACTCTATGTGGAGTTGATGAAGGGAAATTTAAAGAAGGTCTAATATAAATGTGAGTTGTGCTAGAGAGTAAAAGTAACCACTGCCAACCTAATTTAGGACCAAGTGAGTGTCCCGTCTGAAGGCCTTTAAGAAAATAGTGCTTTGAGGCTGTAATACAAACTTAGGGCGTAACAACACATGTAACAGGGAATGTCCTCATGGGAGGTTCCAAGAAGAGACAAAGCGGTACTAAGGAGGGACTACTAAGCCTAATGACCAATGAAAAGCCACCATTTACAAAGGACAGGGACAGGAGCCAATTAAAAAGATGGGCGGAAAGTAGGCGGAGCTTTATGCCCATATCCTGATAAAGCAGGTCTCGAAGACACAGTGCAAGCGCTGCCTAGGCAAGATCTAAAAAGCGCTTTTAATATCAATTTCCTCACAGTGTCAACACTGCCTCTTGTGAATGAATACAGCCTCCCAGCCTCCCTCCAGGCCAGAGAAGATTCAGAGACTCAGCTCTTCAAACAACACTGCCTGAATATAACAAACAACTCGCTATTTGCACATGACGCCGCTGGCTAGGTTGGAGGTATAGAAACACAAATACTGCATTATTTTATTATATACCCGCTGCCAGTTGAAGCCAGTGCCGCATCGTCTGAGAAGAGAGGGAAGGAACTGCCTGCGGGATGTGTATGAAAGCAGTGCCACAGCACCAGTGGTCACTAGACACAGCTACTGGTGGTTCGAAGAGGCAAGCTGAAAGCAGGACGGGCACAAAAGCTATGCCCTGCCATCAAAGCCTATGGGACATAGCCTTAGGCCGTACAGAACCTGCACTACAACTACAGGCCACGGAAAGAACAAGTCTGAGCACTTTTTCAAGTACACCACAACAGAACCCAAAAAGTGACCGAGCAAACTTCTGTTGAAGCAAATGTACTAAGAACAGTAAGAATCCAGTATAATAAAAAACACTTCATCTGAAAGAACATTATGGATGCGAACCAAAACACAAAACCACAATTACAAGATCCAGTTCTTTCTGGTCAGTAAAGTGCGAAAAATAAGTGAAAAGGAAAACATGCCCTTCTCACCTAGTGAATCTCAGAAAATGGCGACAGCTCAGAAAATGGAGTCACTCAAGCATAAGCCTCTATTCACGCAAAAGAGCAAAATTAGTATGCAAGAGGACATAAGATCAGGCCAATAGCAAGCACTGCCGTTAAGCAAGATAAAGTCAGAATCGGAAAGAGACATAATCAAGCCCTACTTCGTAGCTTATTCTTATTAGGCAAGCCTACACATCACTATATTATGCTAAAATATGCTAAATTAGACTGAGATGGTGATGGGCGACGGTCATTATCAGGCTATTTATCCACATAAATGGCACATTCATTACAGGTTTCCTTACATTGCATTGGCTTCTAGGTAAGAGTCTCCACATTGCTCCTTGCCAGGGTGATATTTGAAGAAAAGAAGGGCTGATAGCCCTTTAAATCAGGCCTTTCGTTGGGCTTATATTAAAAACAAAATAAACAAGTTCCTCTTTGTGACCATGTGACCAATGAGCTATAACAGATTTACTGTCAAGTGTGTCCTGTTTCCAACTTTTATGCAGCAGATGTGTTTTTTACAAAATACAGGTATAAATTGACTTTCAGACTCTACCCCCTTTCCTCTATCACACTTTGACCCCCATTTTATGGTTTCCTAGTATAATTTTTTCCAATTCCAGCACTGGATAAAACAGATCGTATTTAAGGTGGAGACGTGAGGTCCCTCTACTAGTGAGAGCTCTGCGCTACCAGAGGATTCAAGAAATTCCCGGGCACATTCACCCAACCTCTCCATCTGAGCATCCCTGTTCTGGTCAGCCAGCACACCACAGTTGTGCTGATTCTGCGGTGCATCTTAATTTATTTTCACAATAGACGAATCAGTATACCATCTTCCTCCACAAATGCCTCTTCCCAACAGTGCATCAGCTCAACTGGAATGCTCTGGGTAGATGTGTTTGAAATCTCAATACAGCTGGTCATTCCATATTTAGGTCAATTAAAGGCCATGGGAGGCACAGAGCGGGGTTCAAAGGTACAACAGGCTGGCAGACTGGTCAATATTAGTTTGGTACACAGAAAGTATTTTCTTACTACATTACGGGGATCTCACACGTTAAAACCAAGATTTCCCTGGTACTCTCTTCCAGATCTCATCAGTTTCAGTTCTAGAACGTTATCATGCATATATTATTTTTTTACATCATAAACATGAAATCACATTTTGTCTTTGGGTTGTTCAACAGCAAATCGACTTCTAGAGGTTCCAACCCTCATTTCACCCACAGTGTCATCAAAATGACTGCTACTTTCACCACCCAAACGCCAACCTTTCCAAGGCGTTTATCGAAGCGAATTTCTGGGTGGTCTAGTACACCGTGGTTCCTGTGGTGCGGGTGACGTGGGGGAGGAGAACATTTGGTAAGCAGAAGGGCACTGCCCAGTGTGGGCGACACGTCACTGAAACAGTTCGGTTCCCATCACTGGTCCACGAAAGATAGGCCCCGACCCCGTTGAGGGGAAAACCATTTCTGAGTAATGAAAAACGCTCCTGGTGATAAAAACACAGTCAGTGCATATCAATCGTGGACAGTCGAGCTCCTCCAAGGGAAGACCTGTCCAGAGTTCCTTCACAGTGCACGAGTGAGTCATGTATTTTCGGCATCCCTCGAATGAGGGGAGGTCTGCACACACAGCTCAAGAGTACAACGGTGTAAATGATTTACCATATATTCCTATAAATTCCAGAGGGGTATGCACATCTTCGTGCTGTTCCACGCGCAGCTCCGCATGTTACACCTTGATCACAATCAGCAGCAGCAGTATGTGCTATTTAATTACTGAAATCCTATTGGCCGCGTTACCAATGGCACGCACCCATGGCAAACAAGTGCACCCGATATTCCAGCACTGAGACTCACCCACACCTAAATCTGGGCCTGCAGCAGTTTCGCACTGCAGACGCTTCTGATTTACCTGAAGCCACCCTCCTCCGCACCTACGATTATCGTTACTGCGTCGGATTGGTAACGCGGGCAGTGCCCGAGGGGCCGGTGGCCAGTCCCGGATGTGGGCTGCTTTTTTGAGCAGCCTGGGCGACTGATTTTGGCGGCTGTTTTGGGCGGTTTCTGCATTGCTCGATGCCGCCAGCTGCCCAGTGGGTGATTGAGTGGTCTTTCTGGGGGCTAATGGACGTCCATTACCTCCATTTTATCAACGGCAAAGGTGTCACTCCCTTTCTCTTGCTGGGCCGGCCCATTGATGTGTGCATACTGAGCGGGGCTGGGGGCCTGAGCAGAAGTGGCTCCACTTGTTTTCAGGTATGTTTCATAAAGTGTAAACTAATCTGTGTATTTTTTTAAACCCCCGCCCCCCAACTTTTGTTATACATTTTCGCCGAAGCAGTGTTTTGCGGAAAGGCAATAATATACAAATGTGGGCCACTTTTTTTTAGCGTGCCCAGGCCGATTTTTAATCCCAATCCAACCCAGAGACAGGCACGCGCACATACCTATTTGCTAGTGCAGTTCCTTCCTACATCCTACTCGGTCAGTGCCAATGACCTACTCACACCCTGCTCCAGAACTAAAACGGGCTGATAAACACACTGCGCATGTATCATTCAGTTTGCACCGGGAAGTGTTGCTCGCGAGAACAAGGAAATAGAAAATTCCACTGACAGCTGTGTGCCATCAGATAACACCCTAAGCACCGAACCTGCCAGATGATGATGTACATCGCCGCTGAGTGAAGAGACATGCTGGCACGTTGTAACCGAAAGCACAAGGCGCAAGAATTGAGCATGATTTACGGAGAAAGCCCTGGGCACGGTTTACAAGGTCATTATGTTTTAAAAACTTCTAATCATAAATTATTACTACTCATATAGCACACTTCTATTTACCTGGTATCTAGGCGCTGAAAACATGTTACCTAGTACCCAATGTAATAGTACTCATGTTATCGACCTCGGACAGATGAAATGCTGAATGGACCTACTGGAATTCAGAGCTGCGACCTTCAGGTATCTTACAGACCTCAACAATGGATGCATTAGTCCACTGAGCTATTTTACAGGCTTACATTCCTTCTACTTGTTTGAAGAACAAGTTACACTCAAATGTAGTGCCAAATGCTTAAACTCACAATAGCTACATAAATCTCCAGAACAGGCTTGCATCACGCACAAGTGGCAGCATAATCATTGAAGGCTTCCTTTACACACAGTGGTATACAGCATGCAGCAGTAGTTCAAGCTTCCCTCGCACAGAGAAAACATACAACTCAGCCGGCAGCAGGCACATATTTCCTCACACAGACCAGGAAGAGCAGAGGTAGAAACAGTACAACCTACTGTCATACACACAACCCATGCACTACATGCACTAGCATTTATAGATGCCAACATATGCCCAACAGAGACAGCATAGGCAACAGTAAGGCAAGCTTCTCTCACATACAAGTGAGACGAAAAGAGCAGATGTGCTGATAACTTCCCTTACACACTGCACGTACACATGGCCAGCAGCACAGTAAAATGCCATCCTAGACAGAAGAGGAGAAGAAAAGGCAGCAGTGAGGACAATTTCACACATACTCAGGTAGGAATTTGACACACGCACGCACACACACACACACACACACGAGAGACAGTATTCAGCAGCAGCCACAATGGTTTAGGGGAAACATCATGGACGTTAATGGTTCAACCAAGATTAAAAAATGTGTGTATAGAACAGTTCCAGCACCATATGCAAGTGATGTGCAGTGAATTAAAAAACACAAGGCACGATTCACAAAGTCACGACTCATCCATGGTAAAGAGGCATTTAAGCATGTCCTCGAGAAGGAGGACCAATAGGTGAAGGAATAGATCTAGTGACTGCGCGTCATTGTCCTTTTCTACGGTCACTTTATATAAACTGACGTGACTCCACTCCAGATACTCGCGATAACACCCTAATGCAACCCTTCAATCCGTAGGCCAGCGAGCACCCTCAATGCATGGTGCTCATTCTCTCCTTGTGCCTCTCTGCAGATTTTGAATCACCCTGTTCTTAACATTTCTGAGTAGTTAGCAAGTCCCAGGGTGCCCTGAAGTAGCCGTAAGGGGGCAGGTGGGCGCTGCACAAAATACATACACAGAGGCGGCAGGTTTTCAGAAAGTTTCCACAGGCATGATAATGCTGCACTTACCATGGAGGTCTCAGCGATCCCGTGTTCGAGGGCCCCGTAGTTGGTGTGGTGGGTTCCCAGCAGCTTGCTGTTAACTTCTGTAAATAAATAAAACAAATAAAAAAAAAACTCTGTCAAGAGGTTACAGATTATCAACGCGCCCTCTTCAAAATAACTCTACAGCAGGCTCTGTGGAGAGAGGAGGGGGCAAGGAACCCACCCTTTCCTGATTATTCCTGACACACCCTCCCTCCCATCCTGAAAGGCCCTGTTCTCTTTGTGTACAGCCTTCCTGATTTCCTGTGCCCACGTATGCACCGGAGGACCACACATCACCAAAGGAAACAAATGTAATTGCATTTATATAGCGCTTACTATCCATGACGAGGCTCTAAAGCGCTTTATGACGAGTAGCACGCTACTTCAGTACTCCAGGTTAGTGGTTAATTTAGTGGTTATTGCGATTAGTCGAGTGCTCTTAAGAAAAAAAAACTGCATTCATTTACTCCAGTTACGTTGAGATATATTATATTAGTAGAAGTTAGGTGTGATCATTAGTGCGGGCTATGGGGTTTCCAGTGAAAGGTTGTTGGGGGGAAAGAGGCTGGTGTATAATAGGTCATTTTAGTTTACAGAGATAGGGTTTTAAAGAGGAGAGGTTGTGATCTATGAAATAATGTATCAGTCAATTTTAGAATCACAATGAGATGGATTTAGGCAGTCATGAGACTGAGAGGAGGCTGTACTGAGAAATAGAATGCACGCAGAGGATGGAAGCTAAGAAGAGGGTGACTGAGGAAAGAAAGGAGAGGAATAAATCGGAAGTATGTCAAGTTCAATTTTATATTCAAGGTTTTAGGAGTATAATGGGGGAAGTATTTCTGAGATAGCAAGCAATTAATTGGAGGATGTAAGGTGTAGAAAGAAACAACATTAAAAGGGTGCTCCATATCCGGGGCATCCAGCTTAAACAAGTGATTCTGAAGTGTGCACATCATTAAAGCATTAAGAGCCCTAGCATGTTGAGCCACCTCGCTCACAAAATAGGAGTTATTAAACATTGGCTGAGAGTGTATCGCCATCGTGCAGTAAGATTTCTACTCTGTTTGGTCACCTAATCCCATCCAAGTGTATGTGGCTAACGTAGTAAATGTATTGTACATATAAGCGAAGACGAGTGAGGGAAACCTGTGGGATCCACATTGGAAGCCCATGGCCTGTTCCTGTACATAAGGTGGGGAGATGTTGTTTTCCCAGGTAGTGGAATCTTCTGTCTCTTGCCCGATCACGGTCTTGCATCTGTCAATAGCCAGGAGTAGATGGTTTACACTTCTTTATGTCACTGTTGTGGGTACTCCAGGCTGGAGACTACCCTGCTGTGAGGAACATCATCCTTCACAAAGGCTGTGCCAGCAGAACTGCTTAGAGAGGTACTTGAAAAGGAGGCACCCCAAACCAGCTCTCCTTAGAGAGGTACTTGAAAAGGAGGCACCCCAATCCAGCTCTCCTGCGTGTATGAAAGTGAAAATAATTGTGCTGATTTTCTGTGGAGTATAGAGCCACTGTCTAGCCTATGGCTTGAGACCAGTAACTCACTTCACACAAGCTCATAAACAGATCCGCAAATGTGGACGGATAGAGAGCAGGCTGTATTACATATGAATTGGTAACCCAGAGGCAAAAGTGTCTATGTCAGCAGTAAACCACTGAACTCCCAATGTCAAAGGGTGACCACAGGCGAGTTAATACATTTTAAAAAAATAACAATCCAGATTGACCACCAGATTATATTTTTAGTAAAATATAAAAATAAGTCTTTGAATGGAGTCTGTAGCTGATACATATTAAAAGTTATAGATTAAAGTGCATACTCTATACTTTGACTTTTCCTATGTATCAGCTACAGCCTGATCAGTGACAATATTGTTTTGAGTCCGGGGCATCATGTAATTTCTAATGTCTCACGTAGTCCACTCTTAAAGATTATGCATCCTACCTTGTAGGAGCAAAGTGCTCTTATGGGTGACTTATTTAATATTTAAGATCACGTTTTCCTACCTTTCAAAATTACGCCTTGTGTATAGACTCATAAGCAAAAGCCATCAATTTAGAGGGAACAAAATTAAGTTCTCATGGTGGAAAAGGCTGCGGTCTAGTAGTGTAAGTATTCTTTAACACTTCAAAAAAATCTTTGCTAACTGGGATGATGAAAAGCGATATTTGGAAGATTTTTGAGAAGGAACTTTACTGTGCACTAAGAACACAGATCTATTCTTCCTTTAAAGGCAAATGTGGCCTATGTTGATAGTCTTTTCATGGCTTTCTGGATGGTCATACATCCTCGCAGTAGTTTAGGTATTTCAATTGTACAATTGCAGCAGTCAGGCTGCAAAATTCAAGGGCATCACACTGTAATGGTGCAACTATCCATGTACCTGCATTAGCACATTTGGGCTGCATTTGGACCTTTTCTATGTTGCCTTGATGCTTGAAGAAGCTCTGAAACAAACACTTCCATGGCCATTCGGGGCTGATGACAATCCTCTGTGCTTAAATACCTCAACTTCAAAAGGAGTTATGAAAATCAGTGGGATTTCACGCCAGTATGTCAAACAAGCATCTGCAATGCAATAGGTCTCGCATTCGCGAGAGTATAAGCTATTGGCATTGTAAATGATAATGCCTTTTATTTATATGTTTAAAAATCCTGCAAGCGGTGCATAAACACCGATTGCAGGTTCTATAACTATATAAATAAAAGGCAGTCTCATTTAAAATGTCAATAGCTTAAACTCTAGCAAATGCAAGACCTTTGCGGCACCCGCACTTTAGCTTTACGCATCTTAGCTTCAAAAGTAAAGCACTAGAAAAAAAAGATTTATTATTGCTTTACTTTTGAGACAATCACTCTTCAGCTTAAGATGTTTACATCTGAAATGCAGGTGCCGCCATGTGAGTAATTAAACAAAAAAGTAATTCAGTCATGCAACCGTGTTGGGACAACAAATAAGAATTCAAAGCACGGCCTCCATTATGCTTTCAGAGGTGTGCAGCACAATACAAATTAAAAAATAAGCATAGAGGGAGAGCATGTCACAAAACTGTTCGAGAAAATAGTGCTGGGAGGCTGTAATTCAAGCCTACCGAGTAACAACACATGTAACAGGTGATGTTCTCATGGGAGGTTACAAAATAAGAAAAGGTGGCACTAAGGAGGGACTACTAAGCCTATTGACCAATGAAAACCACAGATTCAAAAGGACAATGGCACAAGGCAATTAAAAATATGAACGGGGAGTGGGTGGAGTTCCAAGTCCATACCCGAATACAACACGCCTTGCAGAGCAGCGCATGCAATGCCAAGGCTCGATCTAAAAAAACAACTTTGAAAGGGTCCCTTTAGGGCTCTATTTTCATGTCCTTAACAAGCAAAAACAATGATTGATCAATGTCTGAACTATATCTGTAAAAATCCTTAAGGTATCCTATGTCAGGGATGCAATCCCTGTTTATACTCTAAAGATCACTACCCCTTCCTCAGACCTTAGTAATGTTTAACTCATAATCTTGCTTGGATCTTCAGAATTGAAACATTTTCAAGTCTAATTATTCACAACAAAAGTATTCACTTATCTGATACAGCTAAAAATATTATCAAATCTAATAGGTATGGCTTGTTTTAGATATATAGATTGGTGGCAGAGGTAGAGGTGGATGGGATTTGTGGATCATGATTTGCCCATACTTTTTTAGTTTAACATAAACAGATCTCCTACTTTTTGTTAAAAGACAACTATCATTGGAGGGTTGAAAGCAGAGATGCTCCAGCTGAAGTGAAAAGGAGCGCGTCTCCTTGGCTGTGAAGCCGAGGAAGGAAGAAAAGACAGCTAAATAAGAAACAAGCCTGCTTGCCAAGGCGCTTGCTGCCTGAAAGAAATGTAAATGTGTGCAATTGGTTAATCTGCAAATATGAATGCTACTTGGAAGGCAGTATTGCCTTTAATTGATGGAGTCTCTGGAAGTTTGCTATGACAAATATTAATTATTTTTGAGAGGTGCTGAAAGGTTGCTCCCAGATTAACTTTGAAGTGTGTGCTTTTAATGGACAGTTATAAATAATGTGTCCACTAGATACAACCTGCATATTACTAAAACCTATTTTTGGAAGCACCTTTGTTTATCTTAAACATAAATGTTTTTGCACATTTTCTCACAGCCTATCTTATACTGTGTGTAATGCAACTTTCAAATAATGACTTGCATCTGAACAGTGCTATCTGTAACAGGATTGGACTTCGTAGCACTAAAACACATAAGCCACTATTCCCCACAGCACCAACAAGGATTCCAATCTGTGGCTCTCTGGTTAAACACACGGACACCTGCAGTGATCGCATTAGCAGACAGAGGTTTCATAACGTAAAACGGTGGAGTCAGGGGCGTAGATTCAGGGGGGCTGTTACAAACCCCCCAATGATTGCATTATTTAGTAAATAGTCGGGTACAGGAGCATCTTAGTCTGGTTTCGCAAGGTGTCTGTCCGATTTCACCTGGGATTTTTAAATACTCACTCAGCTACAAACATACACGCACTCCTCTGTTTTGAGGGTCTTAAAACATGGGTATTTTTACAACATATCATGTTTTAAGTACCCCTCACAATCTGCACTCCTTTCCCTTGTCATTGGCTCAGTCTCCCTCATGCACTACTGCTCATATAATAATTAACATATTATGCCATCGTAATTGTTGGGAAATCTGAAGCTCACCCCGCCTCCCCAGTCTTACTAACCATGCTACATCCGAGTGCAGTTCCCACTGATCAGTTTAACCAGCATTCTTTTTCATTTAAGATGTGCCTTAGATTATATGCAGTTCCCTGAAGGTGAAAGACCAACAAAATTGTTACAGCATATTGTGTTTTTTAGCTACACCTTTGACCCTACTCCCACATTCGTTGGCACTACCGCCATTGTACTCAGTTCCTATGCTTTTTTTAATGCCCGTTGACCGCTGATTGGTTACTGTGGCAGGTCTGAATGCAGTAACAGAAAACCCACAGAGGCACTCAAATGCTGGCAGGGGGCGTGCTGCGAGAAGCTGTGCTTTCTTATTTTGGAAAGGCAAACGTTTCAGTGCGCTGTCTTTTCAATTCAAGTTGTGAACCCGGAAGCAATAGCATGTATGATTACTAACAAAAACAGTGACCTTAATGGGTGTTATACAATATTAATGGGTCCACCAAAGCGTAAGAGAAAGTCAAAGTTGGGTACCTTGTCTGTCGTTTGACAATTTTCAGATACAGACTGATACGCCCAATTAGCTGAGCAAGGCAATTATTATATTTTATGATAATCAAGGTTCACATGTAACAAGAAAGTCTAGGAACTAAGCTGCAGCAGAAGGTCGTTTCAATAAGCAGCAACCCTCTGAATGGAGGCCGTGTGCTCATGACGGCGTGGTTCCGTCATGGAGCGGCCGCTCCTCCCACGCGGCTCGAATTCCCCGCCTGTGCGGGCGAATTAGAGAGTGGGCGGAGTCGTGACGGAACCACGCCGTCATGAGCACAGCTCGCCCGTGACTCATGACAGCGCGGTTCCGTCATGAGCACCGCGCCACCGTGCTGCCCCCAAACCCCCCCAGCGCTGCGGCGGAATTCGCGCCGCAGCGAAGGGGTTAAAGAGCTACACATACACCCAGTAGAAGTCTTGCCCTAGGTAAAAATATACCTTAACCTTTTTAATATGGAGGATGTCATGTTCGAGTTAATAGGCCCACCCACACAAAAGGAGCACTGTTTTTCAGGAGAAGTCCAGGAACACAGAATAGTAGAACATATGTTATTATCAACTGAACTTCTCTCTATTTTTGACTTCCCAGTAGAAGCCACAGAACAAGAAAGAACACATTCTGTAAAATACCCTCTGAATCTCCAGACAGTATGGGTGACCGAAATTCAGAGTAGAACAAGTAACCACTATTCCTAAACTTAATATTTAGAGTGCCTTTCAAAAACACATTCGTTTCCTTCAGACCCATTTTTCATTCATTAGATTTTACCATATGAATGGCTGCTTTGTCAGTCAACAATGAAAACTCATGTACTGCAATTCAGATGTTGGCATAGGCTATCACGTCTTTAGACAACCAACAAATACTAGCTATTCCTGCAACCAGAAGGCTCTAACAGACATACTTGTATGTTTTTTTAAGATATGTCACTGGCGCAAAAAAATTACAGAGGATTGTTGTCAGCTATTTTTACATTTTTTTTTTCAAGGATTATTTTATTTGAGAAAACCATGAGCGATCTACAGAAATGTCTCCATGCTAAATTTGGAATGCAGTCTACTTTTCACACTGCTATAGCTTTTAAGGTTCACACCTGTTTCTAACACACACAGCAGGTAGACTGAAACTACAAAAAAATAGGAAAAATAGATTAGTAGTTAAAAAAAGGAAAAACAGGTGATTCATTTTGTTTAACAACATGCTGGCTACTGAAAGCATAGAAGATGTGATCGTAGCACAGCAAACCTTTTCATGAGGCCATTTTTAGTTGCAACAAAAACATAAACTTTCTTGCACAGCACTTATTTCCCATTTTTCCACCCCCCCAAAAAAGTCATATGTTGGCTATTTTCTTAGTCCTCTATAGGGAGACCTGTAATGCTTGTGTACCTATAGAATCCCAAACATATGAGAAAAAGGCGCAAATTTGGGCTGGATATCTTTTAAAGAAAATAACTTATGAAGGCTTAAATGCAAACTGCCCCAAACATTAAAAAAACAGAGCTCTGCATTGGCGAGTGAAAATTTTCTCAGCAGCTAAGGAATTAAAACGAGCTTAAGGCTTCAATGAAAACGCAGGCTTCCTTGCTTCCCACACTCTTCAAGGGCAGTGGTGACATCTTCCAGCGCTCACAGGGCAGAGCAAACAACAGGTGAAACCTGCCAGTCAGACTTTGGGAGGTCGTGCAGGCCTCAGACCTGAACACCTTGGTGTGGGGATTGCGTCATGCATTCCTGGCGCGTGGGTTTCACTCAGCGCTAGAACGGAGGGAGGGTCACGTGCTGCCTGGCTCTCGGTGTTGCTGAGGATGATTGAACGTACCTCTGGTGCCATCTTTATTGGTCTGCTCATATATTTCACTTTGGAAACGCTGCACGTGCATAGCTCTGAGGGAGCAATCAGCTGTGGCTCAGAGGAGTTAACCAGGACGTTCATAATTCCAGAAATACTTGTTGCAGGGCCCCTGTCGGCTCGGGTCACGTCCTCAGAGCTCCGCCCACTTCAGCACCTACCATTTTATAAAGATACGAGCACTAACCATTTCATTGCAGTATTTCCTCTCCCTTAGGGTGACCAACTGGCATTGGTGCAAATTCAGGACGGTGAGTGTAAAAATTCAGGACAAAGGGTCAAAATTCAGGACACAAATTCAGGACAGGAGGTCAAAATTCAGGACAAAGCTTCAGGACAATAGGTAAGTTTTACAGACACATCAGAGGAGGTCGCGCAATAGTATATAAGTAAGCCCAAACATATTCAACCATTTGCAAACCTATTCATCATGTATCCATCCATCTATCATTTCACTCATCCAACCCTTCAGCCATCCTTTCACTCATCAATCCATTATCCATCCACCCTTTCACCCTATCCATCTGTACACTCATCCATCCACTCATCATCATCATCATCAAAATATCTTTATTCGGATATGAAAAAATCCAAGAAAAGAACAAAAATGGATACATATAGTTCAACATAATATTACATACAATATCACTTGTTAAAATTCATCAAGACTGTGAAAAAAAATGCAGAAATAAGGCGGATCTAAATGTCTTATTCATAATCTTACAGACTAGTTTTTGCAAAGCGACTTGTTAGCTCTACAGTCTTCAAATATTCATTAATAAAGTGCAGGGTGCAAGAGCTATATAGTACAAAAAAACCAAACAATAACCATGTTAAAATGTGCGATCATAGAGGTTTAAAACACATGTATAAAAAATGCTAGCATTAAAATACCCTATAACTTCCCTTGAACGATAAATCATCCAATACGTCATTTACATACTTTTATGGCATTATTACTGTTTTCTACGTGGTGCGGACCTAATAACATGAGGTGATACGCCATCTCCTTTGTACTGACAACGAGGTAACTTATATCTCACATCTCGATTTCCTCGATTTTACAGCAAGTCTTAAAAAATTCACAGTACAAAACAGAGTAAGAGGTTCCGCAGCGAGTTTTAAATATAACAGAGCAACCCTGACGTGGGTGAATTTATTCGCTTTTAGGAGGCATTTTAAAAAGATGTTCCGCGGGAAATCATATAGGGGACAAAAGAATACAAAGTGAAGAGTGTCCTGTGGAGATACCAGATCGCAGCCACAGGGACCCTTTGAACCGATATCTTTTGTGAATCCCGCGGGGACAGCTAAAATGTGGTGTAAAAGGTCCAGTCTAAATCTGGTCATTAAAAATCTGTCATTTTTGTTATAGATTTGCGCCAAATAAGGTTCTATACCAGCAACGGATTTCGTAAGTATATGTGCACGCACTGAGCCTTTCATTAATTCACTATCTTCTCTATGGCAAGCTACCCGCCTCAAGTATTCTGCTTTTATGAGTGTTTTTAATTGGGGCGTCATAGAGGAGGGGTCATCAAAACATCTTGCATAGCCCAGCCACTTCAGTTTATCCTTCACGAATTTTAGCCATGGGATCTTGTGGCTTTTTTCCCTTCTAATACAGTCTGTAATTATATCTCTGCTGAAGCTAGCGTCAGGATTGGTCCAAATTTTAATCCAACACATTACTGGTTTTAGGCTTATTCTATCAGAGATGTAAGGGAGCCCTAACTCTTCATGTATGATATATGCCGGGATACTTTGTGGTACTTGCAAAATCCTTCTCAGAAACTTATTTTCCTCCAGTTGAATCGTGGAGGTGTTTCTAGTACCCCAGACCTCGCTCCCATACATAATCTTAGAACAACAGATTGAATTATATAAATTCAATAATTCGTTCGGTGACCAGTGGCCTAGCCTCGTGACGCGTGACATAATGGAACCCATTATGCTTGTGTGCTGTTTGCATTTTTCTGTGACTAGTGGCGTGAATTTTAGGTGTTTGTCAAAAATGATTCCCAGATAGTTAAAAACCTCTACCTTCTCAAGCTTATGGCCCCCAATTTTGAAACTAAAGTTCCTCTTTGGTCTTTTACCAGCTTCCATGATATAGGATTTTGTTAGGTTGGCAGATAAGTCTAGTTGTGCCATAAACCGACAGAAGCCGTCAATGAGGGCCTGCAGACCCCTCCCTGTTCGTGCGAGGAGTACTGCGTCGTCCGCGTATAGCAGAACGGGTATACTTCTGTTGGCTACTCTCGGGCAGTCCACCCCCAGTTCTACTAGGGCTTTATCCAGGCCATTTATGTATAACGTGAATAAAAAGGGCGCTAGGATACAGCCCTGTCTTACCCCCCCAGTGCAAGCAAAATGATCAGTTAAATTCCCTTCATTGCTGTATCTGATCCGGGCAGTTGTGTCCCTATGTAGGGTTTTTAAAATAAAAATCAGAGTAGGGTCCACCCCGAGCAACTTTAAAATCTCCCATAATTTTTCCCGGTTAACCCGATCAAAAGCTGCCGTTAGGTCCATGAAAGCAAGATAAACTGTCCCATCATCGGCAAGAGTATACTTGGCCACCAGGTTATAAAGGTTGAGACATTGGTCAGAAGTAGAGCGACCCGTTCTAAAACCATACTGGGTATCTGTGATAATATTGTTTTCTTCAGCCCAGTCCATCAAACGGTTTAGAATTACCTTCCCTAAAACTTTTGCTGAAACATCGATTAATGAAATCGGGCGGTAACATTGAGGATCACTTTTATTGCCCTTTTTAAAAAGGGGAACAATTGTGGCAGTCGACCAAGACCTGGGCATACCCCTTTCCACTGCTGTGTTAAAAACTCTAGTGAGTATAGGGGCCCAAAGGTCAACCTGGGATAAGAATAAGTCGGGAGGGATCCCGTCTGGGCCCGGGGCCTTGTTCTTTGTCAGGGCTTGAATTCCAATTTTAATTTCGTCCACTGAGAACTGAACCCATGAACTTGGCAACGCGCCTGCATCAGAGATGTAGTGAGTCAGGGTACTGCCCTGATTATACAATTTTTTGAAGTGGGAGACCCACGCTTCCGGCAAGATATTGCAGGAGACCTTCACACTGTTTGGGGGCTGAAAACTAGGATCGTTAATCACCCTCCAAAACCGTGACATATCTCTCATTTCGGCTGCCTCCCTTAAATTCGCCCAGGCTTCATAGTGGATGGATTTTTTCCTATTTTTTATGGCCATTTTATAGTTGGTCCTACATTCCACTATCATACTCCTGTCCTTCGGGACCTTTTTAAGTGCCCGTTTAAGTTCTTTTTGGGCTCTGGAGCATGCTTTGTCAAACCATTTCGGCGTAAGATTGGGCGGTGCATGTGATTTAATCCTCAATAGTCTGTCAATATCCCTTGCCATGCTTTCAAATGCGTTTATCAAATCTTGGCCTCTGATATCTTGGTTTAGGCACAGCCATATCCCACTTTCTGGGTTTGCGAGAAGTTTTTTATAGAATGTTTCCCCATCAGTATTAGACCAACGCAGTCGCCTACCCTGATCAGTTGCTTCCAAATTTCCCCTTATCATCCGAGGCATTAACTGCCCGGGGTCATCAGCATCCCTCAATGATAACACCAGTGGGTTATGGTCGCTGAAGATACTGATTTCTATATTAAAATCTATGATCCTACTTTTAAACTCATAAGAAATAAAGATAAAATCTATAATAGTTTCTTTACCCCTGCCTTTAAACGTGGGATTTATGATATTTGGGAGCCTGGGCTTAATCAAGTCCATTGTAGGGACGAGATTATATATCCCCAAAATCATACTTAATTCACTGCCTTCCTGCGTGTGTTCAAGGTGCCAGTCATCAGTGGAAGGACAAGAATTCCAAGATCCCTCGAGCCATTTCAGATATGGGCATGGGTGACAATTAAAATCTCCCACCAAGATTACGTTTGGGGGATAGTTTCCCCTAGAATGCAAATCAGCCAGTCTATTCTTCAGGTCTGCCAGCCTCTGCATTGATTGGCCCGCATTGTAAAAATTTATCAAAACAAACTTAGTCCCCTTGTTACTGTAACTAAGGCCCTGAGTATATTCCGAGTTCCAGCCCAAATCATCCCATGTCCCCTGTAGCGTCAAAGATACATAAGTTATTAGTCCTCCTTTCGCTCTTCCCATCACGGATTTTTGAGCGGGCACAAAAAACATTTTGTACCCATCTAGATGGGGGACATTACTATCCATTTCCCATGTTTCTTGTAAACAGATAATGTGGAACTTTTTGCTGTACTCCAACCATTCCTTGGTTCTTAGTTTGGGAGAGATTCCGGCAATGTTCCACGATACTACCCTAAGTTCCCCGTTCCCCGGGTTAGTCCCGTTCCATACATGGGAATATTGAGTTTGGGAACCCCCTTCTCCTGAGCCGATCTGGTCTGCTTCGGGACTAATCGCAAATTGAGTTGTTACCCCCTCATTTTGGGGGATTTCGGGAAGATGACTGTTTCCTATGGACCCAACAATTTCCACAAGCTTAATGTTGTCTGGAGGTGGTAAATTTACCGGTATTTCTACTTGAGTCTGTCAATCTAGTTCATCCATCACTGCCGCATCAGACAATGGATTGAACCTATTGGAGCCTAACCCCAGTCTAAATGGTCTTGATAGCGGGACTACCACTCTATTACGTGGCTCCTGACGCGGTACTTTTGCCTGATCCCTATAGAAAAAACTTAGAGGGAGCATTTTAATAGACGACCCACTGTCAAACGCCACATAACTATAAGCCAACAGTTCTTTTACCAGCTCTCGGTGTCTGAAATTGACAATGACGCAATCTCCGGCAAACTTCTTTTTTGAGGTACCAAGCCAAGCTACCCTCCTTACCATGAGAATATGCGATCTCCACTGCATAGAATCCTTCGCATTATTATCCAACCAGTGGCTGACCTTGTTTATCAAGGAAACTGTAGATTCTTCTCTTTCCCCGTTTTGGGCCGGTACCCCTGCTAAAACTATTGTATAGGGGCAACATGCCGGAGGCAAAGCTAACGTCTGGAGGCCCGGCGAGCACAGTACCTGGGCATTATGGGAACCGGTGGCTGCTAACTGAGCTTTTGTACTAAACCCTTGTTGCGTGCTTACAGGGGCCTGGACCGGGTGTGTAACTCTATCATTGCTCCCAATACGATCTACCCTCTGCTTTGACCCTGCTCGTTCCGGGTTGGCTACAGACTCTTGCCCGTCCGGTAATGAAATTAACTGGGGGACTGGGAAAACACGTTTATCCATCTCCAACAACCTATTGACCTTTTCCTCGATTTTCTTTATGTCTGCTACCAGGGGGGCCAAGTGTTTAAGAAAAAGGGCTTCCAACTTGGAATCGAGTGTTTTCATTATCTCCTGTGACCAGTCCATTCTGTTTGCAGGGGAGCGGATATGATCTTGTGAGCAAGCTAACCTATTGCTCTCGTCCTCAACTATTATAGGGTCTATTTTAGAACCACCTTTTTTTGTATTTGGGTCATTTTTATTTTTACTTGTCCCCTTGTTCTGTGGCCTGATTGAGGGCTTCAAACTCACGATAGTGGCACTTTCTGGTGCGGGGTCTGGCGTTATTAAGGCTTTTTTTGAGCGGGTAACTACTACCCTTTCTTTCTCCACTAGGGCGTTAAGCTCCCTCTCGCCCCCGGGAGTAATCACATTTTGTTCTTGGACATCCGCCTGTGCCCCCCCGGGTCCGCTAACCTCCGGTTCTACCGCGGGACCTCCCACTGACGGTAGCTCATCACCACCGTCACTTTGGCTATTTCTATGAACTTGTGCTAATGTGACACCCTGAGTTTTACTAGACAGAGAGGGACCCTGACCTGCCGCTGTGCTCGTCCCCGGTGTGACACATTCCGCTATTGTCCCCAATGAGGAGCGTTTCTGTGTCAGTAAGGAATCAAGGGACAATCTACGCTCCGTCAGTTGTATCTCATGTGTCAGCAGTGATTCCGCCCGTGTGATAAATGCATCTAGTGTACCCCTAACTCCTGTCCCAGGTTTGATTGGTGTTTTTTTAGTTTTCCCCATAATCTCAACTGACAATTTGAGGCTGAGCCGGGAGCGAAAGACCACCAAATGCTAACTTGCCCACTGCAGTGAGAAATTGACCTACGCTATGACTCACAAGCGGTGGCTGCAGCAATACGTTACAAAGCAGGACAAAATGTTATGCCCCCAGCTGTGGTGCCTCATGCAACTAACAGTATGGAATCTACGGACCACTCACAGACTTAACTTAGTGTTCGTAGAAGTCTATCAGAAGAGGTAGAACGATGCCCGGCTTGAACAGACGGACCAAAAGGGATGGCCCAGCCCGGCCTCCTCTGGCCTCGGACGGCTGCAGACGGCCCCGCCCTTGTCCCGGGCTTCTCCCGGCGCCGCCCGCGCGCGTCCCGCGAAGCGGGAGACCAGGTTTGAATTTAAGCGCCTCTGAGCGCGAGCTGGCGGTGTACGGCGTCCGGCCGCAAAGGCTCCTGGGTAGTGTAGTCTCCCCACACAGCGGCCGCGCCCTCAGGTGTCACGGGGCTGCAGGCGGCGGGGGAGACCGGCGGTGAGCCCAGGGATTCTAAGGCGCCTCGGCCAGGGACCACAGGAACAACAAAAACAGGTACTTTCCCTGTGCTCCTCACAGGGTTGATTTAAGACTCCCACTCGGTCGAAGACCAGGTTTGAATTTAAGCGCCTCTGAGCGCGAGCTGGCGGTGTACGGCGTCCGGCCGCAAAGGCTCCTGGGTAGTGTAGTCTCCCCACACAGCGGCCACGCCCTCAGGTGTCACGGGGCTGCAGGCGGCGGGGGAGACCGGCGGTGAGCCCAGGGATTCTAAGGCGCCTCGGCCAGGGACCACAGGAACAACAAAAACAGGTACTTTCCCCGTGCTCCTCACAGGGTTGATTTGAGACTCCCCATCCAGCCATTTACCCTTTCACCCATCCACCCATCCTTTCACTTACTCATCCATCCGCCCAGTCACTCATCCTTCCAGCCATCCACCCTTTCAGTCATCCATCCATCCTCCCTTTCTCTCTCCATCGACCCTTTCACTTAGCCATCCTTCCTTCCATCCATCCACCCACCCACCCACCCATCTACTCATCCATCCATTGACCCTATCACTCATCCTCCATTTCTCTCATCCATTTATCCTTTCACTCCTTCACTCATCTATTCATCCTTTTGTCCACCTACCCTCCCTTTCACTCACTCATCCCTCCTTACATCCACCCTTTCACTCATCCGTCCATCCATTCATCCTTGCACTTATCAATTCATCAATCCATCCATAATTTCACTCATCCATCCACCCACTCACTCATCATCCACCTTTTCACTCATCCATCCTTTCACTCATCCATCCACCCCTTTACCCATCCAGCTACCCTTCCACCCATACATCCAGCTATTTACCTTTTCTCTCATCCATCCTTCCACTCACTCATCAATCCATCCATCCATCCTCTCTCATTATACATCTATTCAATCTTTCATTCATCCATTCACCCTTTCACTAATTCATCCAGCCATCCCGTCACTTACTCACTCGCTCACCTTTTCATATTAATTTTGAGCTGAGCCTTTTTGAGAAGAGGCCCATCAAGAACTTCACCCTCGCTGCAGGAGCCATTCCAGGACTGGGACAGAAGCCACCCAGGGCGGAGACAGGATCTACGACAGGGGGGTACAGGAGCCATCACAGGTGGTGGGGGGGGGGCAGGAGCCACCACATGGGGGGACAGGAGCCATCACGGTGGGGGCAGGAGCCATCACAGGAGGGGGAACTGAATCCACCAGGGTGGGCACAGGGGTGGGCATGCAGTATTCTCGTATCGTCTTGGTCTCTTCCAGGGTGGGGTAGGGCTCCTCACCCCCTCCTGGACAACAGGCTCTCTTTCTAAAATGTTAGTTTTGCCATCCCCCACTGTAATGCACAGTACTTAAAGGAGATACTCCAAGAGAACTGATTTAACTGATTGTCCTCCATACTTTGTTAATCAGTGTGGGTGCGATTGTGCCATTTCTTTATTTTATTACATTATAGACTGCATGTTTGAAGAACCGAGGTTTGCTTACAATTTAGTAACAGTAATTAAGCTCTGTGAAGAGAACCAGGTGCTGCCTCCGTGTAATCAGGGCTGGTTCTAGGATGTTTGGGGCCCTGGGCAGAAAGGGAATGTGTGAGGCCCCTCGAAATTGCAGAGACATGACGCATTCAGGGCTGTTTGCATCTGAATAGATGCCCCAGCCCCTCCCTCTCAGTCACCTTCAAACACCTTAACAGCTCATCAAGGGCTAAAGGTGTGAGGGTTGCCATCCCGCTGTGCCTCTCCAATGCTGCTGGGTATCTGAGCTTTGGTACAGCATCAGAGTCAAGAAGGGAGGTGGGTGGAAGCTGTGCCGGCTTTAGGGTGGTGCGACCGGTGCCCGGTTAAAATTACGGACAAATGGCGTCCGTTAAAGAATCCTTCACGGACAACGGACAGACGGCCGAAATTACGGACTGTCCGTGAAATTTACGGACGGTTGGTCACCCTACTCTCCCTACATCCTAGTGGCTGTGCAATGTATTCATATCCATCAAGAGGGCGGCCACAGAGCTAGGCCCAAAACCTGGCATAACCAGATAATTGCCAGGCACGGCAAAATCTTTTTATCTGAAGAAATTCCAGACTGAATATTCTACTGCCCGACTTTGTGTTTCTGAAACAAGACGCCAGCTGTCCACGGCCGCTATTGACACGTGCACGGAAGTTACTGATAGGAGTCCTCAGCTCTCTAACACACAACACCATTACCATTAAAAAAACGCAGCACATTTTATTCACCCAAAGACACTAAAAGATACTGTTGTAACGTGTGCTTAGAGTGATTTTTAAGATCAGGTATTCTTAACTGGAAAAAGGAAGCAGGTGAAAGCGGTAACCAAATCTCCTTCCACATTTATGTGGGATACATTATTTAGTTTCATTGTTGGTTAGGTGGAAGCCTACAAGACAGCACAGCGGTCTGGTTTTCTTAAGACATCTTGGGGACACTAGCAATGCTTTCTGCCCGCTGCTTACCACTGGCTTTGTGGTTTGTAACTTACATTTTCTGGCTTTCCATTTGCTGGCTTTATTTGCCTTAGGTTGTCCAGCTTTAGTTCATCCATCCCGTTGCCCAAACCTTGTTTACTGTATTCTTCCACTAACTTGCTTTCTGAAAACAGGCCTTTAAATCTTGTTTTTATCTTGTATCATTTGCTGAGCATTCAAAGACTGGTACAATCTTTCTTCCGGTTAAGCTTGGTTTTTACTTTTTATTCTCTGCCTTCACAGTGAGATAACTTATGTGACAATCCTGCTGAGTATCCATGTGAGAAGAGAGGGTGTATGATGTTTCTTTTTCTAGCACACAACAAAAAATAGTGCCAATGTTTCAGAATATATCAGAATTAGTACAAATTAAGCATATTTATTTTGTGGCTCTTAAGTGTAGTGGAAACAATATTTGAATATGATCAAAGCACAATAATAGAGTAGGTGATGACATTTGCATACATTATCGTTTGTGTGCAGTAAAACTGTGTATTTTGGTGCAAATGTAATGGTTATTTCAATTAAAAACATGTTGTCTGTAATAGCAGTGCACTACCACACCATGCACACTCGACACTATGCCATTCTGTTCCTCTCAATGCCCTCCCACTCCATGCCACAACACTCCATGCCATGACACAATATGTCAGTTCACTCTATGCCCCTCCAATTACAACACTTACCCCACTCCACCCTACCCCTCTCCAATCTATCCCACTACGAACCAATTTACCCCACTACGATCCAACTACCCCAATACGATCCAATCTACCCCACGCCATCCCAATCTACCTCGCTACACCCCAATCGAACCCACTTCAATCTACCTCACCCCAATCCATTCTACCCCTATCTACCGCACCCCAATCTACTCCACTCTACCCCACTCCACTGCAATCTACACCACCCCACTCTTCCCCACCCCACTATACCCCACTAATATCATCCCTCTGCATTCTACCCTACTGTAATCCACCATAATCTATCCCATTCCACTCCAATCTACCTGACTACACTTCAGTCTTCCCCAATCTATCTCACTCCACTCCAGTCTCTAATCCACTCCGATCTATCCACCCCTCTCCAATATACACCACTCCACCCCAATCTACCACACTCCACTCCATCCAATCTACCCCACTCCGCCTCACTAAAATCTATCACATGCCACCCAAATCCATCCCACTCCAGTCCAATCTAACCCACTCCACCCCACTATAATGTACCCTACCCCATGCCACTTTAAACTACATTACTCCAATCTAACCCATTCAATCTGCTCTTCTCCAATCTACTCCACCCCATCCCAATCTACCCCACACCACTCTATTCAACTCCACTCCAATCTACTCTACCCCACCCCAATCCAATCTAACCCACTCCACTCCGCCCAATCCAATCTAAACCACACCACTCCAATCTACCCTTATCTACTCCACTCCACACCACTCCACCCCTCCCCACCACAATCTACACCAACTCACTATTCTCCACTCTACCCCACCCCACTCAAATCATCAATCTTCAGTCTACCCCACTCCAGTCTACCCCACTCCATTCCAATATACCCTACTGTAATCCACCCTAATCTATCCCACTCCACTTTAATCTATCCAACTCCACTCCACTGTACCCACTCTAGTCCACCCAATCTACCCCACTCCATCCCACTTTACCCAATCTACCCCACTTCACTCAAATCAATCACATGTCACCTAAATCTATCCCACTCCAGTCCAATCTGACCCACTCCAATCTACCCTACTGCACACCACCCCAAGCTACATTACTCCAATCTACCTATCCAATCCATCCCACTCCAATCTACTCCACCCCATCTACCCCACAATAATCATCCAACTCTACTCCAATCTACTTGATTCTTAAAAAAATATCATGGAATATCTATGGGCTAAAAGCTTCTTTACAGAATAAGGAAGCCTTCGAATTCTTGCAGTCAGGTGATCTGTTATGTTTGCAAGAAACTTGGTTGGTTGCTTACTCCGACGACCATACCAGCCTTTACAGAATTTCAACAGCCCGCAAGAAAGCATAACATATTTGGAAGACCGTCAGGTGGTTTATCAATATATACACGGATCAGCAGTAATATAGAAGTAAAACCTCTACTAAACACGGTTATGGCTCAGGCAGTCCTAGTACAGGGACTGAAACTAAACGGATGCCCAATTAAGATCATTTTCACGAATATCTATTTTAATCCCATAAAGGCACCCAGACATACTGAAATGAAACTACTAGTGGATACCCTAGAGGAACTACTGAGTAGCCGACCTAATTGCGGGATCATAATCTTCGGAGACTTCAATACGAAAAACCTTGGAACAAACTTAGAAGAAGCATTGCCCCTCGATAAGGCTGGAGTGACGATGAATACATTCTTAAGTACACATAGTTTGAAATCAATACAAATGTTCTCCAAAACCAAATTGGCCCCTAGCAATGATACACAGGGCCATCCTAAATCACCAATTGACTATATGTTCATATGTGGTCGTCTTCTTGGGCAAGTAACAGAATCTCAAAAACCTTTCACCCCAACCAGCGACCATTTCCCACTCGCCATTTCTTTTACTCTAAACACTGCCCGCCTTCAGTCCACTAGCACCTTGGGCAACACTAATGGAGAGGAAATATACGTCTTGCCAAGGAGGTTAAAATGGACAAAAATAGATACAGCAGCATTAACGTGGTGGAAAAATAATTGGCCTGGTATAGCTGAAGATTTCATGACAGGCAATATTAATGCAAACTGGACCAAACTAACGTCCGAAGTATATCAACTCCTGAAAGGCAAGAAACATCATTCTCACTTTATAGAAATCTCTGGTCGCCAATTTCAGCAAAAATGTGAAAAAGTGGAGCAAAGTATATAGCTACTCAGAACAGCAACACGGCTGTATAAGCAAAATGGAAATCATGTAACTTATCAAAACCAACTTCTAGCAAAGAAAAAACATAGGAAAAATGTATGGAATAATAAAAGAAAACAACAAGAATTGGAGTGGCTACATATTTTTTCCTTGTTAAAACCAAACAGGCAGAGTTTTGGACACATATTAACAAACTATTTGGGCAAGGCCAAGATAGGTGCAATACGATCGTTTGCGAAATATGGATAAACCATATAACAACATTATATTGTGTTGCACAACATTTTTCACCTGCGCATACCCAAGAACAGTCCTTACCCGCTACCCTGCCTGAAGCTCCACTAGTAGCCATAGAAGATACATATGGACAGGCAGTGGCAAGGATTGCATCAAATATGGAGACTATCCGAAACGCCACGTTTGCAGGGAAACGTGTGAAAAAAAAAATTCTAACAAGTATTAGAAAAGATGGGGCACCTGGCCCCAATGGGTTACCTGGTCACTTGTTTAAAGAAGATTGCGACTTTTGGAGTAGTATACTAACGCCACTCTACCATCACTGCTTAGTAAACTCCACAATCCCAGAGTCTTAGAAAGGATCTCTATTACACCCTATCTACAAAAAGGGCAGTACTGGGGATCCCGCAAACTACAGGCTGATAGCCCTTTTGGACACTGAAGCCAAAGGATACGCTATTCTTCTACTACAAGATCTCCAGACGTGGGCCAATGAAAACGAAATCCTTCCAAAATGCCAAAATGGCTTTAGACCTGGTGCATCTACAATGGATAACATCATAACATTGGCTTACATGATAGAACAAACAACACAAAAAAAGTCAAGGAGTCAATCGCGGCCTGTTGTGGCGGAAATTACATGGCTGGGGATACCAGAGACCCTTTTAAAGGCAGTAATTAGCCTTTATACTGGAAATTCGGCCACCAAAAAGATCTCTACAGACCGTGCGTATTGGCACCTCTGCTTTTCAACCTATATACAGCAGATTTGGCTAAAACAATTTTCAACGCAAACTTTCTATCTCCGAAAATTGGCTTTAATAAATTTTCTTTGTTACAATATGCAGACGACATGGTATTACTGGATCATACAAAAGTAGGCATGCAAAGATTATTGGACGCATTAAATCGCTATAACAACAAGAATAATTTAAGAGCAAATGCAGGCAAAACGAAGGTAATTATATATGGAAAGTATGCTAACAAACTCGGTCACTACTGGAGGTTGGGCAACTTGAAGATATCAACAGTATCCAAGTATAATTACCTAGGGGTATGGCTGATGAGCAATGGGAAACCAACCGCTCACCTTGCCTCAGCCAAAACAAAGGCTAAGGCAGTAACGTTTACTTTGTGTAAGCTTAATGCTAAACTAAACAGCCCGACAACAAAATCCATCAGAAAAGTTATACGGGCAAAACTGCTGCCCTCAATTACATATGGCCAGTTAGCATTCCCAACTGCTTTTGACAACAGCCTTGAACACATCAACTGCCGAGCGTACAAGCGAATCTTCCAGATCCCATCACATACACGTAACGTCCTGGTGCGACTGGAATTCGGGCTGAATAAGCAAAACTATGAGCACTGGGCAACGTTTGTGCGGTATTATCAAGGAGTTTGTGCGGCTACCCCCAATACTCTGAAGTCAATTCTGAAAGTGATCTTCATGCAACCTAACAACTCATGGAGCAATGGCCTGAAAATTGCCTGCACTGTACTACATCTCGACATGACTAAACTGCAGAACTTAACCCACCTGCCAGGCACATTAAAATCTATCCTAAAGAAGCAGGTCAGGGCACTTTCGAAGGAAGAAGACATGAAAGAGCTGACTAGATCTAAAAGTAATATCAGATTTCTCATCACCTCCTACGAAGATCGGCAATGGCAAGCATACCTCGACGCTGCACTAAATAAGTCAATCTTAAGGCAAATTTTAACAGCAAGGCTCATGGTATTGCCGATAAAAGGCATCAACAGGCAATGGAAAACACTAGAGACGATTACCAACTGCAGACTATGTAACCAGCATGTTGAATCCATGGTACATTTGGTCTGTACATGCAATTGCTTAACACATGCACGTCGTACTTTTTTAAGACCATTGTTTTTGAAATATGGGACACGTAACTGCAAGGATGCTATGACTCTCTTGTTTAGTCTGGAGTTACCTATGGAACTAGCTAGGTTTGCTAAATTTGTGTACAAAGTAAAAGACTGCTTAAATAATGCATCTTGCAATCTAGAACTTTAAGACTGCACCTCGGGCATGTCTAGACTTGATTTGTATGTTGCGACAAGACGCATTTAATACTTATTGAATCTATATCTCACTTCTTAAACAGGTCTTCGAATGTTCTATTTACATGAACTTCTCTGTATCGTGACGCTCCTGCTCAGGGGGACAGATGCCCTGAGCTTTTTTAACTTGATACACGAGTTATACTATCTTTTTTTTAAATTGATGATTTTATTTTTTTTTCCTTTAGAATTTACTGATTAGGGGGGCGTGGTTTGGACGCCGAGAGAGATGGCGGCTCGGTGATTCTCTCTGCCCGTGCGTGAAACGTATGAGGGCAGAGGAACGGGTCTCACCGCTCCTATCCAGCATCGGACGGTGGAAACAGTGATCGGAATGTGAGGGGGCCTAAGAGGCGAAGTTTGGAGGCTTTTCGCTGCTGAGAAGCGGCTCTACCGCAGCCTTAAGTGATCCGCTCGATGACCGCGAGGGCTACGGCAGGCTACGGGACCGCGTGACTGGAGGTGTGTCGGCGGTCAGGGCGATTGCCGGAGTGGATCGGACCCAAGTGCGACTGATACCGGAGCTCAGCGGGTATGTGAGCAGGTGCGCGTCGGTGATGAGGCAGAGGAGAGGAGTTCGTAGCGCGATGGGAGGCCGTTGGTGCATATCCCACAGACAAGATGGCGGCTACCGCGACATAGACGGAGAGCCCTTGCGCTTCTGCTGCAGAGCCTGTGGGGTGTTTGGAGCCTACTGAGGTATCAGCCTACCGTGAGTGATGTGTGCCTTCTGGATCATACACCGGTGCTGCTAGATGTCGGAATGTGAAGCTGGTTCTACCCCCTTCAGTCTGCCCGTGAAATGGTGGTTGTGTTTGTGTCGTCGTGGGAGCATGCATGGAGTGGACGGCTCCCTCCAGGGTGGTACTAAGCCTGTAAGATCGAACCTGAAGCTCCACCTGTGGCGCGATCTGCTTTAATCATCTGGAGTTCTAGGAGCCTTACATGGGGTTATGGAGCTGTAAATGTCGCAGGCGCCACGTTGCGTGGGGTGAACCTTCATTACTGCTATCCTGCTGCTCTGGGCCTGCCTGGCTTCCCTGCTACCTTGTGATTCCACCTGAAATCTTTTGCCTTGCGACATGGTCCTCGTGTGTGGTGGCGCGACCATACCCTGTTCGTCTTCGCTGATCCCCATGATGTGATCACGCGCCTCCGCGCCTAGAGGGGTAACACGTGCGCCCTTTCGGAGATCCTCCAATCATATAGATAACGGACGGGAAGGCGCCAGGAGATGAATCCATAGTTGCACGCGTGGTGATGTGTTAAGTTAATGTGAATTTACCTGGATTGGCTGCTACCAGTCGGCAGAGGGGGCGGCAGTCAGGAGGCACTCCATAGGAGAAGGTTGAAGCACTCTGTGACATTTCTGACTGGCAACGGAATCTACACGACGGACTAACATGGCTGATAGTAAAGAATCTGTGAAAAGCATGAAGAGGCTCAAATCTGATCAGTCGAACCCTAGTTCACCCAGCAAGGGAGCGAAAAGTAATCCGGACCCGATGGAACTGATACTTGATAAGCTGGAAGAAGTAAGGGAGCTAGCTAAGGCAACCAAGGATGAGGTGGCGGCTATCAGGCAGGATAATCGCGAAACCAATGCAAAATTGGTGGAGGCAGAGTCGAGGATTAGCAGACTTGAGGATCTAGAAGTAAAGTCGTGTGCAGCCATCAACCGCTTATGCATAACCTCGGATCAAACTATGCGGAAACTGGCGGAGTTGGAGGACAGAAACAGACGGGGGAACCTACGCATTTTTGGCCTTCCGGAGGGATCGGAGGATCAGCATGCGAGCTGTGGGGCCTTCCTGGAATCTTGGTTTACCCAGGCTACTAATCTGTCCTTTCACCATCCCCTGGAGTTTGATAGGGCTCATAGAGTGCCAGGCAAGATAAGTAAAAACCAGAAAGGCCCTAGAGCGATTGTGTGCAAGCCATTGCGATATCAACATGTGGAGCAGATTCTTGACTTCATGAGGAAAAACAACCATATTTTATGGAAATCGGTCAAGGTATACATCTCACAGGACTACAGTAAAGAGACGGTGGAGGTTAGGAAAGCGTTCTTGGCACTGCGACCAATGCTAAAGAAAAGGGGCTTCCAATATGGGTTTGCTGGCCCTGCAAAGTACCGTGTGTTGGTCCACGGATCTCCACATATTTTCTCGGATCCTCTGAAACTGAAACGCATGCTTGATGGCCCGGACGATCTGGACATGGACACAAGCTCCTCAATGGGTGCAGTAGCACAGGCCTCAGCCTCAGGTTATAAGTGACCACAGCTCTGCATGAGCTAATTCTACTCGAAGGGGCAGGTTGCCTATAGCATGTTCTCTGCCTCGAGGTTCTCTCCAAAGACAGTTCTGATGTCAGTATGCAGTTGCAGATGCTCAGGATACCTGGCCACATAATATGTCTTAGAATTACTACCTTTCGAATAGATGGGTTTCAGTTTAAATGGCCAAGATTGCTAATGGTCATGTTTCATGTTTCACAAGTTTACTCCGTGGGTTTGTAGTGATTGATGAGGGCGGGCTGTTGTTTAAGCGGCTGGGTCTAGAATGGTTGATGAGGTACCCGAAGGTTGTGCTGGTGGGGGAGGGTGTTGATGTCCAGGGGGTGGTAACAGGCCTTAGTTTAAGGGGGATAGTTCCTCTGTTCCATGGTTTTTATCTCTCTGTAACAGCTATGCACGGGGGGAGTTTCCGACGCATTCTCTTTCCAGTCACCATGCCTAAATCGTACAGTTGGGGTGGGGAGGGTGGGGGGCTGGGGGTTTTTTGGGTAGGGGTATGTGTTCCTTGTTTTTTGCTTTTGTTTTTTCTGGCTTGCATGATCTTCATCTTCTTACTGCTCATGGGTGGGGGTGGTGTTGGGCTCTACTGCGGCTTTAAAGGCGCTTACATTGTGGAGTGTATGCTTGTTGTGATGTTGATGCAACCTCCTGATGCTAAATAGCTCACTTAGCTCTCCGATGGGAGTATGTAATTTGGACAGACTGAAGGTATTATCGTTTAACGTTAAGGGCCTGAACCAGCCTGTTAAGAGGCAGAAGATATTAGACTATGTTAAAAGACTGAGGGGTGATATTGTTTTACTCCAGGAGACGAAACTTGAGGCTAAGCAGTTTTACCACCTGAGGAATACATTTTATAATGAGGTGGTGGGTGCTGAGGCTGTGAACAAAAAGAATGGTGTCCTGATACTTGTTGCGAGGAAGTCTAAGGTGGAGATTTTGTCGTCTGAAGTTAGTGCAGATGGTAGATGGGTCACGGCCAAAATGAGTAAGGATAATACAGAGTTCTATGTTACTAGCGTGTACGCCCCCAACACTAGCGACTTGGTTTTTTGGGACAAACTAAATAAACACCTTGAAACTATTCCGGACAACGCGGTGCATATAGTAGCTGGGGATTTCAATCTTCCAATAGATGCAATTTTAGATAGAGACTCACACTGCACCTTTAAGTCAACAAAAGCGCATAAAGCTTTTCTTAGTCTGTGTAAGCGCTTTAACTTGGTGGATACATGGAGACTCCAGAATCCCACTGAGAGGGATTATACTTTCTATTCTTTTTTTTTTTTTTTTTTTTTTTTTTTAAAGACCTTTATTGTTATGTTTACGATACACAGCTTTGGCCTACAACCCTTCGGGCCGGCCGCATATTGAATTCATGCACTTTGTCTTAACTAACACAGCCCAGTGCCGTCAACCCGGGGGTACGGCGGCGCTAGAAAGTGCATTCGTATCACAGTGAAAGAAGGATAATGCAGGCCTCATTTTTCCTATGTAAACCATAAACAAACGGAGAGCTCCCAACGGCGCCGGCGCCGAACGAGCAACTACTCCCCCCCCCCCCCTCCCCCCCAAACTTCCCTAGAACCAGTCACCACTCGTACCGTAGATATACTCTGTACCCATGGGCGGCTGCGGCACCCCACCTCAGCCCCGGGAGCCACTGAAACGTGGGAGTCCTATATAGCCCCTGCATCATCCTGCTCGACTGCAGGCGGCTCACAAATGCCACCCCTAAAGTCATTCCATTTGGACCATACTTCCCCCCATTTCCTGGGGCACCCTCTCGCAATATATACAGTCTTTTCTCGCAGCATGCACCAGTCCATGTCGCCGTGCCAGTCCGAGAGTCTTGGTGGAGTAGGGCTTCCCCAGAGTCTGGCAATGTTCCGTTTAGCCACCATTTGACCAAGCGTCACCCAGAGCCTACCCTTCGGTGGCAGGTCCGTTGGCTCCCAGATGTTCAGGAGACACCTCTTGGCCTCCGGGCGAATTTCCACCTCCCATACCTCCTCCATACACTTCACCACCCTCCTCCAATAGCGTTGAATCTGGGGGCAGTCCCACAACACGTGGAAGAAGGTGCCCGTCCCCCCACATCCCCTCCTACAAAGAACTGTGTCAACCCTGCCCATGGTGTGCAACCTAGTACAGGAGAAATAGATTCTGTGTAGCAGCTTGAGTTGGATCAGGCGCAGCCGGGCAGATATCGCGACCTCCCTAGGGGAGGCTAACGCATAGAGCCATTCCTCATCATCTATCTCAAGCCCGTCAGCGACCCACTTTTCTCTAAGGGGCAGCAGCAGATCAGGGGGGTTGTTAATTAGTTTTTTGTATGTGAGGGAGATGGCGTGTTCTGGGAGGTACCCATCCAGTAACCTATCTTCCAGCGGGGAGGCTTGCGGCGGCTTAGTGTCGGGTGGAATATTGGCCTGTAAGGAGTGCCGCACCTGCAGGTATCTGAAGTATTCAGTGTGCGCAAGCTCATATGTGTCCTGCAGTTGGGCGAACGTACGGACCCCCGCGGGGCCCCAGATGTCTCTGATTTGGGAGATGCCTATGAGGTCCCAGTTGCGGAAGCCCTTAGTGCGTCCAAGATTACCCAATTGTTCAGACGCCCAGAGCGGCGTGACTAGTGTTAGGACTCCCTCCCATCCGAGCTTCCTCTGGGCCATGCGCCAGACTTGAACCGAGTGAAGGGTAGGACCCGTGAGGTTGTGCGTACCTCGTTTGGAGTAGAGTGCTCTCTCATAGTTCCCACCGGGAAGCAGCCACCGATCCATACCAAAGGCTGGGTCGTTCCCGTCACCATATGTCCCGTGATTTATCGCTGTGAGATGGGCCGCCCAGTAATACTTACGAATATCGGGAAGGGCTATACCGCCGTCGTACCACCCCAACGTGAGTTTATTCAGCGAGATTCGGGGCGACCCTGCCCATAGGAGGTCCCGCAGCGCCGCCTCTATCGCCGCAAAGTAGGTGTTAGGGACTAAGTCGGGATAGTTTTGTAACGCATAGAGGAACCGTGGCAACCCCAGCATCTTGAATAAGGCCGCCCGACCCAACAACGACATTGGCAGGCGCTGCCAGGCCTTGGCCTCCCTCTGCAGCCGAACCAACGGTGGCTTGAGGTTGCGCTCGTATAACAGGGTCTTGTCAGTCGTGATGAATATTCCCAAATACCGGAAGCCGTCGTCCGCCACCCTGATAGGGCACGCGTCAGGGAGCCTCGGGGGGTCGCCCCGCAAGACGTAAAGATGTGATTTAGCCCAATTGATCCGGAAGCCAGAATTACGCCCAAAACTCGCAAATATGTCGAGTGCCACTATGAGGGACCTGCGCGGCCTGCAAAGGTATAAGAGAATGTCGTCGGCGTAGAGGGATATTCTGTCCTCCCACCCTTCCGTCCACGCTATACCTCTGAGATCTACGTCCTGCCTTATCCAGGCCGCGAGCGGCTCAAGGGAGAGGGCAAAGAGAAGAGGAGAGAGGGGGCAGCCCTGCCTAGTCCCTCTGGCAAGCGGGAACACCTCGGACAATTTGTTATTAACCAGTACCTGCGCTAGGGGTTCGGTGTATAAGAGACGCACCCAGGCTATAAATTGAGGTCCAAATCCGAATTTATGCAGAACTGCAAACATGTATGGCCACTCTAAGGTGTCGAAGGCCATCGTGGCGTCTAGGGAGACCACCACTGCGTCTTCCTGCAGTCTGTGGCGCTGCCCCAGAACACCGTGCAACCGTCTGATGTTGAGGGCCGTGTTACGGTGAGGCATGAATCCCGATTGGTCCGGATGGACCAACGAGGGAAGCACTGCCTTAAGCCTGTTGGCAAGCGTCTTTGCCAGTATTTTGGGCTCCGCATTGAGGAGCGAAATTGGCCTGTAGGAGGCACAGGAGTCCTTGGGTCTCCCGTCCTTAGGGAGTGCCACTATAGTCGCGATGCGCTGGTCGCGGGGTAGGACCCCACTTTCCTTGCTTCGATCGAACATGAGCTTCAAGTATTTGCTCGTGACATCCGGACGGAGTTTGTAAAGCTCTATCGGAAGGCCGTTGGGTCCGAGAGCCTTTCCCGGGCGAAGTTCCCCTATTGCACGCTGCAGTTCGGATTCGGTAATCGGGCCATCCATAGTTTCACGATCTTCTTCCGAAAGGGAGGGCAAGCGAATGTCCGTTAAGAGGACCCTGGAGTCCTCCTCCGGCCTATCAGACTCACTCCGATAGACCCGCTGGAAGTGTCTCGCGAATTGGCTAACTATTTCCCTGGGTTCTGTCACTACAGTCCCAGACTCGGTGCGTATTTCAGGCACCACCTTGCTGGCTTGTTGTTTTTTCTCCAGCCAGGCTATCAATTTCCCCGCTTTATCTCCCTGATCATAGATCGTGCCAAGCTTATGTTGAGCCACTGTCTGAGCCTCCTGGGTGACCAGAGCCCTATATTCCGCCGCCTTCAGCTGCAGTTTGTGCCTAGCTTCACAACCCCCCCCGCAGTCGCCTCCCCTTCCAGAGCCTCCAATTCCGCCTCAATCGTGGTAACCTGCAGGCGCCGCTCCCGACGTCGTGCCGCTATGACCGAGAGCGCCTCCCCTCTAATCACGGGTTTAAATGCCTCCCATAGGGTGACCGGGGAGTCTACGGAGCCAAAATTATCATCAAAGTACTGGGAGATTGAGTCGGACACGTGTTTCCTGGTGTCCTCATTTTTCAATTGCCAAGCGCTCACGGGCACTATCCCTCCCTCCCGGTGAGTGCCAAAAACGATGTGTGTACGGACAGGTGAATGGTCGGAGATACCCCTAGGCAGGAGCTCCGTCTCCCGGACTGTCATATCGGGCTGCAGGAGGGTAAGGATATAATCTAGTCGTGAGAAGGAGTGGTGCGACCCCGAGAAGAAGGTAAAGTGGGTGTCTGTAGGGTGGAGCAGCCGCCAAACATCTGTGAGTCCGAAGCAGTCAATAAATTCCGCCAACCACCCCTGCCCTCGAGGGAGGTCCCGGGGCGGCTGCCTATCACGGGTTCCTGACACCACGGCGTTAAAGTCCCCGCCTAGCATCAACTGACCCCCGGGAAGGGAAAATACTTTCTATTCTTCACCACATGACTCGTATTCCCGGATTGACTACCTCCTTATCACACAGAATGGCGTTCCTAGATTAGAATCTACAACCATTGAACCTCGTGTATTATCTGATCACTCGTGCATTTCATTAACAATTACTAATGTCAAACCATCCTCTCGTCAGACATCTTGGCGGCTGAATGATGAAATCCTAACTAGTGACAAGCATCGGTCCACAATCCAGGAGGCGATATCCTCCTACCTTCAGATCAATAAACAGGGGGACACGTCCGATCTCATTAGGTGGGAGGCTCTGAAAAGTACTATAAGGGGAGTGTGTATCAAAATTAGGTCGGAGATGAATAAATCTTATAATGAGAAGTTGGAGGCTTTGGAGATGGATATTAGGAATCTAGAGATTAAACATTTAAAAGATAGGGATGAGGTGTCTCTTGCTGCATTGGCGAATAAAAAATATGAATATAATAAAATAGTTAGTGAGAGAGCGGGAGTCTGGCTTGATAAAGGTAGGCGGTTTAAGCTTTGTGAGTCTAATAAGGCAGGAAAGTCCCTTGCCTCATATTTGAAGTTCAAGGTTCAGAAGAACTCTATTAGTGTCATTAAAGATGCATTGGGACACTCGCATTCAGACCCTGACAAAATAACGGAGGTGTTTAGGGTTTTCTACGAGGATCTCTATGCAAAGAATGAGGCGGTAGAAGAATCTAGAATTAAGGACTACTTAGATAAATGCGAACTCCCACAGCTTTCGGATGAGGACCGGGTCAGTCTTAATGGTCCAATTAGCTCTTCAGAGATAGAGATTGCTATTAAACGCTTAAAAGTAGGGAAAGCCCCGGGCCCTGACGGATTCACTGCAAAATTTTATAAAACCTTCCCCTCCCTTTTGGTCGAACCCCTCCTAAGGCTATTTCAAGGTATTAATAAATCGGGTGAGGTTAGAGGTACTTTGGCAGAGGCCATAATTGCTGTACTTCCTAAAGATGGGAAGGACCCCTCACTTCCGAAAAACTATAGGCCGATTTCATTGATTAATATTGATTGCAAACTCCTGGCCATGATACTTTCCGCCCGCCTCCAGGGGGTTCTCCCGCAGCTGATCCACCCATCCCAGGCAGGCTTCCTTAAGAACCGTTTGTCCAGTGACAATACAAGAATTTTGGCGCATGTACTAGAAAAAGCAAAACTTTTAGACACACCGACTGCAGCAATAACACTAGATGCTGAAAAAGCATTCGATAAGGTTGATTGGTCCTTCCTCCGCGCTGTTCTCTGTAAATTCAACTTAGGGGAGTCATTTACTAGACTGGTAATGTCCCTTTACTGCTGCCCTTCGGCGCGTGTTAGGGCTGGTGGATCCTTTTCCTCTCCCTTTTGCTTACAGCAAGGCACGCGACAGGGTTGCCCCCTGTCACCCTCACTGTTCCTGTTGGCAATTGAACCGTTCTTATATCATATAAGACATGACCCCAATATAGCGGGTATACCGTTCGGTGATTGCACTGTAAAATTAACGGCTTATGCGGACGATGTGCTGATTATGTCGGAAAGAGCGGATGAGGCAATTCCGGCGCTCATGACTGACATTGAGGAATTTTCCAGAGTCTCTGGATATAAACTCAATAAAGATAAAACGGAGGTCAAACTTTTGAACAGTGTTGGGGGCAAGGGGATTATCGGAGATTCTGGGCTTACATGGCAGCCTCGGTGTTTTAAATATCTTGGGCTGGATTTTGATAAGGATTTGATCTCTACACTGAAAGTAAATGAAGACTTGACCCTGAAAAAGATTTCTACATTACTGGAAGGTTGGTCCCCAAAGGTTCTCTCCTGGTGGGGTAGAGCAGAGACGCTAAAAATGATGTCGACCCCGTTGGTCAATTATCTGGCCAGTATGCTCCCCATGACGTTCCCTAATGCTTTTGTTAATAAGGTGGATCAGTTGTTTGGGAATTTTCTGTGGAAGGGCAAGAAGGCCAGAGTTTCACTGAAGAAATTACAATTAGCAAAAGACAAAGGTGGTCTGGGTCTCCCCTCCTTCAGGTGCTATCAGACAGCGTTTCTGTGCAAACAAGGTGCTCAGTGGCTGTTAAAATCCCCTGCGTATACACCATTATGGATTAATATTGAGGAGGCACTAGTGGATCATGCGCCTTTGGAGGCCCTCCTCACGATGGACCTGTCACACCTTCCTCATTCTAAATATATCATGCTGAATACTAGAAGGGCCTTACTTAGACTCGACCAAACACATAAAACGAACTTGACATTTGCCAGTTCATCGTTTATGTCCCTGTGGAGGAATGCCCGTCTTAAACATAAGGGTAGCAGTATATTCTGGGAGTCTTGGTCCAAGAAGGGCATTAATTTGGTGAAGGACTTATATGATGATAATGCTCCGCTGCCATTCTCGACCTTACAACACCGGCATGACCTTACCCCGATGGATTTTTATGATTTCCTAAAACTTAAATCGATGCCGACAGCGAGTAACTTCTCTCCTTATGTCCCATGGCTACTACAGCATATCCCACGACTGGTACATGCTGGCCACTTTGTGTCGAAGGTGTATAAAATGTTGTTGCCTCTACCCATGAAAAAACACAAAAGAGTGGAGGTCGTATGGGAGGCTGAGCCAAATCTATCAGGCATATCTTTTGATTGGGAAGTGATTCATAAGTTAGCCCTTACACATAAAGTCTCACCCATCCTGTTTCAGACGAAATATATGCTTCTCAACAGGGCCTTTTGGACGCCCGACAGGCTTTCCAGATGTAAATTAAGAGACTCTCCTGTGTGCTGGAACTGTCAGTCAGGTACTGGAGATCTTGCACACATGCTATTTTCCTGTCCTTCATTAGGGGATTATTGGGGGAAGATATTTGATTGCATTTCTCACGTTTTTAAGATAAAACCTATACAGGAATTTGTTTACGTTATTCTGGGGGCACTGGATCCGCAAATAACAACAGACCGAGATCGCCAGCTGATGGATTTAATGTTGACAATGGCATGTAAAGTGATTCTTTGCAAGTGGAAAAATGCGACTGAAGTGAGTTTTAAAATCTGGCAGGAATGGCTATCTTTCCTGAGGGGGTCTAGCAATCCGGCGCTGCAGGCTTCTACATGGAGCCCTTCTAACAAAAAGCTTTGGAAATCATTGGATGCATCCTCCTTTCATTATGAGCCACCTTGAGAGGTATACTGTGGTTGGTCCCTCTGAATGGGGTTGTTGTAAGGTGAGGCGTGATTGACCTCTCGAGTCCAAGGGCGCTGCGCCCACACATCGAGCAATGTAACTAGGGATGTACCTGTATATTGATGATGCGAGCTGGAATGGGTTTTCTTCTTTATTTCATTTGTCTTGTTATTCATTTCTATTTTTTGTATTTGTATGTATGGACATGACTATTTTGAACTTTGTCTACGGAAGAGTTATTGTATTGTCTCTGTTACTTTAATAAAAACGATTTGAAATTAAAAAAAAAGAATTTACTGATTAGACTTGTAGTATTTAATTGTGTCTATTGTAGTAACTAAGCTTTTGCATATTATATTGGAGATATTTTTGTAACAATTTTTGTTAATTGATACAATAACATTTTTACTTACTTACTTACTTGATTCTTCCCCACTCCAATCTACCCCACCTCACTTCAATCTATTTACCATAATCCACCCAATCTACCCCACTCCAGCCTATCCCAATCCACTGCACTCCAAATTTCCCCAATCTACCCCAATCTATTCCACTCCACCCCAATATATCCCACGCCACTTCACCCCAATATATTCCACTCCACCCCAATATATCCCACTCCACCCCAATATACCCCCTCCACCCCAATATACCCCACGCCACTCTACTCCAACCTACCCCACTCCAATCTACCCCCGCCACCCCAATCTACTCCACTTCACTCCAATCTATGCCAATTTAATCTATCCCACCCAAATCTACCCCACTCCATCCCAATCGACCGCACACCACTCCATTCAACTCCACTCCAATTTACCCCACTCTAAACGACCCCAATTTCCCCATATCCCATTCCATTCTACCTCACTATAATCCACCCAACCTACCCCACTCCACTCTAGCCCACTCAAATCCAGCCTACCCCACTCCATTCCAGACTGCCCCCACTCCAATCCAGCCCACCCCACTCCAATTCATTGGGCGAGTCTTTGTAGCGAGCCATGATTTAGAGCTCTGGAGTGGAGTCTGGAGGCAATGAGAGTTTCTCACAGTGCCTGCCAGCGGGTCACAAAGGGACTCAGTTTTTCCCCCTCTGCAGATCGCACAGAGCAATGGTCTTGAGAGCCAAATGTAATTCTGATTCTATGTAAAAGTGTGTGAAGAAGGTACAAAGTTGTTGAAATATTGACAGGGCGAACTTAAGACCACGCAATACTTGAAGGTAAATGGGTGGGTGTGTATGCATGTGGAGGGAAGGAGGTGTAAGGAATTACATGCTGAATGAAGGAATTACATGCTGAATGAGAGACTATCAAGAGTGTGTGAAAGCAGAAGGACATGAGATGTGAAATGTATAGCTCGAGGATTTCATTAAAATCTTGGGAGGAGAAAGGCGTGACTGGCAGTGAGAGACTGAGGACGTAAATGTTGCGATTTTTGAAGCCACAAAAGCCACCTTGTGTGGCCCTGCGTAGCTTCATAAATAGGGAGTAAAGTGACGCAGATCACCGTGTTGCGTTACTCTGCCCTGGGAAAGCGTTCCATGGGCATTTCGTGAGTGTTCCCTTGCAACTCTCATGGTTTTTGATGCATACCTAGATTTACCAAAAGTGGTAGACCTGGGAATGTGCCAACATAGAAAGAAGAATATGCCTCTCAGGATTATTTTTGTGCTGGAAGGGGCAGACACCATTGAACCATGGTGCGTGGGTGTCAGTGTTGGGACTAGGCAGCAAAAACGGCACCAGCGCAGGGGCAAAGGTAGGAATGCGCCATATTCTTTTAAATACTGCACATTCCTGCCCTTTCCCTGTCACACAGCCCAGCATGGTGACTTAATGAGCTACATTACTTTTTATAAATATGCCCATACTAGATATGGTTATTATTCAGAAAACATGATATGGCACTGCATAAAGAAACTGGTAGAAGTTCACTTCAGTAACTATCTGGCACATAGGAACGGAGCCAAAACAAATGTACATTTATTCTAATGAGTGAACAATCGGACAAACTAAGGTAGATTCATTCTAACCAAAGAAGACATTTTGAGACTGATAGCTGCATACTTTGCACTACTTAACTTTACATTTCATTATCATTCACTTAATAAAAAGTTTCTATTAAGAGACAAGCTTGGTTCCAGGATTATTAGAGCCAAAGGCAAATGTCTTTTGTTTCTGTGGACTCGTAAACAGAGCCATAATTTCAGCTTCCCTCTGCAATGTGGGAGGAACTCTTTGAGGCCTATTCCTGGTAGGCAGCTGTACATTAACACTGTTTCTTGATGTAATAAATGCATTGTATTGTGTTTCAAGTGCATTTACATAGCAATAACTACCCATTATGAGGTATTAATGCACTTTACCTTGAGTTGCACAGTTCTACCGGAAACCAAGGTTAGTGGTTAGCCTAATACATGATTGGTTATTAGGTTTAGCCATGCGCATTCAGGGAAGCAAATCCATGCATTTTCGTCACCTATTTGGGATAAATTGAAGGGAATTAAATGAGAGTAAGGGCTTCCCGCAAAATGCAGGTTACTGAAGAAGTGAACAGATGGGCTAGAATGGACTGGGTATTATTGGGTTACAGAGGGAGGAGGTTGTGATCTAGTGAAAGGGTTACCTAACACCAGGGCTTTAAGTGGGATGAAAACACTAGTGGGGAGGCCTCACAAAGGGGCGTGGCCAATGTAATTAAGGGCGTGGCTTAAAAACACATAAGCTAAAAATCTGTGCTTAGCATAGTGTGCCGCCCGACTTGTATTTTGCTGTTTCTGTCATTGCATCCAAATATATGTGACAACTAGTAACATCATACCTACAACAAGTCAAACTATTGGCTTTGTCAATGGTTGTTAGTTGCATAAAATAAAAAAGCAGCAACTATGGCTTGTACATACTATTGAAAAAGCTTCCACTTAAAGCTCTGGTGGCGCCACGACAAAGCTGCTGCTCCTGAGTTTCAAAAGGAGAAGGGAAATCCAGAGAGAAAATGACTCTCTTTAAAGGATTTCCCTTCCCCTACAACGCTCACATGGCATGACGTCATGCCCCAACTTCTCCACTAGTGAGAAGTGAGCAGTGTGAGCACGCACCCATCAATGTGCCTGCTGCCGGCACGGACCTCCTGTGCCAAGGCACAAAACAGACCCCGATAGGGACCCGTTTCAAGGCCCCTTTAAAAAAGACTGCTGGTGCTCAGCACCGGTGAGACCTGGCCCACTTAAAGCCCTGCCTAACACCTTACTTTGTTGTTTTCTGTAATGCAGATTTCAGGATTAGGTAGAAAGATCAGGAGCTGCAGTGGAATCGGGAGACAATGAAGGTTTGATGTGCCATAAGCGGGTTTTAGAGGAGAGGTCAGGTCAGTGCCATACGCTGACGGTACTTGCCATCCTGACTCCCAGGCTCAGCGAGTCCACATCCCGCTCAGCCCAATCGGTTTTGCGCGCCTGTTCTGAGCTCACCCACTCTACCCACCCAGTTGCTTTCAGAAAAGGGCGGCCTGGCCCATAATATACCACTTTCACGCATAAATGATCTGTGAATCTCACACCCTCAGGCAGGGCTTTAAGTGCGATGAAAACACTGTGGCTGCCCGCTGCCCCCCTTAGTCCCATTTGGGCATTTCCCCACCCCCACTAACAATAGGGGACTCTAGGAGGAGTCCCCTTACCACACGCTTCACTTCCGGCACGTAGAGGAGGGGGAGGTATGTATGCCTCCACCGGCCATCTTGGCGTCCTCTTTGCGCCGGTCACGCCGTCTGGACATTTGGAGGCCATGTGAGAAGCCCCAAACACCAGCCGGCAGCACACTGAGCCGGGCACCAAAACCAAGGGTTAGGCCTGCAGGAGGATCAGCTGACGGCACCATATAGAAACAGGTCCAGATGTACACTGGGGGGGCATTCCCCTGCAACCAAAGGCAGGTTTCGGGTTGCTTCAATGAGGATCTATCCACCTGCGCTTTAGCCAGGGCGGTATGTGGGTGGTATAGTTGTTATATAGCAAGTGTGCGGTCGTTCAAAAAGTTTGGTAAACACCACGTAGAGCCTCGTGGCGTCAGGGCATTATTGACCATGCAGCATTCGCAACATTCAGAATAGGGCCAGTATTTGCACCAAAGTTTCCTGTTGGTTCCCACAGACTTGTCTGCCCCCAGGGTTATCCTCTATGGGTTAGAACTTGAGACTGAGGGGGCATCTCCTGCTTCGGCGTCCCAAATAAGTCGATAGCTACGCTGGGGTGGAGGTACCATGCAGGTCCTGTCCACCACTGGGTTCCCCCCAGGCGATGGGATCAATCTAGGTGGGACCACGAAGTCTACGGTTCTTGGGAAGCTTCCAGCGGTAGAGCATTTAGCAACAGATAAAGTATCAGCGAGTGGGTAACAGACATCTGCTCTCCAGCAGCACCGTGCCCTGGACGCGCGTTGCCCAAACTCTGAGGCCTACCCATAGGGGGGCTGAGTAGCAAAAAACAAGTAAATAGGTTTCATAGGCGGGCCTCTGGCCTTACAGCTGTGTGAAATCACCATCATTTAGAGATGGGCCCAGGTAAGAATAGGGCATTTCTTAATGTCCGGAGGACCATTGCGGTTGGTGGTATCCCCCAGCGGAGTCACTGGTCGCGTACTGCAGCTGCAGGAAACTGGGAACCTGGTTTACGGACACTTTTACCTCGCTTAGGGGATGCGGCCAGCCAACATATGGTGCTGCCGTCCCAATAACTGGGGTGTCAGCGGGTCAAACACAAGGGGACATTATGTCAATAGAACATTTGGCACGCCCAGGATGTCACTAAAACTCTACTTCAATGGAGCAGGAATTTGCCACCGCAGGGGATGCTCTGGGTTGGCGGGGGGGCACACCGCAGGGGATGCTCTGGGTTGGCGGGGGGCACCCCCCTGCCACCCTCCCACCGGGGAGCATGATGGGAGGGGCGAAGTAGGACTTAGTCAATCCTCAATGCCCATGGTCACGAGCTGTCGGCTAGGAGCACTCCTGTGCACCAGGTTTAGCATATAGTGGGGACTGTCCAAAGGTTAAGTAAAACCCTTCTCGCCATAATAGCCAAAGCAGGCAGGCGGGTGGGGCCAAGTGGCAAACCCAGTGAATATGTTTAAGAAATGTGTGTCTCTGGCCTTACTGCGGTGCAGAGCCATTCTCAATTAGAGGTATGCCCAGGTGAAAATTGTGCGCTGCTTAAGGTTCTAATGACCGGTGCTGTTTGTAGTATCTTTTCAAAGGGGAGAGATGTTATCACTTGATCGCTTACAACATAGCACATTCAAGCGGGCGTTGTGTCATTGCAAGTTGCAATGGGAGATTCCCTTATTACACCAGCAGCTGCACACATGGCCAGCAGTATGCAGCCTGGGAAGTCTGGGGGCGAATACCACAGATAAAACTGCAAAGGCAAAATTACTGTACAACAGGAGGGATAATGGCAAGTACACAAAGGCTCCCTTGCTTAAATGTCACATATTCCAGGGCGGGATAGTCATCAATTGACACTGGGAACCTTAGATTCTAATAGTATCTCTGGTAATATACACATGACTCCGTGGTCTCCTGGGGTATGTAGTCCCACCCTGTAGTGTAGAATGCAACAGAACTGCACATTGCCACTATCTGGAGTGTGACAGATACAACAATTTGATCCCTGCCAAAGCAAACCAAGGTTCTTATGGCCAAATGCCCAACATACAACCGTTCACTCCTGCCTCACTGAAGGCAGTCTGTTAACAGAGGTATAGAACGGGACGTCTTGCACCAGGGTGCGGACAATGCACAGGCAACACAGCAGAAAGTCTGCTGTCAGACAAAAGGTGCTTGCAGGCTAGGAGGCCAGGCAATGTATCAGAGCCAATTCTAAGGACCCCTCTCCCCCAACCGGACTGCCTGAGAATGTGAGTGCAGTGGGATTTGCAATGTTGCAGGTATTCTCCCACCCATACAGGGGCAGAAGCATACGTGCAGGAAACTGCATAAATGTAGTGGGAACAAGACCTATGGAACATCAAGAGTCACAGCTGGTCAGCAGGTACGTGGGCATCTGTGATAGAGCGTTAGGCGTAAAACAGTTTTGTTCGCCATGGATTATTGATAGAGAAGGTCTGTGCACATGTCGGGTCAACCTCAACTAAGAGGTGCCTCTGCTCCCAGGTCGGGTTACGGGTTGCTTCAGTGATGCGCAAAATGCCCCGCCCACATAGCCAAGTATATAGGCTGGTTGTGGAAGCGGTCTTATAAACAAGTGTGCTGCGGTTCCATCGAACCAGGTGATAGGGTGCACAAGAGGCTAGAAGAGCTGCAACTACAGGGTTCAAGAGGTGGGAGCCACTTCAGCTTGAAGGAAGATAGCGATGTTTAAGAGTAGAGCCCCCTCCTGGGAGGCCATCACATCCTTGCAGGGCATGCGAGGCACTGGTCCATTCCCAGAGAAGCATAAACCGCTCCCTGCGCGAATTCGCAGAGCAAGGGGCTTTGGCTCGATCAGGCATGAGCCATGCCGGGCGAACACCAAAGGTTATTTTGACAAAGTTGGGGTGCACTTGGCACAGGTGGGCTTGGATCTGTTCCTACTGGACATGAAGACGGCCCGTGAAGTTGAATGTGGCAGTGAGAAAGGAACTGTTTTGGTGGGGGGCTCTTTAGGCGACGGTGGCCGCCTCCAGAGCTGTGGCGGAGTTACAGGGCGATCTGGAAGCATATGGGTACAGAAAGGTTACCTCTGCAAGAGCACAATAGGGGTGCCAGAGCCAAATCACAGGAACCTCGTGTGGAGGGTCCTGGAACAACTGCGTTGGCGCCCCGTTAGTCCTTCGGGCGGTTGTGGGCCTGAACAACCGGGGGTTTGCCTTGCTACGCTCCGCCCTGAAAGGGGCGTGAGTAATAAGGGACCAATGTGTCACGTGATCCAGTAAGGGGATCACCAGTGATCCAGTAAGGGGATCACCCCCATAAGGGTAGCGCTGATTGGGTTTTCCACAGTGCTTGGCTCATCAGGCGGGCAGGGCAGCATAGGTTGGTACAGCTGCCTGCCCTTGGATCGCCCGTAAGATAACCCACCGTATTGCATACTTTTGTATGGAATAAACCTGCAGCAATATTTTTCCCAAACAAAAGTTGTGTTGTGTTTTTATTTATGCATGCATACTCTGTTGTGGTAAGGGTGGGGTGTGATGCCATAATGGGACTATGCGGCTGCCCACGGCCCCCCTTAGTCCCATTTGGACATTTCCCCACCCCCACTAACAATAGGGGTCTCTAGGAGGAGTCCCCTTACCATACGCGTCACTTCCGGCACATAGAGGAGGGGGAGGTATTTATGCCTCCCCCGGCAATCCTTGCGTCCTCTTTGCGCCGGACACGCCGTCTCCCACCCTACCGCTTACCCGGCGTGGGGTTGGCAGGCGAAGTGCATAGGATGTTGTAATGTTTTCTTTGTCATTGCAGGCGGAGTTACAGGGCGATCTGGAAGCATATGGGTACAGAAAGGTTACCTCTGCAAGAGCACAATAGGGGTGCCAGAGCCAAATCACAGGAACCTTGTGTGGAGGGTCCTGGAACAACTGCATCGGCGCCCCGTTAGTCCTGCGGGCGGTTGTGGGCCTGAACAACCGGGGGTTTGCCTTGCTACGCTCCGCCCTGAAAGGGGCGCGAGTATTAAGGGACCAATGTGTCACATGATCCAGTAAGGGGATCACCAGTGATCCAGTAAGGGGATCACCCCCATAAGGGTAGCGCTGATTGGTTTCTCCACAGTGCTTGGCTCATCAGGCGGGCAGGGCAGCATAGGTTGGTACAGCTGCCTGCCCTTGGATTGCCCGTAAAATAACCCACCGTATTGCATACTTTTGTATGGAATAAACCTGCAGCAATATTTTTCCCAAACAAAAGTTGTGTTGTGTTTTTATTTATGCATGCATACTCTGTTGTGGTAAGGGTGGGGTGTGATGCCATAATGGGACTATGGTTGCATCTCCCATAGGGGCGTGGCCAATGTAATTAAGGGCGGGGCTTAAAACACACGCTAAATATCTGTGCTGAGCATTGTGTGCCACCCGTCTGGTATTTTGCTGCTTCTGTCCATTGATCCAGATATATAACATTACACATACAAATTAGCAACACCTATGACTTTGTTGTATATAATATTAAATGGTTCAATTCTTGTAGGCGAAGTTGTGGCGTAAAGGCTAGAACTACCGACTTTCGAACCTGAGAAAGCAGGATCAAACGGCGCCTCACATCCGCAACATCCTGCGATTCAAAATGTAAACACATCCTTTTGTAATGTTACTGGTGCTTATGTTTGCGTTATATAAAACTGAAAATGAGTCACTTCCAAGCTGCATCAAAAGCAATCACGGGTGCTACTATTGCCGAGTTAAGCGTTCTCCCCCCCCCCCCCCCCCCCCCCAACCCGAGGGTAACAATGGAGCCCGATTGGGACCCGTTTCGGCACTTGCTTTTAAGACCGGCTTGTGCGCAGCACTGGCAAGACCAGACCCCCTGAGTGGGCGACACTTCATTAACTGTGCCAAGCTCAGTCACCACCTCAAAGCAGCATAAACATTGACCAGCCAGTCCTTGGTGGATCCAATAATTTTCTAAAAGTAGCAAGAGGGTGGCCCACGAACTGAGGTCCCCCGTTTAATCACACCCTTTTGGGGTCCGTACATCTCTTGAAATACCCTCTACAAGGCACGCACGCGGCAAAGCTTTCTCAGGAATTAAAAACAAATCTTCCACGTGCAAATATGGGCGGTTCTCGTGAAAGACTGATAAAACAGTGGCGTAACGCAAAATAATGTCCCCGCCCTACCCGAATGTGAAGAGAGGGGGCCCTCGACTAGCCCATATCTCCCAGATATTCATTCGTTTATGGGGGAATGGGGCCCCGCTCAAGGTCGGGAGCCCCACTACACCGCAGGTGCTTGCATTACGGCCCTGAGCAGGGAGGGGCATGCGCGACATCGCAGAAATGTCAATTTGCCCAACTATATACGGGAGAGTCCCGATTTGAGCAAAACGTTTTTAAGGTTAATTTGCTTGCTGGTACAACGTTTGAAGTGGTAATTGCAAGTAAAAAAAATCCGCGATTTTATCTTTATACCTCCCCTTTAAGCGTTCGCAGATGCACCAGCCCTGAAAGTCCCTCAAGCTTGTGAAATCGGGACAAACCCCTATGCGCCTCTAGTGCCTCTGTACATGGCATCCCTCCTAAATAAGTCCACCTCTCGTTACCCCCAGCGGCGCCTCCCACCCGGAAACGATGGCTAGTGAGAGAGGTAATGCGGTTTCTGTTTTCGCACTGCTGCTTGCTTATACAGGGAATCAGCTGACCGGAGCCTCTTCCCTTCCAACCTCTCACGAAACAGAAAAACTTGACGTGTCGCTGAGCGGTTACCTGGGGGAGCACTGCCGAGACATTCGCGGGGGTCAGTCCTGACTTCGCCCGGCTCCGTCGGGTCCTCTGCGTCCCCTGCTGCTCTGGCGGCGCCGCCAGACCCCGGACTGCGAGTGTTTTAGTGCAGGCGGCTTCCCTCCCACGCGCACCTGCACTACCGGTTTAGTGTCCGTGCCACGCCTAGAACACACACACACCTGCTCCGGCAACGGCAAGGGACTGCCACAGTTTATGCGCACAGCTAAGCAGGGGCATAGCGGGTGCAGCAGCGTCGGGATGCAGGGGACCCTCCGCACTGTCTCTTACTGCCAAACATGTAGCCGCCGAGCTCCTCAGTTCTGCTCTACAGGTCGGGATCTGGCGCTTGGTCACCCGAAGGAATCGATGAAAGGCCCCATTCCTAAAGCATAAGTGTACAGGTGAAAATGCCCTAAAGGGAGAGCTTGCCTGACAATTCGGGTGGGGTCAAGTGAAAGGGCAGCAGAGCTGGGCCAGGGAGGACGATATCTCAGTAAAGATGACCGGAGTGGGAAATACCGAACGGGTGCTTAAACTCAGAGAGATTTGACAATATGCTTCTCAATGACACGTGACATATCTTTGGCAGCATTGGCTGCCCCCCCCCCCTTTCCCAGTCATCATTTGCTCTCATTAGATGTTTAAGTTTTAGATCCCAAATATTAAGAAGCTAAAACCTCTTAGTGAAATCAGGACAACAAGGAAAACAAGCATTGGCAAAGCCAATAGGTCTCGCCTTTGGGACCTATTTTCTTTGCCAATGGTACTAGCTAGGCTGTACAACATCCCGATGCTATGAAGCATAGCTTTTACAAAATAAAACAAAAAGACTATTACACTACTGGTCGTATCATTTTGCAGACATGCACAAAAAGCATGCCTGTACCTACAAAATGAAGCAAGTTCCTGTTTTTCTTTTTGTTTGTCGACTTGAGTTGGATCGGTAAACAACAAAAAAAGTAGTACAGGTGAGGGGAAGCAACACGGAGGGGAAAGGGGGGGCATCAAAATCACAGGGGGTGGGGAAGCAAAAGGAGGGCCAAAGCAAAACAGGAACACAGGCTGGAGGGAAAGGAACACAGTCACATGGGTGGGGGTAAGGAATAAAGAGGGCATGGGTAGCGGTAGGGTGAATGAACAAGGAGGGGCAGGTGGGAGTGATGGAGCAAGGACTCGTAGAAAAGAGCCTTGCTCGTAAACAATCAGCTCCTTTGACTTGCTAACAAGTTATTACATTTGTTTTGTATAACACTAATGCGCACCACACAAATACGCGGGTTAGTGAAGCTTGCTTATGTGTTTACTAACGTGAAAAATATGAACGAAGGACTAAAACTGCTTTAAACGGGGAATCTTTACTGAGCATGAAACAGAACTTTCTTTCCTAATTTAATTGGGTTAATTGGGTTAGAAGAAGGCTTGCAGAAGAATCTCGAGGAGGAAGAGAGTGTCAGAGAGGGGTGCGGCGTAATCGTCGGTATTCTAGGGAGGTAACTATCCTGTCCTGAATCCTGTCCTGAAGTCTTTGTTTCCTGATCTATCTCAGGGGACCATCACCAGCCCTTTGGCCAGGGGGTTGGTCTTTCACACCATCCTTGGTAAAGAATGTTTCATTATTTGTAAATGATCTTTTCTCTCTGTCCTCTCCTTTCTGAGCATTTTGTCATTTTTTGAGTCTGTAGTATATGAATGGTATCTAATGAATTGAATTCTCTTTCCAATGAATGAAGATGGCTGTACTGTATTTTTGAAGTGGTTTGCATGCTCTAAAAGTTTAGATAAAGCATTTAAATCCTAAAAGAGTCTGTGGGTATTTCATTATAATTAAAGTGTAAGTAAGTTAGTTTTAAAATATTCTCACCATCAACTAGTTCATCTAATGGTCCATCGACCAGAGGAAATAACTTTTTGATCTGTGAAGGGTTAGTTAAAGGAGAATAAAGGTATTTAGACTAATCCTAAACATTGAAAGAAACTCATAAACTTGACAACCAGCGGTTTACTCAATTGTGTGTTTATGGGCCCAGGTGAGTATATGGTAGTAGAGTATCTGTTGTTGTTGAACCACTGGATCAGTTTTCTGGTAGCTGTGCTATGGTTATTATTGGGTAGTTTGGTGGTGAATATTGATTATTACGTTTTTTTTTTACTTCTGTGGGCTGCACCACCAAACCATGTATCCAAAAATAAAGATTAAATGTCCATCCAATGTTGGAAATATTTGAAAATTTCTTTATTCTTCCTTTGTTTTATTCAAATTAGATCACCATGCAGCCAATGCGTTTTGTTCTTTTAGACAAGAACTTCTCCAGGGCTGTAAAAATATAAAAAACAAGTGTATAGTACAATCTAATGTGTATAAAAACATACAAATAATATTACCACATTTGATATAATACGATAAGACAGAAAAAAATAATAATAAAGTGCGGAGACACAACTGCATTAAAACACAACATATTGCGTTCGATGAATCTGAGACATTTGCCTCTATATGGTCCGATGTCTTTCATCAGATCGATTATGTATTGCTGTGTGTAGCAATATGTCGTGATTTAATGAATGAATGATTTGGAACCGAGACCTAGGTTAACTCCGTATGAGGCTTTGGAAGAATGGGAAACTGAGGGAGGCATATGAACGAGAAAAATGCCGAAGTGAGAAGTATAGAGGATTTTTTCCCAGATATTTGCACGAATCACGCGAAGGTCAGATGAAGCAATGGAGAAGAACTAAAGTATCACAGGGTTTATATTCAGTGTTAATGGCTGAGGAACAGTCTGGAAGCAAGTGTAAGGAGAAAATGAAACATATGAATGTGATAGGATATGGTGAATCAGATGATGAATTGATAGAGGATATTTTAACTAAAAATCCTCCACCGTACCAAGAAGGACCCAGTAGAGTCACCCCAAGTGCACCGGTATTGGGAACACCCTTAGTTCCTCAAATTTTATACAATACATCAGTCAATAGGGAGCTTCATGATAAAGAAAGAGAAGTATTGAATAAAAATAGGGAAGAATGAATACAGAAAATAAATCAGTTGAATTTAAATGCTGAAGCTTTGACAGTACCAGTGACTATAGATCCCGTTATTCCATTATATGGAGATAAAATGAGTTGCCCCAAACCTCAAGCAGTAACCATTCCTTTGAGCAATCCCAGAAAAGAGACCGTAATATCTGATGATCAAGCTAGTGAGTGCGATTAGGTCATTTAATTAATGGACCTTCTTATAAGGGAGCTTGTAATTGAAACTCCGAAAAAAGAATCACACCTGGAAATTCAAATGAAAAAGGGTCCATGATACTTTTAGGAACTAGAAGTTCGACAACGGTCACACCAGAAGATTTGGAAAGATGGGCACAGGGAATAGAAAAACGAAGCTCAGTACCAAAAATTTTAGACCTTTACAAATTGAAAGTGGAGTTGGAAGAGATGATAGCTGGAAATGTGGGAATAGAAAGATTGAACCTTTACAATGAGGAAGAGTTGTTGTTTATATGTAGAAGTATAAACAGAAATGCAAAGTTGTTTCATGAGAAATTGACAGAGATTGCTTCAGAGATTGGAGTGGATATAGGGAGATCCAAATTATTGCAGAAACCATACAGAGTGGATTTTACTTATAAGGATTTGGAGAATATGAATGTGTCTGGTAGAAAACTACAGATAAAAGAGCTAATTACCATTTTGCAGAAGTGGGGCGACATTGACAAGTGGAGAACTAGGTGGACAAGGAAAAAGGCGGAAGCACAAGCAAAGGAAGCATCATCTGCATTCTTACTAAAATAATCAGAAAAAGCAGAGAGATTGTGTCCTATGAGAGAAGATCCTGGAGGTGGATATGTTCATGTTCCACGGAGCAGACAGGATATTTTGTCATTTACAAATGATTTGCTAGGTTAAGAGAGAAACCCGTTGAATGGTATAAACAGGTGGAAAGATTTGTGAAAGTTTCTGTTAAAGGATTTGGTTGGTCTGTTTGATATCGTCATACCTGCTGATTTATTGACAGAGTGTAAGATCACAGTTGATTGGCCAAGTGTGGAGTACCCAAGAGATTCTAAAACAGGAGCACCATCAGATGAGGTGATGAGGAAATATCACCAAGTAATTACTTTTCTGAAAGGGAAAATCCCTCCTAAAGAAACGGATTGGGTAAAGATAAATAGAACAACTCAAGAGACAAATGAGTCTGTACATGCATACTATGAGCGGTTACTACAAGTATTTAAGCAGTATAGTGGCTTTGAGAATATTGGTGATAAGGATATGGGACATTTTGTGTATCGGTTTGTGTATGGTTTGAAACCAGAGATTAGTTAGATGATTCAACAGCACATGTTGTGCTGGCAGAGCAAGACGAAAGATGAGATTTTGAAATATGCGAAGTATTGCGGGGACGACATTGAGGCAAGGCGCAGGAAATTAAAGGAGAAAATGATGTGGGCACAAGTGAAATTGGCAGAACAGCAGGAAAATAAATTAAATACCCCGACTGATAGTCCGGTGAAAGAGCAGACTCAGTATGATCAAGTGGCGAGTGGTGGTAAAGTAAAAAGACGAATAAATAGATAGGAAGCAAAGAAGAAGTTTCCTTGTCATGCATGCGGAAAGCTTGGACATTGGAAGAACGAGTGTAAGAGTATTCAGAATAATAATGGACCAAATCAAAATTTAAATCCACAGACACAGAATGAAGTGATTATATATCAGCCACAGCAGGTAGTTAATCCACAGTATCAGGTGCCACAAGCTCCTATGCCAAACTTTGTGAACCCTCAAAAGTACAGTGCGTAAGCCGGATTTCACAGAGGAAGTGGTAAGAAAAATTCTGTTGTTTCACAATATCTTTTACAGAATAATAATGACGATGCAGACTATGTGCAATGACGGTGCCTGAGGGGGGTGGAAGAGGAGTGCGTGCTTGGCGCATCCTTGCCGGTAGATCAGTCAGGTCCACTCATTGATGGCAAAGTGGAAGGTAATGATATCACTTTTCTATTGGATACTGGTGCTACCCGGTCTACTGTGAGAACAGCAGACATCCCAATCCTACCCCTCTCAGGAGAATCTATCCAAGTTGTAGGAGTTTCTAATCAAAAGATTAGAACCCCAATCACTAAGCCAATGGAAGTACATATTGGACATTTTAAAGACATGCATCGATTTGCAGTGCGTGATTCTAGTCCAGTAAATCTGTTAGGATGAGACCTATTGTGCAAGATGAACTGCACAATCTACTGTACACCAGATGGTGTCGCTTTTCAACCCCCTGATGAAGATATTGTATACAAAATGTTGTAAGCCGAGCAAGGTACAGAAGTAGATGGAATGTTTTCATTGATGACTGAAAGTGAATTACCAGAAGAATTGAGAACCACAGTGAATCCCGGTGTATGGGATTTTACAGGAAAAGATATTGGGCTCATGTCAAATGTAGACCCAGTGAAAGTAACGGTGAAAGAAGGAGCAGTTAATCCAAACAAACTACCGTACAAAATGAGCCCAGAAGTGAAAGCAGGAGTTGCTCCAGAAATTGACCGAATGATTAAATCAAGGCATTTTAAAAGAAATAATGAGTAGTCCTTGTAATTCGCCAATAATAGGACTTAAAAAGCCTAGCGGAAAATACAGAATAGTGCAGGATTTATGAAAAATAAACAATTGTAGTGCCTTGTTATCCAATAGTGCCAAATCCAGCAGTGATCCTTTATCAGAGACCCTAGAATGCAGGCTGGTTTACAGTAATTGATTTGTGCCAAGCCTTTTCCTCTATTCTTTTGCACCCAGACAGCCAATATCTTTTCGCATTTAAGTTCGAAGATCTTCTCTTGGCATGGTGCCGAGTTCCTCAAGGGTATACAGAGAGTCCCTCAATTTTCAATCAAATCCTGAAAAAGTATCTAGAAACATTGGTCATGCCCAGAAATTCAGTTCTGGTTCAGTACATTGATGACCTACTAGTGGCATCAAAATCACGAGAAGATTGTGCCACTGACACAATTGCATTGCTGAACCATTTGGCCGAAGGAGGACACAAAGTGTCTCCAGAGAAATTGCAGTTTTGTCAACAAGAAGTTAAATATTTAGGGAATAAAATAGAAAGAGAAGTTAGAAAAGTGACCCCAGAGAGAATAAAGTTAACAAAGCAAATGCAGTTACCCCAGACACAAAAGGAGATGAGAATGTTTCTCGTAGTAGTTGGGTACTGTAGGCAGTGGATTACAGGATTTTCCCTGCTGGTAAAACCATTGATTCAGCTGGCTCTGAAAAGAGCAAAAAATATATCTGATTGTTTGGAATGATGAGTGCGTGGAAGCGTTTGTGAAATTGCGAAATAGTCTGTGGGAGGCCCCTGCTTTAGGCATGCCTGATTATATGAAAGAATTTGCACTGGTCTGTTGTGAGAAAGAGAGTTGTGCACTTTCAGTCTTGACTCAAAGACATGGTTTAAGCCGACGTCCAGTAGCATATTTTTCTGCTACTTTGGATCCTGTGGCTTCAGCTTTATCCGGCTGCTTAAAAGCAGTAGCTGCTACTTGTATGAGTCTGGAGCAAAGTGAATCGATTGTGATGGGACATCCAGTCAAAGTTTATGTTCCACATTCAAATTGAGATCCTTTTAACAAGAACTCGAACACAGCACCTTATCCCTAGTCGGATGACTAAGTATGAAAGAGTGATTCTGGGAGCAGAAAATGTGACAGTAATACGATGTACCATGATGAATCCTGCTACTTTATTACCAGACCCATGTTGTGAGGAAGTGAAAGATGAAGTGGATCATGATTGTCTGGATGTGACTTAGATGTGTACTAAGCCCGACCCAATATAAAGGAAACACCCTTAAACGATCCAGACCATGAACTATTTGTAGATGGGTCATGCTTGAGAACAGAAGGAGAAGGACTTTGTGCAGCCTATGCTGTATGTAAAGTTTCTGAAGTCATTGAAGCATCCTGTTTACCGAGAGTCAAGTCTGCACAAGAAGCCGAATTGGTGGCCTTAACAAAGGCATTCAAAATAGGGAAAAATTGGAAAATAACCATATTTAATGATAGTCAATATGGTTTTGGGGTTGTGCACGACTTCGGCCAACTCTGGATGCAGAGGGGATTTCTGACTTCTTCAGGATCTCCTATCAGAAATGGCAAAAATGTAAAAGCAATACAATTGCCAAAAGAAATAGCACCGGTTAAGTGCGTTGCTCACCAATCAGGAAATGACTATGTCGTGGCAGGTAACAGATATGCAGACCAAATCGCTCAATATTGTGCAAGAAATAAAATGGCACTTAACCGAAAGATTGAAACAAGTGAAATCAGCTGCCAACTTATGCTTTTCTCACCTCTAGAAACATGGGATGAGGTTAGACAGTTGCAGGATGAAGTTGAGGCGCAAGAAAAGGAAATCTGGATAAAGTCAGGTTGGGAAAGAAGAATAGAAGATGATGTATGGGTGTACACCGATGGCAGACAAGTAATGCCAGATTGCCTACTCAAATGGCAAGAATGTATCATGGGGACACACATGTTGGTAGGGATGCCATGATTAGACTATTCAGACAGAGTTGGTATAATCCAAAGTTTAGGGTAGTCGCAGAGAGCTTATGCCAGAGTTGCTTAATTTGTCAGCAGCTAAACCCAGGCAGAAAGACAGTGGTCTGTAGGGGAAAAATTGGAAAGGCAGAAGGACCATTCACAAGATTGCAATTAGATTTAACTGAGTTACCTCCGAGCAATGGATTGAAATATGTACTTGTCATTGTGTGCCTGTTCTCGAGATGGGTAGAGGCATACCCCACAAGAAGAAATGACAGCCTTACAGTTGCTAAATTACTTTTGAGGGAGATGATACCTCGCTTCGGTTTTCCAGTCACTTTGGAATCAGATAGAAGACCTCATTTTAATAATGAAATAATTCGATTAATCTGTGAAGCATTCAAAAATGAACACAAACTGCACTGTGCATACTGCCCAGAGGCTTCTGGAGTGGTTGAGCAATTAAATGTCACAATCAAATCAAGGTTAGGAAAGGTGTGTGCATCCACATCACTGAAATGGCCAGATGCATTGCCTCTTGTGTTGATGGGACTTCGAAGTATTCCTGACAGAAAAACAGGATTGAGTTCACATGAAATACTCATGGGAAGGGCAATGAGACAAGCATTCATTCCTGGACATAAATTGATGAATATAACTGATGATTTGGTATTGGACTATTGCAAAGGATTGGCTGACCTAGTGTGTTCTGTCTCTCACCAGGTTGGAGAAGACGCAGTTGCCAGGCAGCCACCGCAAGCGCATGATTTGAATCCTCAAGACTGGGTGGTAGTGAAGAAACACGCCAGAAAGTCATGCTTAGCACCCAGGTGGGATAAACCACGTCAAGTCATAGTGGTCACTACTACAGCAGTGAGGTGTGCAGGTTTACCCAATTGGATTCATGCGAGCCATACCAAAAGAGTTCCAGGCCCCACTGAAGAAGAACAGCAACTGATTGAACCAGTTGTGACTGCTGAAGGTTGTGAAGTCGGAGAATCTAGAGTGATAGAAGAAGAACAACCGAGCACATGTCAGGGGGAATAGATACCAGTGATTGACACACCTGAAGTTGATATTCAAACAAGAAGAACCACCATATTAGAAAGACAGGATAGTAGTGAAGACCAGATAGGTGTAGAAGAACACGCTCAGGTAGAAGAGACCAAAGCTACCCAAAACTCTGAGCAGGACCAGACAGGGAGAGAAGAACATACTCAAGCAGAGGTGAACAGATCCTTTCAAAGACTTGGGCAGGGACAAACAGGAAAAGAAGAACACGTTCAGGCGGCTGAAGAACAAATTGTATTAAGACCTGAACAGGACCAGTTAGGAGAAGAAGAACAGGTTCAGGCGTTTGAAATAACAACAGTGAGACCTGAACAGGGACGGTAAGAGAGTGAAACAGATCAAGAACAAATTGTGCCTAGACACACTGAAAATAAAAGGGCCTTAGAAAAAGACAGAGAGGGTGAAAGTACAGTTCAGGTTAAAAGGGTCAGAAAAGGGGACAACTTGAAATTTTAGAAGAGTTTGAAAATCTAGACTTGAGTGAGGAGTCAGAAGAAGTAGATGCTGCACAGATTGATGAAGGAAAAGTGAGGCCACCTTGAAAATAAGAGTTTGAAATTCCAAGTGAAGAAAGGAAAAGAAGAGAAATCTTCTTAGATCAAAATGGCGAAAAATTAAGTCACTGAGCAACCGAAACGAAGTCTAAAGCAAAGATGCTGTAGAGCCTGCATATGTAGTATTCTATTAGTGATTTTGATATGGCTATTACTAACAGTAGCGGTGCCTTATTTTATGAACTCAAGTAAGAAGAATGAAACAGTTACTAATGAAAAACAGCTACCATAAAATGAGAATTAGAAGCACCAGATGAGACAGATTTACATCATACAGTATTAGATAATGATACGTCCTAAAATGTTTTCACAAAATTGTTATTTCAGTATATAGATACAATGGAGATTAGTGATTATGTTTTTATGAAATTACAAAAACAACAGTTGATGGACAAAATGCAGAACAATGTCATACATTCACCCCAGTACAGAGATCTGGGCCTAAATCCATCATTTGTTTACTCACCATGCCATTCAGGGAGGACCTGACTTGGCAGTTCGGGCTGGACTGTTCCCATGAGGCACAGGGTCAAGACTGATTTGCATATGGCCAGGTCTAAACTGGGGTGGCATGGTGAGCAAAAGAATTTCCGGTCCAGGGAGGACCTGGCTTGGCAGTTCGGGCTGGACTGGTCCCATGAGGCACAGGGTCAAGACTGATTTGCATATGGCCAGGTCTAAACTGGGGTGGCATGGTGAGCAAAAGAATTATGGATTTAACCCATATCTCTTGACTGGGGGTGAATGTTTTAATTTGTTCTGCATTCCGTCCACCAATTGTGTGTCTTTTGCTTTATGAAATTACCAGCGTCAGTATCAGAGGGAGTTATATATCACCATTTGCCTTTAACATATGGTATATCATGTAGTGTTTTAGCAAGTCTGTTCTATAAAACAGGAAAACGTCAGTATTATTATTTAAACTTAGATGTAGTATTTTCACAACTTCCTAATCGAAAGAATATGAATCCAGTACTTAGTAGTCAAGATACACAGTTCATGGGTGAATTTTTCTTAACTATGAAATCAATAGATATAGTAAACGCACACAAGAATAATCTAACATGTATATTACGTGAAGAAGAGAAAGTATTTTTGAATTTAGTTGAGGAGAGGAGACAGGATTTCCAAAAGAAGGCTGCTGAACAGAAAACTCATGTACCACTATGGGCTGAGAAAGAAGGAATTTATACAGCTGGCAAGGCTCATGCTGCGATGTCCCTAGACTTTGTGAAGAAAGGGAAAACCTGCCTCCATAGGTTGAACACAGATTATAATAACGTATTTATTGGTTCCAGTGAATGTGAACATAACTTCCTAATTTTGGGAGGATGGGGACTAAAATGGGGAACTGATCCAGTATTTCCTGGGGTTTACTATGTGTGTGGGAATAATGCTTACTATAAGTTACCTGCACAGTGGTACGGAAGCTGCTACTTTGTGATAGCATTTTCTAAAATGTATCATGTAAAAAGAATCACTGGAAGCAATGAAAATACTAATGGACTAACACGAAGAAAGAGAGCTAGTTTTTATGAAATAGTAGGTGATATATTTGGTGCATTGATACCTTCAGTGGGAGTCATTCTGAATTCGCACAGAATTTGTAAATTGTCAACAGTAGTTCATTGTCTCTCGACTGATACTGCTGGGGGTTTCTTGATGATTAATACAGAGATGGTTGCAATTAGGTCTATGGTTTTACGAAATCGACTTGCGCTTGTTATCTTATTAGCAAAAGAGGGCGGAGTCTGTAGAATGTTGAAAGTGCAATATTGTTGCACTTACATTCCTTATAAGAGTAAGGAAATTAGAGGGTATATTAAGAATATTACAAAACTTCATGAAGAATTGAAACCACTGGAGGTTGACAGTGTATGGGAGAGACTAGCAAAAAGTATTTCCTCAATAGGGACTTTGTTTTCTGATTTAGGAAAAAGTATTTTAGGTCAAATAATTCTTCCAGTAGTTAGAATAACTATAATAGTTTTGACAATAATGATTTGGTGTAAAAGTTGCAGAAACAAAGGAAGAGTAAGAAAATATGAAGTGAATGGGAAAGGAAGGAAAAGAAAGAGGGAATATGAGGAGATTCAAATCGAGGAAATGAAAGGGAGGATATACAAAAAGATGAGAGATTTAGAAAATAAAGAGTAAAATGAGAAAGCAAAAGAGGAGAACGAGAATGAGAGGTGCTGAAAGTTGGCATCTGGTTTGGGATGGGTAATTTTTTGATGGCTTTAAAATGCCATCAGAGAGGGGATTGATGGAGCAAGGACTCGTAGAAAAGAGACTTGCTCGTAAACAATCCACTCCTTTAACTTACTAACAAGTTATTAAATTTGTTTTGTATAAAACGAATGTGCACCACACGAATACGTGGATTAGTGAAGCTTGCTTATGTGTTTACTAACGTGAAAAATATGAACGAAGGACTAAAACCGCTTTAAACGGGGAATCTTTACTGTGCATGCGTCAACTGCATCTACGTAGTATGACGAGCTGTCGCTTGGAGGGAAATTCTTGCACATGAGCAGAAGGCACTAACATCGCAGCTTAAAGGCTCGCATGCATGGCATCTGCTTTGGTGAAAAGAAAACAAGCTATTATATTAATGCTAATGCAAGAAAAGTATTAATAAGTAATGGGGAATAGAGTAGAGGTGGGTGGTATACAGTGAGAACACTTTATTTTTTAAACTAATATTTGTCTTTCTGACTTTTTCACTAGTGCGCAATTGGGCCTCTCATGTATGACTGAAGTAAGCTGAATCATGTGACCACTGCGCATGCCTACTGAAAGTTAACTCGGAATGGTGACAAAGTTTGAATGGAAGCCAAGGTCGCAAAGTATTCCACCCTGGGAAACTGACGGTGAAAAGTTCAACGATGTGGACGTGTATTCATACTGTTAATAAAAATGTTACAATTAAAACATGAATGCGGGTGTGAAATAAAATTTTGAATACAAATTAAGGGGATGGGTTTGGGAACAATTGATGAATAGAATTTAATGTCATGTAAGCATGGTGTGATGGAGCTCCCTCCTTGCCTGACCAATCATAGTTTGTATTTTTATGATATTGAAACATTAATCGGTGGAACATCCAGAACGAAAGGTATAATTAAGACAGCTTTAGTTAGTTAGTTAGTCCGGGGGCTGATGAAGAGCTGATGGAGACGGAGATGCTGAATGTTGGGGAGATGCTGTGAGATACTGATGAAGAATCGAATGCAGAAGCCTGAAGCAGAACTTTCTTTCCTAATTTAATTGGGTTAGAAGAAGACTTGCGGAAGAATCTCGAGGAGTAAGAGTGTCAGACAGGGGTGCAGCGTAATTGTCGGTATTCTAGAGAGGTAACTATCCTGTCCTGAATCCTGTCCTGAAGTCTTTGTTTCCTGATCTATTTCAGGGGACCCTCACCAGCCCTATAGCATCCTTGGTAAAGTATTTTTTGTTATCGCTTGCACGGTGTCCCTGACACAATGTTCCTCTTACATGCCCACATATCCCGATATATACGCATCACATGGCCGCCGGGTGATACTGAACACACCACGATTGCCTTACTTACCATGCAATACCTAATGGGACATGGAGCGCGACTAACCAAATGGCTCGCCCACGGCATTCGCACTGACACGGCGATCTCCTTGCGACTAGTGCGCGACAAGTGGGAAGCAGATGTAGGCCGGGAGTTTAAAGATAAGGAATGGGAGACGATAGTGGGGCACCCCAGGAAAGTGTCTCGCAATCCTAGATTTAAATTTATCCAGTTGATGTTGCTACACAGAGCCTATTTAACGCCGCGTAGATTGCACACTATGTATCCAGGAGCGAGTGATACCTGCCCGCGCTGTTCTGCACCCAATGCGGGATTGATACACATGGTGTGGGATTGCCCCCGACTACGGTACTACTGGGTGACAGTATGCAAACTAATAGTGGGTGTAACTTCGGTGTGCCATACAGGCACCTTGGAATATTGCATACTGGGATTAGGGCCTCGGGGTAAGAAGGGTAACCCTGCCTCCCGTTTTGCTAACCTTGCGCTACTGCTGGCTAAAAGAGCCATAACCGCGCGGTGGAAGGCTACTAGGGCCCCGTCCCTACAGGACTGGCATGCAGAAATGGTGAAGTGGAGAAGGGCTGAAGGGGCTGAACTGCATAGGGAGGAGTTTAGGGGGCTCAGGAAAACACCTATCTCGTTGAGCTGGAATGCAATGCTGGAGGACTATGCTGCTATAGATATCTTCTCCTGCTAGGGTGTATTGCTGTGGTTGGTTTGAGGGACTGGACCACGATTGTATGCCACAGGGGCTCCTCACATTATCCATGGGTAGCCATCCTGTATGATTCACAAGACGGCGCAATGTGACTAAGTCAGCCGTGGGACTGGACTGCGCATGAATCCAATTGCGGGAGTGTGTACAGGCTACTATCGCTACTGGTGCCGGACATGCGGGGAGGGGAGGGCGGTGGGGGTACAGTTTTTTCTTTATATTTCACTTGGGTTATTGGCATTGTATTGTGCGTTGATAGTTTTGTGTACTCAGGGTAGGCTATAGTTGGACACGGGATGCGGGACCGAAAGCTGTAAGCACTCGCGTTGGTTGCAACAGGAGATTTACTTACAAAGGTTAAATTGCTCACATGCTGCTTCGACACCGTAACTGTGTATTCTACTATGCTGTCTGAGACTGTATGTCATTATGCCACGTATGATTATGATATCGTATCATGTTTTGTTGTTTATTTGATTGGTTGTGTAAATTCAATAAAAAACAGATTAAAAAAAAAAAAATTTTTTTTGTTATTTGCAAATGATGTTTTCTCTCTGTCCTCTCCTTTCTGAGCATTTTGTCATTGTTTGAGTCCGTAGTATATGAATGAATTCTCTCTCCAATGAATGAAGATGACTGTATTTTTGCAGTGGTTCACATGCTCTAAAAATTTAGATAAAGCTTTAAAATCCTAAAGGAGTCTGTGGTTATTTCATTATAATTAAAATGTAACTAAGTTAGTTTTAAAATATTCTCACCATCAACTAGTCCATCTAATGGTCCATCGACCAGAGGAAAGAACTTTTTGATCTGTGAAGGGTTAGTTAAAGGAGAATAAAGGTATTTAGACTAATCCTAAACATTAAAAGAAACTCCTAAACTTGACAACTAGCGGTTTACTCAATTATGTGTTTATGAGCCTAGGTGTGTATATGGTGGTAGAGTATCTGTTGTTGTTGAACTGCTGGATCAGGAGTACGCAGAGAGGAATGTGGGGTGAACAAATGGACGAGAGAGTGAAACACGAGCGGGTAGCAGAATAGAAGAGAAAAAGTAACATGGGGTAATAAGCGAATGGGGGCATCATGGAGGAGGGCTGAGGAGTCACCCAAGGGCAGCAAAAGAGATATTTGGGCGAGTGAAGCTGGTAGGGGAGAAGTACATGAGGGACCCCATCAAATTAACACGGTTTGAGCTAGAAAATATACTTTCTCCAAAGGGGCCAGAGTCCCTGACGAGCCTCGGCATTGTTAACCTTTTCTCTTGCGGACAGGCAGCCATGCTTCCATCCTACGGCCCTCCTTACTCAGGAAAACCACACTTTCTCTGACAATTCAACCAGTCTGCGCATGCTCTGACGTGCTCTGTTGCTTGCCTCCTGAGTTCGGCTCGAGAACGGTTGCTTGACTCGCTAGACATTATCTTAAGTTTTCATAATATGGGCATATCGGGGGAATGTTCATTTCAATAAATAATCTGTTGTGACGTGGAGGAACCCAATCCGATGGCAAGTGTATTTTGACCTTTATGTGAACTTTAGTAGAAATCTGAAAACGTGCATTTCTTGCTAAAAGTGAAAACTCAAACGCTGCACGCTGGCTTTTCCTCAGTGGACTGCTACGCAGGCGGCTGCTTTCAGGGCAGGATGAAGTGCTAGGAACTAGCCATGAAGGCGATTTGCGAGTACATGAGGGGCACAGCCAGAAAATGCATTCATTCTTGTAGCGTGCTAAAACAAAAAGAAACAAGCGCGCGCGCGAAAATAAAAACGACCTTTGTAATATGACCCAGAACAGATGGCACCCTGCGCGCCGCTGCTCGCTCTCGACAGCTGTAGGCTGTGGGAGGAAACATATACGGGGAAAAGGGGGACATGCACCCGCCTTTGGCGAATTGCATGCTTTCATTTTTGAAAGCCACACGCAATGGGCAACACAATGTGTGCAAAAAAAAAAAGCCACACTCACGATTTTGCTGAAAAGCTGGAGTGATTCCAAGAGGTCATCTCCCAGAGCAATGCATGCGCGCTGCGCTAGGCTCGACCTAAAAAGACAGCACAGACATAGCAGACCCGTCTTACAGCTGCCAGACCAAACTACCAAAGCAAAAATACATTTATTTGAGGGGTGTCATGGCCGAAACACACCTTCACGCTCCTGATTTTTAACATCTAGAATTGATTTCAAAACGAAACAAGCATAAGTGCTTTTACCCCCAAGAATGTTCAATCCTGAGAATGTGTTTTTTTGTTGGTATGAAAATAACTCAAAACCCCGAGTAATACGTATCGACTACCAATATTTAGAAAAAAGGTATCGTGAAAAGATTAAAATCTCCAAAATATCGGTTGCCCTCAAAAATTGCAACAGACTAATAGAGGCAATTCCTTCAAAGGACACCAATTTTGAGCCTTTGTGGCGTGCTGCTGTAATAACTCAAATGAAGAACCAGTGTGGGTGATCCCTGAATTGAAAGGGCAAACACACGTTTAACCGTTACATGGGTTAAGGGGGGTGTGTCTTGGATACTCTGGATGGCAGATGCAGCACAACAAGACTTCACTGTGAGAGGACGCACTGACTTAAGGTCACTAATCCTTTATGGGTTCCGGAGTAGCATGTCACTCGCCGAAAAAGCACTTCAATACCCCATTAGGGGTAGCAAGCGCTATATAAATGCAAACCTTTTCCCTCTACGATCCCTCCACTATCCTTCTCAATCCAAATAACTGACTAGCATATCCACCACTCAAATTACTTTCATATTTCTCTATACTAATTCACCACTAATCCTTTATGGGTTCCGGAGTAGCGTGCTACTCGCCGAAAAAACGCTTCGATTACTCGGCAGGGGTAGTAAATGCTATATAAATGCAATTATGATACTATACAATGAAGGTTGTTTATAAGTGCGCATAACGAAGGGGAAGCCATAGGAAACCTATATGCAGCAATTATATCTGTGGGTGAATGCATCCTGCAAATTTTGCTGGTTCTTTCATGAAGAAAATAAGTTTATTTTTAGAAACAAGTGGCCCCCATCATGTTCTTGTAGACACACTGAGGTAACTAATGTTTTGATTACTTACCAGTAATCTCAATTACTCTCCTTGTTCCTTTCTCATCCCAACAATTACACACTGAGGAGACGAGAGTTATTCCTTTTCCCAATCAAGCACCCCATAAAATGCTCTTTCTTAAAATAACTCCCCTGAAAGACAGTGTCACCACTGTCCCTTAGCGTGACCTGCCCCTTACGTGTTCCTGAAGAGGGACTGATGCATCTACCGCTTCCTGCAAAAATTAATCCAAAGTCCTAGATGGCAAGCAAACACCAAATTAGGAGGGCAGGAGGTTTGTAAGTACTGGGATAATGAAGGAAGAAATGGAGTCATGAAGATTATGGTAAGTAATCTAAACATTACTTCCTCATCTCTTTTCTTATCACATTCATTACATAATCCGATTTCCTCAATCAGTATGTCTTCCCTGTGATCCAATAACTTGATCATATGACACACAGGAAATGCAAAAAAAAATTAAATCCAGTCCTAAAACTGCATTAATCAGAGTAAAGCATTTCATGCCAAAGGATGCCTTAACAAGGGATCTGGTACGAAAGAGAAGTTTACAGACACCACTTATCCTAATTTATAGTGGACGACAGTGGAGGTTCACAAAAAAGTGTCAGGAGGATTCCCTCCTACCTTTGTCTAAAATGTAAATAATACCAGAAAGAGACCATCAGGTTAAGATATCTAAAATATGACAGAATTCACTCTGTTAGATTTGAAATGGTATTTCCGTGATTCACAGGATTGAAATGCTCCCTTTGCTATGCTCAAGCTCTATTCCATGTTAAGTTAGCATTCATGGCGCCATCTTTATTGACGCCATCTTGTTCTGTAACTAGGATCGTGCTTCTGTCTCATAATGCTTGCCTCAGCACAAAGGCTGCCCTGCGCTTCCAGCTTGTACTTCTCAAGGTTGATGCTTTGAATGCACTAATGAATGTACTATCCACGTTCGCATACCTTTACTGTTAGATAGACTCGTTCCCACATCTTAGAATGGTAGACACCAGCCGAATGGCCTTGGGATCGAGATAACATGTTCCCAGCCCTGTGCCATGGCTCATCTCTGTGTGCCTTCTTTGACCATCATGGCCTGAGCTTAAAAATTCCAGTTTGGGCGGGATTCTAGAGGTGTTGGAAGTGTATATTTTGTTTTCTATAGGTAACTCTCGGCCTTCTCTGGATGGATTTTCCAATGATCGTATCATTTGTGAGTATTGGCCAATATTTGGTACAAATCTTGGTTATCTGAATAGAATTCCTACTGTATGTGGTAATGAGTCGTGTTTCTTGTGATTCGGTTTTAATGTTGGTGTCCTTGTCCTGATCTTGATCCTTCAAAGAATCTGATCTGCTGGTCTTATTCACTTTGTCTAAGGCACGTTTTAGTACCCATCTGGGGTAGCCTCTATTCCTAAATCTGGTAATCATGTTTTCCTTTACAGCATGGACAGACAGACAAGGCCGAGAGTTACCCTTTAGAAAGGTCGTAATTCAGGGACATTCTAGTCCATAATGACATCGCCCAAATCCAAACCCAAGGAGACCATAATCTTAAAGGTTTCTTTCCTTGCGGACACTGCAAGGCCTGTCGTAACAGCCACATGGTCAAAAAATTCTCTATACCAGTAGGAACCAAAATGAAACCAATCACACAATTTCTTACATGCAGTACCACATATGTGGTATATGCTTTAGATTGTCCATGCAGATTAAGGTATATCAGCAGCACCACTCTAATGGCAAAAAAGAGGGTCTTAGAACATCTGTGTGCCATAAATAATAAAGATATACGTTATCCAGTTGCCAGACAGTTTTCTGTTAAGTTATTTCATCATTGAACAGGTACATACAGGCCCCAGATGTGGCAACAGAGTACATATGTTACGCAAACGTGAATCCAAGTGGATTCTAGAACTCGAAACCAAGCGGCCGAGAGGGCATAATGTAGACGAGGAATTGAGTATACACCTATATGATAACTAAAACTTATACTCTTTTCCACTGTCTCCCCTATCTTCCATGTTCTAATGTACTGAGTTGCATAGAATATATCCAATGTTTTGTAAATATTAAGATATGTGTTGTGCATTATCTCATTTAATCCGTATTTATTTCTCTTTGTATTTTTTCACAGAAGGAAAGGAAGGGACCCACCGCCAGGGGACGGACACTTCTTACACGGGACGAAATGCGTTGACTATCCTGCGGAGACCATAAAGAATAAAGGAATATTTTTAAGAAAAATCTTTCCTTGTAGCTGTCTGATACTTTACCTGTCCTATGTCTCTGATTGTAGAAGCTAGTGTGTGCTGATCAAACCTTGGTATATTGTTGTTGTGGTTTTTTTCACATGTAAGAAACTATGAGGTCTTGTTTCTTTAGATCTTTGCACCACAAAATAACAAATTTCCTTGGACACGAATAAGTGTGGTTGTATATCCAAGACTTCCTCTGTAAATTGTTTACTCACACACCTACTCATGGAAAGAATTAATCACACTCCCATTTACTCACCTATACATTTATACACAGACTACCTCACTTACTCATACAGATACTAACCCATACTTATGTTATTATACAATCAGTGATACACGCACACACTCGCCCATACAGCCACTCTCACAATCGCTCACTCTCACATATAGTCATTTATATACTCCAACACTCACATATACTGCCTTTCACATATGTAGTTACTCACACGTGTACCACTGAGACATCCATTCACTCACCAACACACCCACACACACACTCACCCACCCATACAGTCTATCACAGATGCACTCTTGAACCCATACACGCAGTGAATAACCCACTCACATATCTATGCACAGAGTCACACCCTCCACCCACCCACACAGACACTGAGGCCCCCATACAGGTACTCAGACAACCAATCAATAACCCATATAGACACTCATTTAGCTACTCACCAAACCATGCAACCACTTACACACCAACTGACAGACTGATACAGACATTTACAGAGTTTAGTCTCTAACCCATGCATTCAATAAGACACGTTTAATCACTCACTTATACAGTCAGTCACACACCAACTAAATCATCCAGACACTCATACACCCACTCATTCTTCAATACACCTTGGCCTATATATATATATATATAAAACATATTTAAACTATACAGAAACACAGTCACTGGATGATGTCATCAGTGATGTCATCAGTGATGTCACTGACCATGTCATGAGGGATGTAATGTGTGACGTCATCAGCAGTGCATTGCGGGGGCATGAGTTATAGTTAGCTGAACTAACTATAACAGCTGAATTTCACTGGTTTTGTACAAGTGAAATGACCAACTAAGTATAACGTCCCTGAAACCTGTGGTTTTTTCAGTGAATATATATATAAAAAAAAAATATATATATATATATATATATATATATATATAAAATTACACACACACACACACCTATAACCGACTGACGTTCACCAGTAGGTAGTTATAGTTAAGACCCTAGTTTCCATAGGGAATTTTTTTCGAATCTTCACAACATTTTCAAAAAAGTCCCCTTTTCGGTTCACCTGCTGTGTCAAAACTTTCAGGGTGATCCGTCAAGAGGGGGTAGAGAAAAAAGGGGGGTCCCAAAATGCGTTTTCTCCATGATATGCCAATGGGGATTTTTCATTTTTTAAACACGACTACAGCCCGAACTGCTGAACTGAATTGGTGTAAATCCTATTTAAGTTAAAAAAATATAGCTATTTGGTAGCCCAAAATCCTACTGAAGTGCTACTGAAATTTGATTGGCTGCCAACAATTCAACCAGGAAGTGTTGGCAGCCATCTTGGGACTCGGTTGAAAATGTCAAAAAGAAAAAAATGAAAAGGGGCTGTGTCGAAACACCCTAACCCAACTAGGCTTCTGGGGGGGCCCAAAAAATTATTTTATTTTTAATATTCGTCGGGATCCCTGGATCCGGCCTAAAATTTAAAAAAAGAAGCGCTGGCTCTCTTGCTCCGTTCATTATCTGCCCCTGGGTGGGCCAGGTCCCAAGGACATTTTTTAAATAATGGAAGGGGGTTCAGGGTTCCCCGTCCTGGGGCTGAATATTGCCCTAGGGACCACCACTTCCCCAGGGCTTTTTTAATTATATTTGGGGGGCCTCTTGGATCCCCCCAGGCCCAGGGACTGCCACCTCCCCAGGGCTTCAATTTGAAAAATATGGGGCCCTGCGGACCCCCTGCAACATTTACATTGAGTGCGAGAGGCTATACAGTCCCCATGCAGACTCGGGGACCACCACCCCCTCGTGGAATTTCAATTTAATTATTGCGGGGGCGCAGATTCGCCTGCAGCCCCGGGGATTGCCACCTCCCCGGGGCTTTAACAAAAAAAGAATGCAGTGGGCCATGCTGCCTCCCCGGGGCCCTGGGGACCACCATCTTCCCGGGGCTAAATCAAACAATGAAGGGTGCAGTGCAACCCCCATCATGGAGCCACTAATGGCCCTGGGGACCGCCACCTCCACCCCCGGGACTTTATAGTTTGCTATGGCTTTGAGGGAGAACCGCTCTTGCCAAGCCACAGCAGACTCTGCTCTACTTCTTGCAAGCGAGAAAATGTAAAATGCTCTTTCTTGCATAAAGTGGAGCAGAATTGCTTTTGGACCAAAGGAGCGGCATGTTCAGCACCTCCCTCTGTCCAAAAGCAATGCCAGCTCCCGCTGTGGGAGCCTTATTTGTGGTAACAGGAGGGCTTGTTGGCCCCCAAGGACCCTCTGCAGCCAAGAAGACGTCATCCCCCAACCATCAGTGCACCATGAGGCGCGTTTGCAGAGTGGTGGTGAAAGGGGGCATGGCTGCCAATGACCTCTAAGCAATCGCGCTGTGTGGGACTTACTGGAGGTACCAAGAGGAGTTGTTGGCCCCCAAGAACGTCCTTGTGGGCCAACTACCCCTACTGTTACCTTCAGTAAGTCACACACTGAGGGATTGCAGAGAGGTCTTTGTGGCCCGCCTCCTTTCTCTACCACTCTGTAAACATGCCTCCTGGCACACTACTAGTTGGGGGATGAAGTCCCCTTCCCTGCTGATGGTCCTTGAGGGGTGAACAATTCCTCCTGTTACCTTCAGTAAGTCACACACAGCGGGATTGCTAAGAGGTGTACGGAGGCCACGCCCCCTTTCTCCACCACTCTGCAAATGCCATAACTACTTAAAAACAATAGACATTCACTGAAAAACCCATAGGTTACAGGGACGTTATTGTTAGGGTCAGGTTTCACTCGTACAAAACCAGTGAAATTCAGCAGGTATAGTTAATGGAGCTAAATATAACTTGTGTCACCGCAATGCACTGCTTATGACCTTACATATTACATCACTGATGACATGGTCAGTGACATCACGGATGACATCACTGATGACATCTCAAATGACATCAATGAGTACATCAGCCACAAAATCACTAAAGCAGCCACTCATACCCCCATAGGACCTTTCATACACCCACTCCCACACAACCATTCACATACCCATACCAGTACTTACACACCCACTCACTGATTCATTGATCTACACACACATCTACTCACTCACCCATACAGCCACTCACTCAGTAATACCGCCATTGACATATCCTCTCATTTAACCATACAGCCACTCACACACTGAGCCAGTCACCAATAGGCTACTCACACACCTACTCACTCACCCATACAGTTAATCACACATACACTTACTCACCCATAGTTACACAGCCACTTACTCATGCTGATACTAACACTTACTCACTCACCTATTCAGTCACTTACACAAGCACACACTCACCCCTACAGCCACTCTCACATTCACTCACGCACCCATGCAGTCACGCCATATACTCCATCACTCACCTATACTGCTTTTCACATACCCAGTTACTTACACATATACCACAGACACATCCACTCACCCACATAGCCATACACACACTCATCCATACAGCCCCTCAAACACACTCACACTGACTCACCCACTACCTCATCCATACAGGCAGTCACACACACCCTCACCCACCCACACAAAATCTCAGTCACCCATAGAGGTACTCAGACAACCAATCAATCACCCATAAAGCCACTCACGCACCCACTCAGAGACCCATACATCCACTTGGACAACAACTGACAGACTTAGACAAACATTCACTCAACCAGCCACTCACCCAATACATTCACTGAGACACTTAATCACTCATACAGGCACTGATACACCCACTGATTCACCAATACACCTTGGTGTATATATATTTATTATTCATAAACTTTTTTTTAAAAACACTCACAGTCACTGAATGATGTTATCAGTGAAGTCATCAGTGATGTTACTGACCATGTCATGAGTGATGCACTATGTGAGGTCATAAGTAGTGCATTGCGGGGGTGCGAGTTATAGTTAGCTCAGTAACTATAACTGCTGAATTTCACTGGTTTTGTTCGAGTAAAACCTGAGCCTAACTATAACGTCCTTGTAACCTTTGTTTTTTCAGTGAATATGTATGTGTGTGTATATATATTACCTACTGGCGGTCGCCAGTAGGTAGTTATAGTTAGGACCTAGTTTCCATAGGAAAAGTGTTTTTTCTTTTCCCAATAACTTTGGCGCCGTCTGACGAATCTTCGTGAAATTTTCAAAAGTAGTGGGACACTCCGGTCAGCTCCTTTCTTGAAAGTTTTGGGGTGATTCGTAAAGCGGGGGCCGAGAAAAAAGGGGGGCCCCAAAACGCGTTTTCTCCATGTTATTTTCCATAGGAAACTTTAGACAAAGCTACAGCTCGAACTGCTGAACGGAATTACACCAAATTTGGCAAAAAGGTAGCCCTTGGTTCAGAAATGCTGTAAATCTGTTCAGTAGTTTTTGAGATATTAAACGAAAAATTATATATATATCTGGGCGGAGCCTATCCCCCGAGCACGAGCTTGGCTCTAATAGGCTGCCAACACTTCAAACCGGGAAGTGTTGGCAGCCATCTTGTGTCCGGACCGAGGGAGTAAGAAAAAGGTAAAATTAAGATAAAAAACAAGAAAAGGGGGCAGGGTAAAAACACCCTGACCCCCCAGTCCTGCACAGGGACCCCAAGCCTCCCCCCCCCCCCCAAAAAAGCATATATTTTTTAAATTTTTGGGCAGGGTCGCGCCTGTGCACAAATCCGTCCCAAAGTTTTTTAAAACGAAGGGCGGTCGCTTCGTTTTCAATGCCCCCGGGTGGGCCAAGTCTCAGGGCAATTTATTTATGTCGCGGGGGCCTCGAGGGCTCCCGCAGCCCCGGGGACCGCCACCTCCCCAGGGCTATGTAAATTATGTCCGGGAGGGCTTGCGACCCTCTTGAAGCCCCGGGGACCGCCACTCCGCGGGGCTTGTTTTCATTAATCTGTGGGGGGCCTCCAAGGCCACCCCACTGCCCCGGGGACTGCCACCCCCAGGGCTTGTATTTACTATGAAATTAAATCTGTGTGGGGGGGCTCGAGCCCCCCCACACGCCTCCGGGACCACCACCTCCCCGGGGCACTGATAATGTAAGTGCGGGGGCATGTTACAGACTCCCGAGCCCCGGGGACCACCACCTATCCGGGGCTTTAAATTGTAGGGAGGGGGGCCGTGCGTCCCGCCTTCTGGAGCCCTTGATGGCCCCTGGGACCGCCACCCCCCAGGGCCGGCTCCTGAAGTGTCCTGGGGTGTATACCCCCGGGACACTGCTGTTTGCTATGACAGGGCGGGAGCCGTGCTGCTCCCGCCCTGTCACAGCAAACTCTGCTTTGTATTTTGGAAGTGAGAGCAGCTTCCAGAATCCAAAGCAGATTGCTTTTCCACATGGGGAGCTGCATGTCAGCAGCTCCCCGTGTGGAAAAGCAATGCCGGCTCCCTCAGGAGGCGGGGAGACGGCGGGACCGTGGGGGAATTGGGGCTCCCCCCACAGTCCCCAACAGACAGGCCAGGCCCCGGGGGATGGGGTCTCCGGGGCCAGGAGTGGCCTGGGAGGGGGGCCACGTGGCCCCCTCCCCTTTCAAAATAAATAAAAAATAAAACACAGCAGGCCGGCCCTGGGGGATGGGGTCCCCGGGGCCATAATTGGCCTGAGATGGGGGGGCCACGCGGCCCCCTCCTAATAAAAAAATTATAAAAAAACAGGGTGGCCAGGCCCCGGGGGATGGGGTCCCCGGGGCCATAACTGGCCTCTGGAGGGGGGCCACACCGCCCCCCTCCCATTTTTTTTTTTTTTAAAGGGACAGGCCCTGGTGGATGGGGTTCCCAGGGCCCCAAAAAAAAGAAAAAGAAGGGGGCCACACAGACCTCCTTCTACAAAAATAAAATAAAATAAAAAACGGCATCACGCCGGAGGCCCCGCCCCCTCACAGCAACACTCTTCAAACGCGCCCTGTGGCGCGTTTCAAGTTGGGGAATTAATTCCCCTTCAATCCTGAGAGTCCCTGGGGGCCAACTAGCCCACTAGGTACCTCCACTAAGCGCCACAGGGCTGCCTTGCAGAGAGGTGGTCCGAGGCCACGCCCCCTTTTTACACCACTCTGCAACGCAGCTCTGTGGCGCATACTGGAGGCAGCTGGTGGGTTTGTTGGCCCCAGGGACCCTCAGGACTCAAGGGGATTTAATCCCCCAATTTACAACGCACCAGGGGGCACGTTTGGACAGTGGTGCAAGGAGGGGGCCTGGCCTGATGTGACAAGTGTGCAAACTCGCCCTGTGGCGCGTTTTAAGTTGGGGGATTAAGTTCCTTGAATCCTGAGGGTCCCTGGGGGCCAACTAGCTCATCAGGTACCTCCAGTAAGCACCAGGGAGCTGCATTGCAGAGAGGTGGTCCACGGCCGTTTCCCCTTTTTACACCACTCTGCAACACAGCTCTGTGGAGCTTACTGGAGGCACCTGGTGGGCTAGTTGGCCCCCAGGGACCCTCAGGATTCAAGGGGTCTTAATCCCCCCAACTTAAAACGCGCCACGGAGCGTGTTTGCACACTTGTCACATCAGGCCCCGCCCTCTCCCTGCACTACTGTGCAAACGCACCCCATGGCGCATTTTAAGTTGGGGGATTAATTCCCCTTAAATCCTGATGGTCCCTGGGGGCCAACTAGCCCACCAGGTACCTCCAGTAAGCGCCAGGGAGCTGCGTTGCAGAGAGGTGGTCCAAGGCCACGCCCCCTTTTTACACCACCCTGCAACGCAGCTCTGTGGCACTTACTGGAGGTAGCTGGTGGGCTAGTTGGCCCCCAGGGACCCTCAGGACTCAAGGGGATTTAATCCCTCAATTTACAATGCACCAGAGGGCGTATTTGGACAGTGGTGCAGGGAGGGGGCGTGGTCCAGTGGTCAAAGTGGGGGGAAAAAGTAGGGGAACTGTGGGCGGAGCATCAGGGGCAGGAGTAATCTGAGGATTGGGTCAGTGGGCGGAGTCAGAGGTGTGGCTAGAAAGAGCAAAACATCCCAATTTTTACTATGTTTGGCAATTCACTGATGAGTTACAGCTTATAACGTTATTCAATGCAACCAATAGATACATGTTTATCCAAGTGCACTGGTGCCATTTCGTCAGCCTAGTGCCAACGCAGGCACCCTTGCACCATGGTGCAAGGAGGCCTCCGTTGCATGCAGTATTGTTTTTGTGCAGGAAGGGGCACCTTCCTGCACGAAAACAATCCCAAGAGGCATTTTCCTCTTTATATGTGTGCTGCACATATAGATTGAGGAAAACCAGGGAGCAATAAAGATATTTTTCCTTGTTGTGCCTCCCATGGGGAGGCGTAAGATTTTGATGCAGTCATTGCGTAAAAAAAACAGCAGAGTTGAGTGGCAATGCCTCCCTTGTGCAGAATAAGGCAAAGCAGCAATTTGCTCTGTGTTGCATTACTCCATATTTATGAAACCATTCAAAGCCATGCAAAGTCGCTTTGTGTGGCTTCATAAATATGACTTGCAGATTTGTGTTGTGCATTTACCACTTTCTGTGGTGCAAGCATGACGCAAGGCCCTCCTAAATATGCCCCTCAGTTTGGTGTGACCAAATCCCTCATTGCCGATCCCTGGTGAGTTGATCTACTACTGCTGGAAAAAGGCCAATGAGGCACTAATGGGTGAGGCGGACTGGCCTCAAGGGTCCTGTGACCTCAGTGACAAAGTCTCTTCTGATCTAGGGTGTGCTGCTTTGTAGGCCTGCCTGGAAGACGGGAGGTGAACTTCAGTATGGATTGTGGTGGGCAGGGCTTCAAGGTCAACCCACATTGGCCTCCGGTATGGTCCACCTGCTGGTGCTAAGATAGCAGGGCTTCTGTGGTCTAGCGGGGGAATGTGCTCCCTCAGGAGAGTGGTCTGGTGGACTGTTCATGAAGCCTTATTCCCCAGTTCCAGATTTGGTAGCTCTGGCCATAGTGCCACATCCTCTCCCCCCTTGAGCACCTTTCTACCCCAATGAGAGACACTTGCACTGCCTTCAGCTACAACCCAATTGTGCCCCTTTATAAACACCTTGATGTGTGTCAATTCAAATTATGCACTGCTTGAAAAAAAGTAACAACATCCTGGAAAAAGCAAACACTCAATAGGCAATGCAAGATTATGTAAAGCATGCAAAATATGGTTACCTTAGCTTTTACACTCCTTGTTTGGAAATCAATGAGTGTTTTTTACCTCATACATTGAGGACATGAAAACAGTGCTCCTCGTGTACACAGGTGTGCCTTTGGTGTACTCGTGGACAGCAAGGAAGGGGATAAGCAGAGCTCAGAAGATTAAGGGCCATATGTATCAAGCCTTTTTCCCGTTTGCAAACGGGCAGATTCTCAGAATTGGCCCGTTTGCGAATTGGAAAAAGCCTTTTGGGATGTGTCATCCCAAAAGGCCATCGCAAAATAGAGAATTGCTAAATTTGCGATTCTCTATTTTGCGAATGCAATTAAGGAATTGCAAATTGAGATTCCTTAAATGCAATTCTGAAAGCACCAGAAATTTGTGATTTGTCCTTAATGCTGTAAAGCATCACTAAAAAAAATCACCAACCTAAGAGGTCCCAAAGGCAAGACCTATTGGCTTTGCCAATGTTTGTTTGGATCTCTCATTCGCTAAATGGGGCACTTTTAATTTGGTGCCAAACAGGGCCGAACTGGGAACCCAAAGCAGGGCTGGCAAATTTGTGTCCATCCCCTGCACGGTGTGATGCGAGCGAACGCAGCAAGCAAGCCTGACGACTGCAAAGGGGATATGGGTAGATGGTGTTCTCTCCCAAAGAAAATTTTGGAAAAAATTATATAAATCGTGCATTCTACAACACATTGTAATATATATTCCATTGTATTAGCTTTTAGAGCACAGTAAATGATGACCTTACGGTGCACCAGGATACAACAATCTTCTTGGGGCCCTTCAATGATTCCCTCACTATCATCCTCCAACACTGCCCCTCATCTCTCCATAGCCCCTCTCTCACATGTATTTAAATTGTTTTATAGTGCCTCTCACACCAGTGAGGGACTTGGAGCACTTTACATCATGCACACGTACAGAGACAATGAATCATACGTGTGTTAATCAATGTTTAGAAAATGTTTACAAGACAAAAGGGGCTACAAGGTGTTAGGATTCACATGCCATCAATTCTGGTTGGCATTTTTTAAGATCTGGAGAAGCACAACCCGAGGATTTAAAACGTAACACAGTGGTTGGATTTTCTAATAAAAATGTATTTCTACCCAAACAACCCAATTTTAGCAGTATTAGGATAATGAATGACTGGGGAAAAAATATATCTTCCAAACCCTCACCATACAGTTTGCATGCAGCTCTTTGATGGCAGGTCATAGCTCAAGGTGCTTGATTTATTACGATTATAAGTTATGCACTGCAAGTAACTAACGGATCTCTGTAACAAAAGCAGTAACCCACTGAGCTATTCCCATTAAATATAGTTCTGTGATCTGTATGGTACAGGTTCTTTGGAACAGGAATCTTAACCCTCGGCGCTACAATGGATGAGTCAAAACTGTCAATAGACAATACTCCAATCTCTCCCCAACAGGAAGATCAACCACCTGAGATATAAATCTTGTTGCCTGAAATCTGCTGGGCTTACAAGGAATTCTGCAGTGATTTTTGTGTTTTTGAGAGTGAGAAGGGAGTCATTGTGCTGGACAGCCCTGCAGGTTTTGTTACTGGGGGTCGATTTTGCAGCCTCCACTAACAAAACCAGCCTCCCACCCCTCCAGCCTCTGTCCGATGCCCAGTACACCAGCCCAGCCTTGGGGGCCTGGGCTTATTTGTTTTCACAGTCAGACCCTGGATGGTGTCCACAAGGGGCTCTGGTGTCACATAACTGGACACCTCAGGCAGCTTTTATTTTATATCCTTAGAAAAGGGTCAACAGTATTTTTAGAAATACCACATCCCTGAACATAGACAGGTGAGCAGTACACGTTTTATGAAATATAATAAGGAAAACAGCTGATAAGACAAATATTTTCCACAGTTATTTTTAAAAAAGCGCCAAGGTTTGGGCACAGTCTGCCACGAATTACACATGAAGTCCTCTTCCTTTCCTTGTGGCATCGTCAGTCTGGGTGAGCCCGAAAAAAATGGGCAGATGGGGTCAAGGGCGGGGCTGCCAAGGTGTCATGATGTGACCATTGTAGTGGTCACAGTGGGGCAGGCAGGTGGCCTCCTCACTAAATGAGGTGTAAATCACTGCACAGCCGGGCCATCACAGGTAGCCGTTTTTTCATGCTGATAGATTCTTCCTACAGTGTTGCTGGGCAGGCCCCTGCCCACCACAGACACAGAGGGGAAGGGGGAGAAAGTCCTGGCAACTGCAGAGGCCTTCCTCGATGTGCACCACACGGGGCTGGATTATCCTGTAATATTTTTTATGTTCGGAGCATTCCTGCCGTCCTGGGCCGCATTTTTTAAATGAAGAAGTAGGGGAACGGACTTAGTTAAATTTAAAAAGTAGGGGCACACCATGCCCTTCCGATCCCGCCCACTTCGACCACTGGCGTGGTCTGATGTGACAAGTGTGCAAACTCGCCCTGTGGCGCGTTTTAAGTTGGGGGATTTAGTCCCCTTGAATCCTGAGGGTCCCTTGGGGCCAACTAGCCCACCAGGTACCTCCAGTAAGCGCCAGGGAGCTGTGTTGCATAGAGGTGGTCAAAGGCCACGCCCCCTTATTACGCCACTCTGTAACGCAGCTCTGTGGCGCTTATTGGAGGTACCTGGTGGGTTAGTTGGCCCCAAGGGACCCTCAAGACTCAAGGGAACTTAATCCCCCAATTTACAACGCACCAGGGGGTGCGTTTGCACAGTGGTGCAGGGAGGGGGCGGGGCCTGATTTGACAAGTGTGCAAATGCGACCTGTGCACGTTTTAAGTTGGGGGATTTAGTCTCCTTCAATCCTGAAGGTCCCTGGGGGCCAACTAGCCCACCAGGTACCTCCAGTAAGCGCCGCAAGGCTGCCTTGCAGAGAGGTGGTCTGAGGCCACGCCCCTTTTTACACCTCTCTGCAACGCAGCTCTGTGGCGCTTACTGGAGGCACCTGGTGGGCTAATTGGACCCCAGGGACCCTCAGGATTCAAGGGGACTTAATCCCCCAACTTAAAACACACCACGGGACGCGTTTGCACACTTTATCACATCAGACCCCGCCCCCTCCCTGCACAACTGTATTCTAAGTGTCTTTTAGCATAGCACTGGCTTCGGTCCTGATTAGTCAGAGTCAGTTACCACCAGTACCCGCCACTAAAAAGTTGGGGGGACAGGAGGACTTTCTGCTCCTCTGTTGGTTCTTTCTGCACATCTCTTGCTTCTTCCTGCACTTTTCTTCATCTTTCTGGACTTCTGTTGCCTCTTTCAGCATTTGTGTTGCTTCTTTCTGCGCTTTTCTTCCTCTTTCTTCACATGTCCTAACTTTGTAGGCAAAGTTAGAAATTAGCATTTAAAAAAACATTGAAATTCACTGAAAAAAACATAGGTTTCAGGCAGGTTATAGTTAGAAATTAGCATTTAAAAAAAACATTGAAATTCACTGAAAAAACCATACGTTTTAGGTACGTTATAGTTAGAAATTAGCATTTAAGAAACCTTAGAAATTCACTGAAAAAACCATAGGTTTCAGGGACGTTATAGTTAGTTGGACATTTCACTCGTACAAAACCATAGAAATTCCCTCCGTTATAGTTAGTTCAGCTAACTATAACTCGCGTCCCCGCAATGCACTGCTGATGACGTCACATATTACATCATTCATGACATGGTCAGTGACATCACTGATGACATTACTGATGACATCACTGATGACATCATCCATGTCAAAATCTGATGCACCTCCTCACATTCTAATATAACTTTTGATACACCCACTGTAAAATACAGACTACCATTTTCGAAACTATCGAAACACACCAATACCAGTTACTACATACGCCCTCACTGATTCCTAGGTCTACACACACATCCACTTATTCACCCATGCAATCACTCATACATACAGTCACTCATCAATACAACACTATCATATGCACTCATGCACCTATACAGACACTCACACACCACCACTCATCCATGTAGTTACTCACACACCTAGTCAGTCATGCAAAGAATCAATCACACTCCCATTTCCTCAGCTATACAGTTATACACACACCACCTCACTTATCCAAACATATTCTAACACATGCTTAATCTCTCATACAATCACTGAGACAAGTACACACTCATCCATACAGCTACTCTCACAATCACTGACTCTCACGTATAGTCATTTATATACTCCAAATCTCACAAACACTGCCTTTTACATATGTAGTTACTTGGACATGTACCACTGAGACATCCAATCTCTCGCCAATACACCCATACACACACTCACCTGCCCATACAACTGTTTCCACGTGCAATCTTGAACCCATATATCCAGTGAATCAACCACTCACACATCTATGCACACCCACCTCCCACCCACCCACACACACACTCAGTCTCCCATACAAATATTCAGGCAACCAATCAATAACCCATATAGACACTCATGTAGCTACTGACCAACACATGCAGCAGCTTGCACAACAACAGACATACTGATGCACACATTCAGACAGTTTAGTCACTAACCCATGCATTCAGTAAGACACATTTAATCACTCACTTATACAGTCAGTCATACACCTACTAAATCCTTCATCCAGACACGTATACACACACTCATTCTTCAATACACTTTGGCATATATATATAAAACATATTTAAACTTTACAGAAACACACAGTCACTGGATGATGTCATCAGTGATGTCATTTGAGATGTCATCAGTGATGTCACTGACAATGTCATGAATGATGTAATATGTGACGTCATCAGCAGTGCATTGCGGGGGCGAGAGTTATAGTTAGCTGAACTAACTGTAACGGGGGAATTTCTTTGGTTTTGTACGAGTGAAATGTCCAACTAACTATAACGTCCCTGTAACCTATGGTTTTTTCAGTGAATATATATATATGGATGCTATTACACGTACTGATTTGAGTGCAGGTACTAGTTTCAGACCTAAATCAATTTTTCTTCCACAAATTAAAAATGACTCAATTGATGTATTTGAAAGAGGGGTAATGCAAGAATTTTTGAAATTATCTAGAAAAGGATGGTTTGGCAATAATAATTTGTCTGACACCCAATTGAATGCTATTGAAGGCCTCAAAAATGATCGCAGTCATAAAAAAAGCTGACAAAGGTGGGAATGTGGTGGTTTTATCACGTGAGATGTATGTCAATGAAGGTATGAAGCAGTTGACTGACCCAGACAAATATGAGGTTAGCAGTAGAAAAGAACACAAGAAATCTGCTCAGTTTTACCAAACTCAACTATCTGACTAGAAAGAAAGAGGTATTCTTGAAAAAGAAGAATATCATTTTCTTGCATGTAAACATCCTAAATTACCGGCATTATATCTGCTCCCTAAAATCCACAAGGATAGACTGAATCCCCCGGGCAGACCTATTGTCTCCTCTAGGGTAAGCTATCTGGAGAATACATCTAAATACGTGGATTTTTTCCTCCAGCCACTAGTACAAAAATTGCCGTCCTACATTAAGGACACAGGAGATTTTCTTAGACTCCTTAACACAATACAATGGGAAGCTAGGTACAAACTTTTATGCCTAGACGTCATGAGCCTCTATACCTGCATCCCTAATGATTCAGGTATACAAGCCTGCCAGTATTTTTTGAAAGAAAGATCAGCCTCATTTACTTTGCACACTGAAATGTTAACTTCAATGATGCTCAGTTGTTTAACACAAAACTTTTTCATATTTGATGAAAAAAAATTTAGGCAAACCATGGGAACATCTATGGGTAGTTGCTTTGCTCCATGTTTTGCGGGTCTCTACTTAGGATTTTGGGAGGAGACTGTAGTAAAGAAAATGGAAAGCAGAGAGAAGAAAGTGGTTGTTTAGGCGCGCTATATAAGCGACATTTTTATCGTCTGGGATGGCAATGAAGAGGAGGCTAATATTTTTGTCGACGATTTGAATAATAATGATTTCAACTTAAAGTTCACTAGCCAATTCTCGAGTTCATCTATAGAGTTACTTGACCTCAAACTTACGGTGGTCGAAGGCAAACTAGAAAGCAACCTCTTCCGCAAAGAGACAGCAGGCAATAGCCTACTACATGCGAGAAGCTGCCACCCAAAAAATCTGATTCAAAGCATTCCCCTGGGGGAATTTTTGCGCGCAAAACGCAATTGTAGCACAGATAACAGCTATTACCTAGAAGAAGGAGCTATGACAAAACGATTTCTCCAGAGAGGATATACCAAAACATCAGAAAAGCCAAAATTGAAGTCAGGAACCGTAAGAGAGTGGATCTTTTGGCTAATGCCAATGTAGAAGCAGTCAACATTGACGACAAGATTAGATTCATAACCACATTTAGAAGACAAGCTCAACAAGTAAGACAGAGTCTAAATACATTTTGCCAGGTGCTTTCTACTGATAAAGATCTAGTTTCACAAGTGGAAACATACCCTCAGATCACATATAGAAAGGCAAAATCTTTAAAAGATACTATTTGCAGGACATTAGAACCATCCAAGGATAAGAAATTGAATATAAAGGGTTTTTTAGGGTTTAGGGTGTGTACGGGTTTTGGGTAGCATGGTATTTTTAGGGTGGTTATGGATTTTTGGGTGGCAAGAGCATTTTTGGGGTTTAGGGTGGGTATGAATTTTTGGGTGGCAAGGGAAGTTTTGGGGTTTAGGGTAGGTATGGGTTTTTGGGTGGCAAGGGCATTTTTAGAGTTTAGGGTGGGTATGAGTTTTGGGTAGCAATGGATATTTTAGGGTTGGTGTGGGTTTTTGGGTGGCAAGGGATATATACGGGAAAGAGAGCAAGCAGCGGAGGAGCTTTTTTAAAATGTACCATGCTTTAATGACAATGGCAAGAACAAAGGATCTGGCAATCAAGCGGCCAGCACTGATGTTAAAAGCTTTTTGAAGGCATTAGAGAAGAATATGAGAAGTGAGTCGACTAAATGGTGGCAGATGAAATCCTTACAGAAATATCGTGAGGCTGGCAGAATCCCAAGAGGTTTGCACATCATGTTAGCGCCAAGTTTCAAGAACCCGAACCCACTCATGTTGAAGGAATGGGCGGATAGTAATTTAGATGCCTCTATGAGACTCGTGTGTGTGCTCATCAAGTATGCTGAAATCGATCGAGGTGCCAATATAATAGAAATTGAGCGTATCAATAAAGAATTGAAAAAATCTGAACATCAACAACAAAAAGAGCTTATTGAAAAGAGCCTACATAAAACAAAGAATGGCTTAAAAAACAAAGAAACGATTAAAACCAGAAAAGCATAATAATGTGCACGAGATGGAAATGACTAAGAATCTGGCCAAGTCTTTACCTTTACCCGCAAATTCAATTTCATTCATCGACAAAGGGGTGCAAAAGTAATGTAGGATGATCAAAATGCTAAAGTCGCGATTAGCACTGTTGACACTACATAGGCTTCTGATGTGAACACCCTACCTAGTGAAACTGATTCCTATGATAGGGGAACAGCAATAAACAACCAAAGGGAAGACTTAGGCAACCTTACACTGGCCGAAGACTTGGATTTTCATGGAAAGAGATAAAACAAACTCCGAGGAATCTAAACGCTTTTCCAAACAAAGAAGGAACTACAGACGGCGCCAAAGGAGAAAATGCAATGAATACAAAAAGCAAGAGGCAACAAAACTACAGGTGGAAAAATCTCTAAAATCTAATAATAAGACTGTCATCAACCTCACAGATATTCAACTCAATCAGGCCGAAATACAACTAATGGCGCTTGGACTCACCTATGGCCCAGAAAGCAATTTCAACTACTGTCAAACAAGGATAGATGTTTTTAAGTTCATAAGAAAACTTAAATTAACAAAATACTATAAAATCAAACTGTCCACAACTCAGAACACTGTGAATTCTTCTAACCTCAATACTGGATCTAATAAACTTCAAGTGGCTGATGTCCCACTACTACAAACTCTACATGAACTTTCCTATAATGAGTATGGAACTACAAATCTACCAGTGTCTACACACACTCATACGTGAAGAAGGCATGAATCCTATGACACCTATCAGAAGTCCTTTCAAACCACCTTCTACTTGTGTACCCATGATGAAACGGGATGCGGTGGACATCTTCAACGATCGTGTGATTGAAGAAGTCAAAAAGCTTAACCGCCGCATGAAATCTAAACCCAAGAAATATCAACACCGTGATAAGCAATATTTCAACCTAATGACTAAACTAAGAACCAATTCAACAGTTGTCATTAACAATGCTGACAAGGGGGGCAACGTTGTTCTATGGCATAAGGAGGCTAATAAACATCTAAACGATATTGCATGTTATAGAAAATCCAATATGTCACAGGTTAAAATCATGACCAAGACATTCAAAGAAGAATTGGTGAGCTGGAAAAGGGATGGTCTAATATCAAGGGATGAATGTGCATTTTTACATAATGATTTTCCAGTAATGCCGACCATTTATTTCATCCATAAAATTCATAAAAGTGTGTCACCAGTTCCAGGTAGGCCAATCATTTCAGCCAGAAAGTGACTCTTTGATAATACATTTCGCTACGTATACTATTATCTACAAGAATTTGTTGTGGGCCTTCCCACATACATACGTGACACTACTGACTTTTTGAATAAGCTTGCTAACCAATCTTGGTCTAATGAATACTTGTTGATGACAATGGACATTACTACACTTTATACTAGCTTTGAGCACAGTGATGGTCTGAGGGCAGTTGAGCACTATCTAAATAATAGACCTCTGGAATTGTTTAGTCACAACAAAATGCTTTTGAGGATGATCCACTGGTGCTTGCATAACAACTACTTTACATTTGACAATGCAATTTATCAGCAACTCAGGGGTGTAGCCATGGTGGCTTGCTTCGGCCCCAGTTACGCATGTTTACATGTTGGCTGGTGTGAGAAGCGAGTCCTAAGGGTGGAGCATCATTCTGATTGGGTCAATCGTGTGGTACAATGGTGGCGCTATATATTATGTGTTTGTCATCTGGAGAAGGACACAAACACAAGCTGAGAAATTCATTGCCAAAATTAATGTGAAAATGTTAAATCTTGAGTTCACTGCTCATATTGATAAATTTGTCACCAATTTCTTAGATGTTCATATTTATGTTGATCAGGATACAATTGAGTCATGTCTTTATCGTAAACTGACAGCTGGTAATTCAATTTTGAATGTGTCAAGTTTTCATCTGAGACACCTCATCAATAGTATTCCTTATGGGGAATTTCTTAGAATCCGTAGAGTATGCAGTTCTGATAAGGATCTTGGCAAGTACCAGCAGGAAGCGAAACAAAGATTCCTTCTTAGAGGATATAACAACAGTACCTTAGAACAGGCCATAATTAAAGCCAATTGCAAGGACAGAAAAGAATTGCTTAATCCAGATTACATTGCAGGTTCTCTGGATTGCAATCCTTTAGCTAATATAAAAGATGACAGCGATGCCACAGCTAGGCTTATCACAACTTACAGCAAACAGGCTAATCACATCAGCGCTATCATCAACAAACAATGGCCTATACTTCTCACAGATGCAACACTTAGGCAAACTCTGCCAGACAAGCCCATTTTCACTTTTCGCAGAGCACCATATATGCGTAGTGAATTAGTTAAAAACAGTCCTGAAATCGATATCAAAACCAGCTGGCTGTCGTCTAAGCATGGCTTCTTTAAATGTAGTACTTGCCATGCTTGAAAATTTGGGTTGAACACTTCTTCTTACTGCATGACTTTTTGCACTAAACCTATTGAGCTGAAAGGGCATTATACATGCAGAACTGATTATGCGCTATATGTCCTTCAGTGCACCTGCGGCTTGCGTTACGTGGGCAGCACCAAACTTCAGGTTCATGTAAGAATTTTACAACATGTGAGAGCCATCGTCAATTCTGACTCTTCGCATCCTGTGGCAGGCATTTTAAATCCACACAAAATAACAATCTGAACAGTTTTCAGTATTTTGTTATAGAGGCAGTACAGGCACGCCAAAGAGGCGGCAATCGAGAAAAATCTTTACGTCAATTGGAATCTAAATATATTTTGGAACTCGACACCAAAACACCTATGGGTTTGAACACTAGTGATGACTTACACAACTTTCTGTAACCATTGGCCTTGTTTTGTTTCATGATGTTTGTTTTATGTTGTTCCTGCAGGGCAATGAACTAGCATACTGCCCTATCCTGTATTATAGCAACTCCTGAGCTGCTTTTCTCTCTATATTCTTAATTAGTTCACTCAAGCAACACTTAGCACATAGCATTTTACTACCAGGCACTTTTTACACCTCAGCACTTTATTCAGTTTATCACTATAGCACTTTATTGAGCATTCTAGAGCAATGAAAGCCTTGGTAGTATTTATTCATTAGTACAGAGTTCTGTGTATTTAGGAATGCATTTGGCACGTTGGCTGAGATCATGGTGGACATGCTTTTACTAAAGATGATCTGATAAGTATATATCGGACTGTATTGGTGTGTGTATAGTTGAATCATTCTTATGCTATTTTATGTATGTCACATGTGCAAATACTTAACCGATATCGCACTATGACCTTTATAATTTTCATGCTCCTAATAGTCTTTTAGGATGCCAATTGTTATGATCTTGAATTGCTTATATTTTGCATGGTTCATATCGTATTAGTACAGTTAAAATCGCTGATTCTGCAAAATAGCATATTGAGTAATAGCAACGTTGTCACGAGTTTTAACAGATAACAATATTCAATCAACGAATTATGAACTTGTGATGAAGCCGAGCGTTATGTATCAAAATACTTTCTGATACAATGCTTATATGAATGCATCTGCGACAATAATGTGTTGTTTTCACTATATCTGGTTAAGCATTGTCTTATATCTTCTATCTAATGTTTTATCGAATGGTTTTTAGCCAACATTTGTGTACTTGTACATATTAATAGAACTATTCAAGGATATTTATTTATTTATTCATGTGTTTATCAACCGCGCAGTTATCATTATAAAAGATGTAGTACTGCATCAATAGTGTAATACGTTAGCTATTTGTGCCTTCAACAACTGATATTTGCAGTCTTTCTTCCGTGTCTTTTAATATGGCTAGTCACATGGTGTTGTAACACTTTAAAAATACACAAGTCACGTGATCATGTGGCGAAACGTGTCATGGGCAGTACGCTTTCAATAAAGGATTAACTTTGCACCGCACATCAACGGAGTCAGTGTCTGTTTGTGTAGTACATGCACTAAAGGGAATTGTTTGTAGTCATATATATATATATATTCACTGAAAAAACCATAGGTTTCAGGGGTGTTATAGTTAGCTGGACATTTCCCTCATACAAAACCCTAGAAATTCCCCTGTTATAGTTAGTTCAGCTAACTATAACTCGCGCCCCCGCAATGCACTGCTGATGACGTCACATATTACATCACTCATGACATGGTCAGTGACATCACTGATGACATCACTGATGACATCTCAAATGACATCACTGATGACATCACTGATGATGTCATCCATTGAGTATGTGTTTCTGAACAGTTTTATTATGTTTAATATATATAGGGAAAGGCCTGTTGAAAAATAAGTGGGTGTACAAGTGTGTGAATGGATGATTTCCTAGGTGCGTAACTGAGTCTATAAGTGAGTCATTAAATGTATCTTACTGCAGACTAGTGACTAAACTGTGTGAATGTCTGTATGTGTCTGTGTGTTGGTGTAGAAGTGGCCGCATGGTTTTGTGAATAGCTATATGAGTGTCTATATGGGTTATTGATTAGTTGTCTGAGTATCTGTATGGGTGCCTGAGTGTTTGTGTGGGTAGGGTGTGTGTGACTCTGTGACTAAATGTGTGAGTGGGTGATTCAGTGGGTGCATGGTTTTAAAAGTGCATCTGTGATGGACTGTATGGTTGGGTGAGTGTATGTATGGGTGTGTTAGTGATTGAATGTATATCTCAGTTATACATGTGTCACTAACTACATATGTGAAACGCAGTGCATATGTGTGTAACAGTATATAACTATCTATATGTGAGAGTGTGTGATTTTGGGAGTGGCTGTATGCGCCATAGTGCAAGGATATCTGTGTCATGTGCTGTTTGTTTTTCTGCAGGAAGACACAGAATTAGTTAGTATTTTTATGAGTAAGTGAACTTGAGTGTTTTTAACTGTATAGGTGAGTACATTTTACTGTGATTAATTATTTGCATGACTGACTAGATGTGTCAGTACCTCAATGGATGATTGGTGGTGTGTGAGTGTCTATATAGGTGTATAAATGCACAGAGTGACTAAGTATGAGTGACTGTACAGGTGAGTGAGTGGAGATGTATGTAGACCTAAAAGTCAATGAGTGGGTGAGTAGTTATTGGTATTGGAGTATCTATGGTTGTCAAAATGGCCGTCTGAAATTTTGAGTCGGTGTATCAAAGGTTATATTAGGGTGTGAGAAAATGCACTAATTTATCACATGGATGACGTCATCAGTGATGTCATCAGTGATGTCATTTGAGATGTCATCAGTGATGTCATCAGTGATGTCACTGACCATGTCATGAGTGATGTAATATGTGACGTCATCAGCAGTGCATTGCGGGGGCGCGAGTTATAGTTAGCTGAACTAACTATAACAGGGGAATTTCTAGGGTTTTGTACGAGGGAAATGTCCAGCTAACTATAACACCCATGAAACCTATGGTTTTTTCACTGAATTTCTAAGGTTTTTTAAATGCCAATTCCTAACTATAACGCCCCTGAAACCTTTGGTTTTTTCAGTGAATTTCAAAGGTTTTATAAATGCCAATTCCTAACTATAACGTGCATGAAACCTATGGTTTTTTCAGTGAATTTCAAAGGTTTTTTAAATGCTAATTCCTATCTATAACTTATCTCTGAAGATATCATGAAAAGCATTCTTTTTTAAAAGTAGGGTGCACATTAGTTTTGTGGAAAAGCATCTTTGTGATTGGTTAAGAAAAAGCAGTTTCAACCTGGAGTACATATCATAGGATAACATTTGCTCAGCTAAACCACACCTGCTACTTGCATTTGGAAGGCACTGTTCAAACTTAAAACAATCGTCAACTTTTAACCTGCACGTGTCGTTAAATGTTCAAGAAAATGTTACAAAAAAATATCGTAAAGTTTTAAAAAATTGATGAACTTTTAACCTGCACGTATTGTAGAATGTTCTAGAAAGTGTGTTGATAGAATATGTTGCACTTCTGACTTCTATGTGTTGTTGAATATTAAAAAAAACGGTTCATATGGAAAATTAAAAAGAAACCAATAGAGAAGTTTTGAAACCTAAAAGAATCAAGGAACTATTCTAATTTATTCTTTACATGTATTTATGTGTGCAGCAACAAAATTATAGACACAACAGCACTAGGAAGAGGAAGAAGCAGGGAGGGGGGAGATGGGCAGAATGGCACACATGCACAATTAAGTACAACACACATATAGACTAACAATGGCCAAAATGAAACACACCAACAAGGAGCACAAGTCACACAACTTGCCAACATCACACCACTGAACGAGCATAGAAGTGAAAACCATGCTGCATTCATACAGGATGTGTACAAAGGCCAGTCGTTGGTGTTGTGGGATGTCTGTGACCGTGGTCATCATGGATGAGATGCCCAGCATGTGGCACATGGTCGAGTTTACTGTGTGTTATGTTGCCAAACGGCTGCTACTCCCTCCCACGAGCCCCCACACTTTTGTACGGTGAGCTGTTGTATCTCGTGCACTCGTACAGCACGCCATTGTAATGCCTATTTGCGCATGTCCTGCTACTTATTATTATTATTATTATTATTTATTATTATTTATTTTCGTAGAGCGCGTAGTCACCCTGAGGTATCCCAGCGCTAACGAAAACCCTAACTCTCCAGTTCGGTGGGCCAGGGGCAAAACAGAGGTGAGGGGGAGGGGGGAGGGGACAAAGACTCAGTGTAAGGGAAGGCGTGAGTCATTTGGGAAAAAGATGAGTTTTTAGCTGCTTCCTGAAGCGAAGGTATTGTGGTTCGAGTCGCAAGTCGCGGGGGAGCGAGTTCCAAAGACGTGCGGTTTGAACTGAGAAGCGTCTTCCTCCGGCTCGGGCTTTCTTGAATCTGGGGGTAGTGATGAAATTTTCTGTGTTAGACCGGAGGGATTTTGTGGCTTTATAGGGAGTGATGAGTTTACTAAGGACTGGGGGTCCTTGTTTTTGCAGAGTTTTGTGGGCTAGGCATAGAGCCTTGAATTTGACTCGCTCCCTTATGGGAAGCCAATGGAGGAGTTTTAGGGCAGGTTTAGCGGAAGTTCTGGCAGGGGTATTTGTGATAATCCGGGCTGCGGTATTCTGGATTCTCTGAAGCTTGTTGAGGGTCGCTTCAGGAGCGCCCAGATAAATCACGTTGCTGTAGTCAAGCCTCGATAGTATAAGGCCTTGAATTAGCAATTTTTGTGAGTTGAAGGGTAAGAGGGGCAGGACTTTCCTCAGGGATTTTAAGAGGCCGAAACAGGTCCCGGCTACTTTCTTTGCCTGTACTGTGAATGAGAGGTCAGTGTCGATCCACACCCCCAGACTTTTAACCTCTTCTTTTGGGTCGGGGGAGGGCCCAGGCAGGCAGGCCAGATGTTAGGGGAGAGTGAGAGGCCTTTCGGGCCGAGGAGCAGAACTTCGGTTTTTGTTCCGTTTACATTCCAACTACAACATCACAGTGCCGTTTGGAGGTGGTGCATGCCACTTTACAACATCGACTGCTGCGGCTCTTGTAACAGGCCACACCAGAACACAGAGACACACTTGCCGCACTTCCTGTACATGGACATGTCCGAGACACCCCGTTCCCCTTGCTGGATAGGCACACCCCTGCACTGACCTGTGAACGACAGACCAGCACACGCCAGTTGTGCATGCAGGGGGATGCGTACGTAGCTACACATCCAGGCTCACTGCCAACGCTGAGGTGACAGCACACTGTGATGTTGCAGGGCTCATGCCTATCATGCTAAGACAATGACCACAGGGACACACTTACTAAGATGTGGGTTTGGGGGGCATTGGCGGTCCTGGAGTGGTTGAGATGAGTCTTCTGGCCCTCATGGGTATCCCTGTATCATGCTCATTGACTCTATGGCACCTGTGGGTGTTCTGGTGTGGCTCTTGGTTGTGTTCCCTTTCATGGTGCAGGTAGTTGTCCTGCTTAACACCAGCAGAAAGCAGGTGTAAAATCCCTGGTGCTAACGTGTCTTATCGCCGGAATTTGTTTCGCATCGCAATTGGTGTGAAAGTTGTGATGTGATTTTTTTCGTGTGCACAACAATATACGAACTGAGCAGTGTATCTTGTCAAGATCCAGCACCTGACACACTATTCCCAATCAATATAAATACAATGAGATTTCTTAATAGATTTTGTGTGTACACTGTAAGTGCAGCCAATACCTCAGTGCAATACAATACAGGATTTTACTATTTAGAATAAATCGCAAAGGTGCACCTCGTGTCTTTTTGCACGGGAACGGCTACTCTCCATTTCATTATCAGCACTTTAACGGAAGTAAAGTTGAGATAAATCTAACACGCTATCCAGAAGTTGGTGCAAACTGCAGATATCACCAGTATTCCAGCGATAAGTGCCCCAAAATTTAACACCATGGTGGACTCCATCAAGAGTCACACAGCAGTTAAGAGAACAACCAAAAACATTAATAATTTTTTTTTCAAACTTTATTTTTTATAATAATAAATATATAAACGATAAACTATTTTCAAACTTTATTTTTTTATTAACATAAATATAAACAATAGACTAATAAACAAAATGTAACAACAATTATACAAAACAACAAGGTGGAACACTCCTGTGGGAACCACGGATGTCGACGACAGACCTGGAAAATCAGAAAGATTGTTAAAAAAAAAACAACATGGTATTCTCAACAAAATACCACAAGAAACAAATCACAGATATATAAAATGTATACAGCTAACAAAATTTTATATAAGTTTCACTTACAAAAACTGTAAATGTTGCCGCTTTAAAATATTTACCGAATCTAAGGATTTTTTTTGCAGAAGGCACCACGCCCACAATGTTTTTCTTCAGTGGTGAAGAAATTTTTAACTTTTTCCAAGGGGCAAACAAGACCAATGCCACCTTCTTCATTCGCAAGATTTGCCAAAGAGTTCTGTTACGAGGGGATCCTAACAATAAATCCTCGCGCGGCACAGCAAGTATGATGAAACACCTAAGGACCCTTCATCCAAACAATCTTGCACGAGAAGAGTGCAAACAGATGAGAAACACTCCTGTTCTGTATCTGTAAAAAAGAATCACAAATAAATGTATATTAATAACTTTCAAATTTATACTATTCCATTACTGTTCAAACACATTTTATATAAAAACTGACTAAGAAACTATAGCCCTGAACCACAAGTGTGACGATGGTTAAAACACTACATGCATAGTGCATACTACTTTGAAGCAGTTCATGCCCTAAAGCCTACCTCACTAAAAGACTACATGCTAACTGACTAAATGATTACAGTACTATCAGGAGACACACTGGGTGAGTGACAGGGTGTTTGCTAGAAGAGTATGAATACTAACTAGGGAATTGAAGGTTTGAAACACAACTGGGTAGGTGTTTAGAGGACTGCATCCATACTGCATAGGCATTTAAAGGAGTCCATGTGCTAAGGCCTGGCTCACTGCATGACTACTTGGGTACTGACTGAATGATTAGAGTACAGCAATGAGAGTGCCTAGGTGAATTTATAAGTGCTAGGCTTTTCGCACAGGGAATGGATTAGTACTTGGTACTGAATGGGTCACTAGAGGAGTGCAAAGGCAGTCACAAGTGCTGGACTGTATGGATACTGACTAGGAAATTGAAAGTGTGAAAGACAAGTGTCTAGGTGGTTAGAAGGCTGCATGCATAGTGCATAGGGGTTTGAAGCAGTCCATGTGCTAAGGTCTGGCTCAGTGTATGAATACTTAGGCACTGACTGAATGATTAGAGTACTGCAAAGATAGTATCTTGGTGAATTTATAAGTGTTTGGGTTTTAGCACAGTGAATGGATTAGTACATGGTGCTGAATGGGTCACTAGAGGACTGCAAAGGGAGTGACAGGGTATTTCCTGGAAGTGTATGGATACTGACTAGGGAATTGAAGGTGAGAAAGACAATTGTGTAGGTCGTTAGAGGACTGCATGCATAGTGGATAAGGGTTTGAAGCAGTCCATATACTAAGGCCTGGGTCACTGGATGAGTACTTGGGTATTGACCGAATGATTAGAGTACTGCAAGGAGAGTGCCTGGGTGAATTTATTAGGGTTTGGCGCAGTGAATGGATTAGTACATGATGCTGAATGGGTCACTAGAGGAGTGCAAATGGAGTGACAGGATGTTTGCTGGAAGTGATCGGATACTGACTGGGGAATTGAAGGTGTGAAAGACAAGTGTGTAGGTGCTTAGAGGACTGCATGCATATTGGATAGGGGTTTGAAGAAGTCCATGTGCTAAGACCTGGCTCAGTGCATGAATACTTAGGCAGTGACTGAATCATTAGAGTACTGGAAAGAGAGTGTCATGGTGAATTTATAAGTGTTTGGGTTTTGGCACAGTGAATGGATTAGTACATGCTGTTGAATGGGTCTCTAGAGGAGTGCAAAGGAAGTGACAGGATGTTTCCTGGAAGTGTATGGATTCTGACTAGGGAATTGAAGGTGTAAAAGACAAGTGTATAGTATGTTAGAACACTACATGCATACTGCATAGACATTTGAAGCAGTCTATTTGGTACTTAGAAACTGACTAAATAATCAGACTACTTCTAGGATAGTGCTTAGGTAAAACTTTCAAATTTTCAGTTCTGCCACAGTGAACATAATAGTACATGGCACTGCACCTTAGTGTCAAACCCTAACTCATTTTATCAATGCATAAGCAAAGACTAGCTTCTAATGCTACTAAAACTTGACAACATGAGAGGTTTTAAATTAGTTATCTGTCAGCAAATGCACGATGTTACCAAATGCTTCTCTCACAGTGGTTCTCAAATGCACACAGACTCACAATGTAATTCTAGACAACAACCACTATACCTAGTAGTTTACCAAAAATCATTCACTACTGTGGAAGTGGTAAGCGAACTGCACACAATCTTCATATTTCAGGACTGCACTTTTATGTCAAAGCCTGACTCATATAATCAAAGCATAAGCAAAGACTGGCTTCTAATGCTACTAAAACTTCACAACATGACCGGTTTTAAAACAGGTATATGTCAGCAAATACACGATGTTACCAAATGCTTCTCTCACAATCCTTACCCAAATGCACACAGACTCACAGTGTGATTTTAGACAAGCAACACTATCCTAGGAGTTTACCAAAACTCATTCACTACTCTGGAAGAGTTAATGGTACTGCACACAATCTACATATTTAAGTACACCACATCAGTGTCAAAGCATGACTCATTTAATCAACGCATAAGCAAAGACTGGATTCTAATCCTACTAAAACTTTACAACATATATATATATATATATATATAATGAAAGCATAAGCCATAACTGTCTTCTAATGCTACTAAAACTTGACAACATGACATGTTTTACAACACTTATCTGTCAGCAAATACACAATGTTACCAAATACTTCTCTCACAGTGGTTCCCAAATGCACACAGACTCACACTGTGATTCTAGACAAACAACACTATCCCTAGGAGTTTACCAAAACTCATTCACTACAGTGGAAGTGGTAAAGGAACTGCACACAATCTACATATTTCACGACTACACTTTAATGTCAATGCCTGACTAATTTAATCAACGCATAAGCAAAGACTGGCTTCTAATGCTACTAAAACTTGAAAACATGACAGGGTTTAAAACAGTTATCTGTCAGTAAATACACGATGTTACCAAATGCTTCTCTCACAATCCTAACCCAAATGCACACAGACTCACAGTGTGATTTTAGACAATCAACACTATCCTAGGACTTTACCAAAACTCATTCACTACTGTGGAAGGGGTAAGGGGACTGCACACAATCTACATATTTAAGTACCGCACATCAGTGTCAAAGCATGACTCATTTAATCAACATATATGCAAAGACTGGATTCTAATGCTACTAAAACTTCACAACATGACAGATTTTAAAACAGTTATCTGTCAGCAAATACATGATGTTACCAAATGATTCTCTCACACTGATCCCAAATACACACTAACTCACAGTGTGATTCTAGACAAGCACCACTATCCCTATGAGTTTACCAAAACTCATTCACCACAGTGCAAGTGGTAAGGGAACTGCACACAATCTACATATTTCACGACTGCAATTTACTGTCAATGCCTGACTCATTTAATGAAAGCATAAGCCATAACTGTCTTCTAATGCTACTAAAACTTGACAACATGACATGTTTTACAACACTTATCTGTCAGCAAATACACAATGTTACCAAACACTTCTCTCACAGTGGTTCCCAAATGCACACAGACTCACACTGTGATTCTAGACAAACAACACTATCCTAGGAGTTTACCAAAACTCATTCACTAGTCTGGAAGAGTTAATGATACTGAACACAATCTACATATTTAAGTATAGCACATCAGTGTCAAAGCATGACTCATTTAATCAACGCATAAGCAAAGATTGGATTCTAATGCTACTAAAACTTCACAACATGACAGGTTTTAAAACAGTTATCTGTAAGCAAATACATGATATCACCAAATGCTTCTCTCACACTGATCCCAAATACACACTAACTCACACTGTGATTCTAGACATGCACCACTATCCCTAGGAGTTTACCAAAACTCATTTACTACAGTGCAACTGGTAAGGGAACTGCACACAATCTGCATATTTCAGGACTGCACTTTTCTGTCAAAGCCTGACTCATTTAATCAAAACATAAGCCATAACTGTCTTCTAATGCTACTAAAATTTCACAACATGACAAGTTAAAACAGTTATCTGTCAGCAAATACACGATGTTACCAAATGCTTCTCTCACAGTGGTTCCCAAATGCACACAGACTCACTGTGTGATTCTAGACAAACAACACTATCCCTTGCACTATATCCAAACACATTTCTTCATCTAGAAGTAGTACTACATTTTAGTATAGAAACATAACATAACTCATTTCACAAATTCATAAACAATGACTGGTTTCTAATTCTACCAAAATAGAAAAACTGCACAGTTATCTGTTTACGAACACATGAAAAACACAAATGCTTATCACAGAATGGTTTCTACATGCACACACATTGTAGAGAAAAAAAGTACTCCCTACACTTTAGCAGGAAAAATACATTAGTCTGATTAAAATCAAAATAGTCTACATACATCCCCTCACAATTAAATAACTCATCTTTCAAGTTCTTTTGTAGATTAAGGAGTATATCAATCACTCACCATATTTTCTTTTACAGAATCTCTGCACTGTGCACCTCTCAGCAAAAGCAAAGAATGAAAAAGTTTCCCTTTCATTTTCCACACATATACATGTAACATCAAATCACAATCCTTCGCACATAAACTCAAAAGCAAACACACATTTCTATTGGTTAAACATTTCAACCCTTTCCAACTGAAATACATTTCAACCCTTCCCCCAATCTGCCTTCTGCCTGTTACCATAGAAACAGGTCATGGAACACTGCACTGAGCTCACAGGTCACAAGTTCAGCACACAATGTTCCTACACAAGACAGGAAGTGTGCTTGACTTTTCAACATATCAGCTTATCATATATAATGTTCCTTACAATCTGTTTTTGTTAACCAATAACAATCATACCCTTAAGAAACAAAAATATACACCCTACCTTTCAGTGTAGAAAGTTGTCATACAACCAATGATTTCTTGTCGTTTTTCAAAAAACGTTGCCGTGGATCCGCGCACCCACCGCGGGAGAATCCGTGCATCCAACGCGATAGGATGCGCGCACCGTGTGCGCATTTCCCCGTGTTTTTCTTTTTTAAAAAGAGGGCCCCAGGGGGTCCTTCTGGGACCCCCTAAGCACCTCTAGAGGGTCAGAGTATTTCCACTCTGCCCCCTTTATATGTTTTACACACTTATTCCCCTTGCTTCTTCAGCCTCGCTTCTACCGAGGCAGAAAATGGCCGCCAACAGTTCCTGGTTTCGAATGTAGAGAGACACTCGACAGCCAATTAGCATCCAACGCGCGATCGGGAGGGTGCGCGGTCGGTTCGGGGAGGGTGCACTTACGGTGCGGGTAGGGTCCGCGGATCCTCCCCGGCCATAGATATCACAAACTTTTTTACCCTAAATTTCTCAGGAACTACTGAACAGATTCACACCATATATGCAAAAGGCACGAGTCCGAACTGAGGACTACCTCTTTGCCAAATTTGGTGTCATTCCGTTCCGTGGTTCGGGCTGCAGCTGCGACAACAGATCCTATGGGAAATTGCATGGGGAAAACGTGTTTTGGGACCCCCCTTTTTTCTTGGCCCCCGCTTGACGGATTACCGCAAAACTTTCAGGGTAGGAGCGGAGCGGAGCTGGCCAAAAAATTGGAAAATTTCGCGAGGATTCGTAAACCGGCGCCAACCTTATTCCAAATAGAATGTTGGGGATTTCCTAGGGAAAATAGGTCCTAACTATAACTATCTACTGGCGACCGCCAGTAGATAATATATTCACTGAAAAAACCACAGGTTTCAGGGACGTTATAGTTAGTTGGACATTTCACTCGTACAAAACCAGAGAAATTCGGTTGATATAGTTAGTTGAGCTAACTATAACTTGCGCCCCTGCAATGCACTGCTGATGATGTCACATATTACATCACTCATGACATGGTAAGTGACATCACTGATGACACCTGAACTCGGAGTCATGGGGTCCCCTGACAAAGCCTGGAGGTCTTCTATAATTATAATTAGGTCTCCTGGTTTTATGGTATTTTATTTTTTTGACATTTCCGTCTGTATTTATCCATATTTATTTTTTGTCAACTTTATCTGTATTTATCCATATTTATTATGGGTTTTGTGAAAAAATAAAGGAGAAACTGGTATATTTCCACATTTATTTAATCTATAAATATGCAGTCATGTTTGAATCCCTGCCAGGTTTCAGTGATATGAACACCTGCAGAAGATAAATCAATGCAGTTATATGAAAATATGCACATTTCAGCATCAGCCTTGTGCATATCTACCACTGTATAAGCCTCTTTACTTAAATCCCTTTCTTTTTTAACCCCCTTACCTATCAATCCATACAGTTATTGGCTTGGCAGTCATGGCAAAGTTTATTTAGGATCACTCAAAAAGCACCCAATTTCCACATTTAAAAATAAATACAGACAAGAAAATAAATGGTTTCTGTCTGTATTTATCTGTAAAAATCAGTAAAAACGTAAAACAGGGAGCCTTAATTATAAAAACTAGCTTCTAGCACGGGGAGGGTGGCAAGGTGCTATAGTCCTGTTTCCACTATCATTATAATATGATTTCCCCTTTTGTTCTATATGGAATTTTAACTATGCTGATTTGTTTGATCCTATGCATTTTGCTGCTAGTACTGGCCCGTGTACTGCATTATAGAGCACGTTAGTTAAAATAAACATTTTAAACTATACTTCAACTCTATTTACTCATGTTGCGGAAAAGTACGAGCAAAAGAGTGTTCTTGCTTCCACGTATCCTGAGAGAGAGAAGGAAGTAACATGTTCTAGGATATCTAATCATTGGTAGCTTCAGAGAACGAATGAGATACTATAGCTAGTCGGATAGGGGATCTGTGTACCGAGGTGGGTATTTTGGTACACCACTACACTCTGAGGTCCTGGTTTCCTGCGCATAGTTCTGTATATGTGCAGAATCCCTGCAACATGGTGCACCTAACATTGGTCTGGTTCTTACTTACGAGACGCTTCAGTTGTACTTGTGCTTGTCCATGATACCCTTGCTTCTGTTTTCCGGTAAACAGCTGTGACGGCATAACCTACCTATATTGATGTTTTTATAGGTTTTTCTTCAAGTTTAATTTATAAAAATGTTTTATAGTTCTTTTTGAATTACTTACATATTGAGCTGCCACGCAAATAGGTTGTTTTTCTTTTCCTTGATATGGCTGTGGTGGATATTGCGGCACATAGACGTGGGGCGCTCCGTCATCATTTGACTGCTTTTGGAGTGCCCAACGCGGGTGTCTCCCTCATTTTTGTGGTAGGAGCTGCTATGGCTCACCCATTTGACGTTTTTTATTTTTGGGTTACGTTTCCGGCGGTGGATGGAGATGATGACTTGTTCCATAAGTACTCTCCCACTGCAATCCCTGTAGCGTATTGGCCATATACAACTCTGGAGGTTCCGATTTCAGCATGGCAACACTGTATTTGGTTTAATGGCGCCCTACCCCACACTGTGACCACGGTCCGGTTAGGCCCTTTGTCGATTCTGGGGGCCACTTGGCCAGTTTTGGCCAGGTACACACCACATCCACGTTATCTAGTGGCCACTGTAGATGAGTTACGCATCTTACGCACTCCTTAATTGAGGTGCACAGGGCTCTAGTACAATACGTCTCATGCAATCTTCAGGTGGGACCACCTGGAGTTCCTGCACAACCAGCTGGACCTGCTGGACTAACTATTAGTCCAGTTATGGTTAATTCGGTTATGTGCAAGCATCCACAGAATAAGGAAGATTTACCTTATTGGCTTGCGGAGAAATTTGACCAGCTGGAAGTGGTATTTCCTAATACAACTCCTGTAGAGAAGCACAGGATTCTTACTATTAGTTTGTAGAAAGACATAATACCCGAAGTAATTGATTGTGAAAATTTGGGTAAATTGTTTGCGGCGGTGTATGCGAAATGCTTTTGCACACTATCTATGACTGTGCTTCCCTCCGTGATTAAAAGTGTTCAGGATGAACATGGACCGGAGGCGGCTGTGGAGTTATGGATGAGGTTGGTTGGAGTGTTTGACGTAGTTGCTGATCTGATCCTTGCGAATGTCAAGGGAGATGCGGTCAACTTTCAAGTGTCTAATGCTTTGGGCCTTGTACGGGATGAGGAGAAACCCAGCGAATTACCAAAAATTATTGCAGAAACTTATAGAACAATTGGGCGCAATAGTTTGGGTGTTAAGCCTTTTCGCTAGAATACCTGCACAACAGCAGACACAGACGGCTCAGTCTGCTAAAGATGACTGTCCCAATTTTCCTAAAAAGAATTGGAAAAATAAGAAACAGGGGTAGCAACAACAGACACAGGGGTTGCGTGGAGCGTCACCGGTTCCCGAACCTTTTGAGCGCATTTATGATTTGCGCGACCGGGCGAGAATTAGGCCTCTTGACAGGTTTCAGGTTGCTGATCAGCGTTCTCCTCGTTCTTCACAGGTAACATCGGGCTCACAAGTCGGTGGAGGGGAATGCCAGGATCGTGACAGAAGTCGAGGTGCCCCGCAAGGACGTGAGCAACCTCGCCTGGCTGATGGCAAAGGGAAACAAGACGATTTTCCTCGTCAGTGCCCGCCTTTTCAGAAGAAGAAAGTTGACGCTTAAACAGCAAGCTATGCCACAGACGGTAGGAACCCGGCTCCGGGACCTAACATGGGCAGTAACGCTGCTAGACAGCGCAGCGGAAGTTACCATAGTGTGGCAAGCACTGCGTCCATTTCTGGAGGTGACAGCAACTGAAACTTTCATCACAGTTGAGACGGCTGACATCTGAGTGGCTCCCCCTGACAGATTCTATGACATAGTTCTTCTCATTGAAGGTGACATACAATGTGTAATAACAGGGATTTTTGGGGAAAATCTAACTTCATCGTATGACATACTTTTGGCAGAAAAAGATTGGCCGCCGCCTTTTGTTCTGGCCGCTCCCCGTGGAGAGGAGGTAATACTCCCCAGTTTTTCACATAACGTATCCAAGGAGCAGGCTTTGGCTTTTGCTGAAGAGTGGGCTTTGGTGCTTGCACCAGCAGTGTACCGAAATCAGGTGGGCTGGGATAAAGATTCTCCCCCGCATGAGATACCATTATGGTCTATGCCACAGCCACAACCCCAATATCCCCTCCGGCGGGAGGCTAAGGCTCCTGTAGCTGATATTCTGGATCAACATCACCCAACGGGTATCCTGGCGCTTAAAAAGGAGAGTCCCCACCAGAAGTTAATAGGGCAGCCGAGGTGTGAAACAGGAAGGGAGGAAAAGAGAGATAATATCAGAAGGAAAAATTACTGCAGCCTAGGGAATAAAAACGTTTTCAATTTTTCCTGAAATCCATAAGACTTTGGACCTGACGTAGATCCAAAGGGAGAGTGTTCCATAGCCGAGAAGCAACGGCAGAGAAAGATCTGCCACCTGTTCTGGACCGCCTGAACCTGACTACATTCATCAGAAATGCAGAAGCAGAACGAAGGTTTCTAGTTGGAGAATACCAGCTGAATTTTCTTTGCAGGTTCTTAGGGCCCATTCCATGAGCTGCCCTAAAGACAGTGCATAGAGCTTTGAATTGAATTCGCTGGTGGATTGGCAGCCAATGCAAATCTCGCAAGGCTAATGTGGTTGAGGTCCCTCGCTGCCTATTTAAAACAAGTTTCGCTGCAATGGCCTGAATTCTGTACAGCTTCCCGATAAGGGTGTTAGGCGCACCCAGATATAGAGAGTTGCAGTAATCAAGTCTGCTGAGAATTACGCATCTCACAACCTGCGTTCTAGCCGAGTTAGGCAAAAAAGGGAGGATCTTTCTCAGCACTCGGATTAGCAAGAAGCAAGTGTCAACCGTTTTGTTAACCTGAGAATTCAGTTGGAGGTCCTGATCCACCATCACCCCCAGATTGCGTACTGTGCTAGAAGGGGTAATAGGAGCGCCAGTAGGGGACAGCTGAAAGATGGGTAAAACAGGCTGATCAGATCTTCTGGAAGAACACAGGACCACTTCCATTTTAGAGCTGTTAAATTGTAACCAGTTCTTCTTAAGCCACTTCGTGGTGCTAGTCATACACTTGTGAAATCTTTCCAAGGAAATGGAATCATGCCCTTCCAAGGAAAACACGAGTTGGGTATCGTCCGTGTAATTCACCACCTCCACTTCAAAAGCTCTAATAAGTGGAATGAGAGGCTGCAAATAGATGTTAAAGAGCACAGGACTAATCCCTGAGCCCTGCGGGACCCCCTGTCGTAAGGAAGACTTGTTAGTGGAGAACGGCTGAAGGCACACTGTCTGTGTCCTGTCTGTTAGATAAGAACAAAGCCAGTTGAGGGCGCGACCGGTCACACCCTGGTCTTTAAGTCTCTCCAACAGTATACCATGGATTACAGTGTCAAAAGCCGCTGACATGTCCAACAGCACCAAGATCACTGACTGGCCACTGTCCGCCCGCATCCTCATATCATCAAGCACGGTAACAAGTGCTGTTTCAGTACCGTGCTTGGGCCGAAAGACAAATTGCATCTCGTCAAGGAGCGAATACTCCTCAAGATACTGGGATAGAGACTTACTGACGATGCGTTCCAGAATTTTAACAGGATATGGCAATAAAGGAATTGGCCGATAGTTGGCCATACACCCGGGGTCAAGCGTGTTTTTTTTAGAAGAGGGGCCACAACTGCTTCCTTCCAGTTTTTAGGGACCTCCCCCGTACTCAAGGATAGACCACAAATCTGTCGTAAATAGGGAAAGAGCTCAGCCCCGTATTCCTTCCAGATTCTGTGGGGCAGGGGATCCAAGGGGGGCCCAGAGGAGACACCCCTGGCTAAGGTATCAAATGTTTCCTCGTCCGGAATGCGAAAGCAATCCAGAGTATGCTGGCAGTGTTTTAAAATGGTAGGGTTGCTGGACTTATAGTCTGGTGATGGCAGAGAACACTGCTCAGCATTGGACAACTGAGGGTCAGGTTCTTCCACCGCTATTGGTGGATCAAAATCCTTAACTATCTTGTCGATTTTATCCTCCAGATAGGAAGCTAACTGATCGCATATAGCTTGAGTAACAGGAATTTTGTTATTAGCACAGTCAGGTTTAGACAGACTCTTTACTAAGCTGAATATAGCTTTGGTGCTATTAGCTGCTAGAAGAATGGTATTAGCAAAGTACTCGGCTTTAGTTTTCGCTATAGTGTTTTTGTACAGATTAAGTTGATTCTTAAAAGCATTTTTATCTGAATCACTATGGGCCATATGTAGGTAAAACGTGTTTTGCGATTCTCTAATTGCAATTTATAGGGAATCGCAATTAGAGAATTGCAAAACAGAATGTAGGTAGGATTAGCAAAATATTTTGCGATTCCCACCTATTCCTTATTTGCGAATTCCAAATTGAGAATCGCAAATAAGGAATACCTCGCCATTCATTCCTATGGGCTAGAAGGCCCATAAGAATGAATAGGAAGACATTCTCAATTTGCGATTCTCAATTAGAGAATCGCAAATTGAGAATGCAATTTCAAGGTTGCAAGGGTGTCAATAGGACACCCTTTTGCACCCCTGAAATAAACATGTGTGCACATGTGGCGCACATACATGCGCTAAGGGCATGGCACTTTGAAAAATGCAAAAAAGTGCATTTTTCAAGGAAATCGCTAATATGCGATTCCTTAAGCCAAAATTGCACAACTTGGGTGCTTCCTACATTGCATTTAAGGAAATCGCAATTTGGGATTCCTTGAATGCATTAGCAAAATAAGGAATCGCATTCCTTATTTTGCGTGTGGGTTCTTGTGTGCTACATAGCACACTGCCCAAATTGCGATCGCAAACGCCGAAATTCGGCGAATTTCAGCAATTGCGATCGCAATTTGGCTTCCTACATATGGCCCTATATCCTTTTCTCCAGGCTTTTTCGGCCACTTTACAACCTGTCCTGAGTGCTCGCAATTCCTCGTTAAACCAGGGGGGTGAGGGTTTCTCTCTCTTTTTTAGCTTCTTTGCAGGAATATGCTTATCAAGCCTGTCTCGGATCTGCACACAGTGGAGTTGGTAATTCCAGTCCACCGACCTACTAGGGTCCAGGCTGTCTAAGTCATTCCAATGCAAGGAATTTTTAAGCTTACTCAATGTGGCCCATTCTCTGCCCAGCCGATATTGTCTCTGATGAAAGATTTTACAACACACATTAGGCAGAGTAAGCCTAAAATTTACCAGACTATGATCAATCCAGCACAGTGGTAAAACATCTGTAATTGTAGCCATGTTGGAATTAGCAAACAGTAGATCTAATATCTGTCCACCCTGGTGCGTAGGTTGCAACACCAGCTGGAGCATATCGAAGCTTGTGCAGGCTTCCGACAATTCCTTAAACACCGTGTCCAGCGGGCCATCAGCCCACAAGTTGAAATCACCCAGGATGATCAGTTTAGAGTGTGTCAAGGCCAGGTTACACACCACATCAATCAGGGCAGAGCTCTTAGAGTTAGGTCCTCCTGGGGGTCTGTAGCAAAGCATACCGGTTAATAGATGTCCGTGAACTTCCCTTAAGGAAAACCCCAGGAGTTCGAACCCTTCGGCCTCATCTAATTCAAGAGGGGTGAAGTTCCATTTATCTTTGAAGATTACTCCCAACCCTCCTCCTCTCCCTGATATACAGGGTTTGTGAGTATCAGGGAGTACTTGAGACATGTGTGTCACCAATGAATAACCCGCTATAAACCCGATGGGTCGTACCACTTGGTTTTGGAATACCGACATTTGAACTCACATTGTCGGACTTGTGCGGTGCAGAATACCCATAGTTCAGCGTTAGTCGACAGTCTGGTTCGTAAAAAATATAAAACGACACTTGACATTTCCAGCGGCTTTTACACACACAATCTATCCCCTGAAGCAGTCAATGGACCGCCTTCACTGCGGGCGTAAAACAAAAAAACAGTTTTTGCGTTTGCCAATGGGCTACAAAATAGCGCTGGTGTTTTCGCCGCCCGTGTTGTCTCTTTATTGGACAGCATAGACGAAGACACTTACTCGTACGTTGATGACATTTATCTAACAGACGACAAGCTATGGCCGCATCTTTGTCATGTGTATCGCATTATAGTATTGTTTGCGGACCACGGTTACAAGTTAAACTTTGCTAAATCACACATTGCAGAGTACACAGTGTTGTTTTTGGGCTACGAGCTCAATAATGACGGAAGAGACTTAGCGCCTCACTTCTTGGAAAAATGTGCACGTTTGCGCCCTCCATCTACACTGAAAAAATTACAGTCTTTACTGGATTTTTTGAATTTCGGTAGGACTTACATCCCTGATTATGCCCAGAGTATCAAGCCCTTGTATGCTTTGATACAACCCTCTTTTTCAAAGTCCTGCTGGCTTCCGGAACATTCCACTTTAATGCAATCTTTGCAGTCTGATCTTATTGAATCCAAATTCTTATTGACTGGTGATAACCATACTAACCTGGTGATAAGAATCGTCCCAGGCCATGTGGGTTTCATGTACTTGACGTTTAATGAAGGAGACACAGTGTCTATTGCTTACAACACCATGCCTCACGCTTGAAGCGCTGACAAAGGCAAGTGTACCAAACTCAAAGGCTTTGCGTCCACGTTGGATACAATGGGCCACATCGTTGACCTCACCAGATGTCACCTTTATTTTTGACTCTTCGTTGAGGACACAGGAGTTTTTGCAGTATGAATTCATTCATCCTCCTCCTCTGTCGAGGCGCCCACTTGAGCAATACCAATGTGTCATTTACACTGACGGTTCAGCGCAACCAGCAACCGGGTCTAAACATTCTTACTCGGCGGCCTGCGCGATAGTGGCAGGGGCCATGGTGAATGGAGAATTCAAGTCCAATGTTGTCCATACACAGGCACTAGGTGACTGTACCGCACAATTAGCCGAATTGCAAGCTTTGGTACTGGCTTTGGAGTTTGCAGATCCAAAAGTGACTACTTTAATTGTATGCGATTCTTATTACTGTGTTCAGTCTTTCAATGACAACTTATTCTTTTGGTCTCAAAATGACTATTGTGATTTTAAGGGCATCGCAATTAAACATACTGCTTTGGGTTCGAGTCGCAGATCTTAAAGACCGTCGGCCTCTTGCACAAGTAATTCACACTCTTGGTCATCAGCGCGTACGAGTACACGCTGTTGGCAACAGTTTGGCAGATGAAGCTGCTAAATCAGCAGTAGCCACGTGTTCAGTTGCAGCAGTTACAAGATCCATGAATAAGATTGATAATGACATTTTGGCAGCAAAAGCTGCTACTGAGGAGGGTGATAATTATCCACAGGGTTTCCCTACCAAATACTCTTATCATTTAAGTCCTCATAATGTTCCTTAAGTGAGAAATACCGACGTTAGTGACAGGTTGAATCCCAACGCAGACCGCAGGCCTGCACTGATAACAGCTGCACACGAAGGAATGGCCTCGGCGCATGCTGGAGTGTCTGCGACTGTTTCTATCTTGCAGCAGCATTACTGGTGGGGGGGCTCATATAAACAAACCCGTAATTACGTGCTTTCTTGTGACATTTGTCAGCAGATAAGACCGTCTACGGCAACGTGCCCTCCACAAACACAGCTATGCATTTCTAATTAACCTTTCGGTTTTGTTTATTTAGATCACTGCAGTACTTTTTCTTCGGATACTGCCTATAAGTTCATTTAGTTGCAGTTGATTCGTGCACACGCTTTCTATGGGTTTGGCCACAACGCAGTGCTGACACTAGCACTGTCATCAGGGATTTGCGTGTCTTTGTGGGAATTTTTGCATGTGGCACTTTCCATTCGGACCAGGTTCCTGCGTTCGCCTCTAAGGCGTACAAGGATACCATGCGGTCTCTGGCAGAGCAGGTCAAATATTCGTCTCCATACAGGCCTGAGGGCAATTCAGTTGTGGAACGAATGAACCGTGACTTAAAGCAATCCTTGACAGCTAGGGTCATAGGGACTGGCAGGAACTGGTTCGCCCAGTACAACGCGCACTAAATATTCTCCCTAGAAGATCTCTGGGTGGGCGGACCCCATACGAAATGCTCTTCGGCATGAAAATATTTGTGCCCGACCTTGATGGTCCAGACATTGCGGCGTCTGCCGCATCCTTTGACGTAGATAATCATTGTGCTGTATTACAGAATCTACAAGAGACCTGTGACAGCCTTGCAAAGGAACATTTGCCCTCACACACTGATGCTGCACTGCAGATTCCGGTAGTCGGCTGGCTACCAAAAATCGGAGACCTGGTCCGAGAGAAGGTGGAAAACAAGAAAGAGTTTGGCCCCTCTTATCAAGCACCGGTCCCAGTGCTTGGAGTGCAGGGTACTCGTACAGTCATTTTACCACCACTTCTTGGTAGAAAAGACAACCGATACATCTCAGTTGACAATGTTAAGCTACAACATCAGGCCGATCCTGAATAGCATCACACCAGCGGTGTCTACAACAACAGTATCTAGAGTTCCAGGTTTGACCGCTTCCAACACCGCGCAGGATGACACCGCCATTGAGATGGATTCTGTTAACAATCCCTTGCTGTTTCCGACTGCTTCAATAAATAATGAGGAAACTGAATGTGCATATCCCAATACAGTGTCATTGCCTGGCTTGTGACCCGAGGCCATTAATGAATCACGTTTTTCCTTTGACTGACATTCCACAGCATCACAGGCCCCTTCTAAATTTTCCATTTTTTGTTGCCTGGTTTAAATGAACTTATTTGATTCCACCTTGGACTTACATCTGGTTGGTGCTAATCACAATTGTTTTGTTCATGTCCACTGGTTTTGTGACGTTCTTTTTTCTTCTGATCAATGGCCACTCTCTTCCTGAACACTTTGCTGTTAAACTGGTTGATGGAACTTCGGCCCTGCACTCTTCTTCACACATCATGAAAAGAGACCAGACTTGTGTCAATATCACTGCCTGGCAAGTCATCAACGGCATTGTTTGGGATGCTGTAGATTTTCAAATCCATGGTATACAGAGATAATTAATGTCCCAAATGTACTTCGTGTTTCAATGGGGGATGTCGTGAAACATAACATATGATCTGATGACTGGGACATACAAGCCGTGCAATCCTTGTTCGCAGATTTGAAATATGCTACTTTTGATGCTGAAGATTTGTATTTGAATACTGCAAATTATGCTGATTTGTTTTGCTTTAGCACTATGGTCATCATTATCTGCATAAAGCTAATACATTTAGAAATGTTTTTAATTATACACAATGGGAACATTGCCCAGCTCCTTTGGGTTGCAGCTCTAAAATGTTTTTGAAAAAAATTCACCTATTTTACCGATTTCGACACATCAAATCCTGGTTCGTTCTATTTTAAATTAAATGTTTCCTTTAATTCTAAGGTGATGCTCACCCATACTAAATTATTATATTCTAAAGCCTTTATAGATGATTTAACAGTTGGGGGCTATGAGCTGTGGAAGTCAACAATTGATCTTAAATCTGTCTGGGGTCCTACACCTTGGCAAGTGCGAGGCACAGAAGCTTACACCGTGCATGCCTCATCCCAACACAGATTTTATTTTTAAATGACTAAATTTATCAAACTACCTGTTTTGGTTTGGCAACTTCTAAACAAATGAATGCCCCTGCTATCCCTGCTCTGGCTGCTTATGAGAACTGGAGCAGTTTTACCTAATTAATCCATGGACAAATTACAATAACCTTTTAAAAATGACATCTTTAATATGTCTAATCTGAACCTCCTAGGTTGGTTGGTTTGGCAGACTAGTTCAGATGCTTGCCAACTTCGTTTCCTCGCCAAGGCTCCTGGTTACGCACAGGATAGGCCTGATCCTCGTTTTTCTAACACCCATTCAGTTACCAAATATTCGGTAGGGAAACTTTGTCAAAACTGGTTACAACACTCGTCACTAGCTTCAGTTAAACAACATGTGTTGTTATTATCAGGTGGCATTGATTTGACAGATTTTATAAAGGGACCTGCTGGACCTGGATCAAAAAGATTTATATATGCAACTTACAATGAAATCTGGAAACTATCCCAAATTGAAGCAGCTTCACGTTTAAGGGCTATAGATCAGGCTAATCTTGAAAAAGTACTTGCTGTTGTTGATATTAGTATTAACATCCTTTCTTCCCGCATTAACACATTGGACAATATTGTTTCGTCTGTTGTTGACATCATGCAAGAGGATGTTTCTGTGTTGTATCCGGGTCAGAATCAATTGCGTTCAGTTATGCAAATTGCATGGACTTTACAGACTCTGAAAATGAGTAAAGTTCCATAGGATTACTTGAACGCATCATTGTTATTTTTGCCATTTAACTTGACAACAAAACAACAGTTTATGTCCATGAAAGATGATACATATTCTCTTTTGCATATTGAAAGGTTAGACCCGTTACCATTCACTGTGGCGGAAACAGACTCAGCTGTCTGGCTCATCCATGGGGTGATAACTCTCCCGTTTTCCTTGTTTAAATTTACCTCATGTATGAAACACTATCCACTGGGCCGCTATGAACCATTGGGCAGTGCATTTTTACACGTAGTTTGGTCACTACCTTTCACATACAGATTCCTTAGGGATGGCAAAGAAGTATACCTTACTGGGGAATTATGTGTCCCTTGTCTGTAAAAATATCAAATTACATGGCGCGTGTAACCTTACGGCCTGAATCTTGCATGTGTTTTGAAAGGTATACCCATGCCGACTATAACACCGACTTTCACTCTGCTTGCAAATGGTAGGTATTTGCTTTTAAATAATAAGGAATGCTGGGGCATGTTAGCCGGCATCCCTTACATAGTAACAGTTTCTCAGCATGTGGTTTGCTGTAAAAATTTCCTTTTTCCACCCCCACACGGGAGACTCGATAACTCGATTTGGCCTTCCATTCCGACCTTGAAGGCAGACTTAAACAAGTTGAGCAGAATAAGAGCATTGTTAACCCAAAAAGAAGTTTCCCTCACATCTGCCTGTGAGACATTCGTCCTTCACGTGGCTAACACCCATACAGAGGTCAAATCCCTTCTTAATACCGACCTCCCACTACATTTCGGTGCATTAATTCACACTATCTTCAATGCTTCTAACACTACTGGCATTGCCCACTTTTTTTCAAGTTGTGGGCTCTGGACTTGTGACCTCTTTCCAAACTATATTTGGTGTGATATCAGCTTTTATTCATTCTATTTTTTCCAGCGTCTTCGGCGGCTTGCCTTTATTACTTGCCTTAGCTGCTGGGGTCTTGCTGTTGATTTGCCTTCTACGAAATGGATGCGCTTCCTGTGGCTCTGCACGGCGAACTCTGGCTGCAGATGCTCCGTAGCCGCATGCTTGAATGCTATGGTGCTCTGCCCTTGGCCACACTTAGCATGGCTTATGGATTGTCTTTTCGTTCAGCCTATTTCACTTGCGTACAACCTGTCTTCCACTGCTTGGATTGTCCCTGTGAATGGGCATTGGATCTTTGCCTCTCCAATACGGCATTTCCTCCACCTGATTTTGAACTGCTAATGAGTCCCTTAGTGGCCCATGAGCAGGAATGTTCCGGTGTTGAAATTATGGCCTGCGCAGCGGTGCTGGGAGTTCTGGCTGAATGGGATATCTTTGCAGCAGCATATGATTTCCTACAACGTAGTTACATTGAGTATCACGCAAGTTGTCCTTTAATGGTGCCGGAAGCGCCCGTGATTGAAGAACATATATGTTCATTCCCTCTACTTAATTGGATGGCAACGCCTTTTTCTACAGAGAACAATGACTTCCTCTTGGAGGCTATTGCAACATACTTTTCGTACACCCTGCTGGATTGAATCAGCCACAGTATCCATGTTGGATTTTTTTATGTGTGCCTTTTTGGACACAAACTATTTATTTTTCTCGCTTTCTTTCTCATTCCGAATATTCCTCGCAAATCAAAGGTATCACTGATACAAATGCTCTTGATTCTTGCTCTAACTTTTGAAAGCTGTGTTCTCTCTAAGACCACTGTCCCATGGACTGACCAAGGGGAGGGTGTAGTGAGGTTAAGGACACACCGGCAGACATTGCTAAGTTGGCATAAGTTGGACGCCATTTTGCCGCTTTTGCTCACGTTACTACATGGCACATTTCTCGTAAACACTTTGCTCGCTCGCTTTCACATGAGAACTGTCTGTATTTCATATATTTAGTTGAACACTCTGCTTCTCGTCTGCACAGCGTTTTCAAGGTCAAAAAACAATGAGCTCTGTTTAATTGCTTTGGTCAATCTCATGTCCCTAGCCATAATATGGAACACAGCTGCAACCCTGGAAATCTGGTGCTTTTAATATTGCTGTGCATGCATGTTAAGACACTTGGAGAAAACGCTTTCCAGGATAGAAGAGCTGGGCTTGTCCGGAGATGTAAATTCCTGCATCTGAACTTAGAGGTATGGTGTCCCCTAACAAAGCCTGGAGGTCTTCTATAATTATAATAAACTAGATTTTAGCATGGGGAGGGTGGCAAGGCGCTATAGTCCTGTTTTCCACTATCATTATAATATGATTTCCCCTTTTGTTCTATATGGAATTGTAACTATGCTGATTTGTTTGATCCTATGCATTTTGCTGCTAGTACTGGCTCGTGTACTGCATTATAGAGCATGTTAGTTAAAATAAACATTTTAAACTATACTTCGACTCTATTTACTCATGTTGTGGACAAGTACGAGAGTTTGAACGAAAGAGTTTTCTTGTTCCCACGTATCCTGAGAGACAGAAGGGAATAACATGTTCTAGAATGTCCAATCATTGGTAGCTTCGCTGTAGCATGGAGAACGAATGAGACACTATAGCTAGTCAGATAGGGGATCTGGGTACCGAGGTAGGTATTTTGGTACACCACTACACACTGAGGTCCTGGTTTTCTGTGCATAGTTCTGTATATGTGCAGAATCCCTGCAACACCAGATATACTTTCAGGAGGCCCAGATCATCTTTGTGCACAGACCCCGGTACTGCTGCTCCTCCAGGGGCAGGTACGGGCACTCACGCTCCCCTGACTTACTCAACAAAGGCAGGAGGCCGAGAGCGCTCTCCCGCAGACCCGCACCCCCGCCCCAGACGGTAACACAACACGCTCCCTGGACTGTTCCGAGCGGTTACCTGGGGAGGCCCTTGGAGACTATGTAACTTCTGGACACAGCAATGTCCTTAGCAAGCAGGGGGGGCAAAGCAAAGTCCCTTGTTCTCTCCTCAGTTAAATCAGCAAACTGCAGGCCAGCCCCAGAGCACACAGCAAGGGCAGTACTTCTCCTCAGTCTTCTTCAGCTGTTCTTCTTTGGCAGGGGTTTCAGCTCTTACATTTATATCCCAAAAGTCTTTGTTCTTCATGTGTTAGGGGTCCTGGACCCAGTTCAAACCAGTTCTGGGTGCACTCTGCCAGTGCACAACTTCTTCCTTTGTGAAGGTGGGCCAGGGTCTTCAGACGCACCGCAGGAGGTGGAGCCAGCATTGTGGAAGGCAGGCACAGCCCTATTCAGGCCCAAGGTGCTACTTCTCCAACCAATCCAAATGCAGATAGGTCTATTCAACCTAGTGCTGACTCACCCAGACTCCTGGAGCCACCCCAGCCCCTGTCACTCTCAGACCAGACAGTCAATCCACAACCAGGCAGAGGCACACAGAAAGGTTGAACAAGAAAATAGCCACTTTCTAAAAGTGCTATTTTCAAACACAGAATTTAAAAGCCATCTTTACTAAATTCTGAGTTCAGGGATACCAGACTCCAATAGGCCATCTCACTCCTATGGGAAGATATGCAAGTAAACATGTTACACGGCATTCCCCATTCTGTCCTATGGGCAAGATGGCTTCTCAATAGTGAAAAACGAAATTGGCAGTCTCTCACTATCAGGACATGGTACACACATCAGTACATGCCCCACCTTCCACATACACTGCACCCTGCCCAGGGGGGTACCTTGAGCCTACTATAGGGGTGTCCTATGTGCACATAAAGGGAGAGGTATGGCCTGACAAGTGGGTGCACTTGTCAGGTCAAGATGGCAGTTAGCAACTGTGCGCAGGCACTGCGGTTGAAGGCCTGAGACATCTCTTTTAGGGCTACTTGTGTGGGTGGCACAATCAGTGCTGCAGGCCCACTAGTAGTATTTGACTTACCAGCCCTGGCACACTTAGTGCACTTTACTAGGGACCTATGGGTAAGACAAATATGCCAATCATGGATAACCAATCACCATAACAATTTTATACAGGAAGCACTTGCACTTTGACACTGATCAGCAGTGGCAAAGTGCCCAAAGCATCTAAACCAGCAAAAACTAAATAAAGCATACCATCAAAAATATAGGAGGTAGAGGAAAAAAGTCAGGGAAAACCACGGCAAGGATGCCAGGTCTAACAATATGTAAACTGTTTAAGTTCACATATGGAATACAAAATAATATATTTTAATCTCTCCATCCCTTATAGGTTTGTGTCTTCCTTGTAACAGGTTGTATTGCCTTCTATTAAGCTCCCTGGTGAAGATCTTCGTCTGCTGCAGTTAAACCTCAGCTGACTTTCTCTGTGGTATCCACTTTGACTCTTAGTAATTCTCTGTGGTCTTAGGATCACCTTTGTTGTCTCTATCTTCAGATATCCGACTTCCTGTTATCTATTTGATTTCGTCTTTGCTTCCCCCCCCTATACTGTGTGTATGTGTTCTTCAGTGTCTTTCACTTTACAATTCTATTAGGCATCTGAATCAATGCAGTGATTTTTTTCTTTCTTTGTTTTATGATAAGAGATCATCCGCAATTTCATGGAATATTCAAAAAGTCCCCACAACCTGGTTAAATGTCAAAGAGTATTATCTCATCTTTGCAGATTACATGCTGATATTGCATAATTTCAAGAAACTAAATGGGTGAAAGGAATGCGGTTCATATATTATTTTATATTACTATCCATAGTGTGTTTTTTTTAAAAACTATAATTTAAAGGTAGATGGTGTTTTACTCATTTTACACTTATTGATATGCCATTATTAAATAATTACAGTCCTAATTTTTTTTACTTAGTATTTTGGTGTTCTAAGAATGAGGACGAAAACACTAAAATTATGACAATCTATTTGTAGCAGGGGCAGTAATTTGATATGTGATTGCTTTTTAGATGATAATTCGATACTACATTTATTCTTAATAATATGTACAAAATCTTCAACTACATTGATACACCGAGAGCACTTTCAGACTGAAGGAGAAAATGTAATCCTGATAAATCAGATTTAACATTTTATTCCATAGTACACCATTGCCAGGGTAGATTATATTTTTCCCTAGTAAAACTTTTCCTAATTTGTTCCATTCTGAAATTGAATGTATTTTGATTTCAGATGAAGTCCCATTTTTTTCAGATTCTGGGCATACCAGTCATGCTTAGGGCATTCAAAAATAAAGTGGGGGATGGAATGCTTAATCTCAGCCACTGGCGATCTCTCAGGACCGCATCCCAATCCATCATTGTTAACTCGTCATGCCATCTCAGTTTAGATCCAGCCATATGCAAATCAGCCTTAACCCTGCTCCAATGAGAACAGTCCAACCCAAACTGCCAGGCCAGGTCCTCCCTGAACCAGAACACAAGCAACCCAGGACCGGTTTCACCTTTATTATGGGCTCATCAGCAGGTATAGCTATATTCCACAGGGAGCACAGGCCCATTGTTTGGGCATACCCGTTAGCAGTTCGGGCTGATCTCTTCCCATTGGAGCAGGGTCAACCCTGATTAACATATAGCTGGGTCCAAAATGATGTGGCATGGTGTGCAAAATAACGAACTGCGATGCGGCCCCAAGTAATTACCAGTGGCTGAGATTAATTTATGCATTCCATCCATCACTTTTTTGTATACTTTGGTATGTCGCCCTAATTTCATGAAATCAGAAACTAGGGCTTGTAAAGAGAAGGATTGCCTCAGACAATGCCAGAGTTTTCTTAAATAGTATTAGCAAAACAAATTTGATGTAATCTTCCTTTAAAGCGTTGTCTTTGGAAGCTGATGAAGTATTTTAGGGCCAGATGTACGACCATTCTAAATTGCGACTCGCACTTTGCGCTCAATTGCGAGTTGCAATTTGGCATGTACAACAGTGTCTGAGACACTGATTGCGATTCCCAATGGGGTTGAAAAAATGCGAGGCTCGTGAATATTAATGAGCCACTCGCAACGTGCCCTCCATGCCACTGGAATCAAGCTATCCTGGCTGAAGAGGGGTGAAACCCCGAAACCGATCCTAGGATGCTTGTTTCCAGTCCAGGGAGGACCTGGCCTGGCAGTTCGGGCTGGACTGTTCCCATTGCGCCATCAGGACTTGTTACTGCTGTAATTATCTCGCTGGATCCGCTTCCCGTTCAAGCTCCGTGTTCGTTTACGATCATTTATCACATTGACGAACCTGATATCTGCTGCACCCCCCCCGATCTGTCGGGTTTCCATGAATCGGTTTGCGTTTTCTTAACGTTCAGCCGGACCGGAAGACGCACTATAGAAATACCGTTTGGGCCTTATTTCAATAGTTTGGGACCCACACAATTGTTATGCTGATCGCGGTTGGCCCCTCTAACTCCAGCGCTACTACTGGGCTTTGACTTTGGAGCGTAGTTGATTTAACTACACTATTGAGCTTATGTATCCCCCTTGTCGCTTAGCTATTGCCTCTTCTATATCCCTTTGAAGAGCTGACCTGCAAACAGTACTGTGGATTGAAAGGCTCTCCCTGTGTTGTCCCACACCTTACATCGTCGTTGCCCTGATGAAGGTGTAGCTTACACCGAAACGTGCGTTGGCTTTTGCCCTCCTGGGCTCACTGAAAGAACGTATCTATCCCATTAAATGGGAATGCACAAGCCTATCTGAACTGTCACTTCTTGGAAGCTTTACTCCACTGAGGCGATTTTTAATGTGTTGATAATGATGATATGTACAATATGTCTTATGTGTATCAGTTTTTGTCATAAATATGAACGTGTTGTTTGAATGAGAGTGTGTATGTTCGTGTCTCTGTGTGGGACTGTGTATTTATAGTCTAAAAGAACTATTTGTTAAATTACCCATCATTCTAGGAAAGAATATTATCACAACATTGCTGTTTAAATAAAATATGTTTCTTTTATTTTCTTTGTCCTTCTGATTTCTTTGAGCCCACTCCGGCCCGGAGTTTCTCTTCACCCAATGTGACCCAATCTTGGGCGTAACTATATCAGTTGAGTGTAGACAGTGGGGCCTGTTCTCTCTTTGAAGGTTCCCATTGGGCACAGGGTCAAGACTGATTTGCATATGGCTGGGTCCAAACTGGAATGGCATGGTGAGCAAAAAACAATGGATTTAGGCCCAGATCTCTGTACTGGGGTGAATGTATGACATTGTTCTGCATTCTGTCCATCAATAGTTCTTTTTGCATGAATATTAATGAGCCACTCGCAATTTGCGACCCCATTGGGAATGGCTGGCCCTCCCAGGGATTGTGGACTGCTGGGCTCAGCAGACCTCCATGTCTTGGACTGCTTGCCAATAAAGCAGTTTTTCTTTTTTAAATGCAGCCCATTTTCCTTAAAGGAAAACGGGCTGCATTAAAAAAAAAAGTTCATGAAACGTTGTTCTTTCGTTTTTTAAGGGCAGGTAGTGGTCCCTGGGACCACTGCCTGCCCTTAAAAAATATTTTTAAAGCCAGTCACAAAGACCTTCCCATTTGCGACACCATTACCACCCTCTCAAAGAGGGCGGTAAATTGCGAGTGTTTTGCAACTGCAATTGCGGTCGCAAAACATTCATACATGGCTAGAGACTCGCTATTAGGAAGGGAACGCCCTTTCCTACTAGCGATTCAAGAAAAATACTATTTTGCGAGTCTCAATTTTTTGCCACTCGCACAATAGTGTTTCTACATGACCATGTAGGTTTTTGCGTGCGCAAAATGGGTCGCAAACCCATTTGTGCACACAAAAACTGATCGTACATCTGGCCCTTAATGCCTTAACTGAGATTTAATGTTAAGGGCCCTGAAATGGCATGGTTTAGGATCAAAATTTTAAAATATTGTTTCCTTATTATATAAAGCTTAGTGTGCTCCTAATTTTGTAGTAATAATATTATTTCTTCTCTAATTCCCATTTAAAGGGAAACCAGACAAGGTTTTCCTTTGTCTCCCCATCTTTAAATGTTATCTATTGTACACTTTCTAACCAGGAACCAACAAAATGTATATATTGAAGGATTCTATTATGGCTCCATGGAAGGTAAATACTCTAGTTATGTCGATGACATACTGCTTTAAATGCACAATCCTGAGTGTTCCCTAAAATTCCATAATTTGTCTTGTTAACACAGTGCTTTTTCTCTTCGACAACTATGGATTGGGTTACAAAAGCAATTTTTTTATTTTGAATCTCCGATTTCCCTGAATTTGGAGGGATCTTTCACTACCCATTTTCTTCGTCTGATTTTATTGCATTTCTATTTCACCCATTAAAAACTATTTATTCAGCTTTACCCATGTATCAAAAGCATCAAACCTTTGTTTCAAATGACAGAAAATGTGGCAATAAGACATTAAAAGCTTCACCCAACTGTTACAATAAAAATGTATAGTAAAACTATTTTCAGGAAAGTCTAGGCCAATGGAGGCATTCTCTGGTTAATCTCCTCTTTCATAATGGTGAATAATTTCCTTTTGCTCAACTGTAAGACAGATATATTATTATACCACAGTTGTCTAAAACAACACAGCATGTTAAAAGAAAATATTTATAATTCTTAACAAGGGGCACATATGTCAATGCCGTGTAGCCCTTTGCAGAGTGTCTATATTATATGCAAGTTTAATTTACTCCTTGAAACTTTGGAATAATATTCAATATTGAATGATGATTGAATGATGTTAAAAAAATATTTTTCACCCTCAATATGGAGAAAAATTGGAATAAAAATTATATCAATCTTAGGTACTGCCAATATTACCCAATCTACATATTTTATTTACAATATAAACTGGAGTAAAAAATACTCTTTTAATAAATGTAATGCTCTGTTGTCCGCTTCTGGATGGTGTTCAGTCTCTCCCAGTCCTTTCTCACATATGGTTTTTGAATCTATTTTAGCAATTCTGAAACTTTTCTGGGAAAAGATTAATGTTATATTGCAAACTAATGCAGCTATTTTTGCAGCATATTTTTTATTGATAGTACAGCCAATGGTTTTCTATATCTTCAACTGAAACGTGAATTATTGGATTTTTTTATTACAACTGTGTTACAACAAATCACACTGAACTGGAAAGACGGTTTCAAACTTTCCTATAAAGCATGATGGAATGGGATATGTTATGCGCAAAACATTAATACAATGAATTGTTCTTCAATCAGATGTTCATGAAAAATAGCAAATTGGGTTACTTTTGACAGAATACTTAACAAAAACATCTTAGCCTTCTACGCCATGTACTATTGCAAATTATGAAGTTGCTATATCACCCTTGAAGGCATTATCTAATAAAGACTGTTTTAATTTAAGAAAATATTTTGCATGTTGTTTACATTACATTGCTGTTTTGATATTATTACTGTAATGTATTAGTTATGAGACTTATAAAAAAATCCTTTCCCTATTTTCTTACTTTGTCCTGCATTACTTATTTTTCCTTTTATTACTTTATTCTTAAACTCTTTGACTCACATAGTATGGTTCTGACTTGCATAGTATTTTATTAAGATGTCTTCAACTACATTATTATGTTTTCTCTTTTATTGGATTGGCATTACAGGAATCCTTTATTTATTTTAATGTTTATTCTTACTTTAATACAAATTAAATAAATGTAAAAAATGTACAGACATATGTTAAACCCTTAGCTGCTGAGGCTCACCTTTTAACATAGATAATAGCAAATTTATAAAGCAATTAAAAAAACAAGCATTGGTACAGTCAATAGGTCTCACCTAAGGGAAATCTATTGACTTTGTCAATGTATTTTAGCCATATTGTACAGCATCATGGCTAAAAGAAAAGGAAAAAATGACTTTGATGCGGTCAGTGCTAGCTGTAGAACAATGCGTGCTTTGAATTTGTAATACCACCTAATCGAACAGCGCTCTGAGGTGAGCTAACAGTGGCAGATTACACTCAGCAAAAAACACAACTCGCTAATACATACCTTGTCTTGCTGCAACAAGTTATATGCTCCTGTAGAAACGTAATTTCTTTTAAGCCTCACATGATTAGCATGTGGCAAGTTATGTGAAGGCCCACATCTAGGTCAATCTTGATTAGTCTTTATGGACCTCTATAGTAAATAGGCCCATTTTTTCTTATATTTGAAATTTACGGCAGTTCATCATGATACTGAATGGAAACATTGGGAAGAAACCCTCTAAACAATGCCTTTTCATATAACAGGTCAGGTCGCTGTGTTTGCCGATTAGTTGCATTAAGCTGTGTTACAATTCATTTAAAGCTAATCTTCATAGACTTTGGAAGGGGCTAAGGCTGATTTGGTTTGCTTTTTTATAGGGCTGACTTACAACAGCCTCTTTCAACATAGCCCTAAGTAATATTACAGATATAGCTGTTCAAGAATGGAAATCACATTTCAAAAAGTCCTTTCGAGCAAGCGTGAAGATGAGATCTCATCTGTGAATGAGCAACATTAAATCACTCCCTCCACTGACAATGCAATTCGAACTCTATACTTCCTGAATAAATATGCCACAAAAAGAGTTTTTTTCTATGTGGTGCATTGGCTTTTAATTTAGTCTCTTTTTTGCCCTTTTCTCACTAGAAATATTGCAGTCGTCGTAGTTTGTATTCTAATTTTAAAGCTCCTGTTCTGTGTATCAGTTTTGTCAGACTAAATTGCATGATATGCAGCTACATCAGGTGCTTTCTTCCTTTTAACACAAGATGTCACTGTGGTGTAAACATTTCGCAGACTGTGACCCCAAGCTACACAAATTACTGAAATTAAATGGCTAGAAAACAGCGTGAAAGGCAAAAAACTGCAGTCTGAGGAAGAGTCACATGAGATATATATGAAATGGCTGTGGTAGTAGGCAGTATGAAGGCTGGCGGTGACTCAATATGCTGTGATTCTGGATTAGTAAATGTCCCACCCCTAAAAAAATATTGTCAAATTGTGGATGTAACTAGTGCTTATGTAAAGCACTCCAATACCTTCGGGTCAGCCAGACAATAGATAAAAGTGTTTTGCTCAGGATCACATGTTCTTATTTAATGGGAAAGCAATTAAAATAACCATGACACCCCTACTTCATTGGGAGAGCAATCTGCATTCCTCTTTCCTATAAATGATCTCACTTTGAAGTCAGCTGAAAGCAAAGTGAACACCAAGCTGAGCTCACTCGGAAGACAGCGCCTGACATTTGACCTCTGCTTTCAATGCACAGCAAATGTTATGAGATAAAAACAAGATTTACGGGCCTGTTTACAGAAAGGGAGCTCTCAGAGGGATACTGGTAAATAAGGTTTGGGCACCAGGAGGGACAAAGTGAAGCTGGAGAGCCTAACCAGCAAATGGAAAGTAAGAAAATGTGAGTTAGAAACCACAAAGCCAATGGCAAGCAACGGATGGAATGCATTCCCAGATCAACGTTCTGATACTCCCCAAGATGTCTTTAGCAAACCAGACAGCTGTCTGTTAGGCTGCAACCTTTAATAAAAATGTTTTTAAATGAACAAAATGCTGAGTAAGAAAGTATTTGTTTCCCCCCCCAGAAAATGGCATCAAAAAAAGGTTTGCTGAGCTAAAATAACCACAGGAACAAGCAGAGTTGTAAAATATGTTTTGTATTTTTCTATTTTGTATTTGCTGTTTTACCTACAACCATGAGTTGTAAAGGCATAAAGTTCTGAAGTCTACATAAAATGTGGAATTCATCAAGGGGTCATTTGTGTAGACTGCTCATGGTTCCCTCAAAGAAACTAATCATTGAATTAAGCCAATAATGAAAACATAGAAATAGTTTTCTTTTCAATCTGTAATATTTTGCTCCGATGGAAGATTGAGAAACGTAATATATGATATGTTCAGTATATACCTACATTAAGTTGTGATTGAAATAAATGTGAAAACCATGAGTAACCACAGAAGCTATAAAATTCTGAAGTCTACATAAAATGTGGAATTCATCTAGGGGTCATTTGTGTAGACTGCCCATGGATTCCCTCAAAGAAACTAATCATTGAAATAAGCAAATAATGAAAAAATAGAAATAGTTTTCTTTTCAATCTGTAATATTTTGCTCCGATGGAAGATTGAGAAAAGTAATATATGAGATGTCAGTATATGTCACACTGATATAGTTATTGTTTTCCTATTTCAGAAACATGCAAACCCAGACCCAACAACTAAGCAACATCCTATAATGGTTTTTCAGTGTGCACAGATTATGCTTCAATTCATGTGAAAAAATCTAATTTAAGAAAAATGGGTATAAAGGAAACCTATATATTTTATGTTAAGCCTAGCAGGCGCGCTTGCGCTGCTCTGCGTGGCCTGCTGTATCCAGTGTATGGGCATTCAGCACACCCATCGCTTTTGATTGGATTCTTCATGTGCTTTTCAAAAATCCTTTGTATTCATTGGTTTATAACTTACATATCTCCCTCCCTTTGCTGGTTTGGTGACACCCTTAAAACTGCCCCAGCTACATGCATTATTTCACAATGGGCTATATAGGTTAGTGTTGTGCACTGCTTATGTTAATTTGCTGCTCAGGGGTGCGCACTCCCTGCAGCCTTGTCATGAAGCACATACGTGCCTCAGACAAGCAGTTTTATTACCAAAAACCTGTGCTAATGCGTTTAAGGTGGAGGGGAGTTTATTATGACAGTTTGGAGCTGATGTTCCTTTCTGTTTCCAAAGCCGTCATATCGTTAATCTATCCAGGGCGCCCAGTACGTCGCAGCTGCTTGGACAGGGGAAGCATCTATTGTCTCTACCCACAGGACTTGGATGACGTTAGCAGCCAGCTGCTGGTCTCCACCTCTTCTGAGTCCTACAAGTTTCTTCTTGGTTTGGGTCTTGGGCCTGTATAATGTCGGCCTCTGTTGCTGGACGTTCCAGGTTCAATCATTTTCAGTTCCTCTATGTCTTCTTGCTGGACCTGGATCGCATTGCCTGCCATAGCTGGTTGTTCCCAGTTCTGGCTCTAACGACTGCTCCCTTCATTATGGTACCTTTTCCTGCAGTGCTTCTAGCAACTTCTCTGGTCCAGTCGGTAATTCCTTATTCTAAGACCTCTAGGCAGTGCTGCTAGCTGCTTCGCTGGTCCCAGTGGTAATTCCCCATTCTTAGTCCTCTAGACAGTTCTGCAGATGCGTGTCTGTTCCCAGTGGTAATTCCCCATCCATTCTTAGTCCTCCAGGCAGTGCTGCTAGCTGCTTCTCTGGTCCCAGTGGTAATTCCTCATTCTTATTCCGCTAGACAGTGCTGCAGATGCTTCTCTGGTCCCAGTGGTAATTCCTCATTGAAAGTCTTCCAGACAGTGCTGTAGCTGCTTCTCTGGTCCCAGTGGTAGTTTCTCATTCCTAGTCCCCTACGCAGTGCTGCTAGCTGCTTCTCTGGTCCCGTCAGTAATTCCTCATACTAAGTCCTCTAAACAGTGCTACTAGCTGCTTCTATGGTCCCCTCAGTAATTCCACATTCTAAGTCCTCTAGACAGTGCTGCTAGGTGCTTCTGTGGTCCTGTTGGTAATTCCTCATTCTCAATCTTCCAGACAGTGCTGCTTGCTGCTACTCTAGTCCCGTCTGTAATTCCTCATTCTAAGTCTTCCAAATAGTGCTGCTTGCTGCTACTCTAGTCCCGTCTGTAATTCCTCATTCTAAGTCTTCCAGACAGTGTTGCTAGCTGTTACTCTAGTCCTGTCAGCAATTCCTGATTCTAAGTCATCTAGACAGTGCTGCTAGCTGTTTCTCCGGTCCTGTTGGTAGTTCCTCATTCTAAGTCCTCTAGGCAGTGCTATTAGCTGCTTCTCTCCTCAAGTCAGTAATTTCTCATTCTACATCTTCCAGACAGTGCTGCTAGCTGCTCTGTCGGTTATTCCTCATTCTAAGCCCACTAGGTGCTGCTGCTAGATGCTTCTCTTATTCCAATGGTAATTCCTCATTCTAAGTCATCTAGACAGTGATGCTAGCTGCTTCTCTGGTCCCAATGGTAAGTCCCCATACTAAGTCCACTAGGTGGTGATGCTAGCTGCTTCTCGGGTCCCATCAGTAACTCCCCCATTCTAAGTCCTCTAGGCAGTGCTGCAGCTGTGTCTCTGTTCCCAAATGTAATTGCCCCTTCTTAGTCCTCTAGACCGTGCTGCAGCTACGTCTCTGTTCATACATCCAAAACCAAAACATAGGTAAAAGACATTGTCATTTACAACGCCAATAGCTCTAACTCTCAAAAACGCAAGACCTTTGCATTGCAAATGCTTGTTTTCAATGTGACCATGATGTTGATATTAGGAATAGTTGTTATTTGTACAACTCTGGGTTTTTATTTGGGGTTACCCACATAACCTTGTTATTCAGAGGGCATATTGCAAAATGTGTTCTTTCTGGCAACTCAATGCTTAGAAGCCAAAAACGGAAACAAATTTAAGTGTTCTACTTTTCTGTATTCTCACACTTCTCCCACTAAAAGAAAGCTACACCACTTGTGTGGCTAAGGCCTATCACCCGCAACAGGAAAGCCCAAAAAAACACATAGAGACATCAAACTTTTCGTCATAAAAACTGACCCATTTTAGCAATGTGTGCTGCAGCAATATTTCGGTCTACGCTCGGCCGCCGGCCAGGCAAAGCCACTAAACCTAGTCATTTCTGAAAACTAGATACCAATAGCAGCGCAGGGTAGTGCGACTTGCGTGTAGCTTTGGCTAAGATCCTGAAATTTAATACATGCTTCTGTAAAGGAAAGTTTTGAAATCTGCAGAGATACAAATGTAGTGAGCTTGATGCGAATGGTTCCTCAGGCGCACTTAAATGGGATAACAGGATAGGGGATCCCGATATGTTGTTATCTGGCTGGACGACCGCAAATAAGTTGGATTCAACTTTAGCTACATCAGTTAAAGACATCACAGACTTAATTAATATGTAAAATGCATGTTATAGGAGAAGATAGTCGAGCTCGACTGTGAAGATAAATTACATCCTAGATTAATGTACCTTAACCCACTAACTTGAATATTTCGACTTACTCTGAGTTGAAGAAACTGCTTTCAAGCAGAAGCATCAATTCTGAATATTATTGATCTTTGGTCTGGTAGCAAGAAAAATAAGGAACAATGACAGTAACATAAACTGCTGAATAACCATTAAAAAAGGGAGTATGGGCAGATATAAACTCTGCTATGAGAAATTGGATTTTGAAACTTGTCCAGGCATTTCAATTGAACACATCTGCCAAAGAAATAGGAGCTTCTACCTCAAAGGCACACAGTTTCAGACGAAGATGCAGGCTGGCACCATCACTTTCCTACATCCTTTTAGCTCATTTACTAGCCATGCTTCGACAATGCAGGTGCTTTTCAACTATGGTGGACGTTTTCCCCTTAAACTGATGATGTACGCCGACGACCTGGTACTCCATCTGGATCATATATCCACTGGTTTGCAATGTTGTCTTTACAGTAAAGGTACTTATGAAATCTTTATTTGAATCAAAATGTAACAAAATCGCAGATTATGAACTCTATATACAAATTAAAAGACACTTTTTTTCCTTTCAAACGGTGCCAACTCTGAATTAAAGAATGTTGTTACTTCGGAATTTTGTGTTTACTTCATTATTGAACTGATATACACAACTTTCCACTGTAAAATGTAAAACTACCACAATATGCATTGGTATGCAAATATTCCGCTCTCATTAAAGTGGGCCGTCTACATAACCAATGTTATGAGCATTTGTGAGGAAAATGTACACAAGTTTAACAAATGCTGCAATAGCCTAAACTGGGAATCTGAATCAAGAATTAAATGCAATACGATGCCGGGCTTTGCACACTTTACTGCATCTAAGACATGTGTACCACTAAAATCCTTGAGCTGGCTCCAAACATAATGCGACTATTGACACAATAACATTTGTTTATAAAAAAAAATTCCTTCAGCTTGAAATTAGGTTGAAGAGCAGTGCTTTGATAGTTAAAATATCTATCATACCCTTTACTCCTTGAACATGCAATACCTGGCACTTTATTAAGTAATGTAAAACAATATATTAAAAATCTTGGACGTTCTAAGTGTGGGCTGGGTTTACACAGTGAAAACGTATTAAATAAATATTAGTTTTGAATTCTAAATAGACATGTATTGCTTTTCAAATACACACTTTCAATTTTATAGCAGGCTTTTTTGCTTCTACCACTGTATGCCAATCTAGCTGGTTGTTATGTTGACTTGAAACCGCAAAGGGCCATATGTATAAACACATGCTCAGATTTTCACAGAATAGGTTCAACTCCTTGATATATCTGGCCGAAAGAGCCTTAATTACCTCCTCGGTATCTAAATCTCATTGAAGTTTTATGAGATATAAATATCTTAATATTACAGATATAACCGAGTGATGAAAAAAATGCAGGAGTTACCTCTAAGGATCTGTAAACATTACAGACTCCGCAGTTCATATGCTGAAACAGGCGAACATAGAATTTATATTTATTAAATATGAAGGTCTTAAGAACCTGACTATTAAAAACCGCAGAGGTGTGGAATTTTATAAAATATCAACTTGTCCATAGGGCACGTTGATTAAAAAATCTACTTGTCATGTAACAAAATCCACTTGTCCCTTTTGTGCCATGTAATGCGGCAACAAATTAGGGCAGTAATCTCATTATATACAAGCTCTGAAATGGCCTCTGATTAGGCCAGGGCACCTACCATAGTAGGGTTTGAAAACTAGCAAGTGCTGAAGGTAATGGTAAGCAATAGTTACAGGGTTGGAATGCCCCTTTGAGTCTGTGCAACCCTACTAACTTGCATGTTTTAAGGGTTTTTACCAACTCTTCTCTTATCTGTCCCATACTGAGAAAGGTTGAAAACATACTGACAATGGCAGACATAACACTTCTTCCTGGGTTGGGGAAAAAAGTGGTTGGAGGGAAAGTGAACTTGGAAACACTCAGATTTTTGCATGTGCAAATCCACACCTGCATATTTGCTCCTGCTAAAATGCAGTTCACAAATATTTTCTAGGAATACTTCAGTAAAGTCTTGTGAATTCATGAAAGCAGTATATCGGCACTTCATGCAAGGACATGGGTGCACGTTTGAGACTTTATTTATTAATTGGATCCCTACTTAGGTCTGGCGTTAACCATGACCTTTTGTGTTTATTAAAATGCTGTCTCACTCTTTCAATCGACTAGCTTCACTGTGAGTGACAGCATTATGTTCTTTCATAAGGAGAATATTGACACAGTTGTTTTGTTAATTGCCGAGAACTACTGTGGCAATGTGTGTTTGAGACCTAAAAACTATTTTTGCTTTTGCCACTGTTCGTTATAATTGTGAGGGCCCGGCAGCTCCCACACGAATAAGAATTTACAAAAATCATGCCGAAACAAGTCGCGCATTGACAAAACCAAAGGGCTCACCAACAATTTCAGACCTACTGGCTTTACCAATGCTTGTTTCTTTTATGTTTCCCATAACCTAATTAAAACTGATTACACCGATTTTCCATTATGAATATTTTTGGGAAATACTAGCATACATTAACACATTTTACTAAATGATGCTGCAAAGATATGGTACCAGAAATTTCTCAATAGTTTAGCGAAATGTTTTAGCATTTTTGTGTGAACATTTTATTTTGAAAGGAAAGAATCCGGAATCTTGCTTTCAAGCTACTGCAAATATTTGCATCTAATCAGAGAGCATTCTGGGAGCATTATACATAGCCTCATAAGGCTAAACATTGAAAACGTGTGCATACATTTTTATACTGGAACCTCTGTCAGTAGTGCAGTCTGAGTTTACAACATTTGCTTAGAGCGCTCACCCTAATAATAACGGCTTTGCATTAATGAACCATAAATACAAGTTTGAACAACAATAACACATGGACACAAATATTACCTTAACTGCAGGCAGTGCCTTTCTCTGATCCATTATGTGGTACTGTAAACTGGCAGCCAAAGGGTTTGTGTTGTAGGGGGGTTGGGCCTACTTGTCCCAAGGACAAAATACACATGAAAACTTGTTGCCCTTGACCCCAAACAATATGTCCCGGGGTCGGGATATAGGAATTTCCCATCCCTGAAAAACCGATTACCTAAAATATGGTATAAGCATTTGTAAACAAGCAGTTGTTTTTCATGATGTTGGCATTACAAACAAAGGCGAACTCTTTAGCAAGCTACTCGCAGCTTTGATTGAAAAAAAATCAGGACTGCATTAGTCTATCACGTGTAACTCTGTGTAGGCAAATAAGTATTGACTGGTTGACTAACTCAATTGTTGTCTTCTGTATAAAGGCCCACACCTGAAGTCCACCTCTAGCAGTTTTTGTAATCAAATCCTCTGTATGCTTCTGCACTTAAACTTCATGTGATTTTAGATATTGCGGAATTGTGCTGTTTTAAAAGATCATTATAATAACCTATATGTTTATATTGAGGACTTTGCTGAGAAAAATAAAACTGAGCAATATTACTTGACCCGCCCTCCTTTCTTGACAAGGTAGTTACTGTTTGCCCTCGTGACAAGAACTGCCAGACAGGTAGCAGTAGTGTTTCTTAGCAAAGGTAAGTAAGTATAATAAATTAAAGGACGCCCCACAATGCTTTGAGGTGGAGGGGTCAACAACGCCAGAGGAAAAACGTGAACGTCCGGAATACTTCAGAATTTCATTATTTTGCCTTGTTTGGTTTGGTGTATCTATTTTCACGCGTTTGATAATCCTTCCGGGCTTTTAACTGTTCTAGGGGATTTTTCAAATGACAGACAATACTTCAACTGCCATTGTAACTTGTGGAAATGTTGCCATCTCGTGCTCAGCGTGCGAAACTGCACAACAACGTTTTTTAGGTCTCGGCTACTAACAAACAGCTTTAGCTGTTTCTGCACAGACCTACTGTGACCAATACATTATGTACCATTATGTTTTGATGATCAAAATAACTGTTGAAAAATAAGGAAAGAGAACTTCAAATTACTACCAGAAGCCAGGGAGCCCGGCCCAAGCTATTTTTCTACGATTTGACCATCAAAAAATAGACAACAAATAAAAGCAAGTATACCTCAAACAAATGCACACATTTTGAAATATTACGTTTAATTCACAAAGAAATATACAAAAATGGAAATTGTAAATTTAATGGGAAAGTTGGAGCTTTTTCAAAATGTGACTTTATTTCTAAAAGGTGAAGCGATATGCAAGAGTAAATATATCACTGTCTTTTTAGCTCCTAATGCATGCTTTCATTTCGGTGAAAATCAAAGGTTACCTTGAGACCACCGATCATCCATACTAGATACCAGGTGCACAAGACGTAAATAAAATACTGCGAGGACTTTAACACATGCTATTGTAAACATCACACCGAATGATGTAACAGGAATTGGTGTCACAACGCTAACACAATCTTGGAGGGGAACAGGCCTGCGGTGTTGTCAAATCTAAGCTATCTTTATATATGAACATAAACGTATATTATACAGTTTACGTTTCCTATCTATACCAAACGTACATTTAGGTTTCTTATATGTGAATGTAAAGCAGTGAATGTCTGGACAATAAAACTGTACATACAAAGGGTAATCCTTGTGCAACTAAACGTTTGATCATGTCCACAGTGAAGTAATGGAGAAATGTATCTACATTATGTGCAAATAAATACAATTTAAAAAAAGGACTGGAAATATTTTTAATTAGGAACTTTTGAAGTTGGTGTCAGGGAAATGTTGATGATTTTTTTCTTTAATATAGCACGAGCTGGGGGAATTGCCGGGTGACAGAGCGCTATAAAGACAGTATTTACGATAAACACGGGAACGATAAACAGTTGAATAAAGTAAAGTATATAGTAATCAGATGGTTGAAGTAATCAGATGGTTGAAGTAATCAGATAGTTGAAGGATACAGGAAGGATTGCTTCTAACCTCAAGAATGAACTACGTAGAATAAAAAGTTACGATAACATGAATATATGTAACAATGTTTAATGGTGAACAGCAGCTCCAAGTCCTGCCATGATCAAGTGTTCAGATTAGCAAAAATATCATTTGTTAATCTCAATTTTAATTGAAAGGTGAATATGGACCGAGAGTAGGTGCCTTGGCTATATTCTTTGCTTGCAAGAGGCAGAATTATAGCTTTCCTACTCAAGGGAGCATGCAGAAAGTGTGGACGTGGGGTGGGAGAACATACTGGGTGTTGCCTCTGTGAACTATTTTCTGCAACCAGGATCTCACATTCTCGGTTTTTAATTTAACTCCAGAATTAAGTAAAAGAGGAACACCAGACCTGCCAATCTTTAACATGGCACGACTGCCACCACGAGCACCACAAATTCTGTTAAATTGTAGTTTGCTGGAGGTATATATACCAAGCAGATTATTTTGGCATCTCTATTAATGTAATAATGTTCAGAAATGTAGAGCACCAGCAATGAATGCATTGCATTTCCACGTCAGTACAGTACATTGCCAATAAATAAGTCTATATGAAAGGCAAGTTATGGCTGCTATTTGACAGTTTTAGGTACATATATTTGTGATACATTATATAAATGTGACGCCGCTCTGTAGTAGCCTGCTATGTGAGTTGCTAAAATAAAATGCATTAAAAAAAAATCCATACAGAACACTTTTGTAAACCACAAGTGCATCTCAACAGCGCTCTTAAGTAGCATATTAATGGTAAGTGCTCTTCACATGAACAAAAAAAATGAATGCCAAAAACATTTCTGACTTCCGCTATACTTTTCTAAACCACCTCGGTTTTCAGTGGATAATAGTTCGAAATGACAACCTTTTTAAACAGATACATGACACTTTGTAAAGGTATTTTAACTCCTTTCGTCTATATACAAAATTACACCAGTACAATTCATTTTAAGGATACTAATTTGTAGTTTCCTTGCTGCTGGTGTGCTTTCCTCTGCTTCAAATCATCAAAACGCCTCACATTCCTCAATCTTAAACGCTAAAATAATGCTCTCTTTTTCTCAGTCCTTCATAGTTAAGTTAATCAAAGACAACCCGTCCTGTGCCATCACACTTTAAAAGAGAAGATGCTGCCAGGTGGAAGAAGTGTTAAACACACCCTGGAGGCACAGTCCAAGTGAATGCAGGGCCTTGCAATACTTGCATATGCAAACAAAAGCATATACTGGGGCACAAGGTGACACTACGAGCACCGTCGACTTCCCCGGTCTTGGGCCAGGGGATTTATGGGGGTCCCTTTATGTCAAAAACTGTAGGGGGACTTCATGCACCACATCATACACTTCGCCCTGCCCCCCCTCGCGCGATTTGCGCCGTGCTAGATTACGTATAATCGATTTGCGCTACTCTGTAATGTCCGGCGCGCGCGAGGCGTTCTAGCCTTCCGCGCTGCCGGGGTGCGCTAGCGCTGACGCGTGACGTCAGACGCTAGCGAGTATAAATAAATAGGCGTGGCCTCAGCGTGGCAGTCTGGAGCCGCGTGTAAAGTGCAAAGTACCGGCTCCTGTGTTTATTCAGCGCTACTGCGCGAGCATGCAATTAATAGCGTTAGGAACGCTACACTGTCGACGAGGGGTGTACTGAGCCCTGCTTTGCTGTCTTTGTACCCTGCAGTGTGTATATCGGCCACACATGTGTCCTGAGCCTGTGGTTGGTGTCCCCTCCTCATGGTGACCCGGCTGTGCCTGCTGGAGGTTCAGGTGGGGGAATCTGAAAGAGCCCTGAAGGCCCATCCTGCAATCTGTGGAGACACTGTGAGAGACCTGGAGCTCCATCCTGCAGCCTGTGAGGGGTATGTCTCGCCTGGGTGGTGACACACCTGATGCCAAGAGGTGCCTGACGACGGCCGCACCCTACGCCAGAGCAGGCCCACGCCTGGTGGGATCGCCTAAGCCCCTGAGCACCCGGAGGGTCCCGCGGATAACTTCTGGAGGTATGCGCGCCCGCTGGATGGTGTAGAGGCACGAGGGAAGTCCACGCGCAACGCCCATAGAGGGTGCACACCTATCGGCTTCGACGAAGAGAGGTAGCCGGCTTCCACCGCGTGCTGCGCACGTGCCAAGATGGCGTCGATTCCCGCCATTGAGCCGTTTGCCGTTGACAGTGCCCCGTCGTCCCTCGCCCCGCGCTGGAGGGATTGGACGGACCGCCTACAAATTTACTTCGAAGGGGCAGGCATCTCGAGGGAAAGGCGCAGAGCACTGCTACTCCACATAGGAGGCAAAGACATCCACCGCATCTACAAAACTCTTGTGGAAGCCACGCCGAAAACGTACCACACGCTGCTAAACGCGCTCAACGCCCATTTCGAGCCCATGGCGAATAGAGACTATGAAAGGTTCATCTTTCGTCAAGCCAAACAGGAGGCGGACGAGTCTCTGGATGCGTTCCACGGCAGACTGAAGGAGTTAGCCAGCACGTGTGGGTTCCGCGATGAGCAAGAGGAGATCCGAGGGCAGATCATACAGGGGTGTTACTCGTCCAAGCTACGGGTCACGGTCCTCCAGGAAGAAGGAAAGCCCCTCGCGGACATCCTCACCCTCGGACGGTCGAAGGAGCTCTCGCAGGCGAGGGCCTCGCACATGGAAGCAGCCCTACATCGTCCCGTGAAGACGGAGCAAGTGCAAGTGGCGGAAGCGGTGAACGTGGTACGGCCCAAAGGAAGACCAGCCGGAGGGAAAAGACAACCGGAGACGAAGAAGAAAGAATGCGGATACTGTGGCGGCCAGCCCAACCGCATGCAAGATTGCCCCGCCAGAGGAAAAAAGTGCAGCGCCTGCGGGTGGATAAATCATTTTGCGGCGGTGTGCCGGTCCACCAGAGTCAAGAAGGAGGCGGCCCATGCGGTGCAGGAAGAGGGAGACAGCGAAGACATGGACGATGACACCGAAGAGTACCCAGTCCATTATGTGTTTGCGATCCACCAGCCACAGAAGAAGAAGCGCAGACTTCCAAAATGTCGCATCATAGTCCAACAACAGGAGGTAAAGGCGACAATTGACACTGGGGCATCCATTGAGCTGATGGCCGCCAATGTCTACCACCAACTGCGCACCAAGCCCCCACTGCGAGAGGCGAAGATCCGGGTGTTCGCGTACGTCCAGAAGACACCCATTCCCCTCATCGGGTGCTTCAAGACAGAGCTACAACATGGAGAGAGGAGGATCAGCACCACCGTCTATGTCACAGAAGAGGGCAGCGGGATGCTGCTGAGCGGGCAATCGGCCGAAGAGCTGAGACTGATCTCGTTTGCCATGGCAGTCCTAGAGGAAGAACTGGATACCATCATGGAAGAGTTCGGAGAAGTTTTCAAAGGCATCGGGTGCCTGAAAAGAAAGGAAGTGTCCTTACACATCGACCCGTCAGTCCAACCAGTGGCGCTGAGGCACAGGCGAATCGCGTTCCACCTGAGGCAAAAGGTCGAGGAGGAGCTGGAGGCCCTGGAGAGACAAGGCATCATTGAAAAGGTCAGCGGGCCAACCCCATGGGTATCCCCGATCGTCATCGCCAGGAAGCTGAAACAGCCAGGACAAGTCCGCATCTGTGTGGACATGCGCCTCCCTAACGCCGCAGTCAAGAGGGAGCGACACCTGACGCCCACCATTGATGACATCCTGGGAGAGCTGAACGGGGCCAGGTGGTTTTCGAAGATGGACCTACGATCAGGCTATCACCAGCTGCCACTTCATCCGGACTCGAGGTACATTACCACGTTCTCCACACATGTGGGCCTCAGACGGTATCGGCGCCTCAACTTCGGCATCTCGAGTGCCACCGAGGTATTCCAAAATACCATCAGAGAAGTCCTCAGTGGGCTCCCCGGCGTGCTTAATATGAGCGACGACCTGCTGATATATGCGTCAACCATAGAGGAACACCACCAGCGGTTGAGAGGGGTCCTCAAAAGGATTCAGGAGTCAGGCCTGACCCTGCACCGAGAGAAGTGTCAATTCCTGCAGAACAAGATCAGTTTTTTCGGATACACCTTCTCGGACCAAGGGGTGGCCCCAGACCCGGACAAGGTGAAGGATGTCCAAGAAGCCCCAGCCCGACGAACATCTCGGAGGCCAGGAGTTTCCTGGGCATTGTCAACTTCTGCGGCCGCTTCATTCCGGATCTCTCCAACCTCACTAAACCCCTCAGGGAGCTGACCAAGTCATCGACCACGTGGCAGTGGGGCCCGGAACAGGAGCAAGCGTTCCAAGCAACGAAGGCGGCCCTCTCTGCGGACACTACCCTCTCGTACTTCGACCCGGCGAAGCCCACCAAAGTGGCGGTCGATGCAAGCCCTTTTGGTCTGGGAGCGGTATTGACTCAACTCCAGAGCAACGAAGAGTGGGCCCCCATCGCCTACGCTAGCAGGTCCCTGACCGAGACGGAGCAGCGTTACTCGCAAATCGAGCGAGAAGCCATCGCCATCCACTGGGCCTGCCGGCACTTTCATGTGTATGTGTATGGCCATCACTTCACGGTAACAACCGATCACAAGCCCCTCATACCTCTGTTCCAAGGGTCAGCCTCGAAGCCGCCACCCCGGATCGAAAAGTGGATACTCCAACTCCAAGGGTACGACTACCGGGTGGAGTACAAACCGGGGGCCACGAACCCGGCGGATTATCTGTCAAGGCACCCGCGGAAAGCCACAACGGAAGAGAAAGAAGAGGCAGAGGATACAGAGGAGTACGTCCGGTATGTGACAGAGCGGTCACGACCCCTCCCGATGAGCCTGGCCGCAATCATAGAAGCGTCGAGAGGTGATGAATGCTTGAGAGCAGCGGCGGAGGCCGTCAGGTCGGGGGATTGGAGGACAATCCAAGAGTCGCTAAGCTGGAGGACTCCCCAAGCTGACACTGGAATCCATCTTGAGAGTGAAAGGCGAACTGTCCGTTGACGCCCAAGGATGTCTCCTGCGTGGGCCGAGACTGGTCATGCCGGCCAGCCTCGCCCAACAGGCGGTAGACCTCGCCCACAGGGGGCATCAAGGAATGGTGAAAATGAAGGGCAGGCTCCGAGCCAAAGTATGGTTCCCTCGCATGGATGCGATGGTTGAGCAGGCGGTGAGAACCTGCACATGGTGCCAAGCGGCAGGACAGCCGGAGCACCCTCACCCGGTGGCGACCGAAGAGAATCCCCTGAGACCGTGGGAGTGCGTGAGCGCCGACTTCGGACATCTCCCAGATGGACGGTACGCGTTAGTCATCATTGATGATTTCACCAAATATCCAGAGGTCGAAATCGTGGGGAGCCAGACAGCCACTGAAGTAACAGCGAAGTTTGAGAAAACCATCGCCACTCATGGCATATTCGGGGTGGTCAAGACCGACAATGGACCTCCCTTCCAGGGGTAGGAGTTTGCAGAATATCTCAAGAGCTGGGGGATCCATCACCGCAAAGTAACACCACGGTGGCCCCAAGCCAATGGAGAGGTGGAGAGGTTTATGAGGACACTCAACAAAACCATTCGCATAGCCATGGCTGACGGATCTCCACTGGAGCGTGCGATATACAGTTTCCTGAGGGAATACCGGATGACCCCCCATGTCACAACAGAGGCAGCGCCAGGAACAGCCACCATGGGGAGAATCGTGAGTGACACGATCCCTCACCACCCGACCTGGATTCCGGCACAAGCCACAAATGAAAAGACTCTAGCCAATCGGACGCGCTCGAATGACCATGCCAGCCGACGAAGGGGAGCCAAGGAGTCCACGATACAAGGGCAGGATCGAGTGTATGTGAAGGACCGCTACCCAGGCAGCAAGTTCAGACTTCCTTTCGAACCACAACCGTGGATCGTCACCCGCCGGACAGGCACGATGGTGACCGCCCAAAGAGGAGCTGAAACGGTCACCCGAGATGTGTCCTTCTTCAAAAAAGTCCACCCAGGAACACCTTCACGACCAGGAGGGGGAAGGACGGTCGGAGTGAAGATGGTGACTCCCAGTCTATCCCAGCCACCCCTGGGGGTAACCTGCCCGGCTGCTCCCCGTCCCGGGAGGAGCCTAACACCCCAAGGCGCAGAACCCCCGAGGTGGCCCTATCCAGAGGCGGCCAATCTCGCTACAGCCTGCGGAGGAACCCGGCACCGTCGTCCCAGTTGGCGGACTATATGGTGTAACCTGTAAGGACTGGCAGACTGGTAACAGACTCATCGTTGGTTTTGATTTTTGCATTTTGGTTTGATGTTTTATAAAGGTTGGAAGGAGTGTAATGTCCGGCGCGCGAGAGGCGTTCTAGCCTTCCGCGCTGCCGGGGTGTGCTAGCGCTGACGCGTGACGTCAGACGCTAGCGAGTATAAATAAATAGGCGTGGCCTCGGCGCGGCAGTCGGGAGCCGCGTGCAAAGTACCGGCTCCTGTGTTTATTCAGCGCTACTGCGCGAGCATGCAATTAATAGCGTTAGGAACGCTACATACTCCACAAATCAGGATAAGGATAACAACTTAACTTTTAGGCTACAATTTAGAATTCCTGCACCTTTAGAGAGTGGCTTACATTTTTCAATTTAGTTTATTCACATAAACATTATACATTTGTTAATATTTAACTTTCTGAACGATCACAGTTAAGGACCAATGGTTTAGTGCTTATCAATGACGTTATTTTTATCATCTAGATGGCAGTATCTGACAAGAAGAAACGAAATGCTCCCTGGTCCATTGCTACAATGACCTTTTTGTTGTTGTATTGTTTTAAAAAATAACTCAATCAATCAGGGTTTGTAAAGTGCGGCTACTCACAAGTGAGGGTCTCAAGGTGCTGTGGGGCGTGGGTGGGGTGCAGCGGATGAGACTAAGTGCTTAGTTCATCCGAACAGCCAGGTCTTGAGGTCCTTCTTGAAGTGCGTCATGGTGTGGGTGAAAGTGGCACGAGGACCGGGTGGTCTGTAAACGAGGGTGTTGCGGAGGGTGGTTTGGTGGTTGGTCTGAATCTCGAAGTGGAGGTGTTCCATGTGGGTCATTGGTTCGTCTGAGTGGGTGGTAGGCGGAAGGAACTTTTGTGGACAATGGCGATACCTCATCCTGGCAGGATGGGATGGTCCTTGCGGATGATCTTGTAGCCGTCGGTGGGACAGTGGCAATGTCTGGCACTGAGCTGGAGTCCGTCCAGGTTTCCGTCAGGAAGCCGATGTCGGTCGAGGCGGCGTCGAGGAGGTCCCAGATCTCTGTGGCGTGTTTATGCAGGGATCGTACGTTGAGGAGGATGCACTTGAAAGGCTTAGGTGCGGTGAGGGTCGGTAAGTAGGGTGAGGGCACCGGGGTACAGAGGTGGGTGAAGGTGAGGTGGTGGTGAACGCAGGAGAGCAGGCCAAGGGTGCTGGTTGGCGTAGAGAGCTGGCAGTTGTTGGGTTGAGATCATGAAGGATTCTGGAATTGTAGCAGTGGCAGGTCAGAAGACCAGGGTCCCTGGCACTGGGCGCGGTCAGGTCACAGACGGGTGCAGATAGGCTTGCCTTTGGCACAATCGTTAAGCGCAGCACCATTAAGTAGTGTGGGGGGGAGGGCTACTCAGCTGGGAGGCGGGAAGGAGAGAGGGGAAAAACTTCCTTGGGGACCAACAACCCCTCCTGTTCTCCTGTTACCTCCAGTAAGTCCCAATTTGCAGGATTGCAGGAGGCCACATCCCCTTTCTCTACCACTCTGCAAACGCACCTCCTGGCGCACTAACAGTAGGGGGATTAAGTCCCCTTGACTAATGAGTGTCCTTAAGGGCCAACTACTCCTCCTGTTACCTCGAGAAAGTCCCATACAGTAGGTTTACCGAGAGGTTTTCGGTGGCCACGCCTCCTTTGTCCTCCACTCTGCAAACGCACCTCCTGGGCACTACTATTTGGGGTATGACGTCCCCTTGGCTCTTGAGGGTCCTTGGGATCAACTAACCCTCCTGTTACCTCCAGTAAGACCCACACAGCTGGATTGCATCAGAGGCCACCCCCCTTTCATCAGCACTCTACAAACGGGCCTTGTGGCTTACTGGAGGTAACAGGTGGTCTTGATGGCCCCCTAAGGATCCTCAGCAGCCAAGGAGACTTCATCCCCCTACCAGCAGCGCACAAGGAGGCGCATTTGCAGAGTGGTAGAGAAAGGGGGTGGGGCCTCCCGCGAGTTGCTATATTTTCGGAAGGGGGAGGGGGGCACTTGTATTCATTGACTGCAGGAACCTTTGTTCCTGAAAATACTTACTACCCTTGGTCCCTATCGATTCTTGGGTTCCCCTTGTACTTATTAGCATCAAATAAGATCCAGCAAATGAGAACGATAATAGAGCCATTGTTAACGTTAAGCAATGGGAAGGCAGTAAGCCCCTGTAAGTTCTTGGTAACCCCACCATAGGTCTTTCACAACCAGATAGCTTTCACTATCTGGTAGGCGAGACCTTGAATTTTCCACCATGTATTATGATGCACATGTAATGACATACATCACATGCACACACATGAACAGGTCTTCATTTAGGAATGCATGTAGGAGGTCATTTTTAAATGTTTTTTCTTAAGTAGATACAGCACAGTAAGGTTGCAGGCCATGCATGTGCCAGATCTTAATTCATGAATCTGTGTGCATGAATCAATGCTTGTTCCACATATCTGCGCTAGGCCACAATGCTTTCTACACGCGGATAAGCTCAACAAAATTAATTTCCCTGATTATTGTACTAACTCACTGCCAAGCAGACGCCAAGGATGCATCAAAGGTAGATAAAATGATAAGATACTACCCTGGTAATATCTCAATACTCATCATTTGACTCCTTCATTTAGCTATTATGTTCTCGAGATACAGTACGATGACAGTGGGAGAGTGAAGTGGAGGTACCATCTGTGCCACACTGACAGTGCAAGGTAACACGTGATCAGGCTGCGAAGCATAGTGTGACCAAACATGGTATTTCCATAATTTGAGATCCTAAAAACAAAGCTTATTGAAGGTATCTGGAGCAGTTTATCTAATAACTAGTCATCTTATTGATAGGATCATGAGTCCTGAGGTCATTAAGGCTGCCAGTCCTAGCTCTTTTTTCGATAGAGCACAGACAGCCTACGGAAGGGAAATGACGGAGATGGAGGACATGATGGAAGCTAGAAATGGAAGAATGGGAAGATAATCAGGTCTCTCTTACTAGTGATGACAAAGTGTATGTCAGAAAGACCGAATACTCAGTGCGCCCACTGTGGAACTGGAGATTGTTTTACATACTTCTGTGAGTAGTACCTTTGTCCCAGTTAGACGTGGGGGCTTTGAAAGAAGACGCAGACTATAAACTGTTCTCCTCATGGAGTTAAAAATCAGAAATTGCCTCAGCTTATGAGCTGGTTGCTAATCCGAGCTAACACATTTAGCAAGTATTTTTATTATGTCTGCTTGACGTGAGCAAACATTTTTTTGGGGGCTTGTGGAGTTAGGTTTCCTGTGGGCTATGGAGCCATGTAACTCGTGCTGCGGTTCCACAGAGATGGAAATCCAGGAATGGGTCCAAAGACATAGTGTAATCAGTGAGATTTGGAGTGTGTGAATCTCAAATTTCCCAACAAAAAAAGCAGAGGGCTGTAGGGGTACGATGCCCAAGGTTTGGGATGGCTGTTTCCATGAGGAACGTGGTGAGTACTGCTATCATTTGATGGGGCTTTGTCTACAGTGGCACAGTGGGTGAAAAACGCTAGGTTGGGATGTTACCCCAAGCAATTGCCACTGGTTAGATTATTTGCTAACATTTTTCCCATCACCTTTCGGGTGTCAAATTGCCAGTAGTATCAAGGTGGGACTGGGAACCCAAAGCAGCCCTGGCAAATTTTGTCAGACCAGGCCCTATACTGTGCATTGTGATTGAGAGCAGCGAGTGAGCTTGACCACTACAAGTGTGCTGGGAGGTGGGGTCTCCCCAAGAAAACATGGGTAAAATATAAAAAATGGTGCATTCTACAACACGTTTTTCATTATATATTAAATTGTAGTTGCTTTTAAAGCATAGTAAATGATGACCTTACAGTGCACCAGAATACAGCATTGTTTATTGGGGTTCTTCAATGATTCCCTCATTATCACACTCCAACAGTGCCTCTCATCTCTCCATAGCCCCCTTCTCACATGTATTTGATTTGTTTTATAGCGCCTCCCATACACATGTAGGGTGTCGGATTATTTTACATCACAAACAGAGAAAATCAATTATATGTATGAAAATCAGTGTATAGAAAATGTTACACATGACGTAGGGGACTACTAAGTGTAGGATGCACCTTTTATCCATTATGGTAGGTATTTTTTTTAAGAGTGCTTGGTCTGGGGAAGCTCAAACTCAGGATTTAAAAGGTAACACAGTGGTGAGGGTTGACTTTACTAATAAGAATGTTTTTCTACCAGAACAACCCCTGTTTAGCAAAATTAGGATAATGAAAGACTGGGACAAAAAACATAAATTTTTAACCTAGACTACGATTGTAACTAATGAACTGCACAGTAACAAAATGATCTCTGACAAAAGCAGTAACCCACTGAGCTGTGCACATATAATACTGTTCTGTGATCTGCACAGTACACGCTGTTTGTAGCAGGCATAATAACCCTGTGCGCTACCTTAGACGAGTCAAAACTGCCACTAACAAAACTCTGACCTCTCTCCAGCAGGTACATTATTCTTTTGTTGTTACCTGAAAACTGTTGGCTATACAAGGATCTGCAGTGCTTTTAAAACTGCTGCATTGATACAACCGGCCCCCAGTAACAAAAACAGCCCCCCCCCCCACTTCCAGCCTCCCGGGGAAACGCCCAATGCCCGGTATGGCCAATTCGGCCTTGTGTAGTATGCCTGGAAACTTCAGACTGGTGCAGCTTTCCAAGCATAGTACTGCCAAATTTTGTAAGTTCCAAAAAAAGTTGTAAATTTGCACCCATTCAAGGAGTTCTTCTGTGGGTGTAGATAGGCTACTTTTTTGGTAAACTGGTCACTATATATAGTTGAGCTTCTGATCCAAAAAGAAAACAAGTTAAAACCTCTTAGAGAAATGAGAACAACCAGAAAAAAAGTGACACAGACATAGCAGACCTGACTTAGGGCCCCAGGTCAAACTACCAAACTAAGAATGCATTTGAAGGGTGTCACATCCCAAACACCATTGATGAAGCTATGCCACCTGCTCGTCCCACTCCAGCCTGGTAGTGCTACCCGGGGACATAACTATGGACACATATAACACAACGGCCTGGTGTCCCTGCCCTGAGATCACTCACTTATTTTGAATTTATTTTCACTGCATGCATTTGTTTTCATCTCAGCTACAAAACGCTTTGATCGTAGAGTTGTCATATCGGTGCATGTGGGCAGGGATCCGTGTTTCTAGCCCTCACCTTTTACAAATCATTTTATCAAGTGACTGACTGCCCCACATACTAAGCCCGAGTCTCAAATAGAGGAGGGCGTGCAAACAAAGTAATAGGGTGAGCCGAGCCAGAAACAAGCCAAAGGTCTGGATCGACTCAAGAGTCTATACACAAACCAAACCATGAACACTTTTGCCATGTATATCATCCAACAAACATAATGCAAAAGTAGGATACGTTCCCATTAAGAAAAGGTGTATTTCTTTAACAGCCGGAAGCGTTTCACCTTAGTACATCAAATTATATCATTGCACAGACAGACATTTCTTAAAAGTGATTGTTTATAGGATCACCCCCCCAACTACAATGCCATTTGTGAACTAAGAGAAAATAAGTAGTCATGTAAACCTTAAACATGCCTCGGATTCTTCTTATAGATGGAGTAGTATTTTAGTCTACTCAAGCACACTTAAGAGGCAATAAAGTCAACCAATGCAGAAAACATCAGAAATAAAGAAACAAGCAGTTGCAAAGCAATAGGTCTCGAGTTAATGAAAATTAGAGCTACTGGTGTTGGAAATATTCCAGCAGTAGCATAAGTAATAAAATAAAATTCACATTACTTATTGTGAGAAGATGACCTGGTATATGCTGGTCACTAGTTTAAGTGGCCACCTTGCACCAGTACAATTCGACTCTTATGGTAGATAGGTTTAAGACAACCTTTTAAAGAAAGCTATCCCAGTGGTAGCTGTGGAGAGCAGCCTTCAGGCTAAGTCTTTAGAGCAATGTAAAGCAGCTTGTTTTACCTTATAATCTCTTGAATTACTAAATGAAAGGACACCACACAGGTATATATATAAAATATATATGTATTTATTACTAGACACACTCTACTAATCTCTTTATGAGATTAGAAGTCAGGAACATATGCACAAATCAACGTTTCACAACAAGTTAAGCACAAATATGGCTGGGGCCCTAGGGGCGTACCAGACCATACACTAAAAAAGAGGTTTAGGAATATCGACTTGCGAGGGGACAAGGCCTAGGGCCTTCAGAAGCGCTGGGGCCTCACTAATCCACCCAAGGCAGGTAAGTAAAGGACCCATGCGCATGCAGTGTGAGAACACAGCCGCGGATCCCAGTAGACTTCAATAGAGCAAGTCGCGGTTGGAATTTTAAAGTTTTAGGATACTTCAGGAGAGTCTACAAGCAAGTCACTTACAGGGTAAGTAGTTCTAGAGCCAACACACACAGGAGCACCGTAGTGCAGGAGTTACCTCACCCAGGGAAGCCGGGTGCATAGGTGTCTTTTGGTGTCGGGTTGCGGCGTCGTTTTCAATGGGAGCCAAAGAAGACTTGCTGCTTGTGAAGACAGAAGAAGTGTCCGGTGGAATCCAAGGCTGGATTCAGAAGAAAGAAGACCTGAAAGCAGAGGAGACAGTGTTCAAAGTCACTTGGCAGTGACCCGGGGCCAGGAAGATGGATGCCCACAGTCGTCGGGTGATTTCAGGTGATCACGGGTGTCTTGCCTACTCAGCCACGAGGTCCAGGAGGTGACGACGACGGCCAGGAGCTGGGATCGGCGTGCCCCACGAAGTCTGCAGCTTACTGCAGTGTCAGTGACCAGATTGGAGCCAACAAGCCTTGGTAACAGCAAGTCTCGTGGAAAGTGTAAAAAGTCAACGGTGCAGACCAGCAAGGTCTGAGGGACTCACCCAGCGAGGGTGAGTCAGGGCAGGCCTGGAGCAACCAGGGGAGCCCTTTGGAATTGTAGAAAAGTCTTCTGGGGACCCACAAGCCAACCGGCATGGGATCGCGAAGACGCCTCGGGAGGATTCACTCACCAGGAGCCCACAGTCACTCGGGACAAGGTAGGCCTCTGATCTTCGGAGGAAATCCTGCTGGAGGCTTGGACCACATGTGGTCCGATGCAATGCACAAGTTCGTAGAACGTCGTGAAGGGGTTGCACTCGAAAATAGTGCATGGTACCCGGGTATTGCTGTTCCTCATCACTCGCGGGGTCCACTTGCCTCAGCGTCGCTGGGGACTCACGATGGCCTTGGAGAAGTCAGGAAATCCACTTCCGAGGCTACAGGGACTTCGGACTCCGGCGGGAGCGGGAAAGTTTGCGACCATTGATGCAAGGTTTTGGTGCCTGCCAAGCAGGGGAGTCACTCCTTGACTCCAAGGGAGATTCTTCCGTCTTCCAGAGGTAGTGGAACGTCGAAGGTCCAGGATTCTTCTTCAGAGCGTCGTCCAGGGATATCTAGTTTGCAATGGCAAGGGTTTCCTTACTTATACTACAAGGAAGGGAGGGACTAGCTCTATGACCCCTCCTATGGGAGGGTCAGGGGAGTGGGTGGCTACACCCACTTCCCTTTGTCCAGTTTCGCGCCAGAGCAGGGGCAGGTAGCCCCTGAACCGGTTTGAGCTGGCATAGGCACAGAGAAGCCTACTGCTTCCCCAGTGCAGGACTTCAAAGCACTCTAGGAGTGCACCCACCCAGCCCCAATACACTAAATCCTGTCTGGGAGGTGGTCACACCTCCCTGTGACAGGATGCCTATTGTTGGGCCTCCTCCACTGCGAGTTTCGGTCAGCAGCAGGAGGGCAGCCCAGTGTCCGTGCTGGTGGCATCCATGTTGTGATGCCAGGGCTCTTCAGGATTCTACCATGTTTCCACAGTAGGTACATGTCTATCCCTCTAGAAGGGTGGGATCATACTCCCACACCAGTTACTGGTGTGGGGGTATGATTCCAAAGCGTTTGACACCAAACACGACATGTTTTGATGCAGCCATCCCAAAGTTAGCATTAACCGCAAGGTTATAATGCACTTAAGAGTATATGGTTTAACCGCATCCACAAACAGCCACAGAGAATAGACTCTGAGAGCAGCAGAGGGGCCCTGCTCAGGCAGAGGCACCCCCTCACATGGAAACCAAGCACCCTGCCCTCAGGATTGATAGGGCCTGTCTTAGGGGTGACTGATGGGTTTATATGTGTGTGCAGGTAGAGATATAGGGTACCTATATCTCAGTGGGGAGTGCTAACACTACCTCACCCAGGCTGCAGTAGCAGGCCTGTGGTGTCAGATTTAGTCTGCTTCCCAGGGGTGGCATAATACATGCTTCAGCCCCTGGTAGGCCTGTGAAATACCTATGCCCTTGGTACCTAAGGAACCATATACTAGGGGCTCAAAAGGTACCACAGTATCCAATCACTAGTGCATCTAATATGCACTCCAAGTTGTTTAAGGGAGTAAGCAGATAGGCTGGGGTCCTGAATAGCAGGATCCCAGCCAGACTAGTCAAAAACCATCAAAATACCAGAAAAAAAAGTGGGGGCAACCATGTAGTCAGATTCCACCATCCTACACTTATGCTACTGCTGTATTTTTTCTTTGAAAGATATAAATCTAACAAACATTGTCATTTGCAATGCCAATAGCTCATACTTTTACTAATGCAAGACCTATTGCATTGCAAATACATGGCAACTGGAGAGTAACACGAATGGCGTTGGCCGGGGGTGCGGTCTGGAGATAGTGTACTGCTCCTCTCTTGGCTCGCAAGAAATTACTGTGCCAAGAATTTCTTAAAAGATTGTGGCAGATTGGCATGTTAACAGGAAGTTATAAATACTAAAATGTAAACCATAAGTGACTTACACGTTGCTAGGAAGTGGTGCTGTGCAAGTCGCCTATTTCCTTGGATGCTGCCTGCTCTGAAGGTCCCTGGGTTGAACTCTTTATAGTCCCTGTCCGGCAAGCAGACCAAGCTAATTTTAATTTGAGAGTAGTTGCGGGGGACGGGAACAAATGTAAAGGTAACTTTGGCGATTAATGTTAGTGCTAGAGAGAGATCAGAGTTTTATCTAGTGGCTGTTTCCACTCATGCTAAAGTAGCTCACAGAATTAGGATGCCTGCTGCAAAGAATATCTTCCTGTGTGTCCAGAGGTTTTCAGGCAACAACAAAAATGTAAAGGTAACTTTGGCGATTAATGTTCCTGCAGAAGAGAGATCAGAGTTTTATCTTGTGGCTGTTTCAACTCATGCTAAAGTAGCCAACGGGATTAAGATGCCTGCTGCAAAGAACATGTCCTTGTGTGTCCAGAGCAGTGGCGGCTCGCAGAGGGAGTGCTGCAGGGCGGGCGAGGGGCTAGGGAGGGGGGGGGTAGTGAACTCATACATACGACGGACAGGAGTAAAGTTGGCGATGCAGCGAGCGCAAGGTAAATTGTTTTATTTATTTAATTACTTACTTTACTCTTGTCCGTCGTATGTGGGCATCCACTACCTCCCCACCCTGCCCCTCCCCCGCCCCACCACCCCGCAGCACTCCCTCTGCGAGCCACCACTGGTCCAGACGTCCACTTGTCCAGAGGTTTTCAGACAACAAAAATGGAAAGGTAACTTTGGCAATTAAGGTTTCTGCTGGTGTGGTAAATAAAATAAATATTACCGGACTGAATTTCATAAGGAATCTTAAAATAAAGTAAAATAGCTCAAAATAACAAGAGGCAGAATCCGTGGTATAAGAGGTTTTCTAATGGGCTTTATTCCATTCAAAATGGCCGACTCGAGTCGCGGCCCTCAGGTTCCGTCACCACGAAGGTTCAGGAAGTGAAGTACAATAATTTATTAACAGACATGTATTTTTATAATAAGTACATTACAATGAAACGAATGTAGAAGGCGTAACATTTGATAAGAAAAATGACGTGACAGTGACATAATCGAAACTAGGCGTAATAAGGAATAAAAGAAACATGATTGGTTAGAATTATCAGACATAGGTGGATCTATAAGATAATACTTGGCATAGATGCGCGCGCGGCAGCATGACGTGTAATTGACGTGCAACTAGGGGGTGAAGGGGACTTGACATTTAGCTCTACATGTGGAGACGAGAAGTCTGGGGGTCAAGTCAACCTAATCCCAAATCATATCTAACATCCTATGTTTAAAGAACTATGTTATCCACAAGGAAGAGACTCTCGGACAGAATCTATTCTATACTGACTGTGTGCGTGTACAAGCGTCTAAGTGTCTATATGAGATGCGAGGGATAGAAAACTTTCCATGGCAACAGGGCTATGAATCACTTGCAGGAGGACGGAAAGGCTGAGTCCCTTGCTTGTGAGCTAAAGGAAATGTTTACCTAAATCACTGGACAGGAATGCATCGGCTGAAGAGCAAAATAGATAATTCGAAGGTGAAATACAACTTCTTGGCAGACAGGCGAAAACTGGCCGAGGCAGGCACCGTTAGCTGCACAGGGAGTAGGACAAAGTTCATGGATACAGATGCGAGCTCAAGCTGAAGCTGTCAGAGACAGAGAGCAGGGAAAGGCTTTGAGGACAGAATCGGGCCTACTCGCCTGAACTGTAAAAATGAAGTAACTTAGCCATATAAAGTCGGTGGCCTTTCATACTTAGGAATCGAATATCCAGCCCATTGATGGCGGATCTGACAGAGAACATGTTGACGGTAGACACACATATGTTTGCGTCTTAGAAACTGGAACTGGAGGGAACATACATGTACTTGTAACATGTATATAGAACCGTTGGGGTCCAAGATAGGGGACATAACTGATCAGGAAAATCCACATTTCCACATTCCCTCCTTGTCCCCTTCTTGCCCTTCACGAGACATCAATCTTCATCATTCCATTGATTTGCTCATGGAGCATCATTTCTTCTTCTTTCTTCTTCCGGGATCTTGAGCGAAAACCTTGATGTGGAATGCATGATGTGGCACACAGACCACAAATCGCTGGTCCACATTGTAGGCATAAACAACAACTGAAGAGCATAAGAAGGCCAATACCTAGGAAGGATAGAACTCTCCATCCCCAGGCTGATATCACACTCCAAAACCACCCGGACCACGTCCAAGTGCCTGGATTCTCGTGTATCTGGCTTACAATCTTATGAAGGCGTGTTATAGCTTTATATACAGATGGCGAATTTTCTGGTATGAATATGCAGCAGCTGGATCCGATGACCCTACAAGCTCCGCCCCTATCGGCCAGGATGACGTCAAGGACAAGACGATTCTGGAGAACAACAATTCTCATCACTGATTGTTCCTCTGTCAGATTGCCTAGGGCGGCTATAGTCTCGTTTACTACAGCTTCAAGAGTCTTGGTGAGTCTGCGTATCAGCTTACTATTTGATATAGTACCTATATAGGGAAAGATACCTTTATTGAAATCTACATACTTGTCCCATGCTGTCTCAGTATAATCGACAACTGGGAGATCTCTTTTCTCTCTATTGTGTACTAAATGAACATTTCGATAATAATCAGGGGGAGCTAGGAAAACAGGTGGCAAAAGGAATGCGATGTAACAGGTACCATCCCAATCTAGAGGCAGACGCATATATGCAGTCTGACCACATATAAAGTAAGAATGGCGAGAAGCTCTAAATGAAGATTTACCTTGATCACTATATTCTACTGTAGTAACGCATTGGCTATGGCCCATATGTATGGAACCAACTTTTCTTACACATAATTCACCCTTAACTGGAAATACTGACATAGTGGGCAAAATTAGTTCAACTTCGGATTTGACATTCAGAATCATAAGATTAGGCGTAAAATTACCTAATTTATACACTTCATTTTCTAAATCAGTTCCTGTTCTACTGGGGTGACCCTCCTTATTAGGGTGACAGACTTTGAATAAAACTAGATTCAGATTTCCCCATATCCAATGTTGTTGATAAACTGCTGTGTCTGGGTCTATGGAATTTAATAAACTAAACCATGCTCCACAGGAGCCATTGTGTGTGAATGGATGTGGAAAGAAAGGCAGAACTCCTTTGTTATTCTGATAGGGAGGAAGTCGGCCACACACCCAACAATTGGTCGCATTACTAGTCTGATGGGAATGATGTAACATACTAATGAATGTGTTATTGCGCAGCGCAAGTCTATAAGATAATTCATGTGGCGGTAGGTCACTAAAAGAATGTTCATCAGTTATATTGAAAACACGTTTAGAAACAGGATAATACATATGCAACAATATACTTGCAGTAACTATTAAAAAACTCAAGGAAGACAAAATTAATAAAGTCACAATACAGTGGTTACGCAGTAATTTACAATAAGCATGTCGTTTCATTATGATTCTGGACTCTACGTGATTCAGACCTAAGGGGTACATGTCGGGACAGATTCAACCGCTTCACCTTGGAGAGGACTTAAACAATCAAATCGTCCGACAGTTTAGATCTGGACCTGAGTTTCTGTTTATAGAGTTCGGTGCTACTGGCCTCAGCCAAAGGTAGCTTTGAGTCAATGGGGGAAGACACACGGGCAGTACTGTCTGTGTCAAGAGGAAGTCCATGAAATTTTTTGACGTGACTTGAGTGAATCCACCCTTTGCGTCCCTCGATCTTCACGGCTGTTCTTGTGGTCAACAGGACCAACTTGGGTGCTTTCCACCTGGGCTCCAATTGACTTTTCCTGTCGAAGTTTCTCACAAAGACAAGATTACCCGGAACAACGTCATGGGGTTTCGCCTCAGTGTTGTCGGGAAAGGCTGCAGCTACCTGTGAACGAGAAGATTGTAGTGCAGACATCAAGGAAGCCAGGTAATCTGTCAGCATATTACAATCAACATCAGTTATTTTACGTGGTATAGGCGTCCCCCACATATTCGGTGGTCTACCGAAGATCACCTCATACGGGGATAGCCCTGTTCTAGAGTGTGCTACCATTCTCATGTAAAAGAGTGCAACTGGTAATGCTACTATCCAGTCGACACCTTTCTCTCTACATATTTTGGACAGTCTGATTTTCAGTGTCTGGTTATGTCTTTCTACGAGACCTGCTGCCTCGGGGTGTCGGACACAGTGGAATTTCCACTGATATCCCAACAGGAGTGAGACATGTTTCATTAATTCGGATGAGAAAGGCTGACCGTTATCTGAATATACAACACGTGGTAAACCGTACCGTGGGAAGAATTCTCGAACTAGCTGCTTGGCAGTAGTCGAGGCAGTGTAATCTGATACGGGATACGCCTCTGTCCAACGGGAGAGAGCGCAGACAACTACGAGGACATATTTGAATCCTCGACAACGTTCCATCTGAATATAATCCATCTGGAGGACTTCAAAAGGATGGTCAGGAGGCTAAAATCCACCCTGCTCTACGGGAACACTCTTTCCTGGATTAAACTGACAACATATCATACAGGTACGAACTTTTTGTTTAGCTGCTGCTCGTAAATGTTTGTTGAACCAAATGTGCTGAATGCTGTCTAGCATAGCCTTCTCTCCTAAATGTGCTGGACTGTGAACTGTAGCTATAATGGCTTGAACCATGGAATCAGGGAGAAACCATACAGATTTCTCCTTCGTCATCCATCCTTGATCTGTCTGGATCCCTCCTAGTTCAGTCCACTTCTTTATTTCTTCTGCTGTGGCATGTGTCTGTATGTCAATTACGTCAAGTGCGGGATCCTTAATTGTCATACACTGTGTTGGGGTCTGAACTATTGGCTTTGTCATGTCTAATGTGCGATTCTGAGCAGTCTGTTTAGCTGTTCTGTCAGCTAAATCATTGCCTTGAGAAATGGTATCAGTAACCTTCGTGTGTGCTTTACATTTCATAATCGATATAGCAGTGGGTAGATGTATTGCGTCTAACAAAGCATGAATGAGGGGCCCGTGCTGAATGTGGGCACCATGGGACGTTAAATAACCTCTCTCTCGCCATAGCACGCCGAAGTCGTGTACAACTCCGAATGCATAACGTGAGTCAGTGTATACATTAACTTTCTTATTTGTGGCTTGAATACAGGCTTGCGTTAGAGCAATAAGTTCTGCTGCTTGGGCTGACAGAGTATCTATACAATGTGTCTCAATAACTTCAGTGTCTGTTGTGACTGCATACGCGGCCACTAAATCTCCTGTACTTGCTCTCATGCATGATCCGTCTACATACAACGTCAGGTCTGGATCTAACAATGGAACGTCTGTCAAGTCTTGTCTAGGTTTCGTCTTTATTTCAATGATTTCAACACAATCATGAGCTAGTGGGTCTGTTCCAATTACAGGTAATAGTGTAGCAGGATTCAATGTATTACACCGTCGGATCTCTATGTGTGGTTGAAACAATGTCAGTTCATAACCGGTAAGTCTTGCTATGGTCAAGTGTTGTGTTTGTGTTCGGTTCACAAGAACCTCTACTGCATGTGGTACTTGTACTGTCAATGGGTGTCCTAATACTATGGCATCGCTTTGTCTGATTGCTAAAGCTGTCGCTGCCACTGATTTCAGGCATGCAGGCAAAGCCTGAGCTACGGGATCTAATGTACTGGAAAAATAAGCACATGGCTTGCGTGATCCTGCTTGATCCTGAGTGAGTACTGACAAGGCAGTACCTTCGCGTTCTGTAACAAAGAGTGTAAAAGGTTTGCTATAACATGGTGTTGCTAAAACAGGTGCTTGACATAAAGCTTCCTTTAGGCTTTCAAAAGCTTGTGTATGTTCCTGAGTCCAAGGGAGAACAGTCGATGTGGCTGCCTCCTGTGTGGTTAACTGAATGAGTGGTTTTGCTAGAAATGCGTACTGAGGGATCCACTGCCTACAATATGAAGTGAGGCCTATGAAAGCCCGCACCTCCTTTTGTGTCTGGGGTATTGACATGTTAGCAATTAACTGGATGCGATCTGGTGTAAGCTGCCTTCCCTCCTTGGACAGCGAGTGACCAAGATAAATAACTCGCTGAACACAGAATTGCAGCTTAGAAGGGGACACCTTGTGCCCCTTGTCGGCTAGGAAATGTAAAACTGTCAGAGAAGCTTTTTCACATTCTGGCTCGCTTCTCGCGGTGATCAGCAGATCATCGACATATTGAAGCAGTGCAGTATTGACTGGCATGTGTATACTGTCAAGTTCTCGTTTCAGTGCTTGACTGTAGATGCTGGGGCTTTCTGTAAATCCTTGAGGAGCGCGTGAGAATTTAAAGCTGCGCCCATTTAAACTGAATCCGAACAAGTATTGGCTTTCCGGATCTATTGGGACGCTGAAAAAGGCATTCTTGAGATCAATTACAGTAAAAAATGTTGCTTCGGAATCAATTGCTGTCAACAATGATGATATATCAGGGACCACAGGGAATTGTGGTACAATACACTTGTTTAGTTCACGCAAATCAATAACCAATCGGTACACTGGTGGAGCAGTAGGATCAGTTCGTTTAAGAATCGGAATTATCGGTGAATTACATACATTGGAGTCTGTTTCTACAACTACTCCCTGGGCAATTAGCTCATCAATGATTTTCAGCAAAGCCACTACAGCATCATGCGGTAACTTGTATTGTCGCATTCGTGGTAGTACCACTCCTGCTTTCAATGTAACTCGATAGGGTGTAATGTTCATGCAGCCAACATCCGTAGGGCCTTGTGCCCATAAATGTACTGGTAAAGTCTGTAGTCGGGGATCCATGTCTCTAGACACATAGTGACCTTTAAAATCACGCAAAAACAGCCTTACTCCTTCCGGAGAACAACATATTATGGCTCCTAGTGCTTTCAGAGTTTTAATTCCTAACAGATTTTCTGGGCATGATTTAGTAAGCAATAAATCTGTAGTTCGTGTCAAAGGTCCTATCGTAAGTGGTAGAGGCTGTGATACTTCATTAACAATAGGTTTTCCTGAAAAACCAAGGGAAACATTTTGAGAGCCTGAGAGGGGTGCCCCTGGAACTTCACTACGTTTTATGGTTGTTCGACTTGCCCCTGTATCGAGTAAGAATTTTCTATCTTGACCTAATAATTCACTATGTACATAAGGTCCTTCTTGATCTACCGGAATCTCGATAAGCGGTAAGTCAACTTCCCTCTCTAGGCTGGTTCATGCGTAACGCTGATACTCAGGGTATTCATACTGTGCAGTCTGATACATTTGTTGTGTTGTGGTTTGTGTGGCAGTAGCAGGCAACGGTGGTGCAGCTGGCACAAACTGTATGGGTTGCTGTGAGGCTGGCATAGACTGTTGCTGAACTGGCACGGACTGTCCATGCTGCATAGCTCCTTGTTCATTCTGATCTTGTCTAACTAATCGTGGTCTCTCTTTTGCAATACCTGTAGCTATATTACGTTTCAGGACTTGACAATCATGTACATAATGGCCTAGTTGTTTACAGTAATTGCAGGTTCCTTTTACAGGAACTGCAGAATCACCAGAATGTGTCACACCCTTTTTGTGACCATCTGCTGGTACTGTCTGAGAAACTAGCATTTTCATTTTTGTATCCTTCATGCGTCTATGCTCGTGTTCTTGTTCATCCCTAATTCTATTGTGATGATACTGTAACATTTGTAGCATTTGCGACGGAGTGTTACTTTGCCAGGTACTCTCGAATTTCAATATTCTATTCTTCACTGGAGGCAATGCATTTTCCACTAATTTTGTCACAAATAGATGTGGATATGAGTCACTACTTGCTTTTATACCACTATTTATACCAAAACATTTTTCAAATCGAGCATAATAATCGCTTGTGTCTTCATCTTGCTTTTGTTTACAGGCTGTGATTGCACCCCAATCTTCCTTTTTTGTAGTTAATAAACGTGGCAGTACCTGTACTAGTAAACCTGGTAATAGTTTAACTTTATCCCCGAGCCCTGAACCTGCAGCTCGGCCCCTTTCTTCCTCTGCTAATGCTGTCCAGTCTATCTTTTGGTCTCCCACTTCCCACTCTTTTTCTTTCAGTTTTTCATATATGCCAGCAGGCAAAAGCACCTTTAATATCGTCATAATATCAGGAAAGGTGTACTCTCCCATCAGTAACATGTCTTTAATTTCTCGGTGGAAACCCGCTGGGTCTTTGTCATGACTAGGTACTACTTTCTTCATTTCTAATAATTCCATTTTTGATATGGGTGTGTAAACAAATACACGGTGAAACTCATTGTCTTCGCCTTTTATTGGGTGCACTTCCCGTAAAGGATTTTGTCTATCCATGTAGTACGGTGCTCTTTCTCTGGGGGGCAAGGAGAGAGAATCTGGATTTACAAAAAGGACGTACTGCTTACGTGACACTAATATCTCTTTAATTAGCTTGTTACTAGAACCTCTCCATCTGTACGTAAGTAGTTCCGTTAATATATCAGGTAAAGGACCAGGGTCAGCATGTTGGCTCTTATATAATATGAGGAGTTGCTGAATCATATAGATTCCAGCTAAACGTTGTTCATCTGTACTGAGGTTGAGAAACGTGTGTGCTACGGTCTCATCACCGTATTTTTCAGGACTAACAACCCAGTGCACGGCTGATCTGGCTAATTCTTGCTCATCCATGGAATCGAGGAGGTGGTAACCTCTTCGTTCTCGTAGTATTTTATCTGCGGCTTGAAACGAATGTTCAGGAGACTTCAGATTTATTACAGGCGTCGGATACGTTCTGCTATTATTTGGACATACAGAGTGTATTGGATCAGAAAAACATCTAGTATTTTCACAAGATCTTCCTCTGCCTACATAGGCTATGGTCTCTGACTGTCTCGCGGAATTCCCTGATTCGGACACTTCATCTTGCTCAAACTCGTCTGTTCCCAATCTCTCTTCATGAATACGCTCTATTTCTTTACGTATTTTTCGGCACATGGCTATTATACAATTTTGCTTATCGTGTCTCCCTTCTGATATATTCTGACTCCATCTTGTAAGAATAAGCATTGCATTCGGGTCTACCCCCGGACGATCTTGATTTCTGATCACACAGTTTATGAGGAAACGTAACAGTTCCCCCTGTATCTCTACTTTCTGGAATTCCATAGCTCTGTTAATACATCCTGGATCTCGTCCTGTTTGAACAAAATGGTATATGTTATCTAGATGCGTAGTCATTCCTGGTAACCTTGCTAAATACTCTGCGGCTCGTCTGATACGTAATGATGCCAGGACCATTTCGTCCTCTTTACCGACCACGGGGTCATATCTACAATTTACAAGGAGTTCCTTAAGCGTACGTTCATTTACGAACTTAGGTGTACGTGAATGTGCTGACTCTTGAAAAACAAGTTTATTTATTCTAGGTGGTGTGAAAGTACTGCTAGCACCTCCCGTGGCCCCATCTGGGGCGTCGGGTGTGAATGGGTTCGTCGAACGTGACACAGCAACTATGGGTGTCGATACCCCTGTAGAGTCGACTGCGGAGACAGATGCGGAAACAGATGTGCTTTCCGAAGCTTGTATCGGGACTTGCTGTTGCACGGGGACAGATACCTGATCCTGACGTTGAACCCCTCCGCCAGACGGTCTATGTGGTGTGGCGTTAGCATACTCGGGAGCTGCATCGTCTAGATATGAGGAAAGAAAAACATCTTCTGCGGTTCTGGGATGCCCCTTTGGATGTACCTTAATTGGAAATAATGGGGGTGGCAAGTCTTTTGGCACCTCCGTAACAGCCTTAGGTAGTCCTTCGGCTAGAAGGGGATACATACCATTCATAAGAGCATTTCTTTGTCTATTCACTTGTTCTGATTTCACTCGGATACCTTCCTCAATTAATAGATTTTCCTGAACTTTATTTGAACTTTCTTTACTCCTCTCTTCTTGTCTACGTGCTTTTTCTGTTCGTCTATGAGATTCTTTACGCCATAACTCAACAGCGTCTTTCTGTGACTGTCTGACCTTTCTTTTCCATAACTCTTCCTCCACTTTCATGATGCACTCTGCATCCCAGGTTCCCGCTATGGGCCACCTTTGACTTTCCGGTAATCCTTTGGTATAATCTACCCATAGATCAAGAAACAATATGGCGTCTAAGCCATGTTTATGGTACATGAAATGTCCTGGAGTGTCTCTAGGAGGAATAGGAACTGCTTCTTCAAGCACCCCTTTTCTGGTAGTAATCTGTCTTAACTTCGAGAAGAGCGGCATATTGACAACTGATCTGATACTTACTCTTGAATTTTCTTAATACGAAAAACACCATAAATGAACAGTGAACAATGAACAGTCATTCATACCACAATATGCAAGACATTTCTGAATACTTTAAACATTTAAACATTAAACATTATAACAATGATCGACAATGATGACAGTCTGCCTAACTAATCACCACGCTGAGTTCTTGACAATAACTGAATACTTCGGAATACTTGATATGAATTCTTGACAATAACTGAATACTTCGGAATACTTGATATACTGCTAAACAGTACATATACACTGCTAAACAGTGCAGACCGGATTTGTGTACCCAAATCCGTCTTGACCGGCACAACCTATGTGCGCGTCAACACGCCTCCCCGGCGATGGTACTCACCGAGTAGCTCCTTGAAACGGAAGGCCTCAGAGAATGGACAGGACTCGATAACTGCGGACATCGGACCCTCTGCACGTCGGGATTTCGGAAAACCTGGTGGGCCTCTGTATACCTCGGATCTTGCTCTCTCAGCTAGGCTCTGGTCGGGATACTTCGCACTTCTCACCGCCTCGTCTGGGTTGATCGCAGCCTCAGTCGCCCCCGCTTGACCGGAGGGAGCTTACAGGAAATCCTGCTGGTACGCGTTTATGGTCCGTCCAGCTGTGGCAGGAGACCGGGCCTGCAACGCACCGCCGGCGCGTGAGATGAGAAAGTGTCCCTGTTCGGGCGCCATTATGTGGTAAATAAAATAAATATTACCGGACTGAATTTCATAAGGAATCTTAAAATAAAGTAAAATAGCTCAAAATAACAAGAGGCAGAATCCGTGGTATAAGAGGTTTTCTAATGGGCTTTATTCCATTCAAAATGGCCGACTCGAGTCGCGGCCCTCAGGTTCCGTCACCACGAAGGTTCAGGAAGTGAAGTACAATAATTTATTAACAGACATGTATTTTTATAATAAGTACATTACAATGAAACGAATGTAGAAGGCGTAACATTTGATAAGAAAAATGACGTGACAGTGACATAATCGAAACTAGGCGTAATAAGGAATAAAAGAAACATGATTGGTTAGAATTATCAGACATAGGTGGATCTATAAGATAATACTTGGCATAGATGCGCGCGCGGCAGCATGACGTGTAATTGACGTGCAACTAGGGGGTGAAGGGGACTTGACATTTAGCTCTACATGTGGAGACGAGAAGTCTGGGGGTCAAGTCAACCTAATCCCAAATCATATCTAACATCCTATGTTTAAAGAACTATGTTATCCACAAGGAAGAGACTCTCGGACAGAATCTATTCTATACTGACTGTGTGCGTGTACAAGCGTCTAAGTGTCTATATGAGATGCGAGGGATAGAAAACTTTCCATGGCAACAGGGCTATGAATCACTTGCAGGAGGACGGAAAGGCTGAGTCCCTTGCTTGTGAGCTAAAGGAAATGTTTACCTAAATCACTGGACAGGAATGCATCGGCTGAAGAGCAAAATAGATAATTCGAAGGTGAAATACAACTTCTTGGCAGACAGGCGAAAACTGGCCGAGGCAGGCACCGTTAGCTGCACAGGGAGTAGGACAAAGTTCATGGATACAGATGCGAGCTCAAGCTGAAGCTGTCAGAGACAGAGAGCAGGGAAAGGCTTTGAGGACAGAATCGGGCCTACTCGCCTGAACTGTAAAAATGAAGTAACTTAGCCATATAAAGTCGGTGGCCTTTCATACTTAGGAATCGAATATCCAGCCCATTGATGGCGGATCTGACAGAGAACATGTTGACGGTAGACACACATATGTTTGCGTCTTAGAAACTGGAACTGGAGGGAACATACATGTACTTGTAACATGTATATAGAACCGTTGGGGTCCAAGATAGGGGACATAACTGATCAGGAAAATCCACATTTCCACACTGGAGAGAGATCTTGATTTTATCTGGTGGCTGTTTCTACTCATGCTAAAGTAGCGCATAGGTTTAGGATGCCTGCTTCAAAGAACATGTCCTTGTGTATGCAGAGGTTTTCAGGCAACAATAAAAATGTAAATGTAACTTTGGCGATTAATATTAGTGCTAGAGAGAGATCGGAGTTGTATGTAGTTGCTGTTTCCACTCATGCTAAAGTAGCACAGATGATTTAGATCACTGCTGCAAAGAACGTGTCCTTGTGTGTCCAGAGGTTTCCAGGCACCAATAAAAATGTAAAGGTAACTTTGGCGATTAATGTTCCTGCTGGAGGAAGATCGGAGTTTTATCTAGTGGCTGTTTCCACTCATGCTAGAGTAGTACAGATGATTAAGATGCCTGCTGCAAAGAACATGTCCTTGTGTGTCGAGAGGTTTTCAGGCAACAACAAAAAGTTAAAGGTAACTTTGGTGATTAATGTTTCTGCTGGAGAGAGATCTTAGTTTTATCTAGTTGCGGTTTCTACTTAAGCGAAAGTAGCACACAGGATTAAGACGCCTGCTGCAAAGAACATGTCCTTGTGTGTCAGGGGTTTTCAGGCAACAATAAAAATGTTAAGGTAACTTTGGCGTTTAATGTTCCCGCTGCTGAGAGATCAGAGTTTTATCTAGTGGCTGTTTGAACTCATGCTAAAGTAGCACACATGATTAAGATGCCGCTGCAAAGAACATGTCCTTGTATGTCCAGAGGTTTTCATGCAACAATAAAAATGTAAAGGTAACTTTTGCAATTAATGTTTCTGCTGGAGAGAGATCTTGGTTTTATCTAGTGGCTGTTTCTACTCAAGCTAAAGTAGCACACAGGATTAAGACACCTGCTTCACAGAACATGTCCTTGTGTGTCAGGGGTTTTCAGGCAACAATAAAAATGTTAAGGTAACTTCGGCGATTAATGTTCCTGCTGCTGAGAGATCGGAGTTTTATCTAGTGGCTGTTTGAACTCATGCTAAAGTAGCGCACAGGATTAACATGCCTGCTGCAAAGAACATGTCCTTGTGTGTCGAGAGGTTTTCAGGCAACAACAAAACTGTTAAGGTAACTTTGGCAATAAATGTTCGTGCTGGAGAGAGATCGGAGTTTTATCTAGTGGCAGCTTCCATTTATACTAAAGTAGCGCAGAGGATTAAGCTGCCTGCTGCAAGGAACGTGTAATTTCCATGTGCTACTGCCTCAAAGGGTTCTCTTGCACCCATTCCACTGGATTAGATCAGGTGTGCTTAGGGTAATTTGTAGGCAGGCCACCTGTGCAGTCCCACAAACTATCAGTGCTGCTCATTAAACTCGTATTTGCAAGATGAACTGCAGTTTGTGTTATGGGTCCTATTAATTTGCGGTATCGTAGCCTTTCATGTGGCGATGGTGGCAATGGTGGGTGTGGCCCTATGTTACACACCTAGCGTACTAACATCTGCAGGCCTAGACCAAAGCCCGCTGGTTTAAAAAGGCCCACCTACAATCTCAGGATTCTGGCAACAATGCTTCCTGCTGCTGTGGGAGGAACTGAAGGTTGAAGCTCACGACTGACATGTAGCGCCTGTAATGGACAGAACGACCGAACGTGGGCTGTGAAAAGAGAGTTCATTGGCGCGTCCCATATTCTCAGAGAGCTGCCATGTTCACAGCTCCAAGCAATATTGGAGAAATGGATGAAAGTGGAGTGGGCTGAGAATCCACAGCATGTGGCGGGTGTGTTGTAATTGCTCCTATAGGAGCTCATGCGTCAATTTCAATAGTATTTATATTAAATAATAAAGCGTTCATCTGTCCTGTAGTATTCAGCGATGAAACCAAACTATACAGTCTTTAGTCGTCTGTATTTTGTTAAGTCGCGGGGGGGGGAACAGTAGAATAGGCGGGAATAATGCCTATACATATCTCCCTTTATGCATGGATGGAGAACAACCTTCGGGATGTTAAAGAATTGTATTGGATTCAAATTTAAATTTGTTGGCCACAGCACTTCCAGGAAATATGTCCCGATTGACACAACATTACAGCACACATCATGTGACCTCGCTGCAAATGTTTCCCAACAGCTCCGAGGCTGATTTGGTCCTGTTTTTAGGTCTCGCCTGACCCAGCGCATGCGCTGCTCTGGCGGGACTTATTGAGAGGGCTCCAAAAAGTGCTACCAGGCCAGCATAGAGCTACAGTGCATGTGCGCGGGCGCCACGCTTTACCGCGATTACTTTCACTTTCGCGGCCGCTTTGATGTTTGATCGTGATCGCGATCACTTTCACTTTCGCGGCCCCACAGCCGCTTTGCATAGCCAATAGGTCTCGCTTTTGGGACCTTATAAGTATTTAGTTATGCAACTGTTGCATGGCTAAACACTTATAAGGTCCCAAAGGCGAGACCTATTGGCTATGCCAATGCTTGTTTATTTTTATTTACAGTTCTGTTGTTCATAATGCCCCAAATTCCTGTCTCTGTCGCTGACCCTCGGGCTCTGTGTTGTGCTGTAAAATGCTGCAGCTTGCGGAACAGAGCGAGCCCTTGTCCTCTGCTTTGCTCTGTAGTCTTGTCACTGTGGAATGCTGCCACTTCATCTGCAGGAAGGGGAGAGGAGTCGGGGATGTTTAAAAATCACTCAGGCCCGATTTATGACCGATTATTTTTCTGAAGAGAGGACTCGTTTTGAGATTAACCTCCGAGGAGATTGAGGAAAACGATCTAACTCAACGTACCCTGTTAAAATGTACTGCTGGGAAAGCAATTTAAAGAAACACAAGCATTGGAAATGCAATAGGTCTCGCATTTGTTCAATTTAGAGCTATTGGCGTTGTAAATGGCGTTGTAAATGACAATGTCTTTTATCCATGTGTTATGTATGTGGTGTGTAGTGAAGTTCCCGGTTTCAGATTTACTTGTGGAGCTGTGCAGTGTTTGAAATTGTAGTTATCCCCTTACAAGTTAACTTAACATGTTTTATTAAACGTATATTTACCGCAAAAATGTATGGTCTCCATTATTCTTTTATTGTTATATCCGTATCCCAATACATACAGTGAACCCGTGGATCCATAGGCAGCAACACTGTCCTAATACCCAAGTTAGAATTCAAGATCACTCCAAGGTTATTTGCAAAAGTTGAACTGTAGCCAATAAAAAACCGAAAACTGCTTAATAAAAGGAAAGTGACATGTGATGGAGATATGATGCATGAGGACCCCACTGTTTGAGGTCAAATGTTAGCTACCCAATTCTACACTATCAAATGCAGTTTCCTATGAAATATTTCAGCTATACAGGCAGATATTAATAAGCATGTGCAAGCTGGTTTACAAAGCACCAATGAACATTCGAATGGAGACACACAAAAATGTTAATTAGGATTTTGCAGATATGTTCGCTTAATTGTGAAGGTTTGTGTGCGGTCCTGTGGTTCAAAAATTAAAGCCCGAGAAAGAGTGTTAATTCAGTGGAAAAAAACATTAGATTGGGGGCCCGAGAGTGTCGCTTCTAAATCCCTCGGCTATCAATTGGGTTTAAAGTTAACTCTGTGACTACTTAAACGACCGCCGGGCAAACAGGGCAAAACTGCTACTTAAACACATATGTTTTTTCATGGTTTAAAATTATTTTTCTCCCCCACCACATAACATTGAAGATTAAAATACTGTCTGTGCCATCAGGAACGATAAAGTTGAAATAAAACTTTTGAAAAACTGAAAAGTTGTCTGCTTGCCTCGCTTTGCTGTGGGAGGTCGAGTCCACGTGGAGCGCGCTCGGAGGGAGGTGCCGCCGGGGTTGCTGCTGGTGCTGCTGTGAGCGCGAGCTCTGGCCCCTCGCTCCTGTTAAGCAAGTGAATGAATCAGCGGTTGGAGTTCTCATAACACAGCTGTGTGAAGTACTAGCCAAAGTCACAAAGAGGACCCCCAGCTCCAACCCGGACATAACACAAGTTGTTTATTAGGACACAGGAGTCGACCTTACTCACCAGCCGGAGCAGGATTAGCCGGCCTGGGGAAGAAGGCCTGCTCCATGGTGGAGCCCGGCTGGCCTCTAGGTGGAAGCCTGTCTTAAACAAGGCACATGTTCAGCACTGCCCCAGCAGGGGGGTCCTCAGAGGTCCTAGCAGGGCCCTGCCACCCTTGTGGGTGACAACAGTGAACCACCTCACCCCTGGTGTCCAGGCAGGTCTCTGATGCGCCTCCTTAGTCTGTAGGAGCTAGTGACCTGGCCAGGCTTAGGGGTCCAAGGAGCGACAGAAGTGCCCAAGAGTCAAGGGTTCTCGACAGCTCCTCAGCGGCACCTGGAGTGGCAGTGGCAGTAACAGCTACTCTTTAGCCATGAGGTGGTGTGGGGCTCCTCGTGCATTGTGGCGGCGGACTCACGCTCCGCAGGTGTGCCCGCAGTGCTCCTCAGGGATCCCAGCAGTATGACCCGTGGTCACATTTCTTTGTCTGACTATGGGGGAAATCAATCAGAACCCTCATTTTAAATGCAGTGTCTTGTGTTACTAATATCGACCAGCTTTCTAGCTTTATATTCAATAGCACTTTACTTTCTGGGACCTGTATTTGCACTTTTCTCACTGGTGAATTGGTTTAAATCATATCAGCCCAATGCTAGTTTGGGCGGCTGGCTTAAATGCCTCAAGTCCAATCATATAGTGATTTTATGTGATCACGTTCCTTATCATCAGTAGATGTGTTTCTAAAGCAGCGGCATGTCTTCCAGGCTGCAACTGCTAGCTCCCAAGTAAACAAATGCTAGCTCTACATTTATACACACCTTATGTTCAGGGTATGGGCACAATGGTGCACAGCACAACTGCTTGTTTTTACTCGCTACCTACAATGTCACTCAAAGGCAAAGAAATGTAAGACACAAGCACACCGAAAACACAGTAATGTCATACATAAGTAATCTGAAACTTTGGAATTGATTTATTTAAGAGCTATACCACATACACCAAACCAGCCTCTCAAGGTCTACAATGGAATGTTGAGCTCAGTGGTGCCATAAGCACCAATATGTTGAGAAGGATCGAGGCTGGCTGCTTATCTTTATCAAGGGTGACGTGTTCATCATTTATAGTGCCCTCCAGTCTGACTCTGCCTTACAGGTTGTAAATCAGATTGGATTTCAAATAACAAGCGCTCGCCATTGCTGGAAGGCAGCCGCTTGTTTATATTTGCATCACACTTTCGCTTTAACTTTAAGTGAAAGCGCGATACAAAAATAAACACACGGCTGATGTTGAGATAAGAAATTGCTTCACGGCAGCTGTGAAGCAGACGAGCCAGTCCGGATGGGCCGGAGGAAAGGGAGAAAGGCCAGTGGCCAAAAAGCATAATTTTCAATGGGAAGCCAGCGTTTAGAATAAACGCTGACGTGACTCAATGAAAATGATGGGCGGGGCTTCAAGTCCCCTTCTGAAATCTCCTCTTTCACAATATGTCTCGCCGAGCGAGCAATGCATGTGCTGCAATGCTAGGTGAGACCTTAAAAGGAAAAAAAGGAGACCATGGTCTGTCTTTGAATGTACAGCAAATGTGGCAAGATAAAAGCAAGATTTACAGCCCTGTTTACAACAGAGCTAAGGGTAAAATCATTAAAGAAAATAGTGCTCCAGACTGTAGATAAAACAGACCGTGTAACAACACAAGTAAAAAGTCCAGTCCTTAAGGGAAGTTACAAATGCAGACAAGGCGGTACTAAGGAAGGACTACTAAGCCTATTCAATGGATCAAAAGCAACCATTTAGAAAGGACAGTATCAGGAGCCAATTGAAAAGATGGCTGGAAAATGGGTGGAGCTTAAAGTTCATTCCTGAATACACCATGCCTGGCTGAGCAGCGCATGCCCTGCCCAGGCTCAACCTAAAAACAGAGGCTCTCTAAAATAAAATATGTGCATAGGATCACAGAATAGGGACAAGCACGAAAGCCGGTATTGTTTCTAACGTTATTTGGTTTCACATTTTGAAATTCAGCCACCAGATGGGTACCTCTGTACCCCTCTCCCATTCATCAAAGGTCACTGTTTTGTACTTCATTTCATGGCTCACATCTAAATGAGAATAACCGCCACAGAGATATCAGTCTGACTCAGGGCACCTAGGTTCAACTGCCAAGCCAACAATACATTTATTTTGGGGAGGTGTCACACCCTAAACACCCTCCCCTCCACCCCCACATCGAAGCTGGCCCCTGCATGGGTCTCACCAATCCTTACTTGGACATAGTTCATGAGAAAGGCAAGAACAGAAACTGCCTCGCACCTGCCAGAAGACTCTGCAGGGTAGAATTAGATAGACAGGCGCTCCTGCTTTGTTATGAGCAGTCCAAGGCAACCAAAATTATAGATTTTACAATTTAGTTTGACACAGACTTACACCATAAAAGACGAAAGGCTGCAATAGTAAATATAATTAAATCTTTGTACAGACATGTATTAGAAATGTGAAAAAATGTGAATGGCTAACATTTTAATAAAAGTTACGATAGCCCGTCTTTAATTCGCTACCAATTTTCTATAAATGTATTTTCCATGAATGTAAACTTTTAATTTCCTCATACATCAGCACGTCAACAGTGTACTCCGTGCACAGATCATTAAAAGGGTGCTCAGCTGAGTGGCATACTGTCTCTTGTAACAGATAAAATCCTTCTAGAATGACTAAAACGCAGAGTTGTTATACACTGGCTCCTTTTAGAAATGTGAGAATTGTACTTGGCACCTCCAACAATAGGAATTAGGCCAGAGAGTGAGACGTTATACTTCCACTAGCCCAGCAGGAAAAAAGAAAATCAGTGCGCGACTGTGGATGTGATGGGCCCAAGAGTCAGCCTTCACACATCACTGCAAAACATTAGCAATGGCGAGAGTTAAGTTAATAAGGTTCATATTATATTCATCCGTGTGCAAGAAATTCAAATTCATCATGACCCAATAGAAAACTGTTACCATATGAATTCATTACTACATATCCTTGTCATGGTACCTGTTAGACCTGGCACCTTGGCGTGAGTTTCCCTTCCACTTTTTGATGGTGTGCCTCGACTGTTTTGCTGGTGTTGTCCGCTCAGGGCACTGCGCCACGGCTAATCCGTGCCGCAGTGCAAGTGCTCCCTAAGTAAAGTGTACCTGTAATTGATGTTCCCGATTGGTTTATTGGATTCACTGTCAGTCCCCAGTAAAGTGCACCAAGGGTGCCAGGGCTTGTGAATGCCAATGCTGCTGGTGGGCTTGCAGCGCTGGTTGCGCCACCCACGGAAGCGGCCTTGTAAAGTGTGTCTAGGGTCTGCCACCGCAGACCCTGTGCGCGGTCCGGGACCGTCGCGCTGACTGCGCAAGTGCCCCCACTTGCCAGTCCCTAAAACTTCCCTTACCTACATATTAGCCACCCCTCTGGTAGGCCCAAGGGCAGGGTGCATTGTAGGCATAAGGTAGGACATGCCCTGATGTGTGTGGCATGTCTTAGTAGTGAATTACAGCCCTTTCCGTTCTTCACTATTGAAGGCTACCTGCTCTCCATAGGCCAGAATGGGCTGCCGGGATCACGCCAACGCTGTGACCCCCGTGGACTCAGAGAGCATGGTAGAAGTGTCAAGTTTAGTATGCCTGAACTCAGGATGATAAAATACTTCTTGTAGTCAAGTTTATTTTAATATCCTGGGTTTGTAAATACTACTTTTAGAAAGTTAGTATTTACTGACCTGACCATCTCAGTCCGCCTCTGCTGTGTGTATGTGTTCTGCCTGGCAACAGTAAGGAGCAGGGTTGGGGAATCCCCAGAGACAGGTTGGCTGCCAGGTGGTGGGTAGAGAGATTACACCTGGATGGGTGGGAGGAGTACACCTTGACTCTTGAATAGACCTGTGCTCTGCCACCACAAAGCCGGCGCCACCCCCTGTGGGGCGGCTGATGTCTCTGCCCTGCTGCTGAAAGGAAAGAGCAGAGTCACCATAACAAAGTGCTCCAGAACTGGACTGAGCCAGGCCTAGGCCCCCTGGCGCTAAAGAACAAAAGAATCATGGTATAAAAGTAGGAGCCTGGCTCCTAAGAAATCAGAATCCTGTTTACCACAAAGGACCTCTGCCCGACTAGAAGGAGAAGAAGACGCCGGAGGAGCTGGCCTGCTGCTTGCCTTGCTGAGAGAGGAGAGGAAGAGACTTACTGAAAAGACTTTGCTACTTTGTGCTTGAACATTCTCCAAGGGCTTGATCTGAGCTTGCCCCCTGAACTGAACCCCAGGAACAGTGGGTTCTCTGTGCTTCTTGCTCGTCCTCCAATTCGAGCCGTGTGTGCATCCCGCTGGAAAAGAGACTGCGCCCCTCATCGCCCCTCCTAGGGCCGTGACACTCAGAAGCTCGCCTGCCTCAATCCCGTGAGAGCCCCGCTCCGTCCCGAGCCGCTCTCTGTCCCCGGGCCAGGCCGCCTGCATCCCTGTCACCGCCTGCTACTGGAGCGCGCTGAACGCGCTATCACCCCTCCTGCCGGAAGCCGTCCGACGACTGTGATCCCCGCCGGGTCATCCAGCTGCACTGACTGTGCCCTGTGACCCCGCTTCGCTATCCTCGGACATCTCAGGCCGCGCCGCCCCCGCTGTGGAGACCCTCCTGCACCGCCGTGCTAAAGGGTCGCGGGCCGCGCCTGCCTACTTGCCCACACCTGCTGATTGAGGACCCAAGAACACTTCCCAAGCCGAGAGTCGCACCGACCTGTGCCGACTCTCCTCATCACAAAAGAAGTTCCAGTATCGGGCTCGGGGCCCGCAACGCCTTATTTCCCCGTTCGCAGGAACCGATCTCTGTGAGTACTGGAACTACAAGTAAAGAGACTACGAACTATCCATTTGGAACCTACAAACCCAGAACATTTGCCTACTGTATAACCTGGTGGCCTAGCGAAAACGTTATTGGTCTTGTGATAAGTCTGTTGAGATATATATACCTTATTTTTACATAAAGAATCGTATTTTTATATATATCCAAGTCTGGTGTCCGTTTCTGGGGGGATTAATGTATTTACTGTGTGTACAATTGTAAGTGCTTAACCAACAACGCCTGAGGAATCGCCTTGGCTGCTCACGCCACGCACCTAGAGGGTGAGCAAGGGTCATTCGCGAGGGGTTATCCTGCGCCCTGACGTGGAGGAGAGGGTTCCTGCTTGACACAAGGGCAACCTTGCGCCAACCAGAGATCCCCGACTCTAACATTGGTGGCAGCGGTTGGGATTTCGGATTTGCACTTGTAATTTGCATACAGTGAATTATTAATCACCAGATAGTGAGAGCAGACCAAGTAACGCAGCCACAGGTTTTCATTCTCTGAACTTTGTTGAGACATCTGCCATTACTGCAACCATGCCTGGCTCACACTCCGCTGGGAGAGCACTCTCTGTGATTTCTGGAATCGATGAGGTGGATTGGGAGAGACTGGAAGGCTACTCGATGGAGCAATTGAAAGGCTACAGTGTAAAATTCCGAGTCCCCCATGCTGGATTCAAGAGGAGAACCCAGTACGCCAAGGCGCTGAGAGCCTGGAAGGAGTCACGAGACCCACGGAATGCGGGGGACATCGTTCCACCCGACAACCTTGAGGAGCCCAGCAGAGTCCGGTCGCCAGAGGAGCTGGCAGACAGGGCAGCCGACAGGGCGCATGCAATGGAGATGGCAAAGTTGGCAGGACAAATGGAAATGGAAAAGCAGAAGTTGGCCCTGGAGGCACAACAACGCCAAATGGATCATGATATCCGATTGAAGGAGTTGGAGCTGAAGGCGAAAAGTTTGGACACCGCTCCTTCTGGTGGCAGCACTCCACCAGCGCAGGTAGAGTCCAAGGTGTACATCCCCAAAGATGTAGTAAAGGAGTATTTCAGAAAGGATGACATAGGGCAGTGGTTTAGGGCCTACGAGGTGGCCATGTCCTCACACCGGGTCCCTGAGAAAGACTGGGGAGCGGGGTTGTGGGGAAGGTTCCTTGCTGAAGGGCGGGACACACTGTTAGATCTACCCTTAGAAGTCCAGACCTCATACCCCCATATGAAGGAAGCTTTAATGAGCAGGTATGGGTTAACTCCTGAGCTATATCGACAGAGGTTCAGGGAGACCAAGAAGATCCCTGAGAGTACGTATGTGGAATATGTGACCTTTTTCTGCAGAGCGCTGGATGGTTGGGTGAAGGGTAGCAAAGTGAATGATTATCAAGGGCTGCTTGATTTAATTGCATGGGAGCACTTGTCCAGTCAATGTTTTCCTGAGCTACGCCAGCACCTGATAGATAGCAAGCTGTCCAACCCGAGGAAGCTTGCTGAGGAGGCGGACCGCTGGCTCAGCACCAGGGTCCACAAGGGTCCAGTGGGAGACTCCGCCAAAGGTGGGCAGGGTCCCCAGCAGAAGAGTGGGGGGGACAAGGGTAAACAGAAGGGGTTCCAAAAAGGCCCCCAAAGTAATGCCCAAGGGAACCAGCAGAAGGGTTCTCAGCCTCCCCCAACCCCGCAGCAGAACGGGGCCCCGACAGGTAGACCTGTTCCAAAGGGGCCCTTCAACTGATATAAGTGTGGTGAACCGGGTCACATTGCCTCTGATCCTAAGTGTCGCCTGTTTGGAAAGACCGCACCCACTGGTGCTCCACCCCGGCAAGTAGCTAGTGTTAACTTTGGGGAGGAAGTAGCAGTCCAGGAGGGTGGGGGTCCCGGGCAGATGACCCTAGTCTCGCTAGGAGACAGTGAGATGGTCCCTGTAACCTACCTGCCCTCTAACACTAAGAAATATGGGCAGGTGGTGACCATCAATGGAAAGAAGGTGGAGGCTCTTAGAGATACAGGAGCCAGCGTGACCTCGGTGAGGCAACACCTGGTGTCTCAAGAGCAGATTGTACCCAATGCCTACTGTAGGGTTATCAATGCTGACAACGTAGAGAGTCGTTGTCCAATGGCTCAAGTTCCCTTTGAGTGGGGGGAGGTCTCTGGTACTCTACAAGTCGCTGTGAGAACTGACATGCCTGTAGATTGTCTGCTAGGGAACGACCTGGAGAGTTCCCCTTGGGAAAAGGTGGAGAAGACCACGCATCTGAGGATGGTGGGTCTACCCGACTGGGCGTGCGTGACCACCCGGTCCATGGCAGCCAGTAGGGGTGTTGAGAGGGTCCTGGAGCCTGAGGGAGAGGTCCAGGAACCAGCCTTAGGGAGAAGGCGCAGGAGGCGCGGGAAACCGGCCCCCGAAGTTCCCACGGCCCAGGAGGAAGTAGACCCTGAGGGGGATGCTCTGGAGCCTACCGGGGAACAGATTGCCGAACTGGGAGATCTGCCTGAGCTGACCCATTGGCAGCAAGAAGGAGGTCCCTCCAGGGAGGAATTCTGCAGGGAGCAGAAAGAATGCCCTTCTCTCGTAGGTATGCGGCAACAGGCTGCAGACCAGGCCAATGGTGTTCAGGCCAAAACACACTACGTGTACTGGGAGAGTGACCTCCTGTATTCCGAGCCTAAGGCTGCTGAACCTGGGTCAGCCCGTGTGCTGGTGGTACCCCAGAAGTTCAGAACCTTCCTACTGGGGCTGGCTCACGATGTGCCGTTAGCAGGACATTTGGGGATGGACAAGACCTATGACAGGCTTGTCACCCACTTTTACTGGCCCCAAATGCATAAGAATTCCGATTCCTACTGCAGAACCTGTCAGACTTGCCAGGCAAGTGGTAAGAGCGGAGGGAAGCACAAGGCTCCTCTGCAACCTTTCCCTGTGGTCGGTACGCCATTCCAACGAGTGGGTATTGATATTGTGGGGCCTCTGGATCCCAAGACAGCCCTGGGCAACAGGTTCATCCTGGTCTTGGTGGACCATGCCACCCGGTACCCTGAAGCCATCCCTCTGAGGACAGTGACGGCCCCCGTGGTGGGAAGGGCACTGATGGGAATTTTCTCCCGAGTGGGATTCCCTCTAGAGGTGGTGAGCGACAGGGGGACCAATTTCATATCTACATATATGAAATCCCTGTGGAAGGAGTGTGGGGTAACGTACAAGTTCACCACTCCTTACCATCCCCAAGGAAATGGGTTGGTTGAGAGATTCAACCGAACCCTCAAAGGCATGATCATGGGCCTGGACGGTCCAATGAGGCGTAAGTGGGACGTCCTCTTGCCATGCCTGCTCTTCGCTTACCGAGAGGTGCCACAGAAGTCTCTAGGGTTCAGCCCCTTTGAGCTTCTGTATGGTCACCCGGTAAGAGGACCTCTGAGTTTGGTAAAGGAAGGCTGGGAGCAATCTCCCAGGAAACCTCCCCAGAATGTATATAGTTACATGCTGGCCTTCCGAAACCAGACTCGGCGTTTCAGGCAACTTGCTGAGGCAAATCTGGAAGCCAGCCAGGAGGAGATGAAGCGGTGGTACGACCGGAATGCCACTCTGGTAGAGCTTCAACCTGGACAAAAGGTGTGGGTCTTGGCCCCAGTGGAGCCTTGTGCACTTCAGGATAAGTGGACAGGTCCATTTGAGGTTGTGGAGCGCAAAAGTCCTATCACCTACTTGGTGGACATGCAGACTCCCAGGAACCCTTTGAGGGTCCTACATGTTAACCGCCTTAAGCCCCACTTAGGGAGGACCGAAGTGGGCATGCTGCTGGCCACTGATGATGGAATGGAAGAGGAGACCGAGCCTCTTCCTGACCTCTTAGTGGCCTCTGAGAAAGATGGGTCAGTGGATGGAGTTAACCTCTCACCCACCCTGACGCCCGAACAACAGGAAGACTGCCGCCACTTGCTGGGACAATTTTCCGACCGATTCTCCCTGGTTCCTGGTGTCACAGATTGGTGCGTCCATGATGTGGACACAGGAGACAGCTTACCTGTGAAGCACAAGGCTTACAGGGTAACTGACAGGGTCAGAGCTTGCATTAAGGAGGAGGTCTCCAAAATGCTTGCGCTAGGGGTGGTTGAGTCCTCCAGCAGTCCTTGGTCCAGCCCCGTGGTCTTGGTCCCAAAGGCTGCTGCGCCGGGAGCCACACCTGAACTCCGGTTCTGTGTGGACTACAGAGGACTCAATTCAGTCACGAAGACTGACGCGCACCCCATCCCCAGAGCTGATGAGCTCATAGATCGGCTGGGGGCTGCCCGGTTCCTCAGTACGTTTGATTTAACGTCTGGGTACTGGCAGATCGCCTTGACCGATGGGGCCAAAGAGAGGTCAGCATTCTCTACACCAGATGGGCACTTCCAGTTCCGAGTCATGCCATTTGGGATGAAGAATGCCCCTGCCACCTTTCAGAGGTTGGTCAACCAGGTACTGGTTGGGCTGGATGCGTTCAGTGCCGCCTACCTGGATGACATCGCAGTGTTCAGTGCCACCTGGCCTGAACACCGGCGCCACCTCTGGGAAGTGTTGATGGCGCTGCGCCGAGCAGGCCTCACGATCAAGGCAAGCAAGTGCCAGATCGGGCAGGGTTCCGTGGTGTACTTGGGACACCAAGTGGGGAGTGGCAAGGTGGCACCCTTGCAACCCAAAATTGAGACCATCCTGGCTTGGGAACCCCCCAAGACGCAGACCGCAGTGAGGGCCTTCCTGGGGCTCACTGGGTACTACAGGAGGTTTGTCAAGGGCTATGGAACGATCGTTGCCCCCTTGACAGAGCTGACTTCGAAGAAGCAGCCCAGGAACGTGATTTGGACTGACACCTGTCAGAAAGCTTTCGACACCCTGAAGACTGCCATGTGCACGGCGCCCGTGCTCTTGGCCCCTGACTTCTCCAAGGAATTCCTAGTCCAGACAGACGCTTCCGAGCATGGTGTGGGGGCTGTTCTCTCACAGATGACTGAGGAGGGCTGGGACCAACCCGTAGCCTTCATCAGTAGGAGGTTACTTCCACGGGAAAGTAGGTGGAGTGCAATTGAGCGAGAAGCGTTTGCTGTGGTCTGGGCGCTGAAGAAGCTAAGACCCTACTTGTTTGGGTCTCACTTCCGGGTTCAGACGGACCACAGGCCCCTCAGATGGTTGATGCAAATGAGGGGTGAAAACCCGAAGCTGTTGAGGTGGTCCATCTCCCTACAGGGTATGGACTTTACGGTGGAACACCGTCCTGGTACAGATCACGCCAACGCTGACGGTCTGTCCAGGTATTTCCGCCTTAGTGACGAGGAACCCCCTGGGCAAGGGTAGTTCTCCCCACATTTCAGCTGGAGGGGACACGTGTTAGACCTGGCACCTTGGCGTGAGTTTCCCTTCCACTTTTTGATGGTGTGCCTCGACTGTTTTGCTGGTGTTGTCCGCTCAGGGCACTGCGCCACGGCTAATCCGTGCCGCAGTGCAAGTGCTCCCTAAGTAAAGTGTACCTGTAATTGATGTTCCCGATTGGTTTATTGGATTCACTGTCAGTCCCCAGTAAAGTGCACCAAGGGTGCCAGGGCTTGTGAATGCCAATGCTGCTGGTGGGCTTGCAGCGCTGGTTGCGCCACCCACGGAAGCGGCCTTGTAAAGTGTGTCTAGGGTCTGCCACCGCAGACCCTGTGCGCGGTCCGGGACCGTCGCGCTGACTGCGCAAGTGCCCCCACTTGCCAGTCCCTAAAACTTCCCTTACCTACATATTAGCCACCCCTCTGGTAGGCCCAAGGGCAGGGTGCATTGTAGGCATAAGGTAGGACATGCCCTGATGTGTGTGGCATGTCTTAGTAGTGAATTACAGCCCTTTCCGTTCTTCACTATTGAAGGCTACCTGCTCTCCATAGGCCAGAATGGGCTGCCGGGATCACGCCAACGCTGTGACCCCCGTGGACTCAGAGAGCATGGTAGAAGTGTCAAGTTTAGTATGCCTGAACTCAGGATGATAAAATACTTCTTGTAGTCAAGTTTATTTTAATATCCTGGGTTTGTAAATACTACTTTTAGAAAGTTAGTATTTACTGACCTGACCATCTCAGTCCGCCTCTGCTGTGTGTATGTGTTCTGCCTGGCAACAGTAAGGAGCAGGGTTGGGGAATCCCCAGAGACAGGTTGGCTGCCAGGTGGTGGGTAGAGAGATTACACCGGGATGGGTGGGAGGAGTACACCTTGACTCTTGAATAGACCTGTGCTCTGCCACCACAAAGCCGGCGCCACCCCCTGTGGGGCGGCTGATGTCTCTGCCCTGCTGCTGAAAGGAAAGAGCAGAGTCACCATAACAAAGTGCTCCAGAACTGGACTGAGCCAGGCCTAGGCCCCCTGGCGCTAAAGAACAAAAGAATCATGGTATAAAAGTAGGAGCCTGGCTCCTAAGAAATCAGAATCCTGTTTACCACAAAGGACCTCTGCCCGACTAGAAGGAGAAGAAGACGCCGGAGGAGCTGGCCTGCTGCTTGCCTTGCTGAGAGAGGAGAGGAAGAGACTTACTGAAAAGACTTTGCTACTTTGTGCTTGAACATTCTCCAAGGGCTTGATCTGAGCTTGCCCCCTGAACTGAACCCCAGGAACAGTGGGTTCTCTGTGCTTCTTGCTCGTCCTCCAATTCGAGCCGTGTGTGCATCCCGCTGGAAAAGAGACTGCGCCCCTCATCGCCCCTCCTAGGGCCGTGACACTCAGAAGCTCGCCTGCCTCAATCCCGTGAGAGCCCCGCTCCGTCCCGAGCCGCTCTCTGTCCCCGGGCCAGGCCGCCTGCATCCCTGTCACCGCCTGCTACTGGAGCGCGCTGAACGCGCTATCACCCCTCCTGCCGGAAGCCGTCCGACGACTGTGATCCCCGCCGGGTCATCCAGCTGCACTGACTGTGCCCTGTGACCCCGCTTCGCTATCCTCGGACATCTCAGGCCGCGCCGCCCCCGCTGTGGAGACCCTCCTGCACCGCCGTGCTAAAGGGTCGCGGGCCGCGCCTGCCTACTTGCCCACACCTGCTGATTGAGGACCCAAGAACACTTCCCAAGCCGAGAGTCGCACCGACCTGTGCCGACTCTCCTCATCACAAAAGAAGTTCCAGTATCGGGCTCGGGGCCCGCAACGCCTTATTTCCCCGTTCGCAGGAACCGATCTCTGTGAGTACTGGAACTACAAGTAAAGAGACTACGAACTATCCATTTGGAACCTACAAACCCAGAACATTTGCCTACTGTATAACCTGGTGGCCTAGCGAAAACGTTATTGGTCTTGTGATAAGTCTGTTGAGATATATATACCTTATTTTTACATAAAGAATCGTATTTTTATATATATCCAAGTCTGGTGTCCGTTTCTGGGGGGATTAATGTATTTACTGTGTGTACAATTGTAAGTGCTTAACCAACAACGCCTGAGGAATCGCCTTGGCTGCTCACGCCACGCACCTAGAGGGTGAGCAAGGGTCATTCGCGAGGGGTTATCCTGCGCCCTGACGTGGAGGAGAGGGTTCCTGCTTGACACAAGGGCAACCTTGCGCCAACCAGAGATCCCCGACTCTAACAGTACCCTACAGGTGAGCAGGTGTTCAAGGTCATAAATCAAAAATGGTGATTATTGGTTATATTTAGGACAAAACACTATGGGCCTGATTATGAGTTTTGCGGTCCATTGGACTGCCAAATCCATGTTGGAGGTGCGGTCAGGGACCGTGGCTCCAGTGGATATTACAACTACGGCAGTCAGACCGTTTCGGGAACGCCGCAACTGCCAGGGAACAGCGTTCCCTGGCGGTGTTGCGACGGTCTGGGGGAGCAACATGCTTGGCGGTGCCGCTGCGGCACCGCCAAGCATATTCTGAGTTTCCCCACTGCCAGCCTTTTCATGGCAGTGAGCCCGCCATGAAAAGGTTGGCGGTGAGGAAACAAAGGGGGCCCTAAAGGGCCTTCTGTTGCCCATGTACACTGGAGTGCATGCAAGGGGGGCACATGGTGTGCCCCCTCTGTGTGTATGCACGCCCACTTCCTGCACGGCACGGACTAAACAGTACATGCCGTGCAGGAACTTGCTTTGGCGTTCCTATAGCAATGCCTTTTTCAAAGGCAGCTCCGTGGGAATGCCAAAAGACCGCCCACCAGACCAGGAGAAAACTCCTAAACTCCTACTCTGACAGGCAGCTAGCGGTCGACTTTGCCGGTGTAGGCAGTGGCGTGCTGCGCCGCTCCTGCACTGTCAAAGTTGTAATCAGCCCCTATAGTAGCGCACTTACTACCACCCCTAGAGCCACAGGGCTGGACGAGGATGGGTTACCATAGTCCACTCCTTTCATTTACCTCGTTGTGCCTCTTCTGTCAATACCTGGATGCCCGAGGTCCATCAGTACATGCTATTTGAACGGTCTGTTAGCTTTGGGATATTTAAAACATCTCGATAAACAGAGTTTCTTCACGTGGGTTTGACCAGAGTAGCACTATATGCCAATAAAGGATGTAGGATGTCTATCTTGCTAGAAGGTTGCCTTTTTCTGGTAGTGCTGAGGTGTGTAAAGTTTCTTACATTAAATCCTACCTGCAGACAAGGGCCCTGGCACTATAAGCTTAATTTTTATGGACTTGACTCCTACTGCAACCAGAGAACGACTATAAATGAGAACCACCAATATTGAGTGAGAACATAGTCTCAGAGACCAATCCCAACTCACACATACCTCAACGACCTGCCCAACCTAATTTCGGCACGTCTTGCATGTACCTCCACATTATAACTAGAAACATTTAAGACACTTAGAATGACTTGACTGGACAGCACATCTTCACTAGTTTCAATAGCAGGCTTCCTCGATTCTGATTGCCAGAAAAGGACAACTGCACCCAGCTAAGAATGCACGAGTATTTCCTTCTCCTCTTGATTTCCATGCATTTGCCTTATACAAAGCTATGTTTATTTAACCATTCTTGTGATCCATCATTTCTCTATGGACTATAATTCCTGGTAGAGTGTTTTAGTAAGAAAGCATTATTTAACAAAGTCAGACTAGCTATTTTGTATCAAACAACTCTGTATTGTGTTCTCCGCACCTCCAGAGATGTTTTAAGGCATGGGCAAAGTGGGCTCTGGCCCAGGGCTCCAGCTTTTCAGGGGGCCCTCTGATACAGATAGCTCTGCTCTGCAGAGATTCGTGTCCTGATGAGCTTAAATAATTCTTAAACAGATTGTTTTAAATATTATTATTTTACTTTATTTTTAACGTGGATGATATGCGAGAGTCTATTACAGACATTTTGCAAAGAAATGTTGTGTTTATTCTTCATGCAACATCTATAAAAAAATTCTTTTAGATCAAAACAGGACCTCACATATGAGAAATTGGAGGGTGTGACAGATTATTTGCAGTAACATTAGTGAGCTGCTGCTGTGCTACAATATTAAAAACACATATCGCTATCCCTGAATATTAGCTGTGAACAAATTTAGAATTTGGATGAGTGTGTCTGTGCACTGTCAGTGACCTGGCCAAAGAGGGCATGAAAGAGCTGAAATTGGATCATAAATTCAAAACTGTTCCAAACACGGGCCCCAAAAATTCTTAAGATGTTACTACCCACCTCTTTCTTCATGCTCTTGATCACTCCATGCTCTAGGGCCTTCCAGTTTCTGCACATTACAGCCTTCTTTTCAAAATAGGTTATCAAAGTGAAGTAAGGAGCTTTGCTAATCTTGCCAGCCTCTTTAGCAAGCTTCAAACATGTGCATCCCAGAGTCAGAAGGGAGCTCTGATAGTGCCTAGCGGGAACTCACAAGGTATCTATCTCTGTCTCCTCACCATAGATGGTCCCAATCTTGACACTCTTGATGTAAACTTGTAAGTGGACAGAGATGGAGACGTCTATGAGATGAGAGCCTGAGGGGAGAGCTATTGTTGGAAACTGGTCAGAGATGTCTTTGCTACGTTTTGCAGAGGTCCTAATTTGAAGCTGACCTCCTCATCATCTTCCACTGAACCTATAGGTAGGTTTACATCAAGAGAATGAGGAAGCGGCTGCAGGTAAAGGAGTGTATAGTTTACAGAATCATCCAACAGAAGCAATGATGAATCAGAACAATTTTTTAAAAATTAGTTTAAAAAAATGTATAAACAGAACAACAGGTGTATAAAAGGAGGCTTTGCCAACGTGGCTGAGATGATATTCTGATACTAAAGATAGATGCGATTGCTTTACTCGAGGCAAAAAGGAGTTCAAACAAAAAAATTATGTGGCGCTTTGAGAGAAGAAGGAATGGCGGGGGGGGGAGGGGGGGAGTCATACCTTTCAAATTAAACTATTGCCACTCTTGCCAGGGTTAACTACGATATCAGAAGCAGCTGAAACCGACATGATGGCAGCAGCCCATGCCTTCAATTAAACAGATAAAGACTTCAAAAGGGCACAAGTCCTTAAAAAAAGAGGTCGGGGACTAACCAAGTTAGGCAGTATGCAAGTGATATCACGGTGTGTCACATCGCATGTGGCATCACAGGATGTGCCATCACAGGAAGTGTCTTCACAGCCCAGGACTTGACAAGAAGTGACATCAGATCTTAAGATCTCACACATATGTTTAGCAGATCTACCACGAGTACATTTGAGCACATTATGAGATTTAACAAATCAGATTTTGCATGGGGTACCAAAACAGTGACGCAACCCTAATGAAAAATCTGGGACTCAATTTATACTTTTTTTTTAACTCAGCAAACAAAGACAATGGCAACAAGGAGAAACGTGGCAGTAAATTTGTTTATCTTAATTGGTTGCAAAATCTGTATTTTAAAATATATTCTGGGGTTACGGCACCTGCTGCAGAGATCTTTGAGTAAATCTCAGCAAATGGTGAAATCTCTGGAGGTTAACGCGTTTGATGGAGGGATCTGTGTTTTTTCTAGTCTCGGTTTTGAATCAAAGTAGCATAGAGGATAAATATGTCTTCTGCAAAGCACATCTTGTAACTGACAGATTTTTATTTTATGTAGATAGATAAGTGCGTTACTGCCTTTAACACAGATTTTTTTGTTACTTGCAGTCATATATTGTAATCCTTCTAATATAGCACAGTGAGCTATGAAGGACATGTGACTCCTACACCTTGTAACCCTCACTGCCTTATGTAACACATTCTGTACATTGATTTACACACATAATTTATTGTCAATGCATTATGTGTACGTGTGATGTGAAGCACTCTGACATTGTGCATTGGGATGAGTAGCACTATACAAAAACAGTAGTATTTCAAAAAATTATTTAAATAGTAGTGGGACAGACCGGCACATCTGATATTCTTACAGCGCAGGCATATGTCTTATATACAGGGGCTGAACAAAGTCAAAACTAGGTCTCTCTTAAACACTTCTGAAGTAATTACAAGCGATGTGCCTTTGTGTCCCCCTTCATCAGATTAGCATCTAGGTAGCTTCGATCCAGGATACCCCAATAAAAGGAGGCCTGGTGGCTTCTTAACCTCGGTCTCCTTTTGGGCCCAGCTCGAATAACTGTGAAAATAATGGATGGACGCCGTCAAAACGCGTGCACGCCCGATTTGTGCCCTAAACTCCAATACCAAGACTTATTACTAAATCAACCCTACCCTTAATCAAAGTTTGAATAATTTTCAAAGCTAAGAAGAGGTTTCAGGAACAGGAACTGTTCGATAATCACAGAAAAACTTTCATTTAAGTGGTTTATGATCCTCTTTACTGCTTTTTTGTTTTTTTTTTAAGTTCTACCCGAGCCGCGTGCACTAGGTGAGAAAAAATGTATGCAATTTGAAGCTGAGTCCCGCAGCTGGCTGTCCCTCACAGGCGTATAAATAAGGCCATCAGGTACAATTCTAATAAAGAAAGCAGACAACAAAAATCCGAGCACGGTCTCACCAACCCGACAGCAGAACCAACCTTTCATCCTCAGTATTTTCTTGCTTCCATACGTATTCTTCTCCCTTAAAAGGTCCCCGCTATCGTTGGTGCGGAGCAAATGGACGCTGCTCATAAAGCGATTACACTGGACGGCATACTACTTCAGTCACAGACATAATGAGGCACTTCAACTCTTCCGGAGGGTTGCTAGGAGACGTGCTCCGGGATACTGTTCCATCTCTAGGCGACGTGTCCCATCCGTAAGAGCCTGGGACGCCCCCTTATAGGAGATGTGGCCTGCTCTGACAAGAGACATAGATCCATCTACGAGACATGCCCGCCAGTAAGGGAGACTAAAGTATATAATAAAGTGATGGATGGATTGCTTGAATTTATCTTAGCCACTGGCAATTACTCTGGGCCACATCCCAGTTCAATGTTATTTTGCCCACCATGTCACCTCAGTTTGGACCAGCCATATGCAAATCAGTCTTAGCCCTGCTCCAATGGGAACAGTCCAGCCCGAACTGCCAGGTCCAGTCCTCCCTGAACCGGAACACAAGCAACCGAGGACCGGTTTCGTCCTAGTTAGGGCTCATCAACCACTTAAGGCTTTTTTCCAGTGACTGTGTGCAAAGGGCCCACGTCTTGGAATACTCGCCCCACTTGGAGCAACACACTAAGTATACAAAAAAGTGATAGATGGAACGCTTAAATGTCAGACACATGCAAATCAGTCTTGACCCAAACTGAGGTGGCATGGTGACCAAAATAACAATGGACTGGGATGCGGCCCTAAGCAATTACCAGCGGCTGAGTTTAATTCAAGCATTCCATCCATCACTTTTTGTACACTTATTTGTATACTTCAATACACCAGTAAGAGAGATGCCACCCCACTAGGAGATGTGACTGCATTAGCAAGAAAGATTAACCCATCTCAAGGAGACGTGCCCCATTCATAAGAGAGAACCCACCCCTTTTGGAGTCCACCACTAACAAGAGGTAAGAACCCTACTCTAAGAGCTGCTGCCTCTCAAGGAAACATGACCTCACTTCTTGGAGGGGAAGCCCCAATGCAAGGAGATTAGCCCTATCTCTTGGTGGAAGGCTCCCATGTCCAGGAGGCACGCAGCAATTGCCAGAAGACTCATCCTACTCATCACTATCAAGTGTGCCCCCCACCCATCTTTTGTCCACAATTTCTACACTGCTCATCCTCATCTCTACTAGACACCTCATCTTTAGGAGATGCAACCCACCCACAATTCTCTTGGAGATGATACACCCATTTACAGAGGAGGACCTCCCATCACCAGCTTATATGTTTCCATCTCTGTAAAACCTAGCACCATCTCCAGGAGATAGTCCTTGTGAGAAGCTAGTCTTGTACATGATGTCCACTAATGTAAGTGGGCACCTTGCACCGGTCCCGACAACCCTTATGGTGATTTAAGAGGTCTCAGACAACCTTAGAAAGCTACCCAAGTGGTAGTTTTCTAAGACTCCTTCAGGCTTAGGCTTGAAGGAGGGTAAAGCAGCTTGTTTTACCAGAATGCAATCTCGTAGTATAGATTAAATGAAAAGGAACCACACAAAGTATGTACAAAAATATGTATTTATTATAGAACACTCTAGTATGTTACAGTATCTCCTTCACGGAGATAGACACAAAGCACACAATACTTTAGCAAAGAAATCACGGTAAATAGCACTAATACACAGTGGGTTCCGGGGGGACCAAACCATATACTAAGAAAGTTGTATAAGAACCACAACTCAAGTCAGGACAATGTCGAGAGGACATAGAATTGCTGGAGACCCACAGAATCACCCAAGGAAAATAGATAGGGACCACACGGAGAGCGTGTGCAGTCAGAGAACACGACCACGTGCTCTGTGCAAGTCTGTGTGCAAGTGGCGGTTGGAATTTTAAAGATTAGGGACCCTTCCCAGTGAACCCTGAAGAAACCCAGTGAAAGACAGAAGGTTGGAGAGCCACCCCACCCGTGGATACCGTGGTACTCAAGTTACCCATCCCAGGCAAGCCAGGTGCATAGGTGTGAAGTGGTGTTGGAAACCGCAGTCGAACCCAATGGAAGACTTCAGGAAAGTAGCACTCCTGGAAGATGAGAAAGTGTCCAGAGGAATCCAAACGTGGATTCTGGATGAGGAGTACCTGAAAGAAGAGGGGCAGAGTCTATGTCACTCAGAGGTGACCCAGAGACTTGGAAGACGAATGCCCTCTGATATAGGGCGCTTCAGTAAGGATGACGGTGACCTTGACTTTGCAGCTGCGAGGACCAGGCGATTCTGAGGATGACCAGGACTCGGATGGGGGCTGTCCCGTGAAGGATGTCGAGTGCTGAGGGGTCGGTGTCCGGCGGGAGCACCAACAAGCCTTGGCAAATGCACCCCATGCAGGAAACAAGAAGGTGCACGGTTGGGACCAGCAAGGTCCAGGAGACTCACCACATGCAAGGGGAGTCAGGGCAGGCCCTAGAGCAATCAGGAGAGCCAAAGAAAAACAAAGATGACCTTCAATTGGACCCACAGGCCGGAGGCACAGGGATCGCGAGAGGACCTCAAGCAGCTCACCAAAAGGAGCAGGCTGCGGTGCCCACAAGGCGATGTGGCTGAAGATCTTGGTGGAAGAAGTTGCCGGAGGTTGGGGCTACTTGGAGCCCAATGCACTTGTCGCAGAGTTGCTAACAAGCATATGCACTTGCAAAAGTACGCAGTGCACAGGGATTCGGTTAATGCAGCCCCCACGAGGGATTCTGACCTCAGACTTGATGAGAGGGCAGCTCAGGCCTCGGGAGATGTAGATAACCATCACCTGTTTTGTTCAACATGTCGGAGTCTGCAGGAACTCGGGATCAGCAGACTGGTCAGCAGTATTGAGGTGCTTACGAATGTAGGGGAGTGACTCCTTCACTCCAAGGGAGATTATCTTCAAGTGTCTTGGATGCTCCACAGGTCCTGCACGAATCCTGTAAGGTGCACAGGCACAGACGATGCAGCAGACTGAAAGGGAGATGAAGTCAGTCCCAAACGAAGTCCAGCGAAGTCTAGAGTCCCCAGACAGTAGAAGTGCAGTGGATTCAGTTCTGAATCTTGTCCACGACAAATCTAGGGACCTACACCCAGGTGCGCCCTTACGTACCCTAAGTAAAGGATTGGTAAGATTCAGGGGACCCTCCCAGTTTCGCACCAGAGCAGGAGCCAATGGCTACCAGGACTGGTTTGAACTGGACTGTGCACAGGGACCCAAATGTGCTCCTCATGCAGACTTTCAGGCATTGGCAAGCGCATCCACCCAGCCCTAATACACTAAATCCTGTCTGGGAGGTGGTCACACCTCCCTGTGACAGGATGCCTACTGTTCTGCCATCCCCTGCTCGAGCTTGGCTCAGCAGCAGGAGGACAGAAATGTGTCTCTGGTCGGCAGCAACCATTTTGTGCTGTCTGGGACTAGAAGGCTGGTACCGGGAACACCGAGAGCCTAACGGAGGGCTCTTCCAGTGCTTAGAATCATACCTCCTACACCGTTTACGGTGTGGAGGTATGATTCCAACATGTTTGATACCAAACATGATAGGATTCGTTGCAGCCGTTTTTGAGATGGTCATTGTGCGGTCATGCAATGCCCCTCTATATAGTATATGGCTGCTTCACTGACAACCCAGGAGAATGGACTCCGTAGGCTGCAGGGGTGTCCTGCTCATGCAGTGGCACCCTCTCACTTAGAAACAAGAACGCTGCCCTCAGGGTTGTAAAGACCTTCTAGAGGGGTGACTTATAGGTTTTAAGTGCAGTGACCCTTAGATATGATATACCTATATCTTTCGTAAGTGGGACTAGCACCAACTTACACAGGTTTCAGTGGCAGGCCTGTAGTTCAATTTTGAATGGTCTCTCATGGATGGCACAATACATGCTGCAGCCCATGGGAGACCTCTGGGGTACCTATACCCTGGCTACATGGGTGCAATATACTAGGGACTGACAAGGATACCCCAGTATCCAATCTGGGGTGTACCTAAGTACATAATACAACAATTTAGGGAGAAAGCAAATAGACTGGGGTCCTGATTAGCAGGATCCAAGTCAAACTAGTCAAAAACTAGCTTACCACAAGGCAAAAAGTGGGGGTACACATGCAGTATGATCCTACCTTCCTATAGTCCTGCCCTAAAAAATGTTGCCCTGTCTCAGAGCCCCATCTCTACAAGACACAGAACCACCTCTAGTAGACACAAGGCTCAGGCTCTAGGAGACATAACCCAACCTTTAGGAAGAACACACCTAACTCTAGGACAAGTGCTCCACTGTCTGTGTGATGTGCCCCGCAACCTATGGAGACAGGATTTTGTCTTTAAGGGACATGTGCTATCTCTAGAATATATGCCCCATCTTAAGGAGACTTAACCCCCATCTTCAAGAGATGTGCCCTTATTGTTAGGGGACAAACCCACATCAGTAGGAGGAGAGTCTAATAAGCTCTTGAATCTCTGGGAGAGGTGATGCCTCCTGTTGTCTCTATCGGTCTTTCCTTAGAATCCTGTCTTCTTCTCTAGGGTCTGTACCTCTGTCACTCAGGCATGAAACCCTATTTCTGACAGGAGTGCTTGCATCTCTAACAGAGGTGCGCCGCATCAGTGACATGCATTTTATCTCTGCACCAGAAGAGGATTTTTGTCTTCCACCCCAGCTCAAATGAAATTCTAATAGAGATAGTGTTCCCAGTCAGGCTAGGAATAGTTGAAGCACAGGCTTAGGGGGAGGAAATGCAAAAACAAAGATGGTCTTCGACTTTAGTACATTATTATAATTCATTTGCATATGAGCAATGAAATAATAAATGTACTAGACCTAGTTCATCATTCAGTAACACTAGCAGCTGCTAGAAATTCGGGTATTTGGGAAAAACACAAAATTCTAGACACACAATCTTCCAGGGCTTGACACTTACGCACTGTTTTCAACATCTTGCTAAGCTGAATAAATTGCTTTTAAAGTTTGGTTTTTGCAAAGAAAGGGTACCTCTTGGACCATAAATAGCTTATAGTTTTGATTACGAGGGTCTACGTTCTTTACCTTCGTATCTGCTCTCAATATGAGCTGGAATTATTTCAAAGTCCACTTGACCGGGGGGAAGACATGTAAAACCTTTCATAACGTGCAACAAGATTCATGCAAAAAATATCTTGTGTAATCATCAAAAAGTAACTTACTTCATTTTTTCGCGTAAGCTTTTTTTTGGAGTCACATACACATAATTGCATGATCATATCATCCTATACATACTTATACTTGAGTATAATACATAGAAACTTTTATATACAGTGCAAAAAGTACCGGAGATCAAAGAAATACCAAATTATAAAGTCCAAAAATAGTGACCAATATTTACATGTGCGACATTGATACAAATTTGTTGTGTCCTACTTCTTTGGATACATGTACCAGGATGATTGGAACCTAGCTATCCTTAGTACTAATCAATTGTCCACATATTAGTTTAATAATTCAGCCTCCTTTAATCGCGTATTTTCTGACTATTTTGCTTGGCTGATACGGACAGTGAGGTCAATAACTGTGTTTTGTTCCTTCCAGCTACAACTGGTTCATCCTTGTTCGCTGTGTAAAGAGCAAGCTATCTCTGGAATCTCAGAATGGTGGCAAGAGAGTTTTTGATAGACTTGTCTAAATATATAGTATTAATCCAAACTCAAGGTGGCACCTTCGTGTATGGACTAAAGTTGGTTAAGTACATGCCTCATAATTATCATTTAAACCATATTATAAACTTTACTCTTTCTGTTCCTGCTTTTAATGTAATTCTACAATATCTATTTTAGCGAGAAGCATTCTCTGTTTTGCTTCTGCCTGTTTGTTTTAGTAGTTTCAACTGTAAATTCTTTCTCAGTCTCAGTCATCTTGTATCGCTATCACTTTAAAAAAGAAACCTTCAACTTTAGAAGGAGTTTTAAACCTTCCACATTCAATGGGAAGGTGTTTGAGAAGCCAAAGTGGTAGAAACACCCCACCTGGGATCGAAAGCCTTCTCTTCCTAGGGATGCTACATCGAGACATCTCAGAAACTAAATCCACCACTGTGGCAGACATTGGAAAGAAGGGATACCGAGAGGAACCTTGTCCCTACTGTACAGATTCCAAGCAGGAGGGTAGCAGGATATATTATGCCTCAAATAACCAGGAGCTGTATGGTGAAGGAAGCTGCAGGACAGGCCGGCCCCATTAACACCAATAGGCTCTGCTACCAGGCCAGTGTTGGGATGTAAAGGCCGAGGGAAGCTTGCTATTCCTGTGTGTAGCCTGAACTGCATTGTTTAGCGAATTTTGGAGACTCCGAAATTTGCCAAAAAGCACATCCTGTGACTCCAAATTGGAGTCACAGGATGTGCTTTTTGGCAAACTACACTAAAGAGCACTGCAAATGCCAAGGTCAGAATTAACAGCTGTCCCTAAAGCCAGAGCATGATTTTCGCAGAAGAGTTAGGGAAGAATGGGTTTCAATGTATTTAATTGAAAAATTGAAAAAGAAATTGACTAGACTACTGCGTTGACCTGGGAGACAGCCTAAGAGTTAAATGACTCAATCACATCATAATGCATTCTCTATCTCCCTATATAATGCTTGTCCTATCCCCCTCTTTATATTATTTTTGCCATGCGCTGGATTTCGGCCTAAAGACACTCTTTCCAAAAGTCTAACCATTCCAGAGGTTTTATGGCTGTAAATTTGGAGCTGCCTTTCGGACTTAAAATAATGACGTCTGTCTATGAGCTGTAAGAATATAGCCGTCATCCAACCAGGAGTCAACATTATCGAATAACTGTTTCAAATGCCTACAGGGAAATTTCTCAGCTGATTCTCTCTAAAATTGGGTGATATCTGACCAGATATGTGGGTGGTCCTTGAGGAGGTCCACCTCTCTCTGGCTGCCAGCTGACTGGAAGGGCCACCCGAGAAGAAACCCAGGCCACCCCAACAACACCAGAGGCTCTGCCCAGACTACCTGGAAGGCCTTCACATAGTCATCAGCAGATACCGTGGACTGCTGAAGCAACCATAACAACGAATGCCAGGCCACAAACTCTGTGTCACTAGCACCAACAGGACTGAAGATACACAATCTCAAAGTTCAGGGAGTCCGTACTCTTAAATTGGAGACTTCCAAGGCCCCCATAGCCCTGAACAAGTAGAGGTTTTGGACTGCAGTCCTAAATTATCCCCATCAATAAGTAATGGCAATAAATTAGACTATACAATCTCCTCCAAAATGCAGACCCCTAACATATCAGCCGTGGTAGCCTCTGTTCCCCCTTAAATCCAAATGTGAGGTACCGGAGGCTCAAAGACCGCAATAGGGTGACCAACCGTCCGTAAATTTCACAGACCGTCCATTATTTTAGTATGATGTAAAAAAGGCGTCCGTTATTTGGGGACCCCAAATAACGGACGCCTTACAGACATCATGCTAAAAGCAAATTGGGAAATTTCAGTAAGCTATGCTGTTTCGCTGTGAGAGGACCCATGAGTTTAAAAGATTTCACTAGCGGCCTCTCGCACTTAGCTTTTAAACTGAAGAGGCTGCCTGCAGCCGCCCCTCCCGGACTGTGGAGTGGCCCATTGTCATTCTGAGACTGCAGCTGATTAACACTTATAGGATGACACACTATGGCAAGGCATTCTGCCTTTGTCTTGGCGCCATGCTGGAAGAAATAAAAATAAAATAACTAACAGCGTTTTCACTGTACATTTAAAAGTCAGATTTCAACATACAAATAAATAAATACTATTTAATGTTTATTGTTACATTAGAACAAATCTTGATTGCAGAAACAGCCTGATGTCGCTTTGCAAAGCTGCGCGCATACTGAAAAACTGTGAAGTGCACGATTGTCTCAACCTTATATAAACTTATTTTGACTTGTACTTATTTTGGTGGTTGTCTATTTACTTACTTATATAATATTTTGCAACCTCCTCTGATATGTCTGTAAAACGTATGGTTTGTCCCAAATGTTTGTCCTGAATTTTTCTCCTGAATTTTTACCCTTTGTCCTGAATTTTTACACTGACCGTCTTGACCCCAAGGGTGACAAAACATTTCATCCAGGTACAACTGGATTTTTTTCAAATCAAATATTCTACTTTATTTCCCTCTGACTTACTTCTAAATAAAAACAATTCGATAAAAAGTACAACGTTTTGGAAGAGGCTCAGTGGTCTTCCTCGGGGTATCACTTAACTTTAATAATGTCATCTTACAATCACAGCAGCGATGGGGCACTTCTACAATAATTAATGTTAAAGGTTTAAACTTTAATTCTCGGTAGCTCTAAAACAATTCATTGTGTTGATTTGTCAGAAAGTAACATTGCTCCATCTGATACTTTTAAGTAACAAACCTCACCGGAGACACTTCTTTATTTTGCATGTTATAATGGATCAGGCTATACTTTCACACCACCTGCTATGAACTGGGCTAGTATTGCTTGACAGATTTATCCAGGATAGACACCGACGCTTTGGAGGCCCAACATTCCATCGCAGACCAGGTCGAAGGCATCCTATTCAGAAGAAATACATCTGTTCTTGCTTTGATGCTGCTAGGTGGACCTTACAACTTCATCATCTAGGAAAGATCAGACACCTACTGACAAGGGTGATGGGTACTTGCTCTAGATTGAATATAGCCTCCAAATCCTCCTGGACCCTCCATAGTAGTTGTACTGAGCAGTCAAGGCCTAGAAGCTTGAGACCGGATGTCGAGCAACCCAATTATCTCATCCGAGAATAAAAGTCAACATACAGTCAGAGATTACTTGAAAAAACAACTGCTGTATAGAAAGGAGTCACAACTAGCTTGCTCCCGGGTATGTTATAATCTGTTACCTTATGAATGGACCAACTGATTCCGGAAATTCCAGGCTTACAATTCTGAGGCCCCAAGGATGGGGCTTTGTGTAGTTCCTGTTCACCGAAAGGAGCCTAGGTAGAGAAAAAAAGATGCTGTGGGGCTCTTGATCTGAATCTCGCAGTCTATCAGCTGCTGTACACTATCTAGAAATGTCAGTGGGGCCCTATTAATGAGTGGTTTGGGACACTATCCATGTACCCTAACCAAAAAGGGATTAAATTCAATTGTTGTTGCCATATCAGGCTAGCTAGGCAAATCCAGGGTGAATGGATTCCTCCTTACAAAGTAAATTTTACATCTGTGCATAGTGACATCTAAACTTCAGGGGAGGCTCACCGGTATTTCCTTGTTGAGGCCCTGCAATTCTGAATTTATTTATTTATTATTAGTTTTTTTATAGCGCAGACCCAATGGGTGACAGAGCACTTTACTTCAGCAGAGTTAAGTCACACTACAACATAGAGAACATAATGACCCTATTTTACACTAATATTATTCAAAGCCAAGATGGCGATCAGATCGGACGCAGAGTAAAAGAGCTCCGTGTCCCAAGCCTGCACAAACTGGACTCTTCAGAGTAAAGGGTCCCGTTCACCCAGCCCCAAGCCACGACTAGAAGCCGGCAAAACCCCAGGCCTGTGCTGCCCATGGTAAGGAGGGCTGGGTTCCTGATGATCTGATGCGCTCAGGCACACACTGCAAAGATTTTTGCTTCAGGCTGGTAGGGGGCAGCTGTGGGAAACAGAAGTGGGAGCCCTCCCCAACCAGATGTCCTCAGCCTCTCCACCCCCCAATTTCATGCAGGGGATACCTCCCTCCAGCAAATCAGACAACCTGGGTGGCCAGGCATGGTTCTACAGCCCTCTGAACAGAGGACCTGTTGCAGTGCTAACAATTTCTGGACTATTGAACCTAACTAGGACCTCCCACTGAGTGCCATACGTCACCTTCTCTCCCTTCTGGCACAATCATGATGAAACAACAATCCACCAAATGCAGCACGGATTGGGGCGGCAAGCCCCACCTAACGCCCTCCTCCCACCACCTCACCAAATGGAGGGAATACGGGGCACCTCTTCACCGGTCATACAACCACAGGGCATAATTTAATGAACTGCACCAAGCCATCAAAGAAGTGAGTACCTCACTGGAAATCAAATTGGATTCACTAGTGATTGATAGAGGTCTTTTGCGGGCCTTCAGACCAACATTAGGGACAGGGTAGGAAGCACACAAATCTACTCACACTGCAAATACACCCCACAGTGCTGGAGATGCAATCCCACATCAAAGCCCTACAAACCATAGTCTTCCCGTTGCGTGACAGAGCAAAATTTGCAGAGGGCTGGTCGCAACAGAACAATATCCACACGGCACTGGGTGTCAAAAGTTCTACTTTTTTCTTGATGGAGAGGACCCATAGGGTCCCGGCAAGACTCCTTTCCCTTGCGCACTGCCAAGGCCAGTGGTGGCTCACCTCTTTACTATAGCAACCGAGACCACATCCTACAGGTCACAAGAACCAGAGGCCCCTGGTGAATGGATATTGGGCTGGTGAACTGCAGAAGTGCAAAAACGTAGGGGATCCTTCATGCCAGTTAAATAGTCACTGTGGCAACTGGGAAAGAAATACTTTCCCATGTTCCTGGCCAAACTGGGGGGGGAGTGGATGCTGGAACCACACACTTCTTCATGATTACGGCGGTCATCTGGGAGTGACTAGAGTCGAAAGGAGTGTTCCGGCCACACCGCACAACACGCTAAGATGGAGGCTGGAGCTGATCGCGCTCTAAACGGCGGCTGCGTAGGCCACCCAGGAGCAAGCCCCTAGGAAACATGCAGCGCGAAAACACGCCATAGCGGAGCTGGAGTCTCGGAGCAGCCTGACCTAGTCATCTTCCAGCTCTGTGACCGTTTCTCCAGAACAGAAGCAGGCACTTGCCTTGGAGAACACCTTGGCAGAACTACGAACTGTCAACAATACTACTTAGAAAGATAGGGTCTAAGGGAAGAGTATTTATAGACCTGCCCAGATTCTCATCCCCATAACTAGACTATACACACACACCAGAACTGGGGGTCTAATAGCAGGCAGCACAAAAGACAAGGAAGAAGGGAGTTGGTGTATAAAACCAATCAGACCCGAACGTTCTTAGAGCAGAGCGTGGATTACCATCAACCTTACTCATTCACTGAAGTAAATAGTGAGAGCAAGATTGCTCTCTCGATCGTTTATATCATCTGGTATCCAACTTAGGCAGAGGTATGTCTCTTGATCATAGAGACTGCCTCGCTAGTTAGAAGCTCTATTGCTCACTCGGGCTGATGAGTATGAGTCAAAAGACACGTGAAAAACTGTGGTATCCAAAGAAAGTAATCCTATAAAGTGCAGTGCAAAGAAAGACAGTGAAATCTAAAAAAGGTTGTGTAGAGAGACAGATCCTCCAAATTCAATTCACTCCGCACACCTTGATTAAAAAGTGTATCAAAGTTTTTAGCAGTACTAACTAGTTGCTGCTATATATGGGTCGACATGTTTCAGCCATCCGGGAATATTGCCCACGGCTTTCTTCAGGACCTTTGTTTTTCTAAATCATGCTACTGCATTTGGTTAGTACACTTCCAATAGTGAAACGTGCCCACACATATCAAATCTATGTGAAAAATGTGAAAATAAACAAACAAGGTTGTAATAAATACGACCTCAAAATGTCCTAATCCTCTGAATCACAGGGTGCAAGCATCACCTACGGAGATAGGACAATTAACACACAAAATCCAACATCAAACATCAAAAGTGCTGTCTTAAAACAGGCCCATTATGTAGGTCTGCCTGTTCATTGCTGCAAAAGCATATACAAATTGCTTACCCCACGTGATCTGGAATTGCACCTCACCTACCCTGGAACCTAGCTCAGGTGAAGGAGGCCCGCTCTAAATCGTGGGTGACAGAAAAAGAACATATTCTTAAAACTAAGAAAACCCAAAATCAATCTCAGTAACTATCTTGCGTAAAATTAAACGCAAAATGCCTTCACTCTCACTGGTGTGCACTCTCCCTCAGTTAACTGCCCATACCAACCTTTGTATGCTCGTAATAAGTCTTGCTGACACCGGTGCATTAATTTATATAGCTGCCGTTTGCCTGGGTTATTTGACAAGCGTTACACTGCACATGGTTTGAAAACACGGGTATATTCAGCGAACGCTTTTGTTTTTGACGAGGCACAAGTAGAACTACATCTCCCATGAGGCATGACATCATTTTGTAGTTCAGTAACTAAACACCGCGCGCGTGTGACGGCGAGGTCACGTAGCGATATGCGCGTCTCTTGTTAATTGATTTCAACTGTGCCGAGTAACGATATTTAAGGAGACAATGAAACTACAACTCCATCTCTTATGACATCATTTTGTAGTTTTATTTTTGCAGGCTCGTATCTGGCTTAAACTAGTCTTGCTGATACCTGTGCATTAATTTATACAGCTGCCGTTTGCCTGGGTTATTTGACAAGCGTTACACTGCACGTGGTTCGAAATCACGGATGTATTTAGCGAACGCTTTGGTCTTTGATGAGGCACAAGTAGAACTACATTTCCCATGAGGCATGACATCATTTTGTAGTTCAGTAACTAAACGCCGCGCGCGTGGGACGGCGAGGTCACGTAGCATTATGCGCGTCTCTTGTTAATTGATTCCAACTGTGCCGATTAACGCTATTTAAGCAGACTTCCTGGTTCCGGTCGTTGCCTCCCACCCTGCTCGGTAATACTTGGGGCAACGACGGACAGGTAAGTGTCGGCGTGCTGACGGGCTCAGTCCATCTGTTTAGTGTTGCTTTGGGACGTCTTTATAGTGACCCACTGAATCTCGCTGTATTCGAGACGGTGGGGACAGCATGTGTTTGTAGAGTTATGTGGCTCTAACTCAAACGCTGGATTTGTTTGTTTAAAAACCGCTACACCATTGTCCTTGGTATATTAATAGCTAGTAGGTGCCATTTTGAGATCTGGTGGTTTGGTATGGGCAGTTAACTGAGGGGGAGTGCACACAAGTGAGAGTGAAGGCATTTTGCTTTTAATTTTAGGCAAGATAGTTACTGAGATTGATTTTGGGTTTTCTTAGTTTTAAGAATATGTTCTTTTTCTGTCACCCACGATTTAGAGCGGGCCTCCTTCACCTGAGCCAGGTTCCAGGGTAGGTGAGGTGCAATCCCAGATCACGTGGGGTAAGCAATTTGTATATGCTTTTGCAGCAATGAACAGGCAGACCTACATAATGGGCCTGTTTTAAGACAGCACTTTTGATGTTTGATGTTGGATTTTGTGTGTTAATTGTCCTATCTCCGTAGGTGATGCTTGCACGCTGTGATTCAGAGGATTAGGACATTTTGAGGTCGTATTTATTACAACCTTGTTTGTTTATTTTCGTATTTTTCACATAGATTTAATATGTGTGGGCACGTTTCACTATTGGAAGTGTACTAACCAAATGCAGTAGCATGATTTAGAAAAACAAAGGTCCTGAAGAATGCCGTGGGCAATATTCCCGGATGGCTGAAACATGTCGACCCATATATAGCAGCAACTAGTTAGTACTGCTAAAAACTTTGATACACTTTTTAATCAAGGTGTGCGGAGTGAATTGAATTTGGAGGATCTGTCTCTCTACACAACCTTTTTTAGATTTCACTGTCTTTCTTTGCACTGCACTTTATAGGATTACCTTCTTTGGATACCACAGTTTTTCACGTGTCTTTTGACTCATACTCATCAGCCCGAATGAGCAATAGAGCTTCTAACTAGCGAGGCAGTCTCTATGATCAAGAGACATACCTCTGCCTAAGTTGGATACCAGATGATATAAACGATCGAGAGAGCAATCTTGCTCTCACTATTTACTTCAGTGAATGAGTAAGGTTGATGGTAATCCACGCTCTGCTCTAAGAACGTTCGGGTCTGATTGGTTTTATACACCAACTCCCTTCTTCCTTGTCTTTTGTGCTGCCTGCTATTAGACCCCCAGTTCTGGTGTGTGTGTATAGAACTACGAACTGGCCATGATCTTAACACAATGAAATCCGAACAATGATAGGATACCTTGGGACAACACCATGAGTCTTTTTCACTAGGGAACTAGGTTGGGCTAAGGACCCTCCCTGCCGCTTAGGGAGAAGGGCACGTCATCACTAAATGCGGGCTTGGTTCGCATACGCAATTAACATACTGTTTACCATTACAGGGAACTCCTCTAAGTTTCAGATGGAATGAACTGTTTGGTAAATTATTATAGTCTATATATGGTTGAGGAATAGTTACTGTCCTGACCGGGGAATGGGAGTTGGGGAGCTACAGCATCATAACACAGACACCACATGGGGTGGACTTCGCTGGATGATATGGGGGTTCGGCTAACAGAGAGGATGTGGGTTGGAACACAGACAAAAAGGAACAACATGCCTACCTGAGCACGTGCCCACGTACAATATTATATCCTGGAATATTCAGGGAATGGCCACCCCAGGCATCGCCATATGATCTATTCCTACATGCTACGTAGGGGGAAATATATCGCTCTCTTACAAGAAACACACATGACCTCTCTGGAACTCCTTGAATTGCAGTGGAGATAGAGGGGCCAGATCATTGGTATCTCTTACTTGGCATAAGCTAGGGGGGTACTCATTTGGGTGGCTCCAACGGTCACTCTGACAACCGGTTCACAGTGGTTGATCCTGAGAGCAGATACGGGATGGTGGAGGGGATGCTTGATGTGGCAAAGATTGCCCTATTGGTGCTTTATGTGCCCAACAGTAACAAGCAACAGTTCTTAACACAACTACCACCCATGATGATATAGAAGCTGGAGACACCCTGCATACGGGGAGGAGACTTCAGTAGTATACACATACCCCTAGACTGGTCGTTCCCTCCCTTGCAAGGGACGGCGTAATCAGATTGCCATGTGCCTTCAAGAAATGACTCACGCATCGACAAATACATGACATTTGGCGGTCAATGCACCCCAACACGAGAGAATACACATTTTTCTCCCCAGTACACCAACTGCATACTAGAATAGATCTACTCTTATGTAGTTCTCCCATTACATCTATGGTCTTGTCCACTGAGTACCTAGGCTGCACACTGTCCGACCACAATCCCCTTAAATTGATGGTGCAATGGGGCAGGTGATGAGCATTGATACCCATATGGAAATTGTACATGCTGGCACTACAAGACAGACTATTCTGCAACACCATAAGCAGATACATTACTAATTATTTCGAGGACAATGAGGGGACAGCCTCAAGCAGGGGGATGGAGTGGGACGCTTTAAGGTTGTTATACGGGGTCTGTGCATAAAAACCTCCTACATGGCAAGACACACATTGGGAATGCAACTCCAAGACCGTGAGAGTGCCATACAGGTGAAGGAGGTACGGGTGAGGACCGAAGCAGGTGATTCGCCTCAGGAGGAAACAGAGGAAGGTAGAGAACAGACTCAGGACTAGGAAACTTGATTATGTGGAATACCTGACAGGGAAACAGGTGTGGAGGATAGAGCGGGGAGATTATTGGCATGGCTCTTGAACACTGCAGCCCCTAGGCCCTACATAAACACCATTAGATGCATAGCTGGCGAAGTCTTGAACACACAGTCTGACATAAACCAGGTCATTTTTTACTATTACAGCTCTCTCTATCGGGAAGAACTTGGACAAGGGGGTCTCCACTGCAGAAGTACCTGGACAGGCTACCCATTCCACGACTTGATCCCCTACACAGCGTCATACCCTAGGCAAAGCGCTGCCATGGAGCAAATTCACCAAGCAATCTACCAGATAGCACGCAACAAAATTCCTGGGATGGATGGACTCCATCTAGAGTTCAAAAACACTTACAGAGCCACTGTCACTCTGAAAGTCATCGGGTGATACCAACAGGCCAGGGACAGTAGAACACTTCCACTGTATATGTGAGAGGTGGTAATGGTATTCCTGCCCAAACCAGGAAGGGACCCACTGGAGGTGCATTCTTACAGACCCCTGTCCTTCTGAATACTGTCTACAGGATCCTCTGGATTGTCACTTCAAATATGTTTCTACAATACCTCCCCATTCTGGTTCACCATGACCAGAACGGTTTAATCCCAGGGAGAAATACGTTCAGGCCCATGTTCACAACCTACCTCGGCTGAGTAGGTGACTACCTTGTCCTGGTAGCTAAGGAAAGGCTGTACCTAATACAGAGTTGGGGCTGAAATAAATGGAGATACTTTGTAAGTCAGACACAACAGTCATCTTCCAGAGGCTGTACTATCAAAATTGCCTCGGGGGTACAACAGGAATGCATGTCTGCTTTTTACGTCTCTGGGACACTTACATATTACTGACCCAGCACAGCACCTTCTGTAACAAAGCTCCCACTGGTGAATATGTAGTACCACCAAATATCAAAATAAAATTCCCTCATTTTCATGGGGAAGTTGCCGCATGAGGATGAAGACGTGTTCTGCATCCGTGCCCACAGCATATTATAAAAAGGAGGGGCAAAGACGACATCAGGGAATGCACTGACAGTGCACCACAAAGACGTGGTCCACAGTCAATGTGCCCAGGACGACGCCCCGTGAAATGGGAAAAGGGGATCCTAGGAACCCCACTAGACACTCCTCTACCGGTGGGTGCATTTACTCCCTGCACTGTTCTGCAGGGGGATCTCTGCCCCCTTTTGAAATGAAGGCCAGGAGGGCATCTGTATAGCAAAACATGAACTAGCAGCCTCAAACATCCTATCTGTCTTTCTCTAATGCATTGCCCCTAAGGCAGGTGTGAGTTGTTGGTTGCGCTGTGGGGACACATTGTGAAAGCGTGCTCTAATCCTTTTAAATTATAAGAGCACCATGTCACAGATTAGGGCAGCGTGCCCTCTGATATAGGCTCTGGTGTACTCTTCCTCCTTAGAGAGACCAAGTACCTGCATGGGAAAGAATAGTGTACCTGTTCAAATGTGTTATATGGTGTCACTTGGACCATGTCTGGAGAAAAAATAGTATGCGGTTATTGCTTTGCCTTAAGTAGGTGGAGATAATATATTATGGGATGTGCTTTCTTCTCCAAAAGGAGAGCTGATAGGGTGAAAATACAACTTAGTACATAAAATATGGTAAGATTTCGACAACTCAAGCATTGAAAAAAATTATTAAGTACAAAGGACATCAGGATAATAAAACAGTTCCAGAAATTATAGTGAAATTAATAGTAACTGGTGCCAGTAATTGGGGTGCACCTGAAATCAAATGTAGTGCTCTGCGATTGGAGACTGTATCTATGTATGTGTTCTTATACCATAAACCTAGCCAAAGGCTGTGGAGGGCTGTACAGTCTCCAAGGTAACAATAAAGTTGTGTTCTTTAAAGAGGTATGAATTTTATTTTTTCATAAATTAGATATGGGTTTGGGGCGGTCCTAGAGGACAATGAAACATATTTCCAGATACTGGGTGCACAGAAGGTAAAGAAAGATTGTTTTTTTTTCTCCTTTTGGTAGTTTTTCAACTCTAGTCTGATCTTGTCCTGACTGTCGGCATACCGAGAGCTTGTCAGCCAGATAGTTGGGAGTGATGGTTGTGATGTAAATGATGCAGCTGGTTTTCAATAGGATATAGGCCGCCAAGGGGAGCCAACGGAGTTCCATTAGAATGGGGGTGATTAGAACATATTTCCTCAGGCAAGCAGAATGCTCTTAAGGGGACCCAATCTGGTGCCGGGGAGGCTCTGGGCATACCGTTAACGCCATCCAGGTGCGAGAGTACAAGGATATGAACAGCAGTTCTGAATTTGCGTTTTGTGAGGAGCAGTTTCACTTTCTTCAGTAGCAGATGGTATCAGGCCATCCCTGTTATCTAGGCAATGTGTTCCTTGAGGGAGAGGTTGGTGTCCAGGATGAATCCAAGTGACCTGGCATTTTATAAACATCTGATTTTGAAACCGTCAAAATTCATGGAATTGAGACAGGCTTGGACTACTTCATTCAGAATGTTCTTGGCAAATAACAGGAGTTCTGTTTTGGTGAGGTTAAGTTCCAGGATGTCCAGGTATATAGGAGGTGCAATTGGTGTTTTTACAAGTTATATGTCCGGAAATGGATTTTGATGCAATTATCGGTGAGTAGAGCCCCACGCGGCTCCATGTAGCAGTCTGAATGCCTATTCTTCATAAAAAAAGAAAAGTCTGGACCTTGGAGTAGGATCAGAGTAAAACCTCTACCCTGGTTATCCATATGCTCTGTGATTTAAACTCATTTGCTACTTGGTTCCCCTCCTTATCAAGGAGACAAGTTTATATCCTCCCACAAGCCATCAACAGAACATTCACTTTCAGAACCGATAGCACCCACTAGAGGTCTGCACGTCAATGCTCTTAGCATATGTCATTTGTCCATGACGTCTTGCCAGGGCCGGGCAGGTCATTATGCCACTCTGCTGCTAGTTGTCTATTGGGCTGCAAGCTATTTTGCTCCTTTCAGAGCTGGTAGGGTTAACTTGACCAAAACATGTTTCACATGACCCCATACTTCTTGGGGTCTCTCCAGCATGAGGCTAATTGAACAGTTCTGCCACGGTTGATTTGGTTTCTAGCCCGCCCATGTCTTTTCTCACTAGGGCATGGTCTACTATTTCTATATTGAAATACAACTCTTCTTTATACAGACTATTGACCTCCTATAGACCTATACCATAACAACCAGCTTTGTTCAAATGACGACATAGTAAAGATCGAATGTCAACACACTGGTTAGGTCTAAACAGCTTGAAAATGGTATAGCGACTTGAAGCCACAACCTTTAAAAGCTGCACTATGGTTGCAAATACCTTTTGCAAGCAGGCCACCAACCTGACACTGAGAAGGCTAACAAAACAGACAAGGTATTTAAAAAAAAAAATCCTCTACCAATGTGGGCGTCAAACTACTGTGAGTGGAAATCACTGGATACAAAGAAGCACCATTACCATTATCACCCTTTGACCAGTCTCAGAGGAACGTCTAGATGGGCAGGAGTTTAAGCACCTCGGCTTGCCGGCCTCACAACGATGAGGGTAGGAGGAGAGGTCCCCAGCACAGCACTTTCCAAGAATGTTATATTCTTCCAAGCACCAAGAAGCCATTGGGATCTCGGTGGTGCTCTGCAAAGAGCAGTTAGGGCTGGAGCAAGAATTTTACCAACCCTAGATGAATGGACTCCATGCAGTGCGCCCATCTCTGGCAAAGAGTCAACCGCTTCTGCTTCTAGTGACAATCAGGCACCATCCTGCATCCTGGTAGTGTTGCCAAAGTCAGGCACCTTGCCCGAAAAAGACTTTTTTGGCAACCATTCATTTATTGAGTTTCAATCAGATCTATAAATCATTTAAGCATAAATATAATGACGGATACTGTTCCAAGGGGGTTACAAAACAATGGGGTAAACCCAGACACTAGGACCTGGGTAATGTGCGGTACAAGGAACAATGGTCCCATTGCATACAAACTTAAAACTAACATATGAATCTCAACCACACCTGTTAGATCAAATCAAAACAATGGGGACCATGATACACATTTTGTTTCATGTTGAACAAAAGGTCGTTATGTACAGAACCTTCACATTTGTTGAATACAATCGTGAAGAGGTGCACCGGAGGGGACGAAGGGAATAGTGCAGCAATGTGCATGTGTGAAGGTAAGTGAGTGAGGGAAGGCAGTGAACAATAAGTACATCCAAATCATTAAAAGCTAATTAAGCCTTATCAAAGGCTAACCTATTTACAAAACCTTAATACAAGAGAACACAGTGAATCTATCACAGTTGTCCAAAAAGGTAAACAAAAAATAAAGCCGTCAACGTTTCGACCCAGGGTTAATTGTAGGTGAGTGGGGTCCTTACAGTAGGGTCTTCATCAGGACCACATAGGGGGATAAGGGCTAACAGGCTCCGTGGTCAGAAAGGGACGTAAATGGATATAGAGTAGACAAACTGTGTCTATCTTCTTAACTTTTCATTTATTTTCAATGTTCACGGCGCTTAGAAAATCAATTCCTCTTTGAATCTTCTTCTCAGGAACATGTAAGGACAGAAACTGTTCCAAAGCACAGACTGAGAGCATAAGTGGAACCAGCAGCTCCACTTTCTCATCTATTTAAACACTACTAACAAAGTTACTCAATCACTCTTTTCAAAGGAGTCAGAGAAATGAGATGTAGCCGGTGTGAACCTGAACAGGGAGAACACTGAATACCAAGCCCTTCCATAGCGTGTGATCTGCATCACGATGCTGCAGGCGGCTTGAAATAACTACAGATCCTTATCATCAGGATCAGCTGCATCCAGCCCGCAGGGCCAAGGCTGATTGGATCGATTTGCTATGTTCACATGACCAAGCATGCTGTGTGTGTGTGTGTGTGGGGGGAGGGGGGGTGGTTCGGGGGATTTGGAATGGAAAGAAAAAATATGTGGACTCCCATGACTGCGATTAGCAAAATGTCCTTCAAAGCAGTACTCACTAAAAACAGAGGGCCTTGGTTCCTACAGGCACCTACAGGGCCCAATGTTTGTTGGAGCCTCGGGACCAGGACAATCTGCATGTACCCCACAATGCAAAGTCCAGTAGGGTGAGGTGAAGGGCTTCTGGTCTTTGTGGAGGGTTGGAGGGATGAGCGTATGACAGAGTGGAAGGGGGGCTGCAACAACTGATTTTAGCTCCCATTCCCCCATGTTGGTGGAACGGGCCAGCCTGCAAGGTGGTGTATTGCACTCGTTTTGGCTGGTAAGACCCACACTCCAGGCCCTCCACGATGCCCTTGTTTTACCCAATGCTACAGGTGTGTGGAAGTGATTCCATGGAATTAAGGAAGGTTAGGCTGATACTGCTTGAACCCATCACAGAGTCCGTCATTTTTGGCTTCCGCTCTTGGTTGTTGAGTGAGGTGTGCAGTCAGTCTGTTTATTTGACTTGTTGGTGTTCTTTTGGGAATGTCTGCTGCTGGAGCTGCAGGTTTTAGCACTTCCTTTAGAGGAGAGGGGATTGAGCAGATGTCAGTAGGGTGGTGGCTTGTAGTTAGAACTGCGTTCTAACCAGACAGGTTTATTTTTTTTGTATGGGTGGCACTGGCAGGACAATTTTGTGACTGAGGATGCATCCGAGCAGTTGGACTCCTAGGAGTTCCGGGAAAATGCAGAGCTTTCACCTATGTGAGATGCAAAATACCTTAAAGATGATGCGGTATGACGCAGACAGCCAATGAACTGTACTTTTATCACTTGACCTTTTCACCTGCACGAATGTCTGGGGGTATTGTGATAATACATATGAGTGCAAAGGATGACAATCATGTGAGTAGCTGGAATTAAGAGAAAAATGACGGGTTCTTACCGATCTATGCAGCACAAATTCGTTTTAAGAACCAGTAGAACTCTTTAGGATTGTTTAAAATGTGCAGGGCCACGCCCTCAACAGCTGTGCGTGAGTGTGGGTACAGGAGCAATATGGCTTGAGTAGGTGCGCGGGCAACTGAGCACAAGGCGAGCCACATGGCTGGTACCCTGAACAAGTGGGTTTGGTATATGTTGCAGTAAAGAAGGACGATGCAAGCAGGGCAAAGTAATGGATTTTCTGGAAACGTAACCAGAGCCACTGGTGTTGGATTGGCTGACGGTGTGTGCATGGGAGTGCAAGTGAATTTTTTCTCGGTTTAGGGAGTTGCACGCAGATCTCCGAGCGTAGAGGAGAGGTGCTCGTTGGTGCAGTCTGCGGCAGCACTGCTGCCCATTACTGTTCCAAGTCCGGCTTGAGTGGAATGGATTTCACATCATTCCTTAACGCGTTGTCACAGGCCTTTGCCGAGAAGAGTGGGGTGGATTGGAGCAGATTAGATTGGAGTGGGGTGGACTGGACTGGGATGGGGTGTACTGGGGTGGGGTGGACTGGAATGCAGTGGATTGGACTGGGGTACATTGGATTTGGCTGCATTGCGGTGGGGTGGATTGGAGTGGAGTAGAGGTGGATGGGGCGTACTGGAGTGGGGAGAATTGGAGAGGGGCAGATTGGAGTGGGGCAGCAGATTGTTTTGGATTGGAGTGGGGCAGACGTTTGGATTGGAGTGGGGCAGATTGGAGTGGGGCAGACTGGGGTGTGTTATGAGGATTGCAGTGTTGTGGATTGGATTGATTGGGGTGGGGTGGATTGAAGTAAGGTGGATTGGACTGGGATGGGGTGTACTGGAGTGTGGTGTGCTGAGTGGATTGAATTGGGATGGGTGGACTAAACTGGGGTAGGATGGATTGTACTGGGCTGAATGGATTGAATTGGGATGGGTGGACTAAACTGGGGTAGGATGGATTGTACTGACTGGGGTGGCCTGGATTGGGGTGGATTGGACTGGGGTACATTGGATTTGGCTTGATTGGGGAGGATTGGAGAGGGATGGATTGGAGTGGGGTGAGGTGAGGTGGATGGGGCGAACTGGAGTGGGGAGAATTTGATTGGGGCAGATTAGTTTGGACTGGAGTGGGGCAGCTTGTTTTGGATTAGAGTGGGGCAGAATGGAGTGGTGCAGATTGGAGCGGGCAGATTGTTTTGGATTGGAGAGCGGCAGAGTGGGGTGGGACAGATTGTTTGGGATTGGAGTGGGGCAGATTGTTTTGGATTAAGTGGAGTAGATTGTTTTGAATTAAGTGGGGCAGATTGTTTTGGATTGGAGTGCAGTGGATTGGGAGGGAGTTGGGTGGATTGGATTGGAGTGAGGTGGATTGGATCAGAGTGGAGCGAATTGGATTGGGGCAGATTGTTTTGGATGGGGGCAGAGTTTTTGGATTAGAGTGGGGTAGACTTTTGGATTGGAGTGGGGTAGACTTTTTGATTGGAGTGGGGAAGACTTTTGGATTAGAGTGGGGAAGACTTTTGGATTTGAGTGGAGCAGACTGGGGTGGGTGTGAGGATTGCAGTGTTGTGGATTGGAGTGGGGTGGGGTGAGGTGGCTTGGATTGGAGTGGGGTGAGGTGGATTGGATTGGAGTGTGGTGGGCTGTATGGACTGGATTGAAATGGGTGGACTGAACTGAGGTGGGGTGGATTAGATTGGATTGGGGTGGATTAAAATGAGGAGGAGTGGGGTGCGGTGGATTGGAGTGGGGTGGAGTGGGTGAGGTGGAATGGACTGGGTGGAATGGAGCGGGGTGAATGGGACTGGCATGGGGTCGGGTGAATTGAAGTATAGTAGACTGGATTGCAGTGGGGTGGACTGGACTGAGGTGGATTGGAATGAGCAAAGTGGACTGGATTGAGGTGGATTGGATTAGGGTGGGGTGGATTGGATATAGGTGGGGTGGATGCGAGTGGGGTGGGGTGGAGAGGATTGGGGACCATTGGATTAGCTTGGATTTGGGTGGGGTGGATTGGATTGGTGCAGATTGGACTGGGGCAGATGGATTTGGATCGGATCTGATTGGAGTGTGGCAAATTGTTTGGACTGGAGTGAGGCAGATTGGAGTGGGGCAGACTGTTTGGACTGGAGTGCAGCAGATTGGGGTGGGGCAGATGGTTTTGGATTGTAGTGAGGCAGATTTGAGTGGGGCAGATTTTTCGGATTTTAGTGTGGCAGATTTGGGTGAGGCAGATTGTTTTGGATTAGAGTGGAGCAGATTGGAGTGGGGAGGATTGTTTTGGATTGTAGTGGGGCAGATTGTTTTTGATTGGAGTGGGGTGGGTTGGGGAGAGATTGGCGTGGATTGGATTGGGGTGAGGTGGATTGGACTGGAATGGGGTAGACTGAATTGGGTTGGACTGGATTGGGGTGGGGTGGATTGTTTTGGATTGGAGTGGGGCAGAATGTTTTGGATTGGAGTGGGGCAGAATATTTTGGACTGGAGTGGGCCAGACTATTTTGGACTGGAGTGGGGCAGATTGGAGTACGAAAGATTGGAGTGGGGCAGATTGTTTTGGATTGGAGTGGGGAAAATTGTTTTAGACTGGAGTTTAGGGCAAACTGGAATGGGGCAGATTGGAGTGGGGCAGACTGGAGTAGGGTGGGTTGTGAAGATTGGGATGTGGTGGATTGGATTGCGTTGAGTGGTTTGGATTGGATTGGAATGGAGTGGGGTGGACTGGATTGGAGTGGGCTGGTGTGGATTGTATTGGTCTGGGTGGATTGGATTGGCCTGGAATGAATTGGAGTGGGGTGGATTAGAGTGGGGCTGATTGGGGTATATACAGTACGATTATGTGTTAAAGTATAATTTCAGAAATTACACATAAGAAAGAAACAAACAATGTAGCTTTGCACTAAAATAATCCTCATCTTTTGAGAGCAGCACTCACAAGCAACAACAAAAAGAACCTGAGTGCCTAGTGAGAAAAGAAGTCTTGGCAAAATAAAAGAAACCTAAGTATAGAAAATAAATCTTTGCAATTTTGTTTGTCCTGCTGGGCACGTTTTTGGCAGTTACATGCCTCCTGTTTACAGGGCACTAAAAGTTAAACAGAACAAAATAGTACCTCAATCACATCGGGAGCAGCGGAGGGGCACAGATTACGTTGAATCAATCAGTGCTTGGTCCCTGCTCCACAGAGAGGAACGGAAATGATGCTAGGCCTGCCTTGACAAATTATGAGGCTGTAAAGAAGAGTGCCACGCAAGCCAACAAACTGTAAGCAATGGGTGGGCTCCAATTCCTTTACCGTAGACGCATGGACTAACCCTAAAAATAAATGATTCTAATAAGAACATGCAAGAGAAATACACCCAAGATACAATCAGCAAGAACACGGTTCTCTAGAGCCCGGGGTATTTTCTTTTAGTATCGCATCAACACAGCTGGTTTGGAGACACTTCCTCTTTACAATGTTGCGGGGAAATGTTTCCAACCAGATTTCAGATTCAAAAAGGCTAGATTTCAGATATAGGCAAAATGTGAGTCTTCAAAGTGAATGAAAAGACAACACACTATATAATTCCAGTATGTGTCAAACCCCTGTAATTCAACATGTCATCAATGTTTGAAATAGAAACTGAACGCAAAATGTAAACAGCAGGTAATCCTAAACACAGAGTTTCATATGCAGATAAATTTGATTTGTTATTATTTTTACCTAAAGGCTGCTAAATAACACTTGGAGCATTAGGAAAAGGTGAGAAACTAATTGTACCTGCATTTCCTCAATTTAAAGTATATATTTAAAGAACATCATGGGTAAAATATTAGAGAATACATGATGTTTTTAAAAATAAATTTAGATTATGTTTAAATGTACCCATACACAGAGTTAAAGAATATTCTACTAATGTACATCAAGGAGAAACATAGAAAAAGAGAGACCATTGCCCGAGATTATATTTTCATGAAATGTTCCCTAAACAGGCAATGTGTGACTTTTCCAACTGAAATGCCACCTGTTTTGAATTAGTAGTTCCCTCCCATTTGACATGGTAGAGCTAGATTTGTTCCACCCGATTCAGTCACCACCAAATAAACCAATTAAATTAAAAATGGAAGATACAGATGTGTCATGATCCGTAACCAACAATACCATGTAATATGTATACAGTTATAGTGGTCACATAACTGGCAACAGTGTAATATCGTTCTATTTTGTAACTGAGTAATTGAGTGAAGGCAGAGTGGTATGTAAATGTCACTTGAACGCTTAAATGGCAATATGGGATATTACAGGTTGCAGATTGCTTTTGTTTCATTTGTGTAGATACCATGAAACGGGTGCTTTTTAGGTCTCGCCTGAGTCAGCGCTTTAGCGCTGCCCTCGCGAGAGCTTTTGGAAAATGGGGGATCTGGAAGTGCAAACGAGTGCTTTCAGGCCTCCAAATACAGTGCATGTGCCCTGGGCGCGCGTACCATTTGGCAGCCTGCACACCATTTGCTTTCAGTTTCGTGGCCGCACGGCCGCTTTGATGTTTGATCGCGATCACTTTCACTTTCGCTGCTTTTTTTTAAACGGAAGCTTCAGCGGTGTCAATTTAGAGTCTCCCCAACTTTCAATAGTAAGGGGGCGGGGAAGACACTAGTTTCACAAGCCTGCAGGACCATAAATTTACAACACCCCTCTGAGTCCACCAAACTCGGAATCAAGCCCTGAGTCTCTTATTGAACAATTGGAAAACTGCAAGTAAGGGCTGGGAGGGGTGGCCCCCATCGGTCAGTTCCCAGCAAGACTCATTTATGTACAAGTGTATTCCTTAACATCAGTAGGTAAGTGACACTGCTCTTCTTGCTCAGGTATACTCCTCTCACAGGCTCGAGTCTCAGATCAACCCGTCAAGTTGCACTGCTGCCGAGACTTAAGCCTGTGACGTTGACCAATGGGAGCAGTGCTACCTGTGTTTACTACTCCAGCCCCAGCACCGCTTGGATACTGACATATTGTGTGCAGATGACCCAAGTCCATGTGTCTGCTTTAATATTTGTGGATTTTTTTCCCCCAAACACAAAGCGTTACAAGTACCCGTCCACGCAGAGCACTCGGTGACCACACAGACCATCTGCATGCGCACCAATACTTTACCGTTACTCTGGGTGCCAGTCCAGGCCCTATTTTGTGGGCCACGCACACAAGCACATACAAATAAAGCACGCGAAGTCCATGCAACAAGAATAGTGTCATCTCTCTCACCCAGTGGAGTAACAGCTGCTACCTTGTGGCTACGGTGGCGCCAAGCCCCAGGGGGCCCCCCTCCGGCACGGGCTGCAGGCCCCTAGCACGAAAGCTCCAGACTATGTGCGAACTGGAGCATGTGGCGCCCTCTGCATATGCTTTGCAGCCCCACCCCCCTCACGTTGTATTGCGCCACTGCTTTCACCCATGTCAAACCAACCGCTTCCAACCAATGGACTGCAGGATTCCCAACCACGCGTCAATGCAGCGCCTCGAGACCCTCACTGGTGATTTCTGATTGATTGAATGCTCAGTGCAGAGAGGCTGCTCTCGCGCCCATAGGCCATACGATTGTCAGTACAAACAAGAACCGAAAGTAAAGCGTCACGAGGGTCATGAACCGTCGAATACCATTTTCACTCAAAGATAAACTTCTGTCGGTTGAAGTCTCTCATCACTCACCCCCTTGTAAGAATGACACAAATGGTGTAAACTTGTTACACCCTAAATCAACTCGAAAACTACATGTTGTACTCATAGTAGCAAATACTCAGTGAGATGTTTCCTAGAAGAGTGGCACGAATTCCTCTTACGGAGCCACAATTAATGCAAACAAGTAGGTGTGAGGTAGGGTGCGGTGAGGAAGGTATGCATTCGGCTCACAGATCTAGTGAACCCAAGTGAAAAGAGCATAGAGACGGACACAAATGGAGCGTCTCACAGAACACACTGCGTTACTGTTTACAAGCAGGGTCACTAGGATTATGTGGCAACGGAGGCCCAAGTTATGCGTCAGGACTGATTACATCAAGCAGAAAACAAGACGACAAAACATGTACCACATTCTGGGGCGTCTTGCTATTTTATTGAACACACATTAAGACAAATAATTATATTATCATCTTACAAGGAAGCACAGGAACGCCATTATATTAACATGGTTCCCTCCAAGTCCCAAAGTAAACAGACTCTTTAAAACAGTAATAACAAGCATTTGCAATGCAATATGTCTCGCATTTACACGAGTTTAAGCTATTGGCATTGTAAATGACAATGCCTTTTATTTATGTTAAAAAAACAAAAATAAAAGGCATTGTCATTTGCAATGGCAATAGCTCAAACTTGCGTAAATGCGAGACCTATTGCATTGCAAATGCTTGTTAAATAAGAAAATGTTTATTGAAAACAATAAGTGAAATACTGGACTTGTTTTGAGGCTGTTTGCAGTACAAAGAAAAACATCTTTCATCCAGAAGCTTATGTCTTAGAAGCTCAGAGCACTCCATTGTTTTCAATGGAGCTCCCAACATTCCAATGTTCTAATGGCCGGTAGAAGCCCGGAGCATCAACATTCCAATGTTTAACAAAGGCCTCACGGAGCCTGAGGGGATTTCAGCCCCCTCGGTCTCCGTGAAGCCCTGGTCTTACAAATTAGAACATTCTGCTCTCTGGGGCGGAATGTTCTAATAGCCTTAGTGCCCTCCATAGCGAGATCTACTGGCCATTAAAGGCACTGTCTCTTGGTAGAGGCCCGAGACCAACGCTGGAGCTGGCCTTTAGTGGCCGGTAGAGTCCGCTACGTCGGGCTCTAAGGCTTTAGTAATTATGTTCTGCTTTATTCAGAACACATTCTCTCTGTATAAGCTAGAGTTTTATGGAGATGCTGTCTGCATGACAGTTAACAAGTGGCCCAGAAAGTAGTTACAATGATCATTTTCTGGTTACCTTTCAGCAAGAGGGTCCCGGTTAATCAAAGGTCAATGTTGAAGCTCTGTAGAGCAGTTTGGGGATGTCATTAACTATCAGCACTCATACTTAGACTAGTTGGAGGGAAGGGAAAAGGTCTAGGCCTACAATTAGAAGAAATACCATATTTACAGGACTATAGATGTAAGAAAAGGCCTCTTTTTGCAAGATCTCCCCCATTTTATGGACTGATGCTGCTGTTTTTTCACTCTGTGCACTGAAACTCTGTTAACCAGGTCCAAGTGTATGTGCTCGGATGCCTAAAACACGTTGAAAGTAGCTGCACCCCTAATTGGCATACTTACATTTACCTAAACGTCCCTGGTATATGTTACAAACTGTACTTAGGCCCTATAAGTTAAGTGTCACTAGTGGACTGCAGCACACATCGTGCCACCCACTTGAATGATACTGCAAAACATGACTGCAGGCCTATCCCTGTAGTCAGTTTGTGTAGCTTTAAAACTGCGGTTTCAACCGGTCAAAAGAACCCCTTTTGAAAAGGTTGAAACCTCTCCTTTCTAATATGATGTCACCCCTTGTTGGAAAGTGCGTTATTAGTAGGGGTAAATATATATCTCCCACTGGCAATAAGGCCGCTAAAACACTATGGGGCTCAGTAGAGAACTTAGTAAATTATTCCCATGCTCAACCTTTGGTAGCTTGGCTGGAAGCAGGCAGGCTTAACTACAAATACAGGTATGTAAAGCATTTAAAAACACAAATTCAGTAAATAAATATGACACAACACACAATAAAAATCCAACACCAATTTATAATAATAGGAAATATGTTTATCTTTAAAATGAAACCAAAATGAAAAGTATCAAATGTAGGGAATCGGAGAAACTTTTCTGGAGCTTTTCTCCCTGGGGTCCCTCAAAGCTCTTAGCCAGTCCAGATTTGGTGAAGGTTCGCTGGCTTGCCTTGCGACAAGCTTCCGGTCAAACTTATGGAAGTCACGCCTCCAGAGGTTTCCAGCTGGACGAACCAGGGATCCAGGCCGGCTCACGGCTGAATGTGGGCGGCTTTACTCTTGTGGTTGGTCCCGGTTACCTCTCCTACCTTCGGACTTAGAAACGTTTACAGAGCTTTTACTTCAGGGGTCCCTCCCTGCTCTTCACCAGCCTGGATTTGGTGAGGGTTCGCTGGCTTGGGTTTCAGTTTACACCCAAACTTTGGAAGTCAGACCTCCAGAGCTTTTCAGCGGGACAAGCTTGGACTGCAGGACAGTTCGCGGTAGCGGGTCACTGGCTAGGCTGAGTTTGAGTCGGTCCACTTATGGAACTTTTTCCCAAAGTTGCTCCAAAGTTCTCCACATTTCTGGAACTTCCTCCTGATGTTCCTTTGAAGGTCCAAAGTGTCAAAAACTTACTCCACGGGTCAGGGAGCTCCAAGATGGTCCTTGAAAGTTTGGGACTTCAATTCCCACAATCCACTTGGACAAAACCCTTACAAATCCACTGGTAGTACTCCAGGCTGAGGATTTTTGGTGGTGATGTTTCAGGTGAGCTCTGTTAACCTGTAGCTTGCAGGGAGTCCACTCTTTAGACCTTTTGAAGCAGGTTTGATCCACAAGGGTGTAGTTTCAGATTGTGAGTCAGAGTTCAGGGCCTAGTTTGGTGCAAATCAAACTTCTAGCATGGATACTTCTTCTTCCCTAAGTTTCAAGCAGTAGATCTGAGAGGCTCTGCCCCTCTCACAAACCTATTTCAAGTTCTGTGGATCAAGCATGAATGCACTCCTGTCCAATGAGTTTCAGGGCAACACTACAGGGTATGACCACATCCTCCAAAGTGTGGCACTATTTTCTCCCAGAGAGCACCATTTTTCCAAAATTCATCATGGTTGATTTTCCAGCAGAGAGAGAAGAGCAGGCTAAACTCACCTCCAGGATAGTTAATCTCCATAATCTCTCCCCCTTGCATCTGTTCATTCCTTCCTTAATCCTACCATCTGGCTGGGTTCAAAGAGTAGAGGTGTAAATTAAACTGACCTATCCTGCCAGTCTCCTCCTTCAATTGAAGAATATTGTTTACGACCCCTCCCCCTGCTGTGGCATTCCTATGCAGCAGAACACTGCCCTCCAGAAGAGCTTTCTAACCCCAGGAGCTATTTATCACCCTATCAAAGGAGCATAGCTAATCCACTTAACTCTGACCAATCGGGACAGACCACTGGAAGGCTGAATTTTGGTTTACAGACAAGAAAGTCTTATAGCGTCTTGTCTGTGTAGTTTAGGAGAAATTCAACAATACCATATTGTTGAATTTATCAATACCATTCCAAGAAGTCCTTGAATGGTATTTTTACGATTCTCCTAGCGGGAATCATCAGTTAATACCTTCTTGCCATGTTGACCTATGTGGCTGGGGATTTGCAATGGGAAATGACTCGTGCCATTTTTCCAACACCAGGGCTTATAAAAACATGTTTTATATGGACCCTGCCTTTATCTACAGGGCCCCCACCCCTGGAACATCTAGGGGAGACTTAAGGCGTTCTGAATATGTAAAAATATTGCAGATCCTCACTCCACAGCGTTCCTAGCATAAAAGTCGATTTTGAGAAGCACTTTATCACAATGTTGGGTGTGAAATGTGCAGTTTCATTTAACCCAGGGCATCTAAAACTAATTTTATAAGGGTTCTTACTATAAATACCTGACCCCCCCCCCCCACTCCCATCCCTGGGACACCCAGGGGAGACCCTGGGAGTACCTAATATGCCACAAAATTGTAGTTCATTAATTTTTAAGCGTCCCAAACACCAAAGTCGAGTTTGGGCACAATTTGCATTGTAAAAGCAGTCCTGCAACACAGGACTACATTTAATCTGATCTCAGGGTTCAGCAGTGCACACATGCAAGTGCAGAAAGGCTGCTGGCCATTAAACTGCTATGCCCTATTATATACTAGGGACTTAAAGGAAGTTTCAATCCCCTGCCCTATTATGTAGCTGGGCCTTATAGGGGAGGTCATGCCAATCATAGGGGTAGCCTAACCCATAGAGTACCCTAGTGTATGTAGGTGTCTTCTAAGTGCGTTTTCGGCATAGCACTGTCCCTGGGCCTGGTTAGACAGTCAAGTCAGTTACCACCAGTACCAGTCAGCACAAAAGTTGTGGGTGCCAGTGCACAGGATGACTTTGCAACATAGCCTCCTCCAAACGAAAGGTGATGGGTTACTAACCTAAACCCTGGTAGTCCTCATCAGCTACGTGGAAAAACCTGGAAAGTCCATCAGCATTTGCATGGGCAACCCCAGGTGTGCGTTCCATATGGAGTCCATTCCCTATAGGGAAATAGACCACCTTAACAGCTTGGGATTTTCCCCTCTCATCTGTATGAGCCATCTGAGAGGCCTGTGGTCAGGTTGAATAAGAAAGTGAGTCCCAAACAAATATGGTCTCAACTTTTTCGAGGACCAAACCACAGCAAAAGCCTCTCTCTCTATGGCACTCAACCTCTGCTCTCTGGGAAGAAGTCTCCTACTAATAAAGTCAACTGGCTGATCAAGGCCTTCTTCATTTAGATGTGATAATACTGCCCCAATCTCCTGCTCTGAAGCATCAGTTTGAAACACAAATTCCTTTGTGTAGTCAGGGGCCAGTAACACTGGTGCTGAACACATAGCCACTTTCAGTGTCAAAAGCCTTCTGACACTCTGGATTCCAATCCACCTTTTTGGGCCTCTTCTTAGAAGTGAGTTCTGTTAGGTGCCCCACGATGGTCCCATAATTTTTGAACAAACCTTCTATAATACCCTGTCAGTCCAAGGAATTCCCTGACCAGTGTCTAGGTAACACGAGCTTTCCAATCCACAATAGTTTGAATCTTGGCTTGGAAAGGTTGTACATGGCCTCCAACTACCAGGTGGCCCAGGTACACCACACAACTCTGCCCATTTAGGCACTTACTTGCCTTAATGGTCTGCATGGCCTGAAGCACTTCCCTCAGGTGGCTTAAGTCAGGGCTTTAAAAATCATAAACATTTCACTAGACCTGCAGGTCTAGTAACTTGAAACATCGACTTGACTTAACTGTTATGCACTTGACCTCTGTCTCCGAAAGCCGAGCAAATGTGACAAGTTAACAAGATTTAAAGGCATTTTTATTGCTCATTCACTTTTCGAGCAATAAAGAGGTCTTTAAATCTTGCTATCTTGTCACATTTGCTCTGCTTTCAGAGGCAGAGGTCAAAAGTCAGTTTGTCTTCCTACTCGCCAGAAAGGGCGAGTAGGATCTAAAAATAGCTCGGCCTAATTAAATCTGACTCAAAAATGCGTGCGGGCGAGTGTATTTTTCAAGCCCTGACTTAAGTGATCCCCCCATGTAGAATTGTATACCGCTATATCAACTACATAAGTTGCACTGAACTGTTCTAACCCAGACATGACCCTGTTCACCAACCTTTGGAAGGTGGCAAGTGCATTCTTTAGGCCAAAGAGCATTACCTTGAACTGACAATGCCCCTCTGGTGTGGAGAATGCTGACCTCTCCTTTGGTCCATCAGTGAGGGCAATCTGCCAATTAACTGAAGTCAAATCAAAAGTACTCAGGTACTTAGCAGCCCCTAACTTGTCATTGAGCTCATCAGCTCTAGGTATAGGGTGAGCATCAGTCTTTGTGACTGCATTAAATCCTCTGTAGCCCACACAGAACCTTAACTCCTTGGGTCCCCCCTGGGGATTAGGTTTGAGCACCAGCACCACTGGACTGGCCCATGGATTTACAAACGGTTCAAATACCCACAATTCCAGCATATTAGCAACTTCAGCTTTAATGCTGGCTCTGACATGGTCAGATAACCTGTACAGTTTATGTTTGACAGGTAGGCTGTCACCAGTGTCAATGTGGTGCACACACCACTCAATGATGCACAAGGTCAGAGAGAACGGGACAGTAAACTGCTCTGGCACCTGCTTACAGTCTCTGTGCTGCTGGTCTGTCAATTTGGGAGAGAGTAGAACTCCCTCCAATGACCTATCATTGCACATTATTGGAGAGGAGGTCAGGCACTGGCTCAGTTTCCTTCTCCACGCCCTCATTAGTGACCAGTAACATGGACATATCTATTCTGCATGGCGGGGTTTCAATCTGTTCACATGCAGGACCCTACAGGGGTTCCTGGGGGTGTCAAGTTCAACCAAATAGGTAACCTCATCCTTCTTTTGTAAGATTGGATAGGGCCCACTCCACTTCTCATGGAGGGCCCCAAGGCCACAGGCTCCAACACCCACACCAACTGCCCTGGAGTATACTCAGGCATAGTAGCCTTTGGATCATACAAGTGCTTTACGAGCTACTGGCTGGCCTTCAGTGTCCTGCTTGCCTTGTACATGTTCGCTGCCATTCTTGATCTCAGGTCTAGCACACAATCAAGCACATTGTCCTTTGCTTCCTTGAGAGGCTTTTCTAAAGACTCTCTCAGCAGGCACAATGCCGCCTCACAGGGTGTTCAAACAACAACTCAAAGGGACTGAACCGAAACCCTTTTTGTGGAACCTCCCTGTAGGCAAACAGCAGGCATAGGAGGAGAACATACCATCTCCTCCTGAGTTTCTCTGACAACCCATTTATCATGCCCTTCAGGGTCTTGTTAAACCTCTCAACTAGACCATTTGTTTGTGGGAGATAGGGGGTGGTGAACATGTAGTTTACACAACACTCATCCCACATAGCAGTCAGATAGCTGGACAGAAAATGTGTGCCCCTATTTGACACTACCTCTTTCAGAAAACAAACTCTGGTGAACACACTAAGCAAACAGTGTTCTAGCCACTGTAGGAGCATCTATGGTTCTAAGAGGGATTGCTTTAGGGTACCTAGTGGCAGGTGCCACTACCACCAAGATATACCTATTCCCTGATGCAGTAGGTTCATCCCAACCATTTCAAAAGGAACCCCAACCACTGGCAGTGGTATTAGGGGAGCCTTTGTCTTGCCCCCTGCCTTGTCACTGGCCTGCTTATTTACTTATGTTTATCCCATCCTCGTCGCCAAAAATATGTACTATCTTACCAGACGTAGCCAAGTTGTATCTTAGTAGTTTCTTTATTAGTCTTAGTTGCAAACAGAAGTTGCAAAACTCACTTACCTTTTCAGATATATGGGGCCAGTAGAAATCGTTCATCTTTGTCTGTCCCAAGTGTCCTGCCAAGGGGATATAATGACCAAAAGTCAGCCTGAACTCCCTGTACTTCTGGGGCACCACCAACCTCCTGGTGACCCCCTCCTTGAGGTTTCTGGCCTCAGTAAAAAGCTGTCCATCTTCCAAGTATATTCTCTGAAACCCACTGTCATTCCTTGTCTCCTGCTTAGAGGAGGCAAGCTCTTAAGAGTGGGACAGTATCTCTGTCCCTTACTGAACTCCTCCATGGAGGCTCCACCTGCTCCTGTCAGTTCTGCTAAATCTGACAGCTCTGGCAGGGATGGAGTCCCTCCCTCAGAGGCCAGATCCCCCTCATCAGGGTTGGATTCCTCCTGTGCCTCTGAAGTTCCCTAGGCCCGCTCGCCAGGCCCAGTACTCTTGTACTTGGCCCTTTGTTCCAGGGTCCAAGTGTCCAGCCTTATCATTCTGGCTAGTCTGTGACCTAGTCACAGCACATAGATGCTCAGGAAGCTCCAATATTTTCATATGGAGACCCCTATCCACCTCTGACCACTCAGAGGCTTCCAGATAATTGCCCAGAGAACACTGGATATGGAGCACCTTAGAAACAGCTACCTTCATAGGGCCGTACACAGCTCACCATTTCAAATCCACCACAGCGATAGGATGGAGTTTGGTAGTGCTGTCTGCAAAGGTCACCTGGTGAAACTCACAAGGTAGCAACCTTGTCTGGAGGCATCAGCTCGTCCAGGACCATAGATACACTAGCCCCTGTGTTTCTGATAGACTCAAGCTCAGTCCCGTTCACTTTAGGCCTCTGCCTGTACTTGTCCATGTTTGGAGGTATGGCAGCAAAGGTTGCAATATTCACCCCACCTAGGGACACTAAGGTTGCTTCTACCACCTGCCTACCCCTTTCTGGGAGGCCACTCTCCACCCCCACACTTACACTGGCAATCTCTGGAGATGCCCCTTAAGGCGGAGCTTCTTTATGCAGACTACATCTCCCTGTTTGTGCTCTGGCTAGTTACAGTCAAAGCACTTACCCACCTTGGAGGGATCAAAGAACCTACCATTCTTTTCCTGATATTTCCTTCCTTTGAATTTGGGTTGGTTCGGGCCCCCTGCCCTCCTCGTTCAAGTTTTCGTGAGTCTTTGGAGGACTCCTTCTGTTTTTGACCTTCCCCTGGGGAAGGACCTGTCCTCCTTTCTTCCGGTCACCCCCCTGGTGGAGTGAAAACCCTGGTTCCCACTCACTCATCAGCTGGCTTGACTTAGTCTCTAGAACTACACAGCTTTGAGTCCACTAGGTACTGGTATAACTTCTCTTCAGCACAATGAGTCACAATATGTTCTCTCAAAAACAAGTTATACAATCCCTCATATTTGTCAACATTGTTACCAACAATCCAGCCTTCCAGTTAGACAGAGCGCAGGGACAGGCAAGTCACTTACCACCAGTACCAGTCAGCAAAAAGGTTGGCAGTGCCAGGGCACAGGATGACTTTGCAACATCCCTAAATAGGCCTTAATGCCCACTAAGGCAGGGTTCACGGTAATTTAAAGTAGGACATGTAAAAGTTTCATGTGAACCATGTCCGTATGGTTACAAGGCCCCAGAAGCTATTTTCACAGAAGCAGGGTTATCCATAGGAGAGCATCGGGATGTAGTATTAAAATTAAATATTGTTATCTCTGCCTAGGAACCCGCTACAAAGTTAATTCTTGGACTTTATAAAATTATTACAAGCCAAATTCTCTTTTAAAGTCAAATTTGCACTAAATATTTTATAAAAAGGTGCTAGTAAGAAGTTACCTTTTACCGGCATAAATAAAGCCTCTAGTAGCCCATTTGAATGCGCTTTCAACTGTCACCCAGAAGCTGAATAGCTCTTTTGATGAGGCATGATCTTGCTCCTACATCTGAGACAAACGTCTTGGGTGTAAGGTGTTCTGTTTCTGTGACAGGATGCCCATCTAGGCAGTGCCCAGGAACTAATAACTTTAAAGAGGCCTACCCTGTCACAGGCAGATGCAGCAAACACCTAGTGTGTGTCTTTATTTGTCACCCAAGTCAGCCAGGCACCAATCCCAGTGAGAGGGAAGTTGCCCCCTCTGCCGCATCTCATCAACTTCCGATTGCGAAGTTCGCCCTTGTCCTGGCCACACCTCTGGGGTAGGCACAAAAGCTCTGCATAAGGAAAGAAAGGTTCTGCCATGTTGGATTTATGCAGAGAGGGGTACGGTGGGATTGTTTGAAGCACAGCACACAGAAACTGCTTCAAAAGTGGGTTGCCTTGCAACCCCAGGTGCTGTTCCCGAAGTCCCAGAACCCTTAAATGGTGTCAAAGTGCTCTTCATGCCTAACCCTAAAACTTGGGACTTAGAAATTGTTTGCTACATTTCTGCACAGACTACTGTTGTGGGAATTGGACCAACCAGACAGCCGATCCACAAGGGTACATCACCGGTGGACCTACTTCACCGCAGCTCCTACTATATTGCTCCCTGCAGCAGCAAATACGATTCAAGGGGATTGGAGCCAACCAGTTTCGGCATCGGTATAGCAAGACATCCAATCCTCTTCGGCTACAACCTGCAACCTTGCCCCACTGAGGAAATCTGGCTTCCAGAAAATAGTCTAAGTTGGAAGGTAAAAAATCTTCACCAGGCCAGACCCTTAGTGGGATCTGATAGACGTTGATGACTTTCGGGGCACAAATTTGGGACTTCTCCTGCCTTCTCCAAAGGCTTCATCGAGACCTCGTCCTTCGTCAAAACATTGTTGACAAGCCCATCTCTGGATGAGGCCAACAGCCTTGTCCCCCTAAAGACTCTTTCTTGAGATTTTCTAAGTGTGAAGGGAACTTTTCGACAGAGACAAATTCAAATCATGTATCCGACACATGCTCCATCACGGTCGGCTTTAAACCTAACAAATTACAGGTTTTGTGCAACCATTTGCCCGTGGTGGGTATTATTTTTATTTAAAACGTTTAAAAAAAATGTTTAAATCATATCTTCGGTTCCTCTCATTGGATTTTTGTCATTTTGGTGTCATTTTGTTAACACAAATATTCTCTACTTTTAAAGTTAGAGTGGGACTTTCATTGTATTGTGTTTTCCACATTTAAACTGTTTTAGTACTTCTAAATGCTTTATACATTATCTTAAGTTAAGTCTGTCTGCTCTGTGCCATAGATACCAGGGGTTGAGCTCAGGTTCAACTAACTGAAACCTTTACTGGACTGAAAAAGTACAGTGACCTTATACTTGTGGTGGACTGCCACCCACCCAACTAATAATCCACTTAATCACAATATATCCACAAAACAAAATTATATGTCTGAAGTATTTGTTTCAAATGGACTGCTTTTGGTGCAATACAGGCAACTAAACATGTATATGAGCGGCAATGAAGAATAATAGTTCTTATTATTTAAACAGAAGCCTTTAAATACCTCACACTATTAGATCTATAGCTAATGGTTCAAGTGTTAAAAAAAAAAAGGAGGGTAGAGAGGTGGACACTTCTTTGCATTCTTTAACTTTTAAATGTTGTTACATTTTACTAGTCAGTATTTCCTCCTTCCTCTCATAATGTTCAAAGATAGTGGCCAAGGTGTGTGTATTGTCGCCACAACTGTCTGTAATAAAGCATACTTGGTCTGTCACAATTAGATTTTAGAGAAACTCCTTCTACATGTCTTGACCAAATCTTTGTCAGTATATTCCGATGTACATTTGTTAGAGAAATCGGTCAAATTCTGTAAACATTATACATCAATATACAGCACAAAAAGGAAGTCCACAAAGCCTAACATCACAGCTCTCCCTAAGGTAACTTTTGTCTTTAATTTGATCCAGAAGCCGAAGTCTGCAGCCATCTAACAGCAACAAACAGGATTCAATTACTGGAATATCATTCACAGACCCATTTTCCTGCTGCTTGTACCTTAGAGCATCGGGAGCCTGTCAAAATGGACAGTATCCATAAGCGAAGCAACTCTATTTACTTGGCTCTGATACCATCTACTGACATGAGTTTAGTTATTTTACACAAATTGTCCTTGTGCCATACAGAGTTAGGGCAGTTGGACCCTCATCTCTATTTAAGACTTCATGGACTTGCAATCTCCAGTCAATTGCAAAACAGTTGGACAGAATGTTAGGTACATCCATGGCTGAAATTGGTTCTTGGGCCTATTGAAGATCTTAATGACCCGACACCTAGTATCTCAATCGATACTCATGATGAGTCTCCCTTTCAAACCGCTGCACACTTTCTTTGAGATACTTTGATATTATTCTTTGGCATTAGCTAGGATTTAGGTTTTGTGAATTTTCCACATGTTCTGAAGGGCAGTAGGCTACGCACCCCAATAATTCTTCCACTACTGCCTGCATTCAGTTTGGTAAGACTCTGATAAGTCTTTTGCAGCACAGGTGTAAATATGCCCCCTCATTCCAAATGTGCCATAAGCGGTTTATTACAGGGGTTTTCAATACTGCTGTTATGTACTGCAGTGTCATAGTGTCCGATTCACCCAAGCAAAACGCTTCCACACCTTAAGAAATTATGCTTTGATCTAAGTCGGACTTAAATTAGCAGAACAATCTAATTAAAAAATGGGTTCAGCTCCTGAAATAGCTCAAAACGTCATGCCTCCCTGTGAAGGACATTTTACCCTTGACATACATACAAATAACATGCATATCCACTTCCAACACCTGCCTGGATCTCAGATGGTTTGCAGATAATAGTTTAGCTCTAGCTGATGTTTGTATCTGCATTTTATATTATTTAGAAATACTGTTTGTAATTTCTGATTCCTAAAAGTATCCTATTTGTTGACACTTTTCTCCATTTTCTTTCAAAATATAGAGTGATCAGATGTCTAAAATGTAATCTGTACAGTCCAGTACCACATTAGCACTTTTGTCGTGTTCATCTAAGTGATTTAGTAAATAGGTAAGGCAAATAGGTTTATTTGCCAGACAAGTAGATTTCGGTACTATTTTGTCTCTTACACAAGTAGATTTTTTAAACAATTCCACATCCCTGGCCCTTTGCAAGGATGGGTCTATATATGCCCACGGTCGATATGCATTAATGTTATTAGCTCCAATAAAACATTCTTCGTACAAGAGACAAGTTTTCGTTGGGAAATTTATTTGCATTCAAATAAAACGAAAAACTGCCCATCTGAAGAGCACACTAAAGTATACAAAAAAGGCGATGAATAGATTGCATTCATCTCAGCCGCTGGTAGTTCCTCGGAGAGCATTCCAGACCATCTTTATTTTGCATACCATGTCACCTCAGTCTGGATCCAGATATATGCAAATCACTCTCACCCTACTCCAAAGGAAACAGTAGTCCATTGCCAGGCCCTCCCTGAATCGGAACAAGCGAGCCAGGACGCTTTTCCCCTAGTCATGGCTCATCGGCCAGATATAGCTTGGTTCCAGTGACACAGAGTGCACGGGATCCACATATGGGCATACCCACCCCACCTGTTTGTGTGCCCTTAGTGGGATGGGTATGCCCACTATGTCACTGGAACCAAGCCATAACTGATTTGCAAATGGCTGGGTTCAAACTGAGGTGCATGATGTGCAAAATAACGATGTACTGGGATGCAGTCGTGAGTGATTACCAGTGGTTGAGGTTAATTGAAGCATTCAATCTATCACTTTTTGTGTAATTTTCATCAGAAGAGTTTAGCAGCATTTACAGTGGATAATCAAAAGTCAAGTGCATGGGACTCCAACACTGACACAAGCAGCAGGTTATTGTTCTTCTTTTTTTGAAAATGTTTTCCCTTCTTGTCCTATTTGCTGAGCTTTGAGTTTATCTTCACCCCAGTGGGGGGAGAAGTCAAACTTGAACGCACTCACAATCACATTTTTCGAAATGATCTGTGTGGGTGCTTTCAGAATGTTTCGATCCAAATCTGGTTTACTCTTCTGCAAAGGGTGCTACGGTGGAGTGAACAAGGAAGATGGTATTGGCATCTTGACCACATGCTGCAGGTCCACGCAATTCAGTTAACTCAGCTTTAGTCAAAATGATGGAGTTTCTTTTTCCAAAAATAGAATAACATGGGGTAACTGAGGCCCCAGTAAAATGGCCAAACAAAGCACATGGCCAAATAATGGCTATTAAATTAATGTTATGATAAGCAGGCCACAGAGAATACTGTGCTGCTTTTCAAAGGGAAAGCTTCTTTATTTTATTGCCTTGTGCATCATTTGTATCCCTTTCTACTACATAACCATTTTTTATGTAACATTTTCCTGGTACCTGTTTGCTGGTAAAAAACGGTTTAAAGCACTCTGTCATGACAATCTGAAACACTTAATTAAGGAACTAGCAGGCACATGCATCAAAGCCAAAACCGGTCACAAACGGGCAGATTCTCAGAATCTGCCCATTTGCGACCGGTATTTTTGCATTTGGGATGCATCATCCCAAATGCAAAAATCGCAATTTAAGTAATCTCTAAATTGCGATTACTTAAATAGCGATTGCATTTAAGGAATCTCAAAATGCAATGCATTAAAGTTAACTAATTAGCGATTTCGCTAATAGGGGGAGCAAATTACAATGAAGTTGAACTTCATGGTAATTGGCAAAAAATTTGAAAAATGCACTTTTGTGCATTTTGCAAAGTTTCATTTTGCGCACACACATGCCCTTAGGGCATGTGTGTGTGCAACATATGTGCACAGATCAATTTCAAGAGTGCAATAGGGTGTCATTTTGATACCCTTGCACCCTTGAAATTGCATGAGCAATTTGCGAGTACCTACTGGTACTCGCAAATTTCTCATGCACTCTCCAGTTCATTCCTATGGGCCTGGAGGCCCATAGGAATGAATGGGACGGCATTCCTTAATTGCGACCCGCAATTTGCGAGTCGCAATTAAGGAATATGTAGGAATCACTATTTTTATAGTGATTCCTACATGCATAGGCTTTTGTAATTCCTTAATTGCGATTCCTTAATAATCGCAATTAAGGAATTGCAAAAGCCTACGTTGATGCATGTGCCAGTAGGTCTTTCAAACTTTGCGGTGTACCTTTCACTCTCTGAAAACAGTATTACTTCGATGACCAGTGGCAAACAATATTCTTTCACAGGCTTAGTTTCCTCTATTATTCTTTATAAAGAAGGAGTTCTCTATCTACAATATCAATTCTGCATGTTAAAGCTTTGAAATCTCCATTGATGTCTCCAACAGCAACTTTAAGTTCCAATATCTGTAAAACTTTTTTTTCTTAGGGCTCACTTATCATAGACAGTTTTAGCTCACCAGTATCCATCGATTGACTCTCCAAAGCTGCCGCAAAGCTTCTGGCTTTTGTGTTTTCTTTAGAGTGTAGGATTTTCCTCTCTCAGTGTTTTGGGCAGGCTGAGACATACTAAAATAATCAAAGAAAAAGGAAGCAATTATTATTATAATTTTTTTGGGGGGGAAAATCTTTTTTAATGGTATTTAAAAACATAACAAAATCAGGTCACAAAAGACTGGTCTTAACAGTGCAATCACGTCTGGGGTGTCACAGCACCGGGAACTTACAGAGACAGCAGGAAGACTAAACCAATATACTTGAGGTCGGGCACCAGCCATTGATTAGACCGGAATCTCCAGGCCAGACAGCCGGGCCTGCGGAGGCTCAACTATGTCCCCTCGGAAGGTGTTCCAAGGTGACCACACCTCCCCCCACTTCCGTGGGCACCCTCGCGCCGTATATATCGCCTTTTCCTGTAGCATGCACCAGTCCATATCGTTTTGCCAGTCCGCCAGTTTAGGTGGAGTCGATGCCCCCCACAGACAGGCAATGTTCCGCTTTGCAACCATTTGCCCCACCGTAACCCAGAGTCTCCCTCGTTGGGACAAGTCCGTAGGCTCCCAAATGTTAAGCAAACACCTCTTGGCCTCAGTGCGAATAGGAGACTCCCATACCTCACCCATGCAGGACACCACTCGCCTCCAATACCGCTGCACCCTTGGGCATTCCCACAAAACATGGAAGAAGGAGCCCCTCTCTCCGCACCCCCGCCGACACAGTCCCTCCCCTCCCCTCCCCATCGAGGGAGCTATTTTTTGATGTTCAAAAGCACCTTGGCCTAATCAAGATTCAGAGGGAGAAGAGCTCTGCACGGACAATGCCAACCATCCCCCTTGAAGAATGGCCCTCGAATCTCCCCAGGCCCTTGCAGCAGGTTTAAAAGGAAGTTTTTAAAGGGCAATGTTAAAACTTACATTGAGTGTAAGAACTGGGGCTTACAGAGTTTTCCAAACAGTGACCTTAAACTGATATAGTTGGGAACTTCCAGTGCACAGTAACACGCCTGACACACACTTACAGCAAAGAGAGAGAGTGATGAAGTGCCATTTGCAGGATAAGCAGTGGGAGAGAATATAAAAGAACTGTTTGGATAACTGTGGGGGGGGGGGCCTGGGGAGACAGAAGAGGACATGTAGGCAGTCTGGGTGCAGGTGGCTGTTCAACAGAAGTATGGGGATTGGTGAGCGGGGATTTATTAGAGGATGAGAATCAACACCGGAATCACAGGTCACGGAAATTATTCCAGGGATTCAGGGGGAATGGGTAGGACCTTAATTAGTCTATAGCAACCAGCGGAAACTAGACACCTGCAAAGGTGTTGTCACACCAGCAATGTGGCAACCCTGTGCATGTAGTTACTAATCAATGAGACAAGGTAGAAATCTAGGCAGTCTTTCCTCACCTTTGGCATCAGTGGTTAAAAGTCAAGCAAAATTCTACAAGAGGGGGTTGGGGGCGGAGTGAAACACAGTAGGGCACAGCAGATTAAAACTTAGCAATGGCCACAAATATATACTAACTTGAAATTAAACAGCTTTGAAATTAATTTACAAATGTAGAACAGAATACAGATACGTACAAGGAAGAAAACTAGATTGACTTGGACTTAACATTCTCTGATATCGAACCCATACCTGTAGACACAGCATGGAGGCACTAAAGAAGCCATCTAGGTACGCCTGTGCATGTGTGAGCATATATGATCACCAAGGTCCTTTGCGCTGAAGCATTCAGAGGTTTCCAGGTAGGTGGCTTATGGCTTCTGCAGATTTCTTGGTTCCAATAAAAAGGCATGGCATGCCTACAATCTCACTGGGTGCCAACTTACTTTGTCCCAAGGTAGAGCTCTTCAAACATACGTAGTACACAGAGTTGCTTCGGGCAACAGGAAGACAGACTTGCGGCAGTTTCTCGGGTTAATAGGGCAAGCACACAACTCCACTGGATTCTGTTCTGCAAGATCAGGACTAGGAGGCAGATGGGCAGGGGTAAGGACAAAATATTTTTCCTGAACATATGTCCCAGGTTGTCCTCAGCAGATCAGACTATTTCGGGTCTGAAATGTTGACACTGACTCTGATAAAAATGCAAGTCTTTTGCTCTGAATAAGGATTTAAGTTCTTGCTAAGAATTAGTGTTGTTAATAATAGGGAAGAGTGCCTTCAAGCACAGAATGTACAATCAAGTAACAGTACATCCTCAATATACATTACCATCATTTCAAATCTCTGTCACAACACGCTGCATCTACTCATTCCTGATTTGCAGGGAGAAGGGCTGGGATTCTGCCTGGTCCAAACAAAAATATAATGCAAAATACCTACGTCTAGTCTACAACTAAAACATTTTAATTGTACCTCCAACGAGACAGGTTTGCGAGGATGCAGTCTGACCTATACATTAAAATACATACTCTGGGAATGCTCAGTGGTGAATGCATACTGTGCTAAAGTATTGAAAGTAATTGATGAGGCTGTCGGAGAGACACTGATGATCGACACCCACAATCCTACTAGGGCTAGGGGAGGGCCCAAACATTAACTGCTACCGGAAACCATTTGTTAACTTTTGGACTAATAGTTGCGAAGCGGAATGTGCCACAGTGATCGAGAAATGCAACTACCCCAAAGCATAAGGAATGAATTCGGAAAGTGGACTGGTGCATGGCTGGTGCAGTCTACACAGGAAGAGGGTGTCCCAAAACGTTTGAAAGGATATGGGGAATTGGAGCAGTACATAGAATAGACAATATGTGAAAGAGTAGAAATAGCATAAAACACGGAAGGGCTGCGCATGGAAATGAATAAGTAATCACTGTAACACAAGTGGAACAAGTACGCAATGTTCTATCAACATAAAAGTATTACAAACTTAACTAAGTTATGGTTGCTTTGATGACACATCATTTTTAATGTACCAAGCTCAATAAAATAAAAAACATTTGAGGGAGAAAGTTAAAATCATTTTATAGAAAGGTGGCAGTTGAATATTTTTTCCTACATCACACAAAGAGGCTGCTTTGCATCAGTCCACAGTATTATGGGATACCTATGTGGCTGGCAACGATTTTGCGTCTGCTGCTAATCTTTTACTGCTAAAATACATTTTTGAGACTTGTTCGGTGACATATACTAAAGCATATGGGGCATATGGCATTACTAGAGGTAGAATTGTATGGATGATTGATGGAAGCACATGGCATACTATTCAAATAGTCCCTGAGTGATGTGCACAAGCGCATGGATACCCCCATCGTTAACTGCGCTTTAGAAGTACTATGAACATGAAGAAAATTACTGGAGAACAAGGATTAGAGACTATTAATGCGCTAGGCATGAAGGACTTTGCTGAGGGTAGAGAATGAGGAGGATTAACGGGAACGGAGAGATTAACTGAAGCAGACTGCAAGAGGAGGGATGCTGAAGGACAGAGGGCATGTGAGAATTACTGGTGACGGAGAGGGGACGTGAAGAAGACAAGTGGAGTCAAGGGTTTGAGGAAAGGACATTAGGATTGGTGCTTGCAGGGAGCATGTGGATCATTCCAGGTGTGGCAAGAGTAGGTTTGTGGGACATGAGGCGACGAAAGAAGGGGATTACTTGGAGCATTAACAGTATTTTTGGGACAGTGGGCATGAGAAGGTTTGCAGGGGTAGATGACTAGAGGGTGTTTGCTGGGGGCCACCGAGGACATGCTCTACGGCTGATTAATGGTCTCAACCTTCACAAAGTCTAGTCTCACGGATGGCAACTGTGACCAACAATTAACAGATTATTCGTTAGTACTAGAAAACTGAACCTTATCTGTGCATTAGTGGCGTCGTCAGCTAGCATACCTGGCTCAGCCTGACAACTAGTTAGGAGTCAAGGTTAAAAGGGTTCAGTGAAATTAGATTGTGAGATTCCACAATCTTGGCTGTGACAGACAACAGTCCAGGAACAGAGAAGTAATCAGCAGAAATCTTGGACAGATCCGACGACCAGAACATCAACCTCTTGCAAATAAGTATGTTGTGATCTCAGGTCCCATGAGTCACATGACACTGATCCAAAATACAAGGAGCCACAGAACAACATGATCTGGGGTGCCACTGTACATCATGATTTATGACATCCTGAACCACAGAACATGGTAAAAAAAAGGGGAGGGGGCTGCACACCACGATACATCACGAGGTAGATAGCGACCAAGGATATAAAAAGCAACAATGCATCAGCAACCAGGATATCAAACCACGGTACACTGAGATTTGAGTTATCACAAACCACAGAAAATTGTTATCTTTCAAGCCAAAGGTCGGTAAAACTACATGGATGACATCTTTAATTAAAGGTTTGTCAGATAGTTTTATATCAATATAAAAGAAACAGTGGAATTCTTTACGTCTATAAAAGAACTGATGAGTGTAATAAACATTCATATCAACAATTGTGAAATGGTGAAAGTGCGAGTGCAATAGGTCTATGGCATCACACCATCCTTTGGATGGTCGCGGTCATCGAGGGAAAATGCAGGAGACAAGTGGAGATTTAGAAATACAAATCTTCAGCTGTATTTGTGATCTACTCTGTATTTGTATTGAACAACTATGAACGCAAATATCCACCATAGAACCTAAGAAAGTCTAAAGTTATATCTGGACACCTCTAATCAAAGTACTGATATGAAGGCACTATTTTATAGCGATTTCCTCCAAACAATCTGTGTAATTTAGGTTGTTTGGTACTTGATAGCAGGTGGGGGTACCAACTAAGCACACTAACCCTGATCCCAAAACAACACAGAAGAAAGCTTTTTAACATTGTGGGTCTTGAGGAAAGATGAACAATCATAATATTTCCACCGAAACGTGTGTCAACCGTTTCCAAAGTCCCTAAACCACCACAGGAGTCAAGAACATGTGTCAACCATTTTCAAAGTCCCTAAACCACCACAGGAGTCAAGAAGTCTGGCTGCCCCCTTACTCTTCCGCCAGCTAAAGTGTCTCAGAAGGGGTTTCTCAGAATTCGCCTTTTAGCCCCAATGTTTAACATCTATAGGTCTCCCCTTGCTGGTTTGGTGGAATCTTCTGGGGCTAAAATAATTTCCTGCAATGATGATACACAGACTATGGGCCATATGTATCAAGCCTTTTTCCCGTTTGCAAACGGGCAGATTCTCAGAATCTGCCCGTTTGCGAATGGGAAAAAACCTTTTGGGATGTATCGTCTCAAAAAGACCATCGCAAAATGGAGAATCGCTAAATTTGCGATTCTCTATTTTGCAAATGCAATTAAGAAATTGCCAATTGCAATTCCTTAAATGCACTTCTGGAAGCACCAGAAATTAGCTATTTGGCTATAAGGAATTGCAAATTACCACCAACTTCAAGGTGGTGGTAATTTGTGATATTCTTTAAAAAAGCACTTTTTTGATTTTTTTAAATTGCCATATGTCACACATACATGCTCGTAGGGCATGTATGTGCGCAAAGTGTGCACACATGTATATTTCAGGGCTGCAACAGGGTGTCCTTTTGGCACCCTTGCAACCTTGAAATTGCATTCTCAATTTGCGATTCTCTAATTGGTAATCGCAAATTGAGAATGTCTTCCTATTCATTCCTATGAGCCTCCTAGCCCATAGGAATGAATGGGAAGGTATTCCCTATTTGCGAATCTCAATTTGCAATTTGCAAATAAGAAATATGTAGGATTCGCAATTTTTTTTGAAAATCCTACATACATTGCATTTTGCGATTCACTAATTGCGATTAGATAAAAATCGCAATTTGAGAGTCGCAAAACTCTTTTTTGATAAATATGGCCCTATATTTTCTATTGGTAAGGGATTACCTATCAACCAGGATGCTTTACAAATTTGCCTTTCTGCAGTTTTTTGCTGGATGAGCTATAATAAACTGAAGTGTAATACCGAAAAGACTGAGGTTCTCAGTGTGGTACACAACTTTGATGTCAATCTGAAAGTGCACTGCCCAGATGGGGCTTTCCCACCCAATACTCAAGTTGACATGGTAAAAACCGTGGGTATATAATTTAACAAAGATATGTTGTTCCATAAGCATTTCAACTCAGTGGTTGGGGTGTGATTTGGCTTCTTACGTATGTTGAAAACATTTCCGCATTTCCAATTAAGATTACAGTGATTTTGGTTCCAGTCATGTCCAGACTGGACTATGCCAATGCTTTATATGCCGGTCGGCCTCAATACCTGGTGAGCAAATGATAGACTCTGCAGAGTGCTGCTAGCAGGCTTGCTCAATCTTCCTAGAAGAGAGCAGGTCACCCAACATCTGCGTAATATGCACTGGCTCCCTGTTAAACAAGCAGATATTATTTAAGACCTCTCTGTTAACACACAGAGCATTGCATAACTCGGGCCCAGCCTACTTATCCTCCAGGATTTATTGCTATAATCAGGTGATAGCCATCTGGCCACGACTACAAGGGTTCATCTTGCTAAAGATGGTGGTCGTTCCTTTTCCATTTTTGGACCGCTGGGATGGAACTTTCTTCCTTTGGCACTGTGCCAGTTCGCCAAGGAAGGTTTTTTTAGTAAAAAGCTCAAGATATAGCTTTTTATTCAGTAGCTGCTTGTGGTGATGGTTTATGTCAAACCATGACATATCAACAATATTGTACAGAATTAAGAATGTTTGTTGAGGGGCTACTACACTGCTTCCATTCTCTCTTATGTGTGTCTCACAGCAAAGCGCCGGGACACTGTTTTCAGTAGCCGTGCGCTAAATAAATCCTCATACATAAACATTCAACAATTGTGAAAGAGATAAATGATAATCTCCTTGGTTTGGTATTGAAGGAACGGTTGGTTGTGAATCTTGTGAAGAGGTGCTGAGGTTTTTAGATCTGTTCTAGGGTTGTGACTAATGCAGTGGCGGTGTGTCCATTAGGGCTCTTGGGCATTGCCCCACTAATTAATCTGAGGCACTCAAACAAGCCTCGCGCGCGCCGTCATTCACTCTAACATAATCATTTTCAATCCCAGGCCGGCGGGCCACGCCTGAGACAGTTGGCTCAGAAGGGGGCGGGGCAGCAGGAGTTCAGTGCAAGTGATGAATGACATGGATAACATCAAGTGGTCGGCGGCGGAGCGCAGAGCAAGAGTGCGCATGTTCTGTTTAGGGCTGAAAAATTTTGCGCCAGCCCGAACATGCGCACTAGGCTGCTCATTAGAAGAGCGAGGGTTGTTCTATGCCGCAGCCCCCCATCTCCTAATGAGCGGCAAGTATCACTGCTCAAGCCAATCTTGGCGCTGCGGGAGCAGCATCTGGATTGGCAGAGACTCACGCAGTATTTGCCAGCCAGCCAGGTACGAGCGTGACGTCGAAGCCTCCTTGAGACAGACACACAGCTTATGTTAACTGTTCAGTGCTACGCAGGGGCGGTTTGTGATGCTTACGGGCCGGCCCTGGGCGCAGTACCCCCGGACCCGGTCAGGTAAGTTTTTTATTTATTTTAACCCCCCACCTCCCCCAACTGCGAGCCGCGACTGAGGACTGTTGAAGCAACATTTGTAGTCATTTCTACTGCATCATTGCTTATCAAACAGACACTCGATGGTACTTTACAAATATACATACTTGTTTTGCTCTATGTCTAGTGCTTATGTTGTGTGTGCATTCACACTGATCATGTCTACTTATTTAGGGTTGGGGAGATCCACGGGGAAAGGGCGGGGAGTGATACCTGCTCTGGGTCTATTGAATTTACAAAGGAGTGTAAGATGTGGAAGGGCCTGCTTGGTGTCAGAGATGTGTAAGCTCTGTGTGCTATGTGCCTAATGAGTTATTCTCCTAGACTCTGTAATCAGCCTTAGGCACGTCATGTGGGGAGTCAAGTAGGCTAATTAGCCTGCTCAATTGCGGGAGCCGTCAGGTTATGAGAGAGGTGTGCACAGTCTAAGTCAGCAGTATAGCAGAGTAGAGGCGCGCTTAATTGAATGCAAGTGCGTTCGAGTACATGCTTAGAAAATTAAATTAACCCTATGTACACTCTTGGACCTGCAAGCTGTCCGTTTCAACGTGCCTACTCATGTTAATTAGTCCTTCTGGGCAGCGAGCTTCAGTCTGTAAGACTGCATGAACCCTCAGTGACACTAGTTCAAGTGGGAGTGGCTGAAGTCTCGGAATCCAAATTCTTTGCTCACAGCAGGTGTCAGATGCTCACGTGCAGACATCTAACGCCATGATTAAAGATGCGTCTTGAGACCCCAGGTGGGCTCGTTACCTCTGCAATTAAACCTTTAACCATGCATGGGGCAAGGACACGGTACCTCTGGCTGTGTATTCTCTAGAGACACTGTAGGCATGGCTGCTCCGGGAGCGCTCAGAGAGCTGTAACGTCACGGCACAAAGCACTATACTGCAGGCAGGGGTAATGTACTTCTGGCCACCACTGTACCGTGTCTGCTGTCACTATGCACCATTCTTTCATCATGTACACTGTGGAGTACTCCTCAATTGTCGTGTGTGGTCTTTATGGGGGAGGGGGCATTGTAGCCAGGACAAAGGTTATACAACGTGTATAAACAGTTTAAGGGTGATGGAGCAAGTTTTCGCATAAAGAGAAACTTGCTCGTATGTAATCCTCTCAAATAACCTGTAACATTATAATCAACCCGTCTGTGAATACTAACAGTGCACCACATTTAACATTTGTATCTAGGGAATGCTTACCTAGGTGCCTTACTAATGAATAACCCTAGTGTCCCAAAATGGCCGCCGAAAAAGCAGGAATTCTACTGCGCCTGCGTCTACTACATCTACGTAGTATGACGTTTTCTGTCGCTTGGGGGGGGGAACTCTGCAGCTGCGCAATAGCTTCTAATATGGCCGCTTTAAGGTAACACACTAATGCACATGCTGTGCTGAAACTAATCTATGCACGTACTAAGCTATTAATGCAAAAGATTTATTAAGTAAATGGGGTTAGAGTAGAAGTAAGTGGTATACAGTGAATTTATTTAAATTTGTATTCTAACATGTTCCTCTCTGACTTTATTAATAGTTCGTATTTGGGCCTTGGAGGGTGACCACGTCTCTGTTCCTTTGTGGTTTCTACACGTCTGCTTGTCCTGGAACAAGTGATGTAAATTGACTGACTGCCAAACCCTAAGCCCAGCAAGGTCATGAGAAATCCAACTCTTGACCCTATGAGAGGAAGAAGAAGCAACAATGTATAAAAGACTTATCGATCCACATATGACATGCTTGTGGGAATAAAGCTTGTGGGTATTAAAATTAAGGGGCGGGGAGCTAGAAAATAGAAAATTATTGCACTTAGTATGGTGTGATGTCCTCACCCCACCGTTTGGCCCAATCAAATTGCGGGTGAACATGGAATTGAAACATTTGGGGGTGGATCATACACTTGAATTTGGTATAACAGAGGTAAGTTCTAGATAGTTAGACACACTTGATGCTGAGATGCTGATGCTATGCTGAGATGCTGCTCGATTTTGCTGCAATCTGACTGAAGAATCCAACACTAGGGAAATTCACGGAACAACCGAGGATGCACATCTAGGAAGGGGTCCGGACAAGCCCGAGCCGGAGAGAGTAGCACCAGAGAACCAGAGAGGGGTGTAACGCTGGCGTTACACTAGAAGAGATCACCTTCCCTGTCCTGAGCTGATCCTGAATCTTTGACACTCTGATGTCGGGGTCCTCACACCATTTCTAGGTAAATATAGTTGTAGGGTAAATGCTCCGCACTTGCTTTCTGTCCTTCTCTCCTCAGGTGCTGTCATTGCAAGAATTTATTAATGCAAACTGATTCTAAGCTAACTGTAATATTTTTCCTGATGGAGACTTCTGGTATATTCATGTGTATTTGATTTGACTCACAAAATTATTAATTCACATAAACTTTTAAAACTCCTTCTGAGTCTGTGGTTCTTTTAACTAAAAGTTAAATGCATTATTTTAATTTCCTCCCTATTCTAATCTACTACTAGATCGTTCGACAGAGCATTTACTCAGGAGACAGGAATGGCAAGAATACTGGTGTAAAGGTTTCCTAGGGTAAAACAAAATTGATGACCAGTGGATAATTACTAGCTCATTGGTTGTATGAATGTATATGGGCCCTAATGGGTGTTTCGTGTATGAATGTGTAGAGCTGGTAAACTCCGCTGCATCAGTTTTTCTTGGTAGCAGAGGCATGGTTAGTATAGTTAGTTAGGTGAAGAGTGTATTTGAAATTTGAATTATTGATTTAAGTTTTAACCAAAACCCGTTATGTATTGTTTCATGTTGTCTGGAATTCCTGGGAATATTGAATAGCGGGTGGTGAATGGAAGCCACACTGCAGTGAAGTTATTGGTCTGTATCGAGAAAGTGCTGAAAGTTACGCAGGACTAGAAGCACTACGTTAGGGAATAATTTCTTGTATGTTAGTGAGAATAATTGGTAGAGAGGAGTTCGCTGGTGAAAGTTTGGTATTATATCACCTAGAAAGGGTAATACTGAAGGAGTAGCAGGTTCTCTGATGCTTGTGTGAAGAGTAAGCGGAAAGGTTTTACTCGTAGTGTGTGAAGAGTAAGCGGAAGAGTTTTACTCGTAGTGAAAGAAATCTTACTATTCTTTGAATTAGTGGGTCAGACACAATTGCAAATGTTTATACGTTGTTAATTGATGAAATTGTGTGAAAAGTTTGTGAGAAAATAAGTTTTCGCATTACCTTGTAAAGGCGGGTGCTGCACTGACTTCACTGGGAGCCGCGCTGGGATTAGTTGAAACAGCGGGTGTGTAGTTGATGCGAAATTTGTAAAGGTGGGTCAGTAATAAGAAGTGAAACTGACGTCACAGAAAAGCCAAGCAAGCATTGGCTGAGTGAGGGAACAGAGTAGAAATTGATTGGTCTACAGAATAGAAACCGCGCTGGTATTGGAGAAATTATTTTATTAAAGCAAGCGTCTGATTGGTCATCAAAATAGAGATCTCGAGAATAATAATAGATAGAGGAAATTGCATGTACGATCCAACATTAACAGGGACTAGACCAGATAGAAGGTTTGTGGGGTTTGCTTACGAGCCGTACCTTAATAAGCACATGCACGCAATGTACGGAGAAAAGAGAAAAATTACCTTTCTACAAAAAGTTAAGAATTATTTCAAAAAGGACAAACCCCTCAAGAGCAGAGAGGGGATTCTCATTCCTCCTCCAAATACGCCTGCATCATACATGATGGTGTAAAGAGGCTATCATACTTGTGTATGGTTAGAACATTGGATAGAATATACAAAAGATGATGGAATATTAGCATTTCCTGAGTTTGGAAGCTTTAATGGAAGAATATTGTACAACTTAAGAACACGAATGATTGAATTAGAACCCAGACTAGATTGACTCAATATGAAGCTTTAGAAGAATGGGAAATGGAAGCCTTTGAACGTGACAGACCCATAAGTAATAGGACCTTAAGCAAATATTACCCAAAATTTCCCCGAGAGACTAGAGATAGTCAAATGAAACAATGGAGACAGGCCATGGTGGCAGAAGGTTTATATCCTGTGTTAACATCAGAAGAGCAGATAGAAGGTAAATGTACAGAGAAAACAAAGCACTTAAGCATGTTAGGTAGCGGAGAAGCAGAAGAGGGATACCTAGTAGACATATTGATGAAAAGTCCTCCACCTTCTAATGACGGATTCAACAGAAGGACCCCTAGTGACCCCATGATAGGAACACCATTGGTTCCCCATATAGTACATGACACCACAGATAGGGTACTTCAAGAAAAGGAAAGGGAGGCAATAAATAAGAATAGAGATGAGTTGATTCAGAAAATAGCTCAGATAAACGCACATCCCGAGGCATTGACAATACCAGTGACAATATGTCTGGTAGTTCCATTGTATGGAGAAAAATCAAACCTTCCTAAAGTTGCTGTAATGCCTACCACAAGCATAGAACCTAGAAAAGAAAAGATAATAATAGATGATCAAGCAAGTGAATGTGAATCAGTAATATCATTGATGGATTTGCCCATAAGAGAGCCGATGATGGAAACCCCGAAAATAAATTTGACCAGTTGTTCAAAGGAAGTTAGACTAGAATCATTGTCAGGAACTAGAAGGGCCACAATAGTAACCCCAGAAGATATAGAAAGATGGTCTCAAGAAATAGAGAAGCCAAAATTACAGCCAAAAATATGAGATATTTTTAAATTAAGAGTAGAATTGGAAGAAATGGTTGCTGGAAAGGTGGGTCTAGACAGGTTAAACACATATAGTGAAGAAGAATTGTTGTTTATTTGTAGAAGCATTACACGAAATACAAAGGTATTCCATGAAAAGTTGACAAATTTGGCATCGGAAATGGGAATTGACATAGGGAAATCAAAAGTGTTACAGAAACCACATAGAGCAGAATTTTCTGATAAGGATTTGGAAAACATGAATGTGTCTGGAAGAAAGTTGCAGATCAGGAAATTGTTATTTCTGTTGCAAAAGTGGGGAGACCTTTAAAGATGGAACGTTAGATGGGCAAAGAAAAAGGAAGAAGCACAGGTAAGTCGAACAAGCACAGGTAAATCGAACAACATCTGAATATGCCATAAGAGAAACAGAAAAAGCTGAGAGGTTGTATCCGATGAGAGAAGTACCCGGAGTGGGGTACGTACTTGTGCCATTAAATAGACAGGATATTTTGTCTTTTACGAATGATTTTCCAAAATTGAGAGAGAAACCAGTAGAGTGGTACAGACAAGTTGAGAGGTTTGTAAAAGTTTCAAAGGTTTTATTAAAGGATCTGGATGGTCTGTTTGACATAGTGGTGCCTGCAGATTTGTGGACAGAGTGTAAAATTACTGTGGATTGGCCTAGTGAGGAATATCCAAGAGATTCAAAAACAGGAGCCCCGTCAGAAGATGTAATGAAAAAGTATCAACAAGTAATCACCTTTCTAAAGAGTAAAATTCCCCCGAAAGAAACAGATTGGCCAAAAATAGACAGGACAACCCAAGAGAAAAATGAGTCCGTACATGCCTACTACGAGCGTCTTTTACAGGTGTTCAACAGTATAGTGGGTTTGAAAGTTTAGAAAATAAAGACATGACACATTTTGTGTATCGATTTGTATCTGGGCTGAGATTAGATATATCTCAAATGATTAAGCAGCACATGCTGTGCTGGTAATCAAAGCCCACTGATGTGATTTTAAAATATGCAAAATATTGTGGGGACGAAATTGATAACAAGCAAAAAGTTGTAGAAGAATAAATAATGTGGGCCCAAGTTAAATTAGCTGAACAGCAGAGCTCCAATTAAACAAACAGTCAGAAAATCAAGGAAGAGCACAAGGTTAAAGTGACAATAATGGGGGGAAGCCAGGCGGAAGATTAATTCTGGAAGAGGCAAAGAAAAAATTTCCCTGTCACGGGTGCTGGAAGTTGGGACATTGGAAGAACGAGTGTAAAGCTATACAAATTAATAATGCCTCGAATCAAAATTTAAATCCACAGATGCAGAATGAGGTGTTAATGAGTCATCAGCAGCAGGGTATAGATCTTCAGAGTCAATTGCCACCTGCCCCTAAATCAAATTTTGTGAGGCAAGCCAATTACAGTGTGGACGCTGGATTTCCAGAAGGAAGTGATAAGAAAAAATTTGTAACATCACAGTTTCTTTTGCAGGACCCACTGATTGATTATGATCAGGAATGACGGTGCCCGAGGGGGGACGAAGGGGAGTGCGTGCTTGGCGCATCCCTACCGGTAGATCAGTCAGGTCCTTATATAGAGGGTAAAGTAAAGGGAAATGATATTACCTTCTTGCTGGATACTGGTGCTACCAGGTCTACTGTGAGAACAGCAGATATTCCTAACCTGCTCCTCTCGGCAGAGAATATGCAAGTTGTAGGTGTTTCAAACAAACGTATTAGCACTCCAATCAAAGAACCCATGGAGGTGCGAATTGGTAATTTTAAAGAAATGCATAAGTTTGTGGTCTGTGACTCAAGCCCTGTAAACTTGCTTGGGAGAGACCGGTTGTGCAAAATGAATTGCACTATATTTTGCACCCCGGATGGTGTTGCAATACAAACCCCAGATGAAGATGAAGTTTACAAGTTCATGTTAGCTAAACAGGGAACAGAAGTAAATTAATTATATTTGATGATGACACAAAATGAATTACCTGCAGAAGTCAAACTAACTGTAAATGCAGAAAAATTGGATTTTACTGGAAAAGAAATAGGATTAATGGCAAATGTAGATCCCGTAAAAGTGACTGTGAAAGAAGGTGCTGTTTACCCGAATACCCGACAATACAAAATGAGTCCAGAAGTAAGTGTCGCAGCAGAGATAGAGCGATTGGTTGAACAAGGTATCCTGAAAGAAATAAGGAGTAGACCTTGTAATTCACCCATAATTGGTATTAAGAAACCTAATGGGAAATATAGGGTGGTCCAAGACCTCAGGAAAATTAACAAGATTGTTGTACCATGCTGCCCAGTAGTGCCTAATCCAGCTGTGATTCTTTATCAAATACCATGGAAAGCAGGATGGTTCACAGTAATCGATTTATGTCATGCATTCTGCTCTATTCCATTGCATCCAGATAACAAGTTTTTATTTTCATTCAAATTTGAAGAGCATGTTTATGTCTGGAATTGTGTGCTTCAAGGGTATACAGAAAGCCCTTCAATCTTTAATCAAATTCTCAAAAGAAGCCTTGAATCTCTTGTATTGCCCAGTCTCAGTCCTGGTGCAGTATATTGATAACCTATTGGTGGCGTCAAACATACAAGATGACTGTGTTACTGATTCAATTGCATTGTTAAATCATTTGGCAAAGGGTGGACATAAAGTGTCCCCTGAAAAACTCCAGTTTTGTAAAAATTCAGTTAAATACCTGGGACATCAAATAGAAAGAGAAGTTAGAAGGGTGACCTCTGAAAGAATCAGAATAATAAGACAAATGCAGTTGCCACAAATCCAAAAAGAAATAAGAATGTTCCTTGGAGTTGTAGGGTATTGGAGACAGTGGATTGTAGGGTTTGCTTTACTGGCCAAACCCCTGATACAAATGACCAGAAAAAGAGCAAAAGATCTTATAGAATGGGACGATGAAAGTATAGGAGCTTTTAGAAAATTGCGGGAGTACTTGTTTGAAGCACCTGCTTTAGGCATGCCCCACTATTCAAAAGAATGAGCTTTATTCTGCTATGAGCGGGGTAATTGTGCACTTTCAGTACTAACACAAAGACAAGGATTGATGAGAAGGCCACCTTACTACCTGATCCTTACGAAGAAGAAGTGAGAGATAAGGTTGAGCATGAATGTCTTGATGTGACTAAACTTAGCACCAAACCACGTCCTGACATTCAAGAGGAACCTTTGAAAAATGCAGAACATGAGCTGTTTGTAGACGGCTCATGCACGAGACACGAGGAGGGAGGATTAAGTGCTGCTTACGCTGCATGTACATTAACTGGAATAGTCGAAGCATCCTATTTACCAGAAGTCAAATCTGCACAAGTTGCTGAATTGATTGCCTTAATTAAGGCATGCAAAATTGGGAAAAATTGGAGAGTAACCATATTTATTGACAGTCAATATGATTATGGGGTTGTGCATGATTTTGGCCAACTATGGATGCAGAGGGACTTCCTGACTTCTTCAGGGAATCTTATTAAAAATTTAATTTTTATGAAAGAATTACTAGAGGCAATTCAATTACCAAAAGAGGTGGCCGTGGTTAAGTGTGCTGCTCACCACCAGGAAATGACTAGGTGAAAGCCATTAACTGGTATGCTGACCAGGTTGCCCAATAAGATTGCCTTAAACAAGAAAATCGTAACCTGTGGAATCAGCAGCCAACTTATGCTACTTGCAGGAGTGGGAACCTGGGAAGAGGTGAAAGATCTGCAGGATGCAGTAGACATGAGAGAAAAGGAAGAGTGGGTGAAAACAGGATGTCAAAGGAGGGCAAAAGATGGTGTGTGGGTTTGTTATGATGGCAGACCAGTCATGCCAGATAGTATGCTTGCGCCAATGGCTAGAATATACCATTGAGACACACATAATAATAATAATAATAATACAGATGCTTGTAGAGCGCGAACAGCTACCTCTCAAGGAGGTGTCCCGGCGCTAAGAGAGTGCATTCATCTGGGAGGAAGCTAGGTGAGATGGTGTAAGTTTATTGCACAAAAAGCCAGGTCTTTAAGAGCTTCTTAAAACTTGCTTCTGTTGAGGCAGACTGAATAGCCAGAGGCAGGGCGTTCCAAAGTTTCGCCGTGCCTGCTGAGAAAGATCTGCCCCCAAGTCTGGCCTTCCTAACTCGTGGAATGGTTAGCTGAAGCCGAGAATTAGAGCGTAGATGTCTCTCCTGATGGTAACGGGGGAGTCTGAGTTTTAAGTAAGTAGGGCAGGTACCTTTCAGAGCTCTAAACGCCAAGGTAAGAGCTTTGAATTTTACTCGGCTTGCTATTGGAAGCCAGTGCAGTTTGCGCAGGTGCGGAGAGATATGATTTCTGAAAGGAATTGGTTTTATTAATCTCGCAGCCGCATTCTGCACGATCTGTAAGCGCTGCACCAAATATTTGGGCAGGCCAAGGTAAAGGCCATTTGCATAGTCCAGTCTGGACGTGATCGCTGCATGTACCACCGTCTTGCGACATTCAGCAGGTAGGAGAGTCAGAAATTTTCGGAGGTTCTTGAGTTTGTGAAAACATCCAGTAGTAACCTGCTGAACGTGCGAAGAGAAAGAGAGATTCACGTCCCATCTTACTCCCAGGTTCTTCGCATTGGTACCAGGGGCTGGGGCAGGACCCATTTCGGAGGGCCACCATAGGTCTGAAGGAGGATGCGTATTTTTCCCAAAAAATAGAACCTCTGTTTTGGATGCATTCAACTTAAGTTTGTTGGTATTCATCCACTTGGCCACGTCTTGAAGGCAGCCCCTTATTTGTCTAAAAGCTGCCTCTGATACCTCAACATAGGTTAAAACTAGTTGTGTGTCGTCGGCATATGAGATTGCCTTGACCCCCCATTTGGCAATCAGGGTGAAAAGAGGGGCTAGATAGATATTAAAAAGGAGCGGGCTGAGTGCCGACCCCTGGGGGACGCCACACCACAGGCGTTTTGGTTGGGAGGAGAAGGCACCCAGTGCGACTTTCTGAGAGCGATCTGTTAGATAGGATTGAAGCCAAAGCAGTGCCTTGTCCTCCAAGCCCGTGTCCTGCATCCTTGCCATTAGTCTTGCGTGGTCCACCGTATCGAAAGCGGCCGAAAGATCCAGGAGCACCAGCATAGCTGATGCCCCTGTGTCTAAAGCCCATCTAATCGACTCGGCAACCTCAATGAGGGCCGTTTCGGTGCTAAACCCAGTCCTGAAACCTGATTGTGTTTCGTGTAGGGTTCCGTTTTTCCCGATAAAACTGTTCAGTTGACGCTGAATCAGTTTTTCGAGCATTTTTCCCGGAGCGGCCAGCAGGGAGATGGGACGGAGGTTGCTCAAGTCATCGGAGGCACCACTAGGCTTTTTCTTTAGGGGGAGAAGTGTGGCATGTTTCCAGCAATCTGGGAACGTGCCAGTTATAATGGATGTGTTCCATATATGAAGGAGTGGATCTACAATCGCATCCGACATAATTTTCCAAAGTTTTGGTGGGCAGGGATCGTCCGGGGCTCCTGATTTGCATTTATTTAATTCGTTCAGCGCCTCATCGCGGGAGATAAGACGGAATTGTGTTAGGCGGAGTGGGGGTAAGCCTTTTATTTCTGTGTCTGCCATTGCTGTATGCACCGGGGTAGAGAAGGACTCATAAACCTGAGCGATTTTTTTATCAAAAAAATCTGAGATGTCCTCACAGAGTCTCTCTGATGGGGTAATCTCAGTCTCGATGGCCCTCGGTTTGAGGAAGGATTGAACAATCTTAAATACTTCCTTACTAGATTGTTCGGCTTGTTGAATAGAGGTCGCATAAAATGATTTTTTAGCTTTTTTTATGGATCGATATAGACCTCGGAGGGCTTTTTTGTAGCGAGTTTTAGCTGCTACGCAATAATTTGTCCTCCAGAGGCGCTCCAGCTTTTTGCAATTGCTTTTTATTGCCATCAGCTCAGTGGAGAACCAGGGGGCGGTAGGAGATTCTCTTCGAGATGTAGCAATTTTGGCAGGAGCAATGGATTCCACTGTGCTACCTATCCAGTGGTTCAGCATCATTGCATCAGCGTTAGCGTCTGAAGTCAGTTGGGGGGGGGCGGCTGCCAGCGCCGGGCATAGGGTATCCTCAAATATTTTATCCCATTTCCTACGCATGTACAAGCGTTTGCCTGATTTCTGAGAGTAGGATGGGAGGGAGATGGAGAAGGGAATTAGGAAATGATCCGTCCATACTAATGGTAGTGGTGGGAGAGTTGTAGAATCCCGTATGTTGGAGAAAATGAGGTCTAGCATGTGGCCAGCCCGGTGCGTCGGTCCTGAGGTAATCTGGGTAAGATTGGCAGCTTGCAACGTTGCAATGAGTTGAGGGGTCTGGGGGCAGTCAGGCCTATCAGCATGGACATTGAAGTCGCCCACTGCAATAAAGTGTGGGTGAGCTAGGGAGCTTAGGGTAATTAAATCCAGAAGTTCATCAGTGCGTGAGGAGGGGCAATCCGGGGGTCTATAGATAATCAAGCCAGCTAGAGATAGCTGGGGGTTAATTTGAAAGCAGAAGTGAAGCCCTTCTACGCCTGGGATGGTGGTAGGAGCCGAGGACGTTAGAGTGAGTGTGTCTTTGAAAATAATTGCCACTCCGCCGCCTCTTCTGTCATCCTCTCTATTTGAAAAACTTAATTTATATCCCGGAGGTGTTGCCATAGGGATCGAAGCCATGTTATCTATGTTTAGCCAGGTTTCTGTAAGGAACAAGGCATCCCATTTAGACTCCATAATAAGTAGGCTAATGTCGTTTGCATGCTTGGGGAGAGATCTACAGTTCAACAGTGCTGATCTGAACAGAATGGGGGGGGATTTGTAACAGTCGGGCGAAATGATGTTTTAGCGCATGTCTTTGATAGAGGCGGGGCGATGTCCAGTAAATTGCCGCACCTCCGACAGGAGGATGGTAGATCCGACTGGGCCAGGTCGAGTCTAGTCGCCTGACAAGGTTTCGCCATGTCCAGCGCCAATAGGTCCTCACGGGTCATGACTATCCTTTTGGTGTGGGGCATTATACCGGCAGCGTGGCTGGCGCTGTGCGCAGTCGGGTCGTGGACGGGTGCAGACGGGCTTGCCTTAGGTACGCCTTCGGCGCGCAATCGGCGCGCCCGCTGCGCTCGTCCGCTGCGCTTCCGGAAGATACACATTTTATATATTGTGGAGGGGGCGTGGCCTAAGGTTGGTGGGCGTGGCCGCAGTGATTCCCCACCGATGGCGTCAGCCGAGGAGTGCACTGGGCGAGTGGTGAGTGGGATCCTTAGTTCGTTAAAAAAGCACAGTATCACACGAAATGCAGGTTAAAAGTTTTAAAATCACACCAAGATTTAGACCATTTCTCCCGGCTTTCCGCCTCAGGAGATGAGCAGTACTCTGTTCGCGCTAGCAAGTCAGCGCGCCCAAATACTGGGTGGAGGGGGCGCGGCCCAAGGTTGGTGGGCGTGGCCGCAGTGATTCCCCACCGATGGCGTCAGCCGAGGAGTGCACTGGGCGAGTGGTGAGTGGGATCCTTAGTTCGTTAAAAAAGCACAGTATCACACGAAATGCAGGTTAAAAGTTTTAAAATCACACCAAGATTTAGACCATTTCTCCCGGCTTTCCGCCTCAGGAGATGAGCAGTACTCTGTTCGCGCTAGCAAGTCAGCGCGCCCAAATACTGGGTGGAGGGGGCGCGGCCCAAGGTTGGTGGGCGTGGCCGCAGCAATTCCCCACCGATGGCGTCAGCCGAGGAGTGCACTGGGCGAGTGGTGAGTAGGATCCTTAGTTCGTTAAAAAAACACAGTATCACACGAAATGCAGGTTAAAAGTTTTAAAATCACACCAAGATTTAGACCATTTCTCCCGGCTTTCCGCCTCAGGAGATGAGCAGTACTCTGTTCGCGCTAGCAAGTCAGCGCGCCTAAATACTGGGTGGAGGGGGCGCGGCCTAAGGTTGGTGGGCGTGGCCGCAGCAATTCCCCACCGATGTTGTCAGCCGAGGAGTGCACTGGGCGAGTGGTGAGTAGGATCCTTAGTTCGTTAAAAAAACACAGTATCACACGAAATGCAGGTTAAAAGTTTTAAAATCACACCAAGATTTAGACCATTTCTCCCGGCTTTCCGCCTCAGGAGATGAGCAGTACTCTGTTCGCGCTAGCAAGTCAGCGCGCCTAAATACTGGGTGGAGGGGGCGTGGCCTAAGGTTGGTGGGCGTGGCCGCAGTAATTCCCCACCGATGGCGTCAGCCGAGGAGTGCACTGGGCGAGTGGTGAGTAGGATCCTTAGTTCGTTAAAAAAGCACAGTATCACACGAAATGCAGGTTAAAAGTTTTAAAATCACACCAAGATTTAGACCATTTCTCCCGGCTTTCCGCCTCAGGAGATGAGCAGCACTCTGTTCGCGCCAGCAAGTCAGCGCGCCCAAATACTGGGTGGAGGGGGCGTGGCCCAAGGTTGGTGGGCGTGGCCGCAGCAATTCCCCACCGATGGCGTCAGCCGAGGAGTGCACTGGGCGAGTGGTGAGTAGGATCCTTAGTTCCTTAAAAAAGCACAGTATCACACGAAATGCAGGTTAAAAGTTTTAAAATCACACCAAGATTTAGACCATTTCTCCCGGCTTTCCGCCTCAGGAGATGAGCAGTACTCATGTGGGCAGGGATGCAATGATTCGACTTTTCATACAAGATTGGTTTAACGCAAAGTTCAGGAATGTAGCAGAGAGCCAGAGATGTTTAATATGTCAACAAATGAACCCTGGCAGGAAAACTGTGGTCTGCATGGGAAAGATTGGAAGACTTTTGTGAGACTCCAATTAGATTTCATTCAACTGCCTGCTTGTCGAGGGCTGAAATATGTGCTTGTCTTAGTTTGTTTATTTTCAAAGTGGGTGGAGGCATACCCGACCCGAAGAAATGACAGCTTGACAGTGGCCAAACTTTTATTAAGAGAACTGATTCCCAGATTTGGTTTTCCAGTAATGATCGAATCAGATAGAGGGTCTCATTTTAATAATGAAATAATTTGACTAATCTGTGAAGCGTTCAAAGTCGAACAAAAATTGCACTGTGCTTACCGTCCAGAGGCTTCTGGAGTTGTAGAAGTGAATGGCACAATCAAGTCAAGACTCGGAAAGATATGTGCATCCACCCCACTGGAATGGCCTGATGCTTTGCCTCTTGTTCTGATGGGACTCAGAAGTATTCCAGACAGAAACACTGGATTGAGTCCCCATTAAATACTCATGGGACAAGCATGTGTACCAGGACACAAGATGTTGAATATAACTGATGACTTGGTTTTGGAGTATTGCAAAGAGTTGGCTGACAGAGTGCGTTCTATCCCTCATCAGGTTGGGGAAGACGCTTTCAACAGACAGCTGAGCCACTTGCATGATCTGAATCCTGGTGACTGGGTAGTTGTGAAGAATCACACTCGAGAATCGTGCCTGGCACCAAGGTGGGATAAACCGCATCAAGTTATATTGACTACCTCAACTGCTGTAAAGTGTGCAGGGTTGCCTAATTGGATTCATGCAAGCCATGCCAAAAGGGTACCAGCTCCTGAAAAAGAAGAGTTACAATTGAAACCAGAAATTGATGATGCTGAAGGTTGTGCAGCTGAAGAACTTCCTATAGAAGTTCCTGAAGTAGCTGCCCAAGATCAACCAAGCACTTATCAGGATGACTGGATCCCAGTGGTGGACATACCTGAAGTATTTATAAAAACTAGAAGTCAAACACAGTTAGACAGACAGGAGAAGAGTGAGGACCAGACAGGTATAGAAGAATTCACTCAGGAGAGTAGGGAAACGAGTGTTAGGGAGCCTGAGCAGGAACAGCTAAGGAGAGAACAATATACTCAGACAGAATAAACTCAAAGCCCCATTCCAGAGTCTGAGGAGGGACAGTTAGGACTTAGAGAAAACGTTCAGGCAGAAGAAGGTAAAAAGGTAAAAAGACCTGAACAGGACCAGATAGGCATAGAAACGCAAGTTCAGGATACAGAAGAAAAAACAGACTTCATTAATCCTGAACAGGGTCAGATTAAGTTAGATGAACCCATCCAGGCAGAACAGGCCGAAATAATAAGCCCTGGACAAGGTCAGATAGAGAGGAAATCTGAAGACGAAGCTGATCAAGTTGTGCCAAAGTCTAAAGAAAATAAGAGGAGTTTTGAAGAACCTGGCAGTGCAGTGAAGTTTAAGAAAAGTCGAAAAGGTGATAATTGGCCAAGAATTATCAAGAGACTAAGATATCGTCTTAAGACAATCAATGAAGAACCTTATCAAGTAAATGAAGTAACTAGTCCATCTGGACCTTCCAAGATAATACCAAAGCGAAGGAGTCAAAGATTAAAGACATTGAATAACAAGTTGAAGGGTCCTGAATGAACATATGTTATTCTTGAAGACTTTGAAAACCTCGACTTAAATGAAGAAAGTGATGAAGAGTTGAATGTTGAACAAATTGAGGAAGAAGTGAGACCGACTTGAAAGAGAGGAGACGCTTAAGGTGTTATCTCATACCAGGTTCTGAATTAAAGAAGAGACAAATCTTCTTGGCTAAAATGTCTGATGATAAAGTTACTGGAAACCCAAAACAAAGCTGTATAAAGAAGTGTTGTAACATCTGTATATGTAGTTTAAAATTAGCCCTTGCGATATGGATAGTATTAGCAATAGCTTTTCCCTACCTGATGGTTACTGACAAACAAAATAGTACTAACACACATACAGAAGTTGCAAACATTAAAGGAGATAGAGTAGACTTAGAAACACCAGATGAGCTAGATTTACAACCGCACTGTAGATAAACATGAAACTGATTTAAATGTATTTGCAAATCTCTTAGTACATTATGTAGAAACTATGGAAGTAAGTGATTGTTACGTTTGTATGAAATTTCCAAGCTCAGTCGCTGAAGGGGTAACTTATCATAATTTACCCTTGACATATTGAATTTCATGTAGTGTATTAGCTAGTTTATTCTATAGAACTAGAAAACTGCAGTATTATTATTATTCAAATGTAGATGTAATATTTTCAGAAGTTCCTATGCGAAAGGGCATGAACCCTGTCCTTAGTACTAGAGACTCACAATTCATGGGTGAATATTTCCTAACAATGAAGACAATAGATATAGCTGATGCACATAAACGCAACGTAACCTGTAAATTGCACGAAGAAGACAAGATATTTTTGAATTTAGTAGAAAACAGAAGACAGGATTTCCAAAGAAGGGCCTCTGAGCCGAAACATCAGATACCTAAATGGGCTGAAAGGGAAGACCTTTTAGTAACTGGCAAGACTCATGCTGCTATGTCCCTGGACTTTGAAAAGAAAGGGAAAATCTGTCTCCATAGACTTAAAACAGAATATAACAATGTATTTATTGGTTCCAGTGAATGTGAACATAACTTCTTAGTAATTGGGGGTTGGGGACTAAAAGGAGGAACTGATCCAGTATTCCCTGGAATTTATTATATTTGTGGGAACAAAGCCTATTTTAGGTTGACTGATCACTGGTACGAGAGTTGCTATTCGGAATAGTATTCCCTAAAGTTTATCATGTTAAAAGACTCACTGGAAACAATAATGAGAGTAGTGGACTAACTAGATATAAAAAAGCTAGTTTTTCTGAAATAGTAGGTGATATATTTGGTGCATTGATACCCTCAGGGGGGGTTCTGCTAAATTCTCGACAAATCTGTAAATTGTCAACAGTAGTTGATCGGTTATCTATTGACACTGCTGGTGGACTTTTACTGATCACTACAGAATTAGTTGTTGTCAGATCTATGGTTTTGCAAAATCAACTTGCCCTTGATATTTTATTGGCAAAAGAGGGTGGAGTCTGTAAAATGTTGAAAGCGCAACATTGTTGCACGTATATACCTGACAAAAGTGTAGAAATTGGAAGATATATTAAAAATATTACACATTTGGAAGAAGAGCTGAAACCACTGGCGGTTGACAGTGTATGGAAGAAAATAACAAATAGTTTTTCCACCGTCAGTAGTTGGTTTTCTAATTTAGGTAAAAGTATCTTAGGTCAAATATTATTGCTAATCATGGGCATAACTTTGTTAGTTCTGATGATAATGTGTTGTCGCAAATGCAGTGGGAAAAGGAAGAAGTACGAGGTGAATGAGAAAGGTAGGAAAAGAAAATTAGAAGAAATACGACTTGAAGAATTAAAGGGAAATATCCACAAAAGAATGAAAGGATCACAATTTAAGAAAGATAAGGGAAGAAATAAAAGATTTGAAGACATTGAAATAGTAGAATGCTAAAGTTGGCATCTGATTTAATAGAATTTAGTGATGGCATAAAATGCCATCAGAGAGGGGATTGATGGAGCAAGGTTTTGCATAAAGAGAAACTTGCTCGTATGCAATCCTCTCAAATAACCTGTAACATTATAATCAACCTGTCTGTGAGTACTAACAGTGCACCACATTTTACATTTGTATCTAGGGGATGCTTACCTATGTGCCTTACTAATGAATACCCAGAGTGTCCTAAAATGGGCGCCGAAAACACAGGAATTCTACTGCGCATGCGTCTACTACATCTACGTAGTATGACGTTTTCTGTCCCTTGGGGGGGGAACACTCTGCAGCTGCACCATAGCTTCTAATATGGCCGCTTTAAAGTAACGCACTAATGCACATGCTGTGCTGAAACTAACCTATGCACGTACTACTAAGCTATTAATGCAAAAGATTTATTAAGTAAATGGGGTTAGAGTAGAAGTAAGTGGTATACAGTGAATTCATTTAAATTTGTATTCTAACATGTTCCTCTCTGACTTTATTAATAGTTCGGATTTGGGCCTTGGAGGGTGACCACGTCTCTGTTCCTTTGTGGTTTCTACACATGCGCAAACGTCTACTTGTCCTGGAACAAGTGATGTAAATTGACTGACTGCCAAACCCTAAGCCCAGCAAGGACATGAGAAACCCAACTCTTGACCCTACGAGAGGAAGAAGAAGCAACAATGTATAAAAGATTTATCGATCCACATATGAAATGCTTGTGGGAATAATCTTGTGGGTATTAAAATTAAGGGACGGGGAGCTAGAAAATAGACTAAAGAAAATTATTGCACTTAGTATGGTGTGATGTCCTCACCCCACTGCTTGGCCCAATCAAATTGTGGGTGCACATGGAATTGAAACATTTGGGGGTGGCTCATACACTTGAATTTGGTATAACAGAGGTAAGTTCTAGATAGTTAGACACACTTGATGCTGAGATGCTGATGCTATGCTGAGATGCTGCCCGATGTTGCTGCAATCTGACTGAAGAATTCAACACTAGGGAAATTCGCGGAACAACCGAGGAGGCATATCTAGGAAGGGGTCCGGACGAGCCCGAGCCGGAGAGAGTAGCACCAGAGAGGGGTGTAACGCTAGCATTACACTAGAAGAGGTCACCTTTCCTGTCCTGAGCTGATCCTGAATCTTTGACACTCTGATGTCGGGCTCCTCACACCATTTCTAGGCAATTTCTATTCTAATCTACTATTAGATATTTCGCCAGTGCATTTACTCAGGAGACAGGAATGGTAAGAATACTGGTGTAAATGTTTCCTAGGGTAAAACAAAATTGATGACCAGTGGATTTTTACTAGCTCATTGATTGTATGAATGTAAATGGGCCCAAATGAGTGTTGGGTGTATGAATGTGTAGAGCTGGTAAACTCCGCTGCATCAGGGGCATTATGCCCAGTCTCACAATGTACAATGAACGCAACGGGCTCTTGTTTGTGATGCTCAGAGTTGTGCGGCACTGTCCAAATGTATAGTGTGTTTGTTTAAGAGTACTCTTATTCTGGATGTATAATGTGTTTGCTTAAAAGTACTCTACACAGTCTGCCAAAGTACACTGTGCTTCTTGCTATGACGTACAGTGTTTGTGAATTCTCTGTACACGTACCTGTTAATTTGCTGTGTGCGTAGCTCATAAGGGCAAGTTACACATATGCATCTCCTGATGTACGGTGTTGCCTGTGTGGCCTCTGCACTGCATGCCTCTCTACCTGTGTACACTGGGAACATTTTATGGAGACACTGTATTTAACTCTTGGTACACAGGGTGTGTAAAGCTGTACCGTTCTCTCTCTTGTTGCAAAGTGTACACCGTCCCTCTAGCTCGTGAAGTGCAGCATTTTTTATCCATGCGTTATGACCTGCATCCCTTGCCACCTGTTTGTAAAGTGCACTGTATCTATAGCGCCTCGAGCACTGTGTGCCCGCGGATTACCATTACTGTTCTCTCTCTGGGTGTAAAGTGTACACCATCCCTCTAGCTTGTGATGTGCAGTAGTTTCTATTTATGAGAGACCCACATTCCTTGCCATCTGTTTTTAAAGTGCACTGTATCTATAGCGCCTCGGGCACTGTGTGTTGGCAGATTATCATTAATGTCTTCGAACTTATTTTAATGTCATATTCATGTCAATTTGCTGGTTCTTACTAACTGACATAACCAGACCAAATCCAGATTTATACGGAGTAAGTTCTAGTTATACGTTGTCAGTATGTAGCACTGCATTGTCTGATAGTATTACTTCATACTGTTGTAATTTTTTGCACATGTTAACACTGGGCAGAGGTTTGACCACATTAGTACCAGATTACACACAAATAGAGCAAGAATAAGCTGAAGGGTGACCAGTCAACCTTTGTGTGAATGGCTTTCATGTGTGACGAGCTGTTTCGCTACATTTTTAGTAGTGTGGAAGTGTTCCAAATATATACTTTCATGCACTAAATAATAACACCCAATTAACTCCATTGATGTTTGATATGGGTAGACGGCCTTTCAGGCATATTGCAAAACTGCGCCCTCTTCTTTTTTGGGCACGAGTAATGCGTACCCCTGAGCTCACCAACTATGCTGCATCCCTATCAGAGGTGATTGACTTAGACACGGGGCACAGGATTAAGTGGATATCCAATGTCAGAAGGCTGATGTCCCAGCTGGGGTTCACAGAAGAATGGGACACCCGGGTTCCACCCACTAAGGCAGAGCTCAAGCTCACCTACTGGAATTGGGTTTACACCAAAGTATTGAGTAACCCAGAACCCTCTGACAGAAGAGTTTTTCCGCCACAAACAGTGTCTAGGCCTAGAACCCTATATGGATATCATCCAGATCCTAAGGGACAGACGGTTATATATGAAATTTAGGTTGGGCACACTTCCAATTCACGCACCTACCTCCAAATGGCACCCCTACAAGTATCAAAATAAGCCCTGTCCTTGCTGTGCTGCCCCGTTGGAAAGCGTGTCCCACCTTCTTTTTGCTTGCCTGGCTTATTCCGCAGCTAGGTCGCACTGGATAAAACCGGTTTGCAAAACTATGGGAACACGAGACCATAGGACCGCCTTGCGTATTCTTAAAACTGACACCAGCGCGCTCTTCTCGTGTGGGGTGGCGAAGTTCTTGAGTCGCGCTTGAATTGTCAGAAGTAAACCACTAAGGTTGGGCACACTTCCAATTCACGCAACTACCTCCAAATGGCACCCCTACAAGTATCAAAATAAGCCCTGTCCTTGCTGTGCTGCCCCGTTGGAAAGCGTGTCCCACCTTCTTTTTGCTTTCCCGGCTTATTCCGCAGCTAGGTCGCACTGGATAAAACCGGTTTGCAAAACTATGGGAACACGAGACCATAGGACCGTCTTGCGTATTCTTAAAACTGACACCAGCGCGCTCTTCTCGTGTGGGGTGGCGAAGTTCTTGAGTCGCGCTTGGATTGTCAGAAGTAAAGCACTAAGGGGTACCAGCACCCTAGTCGAGGGATAAACATCTACATTAGCTCACTTTCACCATACAAGTACTGCAATAGCTCGTAGAGTTTATGTATTCAGTCCCTCTGAGCAAATACATGAGCTGTGCAGAGTACCCTACAATGTGAAACTTCTTTGTATATGCGACTGACTATGTTTACCCATCTAGACATGTTTGTGCAATTGTAATAATTCTTAAGTCTTTTTTTATGTCTAGTTTCGTGCCCACTGTTTATTCTCTCATACTGTATTAAGGTTTTTTATACTGTTCCTTTTAATGCTTTTAAAAAAAATGTTATAATTTTTTAGGCCACATTTGACAAATTAGCATATTTTTAGTCATTCTGATAATCCAGCCCGAATATTGTTTCAAAATTCATGTGATACATTGTATATGTATAATGTTTGATTGTGTGTTTTATATGTTGCTTTTATGATTCTTGTAATCAAAATAAAGCATATATGATGACTGAATAATAACGAACAATAATATTTTGATGTTACTATTGATCCTGAGTTTTGCTTTGCATTACCTTGACATGCTGATTTACTAGTGAGTTTTGTCTTACAGCACTTGCTAATGTTTTCTTCACACTTCTGCTTCAAAATGCTATATTTGGATGCCCCTTTTTTCAACAATTTGCAGTAAATATGTCGTATAAAACCCACCGTTTGAATCCATTTTTTTTTTTAATTCCCCCCGCACCCCATTTAAAAATCCACTAGCCGCCTGCGGACTAATGGATAGCATTTTGTACCTTAAATTGTAAAATGATAATATAATGCATGATATATATTTTTGACTTAACATTTCAAATGTATTTGTTATCATAAATAAAAGTATTTTTTACATTTGCAAGAAGCAATTAAGAAATGCACATTTTTGATCAAATATATGTTTATTGGATCAGTGATTATGTGTTGATGTGTTATGGAACTGAAAAGAATACAGGTGCAGCAGGAATGTTCTGTGATATATTCATCTCATCACGACATCCTGTAAGCTATCGTTTGCACACTTAAGCATTATGTGACTCTTATAGTGAAATCTTAATAAAATTAGTGCAATTAAACATCGAATAATATACACAGAGACAGCTTATCGTTTAACTGTATTTGCAGTAGTGAGCGTTTCCTGTGACACTGAAAAGATTATAATTGCGCAAGCCCAGAGAGAGTTCAGTAGAAACATCTGAAAGACGGACCAGACGGACCATGCATGAATAGTTTAACAAATTGGGTGTTAGTTTTCTTATATAGATTAAACTTGTAAATATGTGCATCCAGTTTCTCAGAACAGTAGAAAATACAGACTGTTTAATATAGTTAGGAAAACCCTGCTACCAAAAGCCGTGAATTTTTCATAGCTGTTTGCATGCTGTGCCAAGCATATGCTATTGCGCCACTGGGCCCATTTTTCCTATTAAACCCTTTATCTCCTAACACTACACTATGGGTACATTTACTAGCTCCTCCAATGGATCTTGCTTCATTTCAATTATCACTGCTAGACCAAATCCCCTGAAGAAATTCAGTCGGACCAAGATCATACAAACCAATAATTCAGTCAAAGTTATGCAGAATAATATTAGTACCTGCTGTCCAGAGAGCTATTTATTAGAATTCCCATCCCTCATTAATAACCCAATTGGAATACACAATCAATTATTGGAGACAAATCATGGAGAGTCAGAAACAAGATTTAGTTAAAGTTAGATTTTTAATCGGAGTTTAAAAGGAGCATCTACATCAATATCAGGCATTTAAGATCGCGGAGCACAGGATAATCAAATCAAATTTTGAGATTGCCATTAATTACCAAAGCTCTGGAAAAGTTCAGGATAGGGCATGAACCATTACAGCTCAAAGGTACTCTCCCATGAGGGAAAGAAGTCCAGAAATAGTGCACACAGTGAATGCTTCCTTCCAAAAGTACAGCCAGTAGAATCCGCAAGGAAGTAAGGAGAAGTGATGTGGAAGGGTGTCTCTCCAAAAGAAAAAAAAATAATAAGGCCACGTCTCTCCTTCACACCAATGTATAATATAATCCTCACATTCTGGGGTGACACTTCCTGGGCCACAAGCCCTTTTGAGGAACAGCATACTTCTGTATTTCTATACTGCCTGGGCCACCTCATCTGGTCAGACCTCTCAGTCCATTGGTCAGTTCGTATAAGGAGACTGTCATGCAGCATAAAGAGGACACATATTATAGCAAAAATGTGGTGATCATCACGTAAGCTGTCAAACCATTTATTATTTATAACTTTCAAACAATAGCCCTTTTGCAAAAGCGCATGAGTGAGTTCAAGAGGACAGTTTCTCATGGCAGATGTCCCCAAAGTACCGAAATTGTTGCAAACAGATCTTGTATGCAAATGGAAACTCACCCAATAAGACATAGTTTCTCTTCACAATGTAAGTAAAATGTAGGCCTAGATTGAATTTGGTTCATGAAAAACATAATATAAAAAAATAGAAATATAAATTTCATTGATAACCTTTGGGACTTTATATATTTCCTTCAACTTATTTGCACTTGCAAAGCATTTGTTTCATTGTAATTAAAACGTGTAACTATGACATATTACTGTATTTCCAGAGTACCAACGTGTAAAATTACTTCAAAACATAAATGATTAATATAATTTCTAGTATTTCACATTAGTAGAATTATGAAGATTATTCCCTAAAAGTTTCAGGGCATTTGGTTTTAGTATAGATGTGCAGCACCTTTCTCACTTGGTGCACAATTTCACATATGGAGTTTTAGAATGAGACTTCTCAATAATTCACATAATATCCTTTAGATTACACTAATTTCTTTAGTATTTCATAAATATTTAGACCATGTGAATTTATCACTTAACATTTTTCTATTATTTTTAAATAAATACACCAATACTAGTTAATAAAGTAAAGCCTATGTTATTCAAATGACTAATCCTCATTTAATTTACTCTAGTCTGCATGCCTTTACGATGCAGTAACTAAGTCTCCAAGATTTTCTCATGTTTTTCTGAAACGTATAGATAGCACAGTTGGTGCACGTGTGCCATCTTTACTCTCAAATGCGTCATAATCAGTTTTTTGAATCAGTTAAAAAGATCAGCAGTTGATCTGCTTCATCACATACTAATCTGCAGTGTCTGATCTTATCTGCCTAAGCTGGCCTGGCAGGGAAAATAGAACGCAGTACAAATAATGACAAGAAATGTGCAGTTTCAAGACCAATCTAAGGAAAAAGGTAACAAGGGAAGAGTAGAGAGAAATACTTTACTGATACCTCACATGCTGCAGGGGTGTGCGATGGAGGGTAAAATAAATCCAAGGTGAGATTCACAAACTGGAGTTGGTGTCATTACAAAGAGGTAAGCAGAACAGAAACACAAACAGAAACACAAGTCATTTGAGGTCCCAAATGTATGCTTATAGATTAAAATGGCTAAACTGTTGAAAAATCACAGAGTGCTGAGAAGGCAGTGTTGACTCCCTAAAGATGGATGCACTTTGAGTGACCCCCTCCCACACTTCAGAATAGAGCTTTGAGGTCTCAATACGTTAAGCGATGAGAACCCTCACGGGCTTCCAAGAATGTCAAGCTCACTGAGGGAAAAACACCACCATACACCACAGTAACACCAGTGGCATAACAAAGTCTGCATGTGCGGGGGGGCCCCTCCGGCAGTGGAAGGTCCCTGGCCTGAGAGCTCTGAACTGGATCCAGAGCGTTGGGGGTCCCCTGCATGTACTTTGCAGGGGGGCTCCAGTCAAGTTTTGTTACGCCACTGAGTAACACAGGACACAGGGAAGAATGGCTCTCAACAGACATGCAATGGGCTTTCTATCCAAACATCCTAAAACAGGGGCCATCTATATATCAAGTGTGGGTATGATCCAGCATACATGTGGCCATTGCCCTGTACCGCAACCTGTTGGATACTGACTCCATCTCAGAGTAGGTGACTGGCAGTGTTGGTAATGCAATTGTAGTCCACTGTCACAGTTTTTTCCAATGGAGAGGGTGGAATACTCTACTAGCTCTCCCCTAAAAAGATCCATTTAATCTACTAGCTCTCCCCTAAACAGGTCCATTTAAACTGCCATAACAGTGTTCCTAGCCTGTCCTTATGTATGGGTAAAAAACAGGCTTTGTGTGGGAGGTTCAGAGTAAAATGGGTGAACTGTGGCATCATGTCCAAGATGATGGTCCTCCTGGAGACTGCCTTTGTCTAGGGTGGACATGGCTGCCTACAATTACCCAATATTCAAGTTCCCTTCCCTGAAACAACATTCAACCTGTTTTTTCAGCGGAAGGTACCGCAACACCATTAACTATGTTCAAAGCACGTTTACCCTACTCTAGAGAAACTTACACCCCCATTTATTTATCTGTTGTAGGCTATCGCTGAGCAGTAGTACACTACTACTGGACTTTATTTGACATCAATCTACATCAGCCCCTTGACTGGTTTTGAAACCCCACTAACGAGAGGACAGACAGAGATACATCCTTCTTTAGGATTGATTGAAATGCTCAATCAATCAATCATAGCAGTGCTTACATTTTAATTTAGAAAATGCAGTACTTTGATTGGCCCAGGCTTTCTCCACAGGGCTCCAAAGTGGTGTAAATATCTGGCCTTTGGTCCCAGTAGGTTGTACACCACATGAACAAAGTAAAGGCTCTAAAAAGGAGCCTTGTCCAGAGGTACTACCTGGAGCGGAACATCAAGTGTTAGTCCAATAGTACTGGCATAGTATTTTCCACATTGAAACTAACAGTTTGCCTGGATGAATAGTTGGAATCTAGGCAAACCTCTTCCCATTGCCAATCTGTCAGCATTCCGCTGAACACGATGTAGTGCTGGCACTATTTTCTTCTTCATTGCTGGTTGGGGTATGGTTGCAGAGACTTTGGACTGTACAAAAGATACATGAGAATGGGCCACAGTTGCATTAAAATTATTGCTGAAGGGTCTTCTGTTTCATTAGTTGCTTTTTGTGGTTTTTCAGTGCTGTTTGTTGGGTAAGCCCTGTCTGGGTTGTACGGTTAACCATTCACTTCTTGGCTGCTGGAACCCTTGTGCCCCTTGCTCAGCTTTCTTACTTCTTGCAGTTCCGATCCTTTCCAGGTCTTCATAGACAGGGCCACTTGACATATATACAGAACTGGAGGATCAAATTATTCAGCAAGGTTAGGTAATTGTAATTTCTTTTTAGATATTCTTAAAGAATGTGAATATCCAAAGGTGTCTTGGCGCTATTTCAGTTGTGAAGGCATGACTTCCGTATGATATAAAGAGTCAAGTCTTTAGAAGTGTCCTTAAGTTAGACAGATTGGTTTAACACCTTAATGTTCAAAGTAGAGAATTCCAGCAAAATACTGCATGGAAGGCAAAAGATCTACCCCCTTGGTGGACTTCCTTTATTTTCAGGACTTGTATTAGAGCAGAGAATCCTGGTACGAAGATACCAAGAAAACACTGCTTGATAAACGCTGGGATTTGACCATGCAACACCTTAAAACACATTTAAAGGATTTAAGAATAATATGCTTCTCAACTGGAAGCCAGTTTAGAGCCCTCAAATACCCTGAAATCTGAGCATTATTTGGTAATGCAAGAAGCAAATAAGCTGCACGATTCCAAATGTGCTGAAGGCAGTTCGGTGTGTATGCTAGTAAATCCAGAAAGAAAAGTGGTAGGTGTTAGATATCCAATCGGGCTCCTACAAGCATATGTATGATGTGTAAATGCGCTGATTTTGGGATAAAGGGCAGGGTTTTGCTTAATTTTTATATAATCAAAGTAAGAGGTAGGAACTTTCTCAACATGGGGAGAAACTGGGAGAAGCTCTTTGAAGGTGATCCCTAAGTTTTGCAGGACCTCAACTAGTGTAGGGCACTGGCTGACAATGTGTAGCCACCAATCAGAAGTCCGCAAGAACGGATGCCCGGAGGAACCTACTCCCTACTATCAGTACTAGTGAAAACTAAAATGTCCGAAGGAACACACAAATGCAAGGTGTGAAAACACTCTAAAATTCTGCTTCTGGAATATAAACGGGTTAGCCAGCAAACTGGGTTACTCACATACTATGCAATATCTACGCATGTTCCACGTGGTGTTGCTGCAAGAAACTTGGGCCCATGAATCGTTGCCGTTGGAAGGCTTCTCAAACTTTTTCTCTCCAGCGACTACAGCACATTCACCGAAAAAGAGGTCTCACAACTTGTGGAAGTGGGTGTAAAAATATCCAATGTTCGAATGTTCACTACAGCAAAAGTGAACGTATACATCCATCCTAGTAGGATTGTACGATCAGAACTCTCCAAAGCTCTGACGGAAGAACTCATGAATCAGAAACTCAAAGAGGAATCAGCTCCTCAGACTCGGCTGACTTTAATAGGAGCCTGATGGGGGCACCTTCACTAAAGGAAGTCTTAACTGCACAAGACCTAGCTTGGGGCATACATCATCAAGTAAGCCCAAAAAGCACAGAAAGGACAAAAAAGGTCGGCTGCTAATAGCCAGACTTGAACATCTTGGGCTCAGGGTCCTAAACAGCCGCTTTGATGGAGACCAACTGCCATCATATCACTCTAAAACTGGAGCAACCTTCATTGACGATACTTTGATGGATATATCCCTAATGAAACATGTATCTTCATATGCCCTGGAAGAGAGAAATGAATATGACCATCGACCTGCCCTCAGGAGATACTTTTATCAATCACACCAGTAGAACATGAGTCATGAAACAACCTGGAGACTGCAACATATACAACTGAAAACAAGATAATAAAATGGACGTCAAATTCCTTGCCAACTCCCATTCAAAGTGCGAAGGAATGATTTTACACCCTAGACAATACGCATGATCCAGTAAGAAGATTAGAGAACTTCACAGCAGAATATGCGGCGTTCTTTGCAACCACAGTCGTAAATCGACACAAAGGCCCAGGAGTTAATACCTACCCGCAAGGGACCCTGAGGAGAAGTCATCAAATCAGGGAGAAAATAAGGGGGTAAAATCAATTGTGGAGACAACTGAGGAGAGCCCCAACTGATTTAAGCCTTTAGCTTGACTTAAGGAAAGCAAAAAAACTCTTAAAAAAGCAGAAATGGAAGATTCTGAAAACTCGCAAAGAAACCTTCTGGGCTAAACTACTCTGCGATGCCAAAAGGAGCAACTCAGCACATTTTTGGCGGTCAATAAATAACATCAACAAATCTTTGCCACAGGAACCAGGTTAGAACATCTCATTAGGCACCTTGGTCAGCTTCTTAACTACTTATTTTAACACAAGGGCTAAAAACTCATACAAATAGAAAGGAGTACATCCCTCCAAGACAACAGGAACAAATCTCTAACCCCCTCTCCCAGCTTACATCTTCTGGAATGATTGCAGACACAGATCAAAATCCAGGAAGGCGAGCTGAACCTTCACTAATAATTAGTATATAGAATATCCAGAGGCACATTTCGAAAGGCCGACGAGAGGGCGCACCCGGCCCCAATGGGATTGCACCAGCAATCATTAAAGAAGAAACAGCATATTGGGCAGAGAACCTAGAGCCACGTTTCAATTCTATCCCATCGAGTGGCAGAGTCTCTGCATCATGGAATGGCTCAGTGATCTCGCCAATATTCAAGGGGGGGAGGGAGACATAAACAAATTGGAGAATTACCACCTGGTAGAATTAATCGATAATGAAGCAAAATACTTTGCAAGTATTGTTTTGGATGAGTTGCAGTTCTAGGCAGAGATACATCATATCATGCCACCGAACCAGACGGGCTTCACCAAGGGTCCATAACAAACATCATGGCCCTTACTCTACTAAATGATTATGCAATAAAATATCAACAACCTTTTCACCTGTGCTCCATAGACTATAAATCAGCTTTTGACAAGGTGAGCCGAAATATTCTATGGCAAAAACAGAGGGCAGGAAAATACTAGATGTCCTACTAAAAGCTCTGCAAATGCTCCACACTGATACATGGATAAGGATAAAACGTGGCAATGGCTCCTGCCTGTTTAGGGGAATACCAACATCCGAGGGTCTAAAACAGGGATGCATCCTTGCTCCAACACTTTTCAATTTGTTTCTCTCAGATCTCCCACCATTATTAAATGCGGTAGATAGTGAGGAACCAAAACTAGGTGCTTTTATAACATCAAATCTTATGCGGGTGACTTAGTTCTGATAAGCAGGACAATAGTGGGATTGCAGCGACTCCTAGACACAACTGCGTATTACTAAAATGGAAAGGGGCTAACCATTGGTTTGACCAAAACTAAAACACTTATATTCCAAAGGAAAAAACTGGGAAAACATTGTTGGTGACTGGATACTGAAAAAGTGGAAAATACAGATAAAGATAAGTACCCAGGAGTTCTTTTGTTTCCCAAACTGGAGTTTTGCAGCCCAAACTGGAGAAATTAAAAAGGAAAGGGCAGCCACTTGGAATTGCCTAGAAATGGTCCACAGGAAAATAAAAAGGTTCTTCCTTTAGCCCAATCTTTCAGGTAGTCCAAGCCAAAATCCTGCCTACATTATCATACAGAAGCGAGGCTCTGAGAGGCGGGGACAGCAAGACGCTAGATCACACAGTAACAAGAATATACAAAGCAAGTTTCCATCTACCGGGTTACATGTCCCCAGAGCAAATCAGATTAGAGTTTGGCTAAGTCAAACAAACTCTGAATAGACATACGGCTTTCATGAACTGCTGCCTAAGACATGAGAAAAAGGGCTCCCTATGTCATCTCATTTGGCTGGAAATACAGGGGAGGAAAAGATCACCCATGAGGGTCTATTTACAAAGGTTGCATGCAACCCTGGATCTTATAGCCGCCTGGGACCAGAATTTGAGCCGGAATTAGCCTAAAAAATTATAAAAACAAACACTAAAGTAATATCTTTCATAGAGGACAAGATGGCTCTGCCACAAAGGAGTACCGACTGGCTGACACTTTGCAATTATAAGAAGTTATCCCCTCAAGGCTATCTAACCACAACTTACACCACCCAGACAAATGAAATATTCCTAAATATCACACTTGGGGTAATGCCAATACTGGAGCATTACCCGCCATGGCAAAAAAGAGATTATGGAGATCAATGTAGACACTGCAGTGAAGCTCCTGAGGACATCATCTATGTGTTATGCCTCTGCAAAGCCCCCTTATATAAACGACAGACAATACTTTGCAAAGAATTCATTAAGAGAAAGATAAGAACATGCAGAGAGCCCGTGATCGCGTACTTTAATCCGACTGACCTGATACTCAACTGTGCACTGGCAAAACTCCTTCGGAGTGTGGAGAAAAAGATGAAGGCCATAGAACCTAGGACGCTGAAGGACATTTGCAGTGAAGTATTTTAAAAGACTTCCAAGCTCTTTATAATCTTTTTTTCTTGTTTTCATTTAGTGTCCTCCATTGCACTTGCATATATCACGCTTTTAAACGCAAGAATCTGATCATTTTTATATAGATAAATTTGGTTGCGTTTTAAGAAAATGAAAGATTAATTTTTACAAGCATAAATTATTTATTTTAAATAATGAATAAAATGTACTGCAATTGTTTTAATTAACTATGCAAATAAGCTTAAACTGGGTGTTTTTTCCTGAACTAAATTTTAGGCAATTGACTTTCCAGTCATACAATATACAAAATGAACACAGTAGGGTTCAAAGACAACCTTAGTGGTGGGTCTGCAAGGGGGCATGATACCTGCTTGACTCAGACCCTTGAGGAAGGCATGGACGCAAGCCAAAGCAGCCACTCCAGCACCAGGTCTCGCCAGCCGGTCTGTCAGAATGGAGTGACAGACAGACCGTATAAAAAGGCGGAAGAAAGACTGCGGAGGGCAAGGGATACCCCATGTCTCTGGTGCGTTAAAAGGCAATTTGTGCAGCATGACACAGCACATTCTCTGGCAACATTATTTCGTTATTTTGACATTTTAACAGACAACACTGCCTAGGCAAATGTTTCCCCTAATTAGTACTAGTTTAACATCAACACACAGCAATCACCATCTGAAAGGTGACTAGTGGCACTTTTTGGAAACAAGATTTTTTTAATCTACAAATTAGGCAACAGATGGGCAATTATGCAGTATGTTTGTTAAGTCCATAACGATTTAAATAATGCCACTGTCACAAAAATCCTAGAATTCCAGTGGTCCTGCTAATAGTTTAATAGGCCAAGATTAGTATGATAGATAAGATCAGCTGGCTTTCAACTGGGGAATGCCTTCAAGCTGTGGCATTGGTTTCACCTGCTCACTAGACTTCATGAGACTTTCGACAGCAGTCACCGTCCCTTACTCGGGGTTGTAGTAGATTGATGGGGGAGAAGGGGTGGGAGTCATTCATACAGACATGGTTTACAGATTCCATTTCAAAACGTGTCTCAAGGAACCCTTGAATCTCTTGGGGCATGGATATTGCTTGGTGGATGCACCCCCCCCCCCCCGTGTCGTGTCTCACCTGACCCCCCTCCCCCCGTGTCGTGTTTGGCTAGACACAATCAATGAAGATAGAGGATTCATCTTTTTCCATAACTTTTACCCTTGCCTTCTCCCTTCCTGTGTCTATTCTTCTTTAGACCCTGGGCATACCAGCCCAGACTGACTGAGAGCAATCTACTTTTTGCAGGATAAATACTATATCACATCTGTCCCTATTTGCCAGCAACACTTTTTGTTTACTTCCTTCATTCATCACACCACAGTAAAGTAAACATCCCAGAGATCTGTGTTTGTTTCATTTGGCAAGTCACTGATTCCTATTCGACAAACATGAGCATAGACAGCATTGCGGTGTGCCAAAGTCTTAAAAGACTTCTCACTTTCAAACGTTCTGCCCACTGACTGTGTCCCCGCCTTGTGTAGCTAACACACTCTTCTAACTCTTAGATGGTGGATTACAGGGTGACTCCTCTCATCCTAATAGTGGTCATTTGGCACTCTCGCCATGTAAGTCTTTAACTATACAATTATCAGCTGCTCGTAATCCAGATCAGTCTATAGCAAGGTTAAAAGTTTGATTGATATGATGGAAAAAGTCTTAAGGAACAGGGGCTACTTGAAGCAACAAAATGTCATAAGACAACCATGGCCAACACCCATGTGGCAAGACTGTTTAGAGCTCTCCAAGCCCAACTCAACAGAGGCACAACTGAAACAATCAGCTTCAATAGATTTCAGGGAAGATGCAAGTGTATTTCAATGTAAAGCTTTAACACCACTATTTGAACTGCAAAAAAGGAACTGGTAAACATTTATAAAAAAAAAAGGAAACAGAAACTTGACTTAGTTCCTCTTAGTTTCCCAGTCAGTGACAGACAGATTTGGGAGCTAGTTCCATGAGAGTGATAGGGGGCTATGGGTGACGGGAAGGTGTGAATCTGCTGAAGGGCTTGGGGTGATTGTGGCGCAAACTTTGCATTTTATGGGTAAAACAAACTCTCTTAAAGTGTTTTCACCATGCATGCATTGCTAGAAGGAAGCGCTTGACTTGAAATGGGACCTGTAACCTAGCTCTTAAACATACTTAACGGCAGAACTGCACATTATCCCACTAAGCTCTCTCACTGTTGTGTGACCAATTATCATGAGTCAAGTTCTGGACAGTATAATTAAAAAACATATCGGCTCAACCCCCTCACCTTCCGCCAGGGTCACCAAGAATCTGGCACAGTCAGCAGTATTGGGGAATGGATTCAATTATTTTTTTGGTAATCATATTTTATTAACAATTCTCAATAAACAAAACTTGACCGTTAATGACCACAGCTGCCACATACATGAAGGGCTTGTCCTGCAGAAACCATGCCAGTCACCTGATCTATCACGCTCCCCAATGAAGGATTGGAGTCTAGGGACCTTATTGAAAGAGTCACTGTCAGTCAAGGAGCTAATGATCTGTAAGCTCTCACCAACTAACAGTAATTCCAAGCGCCATAAACCCACCACGCTTAGTATGCATCCTCCAGCCAATGGAGCACCAAGCCATCCAACTCAAAGTGTGCAGTCCCCCACTTTGTACACTGAAGACCATCAAAGAGATCATTAGGTGCTGAAGGACATGTTAGCCTTCGTTAAGGTAGGGATGCAGAGAGATCTATCGGTGAAATCTTGGTATTGTACTAGTGAGTGTGAGTGCCTTTTCCTTACTCCGTTTGTTCTCCTATGCTAATTGCTCTCGGCACAACCGACCTGAACACAACCAGTCTGCACACTAAAATTGTAACAAAGTCAAAACACAGAAGCAGACTTTTTCAGTCTATGCACCTAGGCTCTGCAAGAACGTCCCCATATCCATCAGCAAAGCCCCAATGCATCTTCAGTTTAGCAAAGAGTTGAAGACTCACTTGTTTAAAGAACACTATATCACAGATTATTAACCTCCAAAACCCAGCTACCTTTCCTACCACTTGTTAACTCAAAGCTAGTCTTTGTCCTTGTAGAGCGCTCTGTTCACTTTTGGCTAGGTTCACGCTACAGAAATACAATGTAAATACATACACACTGCTTGCAGATTCGTTTCTCGCTGGGCTAGGTGTTACGGTCTGCAGATGTGTTGTTGTGGCGAGTTTCCAGTTTGCAGCCGTGCGTCAGTGTGGGATGCGGCAGTTCATCTAGCGTGATGATGTTACGCAAAAGAACAGTCCTTCATAAGAGTGCTTCTGGAACTGCATAGAAAGTGTCCCATGCCTCATCACTGGAGAGACCTGCACGTAAGGTGGTTGATGTACAGCAATGGAATAATACCAAGGGCGACCGCGAGATCAATAAAGAACTCTGTCGCGTAACCCCACATCCTCCTCCCAAATATTGCTCACAACACATTTTGGCCTTTTGAAAAGAGCAGCTATTTCTGGGCACCTGGCATATCACTAGTTGCTACTTCTGTATAAATCTTAAAAAATAAGATGTATAAGATCACTAGATTTCAAGGGATCATCAATTTATAAACAATTGGAACAGTTCTAACAACAGATGCCCTCAACTGTTTTTGAAAGTCAAAACATTCTTTCACAACAAGCAAACGTAAACAGTGTTTAGAAACGTATTCCACTTTTTCAAAGAAGTGGTATATGTGACATGTCCAAAATCCTTCAACACACAAATATGTTTTACACATTGTAGGATATGCTTATTAAATCGTTGAAACCCAGGAAAAGGTGCACTTTTTATCTCCCTTCCTAATTTGGCCTTTGTACGACGTTCAAAAAAGTCCAGAGAAACTTCGGCGTTCATGTTCGAATGAAAAATACAGAATTTTACTGCAGTCGTCAGTACAGTATTCCACCGCACTCAAAAAATTATGCCACCCAGCGAGTCGGAATATGACCGACAGTATAACTGTGCAAGCGAATAATAATACTTCTGATGAGAATTTCACAAAGGAATAAACACGTGATAACACTTCAAAAGGGAAGTGTGTTCACGGCTCATTTGGCGGAACTGAATGATATGTGCTGGCCACTGAGCTGGAAGAACACGCTTATCGACCTATTCACAGCGAGAACATTTTGTTGCCCATAATTTACATTTTCAGTTCAGATTACAAATATTTTCTCAAACGTCAGACTATGTTGTAATATTTTATTCAGCAGTTTAATACGGCCTCATGTCTGCATCATCAAAACAAAATAAATTAAAGCTGACATGACACCACAACTGAAACTAAAATATCTCAAAAAGAGAGGGTTTCATTAAAAGGTTTCCGATGTAAAGAAGTATTACTATAAAACATCTAAATATTGATGATTAAGGTCTTCATATACGTGCTTAACTAATCATGGTGCAAGCGCGTTTTAAGTGATGTAGGAGGCAATCGTTGTCACTGACGAGTCGGGAAATTGACTCGAGATAGTTTGAAACCGCAGAGATGTGTTTCAGAACAACATCCTACATTTGAGTCACATTGCTGCTGGGAATAGTTTAAAGAGAAATTGTGCTTTAAAAAAAAAAGTATTCTAAGTAGGAAGCCCGAAATACATTCACATACTATGAAGAATATTAAAGAGAAGGAGACACAAAATCAAACAAGCATTTGTAATGCAATAGGTCTCACATTACTGAAAATTTGAGCTATTGGCATTGCATTATTATTTGCAACGCCAATAGCTCAAACTTACAGAAATGCGAGACCTAGTGCATTGCGAATGTTTTCTTTTTGCTGGCAGGAGGAAGGGAAGGATTAGGGGCAAGGTTCAGGTCTCTGTTTCCCGAGTTTATGTTTATGTATTTTTGCGAGTTTGTCTCTGCCCTTATGTGTAGCTATGTGCAGAATGGCTCTTATTCTGCAAGCATTCCCACATTTCCCTTTCCTTTGCTGCATTTTACGGTGTCCATCTGCGCACCCCCATTGCATTCAGTAGGGCTGCAAGCTACTTAGGTTAGTCACAAGTGTTCCTAAAAAATTAAGGAAATTAGCGCGTGTGATTTCGCAAAACCGATTATTTTCGTTAGCCTATCGTATATTTGCGTGCTAGTTCAATCTTGAAAAATGTTCATTGGACTATAAAATGATAGGAAAGATAATAGCTTGCAAAATAGGGCTTTGGGGGGGGGGGGTGGGCAGCCGACCAACGAGAGGCCTAGGGGAGTTTTGGGCCGGTGGTGCAGTCCAGAGCCCAATTGGGCTTGTTGGGCTACATTTGGGCTTGTTGGGCTACATTTGGGCTTGTTGGGCTACATTTGGGCTCGGGGGATATGTATGCGGCCATTTTAGGTCACCAGCCACCATTTCGGTGGAATGACAAGGCAGCCGGCCTGGGGGTTAGTCAGGGTGAGGAAATTTTGTCCCACCCTCCCTCCCCCGTTTGTTAAATGGGACGGGGGAGCAGTTAATTTTCAAAAATTTAAAGGGGGCTTAGATTATTGGGGTTTTTTCTTTTTGGTTCGGTGGTTTTGTTGGGAACAGGTGCACCGGGTGGGGAAAACATGTACTGTTTGGATGTCGCTTGAAGCAGGTGCGGGCTTTTTGTACCAGGGTTATGGTTATGAGGGGGCGTTCTCCTTAGTAATAGTTGGTAGATCTGTTCACAGTTTAAGTTTATTGGTTGGAAAATGTCACTCCGGGTACACGAAGGAAGGGGAAGTAACACAGGAAGGTTACATAGATAGTTATTTTAGGAAATGATAAGACGTTACACGTTTAATGAGTCAGCAGGGAAGACAGAGTTGGGGGTTTATAAATGGTTGCAAATGGGGAAACTTTAGGGGTGGGGGTAGGGGGTAAGGCAGGAAGAAAATATTTAGTGAGGTTTAGTTTTGTACGGCACAGGCCAAGGATATTTGTTGTAAGGTGCACCTGTCTTCAATAAAGCGGCCTTTTTCACACTTAACAAGCTGGTTGTGGTCTGTGCTGCACCCCCTTTGGCCCAAATGTTAGTATTAAAAAACACTATGCTTTCCCTCTGGCACAAATGGTATCTAGCAGTGTTGGTTTGGAGGGATATCTTCATGTGAATCGTTTCCTGCAGTGCCACTTGCAGAGTGTGTCCATTTTGATTCAACCTTTGAATATCTCTCATGCATTTTTTGGCCTCTTACAAGGGAACAGATCTCAAAGTATATTTTGAAATTAGTAGCAACTTGAAAGCATGTATCATTAAAATATCAGCACTGGCACTAATTTGGGCTGGTCATACTGCTATTGGTAGCTATGGGGAAATCTACTACCGATGGTGAGCGTGATGGGTCTGGGTACTTAACCCCTTCGACGCGCATGACGGAGCGGTTCCGTCATGCACGACGGTTGCGCTGTGCGCATGACGGAACCGCTCTGTCATGGCCCCGCCCGCGCACAGAACCTTCAGCGCAGCGCGGAAATCCGCGCCGCGCTGAAGGGGTTAAAGTGGCTGGGGGCTCTGGTGCTAATGATGACTGGATGTAGACCTCCTAATGGTGACTGTTGGGCACTGGCACTGATGGTGACTGGGGGTACTGGTAGTAATGGTGACTGAAAGCACTAGAACTGATGGTGAATGGAAGGCGCAGAGTGATGGTGACTTGAGGCAGGACAGCTGATGGTGACTGGAAGGCACAGAGTGATGGTTACTGGGTCATCAAATCTGATGGGGACTGGAGGCAGTGCAGTTGATGGTGAACGTGGTCCCCGGAATTGATGGTGACTGGAGGCAGAGCTGCTGACAGTGACTGACTGGGAGGCACAGAGATTAAAGGTGACTGGGGGCACCGGAAATGATGGTGACTGGAGGCAATGGAACTGATGGGAAAGTGGTACTGAAGTTGGGTGTGGACCTATTAGGGATAGACACTATGGAATAGTTGTGTTGTAACTGGGGGCACTTATGAGGATTATGGGGGAAGTGGTATAGAATGTGATTAGATGCACTGACCACGATGGTGACTGGGAGGAGGGGTACTGCGAGTGACTGTAGGCATTGTTGCTGTGAATGATTAGGGACAGTGGCAGTGAGGTAACTAGAGGCACTGATGATAGTGACGGGGCACTGACAGTGACCGGGGTTACTGGTGATATTGTTGGAGAACTATCACTGATGTTACTGGTGTCCCTAATAGTGATGGTGAGTAGGGGTACTGATAGTGACACCAGTTGCGATGGTGTCCGGGGACTATTGTGATTATGGTGACAGGTGACAGAGGTACAAGTGGAGACTAAGGCAGACATGTTAATGGCGACTGGAGGTAATGGTAGCCACACTGGTCATTGTGGCTGGGGACACTGGCATTAATGGTGACTGGGGTAGTGGCACAGATGTGGACTGTGGTACTGATGAAGTCTAGTGGCCGTGGCACTGATTGTGGCTGGGGACATTAGTACTGATGATGTGTTGGTACTCATATAATAATGATTTCGGTATTGATTATTCATGAGGACTCTGGTACCGCAGGTTGCTGGAGGTACTGCCAATGCTGGTGACTAGGTCACTTGCACTGAGGGCACTGCGTCCACTAGTACTGATAGTGATGGTGACAGTGGTACTGGCAGTCTTAGTGGGTGTAGCCCTGGTGACTGGCACATCGGACTGTCAGTGACTTCGGACTGTGGTGCAGATGGTACCTTGGGGCACAGATACTGATTATAACAGGACTCGGGACAGTGGTACATATGATAAATTGGAGATTTATAGCAATGATGGCTTGGGGTCACTGTTACTCACAGTGGTTGGGGATTCTAGCTGGTAATGATGGTGAGTGAGGGTTCTGGTACTGGTTGAAACTGGTGGTAGTGGTACTGAAGTTCAGTGGGTACTTTGGTACTGATAGTGGCACTGGTAGAGTCTCTAACTGGAACCACTTTTAGTGATTGTGACAAATGACGGTGGTGACTGGAGCACTGATGAGTTTTGATGTCTCTACATCAACATTGGCCTTCTAAAATGTAAATCTAGCCTGCTTTGGGCTGACCCCTGTGAGGTTTGGTGCTTGACTTTATTTTAGCACTTCTGGCCAACTAGCACTTTCGGAGCACATAGACTTTCAGGTCACTAGAGAAATTACTACTCTGAGTGATATGTCTGAATGTTACTTTTACCACCCTAATACAGCACATACAGCCACTTTGAACATCAGGGATTAATAGGTTCTCAACAGTTCACTGATCTCATCTGTAAACCTGGAAGTGCCATAGGAATACTGTTCCACTCCACTGCACAGATATGAAACCTTGTTGAGTCCTGCTCTAAGATTAACTTGATGACGGTGTCATCTACCTGCCCCTGGTATATACACTGTACTGTAGAGGCCACCACGTCTCCCTTTCTTCTGAAAATTACAAAGAAAAACAGCTTGTTATACTTTTGTCAAACCTCTCCTAGAGCCTCTTCGTGGCTATTTGTGGTTCTGTGCAAAAGGTAATGTGTGCTGTCTCGATTACCGCACGTTTTAGTGTTTGCATGTATTGAAAGACATCAAGGACATTGTTAAAACACCTGGTGTTACCTCTAAACAAAATGGAAGCAATTATATAGACAACAAGCTAGTGCATTAAATACCCCACGGACATCATGGCACCATAACATGGTTACATATAGCCAGTAGTACATAATAAAGATAATATCCCTGTACCTAAAAAAAATGCATGCGCCCTTGTGTGATGTAACTGATGCTCATAAAAAGCACTCGGGTCACGATAGAGCAATAGCAAACTGCAAGAATGCACAAAGGGAGGGGATCAGTGCTTGAAATAGGAAAATAGAAGGCGGGTACTCCCGTACCAGAGTTCCTTTTTGTTCTCGAGAAGTGCCAGTACTCTACAAATACATGTATTAGGTCTGTCTCTTCAAATAAAAGTATTAGGTCTGTCTTGAAAAATACAAAAGTGCTGGTACTCCATACCGGACAATCACTGCCCATTTAAAGCACTGGAGTGGATGAAACTAATGGAAGCAGGGGTTTGGTGTGGGCAGGAGGGAAAAGGCAGCAGATGGCGGTGGAGACGCTCACAAAGAAGGAAACAAGACAGCAGAGAACGGAAGAAGTATGTGGCGAGTCAAAAACATAGACTTCTTCAACTACATTAAGCAAGAGCAATACATTTATTCATGCATTTTAAATAGCGCAAACTTTACCCTGAGGTGTCAGAGCGCTTTACAAAAGGGTGAAGTAAGTTATATAAGGAATGAGAGTACATGGAAGTAGGTAAAAGTTACATATTGACTTGTTATTTGGGTGGTTTTGAGAAAAGGACATTCTACTCGATTTTTCATGGCACTAACTCTGGCGTGTTTTCGTGTGTGGGACGTCAAATTGTGTGAATGCTGTCCACTACTCGGAAATGTTTCTGGAATTTGTTTTTGTTCTGGCTGGCTGGCTGGCTGCACCACAGCCATAAAGAGGCAGGTAGTACGGCAATGAGTGAGGCAGTGAAAAAGAAAGAAAGAGGCAAAGCGGAAAGCAACGATTTCACAGCGGAAATCATGGAGTATAGATAGATAACCGTAATAAAGACTATTTACTGAGCTTCAAACTGACACGCCTGTGGTTAGTTAGTGATAGTGTTCTGCTGTCACACAAGGATGAGCTACGGAGATGTTTATATTCCCAGGAGCGGCAGGGAACTGAAAGCCACGCCAAGGAAGCAGGGTGGCTCCAAGACATTAATTAACAGGATGATGCCTCTGCATCAGAAATTTTACAATGACTGCAACCTGAGACCCACCCAGAGCAGTTCAGAGATGCCTCCGCCCTCCGCTGCCCTCTCACAGACCAGAGGCATTCTTGCAGTCAGCCATGGCCGCTCCCTGCTCACAGCAACGCACTTTTCAGAACATTTCATCGCAGCAACAGAAGCGTCTCTGATGCTCGATAATTAGTTCCAAGTCATCGGAGGCAAGAATGTAAAAATAATTAAACAAACTGCGTCCAAACACATTTTGAGAAAAGTAATTCATGTACAGAAAAGTAAGCAAAGAAAAAATATTCGAGAGGGAAGGAGAGCAGCAAGCCCATGCCCGGGCGATGTTAGCTACCAACTGCCCCGCTATTCCCCGCATGCCTCCCATGCCTGCGGTCTGCTTGAGTGAACTCAAGACTTCATTGACCATGCGACCCGAGGTATCGCAGCAGCTCCAACGGATCACAACAGCTGGTATTTTCTAGCTTGGGAGGGGTGGTAGTTTTAAACAAGTGAAAGTAAACAGTGCGAGGAGGTGGCTAAACCTACAACGCTGCCGACTTTGGAGCAGGAGAACAGGGTTCGAGCCTCGGTGTGGGCTGCATCATTTAATTATGAATAAATAATCTGAGATCTTGTGCATATTAAATAAACAGCGTGGGTGAGGGCTGGAAGCTGTCAGATGTGACATGCGAGCAGCAAAGAAAAAAAGTAGTCCTTAAATAAAAAGATAACAGCCAGCAGTGTAAGTTGACTGTAGTTGGTCAATGCTGCTTCCTCCAGAAACGGAAGTGACATATCAGACCACCAGCCAACAATAAGCAAGATAAGAACAGCATTGCCAGCTTCCACCAATGGCAAGCGACAAAACAAAGAGACACACAATGGGTGGAGTTTCACTAGTAATACAGATTACTTAATGCCTCGTAGAGGCAGCGCATGCGCTGCTCTATGCGAGACCTAAAAAGGTTACTGACAAGGGAAAGCAGCTCAAGACAGAAAGGAAACTATGTGTCATTGACACAACATCCGAGATCAGAAATATTTCCTAAAAACCTGCAAAAGAGGCCATTCACTGTACAGTTGCCGTAGGAGATGACGAGTGGTACAACCAGACAAGGGAGTGGGGGACTGGGATGAATATTCACATTGGATGGAAATAGGGAACGAAATGTCAAAAAACACGAGTAGCCATGCAGCGTTACAGATGTAGAGTCGGGAACCCGAGGATTACAAATGTGGTACTTTCGCAGCCGACATCTACCTCTCTTATAAAGGTGTACCCCTCCCTCGTACTAAGGGAAGGCAGTGCCACCGAAATCCACAGCTTATCACCATGTTGTTTAGAAAATAGCCCATAAAAATACTAGATCATAAATAATTCTTAAATTTTTATTTAATATTCCAATCAACTGATTGGATCATGTCAAACTTACGCAGCTTCCCTGGACATCATTAACGATAATGGGGCAACCCAGTAACCCTCAGAACCTGGGCGTAATAGTGTATGCAAGAACAATGGTTCTGTCGGAGAATGAACGAAATAACTTAATATGTGCTGAATACACTTTTTCAATTATCAAGGACACACACAAAACCAAAGAAACAGGACAGAATCCAAGTCACTTGATAGAATGATATTAATTAATGTATCTAGAGCACCAGAATATTTACAAGGTAAACCAACCAAAAAACACATTCATAGTGAAACAATTGGTGAAACAGTGATAATTTACACAAAGCACATCACATATAACGAATATGTACAATGGACAATACATAAACATAATCAACAAACAGGGTCCTATTAACAATGCATAAGCCACTTTAGGGTTCAATTTTCTTGCTGCATAAGTGGATTTGCATGAGACACATAGGACATGTAACGTCGACGTTTCGACCCAAAGAAAGTGTGCCAATTAGTACGCATCAAAGAGGGTCTTCATCAGGACAAGCGAGGTTGGGGACCTGTAAGCGCAAAGAGTTTGGTGTCAGGGCAGTGTTTGAGAAAGAAACATTGTCCTATAGTGAGGAATATATAAATAAATTGATACAAGAACAAGCTGAATTTGACTATTTGGGCACTGGCCTAACGCCCATAGACACCTCTCTCAATGATAAATTGTCCCGTCTGGAGAGACTGGAGAAGAAATTGATCCGAACAAGACTACATGGACATTTGTTAACCAAATATCTACAAGCCAACATCATCCCAAAAGGACTACAGGTTCGTAATGAGCCAGCCATTTTCATTGATCTTCCAAAATTCCGCGAAGGGTTTAGTTTTGTGGCAAACAACTGTTCTCGCCACTGGATGGTGCTTGGGGTGGAAACCGCCCTTGAGTACGCGAAAAAACTGATCCTAGAGATAACGGGACTAAAGAAAGAGATCTTGGAAGATAGAAGCTTGAAGAACGCAAAAGAAGCTCTAGAAAGAGCAGAAAAGGCGACATCCGAATTTAACACCATCACATTAAGTAAGAAACTTGAGAAACTAGCTAAGGATATTAAAGCGTATGATAAAAAGGCAACATATCCCTATACGAGTGACGACTACTATATTCAAGACTCGCAGGGGTATTACACCAATAGGAACAGACAATATTCCCGGCGATTCGCTACCTTCTCAAACTCTTCCTTCGGGAGTGGTTCAGAGAACGAATCTGAAAGAGCAAGTACTAGTTCGGATACTCGCCCATACACAGAGGCCACCAACTTTCAACCACCTGAGCCATCCTTTCAACAAGGTCCATCTTACCAACCACGCACCAGATACCAGGACAATTTTGGACCAGCCAACTCGGCTTTTTTAGGGGAACCCTCTTGGATAAGTCGAGATCAGAATTGGGGGCGACCGCCCCGATGGAACCAAACACGTGGGAACCAACGGAGCAACTCCAGAGTTCGCTTCCAAGCACAAGCACAACAGAATCACGGGGAGATCCGCACCAGACGTCAGACCTATCGGTGGTAATTCCTATACCAGACAACATCTCTAATACGGAAGGCCTAACCGTACTTCAAGGAACAACTGTGTCTGGCACGAATGTTAAGGACCCTATATTGAACATCTCGAAATACACTCTGAACAAAGCAGAACACGACATTCTAGCTAGGGGTTTGTCTTTTGTTCCCACCTCCATTCCAAACTCCTTTAACATCAAACTAGAATTGCAACAATTCTTCAGGAAGATTCGCCTAAAATACTTCTTTGCAAAGAATGACAGCTACAAAAAGAATACAACTGCAACTGAATTCCGTCCGCCTTCTACTTTTACGCCGGCCTCATACTTAATGAATGATAAGATTTTGGCGTATGAGAAAGTAGTGATGTTTGAAGTGATGGAAATACTTAACAACACCAAGTACATCAAGCATAATATCACTAAAGAAGAAAGAACTGCACTATCCACATTGAACAACAACAGGTCGATTGTTATAAAGCCTGCGGATAAGGGTGGAGCGGTGGTCGTACAAGACACAGAAGATTACATAAAAGAGATTAACTCTCAACTCTGTTGTCCTGACAGTTACAAAAAGATCTCATCTGATCCTACAAAGGAGATTGCGAAGCTCATCCGTGATCTCACATCTTACGGTGTTGAACAGGGATTCCTCGCGGAATCTGAGAGCAAATTCCTCAATAAAACTGATCCAAGGATTCCGACTATTTACACCATTCCTAAAGTCCACAAAAACCTATCAAAACCCCCCGGAAGACCTATTGTGTCTGGCTGTGGCTCCATCCTGGAACCCTTGAACCAATATCTCGATAGTTTTTTACAACCATTTGTTCTGGAAACAAGATCTTTCATTAGGGACACTACGCACACCATCCAACTTTTTGAAGGCCAACCATTTGACCGTTCCTTGCAATTGTTTGCAACTCTGGATGTATGCTCACTATACACCAGCATACCACAAAATGAGGCCATAGAAGTTATGAGCAGTGTTTTAGATTCACGTCCAAGACCACATTGGGTTCCCACAGACTTTCTTGTAAAACTATTACAAATTGCGATGGAGAAAAATTACTTTATCTTCCACAACGAGTTCTACTTTCAATGTAGAGGAGTAGCCATGGGGGCCGGATTCGCGCCGAGCCTAGCGAATCTTTATATGGATTACTTTGAGGACAGTACCATCTACTCTGCTTTGAACCCTTTCATTGACAACATCACGGCGTGGAAGAGATATATAGACGACGTCCTCATGCTATGGACTGGGACAGAAGCCCAACTAATAGCCTTTGCTGAATGGTTGAACTCACGAAATCAAAACATTCAATTCACCATGACACATAACAATGAATCAATACCTTTTTTAGACCTGACTTTGCAAGTGGAAGAAGGTATTATTCTGATGTCTCTATACAAGAAGCCCACAGACCGCAACACCTTGTTACAATATAATTCTCATCACCCCAGAAACTTAAGGGATAATCTTCCGTACGGACAATTTTTAAGGTTGAGACGCAACTGTTCAAGAAGAAATGACTACTTTAAGGAAACCGACATACTCATTGCCAAACTGAGAGAAAGAGGATACCCAAAGGGACTGCTAAACAGATCACGCAAAAGGGCCTGGTACAGACCTAGAGAAACGCTTCTTGAAGTGCAACCCAAAAACGAGGAAATTGAGCGATTAATTTGTGTTACAACATTTAACACCAGAAGTAATGAGATCAACAAAGTCATTAAGAAATATTGGAATTTGGTGGGTCCAGAGATTGGTTATTCCGAAGCCCCCATGTTTGCGTTTAAACGTGCTAAAAACGTTAAGGACTTTGTGGTATCCTCGTACCTTGAACCCCCACCCACACCCAACATAAGATCTCTGCTACAACTACCACAAATCCAAGGACATCACAAGTGTGGTCATTGCAAGGTCTGTCCAAACACCATGGTTGGAATTAGTTTCGATCACTTGGGAAAGACCTACTCTCTTAACCACTTTTCAAACTGCAACAGCCAAAATGTAATTTATGCCATTAGATGTCCGTGCAGATTGATATATGTAGGCCAAACCACACAAAAAGTCAAAAATAGGATCCAACAACATCAGAGTAGGATCTAATGTAAATCCCTTGGGGCTCCACTCGTTGAACACTACACCAACACAAGACACACACACCAGGATCTAGAGTGGTGGGTGCTTGAGAAAGTTACACTACACAAAAGGGGTGGTAACATGGGCACTTCTCTTAATTATAAGGAGTGTCGTTGGATCCATCTCCTTGATGCCACTAACTCCGGTTTGAATGAGCATGAGGAGACTTACTTACAAATGAGCAAACTCTAAACTTCATTGTTGATCTGTTTGAAGATTCTCTAGTAGATGTATTACTGGGTATTCATCTAGTAATCTTGTCCTGAGTATGTTTCCCCCTTTGTTCAGCGTAAACATTTGTGCCTTATGCCAGCATTATTTACGTGAGATGTGGATTTGGCTTTAATTGTGATATTTATGTGTATAATATCTGTAACTTTAGTGTTCTGTAAGGTTTTTTTAAAAAAAAATTTTTTTTTTTTGGTTTTCCACCTTATTATACATATAGGGCTCAATATGCCGTATGCCATGATCATTGTTATGTTATGTTGGTTAATGCCATTCATAATGTCTGCACACCTAGCTCGTAATATATGAAATGTTTGTGAACACTGAAACATGTAAATTCCTATATCTGCCAATGTTTGTGAACACTGAAACATGTAAATTCCTATATCTGGCAAGCCGGGTTTTTGGAAGCACATCCGCATTCACCGCAATCGTATCGAACATGTTCGCGTGTATAATACCTCTGTTATTCCTTTAAAACACACAGATTCTCTCTGTTCTTAAGTAATCCGTGCGAGCCCTCTCAAAAATCCATCCCAGGTCTTCCCCCCTTTTTTGCTGATTCATTCCGGCTGCCGCACGTCCACGGCTGCTCCACTACGTCATATAGTCAGCTCTGGCGTTCGCTCGCTGTCAGTTGCAGCTGAGCCTTTGACGGAACAAGTTGTCCATTCACGGACTTGAAGTAAGTCGGCGTCCCGCCGTCACGTTCACCGCTTGAACCTTAGTAGCCGTAACCGAAACAAGACTTGCTATTAATGTCACTCTACTTGCATTTGAACCTTAAGATAACAATACACGGCAATACCTTTAATCAAATTGATTTTACTCGCATTTGGTCCTCTTGAACGTTATGATAACAATACACGATACCCTTAATCAAATTGATTTCACTCGCATATGGTTTTTTGGTCTACTAGAACGTAGTGACACTAATATGCGGCAATACCACATATGTTTAATGTCGCGCTTTCGCGCCCGGCACAACCAGTAGTTTATATCTCCGTGCATTGGATGGTTAATATGCCTTGCGGTTGGCAAGATCTTATTTAAGGACAACGGGCCTTTGATTGCCTTATATTTTAGTAACACTTTTCTCTATATTAAGTTGATGCATACAAAGGCATCTTGTTATGTGATGATTACCTTGTTCAATTTCTCAACAACGCCCCTATCCTTTATGTTCACAGTACGTGGCGATTGTAGAGACAGCACCACTTTCCCTTCTAAATCATATATCACCGCCTCACAGGTACGTGCTTCTTGCTTGCAAACAGGTATGTTTTAAATATCTCCACACGCAGCCTGTTGAGTCCTTACTACAGCTCCTCCTCTTTAATTTCTTGCAGGAGTTAAATATTTTTCTCACATTTGATGTTGGCCATCTGCATTAGAGACAACAGGAATCCTTTTCCTCATAATTAAGTCGGTTCCCCAGGTGAGCTAATTGACCGTATTTGGGAAATTAATTATTCCCTTTACATGTGACGCACACACTGCCCTGACACCAAACTCTTTGCGCTTACAGGTCCCCAACCTCGCTTGTCCTGATGAAGACCCTCTTTGATGCGTACTAATTGGCACACTTTCTTTGGGTCGAAACGTCGACGTTACATGTCCTATGTGTCTCATGCAAATCCACTTATGCAGCAAGAAAATTGAACCCTAAAGTGGCTTATGCATTGTTAATAGGACCCTGTTTGTTGATTATGTTTATGTATTGTCCATTGTACATATTCGTTATATGTGATGTGCTTTGTGTAAATTATCACTGTTTCACCAATTGTTTCACTATGAATGTGTTTTTTGGTTGGTTTACCCTGTAAATATTCTGGTGCTCTAGATACATTAATTAATATCATTCTATCAAGTGACTTGGATTCTGTCCTGTTTCTTTGGTTTTGTGTGTGTCCTTGATAATTGAAAAAGTGTATTCAGCACATATTAAGTTATTTCGTTCATTCTCCGACAGAACCATTGTTCTTGCATACAGCTTCCCTGGACATGTCAAAAGAATACCCTATACTGCTGGCCAAGTGTTTCATATAAAGGTAATTGCTATACACATACTTCTCGCCTAAATATACATGAAAACTTACACATTCCCCATTCTGATTTAAATAAGGCTCAGCGTTGGGTCTTCCACAGGTTTGGCTGGGAACTCTCCTCGGCAGATCTACTATCTCCACCCCCTTCTTCTTCTTGGCTCTCTGTCCTCCTGGGACTTCCCCTTGTGGTATCGGTCTCTCTCACTTCTTTTTCATGTGACGTGCGAGATCTACCACTCGGAACCAAAACACGTTCCTTGTGACCTGTTCACTTCCTTTACGGGCCGTGACCATGATCCCGTTTACCAGAGTGACTGCCTAAACCCCTGGTTCAAAAGGTGTTTGGAATTTGCATTCTGGTCAGCGGTCTTTTAGCAGAACTTGGTCTCTGGGTGAGATCACTTATGAGTTGGCACGCCATTTGAGGCTGGCACTCAGGCTGTTCAGATTGCGTCAATCTTGGGCATTCTTATGGTTATATTCTGGTGAAGTCCCCTCCGTGTGGACTGGGATTGAGTCCCGGCGTTGGTCATTGAGCATCAGCGACCATGGAGAGCGTTGAGTGATACAGTGTGGATTTCCGTGATATTATCACAGAAATTTCAGGAGTGCAACTTCAGGGTTTGACCCTTCAACCACAGTGATTCTATGAGCCTTGTTGAGTGTCTGCATGAACCGCTCCAACTCTGTTCGCTTGCGGACATTGGGGCGTGATTCGGTGGTGCTGGAGTTTTAACTGTCCTAGGAGATCTTGGAATTCGGAGCCTTGAAAAGCCGGCCTGTTGCCCATCTTTATCTCCTCGGGTAGGCCAGAGAGTGAGAAGGCTTTTTCCAGCACTAGCAGGCTACGGAGTCTACAACTTCAACGAGGGGGTACTTGGAGTATCCATCGACGATAATTACTGTTGTTCTCCTGTCCGGAAAACTGCCTAGGTCAAGGCTCACTTGTGACCATGGTGAGGGGCATGGTTCTTCTGTTATGATGAGTGCTGGTGCTTCTTGGGCACTGGTAAGCTGGCACGATGGACACTGTCTCACAAGGTAGTTGACCATGGTCTCGAGCCCAGGAAACCAGACCTTCTCCCTCTTGCGAGACTTCCTTTTCGTTCTTCCATGAAGTACCCCAGGGGATAGCTCGGTCACTTGATGCTGCAGGTACTCAGATATCAGTAGGCACTGTCTCCTCAGGATGAGTCCATCCTTCGGAGCTCTTAACTCACTGTGCACTCGCCACATTTTTGTCAGCCATTCAGTCTCTTTCAAAACAAACGGAGAAAAACTCTACCCTATTTATCAAAAAAGTACACAGTATCAATAAATATCTTTAGATGCAAGCTAGAGACACACAAAGGAAAAAGAACAAAGAACATACAATTGTATACATATATAAGTACACACACAGCTTTGATTGAAATTTTATACAAATATTTATTGCATTGCTTTAGATAAATGATGTAAATAGATATAATACATTAAAGGCTTTTAGGTAAGACAAATTTCAGAAAACAAAAACAGATTCAAAAAACAGATTAAAAAAACACAGGTTCCCACTTCAAAGGAGGAAAAATCTAATCATATACACATCCATTCACAACCAGTCACACACATTCATCAAGATATATACAACTGTGCTGTTTATGCAAAAACTGAATGAGTGGTAAACCCCAAGGGCCCAGCCCTCAATGAAGTCTTCACAAAATTACTCAAGAACACAAATGAGTATAGAAATTCTAGATGGAATAAAGATTTCAGAGGAAGACAATATGTCTGGATGTTGAGTCAAATATAGAGGGTCAAGAGGGAGGGGCTCTTGTGAAAAACGCCGACGCGCGTTTCGGTGAAACAACTCCGAGGAGCGGAGAACCACCTTCTTCAGGGCGAAAAACAGAACCACACAAATCAAAGAAGGGACCTGAAATAAAAACAAAGGAAAGTAACGTATGTACATAAGGAAAACTGAAACATACCAATGAAAAATAATTCCTGTGTGTAATTCTCACAAAGAGTATCTCAGCTGCATCATAGAAATGATATATACTATAATGTAATTAAAAACAGGAGATTAAGCGTGAGCACTGAAGGTAAGAACAAAAAAGGAGAGATGAAACAGATGAAACATACAAGAGTAAAAGAAAGACAAGGAGAATGTAGATGCACGTAAAACAAAACAAAAACGAATCTTCAAAAGACCAATAAGCAGACAAACATTATTTAGAACAAAAAATTACCTGCGTCGATAGAAGAAACAAAAATCGGCAAGATAACTTCTACGAGATTTCAGAGTGACTTTAGCGATTGCAAGCTGGACCAACAAATAAATAATAGTATATGTAGACAACGAATATATATACAGATAAACTGGCAAAGGAATAAATACAACCCTGAAGGTATTTACCAGGATAGAGTACACGTCCAGGAAAAATCAGAGGTAATAGCACCGCTAGAGACTCAACACGCCAAGAATTTCAGAGATTCAATGCAGGCGGATAAGCAGCAGCGAAGGAACCTGTTTCTTGTCGAGTCGCCGCTAATGCAGAAAAAGAAGAAAAAGAACAAGATAGAAAAATCGTAAGGCCAAAAGTAAAATCCAGGTCTAAAGTATCGTAAGGGTCTGAACTCACCTATTTACAAAAAACACCAGGGAACGTCATTAAATCCGTGCGAAAGAAAGCAGAAATACTAAACGGTGTATGCCAGATTCATCGATTGATGCGGGGAACTGGCGAAACGGCAAATGGCCGATAATATGCTAGAACAATAAAACAAAACGAAACGAACACGAGACAGAAAACTTTACACAATACTTTAGACCTGGATTTTACTTTTGGCCTTACGATTTTTCTATCTTGTTCTTTTTCTTCTTTTTCTGCATTAGCGGCGACTCGACAAGAAACAGGTTCCTTCGCTGCTGCTTATCCGCCTGCATTGAATCTCTGAAATTCTTGGCGTGTTGAGTCTCTAGCGGTGCTATTACCTCTGATTTTTCCTGGACGTGTACTCTATCCTGGTAAATACCTTCAGGGTTGTATTTATTCCTTTGCCAGTTTATCTGTATATATATTCGTTGTCTACATATACTATTATTTCTTTGTTGGTCCAGCTTGCAATCGCTAAAGTCACTCTGAAATCTCGTAGAAGTTATCTTGCCGATTTTTGTTTCTTCTATCGACGCAGGTAATTTTTTGTTCTAAATAATGTTTGTCTGCTTATTGGTCTTTTGAAGATTCGTTTTTGTTTTGTTTTACGTGCATCTACATTCTCCTTGTCTTTCTTTTACTCTTGTATGTTTCATCTGTTTCATCTCTCCTTTTTTGTTCTTACCTTCAGTGCTCACGCTTAATCTCCTGTTTTTAATTACATTATAGTATATATCATTTCTATGATGCAGCTGAGATACTCTTTGTGAGAATTACACACAGGAATTATTTTTCATTGGTATGTTTCAGTTTTCCTTATGTACATACGTTACTTTCCTTTGTTTTTATTTCAGGTCCCTTCTTTGATTTGTGTGGTTCTGTTTTTCGCCCTGAAGAAGGTGGTTCTCTGCTCCTCGGAGTTGTTTCACCGAAACGCGCGTCGGCGTTTTTCACAAGAGCCCCTCCCTCTTGACCCTCTATATTTGACTCAACATCCAGACATATTGTCTTCCTCTGAAATCTTTATTCCATCTAGAATTTCTATACTCATTTGTGTTCTTGAGTAATTTTGTGAAGACTTCATTGAGGGCTGGGCCCTTGGGGTTTACCACTCATTCAGTTTTTGCATAAACAGCACAGTTGTATATATCTTGATGAATGTGTGTGACTGGTTGTGAATGGATGTGTATATGATTAGATTTTTCCTCCTTTGAAGTGGGAACCTGTGTTTTTTTAATCTGTTTTTTGAATCTGTTTTTGTTTTCTGAAATTTGTCTTACCTAAAAGCCTTTAATGTATTATATCTATTTACATCATTTATCTAAAGCAATGCAATAAATATTTGTATAAAATTTCAATCAAAGCTGTGTGTGTACTTATATATGTATACAATTGTATGTTCTTTGTTCTTTTTCCTTTGTGTGTCTCTAGCTTGCATCTAAAGATATTTATTGATACTGTGTACTTTTTTGATAAATAGAGTAGAGTTTTTCTCCGTTTGTTTTGAATTAGTCTCCCCATTGTCTCTACCTCTATTTTTGTTTTTTGGGCCCCCCCTTCTGTTGATTGAGCCATTCAGTCTCTGCCTTGCCATCTGTTGGCATCATGTAGAAAGAAGTGCCGCGAACCACTTTGTAGAGCATTCCGTACCCTCACCAGCACCGGGTCAGTCATTGCGGCTTCACAAATTTCTTTCATACCGAGTGCCTTACGTTCATGATGCCCTGGAGGCTAGACAGCATCTCTCGGATGGCATCCTGGAACACCTCTACTGCAGAGGAGATGACTAAATTCAGCTGTCTGTAGCTGCGCAGCCCCAGGAACTCCAGGTTCTCCTAAGAGAGCAGCAATTGGTGGTATCCTGCATTGAGATCTAATTTGGAGAACCGCCTTGAACCATTCAGGTCAGCAACTAGGTCATCCATTGTGGGCGTTATGTGCCTTTCTCGATTGATGGCTTGCTTTGGCAGATGCATGTCGATGCAGAGGTGGATCTTCCCTGGCTGCTTCGGTTTTTCCGTAATCATCATGGCGAAACCCCATGGTGTCGGCCCAGACACTTTTTTGATGATGCCCTGTTGCACCAATTTTTCCAGGTCCTCCTCGATCAGTGGTCAGATGTGTCGTTTTATCGTTGAGCCTTGAGGCACTAGTCCCTTGAAGAGCTCCAAGAATTGGTTCAAGAGTCATCACCTTGGCAGGCTGTCACATTCCGGGCGAAAGAGACAGACCTGAGATCTTCCGCCATGTGGCTCTTGATGAAGGTATTGGCTTCTTTGTCCACTATGTGGAACATGGCCCTCATTTCCTGGTCTCCTGAGCATACACGGACTGTCATTCGCCCTTTCAGCGGCAGCGGGGACTGGCTGCCATAGGTGAGGTTTTTGGTGTTCGTCAGAGACAGGGGCGGCCTTGGTCCGAGGTATTGTTCACATTCACCAATGCACCAGTGTCTATGAGGGCTTTGACATCGGAGCCGTCAATTTGGACTATGCATGTGGGCTGTGGCAGTCTGTGGTGTTTAAGATCGTTGGTTAAGGAGATGAGGAATGCTTCCTCTTCATCAGGGGATGAGTCTTCCAACTCATGTTGGTGTCGTTGCGACGATCTCATGGACTTTTGAGATTCGGGCTTTTCCAGCATCTGCTGTCGTAGAGCTTTAGTGGGGGTCCGTCTGCCCCTGGTAGCTCTTCCCTCTGGCCCTCCTCTGCACACGCTCGCTAAGTGGTTCAGCTTGCCACAGTTTGTTTTTCGCCCACAATACCGACACTGGGGTCTCTGCTAAGAGGAAATGTTGGTTTTTAGCTTGTTGTGCTTCCCGGGAGAGCAGATGGCGTCAGCACGCTCTAACTTCATGGTGGGGGCCTTTTCGGGTTGTTGTGTAATGATGAGATCGATCTCAAAAACTCTGGCCATTGACAGATCATGAGACCTGGCTATGATCAGAATGTTGTCCAGACTGATTTCTGGCTGTCGAAGGAGCAGGCCTGCAAGGGCCGATTACAAGTCCAACGGTCCAAGGACCACCAGACTCATGGTGGTGCGCCAGTGGTGGTCTTGTGACCACCACATTACAACCCTAACGGTCGTGCCACCATGGGACTGCCTACTCCGGCAGAGAACCACCGTTCTCTGGCAGTCGTGCGGCAATCCAGAGATATCTATATGCAGCAGTCGCGCCAAGCATATAACTACTTTCATCACCGCCACTGATTTCAAGTAGTTCTTTCCTTCATGAAAACAGTGGCAGTGAGGAAAGAAAGGGGGGCCTGCAGGGCCCCCTTGCGCCTCACAGCTTGTGGATACACACAGAGGGGCATAACATGTGCCCCCTGGGTGCATGCACAGAAGTTCCAGCATAGCATAGGCTTTCAGTCAATGCCATGCTGGAACTCCTTTGGCGTACCCATTGCATTGCCTATTCTATAGGCACCGCCCAATGGCAAAGGAAATGCCTGCCAATGACTAAAAAAGTCATTATAAGGCAGGCGGTCCTCGTGCCGGTTTGGCAGTGGGGCAGCAGAGATCCCGCCGCCGCACCGTGAAACTCATAATCGCGCCCTAAGGGTTCTGCTCCTGCACCTTTGGATAATTTCTGCTCTTATTTCTTTCGGCTAGTCATCTGCAGTGCACGGCTGGCAAGACCCCGCAGACACGTGTAATAGGCGTCTATGGATTTGCCTTCTCGCTGTCTGGCTTGCCAAAGTTTAAAGCGCTCGAAGTCCAGTTTCAAATGTGGATCAAAATAGGCATTGAGCGCCTGCACTGCAGCGTCGTAGTCATTGGAGGCGCCTGTGTTAGGTAAGTGTTCAAACAGTTTATAAATCTCCTCGTCTGCGTAGTGAAGCAGGAGGGAGCGTTTGATGGTCCCATGGATCTTACAGGTTGCGACTAAATAGTTCTCTAGCTTGTCCACCAATGTCTTCCAGTGCAGTGACGCAGTATCGGGTCAGCTAGCTCGCTGAATGGTTGCAGTATGCCTACAAGCATGTGCTGTGGGGACAGCCGGTCCCTTGATGGGCCATGATGGGCTGCGGCATTGGCATTATCTGCCATAGTGGGTTGGCTTGGTGCCTGCAAACTTGCGCTTTAATGGGTAGGAATTGGGATTCTGTGAGAGATTGGAGGCCAGTACTGTGATCTTCAAATTCAATTGGTTGTACCCACGATTGATGTTGCAACTCAAGATCAGGGCTATTAACAATTATAATTTCTCCCCTCTTGGTGAAAAGTTTTTTTATATCTTATATATATTTTTTCTTTTCTATCAGAACTGTGTCTTGTTAAGCTGCCATAGGCAATAGCAGTGCCCTAGAGTCAGCCAGTGGAAGGTATCGGCCTCGAGGATGTTCTTTTGCATTCACTCCTCCTCTGGAATGAATATCAGGGCCTGGCCCAGTACCTGGAAGTCAAAGGTGACGGCAAGCAGCAACTTGAAGGGTCACGGAGGGGGCCAACGTGTTGCTCATCAACTGGAGGCTCAGGAGGAGCGGCCAGTGGAGCAGCGTGTCACACATGCACAGGTGAGTCACTCCGTGGGGGATGTCGGTGAGAAGGAAGCGTGCCAGCCGCGTGGTCGGTGAAGGGCGTCCTCCCCTGTAGGTAGGAATGAAGAGCGGGGCCTTCATTGTGAGCCCTCATCGACAATGTACTGGGGTCTGCCCAGGTGATGTCAGGGCCCGCTGAATTAGGCCAACGCTGCAAGGAAGGCAGTCATCTAGAGACACACAGACATGCTTGGTATACCAATGTGGACCAGGAAGACCTTGAGCGGTCTCCACCCTTTTATTATATAGCCTTTGGCCATGCCTGGTCAGAGGATGAACAAAGGTGTATTTCTCGGGCATAGTCCCCGCAGGGGGGGGGGGGGGGCTAGCAGGCTGCTACACAAATCACATTTTAAAGCAGTTGTCTGCCAATTCCCAAAAGAAAATAGATAAGTGTTATCAAAAACACATTTATGCTTTATTCTTATAATGATAGTCAGGACAATAACACAGACTCAAAGGAGAACAATAAAATGTGCACACTTTGTGGGGTTTCTTGGTGCACCGTCACCTGGAAGTTAGGGGACAAAGCCTGCTTCTGACTTCCTGGTCCCTTTTTAAGGTGACTGGACAGTGAAGTGTGCAATTGTGTATTACCGCGCTGCTCTACCTGTCTCTTTAGGGCTTCCACAACAAGGCAGAGCACGCCTAACAGTGGTGTACATGATAACTGACATCAAGCAGGAGAAAGGAAGTTGTAACTAGACTTACCTTATGATAAAATTCCGATTACTTGCTCCATGGTGCTCTGGTCTCTCAGCTACATTTCAATAGTGCTTCTTTGGTGGCAGACTGGGGAAACAATATCATGGTAGTTGAATTACACTGTATTCGGGGCTTCAAGTGGATAAAAAAGTGGGGGTCTGTGAAAGGGGCATGGCCTATGTAGATAAGGACGTGGCTTAAACATGTCAACTACATTTCTGTGATTCCCATAGTCTGCCACACGACCAGTATTTTTGTTCCTCGCCGAGCTTTCTCTTATTGCATCCACCTTTAGAACACAACAACTGACATACACCTAAAACCAGCCAGTACTACTGGCATTTTAACAGTTGTTTAAGATAAATTAGTAACAAGAATGATTTGGTTGCAAATATTTAATATTGAGAATGTTTCAATTCTTAAATTGTGCAAATGTGAATTAAACATTTCAGCGGCTTGTAGAAGGGGTAGTGGTGTTCAGGGTGTCTCGCCCACTCTGCTTATGTTGACTCTATGTTAGAAATGTATGCACTTTTTCTTGCCACATCTCATCCATCTGCTTAACTTACACCTCATACCTTTCCTCTTCAGTACCCTGTTTTCACTCTCTCCTGAATGCACTTCCTCAGATCTCCTTCACTACACCACCCCTCAAACACACAATGCACCCACTCACATGTAAGCCCTGCATTTTCTTTTACATTCACCTTGCCAATACTTCGACAACTCTTTATCTCCTTTACACGTATTTTCACAGAAACACAACTGCAACTGGAATATGTGACCATTGCTCTGTGTGGTCTGCAGAGACACAAATGACTGGATGACTATGTATTCTGAAGACCATTTTGACCTACTGGCAGGCGCTGTCAGAAACTCACACTGCCTTCAGACTCAACTCCAGAGTTCTCAATCGTAGCTTGTTATAAACATATGGAGGTGATTCAGTTCAACATATGCACTTCTCAAGAGTAATATGCTACACGCAAACAAATACAGAACTTAAACACCCTCGAAATCACTAGCACTCTTAGAGAAGGTAAGATTCAGTAAAACATAAACATGAACTAACACGCTGACATGGATTACCTTTACGTTTCTTGTATTCATCAGAAATCAATCTGTTTTTTTGCCAGTAAAGTTATTGATGTGATTTTAGGGACCAATCGGGACCCGTTTCAGTGTCCATTTTAAGTTACTCGCAGGTCTGAGACCTGGAGAGACCCGGTCCACTTAAAGCCCTGCCTTTATACATAATAGGTTTAAATGGATGGGTTATTGAAAGTTTGACATAAAATGTATTAGGGCCCTTGAACAAATTACACCTAATCTCAATAGGGGGTCAGGTGACTGAGCGGGAAAAGTGGGCTGTCATTCGTAGCCTCCCTCACATGATACAATTCACACAAAGACGAATGAGACATACACAGGTCACCATTTGGAGTTTCCCCAATTCAGGGAGACCCTACCCAGGATCTCCCAGATTTAGGGAATCTCCCAATGACGACCTGTGTATGTCTCATTCACCTTTTTGTGAATTATATTATGTAGGGCAACAGAATTCAACATGAATCGTTCATAAAACAGTGGCACGCCATACATTGATGTCAAGTCACCCTACAAGAGAGGATGTAGCCTAACGGTTAGGGCGGTCGACTTCAAATCTGGGGAGCTGGGTTCGAGTCTCGGCCACTAGCTCATCAGCCTGTGATTCTGGGCAAATAACTAAATCTCCCCCGCCCATCAAAAGTGAATGTGTCCTCGTGTAAAGCGCTCTGAAACATGATTTCGGGTCAAATTCGCGCTATATAAAAAGCAGAGGGTGGGATATAACACTCGCACTTTGGCACCCAAAACTTGACCATCTGTCTCACTCTTGAGACCTTAATTGCAGAGCTTTAAGTGGGCCGGTGCTGAGCACTGGCTGTTTTTTTTAAAGGGGGGCCTCGAAACGGGTCTCAATCGGGCTCTGTTATGTGCCCTGGCACAGGCGGTCCGTTTTTTTTCCGGACTGCAGTGACACGCACATCGATGTGCGCTGCTCACACTGGTCACTTCTCACTAGTGGAGAAACGGCGTGACGTCATGCCAGGTGAGCGTTGTATGGGAAGGGAAATCCTTTAAAGCGAGTCAATTTCTCTCTGGGTCGCCCTTCTTTTTTGAAACTCAGGAGCAGCAACATTGTCCTGGTGCCACTAGGGCTTTTAAGTGGAAGCTTTTTCAACATCATATACAAGCCATAGTTGCTGCTTATTTATCTTATGCAACTAACAACCATTGACAAAGCCAATAGTCCTGACTAGTTGTAGGTATGGTTACTTTTTGTTTCATATATCTGGATGCAAAGACAAACAGCAAAATATAAGTCGGGTGGCACACTATGCTGAGCACAGATTTTTAGTTTACGTGTTTTAAGCCACGCCCTAAATTACATTGGCCACGCCATTTTGAGTGCCGCCCCCCCCCCCCCCCCCAGTTTTTTCATCCCACTTAAAGCCCTGCTTAATCGCATCCTGTTTGAGACTGCGCAATTAGTGGAAGAGCAGAAAGTAAGCATTGCTATTGCAACCCTGCTTATTTTCTGCCCGTGCTACTGCTTTAATAATCCTGAGTGCAGGGGTTGGAGAGCAGTACAGGTCGCTTCTATCGATGCCACCCCCAATTGACATCCATGACACGATGTACAGAACTGCTTCTTAATCGTTTGAGACTTCCTACACTTTCTTCCGTTATAGAGAATCCACTGCGCGATCTCACTTCTCCTATTTCAGCCATTATTTTGAGTTGATTTGATGGAGTGTCTAATTACTGAAAGATTAGAGCGAAACAACATCGATTTTAAAATTAACGTAGCAGTGTTTAAAAAAGTTTAAATTAGACGATGCAAACGCCGATTAAACCTGTCTGCACATACAGCATGCAACCAGCTTTCTATTTTATTTGTGGCTTTAAATGAACTTTCGAATTTCCCATCTCTATTTTAACATCATCAGGAGGGTGAAAGAAGGTGGTGGCCATGCCAAAGTTTTACATTGCTGCACATGTTCAGCTTGCTTAGCTAATTGTCAAGACCCAACTTTCACACCAAAACTATTCTAATATAAATTATCCTAACTTTATAAAGGCTACACAATGAACACAGACTAAAATGGGTCAATATGTGTACAGCGTATCTCAGCTTATATCTTATAACCTCGTAAAGTGACATCCAGAGCGCACACATCTGTTTTCCTAGATGGACTTTGGAGTCTGAGATGAAGTATGGCAAGTGTCCAGCTGTGACCTCAGCACTCTCCCAGCTTGAACACAATTCGGGACAAAAGGAATTGTTCATGGGGGCATTTGTAGCAAGACGCACTGGCTGAAGAGATGCTCCAATTACCCAGCAAACATGCTGCTTGGCACATCGCATACGGAATGAATAAAAGTTATGGGTTCTAGTATCGCCACACTACAATAACAGTCGGAACCGGCCTCGGCTTCACAAACACAGACCAGACCAGGCAGCCGCTGCTTTCCGTTCGAACAGACAGGTCGGTGCGGCGCTGCTATTTACCACACGAAACGAGAGTGCACTGCAAATACTGCCGGTGACAGCCACTCAATGAACTGTAGCCGTTTTAGCTGAAGAAGCAGAAGTGAAAGCACTTCTGCAAACTGTTGACCCACCATATGCAGCAAATCACCTAATACAAATCAACAGATTCATGCCATACGCCACCCAATTCCAAATGTAGAAAATTCAGGCACTTAAATCGCTGCAAGTACAATACGTATACAAATACTGAAATCTATTGAGGCATGTGGACTTTTGTGTAAACATACCTGAATAGTAAACGCACCTGCTCCTGTATGCCCTGAGCCTCCAAACTCGAACATTGAGGCGCCAAATCATTTGCGGTTGCAGGCACCCCAGCAAGTCACCCCCTCATAGCGGTCCCGGGCGGTTCCACAGTGAACTACAGGAGATAGGAAGAGTCTGGAGGTGGGAGCTGCAGAGGCGAGAACACTGGCACAAGCACCGTGCCCGCCCAGCTGCTGCACTACAGGGGCACAGGTTGGGGTATGCCACCCTGCGCGAAGCTACAGTACCATGGACGGAGGGGTTGACAGCGGCTTGCAAGCGAACACTCGCTGACGCTGGTAAAGGCCGGGCGGCTTTCGGTGCACATGGCGCAAAGCGCTGCTCAGGGGCGGGCCACAGTTGCAGAGAGAAGGCAGACTTTGGGAACGAACTGTCCACATTCGCCTGTTGTGTAATAATATCTGGTATCCCCATGACATCGTGTATCACTTGCTGTCTTCGGAGAATAAACTCTGCCCTGCAGAATGAGACAGATGCAGCTGATCTCTTATCGGGCTGAGTGAGGGGATTCACGAATTCACGGGATACCAAAATGAGCTCACTAGGGTGACCAACTGGCATTGGTGCAAATTCAGGACGGTGAGTGTAAAAATTCAGGACAAAGGGTCAAAATTCAGGACACCAATTCAGGACAGGAGGTCAAAATTCAGGACAAAACGTCAGGACAATAGGTACGTTTTACAGACACATCAGAGGAGGTCGCGCAATACTATATAAGCAGGCGGGCAACTAGAGCAAAATTTGGGGGGGGGGGCTGAAAAAGATTTCGGGGGGGGGGCTGAAAAAGATTTCGGGGGGGCTAAGTCTTCCAGCCATAGGCAGAGTGGCTGTAAGAAGGGGTGAACACACAACAAAAGCCTCATTAACGAGTAAATGGTCTTTTAAAGACCTGTTAAGTACTCGGGTGCGGCTGCAATCAGACGGACGCCAGCCCGCGAGGCTATCTCAGCCGGGCTGACGCACATGACGGGGGGCTGCACATGACGGGGGGCTGAAGCCCGGTGAGCCCAATGGGTGTTGCGCGCCTGTATATAAGTAAGCCCAGCCATATCCAAATATATGCAACCATTTGCAAACCTATCCATCATGTATCCTTCCATCTATCATTTCACTCATCCATCCCTTCACTCATCCATCCATTATCCATCCATCCACCCTTTCACCCTATCCATCTGTACACTCATCCATTCACCCATCCTTCCATTCACTCACCCATCCAGCCATCCTTTCACTTACTCATCCATCCACCCAGTCACTCATCCTTCCACCCATCCACCCTTTCAGTCATCCAGCCATCCTCCCTTTCTCTCTCCATCGACCCTTTCACTTAGCCATCCTTCCTTCCATCCATCCACCCACCCATCTACTCATCCACTCATGAATCCATCCATTGACCCTATGACTCATCCATCCTTTCTCTCATCCATCTATCCCTTACTCCTTCACTCATCTATTCATCCTTTTGTCCATCTACCCTCCCTTTCACTCACTCATCCATCCTTACATCCACCCTTTTACGCATCCGTCCATCAATTCACCCTTGCACTTATCAATTCATCAATCCATCCATCATTTCACTCATCCATCCACTCACTCATCATCCACCTTTTAACTCATCCATCCAGCTACCCTTCCACCCATACATCCAGCTATTTACCTTTTCTCTCATCCATCCATCCTTCCACTCACTCAATCCATCCATTCTCTCTTGTTATTCATCTATTCAATCGTTCAGTCATCCATTCACCCTTTCACTAATTCATCCAGCCATCCACCCATCCCTTCCCTTACTCACTCGCTCACCTTTTGATATTAATTTTGAGCTGAGCCTTTTTGAGAAGAGGCCCATCAAGAACTTCACCCTCGCTGCAGGAGCCATTCCAGGACTGGGACAGAAGCCACCCAGGGCGGAGACGGGATCCACCACAGGGGGGGACAGGCGCCATCACAGGCGCGGGGGGGGACAGGAGCCACCACATGGGGGACAGGAGCCATCACCGGGGGGGCAGGAGCCATCACAGGAGGGGGAACATGATCCACCAGGGTGGGCACAGGGGTGGTCATGCAGTATTCTAGTATCATCTTGGTCTCTTCCAGGGTGGGAAGACAACGAGAAGACAGGCTCTCTTTCCAAAATGTTAGTTTTGCCATCCCCCACTGTGATGTACAGTACTTAAAGGAGATACTCCAAGAGAACTGATTTAACTGATTGTCCTCCATACTTTGTTAATCAGTGTGGGTGCGATTGTGCCATTTCTTTCATTTATTACATTATAGACTGCATGTTTGAAGAACCGAGGTCTGCTTACAATTTAGTGACAGTAATTAAGCTCTGTAAAGAGAACCACGTGCTGCTTCGGTGTAATCAGGGCGGTGCTAGGATGTTTGGGGCCCTGGGCAGAAAGGGAATGTGTGAGACCCCTCTAAATTGCAGAGACATGAGCATTCAGGGCTGTTTGCATCTGAATAGATGCCCCTGCTCCTGAAGCTGCAGCCCCTCCCTCTCAGTCACCTTCAAACACCTCTTAACAGCTCACCAAGGGCGGAAGGTGTGAGGGTTGCCATCCCGCTGTGCCTCTCCAATGCTGCTGGGTATCTTAGCTTTGGTACAGCATCGGAGTCAAGAAGGGAGGTGGGTGGCAGCTTTAGGGTGGTGCGATCGGTGCCCGGTTAAAATTACGGACAAATAACGTCCGTTAAAGAATCCTTCACGAACAACGGACAGACGGCCGAAATTACGGACTGTCCGTGAAATTTACGGACGGTTGGTCACCCTAGAGCTCACGGAGGCTCAGCTTAACGTTTCTTTAATACTGCAGCCAGTACTCCAACGGAAAGCGACGGGCAGCACATCGAGTGTGATATAAGCACAGTCTGGTGGTTTAGTGCCCAGTAATGCGCTAACTATATGGGCCTGTGTTCAAGCTCATGGTCACAGTTTCAAATTCTGTGTGGCCTCTACACAGCCTTTTATCCTTCTTAGGTTGATAAATTAGTACTGTTGGGTAACAGGTGTGGGGAGCAGGGGGGGGGGACTAAAAGCACTCAATCATTTTTTATTACGCAGGGCTGGAGGCACAACTCTGCCAAGTACTAGACATCAGTGGTTAGCCTAACGCATTTTAGCGTGATGGTCCTCTTTACGGCACTAAAATGCTTAGTCATGCATTTATTGGGCATAATACACGGCAGCACTGCGTTGCACAAGATGCCTCGAGTTGGAGCAAGCGTGCTGGCTGCTGGCAGTGCTGTGCTCACTGTGCTGCCAGTGAGCCTGCATTATACAGTGCCACCCTCAAAGTTGGGTTTCTTCACTCACAATAGTGAACACAAATTGGCACCATGCAGAGCAGTCCCTGCCTCAGGCTCTGGCTGCAGTGCACATTAAAGCCGGGCCTCAGGTACCTAACCACATTAAAGTCATGGCTCTGTGTTATATCCTAAGTATTGCATTTATATGTAATCAGCCTAGGTCCTCCTAGCTGCTCAGCCAGAGTGAGAGATGGTAACGGAATGTTGGTGTGACTGTGATGAATGAAATGCCTGGGTACCTTTGTGGATGAGTGGTGACCTTTGGAGATGGGCTGAGCAGCTAGGCAGGCCGCTCCTGGTGGGGATGGTACATGGCTAGTACCTGACTAGAGCTGGCTGGACAGAGATAGATACTACCCTGAACTGGAACCAATAAAGCCATGAATTATACAAAGTCAAAAAAGGAGGGGGGACCAGAAGCTAGTTAATGGTCCAGTGCCCGTGCTCCAAACTAACCTTGAAGTCAACAAAAGGGGGGCACTGTTCCAAAGTGAGTGATGCAGGAGGTCAAACACTCACTCCAAGGAAGAAAAAAGGCAGGAGGAGAGGAAAAATGGAAAAGAAGTGCTAGGTCTTGGACTCAGTGAAACAAGTGAGGGGAGGTTTGAGAAAAGACAAATCTTGTCTCTTTTTGCCCTCACACACCCCGAAGGATGTCATGCTTCATCATTGGGCAGTTGCTCCTCGTCGGGCCGGCGGTGCAGTGCCCTACGGGTCCCCCAAAGGGTCACTTTAGCGGAGATCTTTTTAGAGAACTGCTGTTGGGTGCATGTGGGTGTGTGGATAGAGTCTTGGGTATAGAGTGATTTCGTGCGTGCAGTGAGTTTAAAACTGCAGGGTTACCAGAAGAAATTTTAATAGGGAGGTACCCTTGACAGAGTAAAAAACCCGTAGGTTCAGAGTTACCAACAAAAGCGCAATGTACCGAGGTAACTTATAAGGTTGACATGTTTCACACTTATTTTGGTCCAAAAGATCCCTGGCGTTTCACCAGGACCAGAATTAAAGGTGAAAGTGGTGTTGTGCACGAAAGTGAATACAAATATTAGAGGGGTACCATTAGCCCTCTAAATGATCAATGGGGGCCACTACCTTAAGAATAATAAGTAGTGGCTGCGACTAAATAGTCAGACCTGCCCATTTGATCGTGACCTAAGGGAGCCCTAAGAGTGCTCTATAAGCTAGAGGCGTAGGGTGCCTGCACCTTGTTGGGGGTTTGAATCGGCTGTCGGCTCAAGAAACCTGCCCCATCCTGACGCCTGCTTGAAGTGAGCTTCGGGTTGTATGAGGGCAACAAGAGACAAGATTTGTCTTTTCTCAAACCTTCACTCACTCGTTTCACTGAGTCCGAGACCTAGCACTTCTTTTCCCTTTTTCCTCTCCCCCTGCCTTTTCTCTTCCTTGGAGTGAGTGTTTGACCTCCTGCATCACTCACTTTGGAACAGTGCCCCCCTTTTGTTGACGACATGAAATATACAACATGGTTTCCACTGTCTCTATGTGCAGGGTACAACATTTATTTTGGTGATGAGCAGACCTGGACTCAAGCGTACTTGAAGATGGTACAGAAGCCAAGAGAAACTAAAAGGAATTACAGAAACCTAGAGTCTACAAGGGACTTGAGTAACAAGACAGAAGAAATCAACCGTAACAAAGTAAAGAGCATCTTGTTTGAAGCAACAGGCAAGCCAGCCCCACCAGTGTCCTTGCCAACGGACGGCCCCACCCGCCTGGAAATATTCCTATGGATAAGGAACTGTGAGTTGAAGGAGTAGTCACTACAGCCACAGTTGGTGTTCCAGCCACAGCGTTTCCTACAAAAGGTTCAGTGAGTTGGAGGAGTAGTCACTACAGCCTTATCTGGTGTTCTAGCCACAGCGTCCTCTACAAACGTTTGGTGAGTTGGAGTAGTAGTTACACTACAGCCAGATTTGGTGTTCCAGCCACATTTTTCTACAAATACCACAGTGACTTCAAGGTAAAGAAACCTCTTGGGATACCTTTTACGTGTTTTCAAGAAGTCACAACAAACTGCGTGCAGTTGCTGCACAGATGGAGAATTTTAAAGTGCTTAACTGTCATCTGTGGCATGTTTGTTGCTGAATCAACATGAGTATGTACAAGGTTCACACAGGATCTCCATGGCTGTGTACAAGTTTTTATTTGACAACCCTTTTGATTTGTGACTGTTCCCGGCAGCTGTAGGGTTACATAATGTAAGCGCTTGTCAGTTTTTTAAGGCTCAAGGGATCTGTCAAGCTTACATGGGCTGGACTTTTGCTGTGTGGGCCTCTCTCTGCCTATAATACCGTAATCTGTTGTGATCTACAGTGCGTATTTGGAGTGTATTTGGATTGTGGAAAATTGGTCTCTGACACAAAGCGAGGTCATCATAGTCGTAATGTGCATTACGTATTCTGCCCATGCTAGTGTAATATCGTGGATCTCATTTTGTGTTGCTTGCCGGATTTGAGGTACATCTTCATTCTTTATATAATCAACTTGGCCGTTTGTTCAAAATGCCTGTTTAACTGACGCACACCAACTCAAATTCAGCACAAGTCAAACAATTAAAAATTTGCGAACATACGTGACAAGAATTTTCAATTCTATTAAGGACAAGGAGGCGAGGATTATGCTTTCTCATTTCTTTACTAGAAATGCTCAGCAGCCAATAAAATACAGTATATGCAAAGAGAAAAAACTACAGTACCCATAAACACAGGGGTATGACGTAAACAACCATAGAGACCATAGTATAAAAGGTCACATAGCAAGTACAACATCCTCTTTCTTTGGTGAGGAGAACAGTTCAAATAAAGGATAAAAGTTCAAGAATCACGATGACCATCCGGAAGAAAAAACCATCAGCAACGGCAGAAGACCATATGGAAGAACGCAGCGCTGGAAGGCCACAAGGTTTGGAAACAGAAGGACATCAGATGCAGAAGAAAAACCCAGATAAAGCAGGACCTCGTCACTTCGGGTCAGAACCTGAAAAGAGACAGACTGCCGTAAAACACATCCAATAAAGAGTAAAAATACAATAGGGGGGGAAACATTAGAGAACAATGAATTATGAGAATAATAATGCATATTCAAAGAACATCAGTATAAATGCTAAATATATATACATCAGAAAAAATAATGGGTGGGATAATCCTCGCCTCCTTGTCCTTAATAGAATTGAAAATTCTTGTCACGTATGTTCGCAAATTTTTAATTCTATGTCAGGACAGGAGGCTCCGATTATGCTTGTTCAAAGCTTATCTACCACTACTGAAGCCACACGATCAATAGGTTTGTAATAGAAAGATTTAAACATAGAATCAGAAGACCAATCAGCGGCCTTCATAATGTCAAACAAAGTAACACCCATCGAGAATGCTTTAGAAGCCATAGCTCCCCGTGCCGAATGAGCACCAAAAATGGAGATATCAATGCCGGCCTCAGACATGAGCCAGCGAACCCAACGAGCTAAAGTAGCTGGGGTAACAGGGCGAAATGGCTTCTGCAAAGCAATCAATAGTTGACCCTGCATATCAGAGCGTAAAGAAGCAGTACATACCTCATAATCCTTGACACATTGGACCACACAAAGATTGGGGTGGTTCGGAAAAGAAGGATAGGAAATCAAAGAAGAATTTGTTTTGGTACGTCGGGAAAGACGAAAAGTGACACCCTCAGGGGTAAAACTGCGACCTGCCAAGTCTAAAGCACGAACATCGGACACCCGTCTGCAAGAGACTAAGCATAACAACATGGTCAGTTTGGCTGACAATTGTTTGCGGGAGAGCAAAGAGTTGGAAGGCCAGGAGTCCAAAAACTTCAGGACAATGGATACATCCCATAAAGACGTGTATTTTGGACAAGGGGGAGTCGCCAGACGTATACCCTTGAGCAATTTTGTAATCAAAGGGTGTTCACCCACGGGTTAACCTTCAAGAGGACTATGGCCTGCCGAAATGGCAGAACGGAAATTGTTAACCGTCCGATAAGCTAAACCCGAAGAAGCAAGAGACGCTAAAAAGTTGATAATTAAAGAGACATCCGCTGTAACGGGAACAATTTCCCGTTGAACACACCAATCACACCATCGTCTCCAAGAACCTGAGTAGCGTTTATGAGTGTTGGGTGCCCAAGATTCACTGATAAACTTGCAAGCGTCTCGTGAAAGGCCTGGGACCGACCAACGGTCCCCGAAAGTCGCCAAGCCAGAAGACGGAGAGAGCCTGACTGGATCAGAGGATGTGGATTGCCGAGAGGGTCCAGCAAAAGATTCCACTTCTGGGGAAGGAGGATCGGCACAGCACAACACATTTCCAGGAGAACTGGGAACCAAGCTTGAGCCCTCCACAGAGGAGCAATCAGAATCAGCTCTGACTGATAACGTTTTGTGCGAGCCAGGACTCTCGGAATCATCATGAAGGGGGGAAAGGCGTAGCACAGAAAGGGAGGCCAGGTTTGGAGAAATGCGTCCGTGGCCAGGGCGTCCGGATCCGGTCTCCAGCTGAAGAACCGGGAAAGCTGCGTGTTGAGGCGAGAGGCAAACAGATCTATGTGACACTGCCCCCAAAGTCGGCGAAGAAAGCGGAAGATGCGAGGATGAAGCCTCCAATCGCTGTAATCCCGAAGGTGACGCGAATGCCAGTCCGCAATCTGATTGTTGCGACCGGGAAGATACTCGGCAATAACAGTGATCTTCTTCCGCAGACAAAAGTGCCAAAAATCTTTGGCGATCTCTGCTAATATCTTGGATCTCGTGCCGCCCAACTTGTTGACATAACGAACCGCGGACAAATTGTCCATGCGGAGCAGAATACAACAATTGGACCGAAGAGGAGTGAAGCAACGGATTGCAAAGGACCCCGCCAGGAGTTCCAGACAATTGATGTGGAGAGACAACTCCTGAGGAGACCATCGACCCCCCGTAAGAAAGTGGACCGCACCGGGCTCCCCAGCCCCACAGGCTGGCATCGGACTCTATCACCATCTCTGGGGAAGAACCGAACAGGGCTCGCCCATTCCAGGCTTCCATGTGGTCTAGCCACCACTCCATCTCGCACTTCGCCTCCTCCGAAAGAGGAATCTGATCTGAATAGCGAAGGCCGTTCTGAAGATGACGGATCTTCAACCGTTGTAATGCCCGGTAATGGAGAGGACCCGGAAAGATCGCCTGAATTGAAGACGCCAAAAGACCGACTACACGAGCTATAGATCTCAATGATACAACCCGTTTGGAGATAATCGAAACCAATTCCCGTTTGATGTAACGAATCTTTTGATTGGGTAAAAGCAGCTGACAGGTCAGAGAATTGATCTGGAAGCCGAGAAAGTCTATCACCTGAGATGGGATGAGAACAGATTTCTGAGGATTCACCAGAAAACCCAGGGATTGTAAAAGGTCGATCGTCCATTCGAGATGCAAGATCAGTTTGTGAGGACAATCTGCCATGATCAGAATGTCGTCCAAATAAATAATCATGCGAAGACCCCGAGCGCGCAAGTTCTCCACCACTGGCTTCAGAAGCTTCGTGAAGCACCAGGGTGCCGACGAGAGGCCGAACGGGAGGACTTTGAATTCGAACCAGTCCCCTTGCCATTGGAACTGGAGAAACCGACGATGTGGACCGAAGATTGGAATTGACAAATAGGCGTCTTTGAGATCCAGACGAACCATCCAATCTCCAGCTCGGAGAAGATCTCGCAAAAGATGGATCCCTTCCATCTTGAAATGTCGATAAACCACTCCCCCGTTGAACTCCTTTAGATTGAGGATGAAGCGGGATCCGCCCCCTCGTTTCTGAACCAGAAACACCGTGCTCACAAAACCACTTGGATGACGGGTAGTTCGAAGAATAGCCCCTTTTGAAAGAAGGGAGTCTATCTCTGATGAAATGATCTCCCGATCCTGAAGAGAGAAGATCAACGGGTTTGGAAGGAGGGATTGAGGAATGAGCTGATAAAATTCTATCTTGTACCCCTGAACCGTGTCCAGCACCCAAGCATCGTTGGAGATCAACTGCCAATTGTGGAGAAAAAATTGGAGCCTTCCCCCCAAAACCACCTCGGAAAAAGGAATCAACCTCACCTGAATTGTTGGAGTCGTGATGACCTCCTTGTTGACCTCCGAAGCGGCCTTTCCGGAACTGACCTTTTCCCTTACGGGAGGGGTAGAAGTTTGAACGGGTGGTAAAGCCGGAATCCTGACCACCCCCTCTGTGGGACTGGAATCCTCGCTGGGAGTTCTGCTGCGAACCTCGGCCGAACGAACGTCTCCTAAAACGTCCGGCCTTGGCAAAAACCGGCTGAAACGACCGCCGAAGCGAGGCTTGGGCCTTGTCAACGCCACTGAAAGTGGCCACAAACTGGGAAAGCTCCTTCAGGAAAGGCTGACCAAATAAGAGCCCCTGAGCCAAGGGGCCTGCTTCAGAAGAAGAAAGCTCCGCCAGCTTGGGATCCAGGCGGAGAAGAATGGAGCGGCGTCGTTCACATGAAATCGTGCAATTTGCATTGCCCAATTGACAAATGGCCCTCTGAGACCATTCAATGAGTTCGTCCGGATTTACCAGAGCCGAAGACTCCTTAGCAAGAACCCCCAAATCCAAAATTTTAGTGAGCGGGCCCAATAAATCCAGTAATTTATCCTGGCAGGAATGCCAAGACCTGTCCAGACCTTTTTTGGGATCCCTGGCGTACTTTTTAAGGTACGTGACCATGGTAGGGTCAACCTCCGGGGTTTCGGCCAAATGGTCTGCCAAACCCGGACACGGACACTCGGATCTGAGGTGGGCCTGGACATCCTTTTCAAAAGGCTGGCGAATATGAGCTTGCACATATTCCGCCACTGCTGGAGAAGGTAACCAAGAAGAAGAATGGGGATGTACAATTTCAGAAGGTTAAAAAATTAGAATGGGAGGATGGGAGGGGCGTCCACGAAGTGCTCCTTACGAGCCTTCTTTCGTGGAGGAGGCTCAAATTCAGAAGAGGAAGAATGCGCATCGTCCGCATCAGTATCAAGGAGGGATGAAAACGAGGTCCCAGCCGACCCCTTAGCACTTGCCGTGTCTGACGACAATGATTTAGCCAACTTCTGAAAATCAGATCTATGAGGATTAACAGGGGACTTGGAGGTACGCGCAGCCGGTAACCAACCCTGTTTCTGTGCGTATGGAGACAAATGACGCTTCAAAGGATTAATAGCGCGAACAAGCGCCTTATTCACCGATTGTTGCACCCCTTGATCAAGCGCCTCCACCAAATCCTGCTCCAAAGAGCCAGAAGGATCTTCCTCATAATAATAGTCATCCTCATAATATCCTTCCATCCTGACACAAAGTGTAACAAGAGTCAATGCCCACAGGAATGACGACAATCAATAGTGGCCAAAGGCACAATGCAGGGGGAGTGAAAAAACCCCACAGCAAGCCCACAGTGCAGATTGGCAAATCTGAACACTCTAACAAAAGAAATTTAAAAATGTGGAGGGAGGGCTTGCTGACAGAAAAAACTAGCACTCTAGGCAACGCCTATGCACAATTATGCAGCCCAAACGATTAAATTGCAAATGGGCATAAGGAGGTGCAAATACACAGGCTGTGGGCTCTCGGTGCGAAGCGACCGTTCTGACAGGAGAAATCACCTGATTCGAATAACAAATATGGCCGCCGCGCCTGCGCGGTAACGACCGCCTGGTATGTAAACACACGGAGCACTCGCAGAGCTAGCGCGAGCCTCCGAGCCCCTGACTCCCACTCCACAATAAACAGAGAGCGGGCGCAAAGCGCCCGTCTCCGGGAAGGTGAACACATGCTCCCCGCACAAAATAAAGACCGCGGCGAGCGAGAGAAGCAACAGCTGAAATAATAAACACACGCTCCGCGCACAAAATATAGACCGCGGCGAGCAAAATGCAAATACAGTCACCATGGAAACGTAAACAAAAGCGTGAAAACACGCGAACACAATACGCTGTCAATAGCGAAGCAAGCACAATTACATCAGATACAAGCGTTTGTTAAATATAATAGAAGAAACACTTAACTGGCTGCGGAGCAGCAAAGAAAGATGATGTTGTACTTGCTATGTGACCTTTTATACTATGGTCTCTATGGTTGTTTACATCATACCCCTGTGTTTATGGGTACTGTAGTTTTTTCTCTTTGCATATACTGTATTTTATTGGCTGCTGAGCATTTCTAGTAAAGAAATGAGAAAGCATAATCGGAGCCTCCTGTCTTGACATAGAATTGCACGCGCTAGCTTACCTGTTTTGTTTGGAGTCCTGTGGAATCCCTGCTGTGCAATCTTTGCCTCGGCGTTCTCTATGCAGCTTAGTGCTGCTGAGAGATGCATTGCTGCATCAACGTGCCGAGAGCCATCCGGCAAGAGGTCCGGAAACATGCCGCCATGTTGTATTTGGTGGCTGCAGCTCATTTTTCCTTTAACATTGGAGTCACGTTGTTATCTGTCTGCATTTTGCCAACCACGCTGCCTCACGCTTGCCTCAATAAAGATTTATCTTCTAGATGGAATCCGGGCACGAAGCACAACACATTGTTTATTGACTGTAAGTACTTGAGGAACCATCGTCGTTGAGGCATTCTTTGGGTAAGACTCTCCTTTTCATGTATGTTGGAGGTAATGTTACACCGGAGCCAGTCATCTGTTTCCTGCTCATTTTATTCTATGCATTATTATGACCACGCACGTCGCAAGGACCATGTGCAATGCTTTGCTCCACCAGTTTTGTTTCATTTTGGTGAAGACCCGTTTTCTGGTACTCATGTTGAAATGGTCTCACTTGCTGCTTTGGTTTCTGCTTGCTCTGTGATTGTTATTTACCTCTTATAGGTAATGTGGTTTGTCATCGCTCTGGGGCTCACTGCTCCCTTTTCCTAAACTGTGTGTGCATACATAATGCTACGTGTGTGCATAATGTAATGTGTTTACCAATGTTTAACATGTTTTTGGTGATGTGCACTGTACGTGTGTGCACAGATTGTTACTGTCTACCTTTCTAAAGCCTATTGTCTGAAAAGTCTACTTATTTCATTGATGCTGTTGCGTTTTATTTTGGGTTCCCTTACGCAAGGCAAGTGCGGTCCTAGCACAACTCGGGTGAGAGATCGCTCCCCGGCATGGTATATTTGTGTAGTGATGCCACAGTCTTGGTTTATTTATGTAAGGAACGTCCTAGTCTCTTAGTGGGTGGACATCACAGTTGATCCCTTACATGAGGAATAGGTTTTGGCCATAGTACATCCTTACATGTGGGATGGGTTTGGGTATTAGTCCCATCACAGTTGATCCCTTTTGTCAGGGATTGGGTTGGGTTTTAGTCCCAGTTAGTGATCTCTTCATGAGGTTTAGGTCATGGGTTAGTTCCCATACATCATCGTTATTTAGTATAACCCTTACACAGGGTTAGGTTATGGGTTTAGACCCATTTACATGTTGCCTGGTATGGGTGCTAGTTCCTCACATAGTTTCATGGGTCATTGTCCCATATCTTGTTAGTTCTCTTGCTGTTGGGATTGGTGTCGTGGGGTGTTTTACCCTCTGCGTCACTCCACATATCTTCTTTGTGATTGGATGTGGGGTGTGTTATTCTATGATACAATGTATTACAATTTGTACTTGCATTTCTACAAGTTTACGCTTCATAATGTTTTGAGGAGGATGGGGGATATTGATGCACTTATATTTTGATGTTGTATTTTGCCCATCCTTTCTTGATTTGTATTGTTCACTCTCTTGTGATGTTTTGCTTTTAGTTGCATCCCTGAGTTACGAACATTACCGCTTTCTTGTGTATAGTTCTCTCCTTTAATATTGTAATTTTTGTTTTTATTTAAAGTAAAGGGATAATGTTATAGCCTAAGTATTGCATTTATATGTAATCAGCCTAGGTCCTCCTAGCTGCTCAGCCAGGGTGAGAGATGGTAACGGAATGTTGGTGTGACTGTGATGAATGGAATGCCTGGGTGCCTGTGTGGATGAGTGGTGACAGTTAGAGATGGGCATAGCAGCTAGGCAGGCTGCTCCTGGTGGGGCTGGTACATGGCTAGTACCTGACTAGAGCTGGCTGGACAGAGATAGATACTACCCTGAACTGGAACCAATAAAGAAGACATGAAATATACAACATGGTTTCCAGTGTCTCTATGTGCAGGGTACAACACTCTGGCTGTCACATTGACTTAGACTCTGACAATGAAATCCTCTCCAGAGAGTGATAATCACCCAGAGACCACCTGGCAGTGCACCGCCCCTTGCCCGGTCTGAGACTGACAATAATGATCCATTTGTGGGGGAGTGGCAACTTGCCTTTTTGTTTTCCAATAACTGGTGCCACCCTCCGGCACTCGGGGGGGGGGGGGGGGAGGAGCGGCAACATGCCTTATTGTATCCCAGCAAATGATGCCACCCCCACAGCACCGTCAGTGACAGTTGACCTGAGTCCACAAAGAAGTCAGTGACTGGAGGATTGTTAGACCTGGCTTTTTCAGTGGGTTTATCTCCAGACCTTTTGCTTTTTGGCCTCCTGTTTTGGTTGGTTTTATGACTCTGGGCACTTTACCACTGCTGATCAGTGCTAAAGTGCATATGCTCTCAGTGTAAATTATTAATGTGGATTGGTGTTTCAATGATTGGCTTGTTTGACTTACTACTAAGTCCCTAGTAAGGTGCACTGTGTGTGCCAAGGGCATGTAAGTCAAATGCTGCTGGTAGGCCTGCAGCACTGATTGTGCCACCCACACAAGCAGCCTTTAAATGGGGGTCTCAGATCTGCCACTGCAGTGTCTGTGCGCCGTCGCTACTGAACCAACCCTTTTCTGACATGTGAGTCACCCCTAAGGTAGGCCCAATGTACTCCTGTGGGCAGGGTGCAGTGTCTGTGAAAGGTAGGACATGTTTTGATGTGTATAACATGTCCTGATAGTGAACTACAGTGAGTTTCATTTTTCACTATTGAAAGGCTATCTGTTTAATAGGATAGAATGGGAGTTTATTTATAATATCTTATAGATATAACTTTCCCCTGGGACAAGATAGGAAGATATAGTTTAGTATGCCTGAACTCTGAATCTAACGATGCATCTTTTAGTAAGGATAATTTTTACATTCTGTGTTTAAAAATACCCCTTTTAGAAAGTAGGTATTTTCTTGCTTGACCATCCTTTGTGCCACTGCTGGTTTGTCGATTGACTGTCTGGCTTTGGAGTGACAGGGGCTGGGGATGTGCATTCACTGTAGACAGTCACTTTGGGGGGGTTTGAGGTGTGTCCATCCTTTCCTGGATGAGTCAGGATTGGGATAGAGTAGGGGGAGGAGATTTCCTTTCACCTAAATAGACATGGTCTGCCTTACACAATGCTCTCTCCACCTCAGAACTGGTTTGGACTGAGCACAGAGTCTCTCTGACAGCAGAGAACAAAGAGAAATGGACTATAAATGTTGGGGCCCAGACCCCTGAACTTTAGATTACTATTGGAATTCAAGAGGAACCTCTGCCAAGGAGAAGGGCTGGGAAAAAGGATGGAGAAGTACTGCCCCTTTGCTATGTGGTATCTGGGGTTCACCTGCAGTGGCTGTTTCTGCCAAGGAGAGGATAAGGACTTTGCTGTGTGCTGTGTCTCCTGCTTGTGGAAAATCTTCAAGATCTTGAAGTAGAGCTTGCCTCCTGTTTTGAAGTCTCAGGGATACAAAGACTTCACTACTAGCTCCCCTGAACTTCCTTGCTGGGAGTTCTGACCTGCCAAGAGGTGGTTGTTGCTATATTGGACCTCTGGGGGTTGTTCCTGCTGTTGGGAGCTGGAAAAGAATCACAACTTCAAGAAGCTTGACGCATCCGCACCTGTTTCCGATGCATCACCAAAGGAACAGACACATCGCCTGCCCGCGGCTCAAGAAATTGCTGCCCGCCGCATCCCGTGCACCGATCTCTGAAGTCTGAGATCACAGCACCAATTGTGCTGCAGGCCCTGCAGTGCGGCTGCAAGAACCAACACATCATGGGTCCACGGCTGTAGAGCCCAACACAGGGTCGTCCCCGCATTGAGAACCGACGCATCCCCGATCATCATGCATCGCACCAGGGTGCCACGTCTGCAAGAACACTGGGGCCACAGTAAGAAACCAACGCATCACCTCCCCGTACAGGAAACCGACGCATCACCTTACCTTCAGTAAGGAACCGATGCATCACCGCTCCTGTGTTGAAGTAAGGCACCGATGTATCACCTCCCCTGGAGTGGAAACTGACGCATCAACTTCCCTGGACGTTAGGAGCAGACGCATCACCTTCCCTGCAGCAGTTTTTGATTGTGACCAAGACACAGCCAAGGTACTTTGTGTGGAAAGTGTCTCAACTATAATTTGCTATGGACAGAACTGTTTCTACCTTTTAAAAGTCATTTTTATTAGTATACAGTGGATTTTTGTCATTTTGGTCTTGTTTGGTGTAGATAAAGATTACTCATCTTTCTAAATTGGTGTGGTGTCCATTTGTAGTGTTTTCACTGTATTACTGTATGTGTACACAAATGCTTTACACACTGCCTCTGAGATAAGCCTCTCTGCTCATGCCAAGCTACCAATGGAGTGAGAAGGGGTTATTTTAGAAGTGTATCCCCATTACCCTGACTAGGAAGAAGGGTCCCTACTTGGACAAAGGTGTAAACCATTGCCAACTAGAGACCCTAATTTCTAACAGTGATGATTGGTCAGAGACGCAGCTACTGGCGGGCAAAACTTTGTTTTTGTGTTGCGGCATGCTGTGCTCGCTGCCGCAGCCTGGGTGTGAGTGGGGCTGCTGGCACCTCACAGTCCACATGGCACGACAGACCCCTGGCCTCATTTGTTAGTGCTGTGCTTGCACTACCGTGTGTGCTAGCATGTCGGCACATTGACAGGCCGGCACCAGGATGTTTTTTCAAAAATCCTCCTGCCGGCTCAAAGGAAGGCATCTCCTTTCAGTCAAAGAGCCAGGTCTTGAGCGTCTTCCTGAAAGATGTTCAAGGAGTCGGCGCTTCTGATGTTGAGCGGGAGCTCATTCCAGCTCTTGGCTGTGATGTAGGAGAAGGTTCTTCCACCTGTTCTGGCTCTACGGATGCGCGGGATTTCGGCGAGGGCGAGGTCGGCGGATCGGAGGTTTCTTTTGGGTACGTGGAGGGAGATTCTCTCGTTGAGGTATTGGAGTCCGGTGTTGTGGATGCATTTGTAGGTGTGGGTGAGTATCTTGAAAGTGACTCTCTTCTCTACGGAGAGCCAGTGGAGGTTCCGTAGGTGTTGGGTGGTGTGCTCGTGTCGAGGAATGTCGAGGATGAGTCTGGCTGCGGTGTACTGTATGGTCTGGAGCTTGGGGATCAGAGACTTGTTGATCCCGGCGTAGAGAGCATTTCCGTAGTGCAGTCTGTTGGTGATGAGCTCGTGGGTGACGGCCTTCCTTGATTCGTGGAAGATCCACTTGAAGGTCTTTCGGAGGATTCGCAGGGTGTTGAAGCAGCTGGAGGTGACGGAGTTGACCTGTCGGGTCATGGAGAGGGAGGAGTTGAGTACGCTGCCTAGGTTTCGGGCATGGTTCGTGGGTGTGGGGGGGCTGCCGAGGGCAGTAGTCCACCAGATGTTGTTCCATGCCGAAGGGGAGGGTCCGAGGACGAGGACTTCTGTCTTCTCCGAGTTGAGCTTCAGGCAGTTTTTGCTCATCCAGGATGCGACGCCCTTCATTCTTTCCCGGAATTTGAGTCTGGTGGTGATTGGGCCCTTGGTGAAGGAGATGATGAGCTGGGTGTCATCGGCGTAGGATGCTATGCTGTGTCCGTGCTGTGTGACGATGGCAGCAAGGGGGGCCATGTAGATGTTTAAGAGCGTGGGGCTGAGCGATGATCCTTGGGGCACTCCGCAGTTGATTTCCGTAGGTTCGGAGAGGAAGGGTGGTAGTCTTATTCTTTGGGTTCTGCCAGTGAGGACTGAGTGGATCCAGTCGAAGGTTGTACCTTGTATGCCAGCGTCGTGGAGTCTGGCAGTGAGGGTGCAGTGGGAGACGGTGTTGAATGCTGCAGAGAGGTTGTCAGACTGCACCGTCTAAAAGGGCCAAAGAGACGGTCTGGACTAGCGATTTCCCCTTTCCCCCACAGCTACCAACAACCGAAGACGAAAGCCATCGTGAAGAACAGAGCAGCTGGCCCTTTAAGGATTTCCCTGCTGTCGCCGGACACACCCCTTGGAGGACGGACGCACCTACGGGAGAGAGGTCTTCAGCTCGTGACGCAGAGGAGGACGTCGGCAACGCCTGGGAGGAAGACGGAGGCATCCGGAAGAACGCAGAGGGAGGAAGAAGGAGAGAGCCGGTGTTCGCGGAGAGAGACGCGCAAGCAGACGACCGAAGACGCGAGAGCCGGGACGCTCAGGAGGACGCATCGCCCAGCCATGGCCCCGGAGGGTCGTGGCTACAACAGGTGCATGCACATCTCCGGGGATCCGTGAGTCGGGTGGGTGTTGGTACCGCCGAGAAAGGGGGGGAAAGCCACACCGTGACAGGCCCTTGAATCACCCTCAGCGCTTAGGTTCTGTCCGCTGCTATCTCCTGTTCATTGGTGGTGGTTCCTTCCCCTCTCGTACACTTAAAAGGACGACGGTGGTTTCCTCACTCCCTTCCCTAAAGATCCCAGAGAAATACTGTGCACTAATACGTGCTCCTTTTTCTTTTAATTTATATGGGGTTGAGAGTCCTCACGTCAACCAGAGAGAGAAGACGTACTGGGAACAGACGAGGTGCTCCCTGAGACGACCATCAAGGACCAACCCACCCCCACTCAAAGGGCTATTGTTTTTTTGTACAATCCGAATAAATAAGGGACAACCCAAAAAACCCACATACTTTTCTGAGCCTTCCTTTGTACACTCTGACAAGTGGTGTTTCTGCCCGGTCCTCGGACCCTCCATTGGGAGCCCGGAAATGGAGAACCTGATACAACATATGGTGGAGGGCCAAAAGAAATTGGAATGGGTTGTGGAAAGACAGCTCACGTTTGCGCAGGCAGATCGAGAAATGTTCAAGGACCTCTTGAAGGGACAGATGGAGGCCATCTTACGGGTTGGGGAGGAAGCAGCCCATCCCTCTACGGTACAAAAGAGTAACCGGACTATGGCTTCTGTCCCTACGGTGGCCCTACAGAAGTACGTGGGGGGTGAAGATCTCAACACCTTCCTCTTAAACTTTGAACGAGCGGCTAGGGCATCTGGTTGGCCAGTGGCCAAATGGCCGTTCTTTTTGGCCCCCCTCTTAACAGGGGACGCCCAGGCGGCCTACCAGGTGGCCAATCCCGCTGGGGTTACCCCCTATGAGGAAGTCAAAGCCATTATCCTGGATCACCTGGGACTCGACGCTGAGACATATCGCTTACGCTTTCATAAAGAAAGGGGGTCCCCCGGGGATTCAGTGAAAACTCTCTACTTTAAACTAAAAATCGCAGTGGATAAGTGGCTTAAACCGGAGGAAAACACCAAGGAACAAGTCATGAACGCCATTTATTTGGAGCAATTTATAGAGGCGTTACCATACCCCACTCAGCGTTGGCTTCGACAACATAATAACCTCAGTCCCGAACAGGCTGTTGAAATGGCTGCTTCCTTTTCCAGGGCACAAACCAGGGGGGCATCATGGGAGGTAGAGAAACCATCAAGGTCCGTACCAGTCCCCCGAAAACCCCTCTGCCCTATCAAGGAACCCGAGAGAGTAAAACCCCGATATGAGAGCCCCATACATAGAGGACCTCAATGTTTCGAGTGTGGGGAATGGGGTCACATCTCCCGTACATGCCCAAAGAGACGGACTGAAGAACCGATGGACGTCAGCTATATTCCCCGCCATCTGCTGTATACCGAGGAATTGGGGACATGTGTCTATGTAAGTCTTTTTCTCAATCAGAGACTCGTTACTGCCCTTCTTGATTCTGGGTGTAGGCAATCTGTGGTCAGGGGTGACTTGGTCCAACCAGAGCAAATCCGTCAGGGGAAACCCGTGTTTATACGATGTGTACACGGGGATGTAAAGGCATATCCCTTGGCGATTTTGCCTCTCAAATGTTCGGACGGGCCCGTCCTTCAAGTGACTGTTGGGGTTCTTCCAAACCTACCTGAGGAACTCATCTTAGGTACCGATAACCCCCGGTTCCTGTCCCTGTTACGAACAAAAGTAGAGAACCCCTCCCCTAGTAAACTAGGTACACCCAAGGCCATCACCAGAACCCTTTTGACTCAGGAGCCCTTGGAGGGGGATAGAAGTTTCCGCTGGGCACAACTCAATGACCCCTCTCTACAGCACACCTGGCAACAGGCTCGCTTACCACAAGACCCCGGCCATCTCAGGTATCCTTGCTTCCAGATAACCCATGATCTAGTGTATAGAAAATGAAGCGCAGAAGAGGAACCCCAGCTTTTAGTACCAACATTATATCGAGAACAGATCTGTTTCTTTGCCCACTCTCATCTCCTAGGGGGACACACCGGAGCCCAGAAGACCACCCAAACCCTGTTAAGGCACTTTTACTGGCCCGGTATTTACGCACACGTAAAATGTTACTGCCAGGAATGTCCTATCTGCCAGAAAAAGAATCCCTATACTCCTCCCGGTGTCCCACTCCAACCTCTCCCGGTTATAGGGAAACCATTCGAACGAGTAGGCATGGACCTCATAGGTCCCCTACCCAAATCCAGTAAGGGTTATCAGTACGTCTTGGTGGATTACTGCACCCGATTTCCTGAGGCATTTCCCCTGAAAACCCCCACTACGGCCGTTATCGCCGATAAACTTCGAGAGTATTTTTCACGGGTAGGTTTCTCTCGCCAGATGCTAACAGACCAAGGAACCCCGTTTGTCTCTCGACTCATGGCACAGGTCTGTAAGTTATTAAACGTCGAGCAATTACGTACCTCCGTTTACCACCCCCAGACCGATGGACTGGTCGAGCGATATAACGGGATCCTAAAACTAACGTTAAGGAAAATGTTGACAGAAGAAGGGAAACAATGGGACAGACTCCTACCCGTAGCCCTGTTTGTTATTAGAGGGCAAGTGCAGAGTAGTCTGGGTTGCTCTTCCTTGGAGTTGTTGTACGGTAGGCAACCCAGAACTCTCCTAGAGATGACCAAAGAAGCCTGGGAGAAGGACGCCACTTCCACTAGTACCGTCCTCGACTATTCGCAGGACCTCAAAACCCGTTTAGGCAAACTAAGAGACCTGGCTCTGACAAACCTCGAAAAAGCCCAAGTCCAACAGAAACAACAATATGACAAAGGGAAAAAATGGAGGACCCTTCAAATCAATGATTGGGCTTTGGTGAAGCTACCAGGAACCCTAGGTAAAGGAAGAAAAGAGTGGGACGGTCCCTATCTAGTAGTAGATACCATAGGAAATACCACCTATCGTCTACAGCTTACCCTACACCGCACTCAGACCTATCACATTAATCTTCTGAAGAAATAGTTAGGCGCCCCTCCTGTAAACAACCATCTAACCCTTCCCCAGACAACCGTCTCAACCACTCTGGACCTCCTCACGGTAAACAAAGATCTGTCCTCCGCTCAGAAAGAGTCCCTCTTAGACGCCTCACTCCCATTTTCTGCCCTCTTTTCGGATCTACCCGGAAGGACCTCCCTGGTCGAACACCGTATTGAAACCCTTCCTAATCAAACCGTTCGGCTACGACCGTACCGAATACCCGCTGGACGACGAGAGGCCATCGCCTCCGAGATCAGGGATATGTTAAAGATGGGAGTGATACAGCCCTCCCACAGCAACTGGGCCTCTCCCATCGTTCTAGTGCCGAAACCCAACGGAAGCATCAGATTTTGCATCGACTTTCGTCAAGTCAATGCAATCTCTAAGTTGGATGCGTATCCTTTGCCCCGGGTAGATGAGCTGATCGAACAACTAGGAGAAGCCCAATATATAAGCACCCTAGACTTAACAAAGAGATATTGGCAGGTTCCTCTACGTCAAGGTGACCAAGAAAAACCGCCTTTATCACCCCGATGGTCTCTTTGAATTTACAGTATTGCCTTTTGGGCTCCACGGGGCACCAGCCACCTTTCAGCGTCTTATGAATAAGGTGCTAAATCCCCTTAAAACGTTTTCCGCTGCCTATCTGGATGACATTATTATCTTCAGTTCATCCTGGAAAGACCACCTTCAACATTGCCAACGAGTATGCTCCGCCTTACAAGAGGCCGGTTTACATATAAACTCTCGAAAGTCAAGAATGGGATGTTCTAAAGTTAGGTATCTGGGGTATCTACTAGGAAACGGGTGTATCGAACCGCAGCAGGATAAAATCCTAGCTATCACACAGGTCCCCTTCCCAAGCACCAAAAAAGAGGTAAGGGCCTTTCTGGGTCTCCTAGGTTATTACAGGCGGTTTATTCCTCATTATGCAGAGTTAGCTGCCCCCATCACAGATCTCCTAAAGAAGAGTGTACCGAGTCGATTCCACACCCAACCACCTCCAGCTGCCGTGACAGCTTTCAGAAACCTGAAAGGCGCCATAACCCAAGGACCAGTGCTCATGTCACCTGATCACAACCTACCTTTCATACTACAAACAGATGCATCAGATGTTGGTATCGGGGCAGTCCTATCCCAGATAGCAAAGGATGGTCTTGAACGCCCAGTGGCATTTATCAGCAGAAGACTCTTTCCTCGAGAGGAAGTATACCCCACAATTGAAAAGGAATGCCTCGCTATTAAGTGGGCCATAGAGAAGCTCCGGTATTACTTGGAGGGACGACCGTTTCTTCTTTATACTGACCACGCCCCTCTGGTATGGATGTGTAAAAATAAAAGCAATAACCCGAGGGTCATGAGGGGGTTCCTGTCACTCCAACCCTTTACCTTTAAACTCCTCCATCGCAAGGGTAGCCAAAATGCGAATGCTGACTTTCTTTCCCGATATCCACTCCTCCCCAATCGGGAAGACTCTGGGGGGGGGGGGTGTGTCAGACTGCACCGTCTAAAAGGGCCAAAGAGATGGTCTGGACTAGCAATTTCCCCTTTCCCCCACAGCTACCAACAACCGAAGACGAAAGCCGTCGTGAAGAACAGAGCAGCTGGCCCTTTAAGGATTTCCCTGCTGTCGCCGGACACACCCCTTGGAGGACGGACGCAGCTACGGGAGAGAGGTCTTCAGCTCATGACGCAGAGGAGGACGTCGGCAACGCCGGGGAGGAAGACGAAGGCATCCGGAAGAACGCAGAGGGAGGACGAAGGAGAGAGCCGGTGTTCGCGGAGAGAGACGCGCAAGCAGACGACCGAAGATGCGAGAGCCGGGACGCTCAGGAGGACGCATCACCCAGCCACGGCCCCGGAGGGTCGTGGCTACAACAGGTGCATGCACGTCTCCGGGGATCCAGGAGTCGGGTGGGTGTTGGTACTGCCGAGAAAGGGGGGGAAAGCCACGCCGTGACAGGCCCTTGAATCACCCTCAGCGCTTAGGTTCTGTCCGCTGCTATCTCCTGTTCATTGGTGGTGTTTCCTTCCCCTCTCCCACACTTAAAAGGACGACGGTGGTTTCCTCACTCCCTTCCCTAAAGAACCCAGAGAAATACTGTGCACTAATACGTGCTCCTTTTTCTTTTCATTTATATGGGGTTGAGAGTCCTCACGTCAACCAGAGAGAGAAGACGTACTGAGAACAGACGAGGTGCTCCCTGAGACGACCATCATGGACCAACCCACCCTCGCTCAAAGGGCTATTGTTTTTTTGGACAATCTGAATAAATAAGGGACAACCCAAAAAACCCACATACTTTTCTGAGCCTTCCTTTGTACACTCTGACAGAGGTCGATGAGGATCAGGGCAGCGGTGTGTCCTTGGTTGAGGAGGGTGCGGATGTCGTCTGTGGCGGCGAGTAGGGTGGTTTCGGTGCTGCAGTTGCTGCGGAATCTGGATTGGGAGGGGTCGAGGATGGAGGTTTCTTCTATGAATTTGGTTAGTTGTGCATTGACGGTCTTCTCTGTGACTTTGGCCGTGAAAGAGAGGAGGGAGATGGGTCCATAGTTCCTGAGGTTGGTGGGTCTGCTAAGGGCATCTTGAGCAGGGGTCTGACTTCTGCACATTTCCAGTCGTCAGGAAAGGTGCCGGTCTTAAAGGTGGTGTTGATGGTGTGTCGTAGTTCGGGAGCCATGGAGGTGGTGGCTCTGTGGAAAATGTGCAGGGGCAGGGGTCCGTGGGGGCTCCTGAGTGTTTGCCTTTCATGGTCGAAGTGGTGTCTTCAGTGGTGACTGGGGTCCAGGAGGAGATGGTGGGCTGGGTGGCGTTGCTGGAGCAGGAAGTGGATTTGGAGTTGGGTGTCTGGTCGTTGAAGTTGTCATAGAGTGCCTTCATTTTCCGATGGAAGTAGTATCCAAGCTTGTTGCAGAGGTCCTGGGAAGGGGTGATGTCCGTGGTTTCGCTGGGGGGCATGGTGAATTCCTGGATGATGCTGAAGAGTTGCTTGGGGTTGCCGGCGTTGGTGAGGATCTTGTTTTGGGTGATGGTCCTATTGGTGGATCTGATGCGTTGGTGGTATTCCGTCATGGCGTTTTTGTAGGTGGTGTAGTCTTCTGGTGTTTTGCTGTTTCTCCAGTTCTTCTCAAGACGTCTTCAGGTGCGTCTGGATTCTTGGAGGTCGGCGGTGAACCAGGTGGCTTTTCTGGGGCGTTGTCTGTCGGGGTTGCGTAGTTGTGCAAGCTTGTCTGCGCAGCTGGAGATCCATGTGTGGAGTTCTTTGGCTGCAAGGTTGGCGTCGGTTGATGTGGTGGGGGCGTCGTGGTTGAGGGTGGAGTTGAGTTGTTTCTCAGTGACTTTGCTCCAGTTCCTTTGTGGAGGGCGCGGTGCAGGTTTAGGTGGTGTGGGTTTGTCGACGTGGAAGTGTACACAGTGGTGGTCTGTCCAAGGGGGTTGCGTGGTGTGGCTAAAGTGGATGTTGTTACCTCCTGCGAAGATGGGTCAAGGGTGTGTCCTGCCTTGTGGGTGGGTGTGGTGATGTTGACGAGGTTGTCCTGGAGGGTGGTGGAGTTGGGATCCCTGGGGTTGTCGAGGTGGAAGTTCAGGTCTCCGATGAGTATGTAGCCCATGGAGGTGATGGCTTGGGGTGCGATGAGGTTGGCGATGATAGTGGCGAATGAAGCGTGGGGTAAAGGGGGTCTGTAGCCGAGGGTGCTGCGGAGTGAGGTTCTGGGGCTGGTCTGGATCTGGAAGTGGAGGTGTTCGGTGGTGAGGAAGGGGTCCTTCATGGTGGAGGTGGAGAGTCGGAGGGAGCTCTTGTGTACGATGGCAAGTCCTCCTTCTTGGCGGTTGGGGTGGTCCTCCCTCTGGATCTTGTATCCGTCAGGGATGGCAGTTGCGATGTCGGGCGCGGAGGAGGCTTTGGTCCAGGTTTCCATAAAGGAGGGGATGTCTGGCGAGAGGATGTCGAGGAGGTCCCAGATCTCTATGGAGTGTCTGTGCAGGGAGCGTACATTGAGGAGGATGCACTTCAGAGCTTCGGTGTTGTTGACGTTAGGTGCGGGTGCTGGAGCGGGTAGTACAAAATTTTGTATACCCCCATTCTGCATGTTTATATTAATCCGAATAATCAATTAATTGTAATATTATTAATCTGTTTGAAGTGAGTAACTCACCAACTATGTTAACAAGAGAAATATACGTGGGAATTGCATTTTGCATGGCTATATTAATTGTGAATTAACTTGTGTACGCATATTAATAGTAGGAAATTAAAATATTATATGTTATATGTTGCTTTAAGTGATGTATTTGTGATTTGTGCTTTATTCAGTGGGTATAAACCGCTCTGAGTGTTGCTTCTGCTAGATAAATACACACACATATGGGTATTAGTAAGGGGATAACATTTTATTAGTCATTTTCATAATTACGTTTTTGTGTTTCTTTTGCTTAAGTTGACCATTTCGGCCTATACAAGATGGCTGAACAGGATGGTAAACGTGACTGCCTTGACAACACGAGGTTCTGGGTGAAGTGCGCATGCGTCACCGCCAGCAACAATGGTCTGGACCTGGCCCCGGGTGAACATGTACCCTCCAAGGTCATTCCGGGAACTCATCCAAGACTAAGAGACAATGCCCAATTTAAAAGCCGGAACAAGCAAGTTCGATGACTTCAGCTACGACACCCTGAGAACCGCTCATCGCCAGTCGAAATTGTCCAATCAGAACTCTCTAAATCCAATCTTGATACATATTTGTTAGTATTTTCATTATAAAAGTAGGTAGGGAAATTAGGGTAGGATCGCATCGCTATGCTACGACCGGCTCGCTCTTCTTTGACAAACTCGATTTCCTGACGTTATGCTGACGGAGAGGACGGTGACACTGCTGGACAGCTGTTATCCTGAATCTATGAGAGACTGAATTGCGGCCTAAACTTTGAATAAATTCTTCTTTGACTGATTGACTTAGAGGACGACTTTAGCAAGAATAGGTAAATATAATGCTCTGAAATGCTGATGATGATGATTACTAAATTTCCTTGCAAAATAATTTAGATAAAGAGTATTTGATTAATTGACAAATGTGTTGTGTCAGTTATTTGAATAAAAGAAATGTGGTAAGGAAGTAATGTATAGATAGACGAGCATTATTCATTAAAACCAAGTAAAACAACTAAATGATTAATCTCCTTATGGGAGGGATATCTTGGGTTTAATGTCAGTGTATTTAGGGTAGGGCGAAGGTATTTCTCTCATGTCAGCGTTGTGAAACGTATTTTCCCTCAGAAAACAGGTCAACCGAGTGTAAGTATATTGGTGATATGGGCCCCACCAATGAATGTATGTGAGAAAATTGGATGCCGAGGTAGTTGGTCTGTGCCAAAGAGGGAATTTGACGTTAAGAGCTGCAACAGTTTTTCTGGTAGCAAGACGATGGTTTTATTGTCTTGGTTTGGTGATTATTGCTTGTAAATAGCTTATTGATTATTTGTTATTGATACTGGTTATGTACTAACACTCTATGTTGAGTTACGTCGAGTTTTATGTCGTTAGCACGACTTCTGGGATGTAGGAAGTCGGAAGTTTGTAACAGTTCCATAGTAGAGCAGAGGTAAGCGCTGTTCTCGGGAAAGACGGAATTGTTGTTATCCTGTAGGTACACAGGAGAAAACGTGTGACGATTGAAGTTGCACGACGCATTGTCTGGGTTCGATTCGGTGACATCGCTGTGTGTTGCCATTAGAGACATTTTCTGTGTGAGAGAAGTGTGTATGATAGCGAAGGTTATCTGTGAAATTCTGGTCTTAGGTACCAGGGATCCAACTGGCATTCCGATAACGCTTATCACTGGAAAGGTAATAGGTACTCTCTGAGCTTGTTAGAAGGACAAAGGAGAGGTAAGCGCTGCTTTGTTAACGTGTGTTATAATTCTGTAGTAGAACAGACTGTTCGCGGGAAAGACAGGATTCTGTGTGAATGTACTACATTTTCTAGCGTGAAAGTGCGTGAACGAAATAGTATTCAGGTTAATTGTGAAACTCTGAGTTTATTTCTCAGGAGCATTGGGTCTCCAACTGTGTGTCTTAAGTACTAGAGAAACAGTTAGCTAATGCTTGTTAGATGGGTGAAGTAGAGGGATGTGCTACTTTATCAACGGAAATAACGATTCCGTAGTAGGGCAGAGGTAAGCGCTGCTCTCGGGAAAGACGGAATTCTCGTGGGAAAGGTCTATTGCTATTATTTGGTTAGCGAAGCAGACAATGGAGACGTTTTCATGTTGTTACTAACAGAATTGTAAAATTGAAACAAAAACTTACTGAGCAGATTTGTAAAGGAGGGGTAGACAGGAGCAGGAGCTGCCGCAGCGGCTGCTGACGTCAGAATTCCCGCGCTGGGATTGGACAGTCGGTCAGAAACGTAAAATGCTCTGGATTGGTGCGTTAAGTGTGCGCCGTGCTGCGATTGGAAAAATACAGGGTGACGTAGACGCTCCGGATTGGTGCGTTAGTGTGAGTCGCGCTGGGAATGGAGGATTGTGACAGTGACATAGACGTTCCGGATTGGTGCGTTAGTGTGAGCCGCGCTGTGATTGGATAGATAGCGGCACAGTTGCAAGGAGAAACTAGTGAGATACGAAAAGAAGGGAAAATGTATTACGATCCACCTGAAAAAGAGAAAAAGTTATGGTTCGGGAAAATTAAGAAGTGGTTTAAGAAAGACAAACAGGTCAAAACGAGGGAAGGACAGTTACTTCCTCCGCCGAAAACCCCTGCATATTTAATGATTGCGAAATATGGATATCACACATGTATTTCGTTAGACAACTGGGTCAAGTATACAAAAGAGGACGGAGTGTTAGCTTTTCCAGAACATGGTTCATTTAATTTGGCCATTTTGAGAAATTTGAGAGAGAAAATGATGAATTTAGAACCGAGACCTAGACCGACTCAATTTGAAGCTTTGACGGATTGGGAAGACGAAATGCATGACCGAGAAAGACAGAGAAACGGTAGAGGATATAGGTATTTGTTCGGCAGATCGTACGGACATGAGACACATGAGGATCCCGTAAGAACTGCAGGAGAGCATGAAGGACGAAAGTGTGTAGAAAAGAGGCATAATGTGGAATCAAGAGGGTATGGAGTGAATGAATCTGAGGATGATGTTCTTGTTGATATGTACTATAAGAATCCACCACCATACCGACCAGAACCAGAAATATTAACTCCAAGTGCCCCAATGAAGGAAACAGTACGAATCATAAAATCGGAACCAGAGTTCCAAGATTTGGAAATAAATAATCCTAATAGAGAGGTAGAAAAGAAGTCTGGAGGAAAATTGGATGGAGAAAATTCAGCAGAATTAGCCAAAACAACCCTAGAACTAACGGAGAAAATAAGAGAATTAACTAAGAATCTGGAAGCAGTAACCGTACCAGTAACGATAGGTCCAGTAATGCCTATTTTTGACAAGCAAAAGGACAGTGAGCATTGTTTGAGAGTCCCTTATAAGAGTAATTAACCAGTTGAACAACCAAGAGTGAATCAGGATGAGAATCCATGGAGACAGACTATGAGTATGATTGAACCGAATTTTTCAACCAACCCGTTTGTAGGTGAGAACTGTGCAGAGAAGCGTATGACAATGATAGATACCATGTCAGAAACAGAAAAAGATTTTGGACAAGGAAATGTAGAGAAGCCAGTAGGACCATCTACAGAGGAGTTGAGTGAATGGTTGAGAAGCTTGCAATAGAAAGACAAGGAATCTCAGTCGATAGATGTAGCTAAATTACGAATGGTACTGGAAGAATTAATAGTAGGTACTATCCTGACAGAGAAGTTAAAAACGTACCAAGATGAGGAATTGTTATTTCTATTCAAAAGCGTAACATGGAGAGCGAAAAATCTTCATGAAAGATTAGAAGTTGCAAATGAAATGGGCATTGATATTGAAAAGGTAAAAGCCTTACAGAAACCCTATCGAGTAGATTTCACTGAAAAAGACATCGAAAACATGAATACTACAGGACGAATAGGTCAGATTAAGGATATAATTATTTTGTTGACAAAATGGGGAGACGTGGACAAATGGAAGAGGAGATGGTATCGTAAGCGAGACGACTTTTCAGACAAAACATTTTCAGCCTATCCGATGAGAGAAAAAGAGAAGGTTGTGACAGAATACCCTATGAGTGAGATTCCAGGAGGAGGATATGTTCATGTCCCATGGACTAGACAGGATATTTTGTCATTTACGAATGACTTCCCTCGACTGCGTGAAAAGCCCATCGAGTGGTATAGGCAGGTAGACAGATTCGTGAAATTATCCAAAGTATTGTGGATTGATTTGAATAGTTTGTTTGACATAATTGTACCAGCTGATGTATGGACAGAATGCAAAATAGTAATAGATTGGCCAATCCAGGAATACCAGAGGGATCCTAAGACAGGAGCCCCAGACCCTGAGATAATGAAGAAATACGAACAGGTCATAGCATTTTTGAAGAACAAAGTACCCCCTAAGGAGACAGATTGGGGGAAAATTGACAGAACACATCAGGAAAGCAAAGAATCAGTACATGCCTATTATGAAAGGTTAATTTTAGCCTTTAAACAATTCAGTGGAGATGAGAATTTGAGTGAGAAGGATTTCTGTCATTTCGTATACAGGTTTGTATATGGTCTTCGTCCAGAAATTTGTGAAATGATAAAACAGCATACGGTAGATTGGCAAAACAAGAAAATAGATGAAGTATTGAGACATGCTAAATAGTTCAGTGATGAAATTGAAGCAAAACAGCGAAAACTAAAAGAGAAGGCAATGTGGGCACAGGTAAAAGTAGCAGAGAGACAAGAAGCACAATTAGTGGAACAAGCAGGGTCAAAACCGAGATTTAATCCTGGGAAAAATAAAGGGAATATTGAGGTAGCTAAAAAGAAATTTCCGTGTCATAATTGCGGTAGGATAGGGCATTGGAAATCCGAGTGTAAATTTCCTCCAAGTACTAACGATGAAAATGCCTCATTGAATCCACAGGTGCAGAATGAGGTGAGTGGTCAACAGCGACGATAGCAGCAGGGTGTAACACAACAGAATCAGGTACCAAAACCACCTTTTCCACAGAACAAAAATTGCCAGAAGTATAGTAAGGAGAATGGATTCTACAACGAAGAACAGGTAAATAAGCCACAACGCGCTAGCGCTGCTGCGCCATATTGGCTGCAACGCGATGAAAGCGATTCAGAAGAGGGTTACTGACGGTGCCGAAGGGAGGAAGAAGAGTGCGTACTTGGCGCAACTCTAGAAGTAGACCATACAGGCCCATTTGTAGATGGAAAGGTTAATAATGAAAACATTACTTTCCTAGTTGATACTGGTGCTACTCGATCAACTGTTAGATCAGCTGATGTTAAGAATCTTCCTCTCTCGGATGAAACGATCCAAGTAGTCGGGGTCTCCAACAGACAGATTAAAACGTACCTTACAGAACCAGTAAAAGTTAGTATAGGGAAATTTTCCGAAATGCACAGATTCGTAGTGTGTGACACTAGCCCTGTGAACTTGTTAGGTAGGGATTTATTGTGCAAGATGAACTGCACTATATTTTGTACTCCAGATGGAATATCTTTTGAAACACCCGATGATGATGTGTTGTATAAAATGACACTGGCAAACAGAGAGAAAGAGGTTACAGGATCCTATGCTATATTCAACGCTGACGAACTACCAAAAGAATTGAGACAATCAGTAAAAGCAGAAGTTTGGGATTTCACAGGAGAAGATGTAGGATTAATGAGGAATATAGATCCAGTAAAGATAACTGTAAAAGAAGGAGTAAGTTATCCAAATGTCCCACAGTATAAATTGACTCCTGAAATAATCGAAGGAGTTACTCCTGTGATTGAGAAAATGATAAGGCAAGGAATATTGAGAGAAATAATGAGTAGCCCATGTAATTCACCGATAATGGGACTGAAAAAGCCTAGTAGGAAATTCAGAATAGTGCAAGATCTGAGAAAGATAAACAAAATTGGTGTACCATGTTGTCCCATTGTACCGAATCCATCTGTGATTTTGTATCAGATTCCTCATGACGCAGAATGGTACACAGTGATTGATTTGTGCCATGCTTTCTTTTCCATCCCATTGCACCATGACAGTCAGCAAATTTTTGCATTTCGTTTCGGCGAGCGTATTTTGGCGTGGTGCCGAATTCCACAGGGGCATACAGAAAGTCCCTCGATATTCAATCAGCTATTGAAGAAGTCTTTGGAGAGTCTGGAAATGCCTGAAAATTCAGTACTAGTCCAGTATATCGATGACCTACTTGTGGCATCGAAAACTCGTGAAGCTTGTGAGGTAGACACGGTAGCTTTGTTAAATCATTTGGCAGATGGAGGGCTAAAAGTGTCACCATCAAAATTAAAATTTTGTTAAAGAGCAGTCCAATATTTGGGACACAGCATTGAGAAAGGACACAGGAAAATAACCATAGACAGAATCAGGATCATAAAAAGAATGAGTCCACCAATGACCCAAAGAGAAGTGAGAATGTTTCTGGGAATATGTTGGATATTGTCGTCAATGGATAGGAAATTTTTCCTTGATTGCAAAACCTTTGGTACGGCTGACAAGAAGTGATGTGAGAGATCCAATTGATTTAAACAAAGAGGAGTTGGCAGCATTCAAGAAATTGAGAGAAGGATTGTGTGAAGCGCCTGCTTTGGGTATGCCTGACTATGACCAGGAGTTTGAGTTGTATTGCAGTGAGAGAAATGGATGTGCACTTTCTGTTCTTGTACAGAAGCATGGAAAACTGAGGAAACCAATTGTGTATTTTTCATCCATGTTGGACCCAGTAGCTGTAGCTCTTCCTGGGTGTCTGAAAGCAGTAGCTGCTACATGTCGAAGTTTGGAACAGAGTGAAGGAATTGTGATGGGGTATCCTGTGAAAGTGTTTGTGCCTCATGATGTGGCGATTCTTTTAACAAGGAGTCGTACTCAGTATATGACGCACAGCCGACTAAGTATGAAAAGGTCATTTTGGGCGCAACAAATGTGAGTCTTGTGAGATGCGTGAATGTGAATCCTTCAACATTGTTGCCTGATGTGGAGCATGTGGAGGTAAGAGATGAAGCAGATCATGATTGTTTGTATGTACTTGATTTTTGCACAAAACCAAGGCCTGACATAAAAGATGACCCTTTACCAGAAAGTGATTATGTCATGTTTGTTGATGGATCCTGTTTGCGAACAGATGATGGAGTGCTAAGTGCAGCATATGCAGTATGTACAGTTGCAGCAGTGATGGAAGCATCCTATTTGAAAGGAGTAAGGTCGGCCCAAGTAGCTGAACTTATAGCTCTGACCACAGCATGTAAGATTTGGAAAAGTGTAAGAGTGACTGTGATAACTGATAGCCAGTATGGCTACGGGGTGGTCCATGATTTCGGTTAAATTTGGCTGCAAAGAGGTTTCTTGTCCTCAAGTGGGACTCCCATTAAGAATGCTGAAGTGGTTGGAAGGTTGCTTGAGGCAATACAGCTGCCTAGGCAATTGGCTGTGGTAAAATGTGCTGCTCATAGCCGCAGTGGTGATTACATTGCCACTGGAAACAAGTTTGCCAATGACATGGCACAATATTGTGCACAAAATCAGAATTCAATCAATCGGGCAAAGGAAAAAGAATTGGTTTCGTGTTTCCCAATGTTTACTAACACTGTGGGAACCTGGGAGGAGGTAAGACAATTGCAGGAAGAAGCAGGAAAAGAAGAGGTAAAACAGTGGGTAAAAGCAGGATGTGCACCAAGAGAGAAAGATCATGTGTGAGTCTATGGAGATGGAAGACCAGTAATGCCTGATAGCATGATGTCTGCCATGGCACAGATGTATCATAGACAGGGACATATAGGGAGAGATGCCATGATTCGGTCCTTTAAACAAACTTGGTATAATGCCAAGTTCAGGCTTGTGGCAGAAAGTATCTGTCAAAGATGTCTAATTTGTCAGCAATACAATCCAGGAAGAAAGACAGTGGTGAGTCTAGGAACAATAGTCAAGAGGGAGGGCCTTTTACCAGAATGCAAGTAGATTTCATTGAAATGCCTCCTTGTAACAGATTGAGGTATGTTTTGGTAATGGTATGCCTATTCTCTAGATGGGTAATGGCGTTCCCAACAAGAAGAAATGATGGAATGACAGTGGCAAAATTATTGTTGAGAGAATTTATATCTAGATTTGGGTTCCCAGTAACAATTGAATCAGACAGAGGAGGACATTTTCATAATGAGATCATAAAACTGATTTGTGAAGCATTGAATGTACGACAAAAACTGCATTGTGCCTACCGACCAGAGACTTCTGGTGTAGTAGAACAAATGAATGGTACTATCAAAAACAGGATAGGGAAAATGTGTTTAGCCACAGGTATGAAATGGCCCGATGTCTTGCCTCTAGTACTCATGATTATTAGATCAATACCAGACAGAACTACTGGTTTGAGTCCACATGAGATCCTCATGGGACGCGCAATGAGACATGTATTTATACCAGTCAACAAGCTGATGCAATAACTGATGACATGGTATTGGAATACTGTAAAAGCCTGACTGACGCAGTTCATTCTGTGTTTCATCAGGTTGGTGCGGAGCCACCACTCTTGAAAAGAAGCCAGCTCATGATCTGAGCCCAGGGGACTGGGTAAGGATAAATGTACACAGAAGAAGAAACTGTTTGGTTCCCAGGTGGGGAAAACCAAGGCAAGTCATCTTGACTACGACAACAGCTGTGAAGTGTGCTGGATTGAAGAACTGGATCCATGCAAGTCATACCTTGAGAATTCCAAATCCAGTGGATTGTAAAGAGAAAGAGTATTTTGATGAGTCAGAATCCAGTACTGAGTCAGATGACGGAGAGCCAAAGGATAAGGAAGGAGAAAACTCTGAAAGGGGGGAAACAGAGCCAAGGTTAACTTTGGTCCCCAGAAGCAACTCCCTGAGGAAAACATTGCAGATTTCTAAATCCAGTTCAGACTCAGAGACCGAACAAAGGGCCCATTCATCCAAGAAAGAACAAAGGAAGAACAAAAAAAAGGACAGTGGAGAGACAATAAAAGAAACCTGTGAGAAGGAAGTGCCAGATGAAATATTGAGAGAAATTCCACCTGAAACAACACCTTTAGATGGACAGGTGCCAGAAACAGAGAGAGAGGGAAAGATTATTGCGGAAGACCCCCGAGGAGGTGTAGGGAACTCCAACATCCAGTTAGAAGCAGGGATAAGTAGTCAGCAGGAAGATTGCGTGACGGAGATTCGAGGAGGGACAGAAGTAGGGAAAACAAAAGAGGTGGAGAAAGAATTCGTTGAAGGTAAAAAGCAAGTTGAAGCAGAGTCTGAGGAAAGCGAGGATGAAATACCAGAAGGCCGAGTTCTGAGAAAGAGAGCTTGGAGAACTGAAAAGAATGATAAAGGAAGTAAACTGAAAAGAGCGGCCAAAGATGAAGTGTGGCCAAACAAAATAAGGAGACTGAGATATCTGCTGACACGTGTAAATTCGCCAAGAGCTGAACAGGTGAATGAAGTAACGAGTCAGGAGAAATCGAAAGAGGAAGAACAGACAGTAGTCAAAGAAAGCAAAAGAACAAGAAAACCTAACCAGAAGTATAAATCACCGGAATGGACATATGTGGCCCTGCCTGAAGTGAAGGAAGAGGCGGATAGCCAAGGAAATCCAGAGCTGGTTGTACCGGAAGTGGTTGAGGAAGACGAAGAATCGGAAATCATGAGAGTTATCTTGTCCGATATTGAAGAAGAAGTGGATGTTCAGTACAACCTGTATGTTGAAAACGAAGGGAAGGTGAAAGATGATGAGATGCCAAACTGAATGAGATAAGAAATTATGAATGGAAAGACAATAAAATACTGAAAAAGACAAAAACTGGTAGAATCACGTAGGTACTTAGGAACCTTGGGTTAGAAACTAGTTGTGAAGTAGAAGAGGCTAAGTCAAAAGACACAGCTCATTTTAGAAAGATGGCAAACATAGAAAGTAGTAAAAGTAGATGTACCTTCCTTAGAAGATGGTGCAAAATGTGTTGTTGTTGTACAGGATTATTAATGCTTCTTTGGAGTATTCTTGCTCTAATAATTTCATTTAAAGTTACTGTTGATACATTAGAAGGACATAGTGATAACATAACTAAAATAGGGAAGGTTCAAAAGGTAGTTCCAACTAGAGTAGATAAAAACTATTTACATAAAGACAGGTCAATAACAGATTTTTCTAACAATGTGTTTTCAAAGTTGTTGTATGAATATGTGAAAACTATGGACGTCAGGGATTGCTACGTATGTATGCAATTACCTGCATCTGTATCTGAAGGAGTGACTTATCATCACCTCCCTGTAACATATGGAATAACATGTAGTGTAATAGCTAGTTTGTTTTATCAAACAGGTAAATTAGAGTATTATTTTTCAGATGTAGATACTATATTTTCACAAGTACCGTCAATTAACAAGCTAAACAAAGTAAAACCTGCAAAGGTACTAGGTGAATTGTTTCTAGAGACAAATGAACTAACGTTAGAATATATATTTAGAAATAACTTGACTTGCAGTTTAAAGAAAGAGGAGAAGACATTTTTGGATATGGTTGAAGAAAGGAGATTGAAAATGCAAAGAAAGGTTTCAGAAGGGAAAGTGGAGAAAGCGGTTTGGGATGTAGAAACAGAGAAACATTTAAGAGGAGAGTCGAGTCCAACTATGGCTTTGGATTGGCCTCAGAAAGGGAAACTGTGTATAAGAAGGAATCAGACGGCGTATGACAATTATTTTCTAGGGAATAGTGAGTGCCATGATACATACCGGATCATGGGAGGATGGGGATTTAAAGGTGGAAGAGATCCAGTCTTTCCAGGACTGTATTTCATTTGTGGGAACAGGGCATATTATCGTTTGCCAGACCATTGGTATGGCACATGTTATGTTGGCCTGGTTTTTCCAAAGATTTTTCACATGGATAGAGGAGAAGATGGTGTACATAGCTTAGGTAGTCATTTAGCGCGAAGTAAAAGAGAATCTTGGGCTGAAATTGTAGGTGACATTTTTGGAGCACTGATACCCGCAGTGGGAATATCTCTGAATGCGAACAAAATTAGAAAACCTTCAACAGTAGTGGATCGCTTGTCAACAAGCACCGCTGGAGGATTCTTATTGGTAAATACTGAAATGGTTGCCATGCGTGCTATGGTAATGCAAAATCGACTTGCCCTTGATATTTTATTGGCGAAAGAGGGTGGAGTCTGTGGAATGCTGAAAGTTCAACATTGTTGTACTTACATTCCTGACGAAAGTAGAGGTTTGAAAATTTATATTAAAAATATAACAGAATTGCATGACGAAATTGTACCACTGGAGGTTGAAGGTGTTTGGGAGAAGATCGGTAAGAAAATAACAGCTATCAAAGACTTAGTAGTAAAACTAGTTAGTACATTTATAGGCAAGATTTTATTTCCATTAACTTGTGTGATTTTCTTAGTATTAATAATAAGACTAGGTTGTTTTTGTTGAGGAAAGAATAAAAACCAAGAAAGAATAAAAAGAGAAAACTTAAGGAGAAGGGATAAGAAACAAGAGAGAGAATTTGAAGAAATAGAACTAGAAGAGTTAAAAGATAGCATGTATAAAACAGCAAAAAGAGAAGAAACAGTGGAAACTGAAATATGAATGAAACAAGAAATCAATTTGAAATTTCCGTAAAATACTACAAAATGTTATGTTAGTGTGGTGATATAATCGCCAAAGGGGGGATTGCTGGAGCGGGTAGTACAAGATTTTGTATATCCCCATTCTGCATGTTTATATTAATCCGAATAATCAATTAATTGTAATATTATTAATCTGTTTGAAGTGAGTAACTCACCAACTATATTAACAAGAGAAATATACGTGGGAATTGCATTTTGCATGGCTATATTAATTGTGAATTAACTTGTGTACGCATATTATTAGTAGGAAATTAGAATATTATATGTTATATGTTGCTTTAAGTGATGTATTTGTGATTTGTGCTTTATTCAGTGAGTATAAACCGCTCTGAGTGTTGCTTCTGCTAGATAAATACACACACATATGGGTATTAGTAAGGGGATAACATTTCATTAGTCATTTCAATCTTTTAATTACGTTTTTGTGTTTCTTTTGCTTAAATTGACCATTTTGGCCTATACAAGATGGCTGAACAGGACGGTAAACGTGACTGCCTTGACAACACGAGGTTCTGGGTGAAGTGCGCATGCGTCACCGCCAGCAACAGTGGCCTGGACCTGACCCCGGGTGAACATGTACCCTCCAAGGTCATTCCGGGAACTCATCCAAGACTAAGAGACAATGCCCAATTTAACAAGCAAGTTCGATGACTTCAGCTACGACACCCTGAGACCCGCTCATCGCCAGTCGAAATTGTCCAATCAGAACTCTCTAAATCCAATCTTGATACATATTTGTTAGTATTTTCATTATAAAAGTAGGTAGGGAAATTAGGGTAGGATCGCATCGCTACGCTACGCTACGACCGGCTCGCTCTTCTTTGACGAACTAGATTTCCGGACGTTATGCTGACGGAGAGGACGGTGACACTGCTGGACAGCTGTCATCCTGAATCTATGAGAGACTGAATTGCGGCCTAAACTTTGAATACATTCTTCTTTGACTGATTGACTTAGAGGACGACTTTAGCAAGAATAGGTAAATATAATGCTCTGAAATGCTGATGATGATGATTACTAAATTTCCTTGCAAAATAATTTAGATAAAGAGTATTTGATTAATTGACAAATGTGTTGTGTCAGTTATTTGAATAAAAGAAATGTGGTAAGGAAGTAATGTATAGATAAACGAGCATTATTCATTAAAACCAAGTAAAACAACTAAATGATTCATCTCCTTATGGGAGGGATATCTTGGGTTTAATGTCAGTGTATTTAGGGTAGGACGAAGGTATTCCTCTCATGTCAGCGTTGTGAAACGTATTTTCCCTCAGAAAACAGGTAAACCGAGTGTAAGTATATTGGTGTTATGGGCCCCACCAATGAATGTATGTGAGAAAATTGGATGCCGAGGTAGTTGGTCTGTGCCGAAGGGGGAATTTGACGTTAAGCGCTGCAACACGGGGGGCCGTGGGGGTCGGCGGTGAAGGATTGGCGGCAGTGATGGCAGGAGAACTGGCCGTGGGTGGTTTTGGCAATGATCGCTGGCAGTTGTTCCTTCCGGCGTTGAGTGCGAGGAGGTCAGCAGAGTTGTTGCAGTGGGAGGTCGTAGATCCAGGATTCATGGCGCTGGCTGCAGTCGGGTTGTGGTCTGGCGCAGACAGGCTTGCCTTAGGCGTGCCTCCGGCACGCCAGCGGCCGCCATTGAGTAGGGGAGGGAAGCGCAGCTGGGAGGTGGGAGCAGGAACCGGCAGGTGGGGAGATGCCGCGGGGGCAGGAGCGGCGGTAAAGGGCACAGAGAGCAAACGGGCACAGAAGACAGAAAATCGGCTAAAAATACACACAGGTACAGGTATTATAACTGGTACAATAACAGGCACAATAGAAATACAGTGAAAAGGCTAGAAGGGAGACAGAAAACGGGCACAGAAAGACAGAAAACGGCACAAAGACAGAGACAGACAGCAGCGGCCAGTAGAAGAGCAAGGCTCTCCTACTGGACCACCAGGGATGAGGCGCATGCAGGAGCATGCGGGTAGAGGAGGGCCTCGAACACCTACCTGCACAGGGGCAGTGGCAGCAGCACTAATGTGGAGCTGCTGGGGGAGAGAGCAGGTCTCTGACCAGGAGGTCAGTGGTCTAGCTCGGTTATCCCAGCACTGGCCGCCATTAAATAGGGGAGGGGGCAGGGAAGCGCAGCTGGGAGGTGGGAGCGGGAAACGGGCGGGGGGGCAGCGAGGCAGCAGCAGCAGGAAAGGGCACTGAGTGCAAACGGGCACAGAAGTCAGAAAAACTGCAAAAAATACACACAGGCACAGGTACAATAACTGGCACAATAAAGACAGGCACAATAGAAATACAGTGAAGAGGCTAGAAGGAAGGCAGAAAACGGGCACAGAAAGACAGAAAAACGGCACAAAGATAGAGACAGACAGCAGCGGAGCAAGGCTCTCCCACTGCACCACCAGGGATGAGGTGCAGGCAGGAGCCTGCGGTTGGAGGAGGGCCTCGAACATCTACCTGCACATGGGCAGCGGCAGCAGCACTACCACAGAGCTGCTGGGGGAGAGTGCAGGTCTCTCACCAGAAGGTCAGGGGTCTAGCTTGAAAGAAATAGTGATCTGGCTGTCACTGTGCTGTTTGGGGAGATAATGTTTGAATGTCATATTGTGGCTCTCTAAAACAATGAGAAAGGAGATTTCAAATCCAATGTCTAAGTTGTGATAAAAGGTTTATGTAACCAAGTTACATAATGGCCTGGTAATTCTACACAGTTTGGAAACAGTAATTCCATAATTTGTCCATGGTACTGGAAGCAACTGCACTGGTTAGAACAACCCTGGTAAGTAGTGGCCAGTCCACCAGTTTTTTTAGGTTTTTATGGTGGTGGGTGGCCATGATAGTGACCTTCCGGTTCAGGAACTTTTTATCTGTTTCAAGATTGTTCTAGAGCTTTTCATTGCTCAAAAGGGTGTCAGTTCACTCTCCATGTACTTCAGTGCTTAGTTGTACTCACAAGAAAGCGTCACTCTAAGTGTTACACATTCGGTCATTGAATGTCACTCATAAGTTCACTGAAACCATGGAAATGTCACACATAAGCAGCCAGAAAACATGGCTGCTGTGGAGGCAACTTGGGTGGGAGGGTGAGTCGAGGGCAGAATGGGCAATGGATGTTTGAAGGGAAGGTCGCAGAGCAAGCACATGGACAACACAGGGAGGTTTGGTGGGGTGGGGGCAGCAACAACACTTGCAACAATGCAATCAACAACAGAAGTGAGGGTGGGTAGGGTATGCAACTATACAGGCAACGAAAGAGGTAGTGTTAGTGGGGCAAGCAACATCACAAGTAACAATTGAAGGAGGGATCGTGAGTGGGGGCAATCAACAACACAGGCAACAACATAAGAAGGTAGAATCGGTGGAGGCAAGCAACAACACGGCCTACATTGGAAGGGCAACTACACATGCAACAACAGAAGGAGGGAGAGTTGGTGAGGGCAAGCAACAAGTGCAACAACGGTGAGGGGAGGGTGGGTGTAAGCAAGCAACAACTGAATGGGGAGGAAGGGTAGATTTTGCAAGCAACAAGCTGTGCCACAATGGAAAGAGAGAGGGTTGGGGGCAAGCAACAAGGGCAACAAAGGAAGGAGGGTGGGCAGGTGGAGACAAGAAATAGCACAGACAACATTGGAAGGAGGGAGGGTGGGTGTGGGGCAAGCATCATCACTGGCTACAATGGAAGCAAGGAAGGAGGGTGTGTTGAGGCATGCAACAATATGAGCAACAACGGGAGGAGGGAGGGTCAGTGGAGGCGAGCAACAATACAGGCACCAACAAAAGGAGGTAGAGTCGGTAGGGCAAACAACAACACAGACAACAATGAATGGAGGGAGTGTGGATTGAAGAACCATTGCCTTATGGGCCTGGCGGCGCAGGGCACGCCTTAATCTCCTGAGTTCACCTGTTTTGTTGAACAGAGACACGGGACATTCTGTTGAGCGTAGAAGATCAGGTTTATTAGCTGCAGCTAAGTACAGTTGTCCCAGAAGTACACTCAGTATGTTCTTAGGAGACTGCCACTTTACTCTGTGGCGCACAATCTTTTATAGCACATAGATTCACCAAGAACAATCCCAATGCATACATGGTTATCCAATGAGAAGAGTTTGAAAACAAGATATAACCAATGAGAAGAGTTTGAAAACAAGATATCAAGTAACCCAAATAAACCTCTCTTCCAACTGTTTTTGTCACCCCTCCCCACAAGTTAATCAGTGGTAGTGTCTACAACTCAACTTGCAGGTGGCAGGACATATTTGTATGCTTTGGAGGACAGTTGTGAAATGAGAGAATACAAGTAGAGAATAGCGAAGGCCAGAAGATAAGATAAAGTCAGGAAAGAATGGTGTGAACCGACAGACAGTTGAGACAGGGTTTAGTCAAACCAGACGAGGATTAGTGGACTCAGCCAGTCCCTGACATCAGTCTCGTAAACAGAGGCAGAAGGTTATTTGACACGTCGCAGTAAGATCAGCAGAAAAACTTCGTTCATTGTGCTGCCTGAGTGAGGGCAACACAAAATGGCGGTGGAACACAACTGAATACAAGCGAGATCGAAAATCGAATTTCCTCAGACCCTCCTTTTGCCATAACTCAGGCAAAACACACAGATTCACGTTAATCTGAATCAATGTCAATAGCCATCAGGTCGTCAAACTGTTGCTGCAACATCATTTTAATGTTCTCTGTTTTCTGTGACTCAGGTCTTGGGACACACAAAGTGGCACAAAGACCGCAGATGGCGGGGCCACACTGCATACAGAGACAACAGGAAAAAATGATGGCCAAAACCACTCCAAGGAAGGTTAGTACCTTCCATCCCCATTTAGATAGTAATCCCCAAAACCATCCTAATAGAGACCAATCTCCTTCGTCTTGATGAATCGATTCGGAGATCATGTGTAATTTGGAGATGGCTTGGTATACCGTAGGGGCGTCGTCAGGTATATAAATACAACAGCTAGATCTGATCAATTTACAGACTCCACCACGATCTGCAAGAATAACATCTAGTGCAATCCGGTTCTGCAAAGTCATGAGACAATCTGCCTGAATTTCAGCTGTGAGATTATTCAAGGCTCCCACAGTGACATCTATGGTAGTCTCAACAACACGAACCAGCTGTCTCATGTTTCTGCTGTTGGCCATTGGGCCCCAAAAAGGAAGAAATCCTTTGAGGAAATCACTTCCCTCTTGTCCTGCCGTGTCTTTAGAATCAATAATCCCTCTGCCATATCTGTTTCTATGATGGCCTGAAGGAGCAGTGTATGTAGGAGGGAGAAGAAAAGCTATATAGCATGTTCCTGAAAAATCCGTTGGTAGCCACGTGTAAGCTCTATCGTGGCAGACAAAATATGTGCCCTGGGATGGCACTAACGGCGGTGAATTCTGAGACGTGTAGATGTATGTATGGGAACAAAAGCTTTTTCTTTGTCCAGTGTCAGTAGTCTGGCCATTCATTTGTAAACAGAAATTACCTTGATGAGGGACAGTCCAAATTGGTGGAGATTTTCCATGTTTAGTTTTATCTGTAAGGCTAGTAATGTAACGAGTCACGTTCCAATTAGTATATGTTTGTCTCTCGTCAACAGGAACCTTATTATTCTTCACAATTTTAGTCATAGCCACCATTCCCTTTATCAGAGAATTATGACTAAAATCTGGCTTACTACCATAGGAACCAACTGGACTTCTAAATCGGCTCTGATATGCATTTGAAAATATTACAAAATAGGCCCAAGCGGAACCTTCATAAGAAAATGGAAGGACTAAATATGGCATCCCTTTATCTGTGGTATGAGGCATAAGTCCACACACCCAACAGTCGGTTGTGTTGACTACCAATTGGTGTTGGTGCAACAATTGGATAAATAAATTATTAAAATATTCTGTTCTCCTGATTAGTTCATGTTGGGGAAGTGTATATAATTGATGTGGGGAGATAGTAGAATAAAGAGGCAAGGAGATAGAATTGGGGACAACTTTTTGCTGCATAGCATGAATAACCCAACCTACACAAGCCAATAAGATACACAAAAATATATAAACACACAATGTTACGCCACATCGACTGTACAATATTTTACAATATTTCTTTCTCATCTCTTCCTTATTATCCTTCTTTCCTAATTTAACATCCATCCTCTAAAATTGTTGCTCACGGCAATCTTCCTTACTCACTTGGCTGTGATTATTAGCCGTCCTATGACACTGCAAGTCCTGGGGGCTTAGCCATTATACAGGTCACAAACCAAGACTCCTACCGTGACCCTGCAACCTGGACAGATGATAAATGTAGCAGAAGAGATGGAAATCTCAGGTGTCCTTGACCAATCTAGGTCTTAAATTGTATCTAGTCCTTGTTGGTACAGTTTGGTCTTGAAATAGGGTCTGTGGCTCTGTAGTGTTTAATCGGAGATGGGAAGGTACGGCTTCTTGTAGAATGTCATCATCTTCTTTCTCTGATCGAGTTCCATCCAGGTGTGCACTACTGAAAGGTATGAATCGGGGGACTTTTTCTCCTTCAGAATCACCTATACCCTTACGAACCCACTGATCAAAAGGCAAGGGCAAGGGCACTTTCTTGCAGTGCATGCCGTGGATCCAGTTCTTTTTCCCTTCAACTTTTACTGCTGTGCGAGTTGTCAGGAGAACTTGTCGAGGCGCCTTCCAGCGAGGTTCCAAATTCTTTGTCCTCTGAAAATTTTTCACAGAGACCCAGTCCCCAGGTTAAATAGAATGACCTGGGTCTGTGGAGGCTTCTGGTAAAGCGTTTTGAACCTGTTGGTGAAGAACACGTAATTTAGTGGTGAGGTCATGTAAATAGTCAATCAGCATTGGATACTGTATATCAGAATACTTTCTAGGGCGAGGGACTCCCCATACATTAGCTGGACGCCCGAAAACAATCTCGTATGGGCTGAGTCCCAAACGAGAATGTACAGCTGTTCTAGTGGACAGGAGAGCCAAAGGTAAAGCATTGGGCCAAGTAAGACCTGTGCTGGCTTGTAACTTTGCAAGCTTAAGTTTGAGAGTGCCGTTATAGCACTCTACCAAACCCGCGGACTGAGGATGATTTGCCGCATGAAACTTCTGCCTTATACCAAGACCGGTACACACCTTTTGCATAATTTGGCCTACAAATTCACTTCCATTGTCACTCCAGACAATGCACGTCAAACCAAACCTAGGGAAGAACTCTTTTAGAAGAACCTTGGCAGTGGACAAAGCAGTGTTGTCTTTCAGGGGGTAAGCCTCTATCCATCTGGAAAAGGCACATACCACTACCAGAACATATTTAAGATTGTTACATCGATCCATGTGAATGTAGTCGATTTGCAACACCTCAAAAGGATATGTTGGGGGAGCAAAATGACCTGCCGGAGTTGGGGTTCCCTTTCCCGGATTGTACATCAAGCAAATGATACAATGCTTCACCACATTATCTGCACATTTTGGAATCCCTTCGTTCAGCCACACTGGAGCCAGAAGTTTACATATTCCTTTTGCACTGATGTGGGCTGGACCATGCGCCATAGTAACTACAGGCAGTACGTAGGCGTCTGGTAACAGCCAACGCTGGTGTTCTGACAATTCTATCCAACATCCTGTTGCGTCTAACATTCCTGTACTCTCTTTCCACTTTCTCAACTCTTTCTCTGTAGCATCTCCCTGAATCGATCTCACACTTTCTATTGTGTCCTCACACATCCCTCTTTCCCTGACCCAATTCGCAGGGCCCGCAACATACATGCGACTTGTAGCATCTCTGGCTGTCCTTTTTGCTACCTCATCCGCAAAAGCATTTCCGCGACCAACATTATCAGTAATCTTCTTATGCGCACTACATTTCACAATTGCTATCTGGGTAGGCAAAACAAGTGACTCAAGAAAATCAGTTACCAATTGACCATGCTGTATTTTAGTACCATGGGAGGTAAGGAATCCTCTTTCCTTCCACAAACGACCGAAGCTATGCACCACACCGAACGCATACTGGCTGTCGGTATACACATTCACTCTCTTTCCTTTAGATAACACACACGCTCTGGTCAGAGCTATCAGTTCAGCTGCCTGAGCTGAATTATGTCTGATGCGTGCTGTCTCCACGATTGTATACAAGGTGGTAACAGCATAAGCTGAAGTTGTCTAAGGGTTTGGGAGTTTGAAACAAGACCCATCCACCCATAGGATCCCATCTGGATCCACTAACGGCGTATCTTTCAAATCAATCCTGCCTTTTGTCTCCTCCTCAGTACGGAGAAAACAATCATATTGTTCCTGAATACCTTTCTCTTCAGGAAGAGGTAACAGTGTGGCTGGATTTAAAATATTACATCGTTTGATGTGCACATGACTAGCCAAGAGCGTCAGCTCATATCCAGACAATCGAGCACTTGTAAGATGTTGTGTTTTCGTCCTATTTAGCAAGGTATCCACTGCATGTGGTACCATAACAATGAGAGTATTATCTAGCACCACTCCAGCAGACTTACGAATAGAAATCGCTGCTGCCGCTGTAGCTTTAAGACAACTAGGCAATGCCTTGGCTACTGGGTCTAACGTAGCTGAAAAATAGGCACATGGCCGCTGTTTGTCTCCAAATCGTTGTGTTAAGACTGACAACGCACAACCCTCTCTTTCATGGACATAGAGCGTGAAGGGCTTACTGTAATCTGGAGTACCCAACACAGGAGCAGAACACAGAGCAGTACATAAATCAGAAAAACTCTTCTGACATTCGTCAGTCCAAGGAAGGGGTTGGGGTGTGTCTTTCAAAGTGAGTGCTAACAAAGGTTTGGCCAACAAAGAAAAATTCGGAATCCACTGTCTACAATAAGAAGTGATGCCCAGAAAGGCGCGCACCTCTCTTTGTGTAGATGGCACAGACATTTGCGCAATTGCTTGAATTCGTTCTGGGGTTAATCGCCTTATCTCCTTTGATAAGAGATGACCCAAATAGGTAACCTCTCGACGGACATATTGTAGTTTAGAAGGCGAAACCTTATGATTAAGATCAGACAAGTGACGTAACAGTGCAACAGTCACATTCTTGCAAACATCCTCTGAATCAGCAGCAATCAACAAATCATCCGTATATTGAATAAGAGTAGCACCTGGGGGAAAAGGAAAAACATTGAGCTGACATTTCAGAGCTTGACTATAAATGGAGGGGCTTTCACAATAGCCTTGGGGTGCTCTTTGAACCGGAAACTTCGGCCTCCTAGAGAGAAACCAAAAATATCCCTACTCTCTTTGGCAATGGGAATGCTGAAGAAAGCATTTTTCAGATCAATAACAGAAAACCAAGCCGCTGAGGCAGGTATCATAGTTAACAGGGCAGAGATATCTGGAACAACAGGAAACTGTGGTACAACAATTTTATTGACCTCCCGAAGATCAATCACAAAACGAAAAACAGGAGGCTTAGGAGGATCGGTGCGTTTAAGAACAGGAAGAATAGGACTATTACATACATTTCCTCTTGTTTCCTCAATCACACCCTTCTGAACCAAATCATAAATGATATCCAAAAGCGCTCTTTCACCTTCATTGGAAATTCTGTATTGAGGAATGCGTGGCAATTTAGCATTGGGCTTGAGAGTAACAACATAAGGCGGGATCTCAAGACAACCAACATCATATGGACCCGTAGCCCAGAGCGTTGCAGGAAGAGAGAGCAATTCAGGTGGGAATTGATCTTTAGACAAATACATTGAAGAAGTCAATTTCTGCCCTAAAGTAAGATGCACACCAGAAGGAGAACAATATATCGTTGCAAGCATTCTTTTCAATAGATCCAAACCCAACAGATTCTCGCCGCAACCAGTCGTTAAAAGAAGAGGAGCTTCCATATCATAAGGGCCAATTGAAATAGGCAAAGGACAGGAGATCGGGTTATGAATTGGGGCACCAGAAAATCCTACCGATACATTTGTTAAGCCAGACAAAGGTGCCCCAGGAGTTTAGAATGAATGATAGAACTTCTCATCGCACCAGTATCTAAAAGAAATGGCTCTGAAACACCCATTGTAGTGACATTGACATAAGGCCCATCCTGATTTACTGGGATCGATACAACTCCCTCACTTTGTCTATGGATGTCCTAGTTAGCGTGAAGGCTTTCATTTTCACCTTCAACATGATAATCATCATTGTAATACTGTGTAGACTGAGTATTCTGCTGATCGAAGTAGTTCGTAGAATTTGGAGGGGGTAAGGAACGCTGTTCTTGAGGCATCACACCTCGACCTCTACCCCTGTATATTATCTGGAAATCACCACGGCCTCGTGGAGCAGATAGTTCTCCCTTACGTTGCAATAAAACCGGGCAGCTATTCTTAAAATGACCTTCCTCTCTACAATAGGCACATTGGTTAGGACCTAATAAAGGTCGCGGAATAAAGGGCTCAGGCTTTTGATACACCCTCTGAAACTGTGGAGGCTGTTGAAACTGGCGCTGAGTATAACGAGGAGGATAAGCTTGTTGCAGAAGAACCTTCGTTTTTAATTCTTTCGTCTTCTTCTCTTGCTTATCTTTCTCCTCTTTATCCCTGTTCTAATAATATTGAGCAGTAGCCAATATCTGGGCAGAAGAAGAAACAGCCCATGAACTCTCGGAGTCTTTCAACTTATGTGACAGTTCGGGAAGCAAATTAAATACGAATTTATCTACAAATAATCGCTGTCCACCCTCCGTAGTCATATCCTGACCACTGTGATCAATAAACGTCTCCTCAAAACGAGTGAAGAAATCAGAGACACTCTCATCTTCCTTCTGCTTACACGCAGCTAATTTATCCCAATTAACTCGCAAGGCGGGCATCAATATTTTCATTAAAGTAATAATCCTACCAGGGAGTTCTGAAATCAAAACATCAGGCTTAGCACCACCCACTTGGGCTGCATCCGCGGCAGTTAAAGCAGCCCAATCGCCACCCAATGCTTGGGCGTGATCCTCTATACGAATCCGAGCCCATAATGCTTGTGGGACTACATTTCCCATCAACATATCAATTTCAGCTAAATTCATAATACAGGTATCAACAGTCTGCGACAACTCCTTATAATAGCCAGCAGGGTTTTTACGGGGATCCGGTAGAGACTGTTTAAGAGCCAAAACTTCAGATCTCTTCCAGGGGACATGTACCCATACACGCTGGAAGTGCGCGGGAACAGCTGGATTAGCACCTGCTTGTGCAACCGCTTCTCTCCACACTAGAGGAACCTCTCTCATGGGATAATGTTTGGATGTCAGCCTAACAGCAGGATCGGAATCAAAAAAAGTCTGTGAGGAAAATAAGGACCTAAAAGTGACAAGTGTCCTTACGGCATCCTCAACCTTAGAACCCACAATGAGTCCCTTATCGAAATTAGCCTGAACATCTAACAAACCCTGAGGAAGTAAACCCAAATCCATATCCTCCCATTCTTTAGCGAGAGTGTCACACATAACATTAAATACATATCTCTGCGTGGGCGCCTCCCACTGATGAAAGGTGGTCAGGATATCTTTCACATTATACTGGGGACCCTTCTCGATCCATTTGCGAGCGAGAGAGTCCAATACCACCCGTTCGTCGGAACCTGGGAGTTGACTACGAGACTGTCTGCGAGAAAAAGCCGGAGACATATTCAAAGTCTCAAAGAAAGGAGACAGAAACCCAGAGACAGATGCTGTCTCTTTGAAATTTCCATTTCATGATTAATCTCATTATTTTTAAACTGCTGGGCAGCCTGTATAATCATCATACTTTGTGTTTTCTTATCTCGTCTTGCCTGTTTAATTTCTCTCTGTTTGGCTTCCTTACGCCAGAGGCGGAAAGAGTCAAACATTGCCGGGCGGGCTTTTCTTTTAAACAAAATTGCTTCCAAATTATCTAATATGTCAGGCTCAAAGCTACCATTCTGTGGCCACTGTAGAACACCATCGTTCTTTGTGTATCAGATCCATGCCTCATTAAAGGCAATGGGGCCAACACCATGTTTAAAATAAAGCTCATAAGTGGGAGTTCCAACCGGAGGAATTGGACAAGAGTCCTCCAGCCGGGAATCCCTATCACAACCAAAACAACAACATTTTCTAAACTTACTCAGACCAGGCATCGTTATTTCACTGGACTGTTCACAAACATCAAGGGGTTAAATCAAATAATATAGCACAAACGTACTCACCCCTCGGCTTCGGCTTTTGCAATAGCCGAATCAAAGACCCAAATCAAAACAAAAATAGTGGGAGCTACCCACCAATACTTAACTAAGTGTCTTCTTACGCCAACAGAGGCCCGTCTAACGTCTCGCGATACCATACATCATCAAAAGGGGCCAAAGCAAGGCGGCAGTCAGGGCAGCAGTCATCAGCAGCCGTCAGGAAGGAGAAACCGTGCTGAAAAAGACCTTCGGCCCACTTCGACATACAGGGGTCGCTTGACGTGGTTCGCGATTCCTCCAGAATTTTCTTGCGGGGTTCCTCACGACCCTCAGGCTAAATCGCTACCTCTGAAGCCGCCTCACAGAGGGCACCAATTGAAGAACCAGGGCCTTATGGGCCGGGCGGTGCAGGGCACGCCTTAATCTCCTGAGTTCACCTGCTTTGTTGAACAGAGACACAGGACATTCTGTTGAGCGTAGAAGATCAGGTTTATTAGCTGCAGCTAAGTACAGTTGTCCCAGAAGTACATTCAGTATGTTCTTAGGAGACTGCCACTTTACTCCGTGGCGCACAATCTTTTATAGCACATAGATTCACCAAGAACACTCCTAATGCATACATGGTTATCCAATGAGAAGAGTTTGAAAACAAGATATCAAGTAACCCAAATAAACCTCTCTTCTAACTGTTTTTGTCACCCCTCCCCACAAGTTAATCAGTGGTAGTGTCTACAACTCAACTTGCAGGTGGCAGGACATATTTGTATGCTTTGGAGGACAGTTGTGAAATGAGAGAATACAAGTAGAGAATAGCGAAGGCCAGAAGATAAGATAAAGTCAGGAAAGAATGGTGTGAACTGACAGACAGTTGAGACAGGGTTTAGTCAAACCAGATGAGGATTAGTGGACTTAGCCAGTCCCTGACATCAGTCTCGTAAACAGAGGCAGAAGGTTATTTGACACGTCGCAGTAAGATCAGCAGAAAAACTTCGTTCATTGTGCTGCCTGAGTGAGGGCAACACAAAATGGCGGTGGAACACAACTGAATACAAGCGAGATCGAAAATCGAATTTCCTCAGGGGGCAAGCAACATGGATGATTGAGGGAGGGACTCTGAGGAGAAGTACATGAGGGATCCAGCTGAAAAGTCACGTTCTGGTAAAGTGCTTAAACACAAAGGAAAAAGTAGCACCTAAAAAATAAGCAGTGGAAGGACACAAGTATTGTGTCCATGCTGAAGGGGAAGGACAAAAAGAAAGGAAATGGGGATGGGACATACAAATAAAGGAAGCCTACAGCAGCTGCCCAATAAAAAACCAAAACAAATGAGAGTGACAATAAAACAAACCTATGGGAAGCAATGAGCGGGCTCTAAGCCTGCTCTTAGAAAACCAAAGATCTTGAATTCACAGCGCATGTACTGTGTAGGTGAGAGCTACAAAGCAAAAGCAATACAATTCTGTATGTTTTCTATCAACATATAAACCTAAAACATCAAGCATGTGAATACATCATTTAAAAGTGTCTAATCTTTCAATACTTATTCAATGAAATGGAGGCATGATTTTTACAAATGAACACTGAGCATTTTTCACAAATTAGTTTTCTTCTACCAGCTCTTGGCTGTTCCACAATAGCAAACGTAAACAAATGATATTTTTTTTCCAGTGCAACCCTAGTATTAGGTAGCTGTATGTAATGCGATATATCAGTTTTCACTTTTAAGTTCACACCATGTTGCATTCGGGGATTAGTGGTTTCTCTTTTAGAATTGACATCATAGCTGGAAAATTACAGCAAGCAAAGTGCTGATATGGCTAATCACTAAGACTATATGACTTGGGGGACAATAAATATGCTGTGTGGGCAACAACCATCAACAGTGGAATAGTTAACAACTTGAAGAAAATCAGAATTTCCAAGGAACCTGCAGCACAAGCCTCATTTAAATACAGAATAGCTACAGTCATGGGAAATCGTTACATGCACAGGTGTACTAGATGAATTCTTCTGGCACTAAAAGAAGTGGATGGCAAATTCAAGGGAAACATTTTCGAATAAGAAAAAAACGTAAGTTTGAAAAAATCCTTAGCCTAGATCTGTGCTTTGATTTTGATGTCAAATGCGTCGTCTGTTTGGTTTGCATACGGTGCTGTGCCAGTTAATGGTAGCTAGTCTGGTTACCACTGGTTACAGCACACACTTGCCTTCCTCTATCGCATTTTGTGTTTCATATTTTGCAAAAATTCTAAATTGTTAGATAACACAAAATGAACATATCGGCTAAGTGAACACTGTACTTCTGCCAAATTACACACATCCTATTGTTTTCCAATAGATTTTTGTATGGAGATAACAAATAATGCTCATGCATTGATATATCTGTTAGTCACCACTTTTCAAAGGTTATTTTACATCCACTCAACAGCTGCAATTGCCTTTTATTTGATAGGAGATGAAAGTACCTTTTTGCACCGTTGACATAATTTCACAAGCTTTCATGTCTGGTTCCTTTGGAGGATCCCAAATATAATGTCCTCTACTGGCTATATTTGGTATCCCCTACGTGCCAAGTGTTAACATTTACCGTTATAGATTTTTGGCATGGTCTTATGTTGGCTAAGTTAACACAGTATTTGTCTGGTACATCACACCCTTTCTAGTAATTTCCACAGTTTTTTATAGGAATACCAAATCTTATGGCTCATATAGTGCTATGGTATCAGTATCCTTCTTTGTGTTTTCCAACATCTTCTTCTACCGGAACACCAAATATTACAGCTGATTCATTGCTATAAGTTATTGTATTCCGACATTTCAAGACTTACCTTTTAGCCATTTACCAGGTGAAATGGCCTTTTACTTGATAGGAGATTACAGTATAATTTAGTACTTTTGCTATCATCCCACAAGCCTTCACGTCTGGTCCCATTAGGGGATACCAAATATAAAGACCCATTCAGGCTATAATATTTGGTATCATCTATGTTTCTCGAGTTAAAACATACCAGGGTACAGTTTGATATGGTCTTATATTAATGTGGTGATAACAGTGTTTTTTTGACAAATCACACTCTTCCTTATGTTTTCCACAGTCTCTTTCTATGGGCATACCAAATACTACAGCTCATGCATTGCTGTACTTTTCGGTATCCCCTACTTTTCAAGGATTACCTTTTAATCATTGTCAAGTTGAGTTGTTTTTCTGCCTTATTGCAGCCTTCTTTGTCTTTTCCCCTGTCTCTTTCTATGGGGATATGAAATATTACACCTCATGCATGGCTGTAATATTGCATATACCCTACTTTTCAATGTTTACCTTTTAACCATTGACAAGTTGAAATTGCCTTATATTTGACAGCAGATTGCAGTAACTTTTAGCACTTTTGATTTCATTCCACAAGCTCTTAAACCAGTTCCTTTTGGGGATATCAAATATAACGGACCATTCGGGTTGTAATATTTGTCATCCCCTACCGTTTTTAGCATCAAAACCAGGACACAATTTGTCATGGCTTAAGTTGGTGGATTGAACAGTGTTTTCCTGACAAAACACACCCTTCCTTGTGTTTTCCACTGTCTCTTTCTCTGGGGATACCAAATATTAGAGCTCATGCACTACTGTACTATTCGGTGTCCCCTACTTTTCAAGGGTTACCTTTTAACCTATCACAAGTTAAAATTGCCTTTTATTGGCAAGCAGACTGCAGTATCTTTTCGCTTTTTTGATTTCATTTCACAATCTTTCATATATGGCTCTTTTGGAGGTTACGAGATATAAAGCCTCACTTGGGTTATAATATTTGGAATCCCTTAGGATTATAGGGTTAGACCCTGACAGGATACAAATTGACATGGTCTTATTTTGGATGGGTGAACACAGTATTTTTCTACCAAATAGCACCCTTCCTTGTGTTTTCCAGCATCTTTTGCTATGGGCATACCAAATGGCACGGCTCATGCATCTCTGTAATATCTAATATCCCCTACTTTTAAAGGGTTATCTTTTAGCCATTGGCCACTGGAGTTGCCTTTTTTGATACAAGATTACAGTCTCTTTTTACATTTTTGATTTCATTCCACAACCTTTCACTTCTGCTTCCTTTGGGTGATACCAAATATAATGGCCCATACGGTGTATAGTATTTGGTATCCTCTAGGTTTCTATGGTTATAACTTGACAGTATTTAATTTGACATGGTCCTATGTTGGCTGGGTGAACACAGTATTTTCCAATATCTTTTACTATGGGTATACCAAATATTACGGCTCATACATTGCTGTAATATCTCATATCCCCTTCTTTTCAAGGGTTACCTTTTAGCTGTTGGCCAACTGAAGTTCCTTTTTGTGAGAAGTTGGCCTGGTATATGCTGTTCACTAGTTAAAGTGGACACCTTGCACCAGTACAATTCGACTCTTATGGTAGTAGGTTTAAGACAACCTTTAAAGAAAGCTATCCTAGTGGTAGCTGTGGAGAGCAGCCTTCAGGCTAAGTCTTTAGAGGAATGTAAAGCAGCTTGTTTTACCTCATAATCTCTTGAATTACCAAATGAAAGGACACCACACAGGTATATATATCAAATATATATGTATTTATTACTAAACAACTCTCTACTAATCTCTTTATGAGATTAGAAGTCAGGAACATATGCACAAATCAATGTTTCACAATAAGTTAAGCACCAATATGGCTGGGGCCCTAGGGGCGTACCAGACCATATACTAAAAAAGAGACTTAAGAACAACGACTTGAAAAGGGACAAGGCCTAGGGCCTTCAGAAGTGTTGGGGCCTCACAAAACCACCCAAGGCAGGTAAGTAAAGGACCCACAGGGGACGCATGCAGTGTGTTAACACAGCCGCGAATCCCCGTTGACTTCAATGGGGCAAGTCGCGGTTGGAAATTAAGAGTTTAAGGATACTTCGGGAGAGTCTACAAGCAAGTCACTTACAGGGTAAGTAGTTCTAGAGCCAACACCCACAGGAGCAACGTAGTGCTGGAGTTAACTGACCCAGGGAAGCCGGGTGCATAGGTGTCTTTTGGTGTCGGGTCGCGGCGTCGTTTTCAATGGGAGCCAATGAAGACTTGCTGCTTGTGAAGACTGAAGAAGTGTCCGGTGGCATCCAAGCCTGGATTCAGAAGAAAGAAGACCTGAAAGCAGAGGGGACAATGTTCAAAGTCACTTGACAGTGACCTGGGGCCAGGAAGCTGGATGCCCACAATCGTCGGGTGATTTCAGGTAGTTCACAGGTGTCTTGACTCTTCAGCCATGAGGTTCAGGAGGCGTCGATGACAACCAGGAGTTGGATTCTGCGTGTCCCATGAAGTCTGCAGCTTACTGTGGTGTCGGCAACCAGATTGGAGCCAACAAGCCTTGGCAACAGCAAGTCATGTGGAAAGGATAAAAAGTCAGCGGTGCAGACCAACAAGGTCTGAGGGACTCACCCAGTGCAGGTAAGTCAGGGCAGGCCTGGAGCAACCAGGGGAGCCCTTTGGTTTTGTAGAAAAGTCTTCAGGGGACCCACAAGCCAGCCAGCAAGGGATCGCAAAGACGCCTCAGGAGCATCCACTCAACAGGGCCCATGGTCACTCGGGACAGGGTAGGCCTCTGATCCTTGGAGGGATCTCTGCTGGAGGCTTGGACCACATGTGGCCCAAAGCACAGGTTTGTAGAACGTCGTGAAGGGGTTGCACTCGACAATAATGCACGGTACCCAGGGAATGCGTCACTCGTGGGGTTCACTTTCCTCAGCGTCACTGGGGACTCACAATGGCCTTCGAGAAGTCAGGAAATCCTCTTCCTGGGCTGCAGGAATTTCTGGCTCCGGCGGGAGCGGTGGAGTTTACGACCGTTGATTGCAGTTTTTGGTGCCTGCCAAGCAGGGGAATCACTCCTTGACTCCAAGGGAGATTCTTCAGTCTTCCCGAGGTAGTGGAATGTCGAAGGTCCGGGATTCTTCTTCAGAGCGTCGTCCAGGGATATCTAGTTTGCAATGGCAAGGGTTCCCTAACTTATACTGGAAGGAAGGGAGGGACTAGCTCCATGTCCCCACCTATTGGAGGGTCAGGGGAGTGGGTGACTACACCCGCTTCCCTTTGTCCAGTTTTGCGCCAGAGCAGGGGCAGGTAGCCCCTGAGCCGGTTTGAACTGGCGTATGCACAGAGGAGCCTACTGCTCCCCCAGTGCAGGACTTGAAAGCACTCTAGGAGTGCACTCACCCAGCCCCAATACACTAAACCCTGTGTGGGAGGTGGTCACACCTCCCTGTGACAGGATACCTATTGTTGGGCCTCCTCCACTGCGAGTTTCGGTCATCAGCAGGAGGGCAGCCCAGTGTCTGTGACTGGTGGCATCCATTTTGTGATGCCAGGGCTCTTCAGGATTCTACCGCGTTTCCACAGTAGGTACATGTCTATCCCTCTAGAAGGGTGGAATCATACTCCCACACCAGTTACTGGTGTGGGGATATGATTCCAAAGAGTTTGACACCAAACACACAACATGATTTGATGCAGCCATTCCAAAGTTAGCATTAAACGTGAGGTTATAATGCACTTAAGAGTATATGGCTTGACTGCATTCACAAACAGCCCCAGAGAATGGACTCTGAGGGCTGCAGAGAGGCCCTGCTCAGGCAGAGGCACCCCCTCAAATGGAAACCAAGGACCCTGCCGTCAGGATTGATAGGGCCTACCTTTAGGGGTGACTGATAGGTTTAAATGTGTGTGCAGGATAGATATAGGGAGCCTATATCCCAGTGAGGAGTGCTAGCACCACCTCACCCAGGCTGCAGTAGCAGGCCTGTGGTGTCAGATTTAGTCTGCTTCCTAGGGCTGACATAATACATGCTTCAGCCCCTGGTAGGCCTGTGCAGTACCGATGCCCCTGGTACCTAAGGTACCATATACTAGGGGCTCACAAGGGACCACAATATCCAATCACTAGTGCACCTAATGTGCACACCATGTCATTTAAGGGAGTAAGCAGATAGGCTGGGATCCTGGATAGCAGGATCCCAGCCAGACTAGTCAAAAACCATCAAAACACCAGAAAAAAAGTGGGGGCAACCATGTAGTAAGATTCCACCTTCCTACATAACACCCCCCCCCCCCCCAAACGAAAGGAGATAGGGCTAACCTTGTCCAGATAAGCCTCTATTTCCTGAGTGGCCATATAAGGAAGAACCTGCACTAGCATGGTTGCTCCCTGTCTCATGGTCCACTTGAGAGATCCTACCCCAAGGGGTTCTAGAGTTTCTTCAAAATCTAGGGAAATTACCTGTATTGTGTTTTGGTACAGAAGCAGGCTGGTGGGGTGTCTGAGTCTGGAAGTGAGGCCCTATTTAGGGTGGTCTCAACTTTCTGTCCATGACTGTGTCATATCTGGCCCTACGGGTCAATCTCTGGCTGCCTACAGCTGGGGGTTGGGTCCCTCCGGTTGGAATAGTGGAGGGCATTGGAATGTTTGGGGCAACTATGTCTCAGGTCTCCCTGTGCCCAACATAGTCCATCTGTGGGTTACCTGTACCTAGGGGTAAGGGGGATCCCTCAGTATGTAGAGGAATATTCACCTGGCTAGAACTACTCTGCTGGATGTCCCTAATCTGTTGATGAGGGGGTTCCTGTGGACAGGGGCCCACCAAGGGTCCACTGACCTCCCTGATCTCTGCAGTCCTGGGCTCACTGAGGCAGGGTAGAGAGGGGCAGGATACCTGCTCCAGACTGGGTACCATCTTGGAAGGATCCCCTGCCACCATAGATGTGGCCAGGACAGGCCTGACCACTTCTGGGACAGTTACTCCACAAGGGGCAGGATCAGTTCCCTTAGAAAACTGACCCTTACCTTCAGTCTGGTGGGGGGAGGACTGTCCATCACCCCCTATGCTCTCTGTTTGGGTAGAGTGATCCATTGTTTCAGGCTTCACTTCCCTTAGTTTCTCCTGGGGTGGAGGTGAGGCCCTCAGGGTCTCATCCACTCTCTCAGGGATGCCTAACATTCTTAAATGGGCCTTGTGGTCCACCTCAGCCCAGGCTGAGATTTCCAGATTATTTCCCAGTAGACAATCTACAGGCAAGGTTGGGGACACTGCCACTCTCTTTGGGCCAGTGACCCCCCCTCTCAGCTGAGATTTACCACTGCCATGGGATGGTCTGTCCTAATTACATTAATATTGCTCACCTGGCATCTAAACTCAGGCAGAAGCTGTTCTAGGGGCACTAGTTTCTTGGTCACCATGGTGACACTAGCCCCTGTGTCCCTGTAGGCCACAGCCTTCTGACCATTGATCATGGGCTCTTGTCTGTACCTGCCCAAAGTATTGGGACTCATAGTAAAGTTGGCAAACCCCATGCCACCATCACAGACTAGAGTTGCTTGTGTAGGGGACCTGGTTAGGCTAGAGTCCACCTGAGTTCCCCAAGAAAACCCAACCAAGTTTTTGGGTGCACTCCCACCCCCTGGGGGATTACTACTGGTAGTAACAGGAGGTGTTGGAGCTGCAGTCAGTGGGCGGAACATTTTCTTTATTGCCATTCTTTGGACAGCTGAAGTCAGTTTTCCAGTGGCCAGGTTGCTTGCACACATGGCAATATTGTTTCTTATTGGAAGAGGAAGGATTTTGGGACCCACCCCCAGAACTGGATTTTTGGGGCCCTTCAGAGGACTTTTCTGTATTTTTATTATCCCCACCTTTCTCTTTGGGCTTAGTGGAATCTTTCTTCTGGTCACCACCTTGGTTCTTGGGCCTCACCCTGGTTCTGACCCATTTGTCTGATTTCTTTCCCAATTCTTGGGGCGAGGTCAGATCAGAGTCCACCAGGTACTGGTGTAAGAGCTGGATTTGGTCATTGTTAAGTATCTGCTCACGCATAATCAAATTATACAATCCTTTAAAGTCAGTTGCTCTACTGCCAATTATCCAACCCTCCAGAGCCTTGGTAGCACAATCTACAAAGTCCACCCAGTCCTGTGTCTGTGCCTTCTGGGTATCTCTGACCTTCAACCTGTACTTCTCAGTGGTTAAGCCAAACCCATCTATCAGTGCACTCTTCAGGACTTCATAGTCATCAGCATCCTCTTCTCTAACAGTGAGGAGCTTGTCTCTACCTTTATCTGAAATGGAGAGCCACAAGATTGCTGCCCACTGCTTTTGGGGGACCGGTTGTACTCTACAGGCCCTTTCCATAGCAGTTATCCACTTGTGGATATCATCCCCACTCTGGTAGGGAGGAACAATCTTGCTCAGGTTCCTATGGTCTGGAATATTTGATTTGATTATTTATTTATAAAGCACAACTATCACTCCGTGAGGAGTATCCTGGCGCTAAATATATTCTCTGCCTCTAGGGACACTGTTGCTGCCACCAGGGGGTTCTAACCCCTCTCTTCTAGAAGCTCTCTGGAGCTCAAAGGCTTCTCTATCTATTGCCAACTGCTTGGTTTTGAGGGCAAATCTTGCTTTCTCATACTGCAGCAGTTTGTACATTCAGTCAAAGGAGGTCTCCCTTCTAGGGAAGTAGGAGCTCCTCTGGTGGACAGATTCTCTGCCAGAGTGATAGGAGTGGTCAGACCCCCTAGAAAGGGACCTAGGCCTTTCCTCCACTCTGTCAGTTCTCTTAGGGAGAATTCCTCTGTCCTTTTCAGACTTTTGGGGATCTGGCCCTTCAACCACAGAGTCTTGGTCATCTTGATGTTCATGATCTGACCCAGACACTGTAATTGACCCACCCCCTGATTCAGACCCATTAGCTCCTAGAGCTAATCTAAGATCATCTGCTGTCAGCAGATCTATCAGGTGCAGTGTGGAGGGACTCTGTCCTAGCTTCAGGTGCCTTGCAACACACATGGCTTTCATGTCAAAGAAAGTCATGTCCTTATACTGAGGCTGGGTGGACCCACTGGTTCCAACCCTTAGGACATTCTAGTGTTGCGCAGTGTTGTACTACCTGCACTAGTTTGTGGCCTACTGATCCTAGCTTGAGCTGTAGAAAGGGTGTGCTATCTCTTGACACACAGCTCTAACTTCAGTAGAACTTATTGATACTAAGCTTGACTTTATATGTACCTTGAGTACCTATAGTGGTTTTCAGTTAGTAATTCAAATAGAAATTTTCTGGTAAAACAATTGCAAGCTGGAATCCCACACACTGCACACCAATGTGAGAAGTTGGCCTGGTATATGCTGTTCACTAGTTAAAGTGGACACCTTGCGCCAGTGCAATTCGACTCTTATGGTAGTAGGTTTGAGACAACCATTAAAGAAAGCTATCCTAGTGGTAGCTGTGGAGAGCAGCCTTCAGACTAAGTCATTAGAGGAATGTAAAGCAGCTTGTTTTACCTCATAATCTCTTGAATTACCAAATGAAAGGACACCACACAGGTATATATATCAAATATATATGTATTTATTGCTAAACAACTCTCTACTAATCTCTTTATGAGATTAAAAGTCAGGAACATATGCACAAATCAATGTTTCACAATAAGTTAAGCACCAATATGGCTGGGGCACCTAGGGGCGTATCAGACCATATACTAAAAAAGAGACTTAAGAACAACGACTTGAAAAGGGACAAGGCCTAGGGCCTTCAGAAGCATTGGGGCCTCACAAAACCACCCAAGGCAGGTAAGTAAAGGACCCACAGGAGACGCATGCACTGTGTTAACACAGCCGCGAATCCCCGTTGACTTCAATGGGGCAAGTCGCAGTTGGAAATTAAGAGTTTAAGGATACTTCGGGAGAGTCTACAAGCAAGTCACTTACAGGGTAAGTAGTTCTAGAGCCAACACCCACAGGAGCACCGTAGTGCTGGAGTTAACTGACCCAGGGAAGCCGGGTGCATAGGTGTCTTTTGTTGTCGGGTCGCGGCGTCATTTTCAATGGGAGCCAATGAAGACTTGCTGCTTGTGAAGACTGAAGAAGTGTCCGGTGGAATCCAAGCCTGGCTTCAGAAGAAGGAAGACCTGAAAGCAGAGGGGACAATGTTCAAAGTCACTTGGCAGTGACCCGGGGCCAGGAAGCTGGATGCCCACAATCGTCGGGTGATTTCAGGTAGTTCACAGGTGTCTTGACTCTTCAGGCACGAGGTTCAGGAGGCATCGATGACGACCAGGAGCTGGATTCTGCGTGTCCCATGAAGTGTGCAGCTTACTGTGGTGTCGGCAACCAGATTGGAGCCAACAAGCCTTGGCAACAGCAAGTCATGTGGAAAGGATAAAAAGTCAGCGGTGCAGACCAACAAGGTCTGAGGGACTCACCCAGTGCGGGTAAGTCAGGGCAGGCCTGGAACAACCAGGGGAGCCCTTTGGTTTTGTAGAAAAGTCTTCAGGGGACCCACATCCAGCCAGCAAGGGATCGCAAAGACGCCTCAGGAGCATCCACTCAACAGGGCCCACGGTCACTCGGGACAGGGTAGGCCTCTGATCCTTGGAGGAATCTCTGCTGGAGGCTTGGACCACACGTGGCCCAAAGCACAGGTTTGTAGAATGTCGTGAAGGGGTTGCACTCGACAATAGTGCACGGTACCCAGGGATTGCGGTTCCTCGTCACTCGTGGGGTCCACTTGCCTCAGCGTCACTGGGGACTCACAATGGCCTTCGAGAAGTCAGAAAATGCTCTTCCTGGGCTGCAGGAATTTCTGGCTCCGGCGGGAGCGGTGGAGTTTGCGACCGTTGATTGCAGTTTTTGGTGCCTGCCAAGCAGGGGAGTCACTCCTTGACTCCAAGGGAGATTCTTCAGTCCTCCAGAGGTAGTGGAATGTCGAAGGTCCGGGATTCTTCTTCAGAGCGTCGTCCAGGGATATCTAGTTTGCAATGGCAAGGGTTCCCTAACTTATACTGGAAGGAAGGGAGGGACTAGCTCCATGTCCCCACCTATTGGAGGGTCAGGGGAGTGGGTGGCTACACCCACTTCCCTTTTTCCAGTTTCGCGCCAGAGCAGGGGCAGGTAAACCCTGAGCTGGTTTGAACTGGCATATGCACAGAGGAGCCTACTGCTCCCCCAGTGCAGGACTTGAAAGCACTCTCAGAGTGCACCCACCCAGCCCCAATACACTAAACCCTGTGTGGGAGGTGGTCACACCTCCCTGTGACAGGATAGCTATTGTTGGGCCTCCTCCACTGCGAGTTTCAGTCATCAGCAGGAGGGCAGCCCAGTGTCTGTGACTGGTGGCATCCATTTTGTGATGCTAGGGCTCTTCAGGATTCTACCGCGTTTCCACAGTAGGTACATGTCTATCCCTCTAGAAGGGTGGAATCATACTCCCACACCAGTTACTGGTGTGGGGATATGATTCCAAAGCGTTTGACACCAAACACAACATGTTTTGATGCAGCCATTCCAAAGTTAGCATTAACCACGAGGTTATAATGCACTTAACAGTATATAGTTTGACTGCTTTCACAAACAGCCCCAGAGAATGGACTTTGAGGGCTGCAAAGAGGCCCTGCTCAAGCAGAGGCACCCCATCACATGGAAACCAAGCACCCTGCCCTCAGCATTGATAGGGCCTGCCTTAGGGGTGACTGATAGGTTTAAAAGTATGTGCAGGAGAGATATAGGATACCTATATCTCAGTGAGGATTGCTAGCACCACCTCACCCAGGCTGCAGTAGCAGGCCTGGGGTGTCAGATTTAGCCTGCTTCCCAGGGGTGGCATAATACATGCTTCAGCCTCTGGTAGGCCTGTGAAGTACCTATGCCCATGGTACCTAAGGTACTATATACTAGGGGCTCACAAGGGACCACAGTATCCAATCACTAGTGCACCTAATGTGCACACCATGTCGTTTAAGGGAGTAAGCAGATAGGCTGGGGTTCTGGATAGCAGGATCCCAGCCAGACTAGTCAAAAACCATAAAAACACCAGAAAAAAAGTGGGGCAACCATGTAGTCAGATTCCACCTTCCTACACTTTTATTTGATAGCAAACTACAGTTTCGCAATATTGATTACATGCCACAAGCATTCACATCAAGTTCTTTTGCCACATATGATGCCTCATATGGGCTATTATATTTAGTATCCCCCATGTTTCTGGGGTTAGAACCTGACAGGATATATATTACATGGTCTTATTTTAGATGGACGAACACAGTATTTTTCTGCCAAATAGCACCCTTCCTTGTGTTCTCCAACATCTTTTCTTATGGGGATACCAAATATTATGGCTTATGCCTTGCTGTAATATCTTGTTTCCCCTACTGTTCATGGGTTACCATTTAGACATTGACCAACTAAAGTTGCCTTTTTTTTGTCAGATTACAGTCTGTTTTCACATTTTTGATTTGATTCCTGTAACGCCCTGAACGTCTCAGGATCGTTTAACAGACACGACAATGAGGACGCAACCACTTGTGAAGGGTTAGTTCTTTTAATGAAGGCAAATAAAATACAAAGAACAAACAAAAGTTATAGTCACTGGAATCCTCCAGGCTAAGTACGTTACCAGCCCACAGCACGGATGGTCCTAACCGTCCTCTGCATATACGCCGATCCCGGCGTATGCCAACAGAGGGCAGAAATGAAATGGCCGACAATGCCAATCGGTAGGCTGTGAGGGGCACGAAGAGTGTTGGGGAGAATCGAGGAGTCAGGGAAACACCCAGCCGGGGTCTCTACCTGAAGGGAGCAGCCGCTCAACCTCTTCCTCAGACTGCACCGGGACGCGGAGTCACCTCCTGGTGATGCGTCACCGATACCCCAATCACAAGCAAGAAGACTGAACCGAGAGCAGCCGCTCGATCGATCCTGTGGACTTCCGAGTCTGTAACGCGGCAAACACCTCCTGGTGTGCGTTACAGCTGGCAGTCCCTGTGTCTCTGGTCGGGCTGGGAGTTACGACTCCAACCAGCAAAAGCGCCACTGCGCTTGGACTCAGCCGAGTCAAAAAGCGAAGCTCAATGGTTGACCGGTAGAGCTTCCGGGTCCTTCACAGGTGACGATGGGGCAAGACACGGCCCAGGGAGTAACGACTCGACCTACCTCCGTTCTTGCCTTACTGGAGCACCACTCCGGAACACTGCTCTTCACAAAGCAGGTACGTCGGTGTAAACACAATATCCGACAGCCTTGTACCTCCCGGTTCCTCCCTTTATAGGGCGTGTTTTCCTTGAGTTATGTAACAGCTCTCCTGTTTACATAAGGGCGTGTTTCCCTTGAGTTATGTAACAGCTCTCCTGTTTACATAAGGGCGTGTTTCCCTTGAGTTATGTAACAGCTCTCCTGTTTACATAAGGGCGTGTTTCCCTTGTATGACAGGAATTCTTGACAATTCCACAATCATTCACATCCGGTTCCTTTGTGGGATACCAAATATATGGGATATAATATTTGATATCTCCTAGGTTTCTAGGGTTAGAACTTTACAGTATAGAATTCAACAAGGTTTTATGTTGGCTGGGTGAACGCAGTATTTTTCTACCAAATAGCACTTTTCCTTTTTGTTTTCCAATATATTTTACTATGGGGAAGCCAAATATTACATTGCATTCATTGGTGGAATATCTTATATTCCCTACTTGTCATGGGTTACCCTTTAGCCATTGGCCAATTGAAGTTCCCTTTTATTTGATAGCAGATTACAGGTTCCTTTGTAGGATACCTCATATAATGCCTCATATGTGCTATAATATTTGGTATACCCAAGGTTTCTGGCTTTCGAATCTGACAGAATACAAATTGACATGGTCTTCTGCTGGCTGGGTGAAAATAGTCTCATGCATTGCTGTAATATGTATTATACCCTACTTTACAAGGGTTAGCTTTTAGACATTGACCAATTGGAGTTGCATTTTATTTGATACCACATTGCAGTCCCTTTTCACATATTTATTTTCATTCCACAGTCTTTCACATCAGGTTCCTTTGGGGATTCCAAATTGAATGGCCCAACGGACTATGATATTTTGTATCCCCAAGGTTTCTAGGGTTATAACTTACTAGGATTCTATTGGACATGGTCTTATTTTATGTTGGCTTGGTGAGCACAGTATTTTTCTGCCAACTGGCACCCTTTCTTGAGTTGTATAAAATCTTTTTCTATGGGTATACAAAATATGTGCCTCAATCATGACTATAATATCTTGTATCCCCTACTTTTTGTGTGTTACCCTCCTGCCATTGTCCAACTGAAGTTGCCTTTTACTTGACAGTAGATGACATAATCTTTTAACAATTTTCATTTAATTTTACAATATTTTACATCTATTTCTTAGGGGGATACCACATATAATGGCCCATACGGGCTATAATATTTGGTATCCGCTAGGTTTCTGGGGTTATAACTTGACAGGATACAGTTTGACATGGCCTTATGTTGCCTGGATGAACATAGTAATTTTCTGCCAAATAGCACCCTTCCATGTGTTTCCTAATATCTTTTACTATGGGGATACCAAATATAACAATTTACGCATTACTGTAATATCTCAACTCCCTTACTTTTCATGGGTTATCCTTTATCCATTGACCAATTGAAGTTGCCTTTTATTTGATACCAGACTACATTATCTTTTCACATTTTTTATTTCATTCCACAATCTTTCACATCCAGGTCCGTTGGGGGATATCAAAAATAATGTCTCGTACAGGCTATAATGTTTGGTATCCACTAGGTTTCTAGTGTTAAAACTTACCAGGATTCAATTGGACTTGGCCTTATGTTAGCTGGATGAACACAGTATTGGTCTTCCAGATAGTACCCTTGCTGGCGTTTTCCAACACTTTTTGCTTTGGAGATATTAAATATTACTGCTCACTCAGTGTTGTAATATCTCATCTCCCCTACTGTTCTAGTGTTACCTTTTGTTTTTGACCACTTCAAGTTGCCTTTTATTTGATAGCAATATATAGTATCTTTTTGCATTTTTTATTTTATTCTACAAGCTGTCATATCTGGTTCATTTGAGGGGTACCAAATATAATGCCTCACATGGGCTATAATATCTGGTACCCCTAGGTTTTGGGGTTAAAACCTGAAAGGATACAAATTAAATTGTCTTATGTTGGCTCGGGTACACAATATTTGGCTGCAAATTAGCCCCCTTCCTTGTGTTTTCTAACATCGTTTCCTATGGAGATACAGCATATTTTGGCTCGTACATGGCTGTAAAATCTCATATCCCCTACTTGTCACGGGTCACCCTTTAGCCATTGACTAATTGAAGTACCATTTTATTTGATAGCAGGTTACAGTATCTTTTTGCATTTTTTACATAATTCCACAAACTTCTCATCCAGTTCCTTTGGGGGATACCTCATATAATGACTCACATGTTCTTAATATTTGGTATCCCCTGGGTTTCTAGAGTTAGAACAGACAGGATACAAATTTACATGGTCTTATTTTGGATAGGTGAGCACAGTATTTTACTGCCTAATGGCACCCATCCTTGTGTTTTCCAACATCTTTTACTATGGGGTTACCAAATATTATGGCTCTTGCATTGCTGTATTATCTTGTATCCCCTATTTTTTAAGTGTTACCTGTTAACCATTCACAAGTTGAAATAGCCTTGTACTTGACAACAGTTTAAAGTATCTTTTAGCTGTTTGCATCATACCACAAGTTTTCACATCCGAGTATTTTAAGGGATATCAAATCTAATGTCCCATACGAGCTATAATATTTGGTATCCACTAAGTTTTCAGGGGTTAAATCTAACCAGGATACAATTGAATTTAGTCTTTTGTTGCCAAGGTATTTTTCTGCCAAATCACACACTTATTGTGCTTTCCAGTCTTTTTCATTGGGGATGCCAATTATTACAGCTCATGCTTTGCAGTAATATCTCGTTTCCCCTCTTTTTTACAGGTTACCCTATAACATTCTCAACCAGTAAGCAAAATAAAGTAGAGATTTTCTTTTGAGTATCTTTCTCACACTACCATGGAGAGATAGCCCTTGTTTAGTATGGTGTTTCTCATTATAGGAAGCTCTGAGAGTGACTCCGAGCTTGAACACACACATTGTGGAAATAATGATGTTTGTGATCTTCCTGAATCAGTGATCGGGGCCGGGCAGAGACGAGCCCGGCCTAGAAGCTTTCTCTCCTTGGAAAAGTTGAGGCTGAGGTCCCACGATCATACACCAGGTGACTCTACTTGCAAGGAGTATTTTTCATCTCCTGGTTATACAACAGGCCTCTTGGATTTTCTAAAGGAACCAGGTCTCATCCTCCTCACCTCAGTGTACGGCTCTCTTCCCTGCAGCTATCGAAATTCAGGTAATACACTTGAACAGTCTGGGAAGCTATCCTCCTCCCCATCTTGTACCATACTAAACAAGGGGAATTCTAATGGACCCCACTTTGGTTTGATAATTAATTATTTGAGACAAACCTCAAGGGTAAACATTAGAACACTTCAGCTACTGCATTCAGAGAATCTTTATTTCACTGTTTGCTCTACCTACCCCGTATATTTTCTCATGATGCTTTTATCATGAGGTAACTGATTCATTCAGGTGCAGCCAAAAGTGCATGACATGTTCCTTTATATGCATCCAGCCATTGATTTGTGCTTACAACCCCTGAGCTGATCAGCGATCTTCGCTCAAGTATTGATCTAGCAGTATCCTGGCAATAAACAGATCGTTCACCAGCTTATAAGGCATAGAGCACTATCTACGATGCAAACAATGTTTTCTGTCCTTAAAGTGCATGTTACCTCAAAGTCCTCCTCTATGTTCCTAAATCCCTGCATGAAAACTGTTGACCTTGAATAAAAATTTCTAATTTTTACCTCCTCTTTCTCTTTGAATAGCCCTCATCTTCTTTCCCATTCTTTGCTTATCTCCTCCCCTAGTCATTTGCGTATTTACATTAGTGTCCAATACGGTATTTCTGCAAATTCCTACACCTTATCTCAAAGACCATATCGTCCTTCTTTGAAAGTCATAACCTGCAACCTAGCAATGCTTAATCTCCTCTAGCTCATGTACTATTCCCACTAGCTAAACTGCATTAATCTGCACACTTCCCCCACTAATGACCACACCTACCTCCTACTTATTTAATCCACCTCAAATACACTAGAGTAAATGCATGGGCTGGTCTCCTTCAGAGCAGGAAACTAAATCCAATAACAACTGGATTAACCTAAATTTATGTTCCTGAGCAACGTGCTGCCTGACGTAAAGCACTTCAACGCCTTGTCAGTAGTAGTGAGCGCTATATAAATGCAATTACAATTTTAAATAAATATACAACATTCATTTGAAATAATATCTAACAAAAATACTTTTACTACTTTTTTTCGATTATAATAAATTATTTGGCTTATTCTATACTTTACCATAGGGAGATGTATTCCATCGGGGCTGCGAAGGAGTCGACATTGACAAGTCACATGATGTGTATGTGCTGCACTAGACCCCTCAATAACTATGCATAGTAGTGTGTTATCATGCTGGAGTTACTAGGGCACTAGTTACCAGCCATAACAGTACTCTACATTGGTTGCAGCGGTAAGCCTGTTCTAGCGGGAACATTAGAACTTCAAGACTAACAAGCCAAGTGAGCCTAAAAAACAACCACTAAGAGCTGTCATCTGGACCTTCTTCACCCAAACTAAAGCCTGTCCTTCAGTCCCACTAGCCAGTCAACAAGACCCATCAGTATGGACTCAGAAAACACCATTCATAAATCACAACTAACTGAGATGGCAAAAAAAGTGTAGAGAGTACACTTGCCATACCTGTAAGAGATACTCCTAATGTATGTTTTTTTTAGACTTTATTTTAAGTTTTTATTCAACAAAGTGAGAACAATTATCAGCATTGATAATCGGTTTATTTGCATAGCACAAAAGAGTGAGCACATGGCACTTTACGCTATCGATTAGAATTCAGTACTTGTGCAATACGCAGTGAGACACAGCATGAATCAATTTTCTCATCATATACAGCTTATTCCACAGTAAGCTTGAGAAGAAAGGGGTTCTAGTCTCCGGGAGTCTCTGCCCTGATTAATGGGAGCAATTTATAAGTTCCAGATGTCCTAAATGGGAAGACCCCTAACCCAATTGAGACAAAGAGAGTTGTTTTTGGAAAGGCAGACGGAGCTGGAAAGAAATAGTCTGGTTTCACAGGAGTTTCCCAATGGGAAAAGGAAGACCAGTCATTGATTTGAAAATTGTTGATTTTATTTAATGTTGCGCTCTTATAAGCAAATATTTTACACAAGGACATCCGACACGTGTTTCGCCCAAAGCTTATTCCACAATAAATGGGCTATAAACATATCAGAGGGCAAGGCTGAAGATGCCTCTCTGACACGCCACTCACTCCCCTCCCATTGCCTACTTATTACCTGACACACATCCCTGTGTATCTTTTGAGGGTCTTCTCTGCAATCTGGCTCACATGCAATGCTGTTATGCACTATTCTATGTGTTTCTCCCTTCGGGGCTCACTTTCTCATCATTTTCTGCTCTAACCAGGTACGCCTGATATGGTCCCCAGATGTTGCGCGGTCTACTCCTAATCGGGATGAGTTTGCAGTAGACATCCGACATTGTATTACAGAACGTCATGTCGACATGCCATTCATTCACTGTGGGTAGTGGCACACTCGCCCCAACACATGGCTATTCTAGGCTTTGCAAGTAGGAGGCCTACTGCCACCAACCACCTATGGTGCTTTAGGATCTCTCTGTCATCACCCAAGAGCACCAGTAAAGTTTTTGGCTTGATCTGCTCCCCCATTATCTCTCTCAATTCACAAAATACATTAACCCAGTAATGCTTAACTCCAGGGCAATACCATGCCACATGAGTGATCTTCGCTACTCCAGCTGTACATTTATGGTATCCTGGGCAGTCTTGCAGACCATTATGAAACCGACGGGCAGGAGTGTCGTACACCCTATTGACATATTTAAAGTGTATCCACCTATGCCGGTTATTCAGAGATACTGTCTTAATTAGTAAACAGCAGTAGATCCATTGTTTATCACTTGTATTCACTCCTAAATCATTTTGCCAGTCCTGCCTTGCCTTTTTGATACCTATTGAGTGTGCGTTCGATGTGTATGTGTAAAGCTCCGCGATAAGGTGCTGCGGGGCTTCGTTTGCAGCAGGTATGTCAAAACTGGCAACTTTGGGGGCTCTTCCAATTAATCACTGAGCCGCTCACACATGGTGTGCTGTACTCGAAAGTACTGAAACATTTCCAGTGCCATGTGAGTACCCTCCAGCAGACACACCTGCTCCCAGTTGTGCTGTGTCCCATTCTGGAAGAAGTCCCCCATGCTCCGCAAATACATTTGACACAGCTTTCCTGCTGCCCCTTTCTCTTGTCCCATAGGGAACCACATGCACCAATCTATGGACAGCAGCGGCGACTAAATGAGGGAACAACCCTGAAGTTCCGCCAATCACTTCCAGAAGTACGCAGTAATAATTATCAAGTCAACAGTAGTATAATGACACACAGGCTTAAATAGCAATTTCTTGGGGAGCAGATGTGGAGAGACAGCATCTCTCTCCAATTACAGATACGGGAGGTAATTTAGGTCATGCAGCAAATAATGGGCAAACATACACTGTGAGGCCCTGTAATAAGCTTCTAGGTCAGGAGCTGTCAACACCCCCCTTTTCATAAGAAAGAATCAGAGTATATCAACTAACCCAAGGCTGTTTGCCTGGCCATGCTAGCCATGTCAGCTGTTTTTGCAAAGTGTTGAAGAAGGCTTGTGGGAGCAATATTGATATACTCATGAAGAGAAACAAAAACCGGGGCAGCACTACTATTTTCATTGTTGCTATTTGCCCTCGGAGCGACAACGGAAGCTTAATCCAGCTATTAATTGCATCCATCAGCCTTTTGAGTGTCTTGCCATGATTCTTCAACAGAACTACAGTCGGATCAGTATGGACCTGGATTCCCAAGCATCTCACTGATTCTGCGGTCCATTGCAAGGGACAGTCTGTTTGCACCTGCAATGTAGCTGCCGTAAGGGGGAATATTAAGGATTTTGCCCAGTTGATATGTAATCCTGAATGCCCATCGAACAGAACAACCTCCTGAGGCACTGCAGCTAGGTTGTGCTCCGGATTCCGCTCATAGAGTAGCATGTCATCTGCATATGCAGGTAGGATCCAATTGTAGTTAGGCAAGTGGATCTTCCAGTGGGAGTGGTATTCGCGCAAGGCACAGGGGAGGAGCTCATGATCCAAGCATATCAGAGGGGCAATAAAGGGCAGCCCTGCCGGATTCCCTCTAGTGATCTTTATGGCGTCTGATATTATGCCATTAGCTTTAATCCATGCAGTTGGCCTAGTATACAAAACCCGTATAAGCTGAATCTCCCACCCCAATTCACTTCAGCACTGCCAGCATGAACACATACTCGACAGAATCAAACGTTTTTTCTGCTTCAAGAAATACTGCTATGGCTCCAAAGAATGTTCTGAGAGTGTATATTTGTGATCTACCCGGTATGAAGTCATCCTGTTACAGTCCGACTAAACCTGGCATAAGGGGTGCTAATCTGTTAGCAAATACGTTTGTGAAGATTCTCGTGTCAGTGTATTACAACTAAAGAAGTCTATAGGATGCACAATGGTCGGCAGGCTCACCCGACTTCAAGAGCATAACAAGGGTTGCAAGCGGTGCTCCTGGTTGCTCCGCTCTCCATAGAACCTGGCAGTTGCATACTTACCCAAATGTTTGATTTCACTATTGGCCAGCTCGTGATATTCTTCTATTTTAGCTTTAATCTCTCCCAGTTTGCCTCTCTCACCTGTCTCTCTATGCATGCGCTCCAGCGTTACTTTCTCACATTCCAACTTTTGCAGGCCACTCCTGAGTGACTTTAGCAGTCCTGCATGCTTGGAGATAGTGACCCCCCTGATGTAAACTATAAAGGCTTCCCAGACAGTCTCAAACCTGGCTCTAGAGCCCACAAATTATTTGTGAAGAATTGGTCAATTGCCTGTGCCAGCTTCTCTTGGAATACAGCATCAAGTAGGTAGTTTCCTGACAAAGGCTGAGTGGTTGTGAGCATCTGATGTCAACTCCAACAACATGGGGAAGTATTCTGAATAGGTGCATGGTAAGTGCTTGCATTGGTTAACCTTTACAGACAAGCTTTTGAATAGGAGCCAATAGTCCATGTGCATATGAATGTCGTGCACTGTGGAGTAATGTGTGAATTCATGCCATTTGGGGATCATATCACCAAATGTCCACCAACCCATTCTTTTACGAGATATCGTTTATGACATGAGCTGCTGCCGAAGGCCGCCATGGGGGCCTCTAGACCGATCTTGCTCTGGGTTCAAGATACAATTAAAATCACCATCCCATATTTGAGGCAAACCACCATATTGCTCAAGGCAGTCATGCAAATCATGATAAAACTGCGGGTTGTTGCAATTAGGGCTGTGTACACCAAACAATAGCATTACCATGTTATCTTTGTGACAGCACGCTGTGAGATACCAACATCATGCGTCTACTCTCACATCCAGCAGTTTGAGGCCAGAGCCCTTCCTCACCCAGAACTCCCCTTGCCTGTGAACTAAAGCCTGCTGCACTGCATTCCCCTTTCAAGGTGCGCTGTGGTATCAGACCACTATCAGGGGCCAAGTGCATCTCCTACAGAATAGAACATCTACACAATGCCTCTGCAGGTATGCTACCAAATTGCGGACTTTCATGTGATTGTCCATTCCCCCAGCATTACAAGTAAGGAACTGCAGGATGGTGACCCTTTCGCTGTTGCCATCATGTCATGAACGTCTACTGGTGTTACCATGTAACACACTGTTCTCAGAAAAAGCGAACATGTCCGCTTCGCTGTATAGTAGCCTCACACCTTTGTGCGTACTGTAATTATTCACACACCCTCCTTCCCTTATCCACACTGCAATCCCCAACTTGCCATGTATCAGTATAACACCCTCTCCAACCCCTCTCCTCTCACAAGATACAGAAATTAACCAAGCCTTGCGGAGCACACACTGGGATAGATGCTGCCCTACCTACCCTCCTGTCGCTAATAGCAACAAGGGGCCGACTTCATACATAACGTGTGCTGTGTAAAATGTGCTAACAACAGTAACAGGAAAAAATGAAGCCAGAATTAGCCACTGCAAGACCATACCGCTATATGTATTGGAGATATCCTTCACCAGTTTAGTCCACACTGCTGCCACCACTGCTGCCTGCCACTGCTGGGCCTAGCCTCCCAGGCAACATCAGACATTGCAGCTTGGTGAAAGTCAGCGCAGTCAACCGAGACCAAAGGCAACTGACGTTGTCCATACTGCACAGGTTGAGTGAGTCCACAATTCACAAGCCACAACGACCCCCTCCTGGACGTCCAATAGTATCGGGCATCCAATCCCTTTTAGCACCACTGTCACAATTTGCGGACTTCTTTCTCAAGGAGTGTGTCATCACCCAACCCTCGTACGTCCAAGATACCACAGATGTTTTGAGAATCCTGGAGGATATAACATACGATCCTGTGAACCAATTCCTTGTCACCATAGACATAGAATCATTATACACGAGTATCCCTCAGGAAGCTACGCTGGTGGCAGCAGCCCGCGCCCTGAGGGACTCTGAATGGTTCTATGACACTCCTCAAACCTTTGTACTCCAGTGCATTGAGATCGCACTGACAAAAAATTTCTTTTCATGTAAAGAACAGGTGTACCTCCAGGTGTCGGGCACCTCGATGGGGGCTACCTTTGCTCCTAGTCTGGCCTGCATCTATGTGGGCCAGTTCGAGGCGTACCACATCCATTCCCACACGAATCTCTTCCAGAAGAACATTGTTCTCTGGAAGAGATATATAGATGATGTGCTGTGTATATGGGAGGGCTCGGAAGAGAGACTCACTGAATTTCTAAACTGGCTGAATGGCCTTGATGTCTGCTTAAAATTCACTTGGGCGGTGAACAGCACATCTGCAGTGTACCTTGACCTGGACATACAGGCCGAGCATGACAAGCTCGTTACTAAGGTGCACCACAAAACAACTGACAAAAACTCCCTGTTGCACTATAGGTCATATCATCCTAGAGCACTCCGGGATAACTTACCTGTGGGCCAGTTTTTAAGATATCGCCGGAATTGCTCTAACCTTCGCCAATAATCTGAACAGTCTAATGTATTAGCTACTAAGCTGGAGAACCGAGCATACCCTAAGAAAGTAATCAGGCAGGCGAAAAAACGAGCATACAACACGCCTCGTGCGGCTCTCCTGGAAAGAACTCCCAAGCAAAATGGCGAATGTATTCCTGTGGTCACCACTTTTGGCCCCCTATCCACTAAAATTAGGCAGATCATCCGTAGACATTGGCACCTGTTAAGCACTACCAACATGCAAATGCCTCCACCACGCTTTGCATTTAAACGATCGGCAAACTTACGTGATCAGCTGGTACACACCAGACCCAAATCAGACCCACGGGAAAACAACATTCCGCAAGGACACTACCCATGTGGGGGTTGTTCCGTATGTAGGCTTACAACAGCCACTAAAAGTGTCACCCTCGCAAACAACCGAATGTGGTATTTAAACAAATTCAGTAACTGCAACACATCCAACGTTATTTATAGACTGACTTGCCCTTGCGAGCTACACTATATCGGCCTTACCACCAGGAAGGTCAAAGTTAGGATTCAAGAACATCTTAGTACGTTACGTGCAGGAAAACTGAGTACAAAACTAGTTCAACACTTTCAACACCACAAACATGATCCCAAAGATGTACGTTGGGTAGTACTAGAAAGAGTGATGGGGGACCAGTTTAACATGGAATCCAGACTGAGCAGTAAGGAAGCTCGTTGGATTTACCAGGAGGGTGTGGCCCAGACTGGACTGAATGATTCCATTGAGTGGAATAAGGTCTATACATAATCCATTTACCATTCATTGCCCTTTTTTCCTCCCTTCTGGTCAGTATGAGTCCAGCTATAGGGGTTACTGTATGAACATTGCGAGAGAGGGTGCGATATGGAAGTGCTCTAATTCATGATAAACTAGGACCATAAAGCGAGAAACCTAAGGGTACCCGGCATCACTGACACCGTTTATTGCAGCATTGTAAGATGCAGATATTTTTCACACTACATATGATTTTATACTTCACCTATGATTTAAGCCATCTGTCACAAGCAGAACTCCTAGGTGGTGGTACGCTCGCATACTGATATGTAGATTGCCTTGCAGATGTAAACAATATCATACATCTAGTTTACCATTCTAAGATGGCGCGTTCCGGCGGCCAAGCCAATGTGAACGACCTGAAATGGGCGGGACCAACATAGCGTAGCCACGTGATCCGCGAGATCACGCTTTTAGTCCCGGCTGACAGCTGCTGCGTTGTTGCAGTGCTGAGTGAATGCCGGACACGGACACAATATCGGTGAGTCCGGTTACACGTTTCCTTTTAAATAAGGGGGGTTTCTTAAAAAGCAGGGCATACCACAGGCTAAGGGATACCTGTACTAGTTAACTCGGCTCGGCCGTGGGTTCCAAAAAGGGCACGCCTTGACCCGTAACGAAAAGTAATTTTTCAGCAATTTCTCAGTAAGAGACTGGCTCCACCAATCAACAGTAGATACACCTTGTATGAGCCACTCAACAGGCACTAAGAATCGTATCATGAGTGGGACATATGAGGGATAATACCCCATGCGGCGGGTAGAACTCAAAATGAGCAATTCCTTTGATACAAGACCAGCCCCCGCAAAGCAGTAGTTACACATGAGGAGTTACACAACAGCGAAATAGGGATGTGTCTAGACTAAGAGAAATAGCAGTCTATGTCACAGGGAGTGGTGGGAACTCGATATCCGTTTCCCTTAAAAACTTTTAATTCAAATCTTCTGATTCATGTCTTTCACTGTGTATTTACAGACTCACGATAGGAGTCGAGGGGATGAGCCCTGAACAAGTGACCACTGCCATATACACACAAGCTCGAGGGTAAAGGTATGCCCACGATGGGCAACATCCCGGTAAACATTTTGGGGGATACTCAGTAGGGAATGGTGTATATACAGCAATGTGCCCTTTTGAACCAGAAGCCAAATATTTTGGATATGAGTTGTTTGTCTGTCTTTTTTCCAACAGAACTACTTTTAACTGATCAAGCAAGGCTAAAGGGTGAAATGACAATACCCCACGCCCTGAAGAAGTTGCCGTGAGTTTTTCCAAATGGCAATGAAACATGTCGGCATTTTATATATGAGTGGTCACACAGCATAGAATAAAAAGTAGAAAGCCAGTGTGAACCAACTCAAATTTGTGTACATACACTGTGGGGTCTATTACGGTGCACGGTTCTCTGCACAGCTTTTCTTCTTTCTGTTACACACCCTAGCAGTTTTTGCGTTTTGGGTTAATACCCAGTCTCTTGTCTACACTCTCTTACACACACTTTCTTTCTGCGGAGTGGTGGCAGCTGATGATGAGATCTTGAGGTAGCAGGCGAGTACCTTCCTGCTTTATCCTCTGTGGTGTTGCTACCGTGAGGCGCCATCACTCCTTTTCTACACTTTTTTCCACATGTGGGTGTTTTTAGACATTATTGTTGGATAAAAACACAGTCTTTTTCTTATCTCGTTTGAATAACCTTTGTCTTTCCTTTGAATAGTGAGCCATACCTAGAAGTAGCATAGATGACATTAAAACACTTGCTCTACAGTTCGTCTAAAACCAGATGACAACTGCAATGGATACATGAACCAAATGCTCACTGTGGGAACAGGTCCTTTGTTGTATACAGATTTCTGAGTGAGTCCATGCCCAGGGGCACCAGCGTTCAGACCCCGCAGCCAATGTTGTACCACACCGGCAGGGCCTCGCAGCCAGCAAATGGCAGTTTGCAAACTACTTCACCTCTGCAGATCACTAATCCTGCTCACTGCAGTGCTGCAGTTCTGTAGTTTCCTCCTCTTCCACTTAAGGTGACCGCTTTTGTGTCGCAGTGGCCGCCTGCTGTTTGAGGAATGGTTGCAACTGCCTGAGGTCAACAAAGATTTTAGGCTTTTCCATCAATCCTCGTCCTCAGTCAAGCTGGGAAGAGCATGCTGTAGTCAATGCAGAGCTCCTGTAACTAACATTTCACCTCTGTGAATTGCCTCTGTGCCTCCTGAACCTGTTGTATAAAGTCCAGGTAAACTGAGATCTCCGTGACTTCACTTCACAGTACCTTCATTTCACAGGCCCTCCAGAGCGCTGCATCGCAGTCTCTATAATTCAGTATTCTTGCTATTAATGGGTACAACAGTCCCCCCAGCACGGGCTGTGGCCCCAGGCACCGATGTGCCCGTTACACTACAAAGAGCTACAAAAAAGTATTTCCCCATAGTGTCTATCAGAAGTTGCTCCACAAATTTCTCCATGTTTCCGGTATTGTAAACTCAGCCACGCCCACGATCCAAAAGTTGTTGCGCCGAAGTCTCCTAGAACCTCAGCCTTAGCCTGCACGGCTGCTATTACTATGTCCAATTTTTTATAAGACGCTGAAGTAGCCACCTGCTCATCTTCAATTTCCAACACCTGTATTTCCACCATATCCAGTTGTTCAGTATGCTTGTTCAGGCGCTCTGGCATTCTGTCCATCCGAAAAGTGAGAGCATCAATTTTCCCATCTATTTTGGTGAGGCTATGCTGCACTCTGTCAGTATGATCTGCAGGTCACTGCCAATGTCCTGCTGCCCAGCACCAGCCGTCGCATCCTCCATTGCAGAGCCACCTTCTCGTCCCTTGCTTGTTTTATGAAGGTCAAACTGCAGCTTTCATTTTTATTTATCAGATTTGCCCATTGTTCCAACAGCTCCTGCATATAGTCTATACTGCTTCCAATGCAGTTGCGTACCTCCACACCACTGTGCCCAGCTTCTGAGGTATGCACCAGTCATGGCAAAATGGGACCTTAAGAGAACTCTTCTTCCACCTACCCTAAGTTGTCCCTGTCAATACATTGCACTCCAATCAGAGGGACCCCCCCAAGCTCGTGGCAAGGGGCTGCCAACCACGCCCCTACGTGTAGAAGCTGTCCCAGCTGCCAACCACGATTGACTGTCCACAAAGGTCCTGCCACAGTACCTCACTAGTCCCTAAGCTTCAACAGGAGTGCATTACGAGCTTCGTCCCAGTGCCTGAGCGCAATGGGCCTGAAGGCTGGCCAGATCGCTTTTCCCCTCAGTCTGCTGCCGGAGCCCCCGCAATCTCCTCACTGGGGACTCCTGAGTCCAAACACACAGCCACCACACTGCATCAGTGCTGGCACCCTTCAAGCCTGGTGTTGCAGGCCATCCAAGCCGTTGCCCTCCACGTTACAGGCTGCCCACTGGTCCTGGGTGTATCCAATAGGCAAAAAGCCCCTGCTGATCTCAGACCGGGCATGCCTGTCCAGTGTTCCCCTCTGAGCCGCAGCACCTCTACTCCGCCGCCAGGTGATCTGTTCCGCTGCCGCCCCTTCTTCTCATGTAGCAATCCTCAAACTGACAGTGCGGACGTCATGTTGCTGCCGGGACAGTTCTCTTTTGGGCTAGAGAGGCAGTCAATCGGAGCGTTTGTGCCAGCTGGGAATGCTACAAACCGTTTCAACACCTTTCCCTTTTCTTCTTAGGATAAACAGCACCAAAATGTTGTAGGATTGTTTGGGGCCGAAGGAGCTCACCTAAAAGGCAGCCATCTTCAGGCCAGGCAAGCTCCACCCCAACACCTTATATATAAATACTTCTTTATATGGTATGGGTTATATATAGACCAATACTTGGATTTTTTTTTTCTTCTGCCCACATATGCTGGTTTGCAGAGGGTTGAGGCCAGCGCTAACGTTGCATTCACAGGAAAATACCCTACAAGTCACTAAGAAAGGTGTACTACAATCCTCTGGTAGCAGAACATAGCACCCGATTACGAGTTTGGCGGTCCGTGGACTGCCACGGCGGCGGTGGTGGTTTGATGGTGGTGTTCCATCTGCCATATTACGAGTTAAATCTATGGCGGGGTGAGAGTTGGTGCAGTTACGCTGACACTGCCAGCGCTGTGTGTGCGTTGAGAGCGCAACACTCCAATGAGGACCTGGGAAGCCAAGTCCACTGCTCAAACTGCTGAGCCAATTACGAGTTGCTTTTTAGCTGGCACAAGCGTGGCAGTCCAACTGCAGCAGCACAGGAGGTGGAAAGGGAGGGACATAGCCCCAAAAACTCACATTTGCACAACAACACATGACCGCTGAAATCATGGAGGACATCGTACCTGTCGTGTTGCTCATCTACTTGTTGAATTACCTATGGAACAGACGCTATCGCGGGCGGCATCTCTGGTAAGTCACACCACCACATATTCTTAGCGCTTCGCATGCAAAATGATGCGTCACCGTGGACTAGCCAATGGAGGTGTGTACCCGAAGTGTATGAATCGTATACATGCAGGTGTGTAGCTCCATGGGGGGATGTGGTGTGTAACCTGCTCACTGAGACAAGGCATCCTCCGACATATCTGGGTACAGGGGCCCTTAGTCGGTCAATGTGAGATGTCCTTTGTTTTCATGCAGGAGAATGTCATGACACACAGACCTAAACTCACACACATTTGCATACTCTGTGTATAAAAAACCAAATAAATCAAATTGGTTATGTAACAAAACATTGTCTCTACTCACCTTGCACCTTGTCAAACTACCTATCACATACCTTACCCTTACCACTGTGCGTCAAACCTCTCTCAAGCACCTTGCCTGTCGTGTATTATCTCACAAGCCATTGCCCAGCACTATTGTAGCAAAACCTAAAAGCTACCCCCCATTTCAGTGAGAAAATCACACCCTTTTATATTAGAGCCCTGCATGTCGTTGTACCTCAATGACATGCCCAATAGAAGTCGAAGGGTGGGCTTGCAGTCCCAAAATAGCCATTTTACACCCCACACTGAAGGACAGGTGTCAGTAAACAATGAAAGTTTAAAGTAATGCCTACAGTAAGAGGCCATCCACACCACTAACACTCAACATTTCAACTTGTTATGTTGCACACATATAACTCCACAACTAACTCACCACATATCCAGGTACACATTGAATGTCACAAGTCCTGCACCTCACCATTACCCTACACACCACCAAGTCAGCATGACAACCACACCCCTGCCATTGTGTACAGAAACCTGGACAAGATGCATTAGTCACCATTTCCCCATCATAATACACACATCCTTGCTTCTGTTCTCAGCTCAAATAAACCACTAGTACGGCAGGGTCCTCAAACTCCAACACACCTTCACAGCCACAAAGCTTCATCATACTCACACACATATCCCACACAAAAGCGAATGACACTTAAAGGGACAACAAAGAATCATTGGCAAATACAACCAAGGGCACATCTGAAACACGTCAGGCAGGATATCAATCACACCATCTAAAGTACAAAGCATAAAGTTGAGGACAGTGTGACAATACACAAGATAGCACATGCCATAAACACCATTTGCACCAGACTTGGTGACTCAAGCATATTTGGAACAGCCAAATACTTTACATAGTCCCACCCATGTGTAGGTAAGTGTAGTGGCAACTTAGGATAGCAACCACATCTCTCACAGCTACAGGTAGTAGCAGAAACCTACACATAGCCAAATGGACACAATTCAAGGCAAACACACATAAAAGTAAGACAAGCTGACACCCTCCATGTGTGGAAACACAGACATCTCAATCCAACACACAGCACACTATCACAACACATCACTGGGAGAAGGCCAGAAACATCGGCAGACATCTGCCAATGTGAAACACCTAATGTGAACCCACACAATGCAATGACACAACCGTTAGGTGTTTATCGTACACATCATGTTCATTCACATGTCCCCTCGTCCATGATATCACCCGAAGAGGTGCAAAGCTCATATCACAAATAACACTGAGAAAGGACCACCTATTCCTACCTCCTAAGTACCCCAATATGATAGTACCACCTGAAAGAAAGTATCCCTTCATTTTGCATGATAAATAATGAATAAACTAGGGTAATAATCGATGGACAAACTTGATTAGAAAAAAAGATAAGATTTCAATTATGTACAATGTCCAGTCTAATGCATATTTGTGGTCCAGGATTTTGCCGTACTACACTACTTGCCTAAATGATACTGCCAGGAAAACCTCCCCAGGAAGGGGCATCAGGTGAGCAGTCCAGGCACCTCATAAACAAAAACTCAGGGTAGACTGTGGTTGGAATTGGGAGGGGCTGGCTGAAATGTGGAAGGAGAGGCTCTCGTTGAAGCAGAGGCATAGATAATGGGAGCCTCACTGACTTTAATGTGAGTTTGGGGAGAGGGGATGACAAGGGTTGGACTTTGGGAGGTAGAGGTAGTGTCTGTCTGTGATACGGGTGTGCTTGTTGCTGGTGTCTGTGAGTCTTAAGCTGCTTATGCATGGGCTGTGTCTCATAGTGGGTGTCCTGTGGGTAGGCGTGTAGTGGTGCTGCTGAGGAAGGTCAGTGTCTGATGGGTGGGTGCATACATGCTAATCTTCCTGTGTTTTGGGGCCAGTGTGGTGCTTGTGGATGATGCTGTCTGCGTGTGTCTATGTCTGTGTTTTGTTGGGACAGGTATGGTTAACAGGACTTGGGATTTTGAAGAGTCAGGTTGAGGGGTGGAAGGATGACTGAGGGGGAAGGCTCAACCAGAAATTAGATAAATAACCACACTCTGAAGTGTACAAAAAAGTAACTCAATCAAAAAGGTAGGTGGTGCAAGTTGGTGAATCCTCCTGAGTGCGAGGATAGCAATACAGTGCAAAGCGCTGACCTCAAGATGTGTGGGGCGTCTCCAACTAGCACTCAATAATACAATAGTAATTCAATTCATCCTTTCTTGGTGAACTTTTTTTCAATACATTTTATTGAATTCATCAATTGTTCTTTTGAAATATCATTTTTTATTCATTCATAACAGTGATTTCATCTTTTAAATATGTATATTTTTACATATGCCCAGTGCATTTCGGGCACTGAGCCCTTCCTCAGGGGCTTAATTTCTGAAAAGTAGAAGAAAATGGAGATCAGTATGGAGAGCAGCACGACGTGGCAGTTATCAGAAAAAGTGTGAGAGAGTAATATCCCATGCAGGAACTGTGATATTCAGTATGGCACGCGGATCAAATATTGGTGCCTAACTGGTAAGAATAGAATTATGGACAGTGCACGTGCTGAATGTTTTATACCGATTAAGTGAACGAACAGAAATATCAGAAAAAAGTAAGGGGAACTGACTGTCCAATTGTGCGTTGAAATAAAGTTTATTCAAAAGAGTGAAAAAGCGCGTGTCAACCGGTGTCAGCAAGGAAGATGGAAAACAAGTGAATCCCTTACTATTGTTAGTGAAGTTTAAAAACAAGACAACAATCTAAACTAATACGTGGACTGTGCACGGTATTCGAGTGAAAACTATGATAAATTCAGTCGCCGTGAAGAAGTGAAAACATGAGTGAACGATGAAGTACACTTACCTAATGCTGCGCATGTAAGCTATTTTTGCGTTGTGAAGAATCTAGTAAAGTACAACTGAATACAAAGAGCACGAATTAGAATCATTCTGTATCCATCGTAAAAACGGGAAATCATGTATTAGAAATTAGGACTCACCCGTCTAGTAGACAACAATGGTGTAGGCGGTTGTTCTCTGTAAACCCGTTAGTGAGCGGTGTACGCGTGAACATTTAAATGCCCGAAAACCCGGAAGTAGGAAGTGAGTGCAATGAGTAAAGAACTACCAAGAGAATGAAAATAGAAAAAAGACTACATGAGAGTGAATCGGGAAGGTACCGATGCCCAAATGCGTGAACATCCGGGCAAGATGCAACCAGTACAACATGGCTCAAGTGAGCAAACTATTCAAAGGGGTTAATGCATGGTAAACAATGTTTAAACTTAATCAAAACAACTATAAGATGTAGCACGGTAAATCGCAAAATTGTGTCACAATGAAAGAGAGTGGTAATGATAGAACAAAAGTAACAATATTACACTGGTGTAAACGAATGCATATGGTAACCATGTTAGGGGCGAATACATAATAACATACAGAAGGACTAAACCAATGCTGTAAATAACAGTACCAGAGTAATGAGAATAGTGATGATGAAACAAAAATGACATTAACTGTGACATAGAAGTAAACAGCAACAGTGGCTGAATTTTTTGTTGTTGTATGTAATCAAGGTCAGCATGTCAGAGAAACCAACTAAAGTCCATACGTTCATTTAAACTTTGGGATTAACTGTTTCCAAGTAATTGATCCAGAATGTTATTGAACCTTTGTAGAAGAAATTGGGTGTTGTCGCGACCTTGTAACCAGGGAACTTGCTCAAGAATTAGAAATGTCAGTTGACTTACGTTGTGATGCTATGAATCAAAATGTGCAGCAACCGTGGACCTTAGGTTTTTCATGCGTATGTTGCTCTTATGTTCAATTAAATATACTCTGATTTTTCGTTCAATTTTGCCCACGTAGGCTAGTCCACATGGGCATTTTAACATGTATATAACATTTTGACTGTTGCATGTGGCTGTCACCTTTAGTTGAATTAAAGTTCCTCGATTAGGATGCCGTCCGGTGTTACCCTTGATAATGGAATTTAATTTGCAGCTCCCACAATTCATGCAAGGTACAGTACCTCTGAAGTTTTTTTCTTTAGTATCTATGGGTTTATTGAGAATTTGTTTGAGGTTTTTTTGTCCTCAAGTAAGCAAATGTCGGTTGGGTTTCGAAGATCCCTTTGAAATCCGGTTCTGTGCTCAACATTGGCTGATATTTTAATTAGGATTTTTTTGATTTGAAAACTTTGTGTTGAGAAGTTTGACACAAATACTGTTCTATTTTGTTTTTCTTGAGATTTTGAGCCTTTTAGTAAGCTCTCAGGAGTTTTGTTTTCTACTTTAGAGATGGCTTCTCGTTAAATTGATTCGGGGTAGCCTCTTTCTCTAAATGTTTTGATGCAGGTTATCATGCTCTCTTTGTGTAGGTCATCATTGGAAGAAATTTGTTTTAATCTGAGTAATTGAGAGTAGGGGAGGTGCTTTTTGAGAGATGGTTGATGAAAGCTGTTAAAATGAAGAAGATTATTGCGGTCAGTTGGTTTGGTGTATAGGCTAGTTATTATTTGTCCGTTAACATTGGTGATACACGTATCCAGAAAAGCAATTTCTTCAGTGCTTTTTGATGAGGTGAAAGCAATCCTCTCATCCACCTTATTAAGATTCTCAATTGCTTGTGATAGTTCCTCATGTGTCCCTTTCCAAAGGACAAATATATCGTCAATATATCTCTTATATATGAGAAGGCGTTGCATCCATGTGTCTTGATTTAATATGTGATCTATTTCAAATCTGTACATAAAGAGATTAGCATACGTCGGTGTGGCACAATTGCCCATCGATGTTCCAGAAGATTGAATATAATAGTTGTCCTGCGATTTGAGTAACTATGAAATAGCGTGAAGTGTAATAGTTCCATGATGAATACTTTGAGTTGCTCATCTTTTTCAAGATTGACCAGGAAAGATTCAACGGTGGAGATACCCAAATTATGTGCAATGGAGGTGTACAACGATTTTACATCAATAGTACACAAGATGGTATTCTTGGTTATTTTGGTTTTTACAGTTTAAATTTTTTTCAGAAAGTCTGTAGTGTCTTTTATATAGGTAGTCATGTTCTGAACAAGAGGTTGAAGGTGTTTGTCCACATATTTACCAACTGGTTCATGGATAGAATTGACTGTGGATACAATGGGTCGAAAAGGAGGTTTAGTTGCGTGTTTGTGTATTTTCGGAATCATGTATATGTATGGTATTGATGGATTGCTTTTAAGAAGATATAGTTTATCCTCTCTCCCTATCGTGCCTTTTTCCATTGCAACATCGATGATTTTAGAAAGAATCTTGGTGAACTCAGTAGTAGGATCAAATGAAAGTTTCATGTAGATAATGTTATCTTGCACATGATCTTGCTATTTCAAAAGAACAATTGATGAATTCAATAAAATCTACTGAAAAAAAGTTCACCAAGAAATATGAATTGAATCACAATTGTATTATTGAGTGCTAGTTGGAGGCGCCCCTCACAACGTGAGGTCAGCGCTTTTGGACTGTATTGCTATCCTTGCACTCAGGAGGATTCACCAACTTGCACCACCTATGTTTTCGATTGAGTTACTTTTTTTTACACTTCAGAGTGCGGTTATCTATTTAATTTCTGGTTGATACATCGTTGTCCTGAGTGATTAGACGACGCACCGACAGTAATGTTGTACGAAGATATAGCCAGACTCACGGAACAGAGAGCGGAAACGTTTGTATTCACGAACTATGAAACTCAAAGGATTTATTCTCTGATTGAAGAAACTGAGAGCATCAGTACTAGTACCGGTTCCATAGAATCAAACATAAAACAGTTAATATACATTTCAAAGAAAGCAATTAATCAACTGCTCCACGCAAGTACTTTAAATAAGTACCATAAGGTCCAGCGGATCCCTAGGGGATTAAGAATTTCACTGAAATCCACATTATATAAGAACAACATAAAGTTCACAGAAAAGCAGCTGGCAATTTCAAATAAATGCTCTTTGGCTCTCATCTTATTAATCATTAAAGAGTTGTCAAAACTACTGGAAGACCTAAATAAAGAAATACACCAGTTAAAGCAAGAACTGACTGATATCATGTCCAAAGAAGACTGGGAGGAAACTTTGAAAGATCTCAATAAGCAATTGGATACTTACACTAAAGAAATTGACGAAAGAAAAATTTTAAAATTTAAAAGAGACAGAATCGATTATAAATTAGGGGAAGTTTATAACTGGTCAGGCATCTACGTCCAGAGGAGGAGACAACAAAGATTCAACACATGACGATTCTCAGACACCGACGTCTCATCTTCTGATGACGCTCAACAAAGAGGAAAACAATCCAAAGTATAGGGGATTCACAGATCTGATAAGGATGTACCTTCTACATCAGGAAATACAAATGGTGGCGGACCATTTTTAGAGAGAGGCCAAAAACCACTAGACGAAGCAGGAGGAGAATCTCAAAGACCAAAACCACAACCAGTAGCGAGAAGAACACGAAGTCAGAGACTTTAGTCATTAACATTTCCAAACGTCTATTCACCGATTTTCAAATCAACACTTTACAAAAAGGATCCTCCTTTGTACCTACTTACCGCTCTAACATCTTGGAATCAGAGATTTGCTTATACAAATTCATGCACACATTGAATTTAATTTTTTTTTTACTAATGTAGTGGAAGAGAATCCACTTCCCCAAACCAACACCTTGTTGAGATTACGTAACAAAAGTATGTTTATCCCTTCTACCAGTCATAAGGTGCTAGATGCCTTTGAGAATGTTATACAAAAAAAGATCTATGTACTATCTTCAGACAAACGCCAACTAAATCCTCTAACATTGCACAAAAAGAAAGAAAAGCACTAGAACAAATCGTTTCCTAACCTGAGATTACCATCTGCCAGGAGGAGAAGGGGGGAGCCATGGTTATCATGGACACTTGTTAATACGCGGAGAACGTTCAAGATCACGTACAAGATAACAACATCTATATGAAACTTTCATTTGATCCTACCACTGAGTTCACCAAGATTCTTTCTAAAATCATCGATGACGCAATGGAAAAAGGTACGATCGGGAGAGAGGATAAACTATATCTTCTTAAAAGCAATCCATCAATACCATACATATACATGATTCCGAAAATACACAAACACGCTAATAAACCAAATTTTTGACCCATTGTATCCACAGTCAATTCTATCCATGAACCAGATGGGGAATATTTGGACAAACACCTTCAACCTCTTGTTCAGAACATGACTACCTATATAAATGATGCTACCGACTTTCTGAATATTTTGGAAACTGTAAAAACAAAAATAACCAATAATACCATCTTGTGTTCTATTGATGTAAAATCGTTGTACTCCTCCATTCCACATAATCTGGGTATCTCCGCAGTTGAATCTTTCCTGGTCAATCTTCAAAAAGATGAGCAACTCAAATTATTCTTTATGGAACTATTACACTTCACGCTATTTCCTAATTACTTTAAATGGCAGGACAACTATTATATTCAATCTTCTGGAACATCGATGGGCAATTGCGCCGCACCGGCTTATGCTAATCTCTTTATGTACAGATTTGATTTAGATCACATATTAAATCAAGACACATGGATGAAACACCTTGTCAGATATATTGATGATATATTTGTACTTTGGAAAGGGACACATGCGGAACTATCACAAGAAATTAAGAATCTTAATAAGGTGGATGAGAGGATTGATTTCACCTCATCAAAAAGCACTGAAGAAATTACTTTTCTGGATACGCGTATCACCAATGTTAACGGACAAATAATAACTAGCATATACACCAAGTCAACTGACCTCAATAACCTTCTTCATTTTCACAGCTTTCATCAACCATCTCTCAAAAAGCACCTCCCCTGCTCTCAATTACTCAGATTAAAATGAATTTCTTCCAATGGTGACCTATACAAAGAGAGCATGATAACCTGCATCAATAAATTTAGAGAAAGAGGCTACCCTGAGTCAATTTTACAAGAAGCCATCTCTGAAGTTGAAAACAAAACTCGCGAGAGCTTACTAAAAGGCTCAAAATCTCAAGAAAAACAAAATAGAACAGTATTTGTGTCCAAATTCTCAATGCAAATTTTTCAAATTAAAAAACCTTATTCAAATATTGGCCAATGTTGAGCACAGAACCAGATTTCGAAGGGATCTTCGAAACCCAACCAACATTTGCTTACTTGAGGACAAAAAACCTGACACAAATTCTCGGTAAACCCATAGATACTAAAGAAAATAACTTTTGAGGTACTATACCTTGTATAAATTGTGGGAGCTGCCATTATCAAGGGTAACACCACACGGCATCCTAATCGAGGAACTTTAATTCAACTAAAGGCGACAGCCACATGCAACAGTCAAAATGTTATATACATGTTAAAAAACCTATGTGGACTAGCCTACGTGGGCAAAACTGAACAAAAAATCAGAGTACGTTTAAATGAACATAAGAGCAACATACGCACGAAAAACCTTAAGTCCACAGTTGCTGCACATTCTGATTCAATGCATCACAACGTAAGTCAACTGAGATTTCTAATTCTTGAACAAGTTCCCGTGATACAGGGTCGCGACAACACCCAATTTCTTCTACAAAGAGAAACATTCTGGATCAATTTCTTGGACTCAGTTAATCCCAAAGGTTTAAATGAACGTATGGACTTTAGTTGCTTTCTCTGACATGCTGACCTTGATTACGTACAAAAATGAGTTTTTTCAGCCACTGTTGCTGTTTACTTCTATGTCACAGTTAATGTCATTTTTTCATCATCACTATTCTCATTACTTTGGTACTGTTATTTACAGCATTGGTTTAGTCTTTCTGTATGTCATTATGTATTCGCCCCTAATATGGTTTCCTTATGCATTCGTTTACACCAGTGTAATATTGTTACTTTTGTTTTATCATTACCACTCTCTTTTATTGTGACACAATTTTGCGATTTACCATGCTACATCTTGTAGTTGTTTCGATTAGGTTTAAACACTGTTTACCATGCTTTAACCCCTTTGAATAGTTTGCTCACTTGAGCCATGTTGTACTGGTTGCATCTTGCCCGGATGTTCACGCATTTGGGCACCGGTACCTTCCTGATTCACTCTCATGTAGTCTTTTTTCTATCTTCATTCTCTTGGTAGTTCTATACTCATTGCACTCACAACCCACTTCCAGGTTTTCGGACATTTAAATGTTCGTTCGGACATTTAAATGTTCGCTCGAACTCCGCTCACTCACGCGTTTACAGAGAACAGCCGCCTACACCATTGTTATCTACTACAAGGGTGAGTCCTAATTTCTAATACGTGATTTCACATTTTCAACAGGGATACAGAATGATTCTAATTTGTGCTCTTTGCATTCAGTTGTACTTTACTAGATTCATCACAATGCAAAAATAGCTTAGATGCGCAGCATTAGGTAAGTGTACTTCATCGTTCACTCATGTTTTCACTTCTTCACGGCGACTGAATTTATTGTAGTTTTCAATTTAATACTGTGCATAGTCCACGTATTAGTTTAGATTGTTGTCTTTTTTAAAAACTTCACTAACAATAGTAAGGGATTCCCTTGTTTTCCATCTTCCTTGCTGACACCGGTTGACTCGCGCTTTTTGACTCATTTGAACAAACATTATTTAAACACAATTGGACAGTCAGTTCCCCAAAATTTTTCTGATATGTCTGTCCGTTCACTTAATCGGTATAAAACATTCAGCACGTGCACTGTCCGTAATTCTATTTTTACCAGTTCGGCACCGATTTTTTATGCGCCTGCCTTACTCAATATCACAGTTCCTGCATGGGATATCATTCTCTAACACTTTTTCTGATAACTGGCACATCGTGCCGCTCTCCATACTGATCTCCAGTTTCTTCTTCTTTTCAGAAATTAAGCCCCTGTTGAAGGGCTCAGTGTCCGAAATGCATTCGGCATATGTAAAAATCTACATATTTAAAAGATGAAATCACTGTTATGAATTAATAACAAATTATATTTCAAAAGAACAATTGATGAAGTCAATAAAATCTATTGAAAATAGTTCACCAAGAAAGGAGGAATTGAATTACTATTGTATTATCGAGTGCTAGTTGAAGACGTCCCTCACATCGTGAGGTCAGCGCTTTTGGACTGAAGGGGAAGACTGCCATCAGTGAGGAGGCCATTGCCTGTAAAGATCTCTGTAGAGCAGACATGCTACTGTGAATGCCCTCCAGGAACTCCAGCGTCTGTGTCATTGCGTTGGACTGCCCCTGGAGGGCACTCAGCAGTGCAGTGTGCCCAACAGAGATCTGCCTAAGGGGGGAAATAGCCTCTTCACTCAGGGCAGCTTGGGGCGCAGAGGCTGGGGATGAGGTGCTTGGGGCAAAGGAGACGTCACGCCCCTTATGGGAGCAGATGCGGACAACTTTGTAGGGAACAGAGGGAGGGTAGAGCTGTAATGGGTGGTGGCAGACAAGGGTGGTGTAGACACAGTTTCTGTGGGGTGCACCACCACTACAGAGGTGCCACTGGTGCCTCTGGTGAGGATGATGATAACAAGCCTGTATCCTCCAGGGCATGCCCCTCATCATCCGAAACTGTGACTCCACCACTATGTCCAGCTGCCTCCCCAACGCTGTCTGCACAGTCTCCTCTGCCTGGGTTGGTTGATGCTGAAAAAACACTGGAAACAGCTGTGAGACATTTGGGCATCCTCATCTCACACACAATTGCAATATCAATGTGACACACACGACGGCACCACATTTGGCCAGTAGAATTTGCATGGCTACAAAGGGGCTTAAGCAACACTGTCAGCTCTATCACTGATCTCCATGGTAAGGGACTACCTGCCACATCGAGGGACATCCCTAATGCACATTGAGCTTGTTGGCAACACCATCACCACAGTATAGCTGTCTCGTATTGCAAGGCCTAGGATGTACAGCTACTTACTATCAATTGTAAAAGAGGTACACCTGTAACCACCATAGAAGGCACATGAACAGCATACACTATTAACACACACTAAGACTAGGCCTCAACAGTTTATAAACACTTTTAGAAATGGGATTTCTGGTTGGCTGAGGCTTGCGCCAAAGCCAGGCAGAAACCACCACTCTTGTCAGGGCTGGGGAGTTACACGCCAAAGATAACCCCTGCTCACCCCCTTGGTAGCTTGGCACGAGCAGTCAGGCTTATCTCTGAGGCGATGTGTAAAGCGTTTGCGCGCGCACCCAGCAACAACACCCAAGGCCCACCACAAAGGAAACTCCACACAAGGTATTCTATAAAAATAACCTTTGTATTACCAAAACACATTAGATAAAAACACACACTTTACAATGTGCCAACAGGCACGGGCAGAATTTACAAGGGATTATATATACAGGGGACAGGGCCACATGGACCACTGTCAGGAATTAGCACTTTGTAGAAAATAGCACTTAGAACGTAGGAATAATACTTTTAGAACATAGCACATACAATCACTGTGGCACTAACTAGAAAATGTAGCACACAACCAGTAACTACTGGTATCAGGTAAGTACCACCTACGCAACCCTAACCACCTTAGGAAAATATTGCGCAGGGAATCAGGACCTCACTAGCACCACCTGTACTAGGGAGAAAACAACCACCTAAGTATCTGTGAGGAGGTGGGGCCGGGGCCACGATGTCCAACCCCTGTCTCACCTGGTATACGGGGAATACGAACGCCAGAGGGACAGCGTAGGTCTCGAAACATAGTGCCGAATCGTCCGTCTACCACACCCCCTTTCCTCTCTTCCTGCAGACGGACCTGACGCGGCACGAGGGAGGAGCTGACCCCGGAAGCAGACCGGCTCCACCACTCAAAGGAGACCTGACCCAGGACGTAGGGTCTCGAGGCGGAGCAGGAGGAAGAGGAAGGACGACGCGAGCGGAGCAGGGAGAAGAAGAGACGAACAACCGCGAACCGGACCAGGACGAGACCGAGACGGAGGAGCCGGAGGAGTTCTGGAGTGAGGACTGGTGGTGTCCCCCGGAGGAGGCTGTGGAGCGGCCGCAGCTCAGGAGAGTTGCGGCGGGGCCGGGTGAGTAACGACACTCCAGGGGAAAGGCTGGTAGGGTAGAGGGCGGAGGGAGGACATTGAGGGTGGGTAGGGCGGAACCGGCACAGACGGGATCCCGGGGCACTGGAAGCTTACTCCCCTGCACTGGTTTTGTTGTCCTGCGTATTCCTTCGTACCTTTCCCTGAACACCGAGCGGGTCTGGCGGGTCTTGTATATCAAGCAACCGGACACGCTACCTCCTCACCAGACGTACCACTCCCCGCACGACCCTTTGGTCCATTTTCTTCTTTCTTCTTTTTTTTTTTTTTTAGCGTGAGTCGAATTACCCGAGTCTAGGGTGACAAAGAGGATATACAATCCCCTTACTATTGGTCTTTTCTTATTTCACAAAGTGGAGGCACGGTGTTCCCAGTAATAGGACCAACCCACACAGAACCACGGGTGAGGTGACGGTTAAAGTATCCCTTACACTAAGTGAATCTGACACTGACGGCCCCCCTGTTTTCTTCTTTTCATGAGCCTTCGGGAGGAACCAACCACGGCCGAAGAAGCGAAGCAGATACACTTGAGGTCCAACATTGAGGAAGAAGACGACGACCAGCGTGGCCCCAGTACTTCTTCAGGAACAAGAACCGATATCTTTCCAACCCCCACAGCAAAGAGTGGCCTGTCTGACAATAAACCATTCTCACTTGGAAAATATATATCAGCCTCCGCGTCTGTATATCCGACCCGCCCTCCCACAAGTGGTGTCAGAAGTGGGATCCATAGGAGACATGGAGGCGGCTTTGGCAAAAATGGCCGAGAATCAGGAACATCTCGGGAAAGTCATGGAAAGGTTCCTTACTGTGGTGGAGGAAGATCGAGGGAAGATTCAACAGGCACTTACCGGACAAAGCCAGTCCCATGGAGCCGCTATGGACAAACTCACCGAAGTGTTGGGACATCAGCGAGGACCTACTACTCTTCCGTCTATGGTTCTCCAGCGCTATGTGCCAGGAGAAGACCCTGATTTCTTTTTCAACAATTTCGAACGCCTGGCCACGGCAGCGGCCTGGCCGGCGGACAAGTGGGGTCAATATCTGGGTCCTCTCCTTTCCGGAGATCTCCAGGCGGCATATCAAGCTGCCACCGTCCAAGGAACCGTGTCTTATGCAGATATCAAACAATGTATCATGGAGCGTTTAGGAATAGACGACGAGTCGTATCGCATCAAATTGCGACATATCAAAGAAGGCCCTCAGGAAACGCCAAGGGCACTGTATTTTCGGGTGAAGGACATGGCCGATCGCTGGATAAAACCCGCCACCACCGACAAAGACGGGATTATGGCAAAGATCTATTTGGAACAGTACCTATCCTCTCTACATCCGCCCATCCAAAAGTGGGTACGACAGCAGGCCCATCTCACCTTAGAGACTGCCGTGGAAATAGCCAGTGCCTACAGCCGGGCACAAGAAGTGCAAAAGGGGAGGGAAGACCAACCGTGGAGACCGGGAGGACACACCACCCATAGACCCCCTCGACCTCCTGTAAAAAAAACCAAGCATATTACCCTTGTACCCGGTACCCCAATCCTACGACCTTCCCCCCCTGGACCCCAGTGTTTCCACTGTGGTGGAATGGGACACATTGCGAGGTTCTGCCCCCAAAAGGAAGAGCCGATGGAAATTGGAGTGGCACGTAATTATTACTGTACGTATACCACAAAAGAAGAGCCGCCCTATCACTGCCCGGTGAAAGTAAATGGACAAGCCGCGATGGCCTTGGCGGATACGGGCTGTCGCCAGAGTGTGGTTAGACCCCAGGATTGGGAACCCAACATACAACCCAGTGGGGACATCGTGGCTATTCGCTGTGTACATGGAGATACGAAACAGTATCCCACTGCTCACGTTCAGATACAACACCAAAACGACGTAGGGACTTCCCTGAAGGTGGGTCTCATTCCCACTTTGCCGGAACGAATTATTCTGGGAAGTGATTATCCGAACCTACCCCAAATGTTGCATAACTCCACGAAGTCGGAAAAGGATTGGTGGAGCACTGCCCCGTTCTCAATGGAGGAGGAACCGGAGTGGCCACCCTCAAAGCCAAGAAAAACCAAGAAACAGAAGAGAGCGGAAAAAAAGAAGCCCATTATGGCTTTACCCACTGTCCCGGTAGAAAACCCGTGGGAAGCAGACCGGAACTTCCATGCAGCACAAAGGGAAGACCCAGCACTGCAAGAGGCCTGGAACTCCGCTATAGACAGCGAGGAACCCCAACGAGTAGGTCCCTACTTTTTCGTCAAAAAGGGACTACTGTATAGAAAAGGAACACCTACCCAACAACCACAGTTGTTAATCCCAGGACCCTTCCGAGAGAAAGTACTGTTCCTGGCACACAGCCATTTGTTGGGCGGACACTTTGGGGCCGATAAAACAGAAAAACAGATCATGGAACGCTTCTATTGGCCTGGCGTTTACCAACAAATTAGAAAATACTGTAAGGAATGCCCGATATGCCAAAAAACCAGTAGATACAGGCCCCCCCCTGTTCCCCTTCGTCCTTTGCCCATCATAGACGAACCATTCCATAGAGTAGGGATGGATATCATTGGTCCCTTATTGCCCTCCAAGAGCGGGTGTCGATACGTGCTGGTCATTGTCGACTATGCCACCCGTTTCCCGGAAGCAATTGCCCTACGCCGCCCTAACGCTACCAATATCGCTAGTGCCATGATTAAGGTGTTCTCCCAAGTAGGGTTCCCGAAAGAGATCCTTACGGATCAAGGGACTCCTTTTGTGTCTAAAGTCCTGAAACAAGTATGTGTCCAACTAGGTATTAACCAAATCCGGACCGCAGCCTATCACCCGCAAACAGATGGGTTGGTGGAGCGGTACAATGCCACCCTCAAGTCCACCCTAAAGAAACTATTCGATTTGGAGTCACGAAAATGGGAGGAGATGCTGCCCCTGGCCTTGTTCGCAATTCGATGTAAAGTGCAGAAAAGCACAGGTTATTCCCCGTTTGAGCTGCTTTATGGACGACAGCCAAGAACCTTGCTGGAGATGGCCCAAGAAAAATGGGAGAACGAAGCGGAGAATAGCAGGCCATTAGTGGACTATGTGTCCGCTCTGAAAACCCGCCTGGGCCAAATCCGAACTATAGTCCACAATAATTTAGAGATGTCTCAGGTGAATCAAAAGAAACAGTATGATAAAAAGACAAAAGAAAGATCCTTTAAAGTGGGAGATTCAGTCCTGCTCTTAATGCCTTCCTCAGATCACAAACTGCTAGGCCAATGGCAAGGCCCGTACACGGTGATTTCACAAGTAACCCCAGTAACCTATCGGATAGACCTCGATCCCACTAGGGGCGTGTCCCAAATCTTCCACATTAATGTACTGAAGAAATGGGAAGGCCCGGTACCGGTAGACATAGCCCAAGTAGAAGACCCGTCCCCGTTATTCGTCCAGTGCATAGAAGCCACCTTAAACCCAGAATTGAGAGACGAATTGATCTCCACCCTCACTCCTCTTCATCATAACTTCTCCACCTCCCCCGGAAGAACGACCCTCGTAGAACATACTATTAAGACTGCTCCGGGGAAAAGGGTACGACTCCGACCATATCGGATACCCGAGGCCAGACGGCAGACGATTAAGGAGGAAATTCATAAAATGATACAGATGGACATAATTGAACCATCCATAAGTGAATGGAATTCCCCAATCGTCTTAGTGCCGAAACCCGATGGTTCGGTGCGATTTTGTATTGACTTCAGAGAAGTAAACAAAATATCTGAATTCGACACGTATCCACTTCCCCGCGTGGACGAGATGATAGAAAGGATCGGTCGCGCTCAGTATATCAGCACCCTTGATCTCTGCAAAGGGTACTGGCAAATACCCCTGCGTACCCAAGACAGGGAGAAGACCGCCTTTTCCACACCTGATGGCCTGTTCCAATTTAAAGTGTTACCCTTTGGGTTACATGGCGCTCCGGCTACTTTCCAAAGAGCCATGGACGTAATCCTACGGCCCCATGAGAAGTATGCCGGAGCATACATCGATGATATAGTCATCTACAGTGATTCCTGGATCCAACACATGTCTCACCTACAAAGAGTGATACAAGCGTTGGAAACATATGGCCTTAAAATAAATCCTGCGAAAAGTCATTTGGCAGCTCAGACGGTGAAATATCTGGGGTATCTATTGGGGGAGGGCGTCATCAGGCCCCAGGGTGCCAAATTGGCGGCCATCTCACAAATACCGTTGCCCCAAAACAAAAGGGCCCTCCGGGCATTTCTAGGGTTACTCGGTTATTATCGCCGCTTTATCCCCAACTTTTCCCACATAGCGGCCCCCCTTACTGACCTGCTGCAAAAAGACCGAAACACAGAAAACATCCTGAAAAACCCCGACCCTGACATCATACACGCATTCGAAACATTAAAAACCTCCCTTACTTCTGACACAGTCCTAGTCAGTCCGGATTATTCTCTACCATTTGTCCTACAAACTGATGCGTCAGACCAGGGTTTAGGAGCTGTGTTATCCCAGGTCACCAAAGAGGGAGAGGAAAGACCCATAACCTACATTAGCCGAAAACTATTCCCACGAGAGAGCAGATACGCCGTGATAGAAACAGAAGCACTGGCGATTAAATGGGCAATCGAGACTTTACGGTATTATCTCGAAGGGAGAGACTTCACCCTCTATACAGATCACGCCCCCTTAGAGTGGTTATCCCGAAATAAAGGCAACAACGAAAGGGTCATGAGATGGTTCCTTGCCTTACAGCCCTATAGGTTCCAAACGAAACATCGTAAGGGAACGGAACAAGGGAACGCGGACTTTTTGTCACGATATCCCCAAGACTCAGGACCTAGTAGTAAGACAGCAAGGGAAAGGGGATGTGAGGAGGTGGGGCCGGGGCCACGATGTCCAACCCCTGTCTCACCTGGTATACGGGGAATACGAACGCCAGAGGGACAGCGTAGGTCTCGAAACATAGTGCCGAATCGTCCGTCTACCACACCCCCCTTTCCTCTCTTCCTGCAGACGGACCTGACGCGGCACGAGGGAGGAGCTGACCCCGGAAGCAGACCGGCTCCACCACTCAAAGGAGACCTGACCCAGGACGTAGGGTCTCGAGGCGGAGCAGGAGGAAGAGGAAGGACGACGCGAGCGGAGCAGGGAGAAGAAGAGACGAACAACCGCGAACCGGACCAGGACGAGACCGAGACGGAGGAGCCGGAGGAGTTCTGGAGTGAGGACTGGTGGTGTCCCCCGGAGGAGGCTGTGGAGCGGCCGCAGCTCAGGAGAGTTGCGGCGGGGCCGGGTGAGTAACGACACTCCAGGGGAAAGGCTGGTAGGGTAGAGGGCGGAGGGAGGACATTGAGGGTGGGTAGGGCGGAACCGGCACAGACGGGATCCCGGGGCACTGGAAGCTTACTCCCCTGCACTGGTTTTGTTGTCCTGCGTATTCCTTCGTACCTTTCCCTGAACACCGAGCGGGTCTGGCGGGTCTTGTATATCAAGCAACCGGACACGATACCTCCTCACCAGACGTACCACTCCCCGCACGACCCTTTGGTCCATTTTCTTCTTTCTTCTTTTTTTTTTTTTTAGCGTGAGTCGAATTACCCGAGTCTAGGGTGACAAAGAGGATATACAATCCCCTTACTATTGGTCTTTTCTTATTTCACAAAGTGGAGGCACGGTGTTCCCAGTAATAGGACCAACCCACACAGAACCACGGGTGAGGTGACGGTTAAAGTATCCCTTACACTAAGTGAATCTGACACTGACGGCCCCCCTGTTTTCTTCTTTTCATGAGCCTTCGGGAGGAACCAACCACGGCCGAAGAAGCGAAGCAGATACACTTGAGGTCCAACATTGAGGAAGAAGACGACGACCAGCGTGGCCCCAGTACTTCTTCAGGAACAAGAACCGATATCTTTCCAACCCCCACAGCAAAGAGTGGCCTGTCTGACAATAAACCATTCTCACTTGGAAAATATATTCAGCCTCCGCGTCTGTATATCCGACCCGCCCTCCCACAGTATCACAATACCTGTAGGGGTCTAAGCACATAAACACATGATGCATAAAATACATTCAGAGGTGTAAACACAATTTAGGAAAGAAAATATCATGAGGGCATTGCGCAGGTGCAAAAGTACATATCTGAAAATCACCAGGTACCCTAGGGGAGGGCACAACACAGCAGAACTGTCCCCAGGCCAACTGGCCTCTGAGGGGTGCAGAAATGGCCAATATCCAACTGTCAGGGCGCGACTGCGCAGGCTGCGCAAGCCAGGCGCACAATGCACAGGGGCACAACCTAAACGATGCAGCTGCCCACTAAGTGCTGGGCAGCTGGAGAAAACGAGCGTGGGCACCACTGTGCCTTCTTAGGACAAGTAGGGCAGTGGTTGGAGCCTCCTAGGCTCTGAAATGAATAATGTGCCTTTTTGGGAGCCTTCTAGGCTCTTTCAATGATGTGCCCCCTAGAGCGTTCTAGCGCTCTAGAACAACGATTGCCCTCCTCGTTGGAGCCCTCGCCGGCTCTTCAAAACATAGCCCCCAACGGTGGAGTCCTTCTCATGGACTCAAAGAGAATAATGCCCCCAACGTTGGAGTCCCTACGGACTCTGAATCAAGCAGTGTCTCAAGCTGGAGCGCCTCGCGCTCTAAACACTCATGCCAGCAATGTTCCAAGTTGGAGCGCCTCGCGCTCTCAAAGAAGAATGTCCCCAAACGCTGGAGAGCTGAGCGAGGCTCTCTGTAAGGCAGGGGCCGCTTGAAGAGTCAGTCGGTCTGGGACCGGCACCCACAGTACCCGTACGGAGTCCCTCAGCCCTTCCTACTTACCGGGCTATCCTCGGGGGGACTCCCGCGTCGTCTCCGCTTCTGGGGCAGTGGCCGTCCGCCCTCCTGCCGGGCAGCAGCGACGCTGCTGCGTAGGGACGTGCTGGATCTTCCTTCCTCCGGGGAAGCGCGGGGTGGCCTCCCGTCCGCTTCCCTTCCTTACGACGGCTCCTTCCTGGAGGCCCTGATCACGTGGGCCACACCCCCTCCCGCTGGACCAATCCCAGCGCGGCAGGGGGATGATGCGGCCGGGACTCCGGGCTGCGGCGGTGATTTGCGATGCCGGCTTCCTCCGAAGCGCGGGGTGGGCTCCCGCCTTTGGATTTCAGTACTAGGTGGCAGAAACGAGTGGGAACGTCCCTGGCGGGGTGGGCACCCGCTAGGGATATTGATTTTCTAATAAAGCGGCGTAGGCTCCCGCTAACACGCTCCGCAATGTCCCTGGCAGGGTGGGCACCTGCCAGTGGACGTCGGAATCGGCAGAGACAGGGCAAATGCCGGGTGGGCACCGGCTTCCAAAAATAAAGCGCTCCGAGCGCTAGAGGCAAATAAAAGCGCTTCCAGGCGCTTTAGGGGCAAAATGAGGCGCTCCCAGCGCTTACAGGCCAGGTCCCTGGGAATAAAGGCGTCCAGGAGGCAGAGGAAAAGCTCTCCTCCAGCAATGCAAAGTCCAGGGAAAGTCTTCAGATGTGGGGGGTCAAGGCTGGACCCAGAGCCAGCTCACTGGGCCTCCAGGCAGGGAGGTAGTCCAAGTGGCGGTCCTCTGGTCCAACAGCAGCAGCAGCCCCCCTCAGGTAAGATCCTGGCAGAGAACAGTTTCTGTGGGGACACAGCCCCATTTTTATACAGTAAAACCCTTTGTTCTGGTTTCAGGGTGAGGGGGAAAACCAGTCGCAGCTGGTTGGGGAGCACCCTTGATGTGCTCAGCCCCTCACTCTATTCACTGGCAGGGCTAGGGTCGTCAGTCGCACCACAGGGGGCGGAGCCAGCATTGTGTGGGGAAAACCCTGCCCTATTCAGGACCCAGGTGTACTCCTCCCACCCATCTAGCTGCTGATCTCCCCATTCACCACTGGGCGACTCCTCCTGACTCTGGGGATTCCCTAGCCCGTCACATGACCTCAGGCAGCCAATCGCCAGACAAGGCACTCATCTCACACTGCACACAGAAATGCCCACTTCTAGAAGTGGCACTTCCACACTAGGTACATGCACGCCGCACACATCATCGCGCAGCATTCAATCACACGAGTCCGCACATACCAAACTCGGGCCTGCACACCCCACGCATCAGGAACTACTAGGGACACATACATTCCCCATGCATTCCTATGGGAGGGCAGGCCTATCTCACCACATGCACTCAGAGCGCGCACGCACTTTACCCTGGGACACAGGGAAAGTGCGCAGAAACCAAAAATCACCACACCAAGTCACCAATAAAAAGCAAAAAAGTTCAGGGGTGAACCTGCCAGAAGGGCCAAGTCCAACAAACACCCACACATAACCAGACAACATCAGTATGTCACATCCCACATTATCATCTGCTTCATGTGAGCCCTGCATCAACATTGGACTCCCTTACTTCACACAACTACACACTACCACATAAATGCCATTGATCAACAGATTGATCAACAGGATGTGGGACAAAAATGTGACATAGCCCCAACAGTAGCCGATTACTAAAGGGAAAGGACACTGTTACAACGTTAGGAACTCTAACTCACACATGACACACTGGGGGCGCACAACATCACACATACACACAAGAAAATAGCATTGCCCTTCACTCATATGCCAACACATGCCTAGCCCACCCACTCTCGCCCACAAACGTGTACAGGTGAATAAAATGGGACATGTCTGTGGGCAGAAGAAGGCATAGATTCCCTTACAGCTACACATCATCGTGTGAACAACAATACACAGGGCACTAGTATAAATTCATACATCACAATGTCCCACATACCCAGCATTACAAGGCAAAAGTAGGATATGTGGGATATGTGCCTGCGCCCACTGCCCATGTCTACCATGACACATGTGAGCACTTCCACTGCCAAACAACACATCTTTGGTGGAGTCTTTGGAATCTGGAACTCCAAACAAACCCGATGCTAAAATTACAGACAACCATCTCACAAGTTTCCCATGGTATAACACTCACATCACTTGTGTATAAATACCGGCCTGGAAAGGGAGGAAAAAGTCAGAGCACAATGGTAGACTCTGCACAACACTCACCTCCTTCTAGCTGCTGTTGGGATCTCAGTAGCTCATCAAGCTCCGGATAGGCCACCACAAGGGCATGAACCATCAGGGGAGTCAAGGGTTTGCACACACCCCTAAGACGTGGGGAGGACCTTCCCAGCTGGTACTCGGTGATGTTTCGGATTCTACGTCTGAAGTCCTCCCACGTCCTGAGACAATGGATGCTGTGCCGCTTATAGACTCCCAGTTCCCACACTTTCCGGGTGATGGCTTTCCACAATGCTTGCTGGGCGTTGATCTACACAGAAAAAACACATCAACCAAGACAATGTTGCTAATTGCTGACAGGAACAATGCTACAATCACACACAACTATTGCTGACACCTATCACAATGATGTGGCATCTCAAGACATTGTACATGAGTAGGCCTTTCATCAGTATCACCACCGTATGAGGCATACAGACTCTAGTACTGATCTGCAGCATCTAAAACTCTTGCCTGTGCACAACCGTCAGGTACACATACTTCCCAAACCATATAGGCCATGGACTCACACATTGCAGTCAGCTTTGTGTAACTGGGGCACACCAATACCATACAAATCACATGATGGGCTAGCCACTTGAGTAGATCTGCACACACCCTGTACCCCTCTGGCACATTCACAACCAGCATTTGCCTCATGCAGCCTGACAGTCAATAAAATGTACATGACCAAAGAAAAGGGCACAAGGTGTGTACCTGAATGTGTCACATTGTCAGTTTAGAAACTGACAAGCAATGGTCATGTGGATAACCTAAAGGTGAAGCAAGAAATATGTTTCAGCATCTAAAATCACGTCAATTCTTGCACAGGACATACCCCCTGCTGCCACTGTCACAGGAAAGACACCTCCGTACAGTACTAAATCCACCTGCAATGCACAAGTCTGAATGAGCTGGAGAACCACACAAGTTGTGGAGGGCACACATGGCCGAGTATAAGTCCTGCCACACATGAACATGAGCAATAGACCAGTACTCACTCTGCCTTAAGATTTGTTAGAACAGACCAGATGACCATTCTGCCCTGATTCACTTCTAACACATATCTCCACAGTATAGGACAAAAGGGAACAGTCCATGTTCAGGGGCTGCCATTATTCTACACAACCATAGTACAACATGTTAACATGGAATGGAGAGAGCCCTGTGGGTAGGGAGTCTGAATGAGGACATGCACACCAAAGTCATCACTCCAGGCTGTTTCAATGGACTCACATGACCAGGCCCTATTGATGGTGTAACCCTGCCTTTGTCATGTGAAAGGATATGCCTAAACTTCCACCCTCCCTTGGCAGCTGCACCCAGTGTTCTCACCAAAAACTGCATGTATCCAATAATAAGTAAGTACGCAGGCTGCTTATAGATACATGTGCCCCCTAATATGTAATTTCAGCCTAGTGATTGCACTGAGGTGACCATTGCCATATATGTTGTCATTGACATGGTGTAACAAGCACTGATCTCAAATGCTTCAGCAGTGCATCTGCACAGGTGCGTGACGTCATCACCACCTTCACATCACAGGACACATACATAAAACAGACAGTGAACAAAAGACCCATTAATGACCTGCAACACGGCCACAAAGGAAAATCCTTCTGTTCAGCAACAATCATACCCAGGCAAGCCCTTGTGCATGCTAACCAGGACTGACCAATTCATAGATAAATGGCACTTACGTTTCTTCCTTGTAACAGTGTAGACCATCTTGCTCTAAATCACATATATATGTCGCATGTATGCACACCATTACACATATCACATGGCGCACTGCACACATGTTCGACGACTCATACCGTAACACAGGAAGGTTTTCATTTCAACACAATTTAATAGCTGAGCTGATGTACAAACCTTCTCCTCTGCTGAGCCATAGAGTTGTTCATACATGGGGAGGACCTCTTCGGCCAGTTTCTCTAGCTTTTCCAGATAGAATGCCAGGGCCCACAACCCTTTCGAACGGGGCATGATGGCTCACAGAGAAGGCAAACAGCAGCAACAGTTGAGGAGGTCTGTATCGCAGCAGGCTTAGTAGGCAAGTGAAGAGGTCAGGGCACTGTCACCTACATATACGCCACATACCCAACCTACGTCATGCACGCACCCCACCATTGGGCCGCGATATTCAATTCCACCAATCCCATTCAAAAGAAGTTCAATTCGCAGTGAAGACTGCTTACCGCGCTGTAAACACCCTTTTGAGTGACTTGAAATAAAATTTAACCCTAAGCGAGAGTACATATGCGCCATCTTGGCGGTCGTTCACGGAGTGAACATCATAAGACCCACTGCAACACACTGCCCTCAGCCATGTCCCTACATGTCCAATGATGTCTTCGAATAAATCCCTGGGTAAAACACCTCCACACACTGATGTTCACTCAATTGCCTCTGATGTCCTCATCAACTCCACCATAAGTAGAAGCACCTTGCTACGGCAGGTATGGTGTGCAAACCTACATACCTGAGACAGGTATGTGTTGCTCTATGAATCGTCAGATCTACAATACATACCACACTGAGATGCACACAAGCGGAGGTCAGTCAAAGTAGACATCCACTGTAATGGTGGCAGCCATGAGCATTCTGGATTTATGTGTTGAACAGAAATGTGCAGGGGTTTCTGTGCACAATACTGTTATATTGCTTGTTCAGAATTGATGTCACAACTTACCCTCGCATCCATTACATGACATATGTAAAGAATATATATGTTGAGCCTTGCTCATTGACTATACTGTATGTCACACCCTCTATTTCAACTCCTGACCTATTACTCATGTAACTCATTTCACAATGCATGACACAAATGACAGTTAAACCTATGACATGATGCCACTCACTGAAACATGTGGTTCATGAACAGCTTTGAGGGCTAGGTACACAGTCAATGCAGCCTTTTGCAATCAGACAGCATGTGCCCTGTAGAAGTGTGTTTCACATACAGAGGGTACACATATGAACATCATCTACACACATGCACAAAAATGAAGTGTGCAACTGTACATAACCACAGCAAACACAGCGGGTAGTGTCTTCATGCAATATGTAGTTTGGTTCATTGAAAGGGTAATACATATATGTGGACACAAGTACATGTGCCCCCTATCACTCACGGCCCTACGTACATCCAGCCAAGTGAAGGGTTAAACGTTTGCAGCAGCACATATCTGCAACATGCCCACTACACAAATTTTGTAGCATGAATTGGTCAACATTGCTAATGAACTGCATTGATTGACACCTTGTGACCTTCGAGTCAATTTCATGTTTAGCGACAGCTACAATTTGGGAACTGTTGTCCTGCTCCAGTGGCATCCAACATCGGGTCACAACATCTTTAAAATGACCACCTCAGCTAAAGCAACATCACTCCAGATATTCTGACAGAACATGTCACCAGATATCCCAAATCAAAAAACATCTATACACTGAATACATCAATGGTGGCAGGAGTCATGTTTTTTAAAAACTGTAATCATTATGATGAAATTCAGTGAACTATGTACAGGTTTAAATGCCTTAGGTCAGTCCATACAGCAACTACTTGCATTGATGAGCAGGTCTGCCTACACATTTGCCTAATGTACACCACAAATAATCACCATTGCAGGAGTGGCAACAGACGGGCAATCCAGGCACCTCAGGGGCCACATTTGGAAGGGTCAGACTAGTGTATGGAAGAGGGGGACTGAGGTGTGGGAGTCAGTGGTTTGGGTTTGGGGGGTGTGACCTTGCCTTGGAAGGGGCCTTCTTTTTCCTGGGGCGGGTTTTCCTGCTCCTCTTTCGGGGAACCGATTTGGTTGGGTAGGGTCTGGTCATGGTGGCAGAATGAATTGGGATGGTAAAGGTGGGCCTGGGTGGGGGCTTAGAAGGGAGGTTACCTACAGGTCAAAGTCTAACAAACATGAGGAATAGGTTTTGGGCAGGGGGTTCAGGAAAGGAAAGCTCGGAATCAGGTTGGGAGGTAGAGGGTGTGTAATGACCTGCAATGTTGTAATGTGATGTGTGTGCAGGTGTGGTGGGTTGACTGACGGTGGGTGTGGATGGCTGGCTGGGTGCAGGTGTGTTGGGTTGACTGATGGTGGGTGGTGAGTCCGGTCTGGGTATAGGGGTGGTGGGTTGACTGACGGGTGGGGTTGGCTGTCTGAGTGCTGGTGTGGTGGGTTGACTGACGGTGGGTGGTGAAGGCTGTCTGGGTGCAGGTGTGTTATGTTGATTGACAGTGGGTTGGTATGGCAGTGGTGTGCCGCATGTGTGTGTCTAGGTGCATGCATGGATGTGTATATGTGCTCAGGACAGGTACAGGCAGATGGATTTGGACTGGGGACGTGGAAGAGGAATGATGTGGGGGAAAGGCTGGGGTGGGTGTAATGCTGCCATTTTTGAGGAGCCCAGAGCCTGAAAAGATCCCTGTAGGGCACACATACCACTATGAATGCAACCCAGGTAGGCAGACATCTGAGCACATTGGCTACCAACACCACAGATGGCATTCAAAAGTGCAGTCTGTCCGACAGAGATCTGTTTTAGAAGGTCAATGGCCTCCTCACCAAGCGCAGCTGGGGGCCCAGGGGCAGAGGTTCCTAGAGGTGAGGAGACAGCTCCCCTCTTAAGGGAGCGGGTCAGGGCAACTGGTTGTGGAGCAGTAGGGAGGGCAGAGATGGAATGCGGGTGGCGAACAAGGATGTTTCTGCACGAGGGTTGGTGGGGTACGCCATCACCCAGGAGGGGCCATTTTAGTCCAACTCGACTGATGTTCATGTGTCGCCTGTGTCCTCTGAGGCACTCTTCTCACCCTCCTGGCCACTGGATCCATGTGTGTTAGAGTCCCCAATGGTCACACTTGGGCCAGCAGCTTCCCCAGGATCCTGGGTCCTGTCTTCTCTGCTTGTCTGGATGGATGCTGAAATGACAAGTAATCTTGGTTATATGCAACCATCATGACACACAGGTGGACAGACATTGAAGACATTGTACATAACTGTTAATATTCATCCCTGAGACTACTTGAACAGAGTAATTGACAAGATCCTTATCTGAAGTACTTGTAGGTAGGCCCCTTGAGTCAGAATCAGATGCACACTATGCCCTATGGACCACATTCTGCCACAATAGGAACATTTCACCTGTAGTCGAACAAATTCTATTCACGTTTGTGACTTTAGCTCAGGAAGTTCACATGCAACCACCATTAAATTCCAAATACACCATCTGACTTCAACTGGCATGGCCACGTTGTATGGCAATTACATATATTACACAAGAGGACGTGCCAATACAATACTGCTGGATTGTGCAGATTGTTCATAAGCATTAATGTGAGCTTGCAACATGCAACACAAAACCAGATGGCTAGTTAAGAGGAATCAGATCATGTGAAAATGTCAAATAATACTGTAGTCTCAAATGTATGCAAACTTCATCAGATATGCATAGGCACATGGCATCTATGTTCTGATGACCAAAGATAGGTCAGCTATCTCACATGTGTCAAACAGCAGTTGGCCCTATGGCTAATGTTGCCCTAATATTTGGGCAAGTCGGACACTTACATCCAAATGCTCTGAGCCAACATGACCCTAGATGGCTATATGCAGCAGTTACTTGTACCTACTACATCCAATTGGATGTGAAATGCACCGTTTCAATAAATAATTATTGGCAGTGCTGAGACTAGGGCAATCACCGCTCCAGGTGTAGGATAAAACACCTCTTGACACGGTGTAACTGACACACATGTATCATGGTCATGTACCCCTCACAAATGTTCCAAGACGTTGTTCACATGTACACACTCATATGATGAGACATGAGGCAGCCAGTAACCAATACTCCGACTTTCACACATGTGTATGTTTCATACATAAGTACTAGGACCTCACCAGCATGGAACTTCACAATGTGGGACAGTACTTCAATTTCAATTTAAAATAATCTTTATTCGGTTATTAAAAAATAGCCATAAAAGATACATGTTATACAATCGGGCCTTCTAAAACACAGTATTCCATACATTAATAAATAATTCATATTAAAACAAGCGGCTTTAAAAGCTAACAATCCATGTCGTCCTTGAGCGGGAGAGCTATACACTTATACTCTACTCCTTTCTTAATTTTAGTTCCTTTGTTACTGCTCATTTTTGATACCGTCGACCCTATTACTCCTCTCCCCTAGTTTTTCTCAGCTTAACTGCCAGACGCAAAAAATGTACCATGCTAAACAGTGTAAAAGGATCAGCAGCAAGCTTAAGAAATAAGAAGGCCACTTTGGCCCGTTCAATATTTGCACGTTTAAGTAATGTTTTTAAAAACAATGAACGTGGATAAGAAAAGTAGGGGCACAATAAAACAAAATGCAGGGTGTCTTGCGGAGATCTAAGATCGCAGCCGCAGCACCCTTTTAAACTTACGTCATGTACAAAACCTGCTGGGACGGCCAAAATATGGTGTAGCAAGTCTAATCTAAATCCAGACATTAAATATCTATCATGTCTACTGTACATGTTGGCCAAATAGAATTCCATGCCCGGCTGAGTTTTGATGAGCTGGTGTGATCTCACTGTACTTTTAGACCCCTCTGTTGCTTCTCTAGTCCTAGCCAAGTACTGCCTACAGGCTTTCTTTATGCTGCCCTTATCTCTATTGGCCAGCGTGCTTGGATCGTTGAAGAACTTTTCGTGACCCAGCCTGGTCAGAGCATCCCTTACATATCTTAGCCATGGTATTCTGGTCCACTTATCCCCTTTCATGCAATCCTGTATAATTTGTCTACTCAGGGTGGCCTCTGGATTAGTCCATATTTTTACCCAACAAGAAATTGGGTTAGAGGCAGCTTGATCAGTAAGATAGTCCATGCCCAATTCCTCGTGGGCAACATACGAAGAGACGCTTATAGGGACCTGCAGAAGCCTTTTTAGAAATTTGTCTTCTTCTTTTTGAATGTTCCCCATATCACGAAAGCCCCATACCTCGCTTCCATAGAGGGTCTTTGAGCAGCAAACTGAACTATATAACTGGGTAATTTTGTGCGGGGACCAGCGACCCAATCTTGTTGCGAAATTCATAATGGATCCCACAGCACTCGGAAATTGACTACATTTCAGGCTAACTAGGGGTTTGAAGTTAAGATCTTGGTCAAAAACAATCCCCAAGTAATTAAAAGTTTTTACTTTTTCCAATGTATGGGTGCTTATTGAGAAGCTATAGTTCTTTGCCGGTTTTTTGCCTACTTCCATAACATACGACTTGGATAAATTAGGCACTAGATCTAGGTCCGCCATGAACCTGACGAACCCATTAATAAGCAACTGCAGGCTCCTTCCTGTGCGGGCCAAAAGTACTACATCATCTGCATATAGGAGGACTGGTATGCTTCTCTTTCCTATACAAGGGCAGTCTGCATCCAGCCCTCCCAGTGCTTTATCTAGCCCATTTACATATAGCGTAAATAAAAAGGGGGCCAGGATGCAGCCTTGCCGCACCCCTCCCCGGCAGTGGAACTCCTCAGTCAGGTCGCCATCATCTGTAAATCTCACCTGTGCCGTAGTTTCGAAATGGAGTGACTGAAGTACTTGTAACAAACCCAGATCTATGCCCATCTCAGCCAACATCTCCCACAGCTTCCTTCTGCTAACGCAGTCAAAAGCTGCTGAGAGGTCCATGAATGCTAAGTACACAGTGCCTTCCCTGGCCAGAGTGTATTTGGCCACTAGGTGGTAGAGGTTAAGGCACTGGTCTGATGTTGAACGCCCACTCCTAAACCCATACTGGAGATCGGTAATGATGTTATATTCTTTAGCCCATTCCAAAAGGCGATTGAGAATGACTCTCCCCATGATTTTCGCCGTGACATCTATGAGGGATATTGGGCGATAACATTGGGGGTCATTTCTATTGCCCTTTTTAAATATTGGAACGATGACTGCCGTGGACCATGATCTCGGCATACCCTCCTGACAGGCAGCATTTAATACCCTAACCAATATTGGTGCCCAAAGTTCCACCTGGCTTTTAAACAGGTCTGGTGGGATCCCATCGGGTCCAGGCGCTTTTCTTAAAGTCAGGCCTTCTATTCCAAGTTTAACTTCTTCCACCGTAAATGGTATACACTCACCCTCGGGTAGTTCCAGAGTTTGGGATTGCAACGTCTCTGGGTTACCCCGATTGTATAATTTAGAGAAGTGTACTACCCACTCTACCGGTAGGATATGGGATACAACCTGAGGCTTATTTGGATCTTGGAAACAAGGGTCATTTATTGTTTTCCAAAAGCTTGTCATGTCACGATGCTCCGCTGCTTCTTTTAGTGACTCCCAAGCTTGAGATTGAAGGCAATGCTTCCTTCTACTAATGGCCTTTTTATATTGATTCCTGCATCCCATGATCGTGCCTCTGTCCCTTGGGACTATTTTAAGCGCCTGCTTCAGGTTCCTGTGTGCCTTCGAGCATTCTTTATCGAACCATCTCGGACAAGGGTCTGTCTGCTTATTCATCTTACGCCTTAAGAGGCTATCAATATGTTGGGCGGTGCCCTCAAATGCTGTAATCAGATCGCTCCCCTCAATATTACTATCTAGGCATTTCCACATATAACTATCATTCTCTACCAGGAGCGCTCTGTGTAATGCCAATCCATCAATCTTACACCATTTAATTCTCCTGCCCTGATCCATTGCCTTGTATTGTCCCCCGGGAAACCTTTTGTCTATTTTGGCACACCGATCTAAGGTCTCTATTGTTAATTCCAGAGGATTATGGTCACTAAAAATGCTAGGGACTATCGCAAAGTGACTGACCCTGCCAGCTAAAGCGTGGCAAACAAAAATATAGTCGATGATGGAATCGCAGCCCCGCCCCTTGAACGATGGCGTCATTGAAACTGATGATCCATCCATGACTAGGTCCATTGTGTGAGTTAATGCAAATTTGCCTAAAATTATGCCTAGTGCCATGCCTTCTCTAGAATGCTCTACATGCCAGCCTTTTGTAGAAGGACAGGCGTCCCATGAACCTCCTTCCCATTTCAAGTATGGGCATGGGTGAGTGTTAAAATCCCCCAGTAAAAGTATCCTGACGCTGGGATCCCCCACATCATTTAGTCCAGAAATTCTCTGATCTAATTCCGCCAAGTTAGACATTGATTGACCTGCATTATAAAAATTTATAAAAATAACCTTAAGGCCCTTTGCAATGTATCTTATGCCCTGGAGGCATTCAGAATCCCACCCTAGGTCTTGCCAGCTCCCTTGCAGCGTCAATGCCGCATACAAAATTAAACCTCCCTTGGCTCGACCCATAGGTGATTTACGTGCCGGGGTAAAAAACAGTTTATAACCCTCCAGGAACAGGCCACTGCAATCCGTTTCCCAAGTTTCCTGTAGGGAAATAATATTATATTCCTTGATAAAACTTTGCCATTCCTGGTTTGCGACTTTAGATGCAAGACCCGCAATATTCCAGGACAGCAACCTAAGCTCAGAGGTTGTACGAGCCCTACCATCTGTGCCGTCTCTGGGCATCCTTTGTGTTGTATTTATCTCCAAACTAATTTCTTGTGGGGCTGTATCTCCCACCACCCTACCCAGTCCAGAAAGTATATCAATGCTAACATCCTGATTATTAGGTCCTATTTTACTTATAGTTCCCTGGTTTCTTACAGCATCATGTGCTCTCTCCACCACTGTATTCCCTACACTCCCCAGTCAATCCTGTTCGTCCAGGGCAGAATAATCAGTGAGGGTGGCAAATCTATTTGGGGCTAAGCATATGATGTCCCATCTACTTTTCATAGGTATTCTTAGCCCTTGCCGGATCTGCCCGGGATCACGGGCACTATCCCTATAGAAATAATGCAAAGGGAGCATCCTTACACACGACCCTCTCTTACTCTCCCCGTACCGATTATCTAGGAGTTCTCTTACTAATCCCAGGAATCTTAAATTTACAATGATACAGTCGCCAGGGAACTTTTTCTCTCCGCCACCAATCCAAGCTATCCTCCTTGCCATGAGGATATGGTCATGTTGGAAACTATTAACTGGTATGTTATTATTGATCCAGTGCGCTGCTTTATTAATCAAGGTGCTAGTCGATTCCTCGGCTCCCTTACTCAGTCCCGGGACTCCTACAAGCACCACTGAGTATGGACTAGAGGCTGGGGGTAGGTCTAATATTGGAAACCCTGGGGTGGCCTGAATGCAATCTGTGCGGTCTATCCCGCTGTGCTTCGTGTGTTCCCTATGTGTCAGGCCAATATCTCTAGTCTCGAGTCGAGTACCTGAGTGATCCCGGGTTTCCCCATTCAAAATCTTGTTCCCCGTGTTACCCATATTGGCTCCATGTGATGATTTACTACACTCCGCTTGTTCGCCTCCTCTTTTATTTGGCTCCTTGTTGTTACAATTCAACACTGTGCTGCCATCCTCCCTCTCCTGCCCGGGGTCTCTAGCATGTTGTGGCTGGATTCGGGACACAAATTTATTTATAGTCCCTTCCATATTCGTTATTTTCGCCATTACTGGCCCTAGCAAACGCTGTATGAGTTGTTCCATTTTATTTTCTAACTCTATTATGATTTGTTGGGTCCCACATGGCCCATTTTCATGGCAGCATCTAGGGCACCCTATTTTCTCTACGTTTTTAGTGCTGCCTTTGGTAGGTTTGGCAGCTCCCTTCCGGCTAGCTATATTGGCGCGCATGCAACATTGTAAGCCACCCGCCGCTGAGGGCCCCGCTCCTATTTTTTGAGTTTTAGTGCGTGTAATTACCTCTTCCCCCACGCTCCGTTCCAGATCAGTCTCACCTTCTACTTGGTGATTAATGGACTCCTCCCTTGTGGCTCCCCCGTTCATTGCTCCCTGTGATGTAATTAGCTGTGAGCCTTCTCTACCCTGTGGGCTAAGTACGGCGCCTTGATTGTCATTCAATGGCCCTATCCTGCCTAGACTTGTTATGTCACCCTGCGTGTTATGGACTGTGGTCAATGGTATATTGGTAGTGTCAGCTTGAATATACTGCTCCACGGTAGACTCATTTGAATCTGCCGGAGCACCAGGCGTTACACAAGATGCTATATTGCCCAACGAGGATCTTTTTGTTGCTAATTGGGGGTCCAGGGACAATCTGCGCTCAGCCAATTGAATTTTGTGTATTAGTACTGATTCTGCTCTAGTTATAAAGGCATCCAGTGTCCCTTTAACTCCTCCCCCTGCCCTCGTTTTAGCAATCTTATTTTTGACCATGATATCACAGTCTTCTGCCTTATATACTTTCTTCAGCCCCCCTGGTTTAGGGTTAAACTATTGATCAGGCAAATATTGTGGCCATAGAACACCGGAACCGTCTACACTGGTGTCAACCGTTAGCGTGTAGTCCGCCCGGGTGCTTAGTAAGCTACAGGCCACCAATTCAATATATATACCAAAGTTTCTCCCCAGAACCAATGTCCACTGTCAGTTAGCAAGATACAAATGTCACAATACACAGGTGGTACAAAATACCACTGAAGCCAGCGCAGCCGCCGGCGCTTACTACGAGATGTATGGGACGTGGCCCAGCCCGGCCTCCATCGGCCCCGGACGGCCACAGACGGTCCCGCCCTTGTCCCGGGCGTAGCCCGGCGCCGCCCGCGCGCGTCCCGCGACACGGAGGGAGCCGCGGGCTTTTAGTGCGCCTCCGGGCGCGTGAGTGGCGTCAAACGGGCGCTAGGGCGCCTGGGAGGTGTAATCTCCCCGCTCTCCGGCCGCAGGGTAAAGTAGCGGCAGCGGGGGAGACCCGGTGTGTAGAGAACCCAGGAGCGGCAACAGCAGGGCAGGTAAGTGAGTGCGCCAGCAAAGACCCAGCAAGCAGAGTTACAGGACTCCAATTCAAAACTTCCCGCTCCCCCGAGGGAGCCGCGGGCTTTTAGTGCGCCTCCGGGCGCGTGAGTGGCGTCAAACGGGCGCTAGGGCGCCTGGGAGGTGTAGTCTCCCCGCTCTCCGGCCGCAGGGTAAAGTAGCGGCAGCGGGGGAGACCCGGTGTGTAGAGAACCCAGGAGCGGCAACAGCAGGGCAGGTAAGTGAGTGCACCAGCAAAGACCCAGCAAGCAGAGTTACAGGACTCCAATTCAAAACTTCCCGCTCCCCCGAGGGAGCCGCGGGCTTTTAGTGCGCCTCCGGGCGCGTGAGTGGCGTCAAACGGGCGCTAGGGCGCCTGGGAGGTGTAGTCTCCCCGCTCTCCGGCCGCAGGGTAAAGTAGCGGCAGCGGGGGAGACCCGGTGTGTAGAGAACCCAGGAGCGGCAACAGCAGGGCAGGTAAGTGAGTGCGCCAGCAAAGACCCAGCAAGCAGAGTTACAGGACTCCAATTCAAAACTTCAGTACTGTCAGTCCTCTGACCATGTGTGTACTCAGCTCTCCATCTGCATCATTTGTCTAGCATGGACTGCAGTGATCATGTGTGTGTGAGCTACACATCCATGTCATTACAACCCTGTCGCTGATGAGGCCTGACATGTATTTTCATCACCCGGGACATTTGTCATTTCGCTATGACTATCATCTCAAATCGTGAGGTTTCCAGATGGGGCACTATATGTAAGCAGGGAACTGGTCGGATACACTTGTGCCAATGCTGGCAGCCAAATGACATGATGCAAAAGCCAAGCAGACCTGACCATGAAGACTGCTCATGCTTCAGCTAGTTGTGATAGACGTTTCCTGTAACACTTAAAAGGTTTTCAGGCATTAAGTGGCATGTGCAGCACATTACTCACCCCCTTCAAGCTGCTGTTGGGCTCTCAACAGCCCATCTAGCTCTGGGTAGGCTGCTGCCAGGATACAGACCATCATGTGAGTCAGGATCCGGCATATGCCCCTACCACATGGGGAGGACTTCCTAAGCTTGAACTGTGCAATGTTGTGGCAACTCCTTCGTTGATCCTCCCACCTCTTACTGCAATGGACGCTGCAGCGGGGATAGAATCCCAAGGACCTCTCATTCTGGGCGATGGTTTTCCAATAGCGACACTTAATGTCGGCGTTGACCTGGATATATACACCAGAGGGACCGAATGAGTGGACAGGCCCCACTGTGGTCACATATGTAACATACATGTTTAGACAGTGAACTGACATGTCCCAGTGGCCCTGGGAATTTGTAAAGATCAGGCGATTTCATTGATGAACATACACATGGACATGGATAACTGTCTAACCTTTGACATAACGAAATGATGAATATCTTGCAGTTTGGCACACGTCAGCCTTCGTAGCGTCCTCTTAATCTAAATTGCCACATGCATGCAGTCGATTATGCATGGGACTGACTTGGGAGATGGTGGAAGTCTGGACTAATGGTGTTTATAGTGTGCAGCCGTTGAACAGTGATACATCATCCAACACAGTCATGTAATTGATGTTGATGACAGGACTTTATGTCTGTGTCTGTGCCTTCCACTAGACATTGATGGATAGTTAGTCTGCCTCGGACATGTACAGTAACAGACACCACTGAGCTGCAAGCATCATTCACATCTTACCTGCTCCTCTGGTGAGCCATATAGCTGACCATACAGGGGAAGGATCTCTCCAACTAGGATTTACGGTTCCTCCGTAGTAAAGGCAGGGGTCCTTACACCTGTTTGGCCTGGTATTGTTGCTCCCAGAGGTGACACCCTGCAGCTGAGGGCAAGGAGGTGTGGATGGCAGCAGTGTCAGTAGGCAAGTGAGTTTGAATTCGGACTGCAGCCTACTTGTACACTGCAGACACAGCCATACACATATATGCGCACAGCCATTGGCCCGCCGGGGTCACATTTCCCAATGTTAGCCTATGGGATAGACCACCATGGAAGCAAGCACCAGACTCGCGGACATCACCTGCTGGGGGTTGACGCCTCTAGTAGATATCATCGCTATGTAAGCCAGCCGGCATCCTAGCAGTCATGTGCACTTCTGTAGGAGCTGCAGATTTTGTGATTTTGGGACTGTGTAACGCTAAATGTACAGCACCATCATATCAACATCATGGTCACATAGACCTACACATTGCACAGGCAGTACATACATGTAATTGCCTCTCCTAGACAATTTCTGTGTCCAGCTGTAGTGTGCACATCTGTCATATATGGTCTGCTGTTCGTACCGGAACTGGAGCTCTGACACAAGTAAGTAACGGCACATTATGGTACAGTGTACGTACTTGAAAATGAAGGTGCACAGAATCCTGTGGTATCCATGGTAAAATGTCAGCTTGACAATCACTGGCTGTTCAGCTAAGTTGAACTGACATGTTGTCACATGTGCTGTCCTTCATGTTGTTTAGAATGTGCTGTCAAAATACATTTCCCATACAGATGACACATATGTTACTCATCTGACTCCTTCCAATTTACATGTGGCTTATGTCTCTCTCCTAGGTACCCTAAGAGGAGAAGACGTGTGCTTTCGCTTTATCGCCCATTCCCAGACCTGCAGACCATGCAGGCCCGACAATGTCATCCAAGGATACTGTTTGGATCTCCAGACAATGTTGGACCTGACTCATCACCTTAAGCCAGACATATAACCTGAACTTGAAAAACCCACCCAATATTACCCCACTTGTGAAGGTGTTGACCGTCACAAGTACTTTCCAATTCACAATTGAAACATCTAGAGGGATGTCACAAGCGAAGTTCTGTATGGTGCTCACAGATGTGCTTTTAGCTTTGCTGAAACACGTTGACACCTACATCCAGTTTCCACAACGTGAGGAATTGGCTACTATGAAGGCAGTTTTTTTTGACCTTGGTCACATCCCACATGTCATTGGATCCATAGATGGCACACATATTGGCTTGGTACCACCGCACACCCATGATCAGGTGTACCAAAACAGGAAGCACTTTCATTCCATTAACATGCAAGTTGTCTGCCAGGTGGATTTGTACATCACCAATGTCTGTGCCAAGTTCCCAGGATCAAGAAGTGTCCTAGCCATCACCTTTTAAATGCTGCTACATTAATTTAACAGACTATGAACCAACAAATCAAATGATATTGACTTGAGGGATTTATTTGCTGCTCATTTCTATGTACTTTACTCCCCATTTGAATCATGGTTCAGAGAAGTTAGATACGTTTTAGTCTAGAACAAATTACACTTATTTATGCCACAGATCAAACAAAAACATACAAACTTTGTGGTGAAGTAGTGTGATGTAAAAAACAATGCATGAACAAGTTATACAAAACAACAAATTATACAAACATTATGTCACCAGTCTTAATTCACAAACAAAGCAGCTGCTTGGATATCCTTTAACATCCACATTGTATAACTAAGTTAAGTAGCTGCTATCACGGGGAACAAAACAATCAAATGACACAACACGGGGACTGTTGTATTTGATTACATTTTTCCACCCAGTGGAAATGCTTTTTGAATTGTCTCACTACTGGGTTTGATTGTTTTGTGACTGACTGAGAGACTAAGATACTGACTGACTGAGAGAGAGAGACTGACTGCCTGACAGAGAGAGAGTGAGAGAGAGAGAGAGAGAGAGAGAGAGACTGACAGAAAGAGAGAGACTGACTGACTGACAGAGAGAGACTGACTGACTGACCGAGAGAGAGACTGACTGACTGAGAGCAACTGACTGACTGACTGACTGAGAGAGAGAGACTGACTGACTGAAAAAGAGACTGACTGAGAGAGAGAGACTGACTGACAGAGAGAGACTGACTGAGAGAGACTAACTTACAGAGAGAGAGACTGACTGACAGAGAGTGACAGACTGGCAGAGAGAGAGAGAGACTGACTGACTTAGAGAGAGAGAGTGACTGACAGAGAGAAAGAGAGAGAGAGAGACTGACTGACTGACAGAGAGAGAGAGAGAGGGAGAGAGAGAGAGAGAGAGAGAGAGAGAGAGAGAGAGATAGAGACTGTCTGACTGAGAGAGACTGCCTGACAGAGAGAGAGAGAGAGAGAGAGAGAGAGAGAGAGAGAGAGAGAGAGAGAGACTGTGATGGAATTGGGGTCAAAGTGTGTATGAAGCTATGCAATGCCTCTTAAGATTGCTATTGTCTGCTAATAAAAATGTATTATCAAAATGTGCTCTTTGTAGTTACATCTGCTTTTGAAATACAGTATTGTCACATTGTCTAATGTTTTGAAACAGGTTTGATTTTTTTTACTCTAGCCCCGCCCTCCCACTGACCCCACCCCCCCACTGACTCCACCCTTACCGTGCAGCCCTCGGCCACAAGCCACACTGTAAATTTGGCCCCGACAGAAAATTTGTACCCATGCACTAGATTGAGTTGACCCTATGGATAAATAGTGTGGTCCTGCCATGTGACTCTGTGTGGGTATTCGTTGTATTGCATGGCAATTGTGGTGTCAACTACAGGAGCCTAGCGGATGTCAATGACATGTTGTGTAGTGGGGCACAGCGTGGATGACTGAAAGATGTCCCTCTCCAAACATGTTTCATGTTTCTGCATGTACTGATGTGTGAAATTACCTGCATATCTGAGTAAAGGATATCTGTTTCAAATATCTGACACCATCTCTGACTGTGCTTTCACTGTGAGACTGAAGTTTAAATGAATCCAGACACCAGTATTTACATCCTGTGATGACATCAGAGTACCCAAACTTCAGACAAATCTTTACTCCAAACAACATAATCCTGCTTCCAGTACCCCTAACTCCTGACCTGGAGATGTTTACATGATACCACAACAAGATGCTCAATTGTAAAAAGAGGACAACAGACATTATCAGGTGACTGCTGTTTATTTTGGGACGTACAGTGCCATAAACAGTGCATTACAGAAACATTCTGTGTGATTGAAAGAAATGTTGTTGGTGAGATATCCAATCATGGTGGTTGAAATCAGTAGAATAAAGTCCATCCTTTTTCAGAAACAAAGTACTACTAACTCCTCACATTGGTGTTTGTACTAGTGGTCAGAAGCAGTCTAAAAAGTGAAGGTGTTTTGCACACACAGGAAGAGATTAGGTGGGACGTGGATCTCTGGCTGGCCTTGAGGTCTTGGCACACTTCCCACCTAGAATCTTACGTGGATGTCCCCTCTTCCTGATCTGGGGAGGGTCAGGAGTGGCTGATCCATGTGTGCCTGCAGGACTATCCTCCTCTGATGGAACCTCACTACCTGTGGCCACTGCTGATGTAGAAGGTTGCGATGTACTTGGACCACAGGAAGTGTCAGATATTGGTGGGAAAGCCCTGCAGAGGGTGGTGTGGATGTCTCGCATGACACCTAAGAGGTATGCCACCTCTGTTTGCAGGCCAGCCACCTCTTGCTGGTTAGCCTCAAGCCTCTGGTCGGTGGACTGGTGCTGCTCCGTCATTTCCCTCATCACGGACACGACCTGGCACAACCCACCATGATAGTCATGGTAGAGTTCCATGACCTGTGTCAATCAGCCTGGGCGTTAGGATCCACAGTGGGCTAAATTTCTTCTCCCACCACTTCTAGCCCCACTGGCCAGGGCCCGTGCAACGGACTGCCTAATGCCACTGAGTCGTGCTTCCACAGTGACTGCGATGGTGGTTGTCACCTGAGGAACCTGTACTTGGGTGCACAGGATAGGACCGCCTGTGCTATGGCCAGTGGTTGTAGGGCGAGATGTACACGTTGAGGTGATGGGTGGTATGGGCCCAGCAAGGTCAACTGAGTCCATCTGCCCAGGCTGCCCAGAAGGGCCAGGTGTGTCTTGGACGCCCACAGCTCTAAGGTCAGGGTCTTCACTGACGGCTTTGCGAGCTTTTTCCTGGGTTGATGGGGGAGTCTGCTCCCTGGCCTGGCTCTGCCGTGCAGTAGGGGTGGGATCATCTGTAAAATGTAGAAAACATGTTAGGAGTCATACCATTGTTATGTCCAATTATTTAAATATCATCAGGTTTGGATTGGCGGTACGATGTTGGAAGAGAATTTGGAGTAAGCAATTTAGCGTAGGTATGGGGGTTTATAAACATGCAATGTTTCTGATTTCAAGAGTTCAATAGCTGGATGTCCCTGTTAATTTGTGTTCAGAATGGGTAGGTCATCTACTACACTGATGGGACATAGACATTGGAGTGATCTCTTGAGTGACTATCCACTTTTGATCTTACTGACATGCATTTCTTTAGGTCAAACAGTTGTTTTGTGTGCATGTCATTGTTGCTGCAGTTATAGAGCTTTCTTTGAGAAGTCACTTGCCATAGGTCCGGAACTGTGTCTATTTTATTGCAAACAGTTGTTATGGGCGGTCAGCAGTCATTACATGACTCTTGCCATCAATGTTGACAATTGATGTGTGCTGTTCACCATCAAGACAATTGTTCAGATGTATAAATGCCTCTTAATGTTTATACGCTACACATTTGAATACTGATATTGTTCAGTGGTCAGATTAGCAACAGGTGTGAGTGCTAGTTTGTAGTGTAGGCCCTTCTTTGTATTTCGAGTGACAAGGCCTCCTGGTAGTCCTTGTGAATTCCATGAAGGGTTTGTGGGAACTGGTTGATTGCTGCACATATTGTGTAGTGTAGGTAAATGGTCCATATGTATGTCCTGAGCTGACATGTCTGTATCCAACCTTCAGACATTTCAGTTTCCAGTAAGGATATCCATGCCTCCAGTGCACCCAATTTGAGACATGGATGTGTTAACATGTATCTATTCTCACATAATCAAATGTATTTATGGGAACATGACACATTGCTTAGCTGACTAGTGTTCATTATTGGCAATCCTGTGCTCAAATGAGTGCCTGATATGAATGTGCATAGTGACAAATGGAAGAGTTCAACAAGAGGAAACACATTATGGTGGATGACATACCTTAAGTACAGTTATTAATTTCGGTTAATTAACTTGTTTCTCAGGTTGTTTTCTGCAGGCCACTTGTGCTGTAGTTCTCCCATCTCATTTAACCTGTAAACAGTGTTTGCCCACATCTTACCCTTCCCATTTTCTATAGCTGTTTTACACAGCACTGTGAAATGACTCACATTTTATATATTGGTATGATATTTTTAATGTCACAAATTATGTATTGTTGTGTGTTTCTATGTGCTTTTATGATTGTCTTATGTAGCAATCGAATAAAGCTTATTGATTGATTGACTCATCTTATAGAGAAGTCACAAGACTTACTGACAGGCTGTTCCCTAAGAGCTGCAGCATGGGCATAGGAGGTCACATATCATACAAAGCCTAAACTGCACTGACTACTTCTGTCATGGAACGTCTCACCTATTGTTAACTATGCAAGAATATTTCGCATAGTTAGGATAGTAAACTTAGTGGGGTTTGTGTAGTGCACTCAATGTTTTCTAATCTGTATGAAACCTTTAATAAATTAAATCATTCAACCTGTGCATGCTACATTGAAAAGCATATTGTCCTTTATGCTTCACAGACTTCCACCTCTTGAAAAACAAGTAACGATACTTAAAACAATGTGCACATTTGCGACTGACAATTGTCACTTCAACTTTTTTTACTGAAATTACTTAATTTCTTCAATTTCACATTTGTTGTAATTGTTTGACATTTCACAATGAATTACGTGTTGTATTGCATGTGACTGTTCCACAATACATCTAATAAAAAAATACCTCAATCAAACAATATTCAAATTAGATATCACAAGTGTCTTCCAGCAACATCTTTCACATTCTTCTTGCCCACCTAATGCATTTCAGGGCGATGTGTCCCTTCGTCAGGGGATAATCTGTTTAAGCGAACAATAACAACATACAGGGCATTAGGTTGGACCGTATTCATCTACCAACATCATGTAGCCAAGAGATATCTGTCATAGTGACCCCATGAGTGCTCATGCTCATTCCCTGAAACAAGTGTGTTGTGATCCATTCTAACTCTGCTTCACCTTGAGTGTTACTACAAAGCGTGGCTCGTGGCCATACACCTATCCAAGCATGCCGGTGGTGCTATCATGCAGTCCACTACCAAAATATCTCCCCCTCTTGAGTCATGTGTTTATTAAAAACTCGCTTACGTGATCACTGCCTTCCTTAATCGTCCAGATTCCACTGGATCACGTTGGAAGTGAGTCGTCTGTTTTAACAAAATGCGATACTTAATGAACCTCCAAAATGCTAATGCACAATCCAACACCCTGCAAGAAGCTACTCAAAACCCAACCTGCTCCCTCCTTGCGTAGACCAACTCCTCCCCGCACTTTAAATAATCCCTGTACTGTTGCTCACTGTGTGTGGAAAAAACACAATGAGACGCCTTCTCCACAACTCGCGAGTCGAGGTATCAAATGACTATTTCCACAAAATGCTAAATTAGCATTTTGTAGAAATAGTCATTTGATACCTCAATAAGTTAGCATATTGTGGAATGTTAACTCAAATCTTTCCTAAAACCCTGCATGAAAAGTTGACCTTGACTTAAAACGTCAGATTGTCATCTCTCCTATTGTTTTGAATGACCCTACTCTTACTTTCCATCCTCTGCATGCCTCCTCATTCTGAGCACAGCCTATTCAGAGTCATGTGCATGCTTGTCTTGTCTATCATTGTATTTCTGCAAATTGACCCACCTCATATCAAAGATCACAGTCTTTGAAAGTCATTCCGTGCAACCTAGCAACGTAATCTCCTCAAAGTCATCTACTAATACCCCTAACCATCTGCATGAACTCAAATACCCCACCCCCACTAACGATCACACCTGTCTTTTACTAATTTAATCTACCACAAAGACACTGGAGTAAATGCACTGAATGATTTTCTTGTAGGCACAAGATGAATCCTAATCACTAACAATAACCACTGGCATACAGGTGATCTTGGGTTCCGGAGCAGCATGCTGCCCAGCTTAAAGTGCTTCAATGCCTCTTTAGGTGTAGTAAGCGCTATATAAATGCAATTACAGTACAACAAATCTCTTGGAGCCACATATTTGTGTCTTGCAGGCATGCAATGTCCAAAGCTATCTCAAGATAATTAACCTATGTACAAGAGAAAGACAGCCATAGGAGATGCTCTTTAGTGACTACCCAGCAATGACAGAGGAGTGATCTACAGGCTTCCAGCGATTACAGGCAGCCATCATAAATACCCTATGTCGTTGCACAGGTGCAACAGGGGTGTGGTGCATGGTGTGCACCAGTTATGTTATGTTATATTCAATTAATTTGTATAGCGCAACGTCTACCCGAGGGAACCAAAATAAATACCCTACAGTGTCCACCCATGAGAAAGGTGAGCAACCTATAGTATGCAGTGGTGACAGCCAGCCGGGGTAGGTGCTCTATGGAGTCAGTCATAGAATAAGCTGGTGGCTCGTGAATTACTGTAGCAAAATATTCACTTTTTCACAACACCTCAAGGGTGTTGGAAACCATTTAGACATGGGAAGGGGTCCCCTGGGGACCCTGCCCTCTTATGAATGTTGAAGCAAATATTTTTTAATGACCCCTGATGCATTGATGTCAATTCTGCAAAATGCTAGGGGTATCCAAAGAGTCATCACATGCATGTGGTCTACCCAGTTATATAACCGTTGACCCTGGTGATATCAAAGGAAGTCACATTAAGTGATCATTGAACCTGTAGGCATTACTAGAAGTGATATCACTGAAGTTGAAAAAAACCCTGCAATAAGTGATAATGGAAAAATATACTAAAGTATCTAAAAGTGCATTTTAGATCCCATCGATATACTGTCTAGACTGCTGTTGTGACATGACATTGATGTGCCCACAAAAAGCCAGCACAACCATCATAGACAAGGAGAGGATACATTATAGTCCAGCTTCAATCATTTAACCTTAAACATAGCTTCAGATACTGTGGCAAAGCATTGAGTGCTCAGACACTACCATCATTTGGTATCCACAACCATCAGATTCCTAGTTACAACTATAACATACTTAGAAAAAAACTCACATATAATGTCAAAAGCCCTGGCAGAATGTCTTACTGCCCAGACAAATCCAATATATGCTCAGAAATAACCTCATATGCACAGTGATGTCTTAGAAGAAAATAATCATTAAAAAAGGACAGCCCTTGGAAGAACACAACTACAGTATCGCAACAAGTCTATACACAGACTCCACAGACCCAGTCCCAGGCAATCATGGCTCATCAAATATGCACATACTCATTTCACACCCAATTGCCAGTTCTTTGCCATTCCTCCGCCAAAACTTCCTGCATGCACTGTAAATGTGGATGCCTATTCTGAGAGGAGAATATTTAGTTTATTAACTGATTTGTGTGGCCAACATAGGTCCAGGAATTTTACATCTCTGCCAGATTTTCAGAATAAACTCAGTCGCATTAAGATACATTTCATGTAAATATATTTTGTGTGGCTGTCATAAAAATCTGGTATGGATCTGGTATGGGTCAAGCATGCCTGGATCTTGGTTGATCACTGTATCCTAATTACACAAACATCCAAACTGTGTATATTGGATTGGAATAGAGTAGGTAATGGGATGGATTTGGCCCAAACGATTGTAAGTATGTTATAAGTTTCAGGATGTTCAAGATGGAACTCAGAGAAATGGCAAAGAGAATGATATGTTTGAGATGGAACCCCTTTGGTTATGACTATGAAATGAAGTAATTTGGTATGCATAGGACCGTATGTTGAGGAGGTTGTTTGTTGTTTCCATCTGTTCCTCTCCTTTTCTCTTTTTATAATTTTTAATCAAATCTAATACATTATTTATCGAAAAATATATTAAATTACCCCTTTATTCCCATTGGGGTGGGGGCACAATTAGATTAATTGTTGTGATTTCTGTGCAAAAGCTATCTACTAATGTTATGTTTATACCTTGTAATATGTGCGTAATTGATGTTGTGTGACAAGTTTTTGGCTGTTTTGATCCAGGCAGATTTGTGTAAGTAAAATTTGACGGTATATTTAATAAAGAATTATAATTTGTCCTAAAGATGGTGGTTTTTATAATCTTATCCACAGAAATGTGGCGATGAGCAAAATACGCATGTTTACTGCCACACTGAATTTTAATAATTTTAATAAACATATATGGATCGACTATACGATGATGTCTGATAGAAAATACATATGATTTAAGAATGTATTTATATTTTAATTTGATGTATTGACTTGGAGTTTGTGTGTTTTGTTCATGTTGTGCATCATGATTTGTATATAATACTTGTCCAAATTTAATATATAATATATTTTGGAATATCCGTTTGTTTTTGCACAGTTTGCACTTCAAGTGATTTTACCCAGGGGAATTTTACAGTTTGTTTGTCCCTGTGACCCTGTCCATTCGGTTCCCAAGGTGCCTCTTTCTCTCATGTTTCGGATCTTGCACGATAAAAGCTCCATAGCACCCTCTGTATATAGACTGGTCAGATGAGGAAATGATAGATGTAACCTTCAAGTTAAAGGCTTCAATCTGAATATGATGGCTCAAAGTGTTGAGTAGCTAATCTGTGTTAGAATAGAAATATTCGTATTTGTGCATTGCCTATGTAAAGTTAGCATTTGCTGCACAATTTTTTGTTCAGGCGCCATTTTGAATCATGATCGAAACTAATCCTTTGCTATTTCCGAGAAAAAGCCTCTGTTATGTTTCGTTTCTACAACGTTAGGTTTTGCTTCACTAATGAATAGATTGTTCATATTAGCGCATACCTTTCTCTCTAGATAGAGGCCCTCTCCCACTTGCCTGGTGACGGGCCTGACTGGAATAACCTTGGACTTTGCAACTTTGTGTAAGATACGAGTGCTGAGACCTTTTATTCTTGTCTTCGATTGCTTAGCAGCACCTGCCAGATAAATTCCACTATGGGCGTGTTTTAGCCCTGTTACGAACGTACATAATGTATCTTTATGCTTGTCGATTTCAGTCCCTCTGCAGCACTCCTTGCGACTGGGCAGACTGGGTTCCGGTCTGAGTGTATATGAATAAACAGTTATTGGTTTGTATTCTCTACTGTCTGACTGACTCTTCATTTGGTATGGAAGGCTGGGAGGTGGTCATTAGTGACCCGGGTGACCCTAATCGGGCCACTTCCTTCAGTTGATTGATCCATTCCCTTTCCACAGACCGAGAGAAGGCTGAGGACATCGTCGGGTCAGACTGACGGCTCAGGGATCTCTGAACGAAGAGTATTATTTGCTCACAGCTGTCCCTTCTGTCCTGCTGGACGGTGCCTCACCCAGTGGTCATCCCGACTGGAGTCCTGAACGGCGAAACCCTTGGATCTGACCGTTTGGTCTGAAGAGTTGGCAGTGGAGAATTGGTCAATTTGTGCTACTCATATCAGGTGAGTTTAATTTGGTTCTTTGTGGATATGGTACCATTATAGTTTGAGTTTGGTACGGTTTAAGGACCGTTTTTGATAAAAGTATTTGCATTTACTTTGCTAGGTAAAAATAACTAACTTGTTTTCCTTTCAATATGCCTAGTCTTGGTAAAAATTTATATTTGTGTTGTTGTTGTTATTGTTCTGCAGATGCTCGATTGGAAGAAGCTCAGCCGGCGCCTCCTGAAGGCAGCCCTAATTTTGATATGTATGTAAAGCATGGTCTTGGCCCTATTATGTTTAGTACATTATGGCACAAATATATGAGGGACAATGCAGAGTTGCAGTGGCTGTTGACTGACACTTTTGATGAACAAAAAATTGGGCTTTTATATGAGCAATTATTTGAGAAAAGAAGTAGACAGTCTATGTTTGATTCTCTCAGAAGTTGGCAGAAGGAGGCTAGACAGAAACGGTTAAAGATGGAGAGAGATGAACAGAAGGGAAAAATGCAAACATTGACATAGAAAGCTGTGGCATATGATAGAGAAAAACAAGAGTCTGGAATTGAGTGTGAAGATAGGAGATTTTGGTTGCATATAGATAAATCTTATTTGACCAAAGAAGAAGAGGATACTTTTGTAGAGGAGTTGTTGGACACTAGACCCCGCCCCCTTTTGCCACGCAGAGGATATACCCCGCCATTTCCTTACAGTCACAGCAGCCTGTTACATCTGTATCCTGTATCCACGGCAGTTGTTTCAGCGGCTATGGCTACGGCACATCCAGCTTCTTCTTTACCCTCACCATCTTTGCAATTGTGACCCTCAGCACATCTACTGTTTCGACTCCTGTATCCTCTGTTCTTTCTCCTCTGGTGCAAGCGCAAGTGACGATTGTACCTGTTACTTCTGTTGTCTCTCCTTCCATGGTTTTCATCCTCCGACATCTTTGAATGTTGAGACGTCAGTACGTGGATTTGAGGCTAGAGATTGGATGAAATTCAAGGAGCTAATAGGCCCGTTAGTGCGATCTGGGGTGGGGGATGAAGAGAAACAAGTAATAGCTGACTAGGTTGCGCGGTGAGCTCGTAATGTGATTTATAGTGTGGAGGATGTTTGGGAAGTCAAGTGAGATTTTGAACCCTTTATACAGCAGCATGCCCTTGAGCATATGTCTGCTACATTGATTAGTCTTTGGCAACTACACATTGGGGACGAAGCGCCTCAGATTTTATTTGATATTAGAGATCGTGTGTATGCTGCTGATTTGGAACCAGGCCAAGTATTTGGGAATGTTACAACTTAAGTTATGTATTATAGGGGTAGGTTACATGAGAGGAGCCCTACTCAGGTATCTCAGTTTCTGATGCTGGAGGTCCATCCTATATATCACCCAGAAATCCCTGCGATAGTGGACCAGCGCGGAAATGTTACTAGACCGGCTGTGGTGGTGCATTTTCAGGAACAATGGGATTATACTTCATGGAAAAGAAGTGAGGTTCTGGCCCATAAGGCTCATTTGCCTGATCCTAGGAAGAACTGTGGTGAGAATCTGATGGGTTTGAATCTGTTGAAAAAGTTGTATGCTACAACAGGTGTCTATATCACGATGGGTCCGGATGCGAGTACTAAACAATGTTTGTCCCAGGAAGCACCCCTTTCGGCTGAATTTGCTGATATCCCACTCACTTTATGGGCCACAGGTGGCATGGACGTGACATGGACGTTGGACTGTTGCATATACAACCAGTTTCTATATAAGTCAAGGAGGATGCTGTTTTGGCTCATATTCCTCAGCATAAGATACCGCAGGCAGGAGAATGGGCTCTTCTTTAGATTATTCAGGATTTGATACAAAAGGGAGTAGTTGAGGAAACATTTGGCAATATTTGCATTAGTCCTAGTCTTCCGATACTTAAAATGGCACCCTCAGGATCCTCTGAGGACACTGATGATGTTTATCGCTTTGTGATTGATCTGCGCTAATTTAACAAAATAGTGGTTCCACAGTTCTCTGTGGTTCCTGATATCACTATGCTCTTGATGATGATTCATTCTACTGCTAAATATTTCTCTGTTATTGACTTGAAAAATGCTTTCTTTAGTATTCCTATCCATCCAGACAGTAGATATTTATTTGGGTCCACACTGGCTGGTAGAAGCTTTAGATTCTGTGGCGCTCCTCAGGGCTATACATAGAGTCCTAGTATCTACAGTCAAGCATTAAGAGGTCAGTTGGATTCCTTGTCGTTTCCCTCAGGTAATGTATTGGTGCAGTATGTTGATGATCTCCTCATAGCTTCTGATACAAAACAGGGTTGTAGAGATAGTACTATTAAATTATTGTTGCATTTGGCCCATCATGGACATAAGGTTTCCCTTTCTAAATTTCAGTATTGTTGACAGGAGGTCACCTACTTAGGTCACCTACTGTCGAAGGAGGGTAGGAGGTTGACCCCTGAGCACATCAGCACCATTGTTAAAATGCCCATTCCACAAACTCATAAAGATGTACGCGCTTTTACAGGTATTACTTCCTACTGTTGCCAGTGGATCCCAAACTACTCGTTACTAATCAAACCTTTGCCTGCATTAACAACGAAAGAAGTGCATGAGCATTTGCCTTGGACGTTCAAATGTCAGCAGGCTTTTGAGCAACTGAAAACTGCGCTTTGTTCGGCTCAAGTGCTTGGTACACCTAACTATGGCAAGCCGTTTGTGCTTTGTGTCCACAAGATGGCTGGTTTGCTCACTTTCCACTCTAACACAAAAATTTGGGGATAAGCAACGGCTGTGTGCCTATTTCTCTGCTGTGCTTGATCCCATCGTGAGGGCCCTCCCAAGTTGTCTAAGGACGGTCGGGGCTGTGGCCACCTTAATCAGACAATCGGCTGGACTCGTGCTTAATACCGACCTCACAATTATGGTACCCCATGCTGTGGATACACTTTTAAATAAGACAAAGACACAGCACCTCACCAGTGCACGTCTTACCGGCTAGGAATTGACACTGTTTGCTAAACACATTACAATTAAAAGATGTGCTACTTTGAATCCACTACATCAATAGAAGAAGGGGGGACCGAGGAGCACATTGCGGTCCAGTGTCCATGCTCCTCTAGTATAATGCTTAAACCAAAAAGAGGACACTGTTCCAAAGTAAGGGTGCCAAAGGTCGCCCACAAGCCTTATAGCAGAAAACAGGAGAAAAGGGCAAGAGAATCCAGCCACGTTACTACCCCTCCCTTCTAAGAATGATGCAGTTGACAAACATGATTGTATCTTCTAGACAGAAGAAGAGGCAAAAGGACGGATAGACTTGACTGATGTTTCCTTATCTGACTCCCAAGGAGAACTATATGTCGATGGCTCTTGCCTTAAGTTACCAGATGGCACTACGACTGCAGCTTACGCTATCACTACGTTGCCCACGGTGGTAGAGTCATCACGGGTCCCCTATCAGTCGGCTCAAGCTGCTGAGCTCGCTGCTCTTAATCGAGCTTGCAAATTGAGCGAGGGACTGGTTGTCAATATCTATACTGACAGCCAGTATGCCTTCGGGTTCGTGCATATCTTTGGGCGACTCTGGGCAGAGAGAGGGTTCCTTACTTCTCATGGCACCAAAATTCAGCGTGGGCACCTCATATTGACGCTTTTGTCCACTTTAACGCTCCCCTACAAAGTGCTCATAATCAAGTGTAGTGCCCACATGAAGGTTACTGATGATGTGGGTAGAGGAAATGCTTTTGCAGATCAGCCAGCTAAGGAAACAGCCCAAGCAAAGATGAAACGCATGTTTGTAGCAGGTCCAGCTAGGTGGGTCCCTGAAGTTGTCATGTTTGAAAATACCCTTGAGAGTGTAAAGGAGGTACAAAGTGAAACCGCCATGGAAGAATTAGCAGAATGGCAGGAAAGTACAGCACAGTTACATAAGGAAGGATGTTGGATTGATAAATCAGAACAACAGAGATGGATGTTACCAGATGCATATGTTCTTCCTGTGGTTACCATGGCACATGGTCCAGCTCATTTTAGTGCAAAAGGCATTTGTAAATTGTTAGACCCTGTATGGCAGAATGACAATATCTCTAAGACAGCTACACATTTGGTGAAATATTGCATGGTCTGCATGATGCATTATCCAGGGAACTGTACCCCCACACCACCCGGTAATTTTGCACCACCCACTTTTCCTTTTGAAGTCCTCCAAATGGACTATATTGAATTAGAGAGGTGCAATAATCTGAAGTATGTTCTGGTGGTTGTATGTTCATTCAGTAAATGGGTTGAGGCTTATCCCACTAAAGATAATACAGCCATTACGACTGCAAAGGTACTCCTGAAGGAGTCTTTTCCTCGTTTTGGCTTGCCCCGAGTGATCTGGAGTGACAACGGAAGTCATTTAATGCAAAAGCGATTCAATTAATTTGTGAGGGTCTCCATGTCAAACAAAAATTTCATGCTGCTAATCATCCACAGTCAGTGGGTTTGGTTGAGAAGTACAATGGTACTCTCAAACTGAAATTGGCAAAAATTCAGGAGACAACAGGGTTAAAGTGGCCAGATGCTTTACCGTTAGCTCTTTTGTCGACAAGAACAACTGCACATTCTAGGACAGGATTGTCACTTTAAGAGGTTGTGTTTGGACGCCCAGCAAATGTCTGGGGCATCCCGCGTCCTCGTCGGTTTTCTGATATTGAGTACCTAATATTGCTTGATTATCTTTCCAAGTTAATAAAAAGTTTGTGTTCTATTCACCAAGAGGTGCAGGACTCCCTACCGCCTATACCAGAGGGGCCCGGCCATGACATTCAGCCTGGAGACTACATCTTGATAAAGAATTTTCAGAGGAAGAAAAGTTTGGAGCCGCATTGGAAGGGACCTGAACATGTTCTATTGGTGATGCGTACTGCTGTGAAGGTTGCTGGCCGTAAGAACTGAGTTCTTGCAACCCACTGTCTGAGTGTTCCTTTACCTCTACCCTATGATCAGTGAGTTAAGGACAGTATTGGGGACTCAGAGTTTGAGCAGGTGCCTCGGTTTGTCCAATGCAGCCATGTCCAGCTAACATGGACGCAGACGGATAAGGAAAATCCCGATGTGTTGAACGAGGCTGTTCGTCTGGAAATACGAGCTATCCAAGAGCCTTTGTTCACAGATCAAACGGTGCCTGGGGCTACCAGGTACAATTTGCGCCCTCGTCTGAGGGAAACTATGTCTAAGTACAAAAGAGATTAGGGGCGCACTGAATTTTTCATCATCATGTAGTTATTGACCCAGCTGTACCCTGTCACTGGCAATCTATTCTCTTTCCCCCCTTTCTCCGCCTGTTGCATGAGTGATGCCCTACCTATATGCCTTGCTACTTATATTCTTCGCATATTACCCAATGCCGTACCTTGTCAACGCCACTCCCCCTTTCTTGGGACATTGCCATAAGCTTGGATATAATTAATGCGCCCTGAACTTTCATTGCCATGTTGTAATCAGTCAAAGTGTACCTAGCCGCTGGCAATTAATTTTCTCCCTCCCCCCCTCCTTTTTAGCTTCTCATCTGTTGCATGAGTATTATTCTCACTGTATGTTTTATTGACCAATGTGCAAAAACAAACAAAAAAGTTAATGAAAATGATTTAAACAAAAAATAAAAAAGAGATTAGGGATGCACTGCGTAAGATAGGTTGTACCGAAGCCTAGTACCAATGGCATTAGTTGAGATTAGTGAGGGATTTCTACGTACTTAATTTTAGTTGTCTGAACATTAGATAGAGAAGACCGAAGTATACCCTGAAGGTATACCATCTTGATCAACGTGGGATACGAGCTTAGGACAGAGCAAGCTCCACCGCCGGTGCTCAAGAGCGCCAACGTATTGATGGACACTAGGAGCCTTTACCAGTGAGGCTCTGACGGACACTGGGAACTTGTATATTTCTTTCACATTTTGCCCCCTTTTCATCATTCGTTATGCATCCCTTTCGGTAGAATGGTTGCTGAGGAAGAGCAGCCAGTGATTCTTGTTGCCCAGCAAAATATGGTGTGGACCAGCAAACAGAAAATAACATGTGTTGGTCTTGTGGTTTTACTGCTAATAATATTGTGTGGCGTGTCATGGGTTTTGGAAAATGATCAGGATGTGCTTTTACTTACCAAGGTTAAAGTTATTTCCCCACCAAGGAAGAAGAGGACACCCCGAATAATGGGTTTCTAGATACACACAAGAGATTCTTTTGCGAAGGTACTGCTTGTTACCCCACTGAGTCCGTTGCTAGTTTATGGACTGCATACCCATTATTTCATGTGAATTATACTTATACTCGTCCACCACAATTTACAGAAGTAAAGGGAGTGTTTGGTTTTGGCTTTGGCTATCCAGGTCCCTGAATATATTATAGAAAGCCACTGGGGATGGGTTATCCAGGGTGTGATAACAACATATATTGCGACAACTTCTACATGGAAGAACAGAATGTCACACTGGTGGGTTGGCATTATAAGGAATTGATAGTAACACATGAGGTTGGTTATTACGCTGCTTGTTGCCCTATCGTGAATAGTATGGACACTTCTTTGTATATCAATTGTTCTGGAATAGTGCTGTACAAAAATATAATGCCCCTGGTGAATGATAAAGATCAGAGTACGTTTGGAATGAAAACCAGATATGCTGCAGTTGATTACGAAGGACTGATTTATGCACACCCGGGGTTTTACTTTTTGTCTAACGGTACTTATTCTAACGTTCATAATGGTACCAATGATGTCGCTCTTGGGATGGTTTGCTTTTAGGTGTACCCTGTAAATACGCTAAGCCTAATGACCGTTGGGTTAAGAGTACTCTGACCAAAGAATTCTGTGAGGGAGTGACCGATATTGAGGTCAATACCTATAGTAATGGGATCACCTTTGGATACATTCTTTCTTCTACTTTTACTTTGGGTGGAACATCTATGGCCCGGGGTGAGAAAGCCAGAGAATATCTTGGGTGCAAGTTACAAATATTATCTAAAAGTACCGTGGCAGCTTTACGCGACATCACCACTCAGTTGGAAAGCATGCGGATATATTCCTAACAGACTAGATACGCAGTTGATTTCATATTAGCCAAGTGTGGTGGTGTATGCACTGTAGTGGGAGAACAGTGTGTAGTCAGGATAAACAATATGGAAAAGAATATTACCAAACACATATTAGACATCCTCGAGAATATTAAGGGAATGGAAAGTGGGAATTGGAGTTGGTCTCTTTTTGGTGGCTGGGGCTGGATTCTTGAAAAAGTGATTTATCTGATTATGATATTGGTGCTTTGCTGTGCTCTTATTCAGTGCCTTCCCTTCTGTTGCTCCTATTGCACCACTATTCTCACCCCTAAAAGGAAATTATCGATTCATGATACCATTGCTGCAATTATGGTACAGAAAGACATAGACAACCTCATGCAGATAGAGGGGGGCATTTTCCAGAATTCTTCCCTCCTTACAGTCTCCTTTCCCAATATTGAGAATATGGAATGCTTATAAGCAGTTTTACTCATGGTCTCCTGTTTTCCTGGTTTTATATTTTCCTTGTTGCTGTTAGAAAATGTTTTAGCTCATGCTAAAAGGAGGGTCTGTTAGAATAGAAATATTCTTATTTGTGCATTGCCTATGTAAATTTAGCATTCGCGGCACCATTTTTGTTCAGGTTCCCTTTTGAATCATGATCAAAACGAATCCTTTGCTATTTCTGAGAAAAGGCCTCTGTTATGTTTCATTTCTGCAATGTTAGGTTTTGCTTCAATATGAATAAATTGTTCCTATTAGCGCATACCTTTCTCTCTAGATAGCGGCCCTCTCCCACTTGTCTGGTGACGGGCCCGCCAGGAATAACCTTGGACTTGGCAACTTTGTGTAAGATACGCGTGCTGAGACTGTTTTTTCTTGTCTTCCATTGCTTAGCAGCACCTGCATGGAAAATTCCACTATGGGCGTGTTTTAGCCCAGTTACGAAATGTACATAATGTATCATTATGCTTGTCGATTTCAGTCCCTCTGTAGCACTCCTAGCGACTGGGCAGATTGGTCTCCGCTCTGAGTGTATACGAATAAACAGTTATTGGCTTGTATTCCCTATTATCTGATCGACTCTTCATTTGGTATGGAAGGCTGTGAGGTGGTCATTAGTGACCTGGGTGACCCTAACTGAGCCACTTCCTTTATCTACATGTAACTTACCATTCCAGGCTCCAAAGTGGGTAAAATCGCTTGATGGGTATATATGTGCTGAACAAATGTGTGTGCGTGTGCCGGTGTAATCACATAGTTATTTTCATTTTTGGTTTGGTATTTGATATACTTAAACCTACCTTTAAAGAGGAGCAGAGTACATTATCAGAGAGTCCTGCCCAGGTCAAAGGTGGGTCTCTCGCAACGCTCCCGCGCTTGCTACCCTTCTCCTGCAATTGTTTGTACTACTGCTACTTTGCACATTGTTCAACTTAATTTTAAAGAAACAGAATCTTTTTAATCAGTTCTTTTTATCTGTGCCATTTACCTGATTGCATCTTGCACTTTGCTCGCTCCTCAGCGCGTCCCTACTTCCGGCCCAAGCACTTCCGGTCGGTTCCCGCTCTAGTGCATTGATTAGACAGCCGCTACACAGCAGGGCTGAGTGGTGGGTGGGCGGAGCCTCAAGGTATTTTTATCGAGCTGGAGCAAGCGCGCTGATCAGAGAGTCCTGCCCAGGTCAAAGGTGGGTCTCTCGCAAAGCTGCAGCGCTTGCTACCCTTCTCCTGCAATTGTTTGTACTACTGCTACTTTGCACATTGTTCAACTTAATTTTGAAGAAACAGAATCTTTTTAATCAGTTCTTTTTATCTGTGCCATTTACCTGATTGCATCTTGCACTTTGCTCGCTCCTCAGCACGTCCCCACTGCCGGCCCAAGCACTTCCGGTCGGTTCCCGGTCTAGTGCATTGATTAGACAGCCGCTGCACAGCAGGGCTGAGTGGTGGGTGGGCGGAGCCTCAGGGTATTTATATCGAGCTGGAGCAAGCGCGCTGATCAGAGAGTCCTGCCCAGGTCAAAGGCGGGTCTCTCATAACACTGCCGCGCTTGCTACCCTTCTCCTGCAATTGTTTGTACTAATGCTATTTTGCACATTGTTCAACTCAATTTTCAAGAAACAGAATCTTTTTTTTTTTTTTTTTTCCAAAAATGTTTATTGAAACAATAGATCAGTTACAAGCATGGGCCTACAACCACCAGGGCCGGCCGCTAGAGTCAGAAAGGATCGTACATTAGTTAAGGCAGTAGGCGACACCTGGGGCCCAGCCCCGTAGATGGCTCAGGATAGCTCGAAAGAAGCAGGAGACATACATTTAACATAAATAACAACAAAAAACAAAAGGCGAGGCATAAGGGCAAAAAGCGTGGGTCAGGCTACATCCGGGGGACTTTACTCCAAACCTTCAATTAGCTATCAACAGGAGGGAGTACTGAAAGATCGGGGGGGGGTAACGGGAAAGGAACATCTATATTCGATTATTACAATCAGTTGCAAGGAACCATCAAGGGTCAGGGGGACAAGGCAATATCGGTGTCCACTAGGGGGGGCGTACAGATACCCCCACGATACACGTTCCATTGCACCCAAATTCTACCCCATGCCCCGGGTTTACCGCGGGCCACATATACAGTCTTCTCCCTGAACATACACCAGTCCATGTTCTCCTTCCATACTGACACGGTGGGTGGCCGCTGGGAGCCCCAAAGCTGCGCTATATCCCTCTTGGCAATCATGTAGCCCAGGGCCGCCCACCGAGTCTGCGCCGCGTTATAATCATTGGGCTCCCACACATTCAAGACACAGCGACGCACCTCCGGCAGCAGCGCCACCCCGGTGACTTGTCCCATGACCCAATGAACCCGACGCCAGTATTCCGCCACCTCCCGGCACTCCCAAAGGATGTGGAGAAAGGTGGCACTGAGCCCACACCCCCGCTTGCAGAGCCCATCTTCCGAGAATCCCATCGAGACCAGACGGGGGCCCGTCACATACACCCGGTGGAGAATCTTTAGCTGGACCAGGCGGAGACGGGCTGGAATGGCAACTTCCTTGGGGGACGATAGTGCGGACTGCCAGTCCTCGTCGTCTAATTCCACCCCGTCCCCCGTCCACATCTCCCGAAGGCGCACCAATAGGTCAGCCCGATTATTAATGAGTTTTTTATAGATTAAGGAGATAGTACTGTCGGGGACATGACCATCAAGTATGCGGTCCTCGAGGGGCGAAGAGGCAGGGATCTTGGTCCCCTCCCCAAAGACAGAGAGCAGGGCGTGCCGAACCTGGGCGTATCGGAAGAACTCCTTTTCCGTGAGTTCGTATTCGCTCTGGAGCGCCGCGAAGGTCTTAACCGCGCCCTTCATCCATAAGTCTCCCACTCTACTGATGCCAATCGTGTCCCAACGGTCAAACCCCTTCGTTGTCCAGAGGCTTCCCAGTCGGTCGGAGGCAAATAAAGGAGTAGCGCATGTTAGTCGCTCACTCCAGCCCATGGCTACATTGGCCGCCTTCCAAATCCGTACCGCGATCTTAGTGGGGCCCGTCAGGGTCCGTCCAGCCGAGCGGGAGTAAAGCGCCCTGTTATAGTTACCGCCGGGAAGCAGGAATTTATCCATCTCATACGCCGGGTTCAAGCCAGGCGCATACGTGGCATGGTTAATGGCTGATAGCTGTGAGGCCCAATAGTACCTGCGAATGTCGGGAAGCGCGATGCCCCCGTCGTACCAGGGGAGAGTAAGTTTGGCCAGGGCGATACGCGCCCGTCCGTCCCACACCAGTCTCCTCTGCAGGCTCTCTACTTCCCGAAAGTAGGCCACTGGAATGATGTCGAAGGAGTTCTGAAGTGCATAGAGGAACCTGGGAAGGGACATCATTTTAAACAATGCGGCCCGACCCAGTGGGGACAGGGGCAGCCTACACCACCGAGCCGTGTCTTCCCTCAAACGCCGAAGTGGAAGCAGGAGATTGTGCTCATAGCGAGCCACCGGGTCCAACGAGATGTGTATCCCCAGGTATTTAAAGCCGGACAGAGATATTTGGATCGGAAGCCGAGGCGGCAGGAGAGGGGGGCCACCGGAGATAGGATACACACAGGATTTAGACCAGTTAATCGTGAGACCCGAATTTCTCCCGTAGGAAGTCAGAACATCGAAGAGAACGTTAAGCGACTGCCGCGGCGAGGTAAGATACAGGAGGATATCGTCAGCATATAACGAGACCCGATCCTCAAAGCCCGGGGCCCACCGGATCCCCCTGATCGAGGGCTCCCAGCGGAGCCAAGCGGCGAGTGGCTCCAGGGCGAGAGCAAAGAGCAGAGGGGACAACGGGCACCCCTGCCTCGTACCCCTACCGAGAGCGAAGGGCCGAGAGACCCGCCCATTAACCACCACCTGAGCCATGGGTCCCGTGTAGAGAAGCTTCACCCAGCCAAGAAATCCCTCCCCAAAGCCGAATTTGGTCAAGACAGCCCAGAGGAATGGCCACTCGATGGTGTCAAAGGCCATCGTGGCATCTAAAGAAACCAGCACGGCCGGTTCGGAGAGGTACTCTGCCCTGGCGAGGGTGCCATGGAGACGCCGCAAGTTGAGGGCGGTGTTGCGATGTGGGATGAAGCCGCATTGATCAGGATGAATCAGATCGCAGATGACGCTCAACAAACGATTGGCAAGGACTTTAGCCAGGATTTTAGGCTCTGCATTTAGCAGTGAGATAGGCCTGTAGGAGGCACAGCGGTCCCGTGGCTTACCTTCCTTGGGGATCACAACTATCGTGGCCAGTCGCTGGTCGACCGGAAGGGAACCGGCCTCAAGGGACTCCTGAAACATACGACGGAGGAAGGGCGCTAGTTTATCCGGGCGCAACTTATATAGTTCGATAGGTAGACCGTTGGGACCCATGGCCTTGCCCGAGCGAAGGGACCGAATCGCAGTCGCGATTTCATCTACCGACAAGGGAGCGTCCAGCTGCTCACGGTCCTCGGCAGAAAGGCCAGGCAAAGCAATGTCCCTCAGTAGAAGGCGAGAATCTTCCTCATCCCTATCAGTCACCGGGGAGTACACGGTCCGGAGGTGGTCGGCAAAACATTCCACAATCTCACCAGGCTCAGTCACACACACTCCATCCGAGACACGCAACTCCGGGACCACACGATTCACTCTCTCCTTCTTGTCCAGCCACGCAATCAGCTTTCCCGCCTTGTCCCCGGCATCATACAACCAACCCTGCTGCTCCCTATACATAGTTTTGGCAGCGTCAGTGACAAGAGATCTGTATTCAAACTGTTTCAGGCTGAGGGCATGGAGCCCGTCCGGAGTGACACCCGCCTCCAAGGCCGACTCCAGCCCCGAGATGTCAGTCTCCAGCTTCACCACCGCCTCACTCCTGAGCTTCTTAGCCACCACTATCTGGGAGAGGGCATGTCCGCGGATTACGGTTTTAAAGGCTTCCCACAGGGACATTGCAGACAACACCGACCCCTCGTTTTCAAGAAAGTATTGGTCCATAGCCTTAACCAGACTCTCGCGAGTCGTAGGGTCTCGCAGGTACCACGGGTTAATGGGAGCGATCCGCCCTGCAGACCGCGACTCGGTGTCAAAGAGAAGCCACAGCGGGGAATGATCGGAGATACCCCTCGCCAGGTGCCTGACCTCTCGAATTCGACCCGTCTGCGCCGCGGGCATAAGGAAATAATCTAACCTAGAAAGACTCCCATGTGCCCCAGAGTGAAAGGTGTATTGACATTGGGCCGGATGCATTAATCGCCAACTATCCACCAGGCCGAAGGTCTCCAACAGACCACCTAGCCAAGCCTGGGCAGCGGGGAGGGCCCTGGGTGGGTGACGATCCAGGTCACCCGAAACCACCGAATTAAAATCCCCGCCCAAAAGCAAAAGGCCATCCGGAAGTTCAAGCAGCATTCGACCCAAGTCCGCGAAGGTGGAGTTCTGGAGGCCCGGGGGGACGTAAATTGAGACCAGGGCAAGGGGATGCCCCTCCCACCTCCCAGTCAGACAAACATAACGCCCTCTGTCATCTGAGACTACCCTCGTGATCTCCAACGGAAGTGAGGATCGCAGGAGAATGCCCACCCCCCTGGAGCCAGTTGTGAAACCAGAGTGAGCCACGAGGCGGTATCCCCCCCTGTTCATTGCATGGCAGACATTACCAACCAGATGCGTCTCCTGGATAAACACCACATCAGGAGTCAGACGACGCAAATACTGCAGAACTACACCCCGTTTGATACGGTCCCCCAACCCATTGACGTTCCATGACATCAGCTTCAACCCGTCCCCCCCCATCCCCTCCAATAGATCAAAGGTCCCCCCGCAAGTAGCACAAGTCCCAAAGGTGGAAGAAAATCAATACCTCGCCCTGCAAACAAAAACCACACTACAAAACAACCCCTCCTTCCCCCCCACCCCCCCCAACACCCAACTCCCCCCACCCTGCACCCCTGCGGGCCAAAAAACCCCCCCAAATTGCAGTGTGCCTGTCGCCCAACTAACCCCAGTCTACAAAAAGACCCCGGAGGAGGAAAGGGACCCGTCCCCGCCCGCCCCCCATACAGGTCCTAGCAAAACACACTGAACCAAAGAAGTACAACCCAGCTGAGCAGTGCAAATTGGCAAAATCAAGGACCAAGAGTCACTCCAAAGGGGACCCGTCACCGTTGGCACCTGCAGAGGGCCCGGGACGGCCACCTCTGTCCGGCAGCGAGTCCAACCAGTCACTCACGGCCACAGGAGAGTCAAAGAAGGCAGTCCGATCCTCATGTTCCACTCGGAGTTTGGCAGGGTAGAGCATAGAGTACTTTAGGCCCAGCTCACGAAGACGACGTTTCACCCCCTGGAATCCCATCCGCTGTTTCTGGACAAGTTGAGTAAAGTCCGGATAAAAGTTAATGGATGAGTTCTCATGTCGAACCGGGCCATGGACCCGTGAGGCCTGCAGAATCGCATCCCGGTCTCTGTAGTAAAACAGTTTGGCCACAATAGGCCTCGGGGGGGCCCCCGGCCGTGGCCGCCCGCCCGGAACTCGATGAGCCCGTTCAACGGCAAAAAATTTACTCAAGCCCGCAGGGGTCAGCTGTTGGAGGATGAGTTCCTCGACCAGGAGGTCAACCGGGCGGTCGTCGGAGGACTCCGGTACGCCGATGACACGGATGTTGTTGCGTCGGGCCCGTCCCTCGAAGTCCTCCAGCCGCCGGGCCATCTGATCATTGACCACCTTGATGTCACCAAGCACGGCCTGCAGGTCAGACACATCCGCACCCAGGGTGGAGGTCCGCGCATCGAGAGTTTGAACCCTCTCGTTTGTTTTGGAGAGGTCCGCCCGTATTAAGGTGACATCAATCGCCACCGTATCGATCTTGCGGGCCAGGGCCTCGTATTGCGTGGCGATGGTCTCCCTGATGCCATCAATGGCGCCCATGATGTCCTGTAGGGAAAGTTCCGAAGAGACAGATGTGCCACCACCGGCGGCGTCTGAGGGGGGACCGGCCGTTCCAGGAGAGCCTCTGCCCTGAGTGTAGCGGTCCATGTTGTTGGTCTGGACCGATCCTCCACAGAGGGAGGCCTTAGTCTTACGCCCCTCGGGGCCCCCCTTGTCCCCCATGCGGCCACGGACTCCGAGGGGGACCGCCGATCAAAAGTAGCTGGGATACCGGCCCTGGAAACCAGCGCCTCACCCGAGGCCACAGTATGGCGGTGCGGGGGGACCCAAGGCGATAGGCACTCTAGTGGCAGGTGGAGACAAAGCTTTGTGCAGAGGTCAAGGAAACACCCCGCCACCTCAATCGCTCCACCGGCCAGCCCCCCGAGGTCTGAAAGTGAAACCGAAAGTGGCCGAGCGGCCCCTGGCACCGCGCCGCAGCCGTTGTTGTTCAACTGCGACACGGCCCCACGGCTCACCTTCGCCCCGGGCACCTCCGTCGGGTGGGTCCCAAAAGTTCAAACAACGATAACTCAGGATTCCCGGGTCCGATTAAATTTCTGAAAAGAGATACGTGCTCAGCCGGTCGTCATCTCCCAGATTCCATAAACCAAATCAGGATATTGTCAGGATAAATTCCGAGGAGCAGCGAGGGTCCGGGGAGCCCTGTGCTCACGCGACCATCTTGGATGCGCGCTAGGCTCCTCCTCAAAAAACAGAATCTTTTTAATCAGTTCTTTATATCTGTGCCATTTACCTGATTGCATCTTGCACTTTGCTCGCTCCTCAACGCGTCCCCACTTCCGGCCCAAGCACTTCCGGTCGGTTCCCGGTCTAGTGCATTGATTAGACAGCCGCTGCACAGCAGGGCTGAGTGGTGTGTGGGCGGAACCTCAGGGTATTTTTATCGAGCTGGAGCAAGTGTGCAGCGGGCGCGCCGCAGGTGCGCCTCAGGCAAGCCCGTCTGCGCCCGTCCACGCCCGCCCGGGTCCAGGGGCCAGGACCCCTGGCCCGGGCCATGTTTACTCTCTGGCAGAACTCCACCACCTAAATCATAACATAGCACCGCCGGACAACTCAATAACAACCATACTCCATTCAGAGGGGCTACTAAGGCCATGTAAATCTGCGCTCAACCACAAGCACGCAGAGCTCTCTCCAAGTCCACTTGGGCACACCAACCCTCCGGGACTCAGTTTTGCAATCTTGAACACCCGGTCCTTGCAAAAACACAACCTAGAGATTTTTTCCCTACTGCAAGACGATACCACAGATATTTTTGGTGTCACCGAGACCTGGCTTGAGGAATCCTCTACCCCAGACCTGGAAGCCACCATCCCCCCTAACTACGCAGCCCTCTATCATAATAGACCAGGTAGCTGCAGAGGGGGTGGGGTCGCCCTCTTTTACAAGCATCCTCTCAAAGCTGAGATGCTCTTTTCAGAAAGCATTGAAGGGGCGGATGTACTTGGGGCAAAATTCTATCTCCTGACCTCTTGCGTTGTCGCCCTGATTGTATACCGCCCCCCGAGAACGACGCCCAGGTTCATCGAATACCTGATGGAACTGACCCAAGATATGCGCTCACGGTATCAACATATTGTAATAATGGGAGACTTCAACTTCCACTGGGAGCAATCTCCCAAAGAGAGCCAAGCTACATTAATGGATGAGGCTCTGACCGCATTGGAATTCCACCAAATTGTGACAGGTCCCACCCATGAGAAAGGCCACACACTTGACTTGGCTTGGACCTCCCAGCCACATACTGACCCTCCGGTCATTAGGCCCTGCTCCTGGTCCGACCACTATATCATTAGTGGCCGTCTACCACCTCTGGAGCATAAAACCCTTCCAACTCCGGAATGGAAAGTCCTTAGGAGCTGGAATAAGATCAGAGCAGAGGACCTGGTCTCGACCCTCAAAAAACCTGCCCCAGAAGTCCCACTCCAGGTGACCCCGACGCACAAAGTACCACCCTGTTACAAAGGCTGAACAGTGCTATTTACACTCTCGCACCTGCACGTAGGGACAAAATAAGGGACAAAGGGAAAGGGGCTCCCTGGTTCAATGATACCCTTCGAAGTTTGAAACAAGAAAGAGCCTGGCGGAAAGTTTACGATCTCGAAGCTCGATTAAAATATCATGCAAAATTCTATGCCTACAAAAAAGCTATTCTAACAAGAAAATCAGATTTCTATGAACTCAAGATCACGTCCGCTAGCAATGTACAAAAAGAGACTTTCAAGATCCTGAAAGAACTTAGACAAGTGAAAGAACAGAAGCCTTCCTTTTGTAGGGAAGACAGCAATTTATTTCAAACCTTCTTCACCTCTAAAGTAGAGGATCTTCTGACTGAAATCCTGCTTACCCCTATGCTCCCCTGTCTTTTAGAACCTACACCCCAGGCCCCCGTCTTTGATAAGCCCCTCACCTCCTTTCCTGTGTTAACGCCTGATTCTCTGGCTCTACTTTTAGGGCGTGTGAAATCAGGTTCACCTGCGGACCCATGCCCCCTAGGATTTTTAGGATGGCCTTTCCTGGGATCGAGGCCGAGATCCTTTCTCTTCTCAACACATCCCTGGAGACAGGACAAGTCCCCAAGTACTTCAAGGAGGCACGGGTGATTCCGCTCTTAAAAAAAGTGGGGGCCGACACTAAGAACCTTAAGAATTTCCGGCCAATCTCCCAACTCCCATTCCTTTCAAAAGTTCTAGAACAGCATGTACTTCTCGCACTGTCACATCACCTGGAAGTCAATTGTCTCTTGCAAACTAACCAGGCAGGCTTCCGGGCTCACCCCAGCACGGAACTGGTTATGCTCTCAGTATTGGATGGATTAAGACTGAGGGCGGATACCAAAAAACCATGTGCCCTGATTCTGCTAGAGCTATCCGCGGCATTTGATACAGTCAGTCATGACGTACTCCTGTCGCGGATATCTGATCTAGGAGTTCAGGGCAAGGCACTGACATGGCTCACGTCCTTTCTGGATGGTCGTTCCCAGAGAATACAACTGACTGACGCAGTATCCAACGTAGGCACACTTCCCTGCGGGGTTCCACAGGCGTCGGCACTGTCACCCCTGCTGTTCAATGCATATCTCCAACCTTTGATAGCCGCACTGAATCAGATGGAGTGCCAGATCTACAACTACGCCGCCGACACCCAAATCATCATTCAGATTGATAATTCTCCAATCGCCCAGGCCAGAGTTCAGAACATCCTCAAATTCACTGTCAACTGGATGACGGCCAACTCTCTAAAGATCAATCCAGATAAAAACAGAGGTGCTGGCCATCACCACTGATGCCAACCCCTGGAGCAATCTCTTCTGGCCTCAAGAACTAGGCAAATACCCAGAGCCGGCACAGGCTGTAAAAAGCCTGGGCCTGAACATCGATGCCATGCTATCCATGACCCAACAGGTATCGGCAATAGTAGGCACTTGCACAGGCTTGCTGAGACAGCTACGCAAATTGCCCCCCCTTCTTACCTTTGACACCCTGAGACTAGCTGTATCAGCCCTAATTATATCGAGACTAGACTATGGCAACTCCCTCTACCTCGGTCTCCCTGGAAAACTTCTGGCAAGGCTGCAGATAGTTATGAATGATGCCGCCAGACTGATCTTTAAGGTACCCAGACAAACGCATGTTACGCCCCTCCTGCGCCAACTGCACTGGCTCCCAATCAGACAGAGGATTAAATTCAAAGGCCTCTGCATTGCACACAAGGCCATCTACGGCCAAGCCCCAAGATACATCAAAGACAGTTTAGCTAAATATAATCCAAGTAGAACGTTACGGTCATCAGAGGCCAGTCCCTTGGTCTGCCCTCGCTTTCGCTTGTCCTCCATTGGAGGAAGGGCGTTCTCCTCCTGCATCCCCCAAATTTGGAACAAGTTGCCTGAGAAGGTACGAAAGGAACATTCCCTACTCCTGTTCAGGAAAAGCTTAAGACAGTTCTCTTCCAGGAGGCTTGGGGCACGCAGTAACTTGCGCCTTCGCCCACCTGGACTAAGGCAGTACTTTCTCACAGCGCTTAGAGACCGCATGGTGATAATGCGCTTCACAAATTCCAATTAACATAACATAACATTATGGAGAACGTTTTCTTATGTCAGTGGGAGCATCTCAAATTTAAGGTGCTGTACATAAAGCAGCATTTTTGCCTAAAATGCTGTTAAGACCCTATTACAAAACAACCGTATGTGATGAGGTAGCGTGACTAGCAACAGTGTGGTAGAGGTGTTATCAGTACATTGCATGCGATATATCACATCCACTGAACCAACCTAAATTTATATACAGCTTGACAATTTTGACACACAATAAAATCACATTCAGTTCTTTGGCATGCTACTAAATTGTACTGTTCTTAATTCACTTATGTTTACCTTCCAAGGTGTGTATAGGGAGACGTAAGAATGGTTAATAGATCCTTACCTTAGATTGTAGCTGTAGCTCATTATAGTGGATGCGATAATATTAAAGGTCATAATTCTCGGCCTTGATATAGTGATATAAAACCATAGCAACATGTTGTTGGCAAATTAATAGACAGCTCACTGTATAGTTTGTATGTTAAACATATTCTTATTACACCATTGTTGCTAGCAGGAAGACAGGTGGCAATGAAATGGATAAACGCTAGACCACCTTTTCACAAAGACTGGATAACGATAAGACTTTGAATTAACGCAATCAAATGGTAGAAAATTAAATAGCATTAACTCACCCTGCAGCTAGACCACAGGACTTCTGGAACTGATGGAGCGGGTGCAAAGATCAAACACGGGATAACGATTACTTGATTCGCGTTCAAGCACTAGTACTATCTTAGGCCCTCCTTGATGTTTAAGGCCTCTAAAGGGGTTGCTATGCCTTTCACTAGGTACATAATTACATTCTGGTGGAATCACTGTAACATTGTCAAATGCACCAGTGGTAAGATCATTTTGTTGGATGTTGACTTGATGGCTATACAAATGGGTTATGTGACACTAGGTGACCCCTATATGTGTAATAATGTTGCACTTTTTATATTGAATGCTATGGAAATTAGGAAAGCCTATTACAATAGATAATGGATTGAGTACTATACATTTTTATTGTCCGTTGATCTACCTGGCCCTTTTAAATGTATTTAAATTACTGACTATGGAATAGAATATCTAGATTATTTGTACACATAATTTTTATGGGACATTTTTGATTGTACCTTTTTACACAATATCGTTGTAATAGAATTGGGGTTGCATATTTTATTGTGTATTATGTACTGAACATTCTGGAGAACGGATGATGGATTTTTTTTTTACCGTGTTCATTTTTATGGGTGTATTTTTTCTTCAACCGCATAAAGTTTATGAACAAACGAACGGATATGTGATGGTTGCTGTATCACTGTCACTGTAATATGTACTGGGAGTATAATAAGCATTGGTAGTAATTTGTATTTCACTGAAAATGAAATAAAGGTTTATAAAATACAATAAACATAAACGTATTTTTATTACATTACACATATTGACAATCTGAGGTACAGAGAGATAAAAAGGAGGACATTTCAATATGGTAAAAATAAAAGCTGCTTTTCAGTTTGGCAAGGAGGGCACCACAGCATGTGGGGAATTAGCATGTTACCAGTTCCACCCCTCCACTCTCCAACAGAAAAACGGGTATTCTCTAATATGCACCACAATAGATTCATAAGAAGAATTAGTAGAAAAATGTGTATACCTTTCTCAAATATTGTCTCCCTAAAGGTGACGTCTGGGAATTATAAAGATGTTGAAGGAAGATTCTAAGCCAACTCCTTACTCCCCCCATTACCCAATGCACGATGAAGTATGTCTGGTATGTCCCACTCCTCCTCCCTCCCAATCCCAAGCAAGCAATGGCAAAGGATTAGATATTTCATGGGTTTTCTGGAAACCAATGTGTACACAACAGATTGGCAGACTGGTTAAGTTGACTCTCCCTATAGTCTGCATTGCATATATATATAAGTTTTAGAGGCTCCTCTCTACTGCATGAAAGTCAAGTCAGAAGATAACTTTTTCTTTTTGTTTTTCGGCACATTCTTATCCATGCCCCTCAAATGACCCAGGATTGATTTCTGACCTATACTATTTCACACTTCTCCTTCTTAGCCCTTTACTTCATCGAGAATAAAGCATCTTTTCTAATGAATGAGGCGTCCTAGTGCCGTTTTTAGAGTATTGCGCATGGGATTCCCAAGAAAATGTGATAAACATCTCATCACTGGTTTAAAATTACAATAGGCTATACAGCATTTCTGATATGATAGATGGGACATTCACCACGTTGAGAACAGAGCATTTGGTTAGACAAAATGTAAATAAGTCCCAAGTCTGCCATTATATCTAAGTTCTTGACTTTTGAAGAAACCATGTCCTGCCTATTTGTGCAAACACAAGGAGATGATGGACGGAGTGCTGAAACTTTTCAGACACTCACCCCCAGTCACAGATCTGGGTTGAATCCATCATCGTTCTTTAACTCACTTCGCCATCCCAGTTCAGACCCAACCATATGCAAATCAGTCTTGACCCTGTGCCTCATGGGAACAGTCCAGCCCGAACTGCCAAGCCAGGTCTTCCCTGAACCGGAAACAAGCCTCCTGGGACTGGTTTCGGGCTAACAGCCCTCATCAGCCAGGCTAGCTTGAATCCAGCGGCAAAGTGAGCAAGGGCGGCATTCGTGCGGCACACCTGATACTTTTCCATGACCTAGAGATTAGATAGACATAAAAACAGAGAGGGTTGACAGCAATGCCTGGTACATTTAGATCTACAATTGTTCACCTTTTACCTCAGTGTGCGTAGCCAGCAACTGCACAAAAGGAATTCTGATCAGATGCAGTGGGCTATACTTCTATGGATATAAGACATGTTAATATGTAGTTAATGCGAATTCTCCAAATACTGTCCTCCCAACTGCAATAACCTTTTTTAATGGAGCGTCTCCATTGAACATATTCTGTCCTGAAATATTTGGTTATCTCACACAAATTCGTCAAGCAATGCTCCAGAAACAACAACAGCTGATGGCAATTTTCTTCCAACGTATTTATCAATTGTCTTGGCCTTTCCTTGTTTAGAGGAATATATGTCGTTACTACGCATTCCGTTGCAACGCATGCCTTTACCACGCATGCGTTACAACGAAATGTTTTTTCCTCACATTGCCCTTACCTCGATCTTGCCTTTACCCCGCTTTTTCGTTTTTGGGGGGGAGACCCCCCCAAGCCCCCTTTCTTCTTTTTTTTTCCTTTTTCTTAGGTCTTCGCCGACACTAACGATGGACTGACGCTTTTTTTTTCGACCAGGAAGACGTTTTTCCGTGATGACGTTGCTTGCGTGCTAAAGACGTCGTTGAAGCAATACGCGTTGTGAAGACGTTTACGAGGTAAGTGTACCGTTGTAAACGTATCGCGTAGAAAATGCTTCGTGGTAAAGGCTGTTTCCCGTTTAGAGTGACAAAACTTACATCGATTAATTGCTAGACACACAGTGGGGGTGTAATGAGCACCGATCTCCAACAACACATTAGCAGATACAAACACCTCGAAATCTCCAAGATTTCAAGGTAATACAAAACTATTGTCTCTTTTTCTCCAGAGTCCACCTTTCATTTTCTATTGTCGAGAGAAAATGTAGAAAGTGCTCTTTCTTCTGCTCCCAGCTCATGGCAGGTTACCGGGAGCCGGAAAGAAGAGCAGACATTTTGACTGTGCACTAGTTCTTTGTCCCTTCTTCACGAACCAAAAGATGGGGTAGTTCAAAGTTTATTCTTCACCTTAAAGCTATTCAACACTTCCAAGGATGTATTACACAAAATAGTTTTTCTCCAATGAATGCATGAGAACATCTGTGAAAGTGGACTGGATTAATCCATTGCAAGGAAGGACAATCAAGAACTGTTCCAGGTTATTTAATAATTTTCACAGTAACTTGGTTATCTTGCTTGGATAATAATAATATTCCCTTGTGCAGTGCTCAAAGATAGGAGTCACTGTGACTTCTGAGACACTCCTATAGGCTAAGCATATTTGTGTGCTACAATTGAACAGGGGTACTTCAATACCTCCCAATTGAATACCTTCATTGTCACAATTCAAGATGGCTAAGAGGCCATATCACATCTTTTCTCTCACATTGTGTCTAGAAAAACGTAATCTTCATGACGCATCAGTGCTTAATTTGTAAAAAGAATTAGTGCCAGGGCCCTCGTCAGGAGCCCAAGGCAGCTCCCACCACGCATTGGCCTTGCCAGCAGTGCCAATGACATACCTACATAAATACTAACCATCAAAGGACTACAAGTCTGTCAACTCAGGCTGTTTGAGGACCCCAAAGCTATAAGAATGGCTTGGGAGGCAGATATTAGTTGTGTTTAATGTACAATGAACTAATAAACTACTGCTGTTCTGCTCACCTTTAAATTACACAAACAACGCCAAAATGTGGCAGCTGAGATAAGTGCCAGTGTTGGCAATTAAGTGCCGGCATTGAGCACCGGAAACCACCGGCTCAAGTTAAGCACAAGGACGCAGTGAGTCTGCATTCCTGCTGTTCCCGGTCTGGCGCCACGAATCAAATCAAATCAGGTGTTTGTTAAGCGCGACTACTCACCCGTAAGGGTCTCAAGGCGCCGGGGGATGTGGGGGGGGGGGGTGTTCGCAGGTTCCAGTCCATCAAGGAGGGGGTCTGTCGAAGAGCCAGGTTTTGAGGTTTCTTGCGAAGATGGGTACAGAGTAGTACATACCGCTTGCACGTAAGACACTGCACATCATGTGAGTTGGGAGAGCATTGAGCATTCACTCTTAGCTAGTCGAGCTTAACTCACCTTCATAGTTTGTTTTATGCTGAGTTTCAAAACTGTTCTGTAGTTCTTAGTAACTTTAGCAAATGGCGTGCTCACAGGCTTCAGCCAACATCTGTAATTTCCTGGAGGGATTTTCCATTGTCCAGATACACCAACCCCAACCACGGATCAAGCTTTCACGTTAAAATTCGGGTTGTAGGAATCATTGCCAAATTTGTAAAGAAGACACTCCCCAATGAGAACAGCAATCTGATTCTGTAGCTGCTGCTACAACTGTCCCCACAATAGTCAATTACAAATATTCTTAAGTGGAACAGAAGGTGGCATCCAGATAAAGTTTAAACCTTACAACAACTTCACTGCACTTCTCTCTCCCGGGTTTGTGGCACGAATCTCAGTGCTGAACGCAAACATTCGTTATTGCTGCATTGTCTTGGGGGTGAAGGTCAAGAGGTGTTAGAACATTTACCTGATTTAAGTGCTTCTGAACAAAGGAACCTTAATGAATATGAAGTATGTATTGAACAATTAGATCGTCATTATCTACCAAGGCTGAGTACGATAATGGAAAGGTATCATTTTGGTCTGAGGGGACAGAAAAAAGAGGAGTCGGTGGAAGAGTATGTTTCGGCTCTGAGGAAGCTTGCATCTTCATGCAAATTTGGTCCTGCTGTGGAGGAGAGGATTAGGGACCAGTTTGTGTTGAGATGTGCGCATGATGATATCAGGAAAGAACTCTGGTTGAAGGATGAGCCTCCGCTCGAAGAAGTCATTACTATTGCCAAGCAAGTTGAGCATATGAGGAAGTGTGTTGATGAGTTGAATGATGAGAAGAGTAAAAGTGAAGAAAAAAACAAAAGTGCTGTCGTTGAAAATAAAGTAGAAGAGGTGGTATGCCAGGTACAAAAGAGGGAGGTTAAAGGAAAAGAGACTAATATATTTATGCCTAGTAATGTAACCAGTTCTCCTGTTGGGGGAAAACCGGTATGTTTTAGATGTGGACGTTTTGGACATTTTGCTAATTCACCTCATTGTCCTGGACTGAGAGCCATTTGCAACGTGTGTGGTCGAAAAGGACATTTCGCTAAATGTTGCAAGGGTAAAGGTAACAAAGATAACAGTATGTCTGCCAAGCTCCATCCTGAGGTAAAAGTGGTCACGTTCCAGGTTGATGCAAGCAAAAGTGATCATCCATCTCATGTGGTGGATATAGAGGGGGTACCTCTTATTTTTAAGTTTGATTCCTGTTCCCACCTGACAATAATTGGAGAGGATGTGTTTATGCAACATTTTGTCAACAAGGTGAAATATTTTAAGAGTGATCTTTCTCCCATGGGCTATGGTGGCTTACCTATAAAAATGTCTGGATATTTTGTCGCCACCATTGAACTCTGTGGGAAAATGATTGTGGGAAAGATATATGTTGCAAAGCAGGGTGATTCCCTTATGGGGTGGCCTCATCAACGATTATTGGGGGTGTGGTTAAACCCCAACGCCTCTCCTCAGGTTCAAGTACAAGCAGTTGGGGACACGTCTCTCAGGTTTATAGAACAGTTTGCTGACATATTTAAGGATACCTTGGGGTGTCTTAAGGGATATAAACATCACATTAAGGTAAGAGTAGGGGCGGTACCTGTTGTGGCTAAAGTAAGGAGAATTCCGTTGAATGAACAAGCTAGCGTTCAGAAAGAGATAGATAAGTTGGTGAAAGCAGGCATAATTGTACCAGTTGAAGCCACAGAATGGTTGGCTCCGATAGTTGTGGCCAAGAAGGCCACTGGCGAAATTCGTCTTTGCATTGACTTGAGGGCATTGAACAAAGAGGTCATAGTAGATAAGTTTCCCTTACCGAACATTGATGAGATGGTGGGTACGTTGGCTGGTGCGAAGTATTTTTCCACCCTTGATTTGGCCTCAGCGTACCATCAGGTGGTGTTAGATGATCCCTCTCAGGATCTGACTGCTTTTGTTACCCCCATGGGTACTTTTAAATTTTGTAGGATGCCGTTCGGGCTGGTGTCGGCGGCTTCAGTGTTTCAACGGATAATGTCGCATATTCTCAGGGGTCTAGTTGGGGTTAAATGTTATCAGGATGACCTTTTGATTTTTGGAAACACTTTACAAGAGCATGATAGTCGGGTTTTTGGTGTTCTGCAACGGTTAAGAGAAGCGGGGCTTACTCTTAGGAAAGATAAGTGTAAATTTGGGTTGCAGGAGGTAAATTATCTTGGACATTGTATAACTGGACATGGGGTTTTTCCCAAGAAGGAATTGGTGGAATCCATCATGAAGGTTTCTGTACCGGTCAACAAGGAAGAATTACTTTCTTTTCTTGGTATGGTAGAATTTTACAGTAAATTTATCCCAGACTATGCAAGCAAAACTCATAGTTTGAGGAAATTGACTGTAAAAAATGCGGTATTTTTGTGGTCAAGTGAGTGTGAGGAGGAGTTCACCTTGATCAAGAAGGAGTTGAGTAAAGCGCCAGCCCTTCATGCGTTTGTGCCTAGTGATCCGACGGTTATCATGACGGATGCTAGTGAAAAAGGGTTGGGGGCGGTGCTGCTTCAGAAGAAAAATGGTGTGGATTGTTTGATTGCCTGTGCTTCGAGGTGCCTAAGAGGGTCCGAAAGGGGTTATTCAGTTATAGAAAAGGAGTCTCTAGCCATATTTTGGGCCTTAAGAAAGTTTAAGAATCTGGTGTGGGGAGTGAAGGTCAGAGTTTTGTCGGACCATAAACCCTTGAAGGAGGTGTTTTCTAAGAAAGGTCTTGACTCCATTTCTTCTAGGATAAGGAAATGGATCATTTCTTTACAAGAATTTAATTTCGAGGTTGACTACATTCCAGGGGTGGTTAATAGATCTGCGGACTGTCTTTCTAGGTTGGTTGATCTCAAAGGGAGCAATGAGGAGGATGGTGAGGATTATAATGAGGTAGTCAATGTGTGTGAAATCACGGAGGGAACAGTTACCCAGGATGATTGGAATGCAGAGATTAATAAAGATGATGAAATTACAGGTGTTATGGTGATGTTGGGGAAAGGTAAACGGTTGGAGAAACCGTGGAGTTTGGTTTCTGATGAGCTTTCTGTGGTGAACGGCATGCTTTCGAGGGGCACGAGGTTGGTTCCGCCGGTGGGCATTAGGGGTAAGTTGCTCAATTTTGCCCATATCGGTCATCTGGGGATTGTTAAGACCAAGGAACTGTTGAGGTTGCAGTTTTGGTGGCCTGGCATGGATATGGAGATAGAGAGGTTGGTTCGAGAGTGTCCTGAATGCTGTGCTAGTGACAAGATATTGAAGACCAAACAAACCCCAATGGTGTGCAGGAGGTTACCTGATCATCCTTGGGATGAAGTTTCGATTGATATTGTTGGTCCTTTGCATGGGGTATGTGATACTCCATATTTGATTGTGCTTCTGGACTTATACTCCAGGTGGATAGAAGTGGGTGCTGTTAGGGATGTGTCTACAGTGTGTGTCATTAGATTCTTGCAAGACATTTTCAAGAGAGAGAGTTTTCCTAACAGCATTCTTTCAGACAACGGACCACAGTTTACCTCTTGTGAATTTAAGGATTTTGTGGTGAGGTGTGGCATTCAGCATAAAAGGTGTGCCATATATCATCCTGAAGCTAATGGTGCGATTGAAAGGGTCAACAAGACTCTTAAAGAGAGCATTCAGCTGGCAAGAGCTAGTGGGTTGAATTGGAAGGAATCACTTCAAGACAGAATTTTGGCTTACCGAGTGTCTCCCCATTCTACTACTGGGAGATCTCCTTTTGAACTATTTAAAGGGAGGATACCTAATACTTTGTTGTGTCCTGGATGGATGAAGTTGAACAAGGGTTTTGTTGATAATCAGGTAGGGATGTGGAGGGATAGAGAGATAGAGAAGCAGTCTTTGAGGAAATTTTATGTTGATGGTAAAAAAGGTGCCCAATTTCAGGTGGTGAAGGTTGGGGATATGGTCAAGATAAGAGCTCCTGTGGGGTGTCAAATGTGGTCAAAGTATACCAATGTAAGACCTGTGATTAAGGTTTTCAACAATGCTGTAAAAACAAGTGATGGGAGGATTTGGAACAAGAGTCGTGTTGTAGTGGTGAATCCTGCTGCTTCAGTTGGTCAAGCAGATGGCAACAGGTTAATCTCTGGTTCTGGGTCCTCTGATCTCTTGTCCTCTACTCCTAATCTGCATGGGGTCCCGAGGGGCATCCGGGAAAGAAGTCAAAGAGTGCGCAGACTTCCTGTTTACATGAAGGACTATGTTAGGTCATAGTGTATGTCACATGTTTATTTCTTCTGTGATGCTTTTCTGTTCATTTTAGTAATATGTTGCTGGGCAGCTTATGTTTTTCTGTCCATATTCGATATGATAATTTTATTATGTATGATTATTTTTTGCAATTCTGTTATTTTTGTTGTTGAGGGGGAAGATGTGTGGCAATGTACAGTGGAGCTATGTGCCCAGTGTTCTAAGAAGGTTAGAATGTGTCATGGGTTCCAATGCGGAATCAGAAGGGCTATGGTGGGGTTCTGTAAGTGGGAGTTGATAGAGAGCTGTTGGTGGATGAGGTGCCAATAAATCCACTTGTCTACTCTTTCGGCCTGGCTGCTACTCATTTATTCCTACAAGGACACTACACTCTCTCTCTGTCTCGCCCTCTCTCTCCCTCTCTCTCTCGTCATACTAGTTATATCACGATGTTCTTGTTACTGCAGTTGAGGAGGCTTGCACGTGCTGATGCCTGTGCTGTTAGTAATTGTGGCATGTATGCTGGCGCGTGGCTATCAATAGTGCCGCAGGAGCTGTGTAATGTGGCCCCCGGGAGTGAGGGATTTACTGCCCTCCAAGTGCAACAGACTTTTCATTTATAAACGGGTGTTGGAGGGCCCATTTCCCTTGCTTGGGTCCGGGCGCATGGCATTCTTTCTACGCCACTGCACGAGTCACGGAAATCAGCATTAATCGAATGTCTGAAGTTACAAAAAAGTTAGTCTTTTTAAAAGCCATTCAACATCTCCGAGGAAGTAAAAGTGCCCAACTGGCTGAAACCGTAAACTGCAAAACTCCCACCAGCTCCCGCCACAAAAAAAAAAACAAGATAGACAAAAAGCAGTATTTCATCACAAACAGGAGAGGCAGATATCTGTATCACTCCAGCACATGACAGTCACACTATCCCGAGTTGAGGCACGAAGGCGGAAGGGAGCAAGCACAATGTCACAGTGTACTTTGTTCTGCCCCTCCAAGGTCATTGCAAAGATTATAAGGAAAATAAGGGCCACTGGAGCCTGTGGGAAAAGATGGGTTAGAGACAAGTATGCTTATAAGAGATTAATGCAGATGTGAAATTTTAGGGATGATTTATATAATATTTAGAATCCGATTTTCCTACCTGTCAAAGGGTGGTTTTGACAGTTCTGTGCAGTGGTGTTCAAGCTGGTGCTGTCAGGCCCCTTGATGGTAGTCCTAAAGTCATGTTTTTACTGCCACAGTAGTGAATGGCAAAACAGGTGCTGCAGTTTACATGTGGCATACCTTTATATGTCAGGTGTGTATTAATTAGTGCACCATATATTATGGCCATATTGGGAAGTTTAATGTGTCAATCTGGTTTAAAGGGAATTTCAACATGTTTCAGGTGTCAGAGCACATACACAGGGCACTAAACAGCAATGTCCCAGTGTTAGAATTGAACATTACCAGCAGGTGAATCCCCAAGAAATGAAAACTAAGGTTGAATACCCAAAAAGGGTTCACTTTGCAACATCTACCATATTTTGACTAATATTACTAGAGTGCTACAAATATAAACCACAATTGTACCCTATATTTACTAGGTGTCCCTTAGGAAGAACCCATGATCACCTCGATGTAAAGTTCTCAAGTAATCCGCCCAGGGTTTGACCAATATTGATGGCAGAACTCCATCTATAATAAAGATTACTACAGGGTTCCATCAATGGTTAAAAAATGTTATTTTCCAACTCTGGTTTTTTGGCAGTTTCTGTGTCAAGATACAATTATACATGTTTACAATTTTGAATAGTTTTTCTTTCTCTATGCCTTGCACAATGCACAATTTACAATTATTTTTTAAACAATCTATTGAGAAGGGCCCACACCCAGTGTATCTTGGCAATTGAATTAGATCACAGTTTGGACATGTCATGGGCTTATATTGGGCTCTAAAATGCACAGTTTGTCTTTACTCTAAATGAGTCACCATTGGGGTGTGCAGAGTCGGGCCATTTAAGGCTCATTTCACTTACCTGCTTCTTCGGCTGGGTGGGTTGGGACTCAGTCCCCCTGCATTCCAGGTGGAGCGGGAGACAGGACAGCCCTCCAGTGGCCATAAAGGCACTTGATTTCACCCGCAGCATGGGAGGGCAGAGTCGGGTCATCCGAGGCCCATTTCATTTACCTGCTTCTTCGGATGGCTGGGGTGGGCATCGGTCCCCCAGCATTCCAGGCAGCGCCGGAGGCAGGAACAGGCCTCCCGTCGCCATAAAGGCACTAGATTTCTACCGCAGGCCGGGACACGCGCGGGCATGCCCAGGTGAAAGGGCAGGTCCATTTGCGCCCATCAGCAGTCACATGAGGCCGGGCTGGGCCACCCCTCTTGGCCCCATACTACGGAGCCTCCTTTTAAGGTAGTGTGCAGCATTTGTACGCTGTTTAGAAGTGAGGCCTTTGCTGAGTTTTTTTACAATTATGGTCAAATGAAAAGCCCCCCCTCAGTCAGGCCTGGGGATGCCACTCTAGATAGCTTTTATTAGGAAAGTAGTTGGGATCATAGATAAAGAGATCGAGTGTGTTGAAAGACGCTTATCGGTCACAGCAACTTTGACCTCTACTCCTGGTACCCCATTAATTCAGGAGTCAGTCATATGGCTTTCCAATGATATTGCATGTTTAATCACTGACCCCCCCCCCCCCCCCAAAGCCTCATCAGATGTTTCTCAGAAGGCGGCTGTCAACAAACAAAGGCAGGATTGCTCTTACCTTTCAGCATCCCCTCCAGAAAGAGCCCCTCGGGCCAAGGGGAAAAGGCATGGGGGAGGGACTCCCTTCAACTGCACCCCAACCTGTTAATGTTATAGAAGATACCATCTGTCCTGCACTTCCACCTACAACCACTAATTTGACTATTATGGAGACTTTGGTTATTTTCCAAGAGAAGCTACTTGATAGTGTTAGGGGACTGATGCGCGACTTGTTACTGCTTATCACTGAGCGGCTGGGGAACACTGTGGGGAACAATGAAAAACAGTTGCTTAACCAAAGGGTCACATGTAATGATGTTGTAGATATTGTAATGGCATTCACCACAGTCCAGATGTGTACTAGACCTCCTCAAGGATACTGGGTTAGGTTCTGGTACAAGTGCATTCATTAGTGCCAATAGTCATAATGGTGTGACTAGGCAGAATACTACGAACAGTACACGACTACCAGGTAAGTCACTGATTGCGGTTAATGGTTATCAACCTCAGAAAGCCCCTTCTTCTAATCAGATGTTGCCACTGACTCAAGCAAGAAATAGCTGTGAGGACTTATGCGACCCAATAACCATTAATTTACCACTAGCATGTTGTCCTTATGTGGCAGTTTTGGTTAATGTCCCTGCTTTTATCATCCAGTACATATGAACCACTGGAATTGTTGAAGAATAAGGTTATTCATTGGTTACATTCAAAACACATATTCTCCGTAAGTAAGGCTGATTAAGTTTTGTTGACTAGGCGAGTGGGATGGATTGGCCCTCTGAGGAAAGTTTGCAAGGGGGACTGCATTATTATTAATTTTAAGCATCCCAGATTTGCAGAAGAGGTTTTATCAAGATCAATGCCAATTGTACCATCAGCTAAGAACATTGCTTTATTACCACTGGGGTTTTTCTATCAGCATGTGAGAGGCACTTTTTTTAGGCAATGACAATTTGATCAACCAACCGATGTCTGCGAGTAACCCCCCGCATACTTCACCTATAGATCTGTCTAACAGATTTCAGGTTTTGGGTTTGCTACAAGATAACAATTGACTTAGTTATACAGGGGATTTTATCTTTTGTCCTAGAGACATATGTGGAGCTAATTTATATGCTACATAAGCTGAACTGCCTAAGTTAATGCAGATTCTGGTGTCCTTCACAAGCCACCCTCTGTGGAACCGCTTTCTGGTATCACCCGACAAGGTCATAATAATGGTACATATCAATTTTTCACCTGGAATGTGTATGGGTTGCAGAATAAGTTATCATCCCCAGATTGGTTGAGTATCACCAGTGGTGGCTTGTGACATTTGAAAGTGGTGGGCGTAAACTTTCTGTCGGAGTACACCGTGGAGAGCGAGCACAGCGAGCGAGCACGAACATCTTAAGGGGCATTCGGGGGTCTTCTCCCCCGAGAAAATTTTGAAAAATGATTGGATAAATGGTGCATTTTCAAGCAAATTTGAGAAGCAAGAAGGTTAATAAAGCAATTGTGAAAGTGCAGTTATTACATTAATAAAGTGATGTCATATAACAACATGTAGATACTGCCACAAAGTTGATTTTATAAAAATAGGTCTAATTAGTGAAAATTATAGCACAATTAATCACATACATTGGCTTGAAGCCATAAAATATTAAGCCAGGTCTATGGGGGACAGAATGTAATATTGCATTAATTCAGGGTCTGCAACATTATCTAGGAGCTATATATTTCCAAAGAGGACAATCATCTGCTTATAAAAATGTTGTGGCAAATACAAAAATGGTTGCAAAGTGGTGGAGCATTGATGCCACAGAAAATGCAGTGCCGGCCTGATACAGTCGGCCTAGTTGCATCTCAAAAGTTGGAAACTTTGTGCTAGTATCTAATGCCCAACATTTTACATGTGCATTAATAACATGGTTTGCTTCTAATAGTATGATGATACACCAGCATACCACAGAACAGCCCATATGACATCACAGACCGAGCGTTTACTGATGCTTATTGTGAGAGAAGACAGCTCACTGTGCCAATCAGCCACTCAAGCTGCCTGCTTTGCAGTTCGTGATGCAATGACAGGTGCAGGTAACCAAATATACAGGTTCCAGTTTCACACATTATTAGCATTCAGTAACTACACGCACTGCTATGAAGCCAGCACCCACACTGCTAAAACTAGAAAAACAAAGATTGCCATTGCACATTCTACAATTGAACATGTGAAGTAAATAACACTGCCGCACCTGAAACCTAATTGTGGAGTTATGCTAAGGACCACTGTTACGCCATAGTATATTTTGAACTGCATGCAAAGGACCATTGTCATTCTAGAAAACATGTTATTCCACAACAAAACCACAATTACCATGCCGGAAGTCGCATTGCCCAGGGAAGGAGCACAGCGCTATCATGCCAGATGAAATAACAAGGAAAGGGTACCGGATAGGTACACAGCTTTTCTTTCTGATTCAAACATCAACATTCCATAGAAGACGTCACACAATTACTCAGGTCTGGCGGCTCCCAGAACATTCTCCGCCCGAGCATGCACACAGCAATGAATACAGGCAGCACCTCAGAAAAATCTTCCCAACTAGGCAGAGGCTTAAAAGCTTAGGAAATATAGAGGCCGCCAAAACTACGAGGCACATTCCGGCTGTACTCTGCTCCTTTTGCCGAGAACTCGCCTTGCACGAACAAGTCTCCCAAGCAAGTATACTACACAACTCCTACTTGCATTTAACAGTAGTCACTCAAATCTGAGCCCAAGAATTTTTGAGGAGTACGGTGAGCATGGCAGACGTGTGTGGTGGACCACATTTGTAAAAAAAAAAAAAAAAAAGTGAAGCTAACATTTGAATATTTGTCCATCATATTCCTCTTCCTTAATTCCGATAGCGCAAGAGTCATACAGTGGCAACATTTTTATTGCATCATATAATTCAGTAAGTAGATTAATTTGTTCCTTAAATTAAATTGAAGCGGAAGTTTAAGTCTTGAAGTACTTGATAAACAACTGGCAACCTTGTTACACTGACATTATGAAAATGTCACACTTAAGCAACCTGAAACCATGGCAGCTATGCCAGTTCAGCTAAAATTATAAAATTGCAGTCAGTGAGAATTCTGGTACCACTAAGACAAATAATCTCAGTATATATTTTAAAATGGGGTATTTAGGCTCACCAGAATTGATCTAGCAGTCATCGTTTCGTTGTTTGGTCTACCAGCTAATGCTGTTACTTGGAAGGCTAAAATCAGAAGAAAATGTGTACTGCCACCGGTCGCGGAAACTGTCTGGAAGCTGAGAGGGAAAGGTTAAGTTACACGCCGACTCAGTTTTCAAATCGTTTTTGAGTTGCAGAAAAAGTACCACGGAAGAACAAGAACAGATGCCCGTACCAGTAGAGAGATGGCTAAAGGCCAGTTTACAACACGTAACCCTCCAATGGTTGGGCCTTTGCATCGACTTACAGAAATTAAACAAGAGCATGAGTGTTTGTCATTACGTACACAAATTTAAATTAATACTCCGCGGTATATTTAAAAAGCGAGTGTTTCTTTATTAAGAATGCAGAGATTTCTCTTTTTGCAAAGCAATAGCGTGAGCTTTGGCAGTTCTCGTTAACCTAAAATGAAAGTTATGCTGCACCAAGCTGGTCGCCACAATTTCACCTATCACTTGTAAATGTACCCGGCTCATTCTTTCAATAATGACAGTGGTTCCACGCTCTCGCGGAAGCGCGAAAACTACTCAGTTCTAAAAAACAAACACATTTCCCAGTTTAGATTTAGGTGCCGATTCCGATCCTGTAAAACCCGGGTACGAACCGTTGGACGGAGCGTTTTCCCCGTCTGACTCGTACCCGGGAAAAAAACCTGACAAACCCGCTAGTACGATTCGTACAGAAACACCATTTCCGTACGAATCATAAAAAACACCGACCGGCAAAAAAATACATACAAATCGGATCCGGGACACCGCAGACGTGACGTCTGGACGGAGTCAGGCAGCGTTTCACGAACCAGCAAGTACGATCCGTGCCCACGTCACTCCGCACGGATTATATTTTACGGCTGCCAAAAACTGCCGGTAAATCAGGACGACGCGCAGAAGGAGCACCTGTACGTGACGGACAGCCATGGACCCCAAGCTACGTGTCATCCCGGCCCTCATAGCAGTCCACCTGGTGTACAGGAACCGACGCAGACGCCGCAGAAGGTCAGAACAACACTCAGGGGCAAAGGGGGGGGCAGGGGCAGGAAACATAACCCCCACCCAAGTTAAAAATCATACATGCCCTGTACATACCTGACCCCCAGGGCATGGTCACTTCGGGGGCAGGGGCGTCTCCACCAAGGCCTGCGTCCGCCACAACGGAATTCAACATGGACGCGAACCGGCAACACAACAATTGTGGTACGCACCGTACCCACGCCTTAAGAGTGTGGGTACGGGTCGTACCACGCCCACCCCTACATCACCCCAACAATGGCTGTACGGCCCGTACCCATGCCTATGGGACGTGGGTACGGGCCGTACCGCCATTGTTGGGGTGACGTACCCACGTCCCAAAGGCATGGGTACGGGTCGTACCACGCCCACCCCTACGTCACCCCAACAATGGCAGTACGGCCCGTACCCACGCCCCATAGGCATGTGTACGGGCCGTACCGCCATTGTTGGGGTGACGTAGGGGTGGGCGTGGTACGACCCGTACCCATGCCTTTGGGACATGGGTACGAGCCGTACCGCCATTGTTGGGGTGACGTAGGTGTGGGCGTGGTACGACCCGTACCCATGACTTTGGGACGTGGGTACAGGCCGTACCGCCATTGTTGGGGTGACGTAGGGGTGGACGTGGTACGACCCGTACCCACGCTCTCAAGGCGTGTGTACGGGGCGTACCCCTACGGCACCCCAACAATGGCGGTACGGCCCGTACCCACGTCCCAAAGGCATGGGTACGGGTCGTACCACGCCCACCCCTACGTCACCCCAACAATGGCGGTACGGCCCGTACCCACGTCCCAAAGGAATGGGTACGGGTCGTACCACGCCCACCCCTACGTCACCCAACAATGGCGGTATGGCCCGTACCCACGTCCCAAAGGCATGGGTACGGGTCGTACCACGCCCATCCCTACGTCACCCCAACAATGGCGGTACGGCCCGTACCCATGCCTATGGGACGTGGGTATGGGCCGTACCGCCATTGTTGGGGTGACATAGGGGTACGGCCCGTACCCACGCCTCAAGAGCGTGGGTACGGGTCGTACCACGCTAGTGGACAGACACATAGGGGTAGTGGCCATCAGCCCCAGCAGTGCCCAGACATAGGAGGGGTGGGTGCAACGTCCTCCCAGCAGTGCCCAGACATAGGAGGGGTGGGTGCAGAGTCCTCCCAGCAGTGCCCAGACATAGGAGGGGTGGGTGCAGAGTCCTCCCAGCAGTGCCCACACACAGGAGGGGTGGGTGCAGAGTCCTCCCAGCAGTGCCCACACACAGGAGGGGTGGGTGCAGAGTCCTCCCAGCAGTGCCCAGACATAGGAGGGGTGGGTGCAGAGTCCTCCCAGCAGTGCCCAGACATAGGAGGGGTGGGTGCAGAGTCCTCCCAGCAGTGCCCACACACAGGAGGGGTGGGTGCAGAGTCCTTCCAGCAGTGCCCACACACAGGAGGGGTGGGTGCAGAGTCCTCCCAGCAGTGCCCAGACATAGGAGGGGTGGGTGCCTATCACTCCCAGCAGTGCCCAGACATGGGAGGGGTGGGTGCCTATCACTCCCAGCAGTGCCCAGACACAGGAGGGGTGGGTGCAGAGTCCTCCCAGCAGTGCCCAGACACAGGAGGGGTGGGTGCCTATCACTTCCAGCAGTGCCCAAACATAGGAGGGGTGTGTGCAGAGTCCTCCCAGCAGTGCCCAGACATAGGAGGGGTGGGTGCCTATCACTCCCAGCAGTGCCCAGACACAGGAGGGGTGGGTGCAGAGTCCTCCCAGCAGTGCCCTGACACAGGAGGGGTGGGTGCCTATCACTCCCAGCAGTGCCCATACACAGGAGGGGTGGGTGCAGAGTCCTCCCAGCAGTGCCCAGACACAGGAGGGGTGGGTGCCTATCACTCCCAGCAGTGCCCAGACACAGGAGGGGTGGGTGCAGAGTCCTCCCAGCAGTGCCCAGACACAGGAGAGGTGGGTGCCTATCACTCCCAGCAGTGCCCAGACATTGGAGGGGTGGGTGCCTATCACTTCCAGCAGTGCCCACACACAGGAGGGGTGGGTGCAGAGTCCTCCCAGCAGTGCCCACACACAGGAGGGGTGGGTGCAGAGTCCTCCCAGCAGTGCCCAGACATAGGAGGGGTGGGTGCAGAGTCCTCCCAGCAGTGCCCAGACATAGGAGGGGTGGGTGCCTATCACTCCCAGCAGTGCCCAGACATGGGAGGGGTGGGTGCCTATCACTCCCAGCAGTGCCCAGACACAGGAGGGGTGGGTGCAGAGTCCTCCCAGCAGTGCCCAGACACAGGAGGGGTGGGTGCCTATCACTCCCAGCAGTGCCCAGACATAGGAGGGGTGGATGCCTATCACTCCCAGCAGTGCCCAGACACAGGAGGGGTGGATGCAGAGTCCTCACAGCAGTGCCCAGACACAGGAGGGGTGGGTGCCTATCACTCCCAGCAGTGCCCAGACACAGGAGGGGTGGGTGCAGAGTCCTCCCAGCAGTGCCCAGACACAGGAGGGGTGGGTGCCTATCACTCCCAGCAGTGCCCAGACATAGGAGGGGTGGGTGCAGAGTCCTCCCAGCAGTGCCCAGACATAGGAGGGGTAGGTGCAGAGTCCTCCCAGCAGTGCCCACACACAGGAGGGGTGGGTGCAGAGTCCTCCCAGCAGTGCCCAGACACAGGAGGGGTGGGTGCAGAGTCCTCCCAGCAGTGTCCAGACATAGGAGGGGTGGGTGCCTATCACTCCCAGCAGTGCCCAGACAAAAGAGGGGTGGGTGTAGAGTCCTCCCAGCAGTGCCCAGACACAGGAGGGGTGGGTGCAGAGTCCTTCCAGCAGTGCCCACACACAGGAGGGGTGGGTGCAGAGTCCTCCCAGCAGTGCCCAGACATAGGAGGGGTGGGTGCCTATCACTCCCAGCAGTGCCCAGACATGGGAGGGGTGGGTGCCTATCACTCCCAGCAGTGCCCAGACACAGGAGGGGTGGGTGCAGAGTCCTCCCAGCAGTGCCCAGACACAGGAGGGGTGGGTGCCTATCACTTCCAGCAGTGCCCAGACATAGGAGGGATGTGTGCAGAGTCCTCCCAGCAGTGCCCAGACATAGGAGGGGTGGGTGCCTATCACTCCCAGCAGTGCCCAGACACAGGAGGGGTGGGTGCAGAGTCCTCCCAGCAGTGCCCAGACACAGGAGGGGTGGGTGCCTATCACTCCCAGCAGTGCCCATACACAGGAGGGGTGGGTGCAGAGTCCTCCCAGCAGTGCCCAGACACAGGAGGGGTGGGTGCCTATCACTCCCAGCAGTGCCCAGACACAGGAGGGGTGGGTGCAGAGTCCTCCCAGCAGTGCCCAGACACAGGAGAGGTGGGTGCCTATCACTCCCAGCAGTGCCCAGACATAGGAGGGGTGGGTGCTTATCACTCCCAGCAGTGCCCACACACAGGAGGGGTGGGTGCAGAGTCCTCCCAGCAGTGCCCAGACATAGGAGGGGTGGGTGCAGAGTCCTCCCAGCAGTGCCCAGACATAGGAGGGGTGGGTGCCTATCACTCCCAGCAGTGCCCAGACATGGGAGGGGTGGGTGCCTATCACTCCCAGCAGTGCCCAGACACAGGAGGGGTGGGTGCAGAGTCCTCCCAGCAGTGCCCAGACACAGGAGGGGTGGGTTCCTATCACTCCCAGCAGTGCCCAGACATAGGAGGGGTGGGTGCCTATCACTCCCAGCAGTGCCCAGACACAGGAGGGGTGGATGCAGAGTCCTCCCAGCAGTGCCCAGACACAGGAGGGGTGGGTGCCTATCACTCCCAGCAGTGCCCAAACACAGGAGGGGTGGGTGCAGAGTCCTCCCAGCAGTGCCCAGACATAGGAGGGGTGGGTGCAGAGTCCTCCCAGCAGTGCCCAGACATAGGAGGGGTAGGTGCAGAGTCCTCCCAGCAGTGCCCACACACAGGAGGGGTGGGTGCAGAGTCCTCCCAGCAGTGCCCAGACACAGGAGGGGTGGGTGCAGAGTCCTCCCAGCAGTGCCCAGACATAGGAGGGGTGGGTGTCTATCACTCCCAGCAGTGCCCAGACAAAAGAGGGGTGGGTGTAGAGTCCTCCCAGCAGTGCCCAGACACAGGAGGGGTGGGTGCCTAGCACTCCCAGCAGTGCCCAGACACAGGAGGGGTGGGTGCAGAGTCCTCCCAGCAGTGCCCAGACATAGGAGGGGTGGGTGCCTATCACTCCCAGCAGTGCCCAGACAGAGGAGGGGTGGGTGCAGAGTCCTCCCAGCAGTGTCCAGACACAGGAGGGGTGGGTGCAGAGTCCTCCCAACAGTGGACAGAGACATGGTGGTGTGTACACCATCCTACAATTAGCAAAACTCCATGGGTGCATGAAGGCATACACAAAGTGCGACTATATTGAGAGTGGCATGCCAACACATCACTGACAGCAGTGTCCTACTCCCATGAGGGTGGATGTCCATCCCCCACTGCATGACACACCACATGTGGGTGTGATGACAAATGACACATGCTTACCCATCCCTGGTGCTGGCAGCACAATACACACACTGAGAGCATGCAACAAGACTGTATATTCATGTGCCACCCTACTAAACTAAAAGACCCAAAGGGAACACACACTGTCACGCACATTCCAGGACTGATAGGAATGTACAGGTGCTGGGGCAGCAACAAGTTGTTGCCTCCCATGGAAGGAAAAGGGTGGAGTACCCACAGATACAATGCCCACAATTGTCAGACAGGTGCCCAAAGACCCTGCAGAACACGTAACACATGTGTGCGAGGCTGGGAGTACACACATGCATAGTGCGTAAAAGGGAACATGTCCACATGAAGTCATGTCAATATACTCCATACACAAGTACAGTGACCACCAAGGATGCCACACATGATGCAGGTGGAGACATTACTGAGCATGCATGCCCAAAGTTGAAGGGATCCGTCACACACCCAGGAAATGTAGACAGAGCTCAGCGCAACAATTGGGAAACACCCTGCAGGGAAGATGTCAGGTTCCACAGAGGAAGGAACACACCTTGGGACAATGTCACCATACAGTAAGAGCTTACATGACCAAAGATTATTTGCAGATACCTTGTGATGGCACACAGATACCAGGGTCCACCCCATGAGCAGCACACTACAACATTTCCCAGACACCTAACACATTATCACCACCCCAAATCATGGAGCAGCACCACCAACAGCAAGACCAGAAAAGCATTTGTGTGCAAATGAAAACCAAAATGCTTTATTCAGCATAAAAAATTATAGCAAAAGAAATGTCCACTATATACAGGGCCCATAGGCCAGGCCATGTGCGAAGTCCTGGTGGGGGACACTTTGGGACGCGTCTCCACTAGCTTGCCTGCACAGTTCACTCTTCCATATCATCCACAGAAGGGGGGGCATCATGTGGGGGGGAAGGACCAGGCACCGCAGGGACAGGAGGGGCAAGGGTAGGTGTTGTGGGTGCAGGGTTGGACGACTCCACCACAGAGGGTGGGGCAGCGCCAAAGGTGGTGGTTAGGATGGTGCTGCACACGGTCGCAAGGTCTGCCTGCGTCTCCCCTGCACCCGAAGGAACCACAGGCCCCAAGGAGGGGGGGGGGTTGGAGGGATGGGTTGCAGCGCTACTGGGGGAGGGTTTGGACAGGGGGGGACTCAACTCCCCTGCCTGGGGACTTTCTCGACCGCTTGCGGGGTGGTGTCACACTGGGGCTGAGGGACAGACTGGCCATGAAGGACTCTTTGCCCGACTGTTGGGCAGGGGGGCCAAGGGGAGTGGTTTTGGAGGAAGTGGGTCATGAGCACTGCGGACTCCCACTGTGGCTGCGTGGCTGCTATTTGCCCCCCGACCCAGTGGGTGTGCCTACTTCCCCCTGTGTGTGCGTGACTGGAGGAGTGCGCTTGGCCTTCCCTGGTGGTGTGCTGCCTGTGTCTGGTGGGGTGCGTGCATGGAGACGTATGGGTGTGCGTGGGACAGGCATGGGAGTGGGAAGTGTGGATGCTGCAGGGGTAGGGGGGACGGAGCGCTGCTGGAGATCCACTGCTGCAGTCAGTGACGAGTCTATGGACCTCAGCAACATCCGTTGGTCAGACATAGCTGCTGACATGCCCTCCATGTACGACACCATCTGTGTCAGCAGTCTGGTGTGGCCATGGAGGACATTAAGCAGTGATGTCTGACCAACGTGCAACTGCCGCAGAATGTCCACAGACTCGGCATTGACGGCAGCAGGGGAGACAGGGGCAGGGGGTGCGGTGCCTGGCACGAAGGAGACATGTTGTCGCCTAGCACGGAGGGAAGGGACCCGAGCAAGTGGGAGGCTGGTGATGGGAATGGAGGGGGCGGCGAGAGATGGAGTGCTGCTTTCAGCTCTGAGAGCAGCCTCTGCCCCCTCTGGGAGCTCAGCCTCGGACCCGTCAGCGTCATAGTCGGTGGTGGGACTGGACAGGTCCTCCGCCTCACTCCCCTCGGCCTCCGTGCCACTCGCTGCACCAGACTCCCCAGCACTGGTGGAACCGGTGCTCGATCCCTCCTCAAGGTCCGTGCCAGTGTCTCCCTCGGTTTCCCCCGACGATGCTGTGGGCAAGGTGAAGAGACAGGAAAAATCAGACACCTGTATACATATGACACATGATTCAAAACTACATAGGTCTCATTGCATAGCATGAAAAAAAACATGAGTAACATCGACAATACTACGCACATATGTAGGCCCTGCACCACACAGTTGGTTGACCCACCATGCCACTGGGAAACAATGGAGAGCATGACACAACAGCAAATAACTTGATATCAAATTAGACAGAGGAGCCAGTCTCTGGGGACAGTCGAGCACAGCATCTGGACCACACACCGTTGCCAAAAAAGGGATGAGCAGGAACCATGTCTCCTAACTTTTGGCACATGCTGCTTAGCAAATACATTAAACCATGCACAACATGACTGGGTCACTGCATGTTGAGTGTATGTTCAGACAAGCATCACACACAGGCCAGACCTGGCAAGGAGACATAAGGTTTGGACATGTAGGCCTTTCCCGCTCAAACCCCCCCCACCTGAGACAATGTGATTGAGACAGAGGAAGTACTTACACCTCCTACTCGGGGATTACAAACATGCCCTTCAATAAATCCTGAGTGTACACAAAGTACTCCTCGTGAGCCTGTCCACACATATAATTGACAAACAACCATCATCAGATAGTTGTACCAAGACACACAGGCACTGGCCACTGTGAGTATGCACAAGCCAAATTGGGTCACCCTGTACAGTGGACACATGTAGCACACTTTACGGAAAGACAAATTAGGCCAGGGTACAATGCCACAGAGCCCAACCTATGCTGAAGACACTGAGAATGTCCACATTGTTGGATGACACACATGATACCTAGGAAAAGGTGCCCCAGGGGACTGTAGTGGCCACACTCCTCCATGGTCCTGTATGGATATGACAGCAACAGAAGCGACCGTCCCTGCACTTTGCACATCTCCCACTCATGCACATCATGTCTGAGGGCACAACATTGGTCATGCATGCTGTAAGGCAGTACACTTGTAAGACGCACTCCTATGTCGGGACTCAGCATCAGTGGCAACTAACATGGACCCCACAAAGACTGAACTGGCCAGGGCACAGGCAAGGTCCCAACACATGTCACACACCACCCCCACACATGATGCTGCAAGCATTGGGCACTTGGATTAACTGGCAGCCTAGATAACCTTGTGCAAGAGTGACTACACACAGACCAGGGTACACATGTCAAGGAGTGGAAGGGAGGAAGAACAGCACAGGTTGACTTGGGGGAACAGGATATGCACTGCACATATAAACCCTGGCTGTGTATCCATGTGACTGGGCACTTCCAACAGCTGGTGACACACAACAAACACACATGTACCTAGCCCCTTCCTGCTGCTGCTTCTCCCGTAAGCGCCTATCCATCTCTGGGAAGACCACTTCCAGGACACGCTTCATTATGTGGGTGAGGCGGCGGCACCCATGGTTCTTATGACCTTCTGGTGAGTCTCCCAGCAGGACCCGGGCGATCCTCCTGGTCCAGCACCGGATATCCTGCCAGCGTTTCCTCACCTGGGCCAGGCGCCGCTTTCGTCCCTCCACCGACCTCACGGCCCTGACGGCCTCCTTCCAGATCTCCCCCTTGGCATAGGCGCCTACCTGTGAGGATGACAAAGTGAGACAACATCAATACACCTGCTACATATCACAGAGACGCACATTTGAACAATTTGGCTGGTGTGAACAGGGCATAGTATGCAGCCAACTCATTGCACCTTTGTCATAGGGACATTATCCTCTCGGGAAGGCCAAATGCACTACGTGGCATTGAAAGTACACAGGTGGAATGAGGGGTGCCACACAATCAATGATCCTTGCTCACACTGTGCATCACAAGCTACACCAGGATTATGTGCAGCACCTCAAAGCAGTCACATGCCCCAGGCCGCTGACGCAACCTCAGCAGAGTACACAGACACACACAGGCACAGGACAATCACCTGCCATTGGCAACTGCGGGTACAAACCTCACTCTGCACATGTGCCACTTGACTGGGGGGTGTCACAGGTGTTGGGCTAGCCCAGCACATCAGACACACAGCACTGCTCCCTGCTCACATCAGATGGGTAGGGTATATGTATCCCTCATGCATCTGGGCTGCAACACTCCACATAGACACTCACCCACATGACAGGGGACTTACACACACACCAATGTCCAGGGGACGAACACATCATTTGGACACTCTCACCACACGTACACTCAACTCACACACATCTGTGGGTACAGTCACCTGCCACACTGGGGGGAACACAGAATCACATCAGGACTGGAGAAACAACATTCCCAAGAGGATTAGCCATGCTGAATGTGGCATGCACCATGCAGTGATTGTCACAGTAAGCACTATGCAAGTGAGGAGTGCAGACATGCACTACAGCATGCTCTGCATGGGAGACATGAGCCATCCCCCCCCCTGGGGCCCACTCTAAAGAACATTGCATGTCTGTCACACCTGGACACAATGCCAGACGTGACAGTCACAAAAAAGGGGCACAGTCTAAGCTATTGGAGTCAGCACTCACCGGCTCCCCTGGTCTCCCATACAGGCTGGGGTACTGTGGGAGGATGACATCCATCAATGCCACATTCTCCTCCAGGGTGAATGGCTGGGCCTTCTCCACAGACTTGGACATGGTGCCAGAGGAATCACATATATTAATGCTTGACAAGGGGAAACCCGTAAGGTAGGAAGGACCCAGGGTACTTACTAATTTGAAAAACAAGAGGTCCTTCAAAAACAATGCAGCATGCGATAAATATAGACCAGAATCGGCTCTATATCACTTGTACAATGCCCAGCCGGACATTGAAGTTTTAATGATCAATAGAATTAATTTCTGACATACAATAGAATGTAGAGTGGGACACAGTCCTGTGTCCTTACCAACTGAACAAAAAGTACAGACAGTCAAACACAAGAAACATACATCAGGCTGAAGAATGAAGCTTATAGCCAGTACGAAATACAAGGGCAAGCTTTCTTAAAGGTACAATGTCATGCACAATTTTTAACAAATGCGTTTAAAATGCATGTTTGTACATGGGGTCGACGACGTTTCGATCTATTCAACCAATACATAGATCATCATCAGGACTAGAGAGAATAAAAGCCTGAATTTACAATTCCTGTAAGAATGGAAATGGGAGAAAATAAGAGAGAAGGGAGAGGTACATTAAAACCTAACAATACTGAGAAGAAACAATGGTGCCAGTTACCATGCACGGCATGCCATACGTGAGAAACACACCAGACGGCTGGTTGTAGAAGCGAAGGAATTTGTATTTGTGAGAATGACCGGTGAATTAACCCGAATGATCGAGGCAAACACGCACGCTCAGACTGTGAGTTGAAAAAGTACGCGTGAGCATGTGCAAGGGACTAACAATGGTCCGTAGTGGAACGTGTGGTGAACCGCCAGGTAGTATCGTTGTTCGGTGAACTAGTGCATGATCGAGCTAGCGAACAGTCAAGAAGACGTGAGGACTAAAGGTGAGCCGGTAACGTCGTGACTAGGAACGCAAGGAAGGCGGGAAACTAACCCATTTTGGAGACGAATCACTCCTTGAGTAATTGCACACAGTTCCAGGTAAGGAAGTGGTTGCGCGGATCAACCGACCAGGACAATACCATGGAGGTTCAGCTGAAAACTAAGGACGGGAAAAATTACAACCGGAACAACCCAGGAAGGGAAGGGCGGAATGAGGGAAAGGGGACTCACCAAATATTCGCTGCAGCTTGTTGAGGGAATTAAGGGAACGACCAACTACCCAGCAAGGCGGCCTGAGAATCCAAAGTCCGCCTGTGGAAAACCATAGCGTGGGAGTTAGGGGTGAAGGGAGCAGGGTCGTGGAGAGAGAACACATACGCGCCGCTAAAGCACTTACCAGCATCAAGGGGAACTGCACGATCGCTAGTTGGTAGTGACTGGCTCGGCTGGTTGGTATAAGAAAGCCCCAGGAGACACGTGACACCCGGACCAAAGTCATGTGACAGGAAGTACCGGCTGTGCTGGGACGTGATTACGTGAGTGAATGGACGGCGGACATGTTGGGTCAGTGTTAAGTGATTAAGGTGAATGGAAAAACAGAACGAGGTTGAGTTAAAACAATACGAGGTTGAGTTAAAACAATACCGTAATTTCTACAATTGTTACAGGCAAGGAACAAGTCACAGAATTTTCTGAAAAATTACAGAAGGGTCTAAATGAGAGAAAGCCAATCCTCATTCCTGTTTAGACCATTGCGAATTGTGTCAAGTTGAATAATAAGTTTCAACTCTTCTTTATTCAGGATTTGTGCCAGATCGCCACCTCTTGGTGGCAGCTTGATGATTCGTAGAACAGTCCATTTAATCTCATTGTCCTGGTGATTAGCCTGTTTGAAATGTTCGACCAGTGGTGCGTTGGGGACATTACAGCGAATCCTGCTGCGGTGTTGACCGATCCTTGTTTTAATCTTCTGGGTAGTCTGCCCAATATAGTTTTTCTTGCATGGGCACTGAATCAAATAAATCACATTACATATGTTGCAATTTGAAAAACCATTAGAATTAATGACAATGTCACCAAACGAAAAAGTTTTGCCTTCTAACGTCAGATCACATAAATTACAGTTGCCATATTTCGCGTGCCCCACCAGTGGCGTGAGACCCCAATATGAATTAAGAGTTGTGGGAGATGTTTTTTTGGGGATTGCAGCGCGCACTAGGTGGTCTTTTAAATTGCGGTTTTTGCGGAAGGCAAATAATGGTCTTTCCAGATTGAGGCTGCCCGCATTCAATAAGGGCCAGTGTTTCAGGACAGATTTACGCACCTGGTTGGAGATGACAGAGAAGGTGGTGACACATACAATTCTTTTGGTTTCTTTTTTGGGGTTGGGTGTGAGCAGTGTTTCCCTAGGGCAATACCAGGCCCGTTTCTGGGCGTTGCGAACAAGTCGCTTGGGGTAACCTCGAGCTTTAAGCTTTTCAGACAGCACTGAGGCCTCGGTAAAGTAGTTTTCTTTTGAAAAACAGTTGCGCCGAATGCGCAAAAATTGAGAGTATGGTAAAGAGTCCCTCAAGGCCCTAGGGTGATTACTCTCATATCTAAGCAATGTGTTCCGTTCGGTGGGCTTCCTGTAGAGTGTGGTGAGGAGCTCACCGTCAGAGTGGTATATGGTCAAATCAAGGAAGGGAATGGATGAGGAGTCGCTGGAGAGTGTGAACTGGAGACCTAAGCAGTTGTTGTTGAGCCAGTGCTGGAAATTGGTCAGTGAGTCAGTACTATTGTGCCAGATTAGAAAAACATCGTCAATATATCAACGCCATACTTTGACGCCAGATATAAAGGGGTTAGTGGGTGACAGAATGGTGGTAGTTTCAAGAAAATCCATGCACAAAATGGCCAAGTTCGGGGCAAAAATAGCGCCCATCGACGTGCCTTTAACCTGCTGGAAAAATATGTCATCAAAGCAGAAGAAATTCCTAGTGAGGCAAATTTCAAGTAATTTCAGGATAAATAACGTGGGGACTACATGTGGTCTCGGTCTAGAGTCAAGAGTTTGCTGGATAACTCTGAGGGCAAAGGGCTGAGGAATATTGGTATAAAGTGATTCCACGTCAAGGGTACAGAGGAGGTGCTCAGAAGGATCAAATGGAAGGTGTTCGATCAAATTGATCATGTCCATGCTATCTCGAATGTAGCATTGAGTCTGGGGTACGAAGTCTTTTATAAAATAGTTGACATACTGGCCTAGCGGTTCTAAAATAGAGCCGCAACCCGAGACTATAGGGCGGCCAGGGGGAGAGGTAAGGTGTTTGTGTATTTTTGGAAGAGTGTAAATTACCGGTGTTCTGGGTGATTTGGCATTGAGAAATTGGAATTCTTTAGAGCTAAGAAAACCTTCATCTCTTCCTTCAGTGGTAATTTGAAGTATAAGAGCCTGTAATTCAATTGTGGGGTCTCTAGGCAGTCTACAGTAGTGTTCAGTGTTGTGTAGTTGGCGGAATACCTCTGCTTTGTAATCAGTCAGTTCTTGTAAAACAATGCCACCACCCTTATCTGCGGATTTAATGATAAGGGAGTTGTTACTTTTTAAGGATTCAATAGCTTTCTTTTCCTGAAGGGTTATGTTGAATGGAATAAACTTTTTTGTGTCTTTCAAAACGTTGAGGTCTTTGAGTACCATTTTTTCAAAGGTGACGATTTCCACCGGTACCATGTTTGACGTTGGAAAAAAGGTTGAAGGGGGGCGGAATGGTGTAAATGCAGTCGGTTGAGGTGTGGCATTATTCAAAAAATAGGCATACAGACGAAGGCGTCTGAAAAATCTAAGTAGCTCAGCATGAAGGTCAAGATAGTTGGGATGCGTGGTGGGGACCAAAGAGAGCCCTTTACTAAGCAGAGATAATTCAGTGTCGAGTAGGTTGTGTGATGACAGATTAAAAATGGGAATAGTTGCCAATTTTGGGGTGGCGGTCGTAGCGGAGTTTACCATTGGTAAAACTTCTGTCTGGTCTGACGTTCGCCGGGTTGGTTGTACCATCTCTGTGCCCGTTTGACTCGCCCCCGTCTCGATGGTTCTGTCTGGCCTCTGCCTAAAAAATTCTGGTTCCGGGAGGAAGTGCTGGGGCCCTCACCTGGGTCAGAGTTATCGGAGGATTCTGCTGAGTTGTCTGAGAAGCCAACAAGGGTATTCCGTTTGTTAAAACGTCCCCAAGGTCTGTTGTTCTGCGGATTTGAGTAGGACCTGTTGGTGTAAAAGTCTTTTTGAGGGTAGGGGTATGTACGTTCAACTGAGTATGCTTTGATATCCTTCTTGACTTTGAGAGACTTCTTGTTTTGTTCAATTCTCTGGAATTCATCAACGGATTTTTGGACAGATTCAATCAATTTCTTGGCCTCAGTAACTGAACTAGAGTCTTTTATCTGTTTCTCAATCTCAGTCAATTCCTCATTGAGTGTCGTTAGTGTTTCAGTTGCAATATCGATACCCAAGACTAACCAATGTCTAGAACACGTTGTGCCAATATAACTGAAGTTGTTAATGTATTTAGGGTTATCCGTGAATATACCAGGAATATTTCTCACTTGGAGCCCCACAGGAATGATATCGGCTTTAAGGTATTCAGTTAGCATACGAACCATAAGTTGGAGACGGATCTGCTTTTTCTTACATTTTTCTAGTTGTTCTGACAGGGAAATATTTGGGCTAGCAGTGTTGTCAGTGGCATCAGTAAATAGGGAGGGACCTTCGCAGATCTTCTTTATATATTCATCTGAGTATAGAGGTGCATGGTCTGACATATTAAGTGTAAAGTCAAGGTTAAGTTAGAAAGGAATTAAAGGAGAACAGGGACAGGCCACTCAATTTGAGGGAATTAGGGAGAGCATCCCTTACAATCCAGCGATTGTGCTAACTATATTAATGCTTGACAAGGGGAAACCCGTAAGGTAGGAAGGACCCAGGGTACTTACTAATTTGAAAAACAAGAGGTCCTTCAAAAACAATGCAGCATGCGATAAATATAGACCAGACTCGGCTCTATATCACTTGTACAATGCCCAGCCGGACATTGAAGTTTTAATGATCAATAGAATTAATTTCTGACATCCAATAGAATGTAGAGTGGGACACAGTCCTGTGTCCTTACCAACTGAACAAAAAGTACAGACAGTCAAACACAAGAAACATACATCAGGCTGAAGAATGAAGCTTATAGCCAGTACGAAATACAAGGGCTAGCTTTCTTAAAGGTACAATGTCATGCACAATTTTTAACAAATGCGTTTAAAATGCATGTTTGTACATGGGGTCGACGACGTTTCGATCTATTCAACCAATAAATAGATCATCATCAGGACTAGAGAGAATAAAAGCCTGAATTTACAATTCATGTAAGAATGGAAATGGGAGAAAATAAGAGAGAAGGGAGAGGTACATTAAAACCTAACAATACTGAGAAGAAACAATGGTGCCAGTTACCATGCACGGCATGCCATACGTGAGAAACACACCAGACGGCTGGTTGTAGAAGCGAAGGAATTTGTATTTGTGAGAATGACCGGTGAATTAACCCGAATGATCGAGGCAAACACGCACGCTCAGACTGTGAGTTGAAAAAGTACGCGTGAGCATGTGCAAGGGACTAACAATGGTCCGTAGTGGAACGTGTGGTGAACCGCCAGGTAGTATCGTTGTTCGGTGAACTAGTGCATGATCGAGCTAGCGAACAGTCAAGAAGACGTGAGGACTAAAGGTGAGCCGGTAACGTCGTGACTAGGAACGCAAGGAAGGCGGGAAACTAACCCATTTCGGAGACGAATCACTCCTTGAGTAATTGCACACAGTTCCAGGTAAGGAAGTGGTTGCGCGGATCAACCGACCAGGACAATACCATGGAGGTTCAGCTGAAAACTAAGGACGGGAAAAATTACAACCGGAACAACCCAGGAAGGGAAGGGCGGAATGATGGAAAGGGGACTCACCAAATATTCGCTGCAGCTTGTTGAGGGAATTAAGGGAACGACCAACTACCCAGCAAGGCGGCCTGAGAATACAAAGTCCGCCTGTGGAAAACCATAGCGCGGGAGTTAGGGGTGAAGGGAGCAGGGTCGTGGAGAGAGAACACATACGCGCCGCTAAAGCACTTACCAGCATCAAGGGGAACTGCACGATCGCTAGTTGGTAGTGACTGGCTCGGCTGGTTGGTATAAGAAAGCCCCAGGAGATACATGACACCCGGACCAAAGTCATGTGACAGGAAGTACCGGCTGTGCTGGGACGTGATTACGTGAGTGAATGGACGGCGGACATGTTGGGTCAGTGTTAAGTGATTAAGGTGAATGGAAAAACAGAACGAGGTTGAGTTAAAACAATACGAGGTTGAGTTAAAACAATACCTTAATTTCTACAATTGTTACAGGCAAGGAATCACAAGCAGCAGCAGTGGTGTGGAATGAAAGGTTGTGCAGGCAAGTGCTCTCTCATGGGACCTGGCTGCCTTATATTGGCCTTGCTGGCCTGTTTCATATACAGGAGTACAGAGTGATTGGTCAGTCTCATTTGCATCCTACGTTTCCTCCAATCCCTTTAAACCTTCCCCAGTGAGGGCCTTTGCATGATTCAAAAATTGAGCATGATGTCAAGTCAACAACCACTTGGCAACATTGTATATTGTCTCCAACCGACTTTTGCTGCCCACCTGATGAATAATTTGAACTGGAAACTCGGTCTCCATGACAACTGGCATGCATTTAGGCCCTTATACTTGTCCCTCATGTGTCCCCTATGTAATTTCACTATACACACACAGGTACGGTGCGTTCCACGCCCCTAGGGCACCACTACTCCAGTGATACGGTCCGTACACGTGTGTGTAGGGTCCGTATCACTATGGTAGTGTTGCCGTAGGCGTACGCCATAGGGATACGGTCCGTACACGCGTGTGTAGGGTCCGTATCACAATGGTAGTGTTGCCGTAGGCGTATGCCATAGAGATACGGTCCGTACACGCGTGTGTAGGGTCCGTATCACTATGGTAGTGTCGCCGTAGGCGTACGCCATAGGGATACGGTCCGTACACGCGTGTGTAGGGTCCGTATCACTATGGTAGTGTTGCCGTAGGCGTACGCCATAGGGATACGGTACGTACACGCGTGTGTAGGGTCCGTGTCACTATGGTAGTGTTGCTGTAGGCGTACGCCATAGGGATACGGTCCGTACACGCGTGTGTAGGGTCCGTATCACTATGGTAGTGTTGCCGTAGGCGTACGCCATAGGGATACGGTCCGTACACGCGTGTGTAGGGTCCGTATCACTATGGTAGTATTGCCGTAGGCGTACGCCATAGGGATACGGTCCGTACACGCGTGTGTAGGGGCCGTATCACTATGGCGTACGCGTACGGCTACACTACCATGGTGATACGGACCCTACACATGCGTGTACGGACCATATCACCATGGCGTACGGCTACGGCTACACTACCATAGTGATACGGACCCTACACACGTGTACGGACCGTATCACCATGGTGTACGTGTACGGCTACACTACCATAGTGATACGGACCCTACACACGCGTGTACGGACCGTATCACCATGGCGTACGCCTACAGCTGCACTACCATGGTGATACGGACCCTACACACGCGTGTACGGACCGTATCCCTACGGCGTATGCATACGGCTACACTACCATAGTGATACGGACCCTACACACGCGTGTACGGACCGTATCCCTAGGGCGTACGCGTACGGCTACACTACCATAGTGATACGGACCCTACACACGCGTGTACGGACCGTATCACCATGGTGTACGCATACGGCTACACTACCATAGTGATACGGACCCTACACATGCGTGTATGGACCGTATCACCATGGCGTACGCCTACGGCTACACTATCATAGTGATACGGACCTTACACACGCCCTCAGAGCGTGTGTACGGTGCGTTTCACACCTTACACTGGTGACAGGCGGCACACAGAAAGGAATTGAGCTGTCATACTTGGCCAAGGCTGGACATCAAGTCATTGTCAGTGCAGTCCTACATGTCTCGGGCCTAGGTGTGTCAGGCTGTGATGTGGCACATATCTCCTCATGTTTGAACCCAATAGATGTGTGATGAGCTGTGTACACATGTCATGTGTGATGGTGCACTATGTGCCACACATCCCCTTCACACCATTGACATGTGTGCATGTAGTACAGACTTGTTGAGCAATGCGTCACTGGCATGGCACAGTCGCCAACACCCGCAACTTTCCCCTGATGCCAGGTACACGGATAATGACACCTGACATGTGACTACCGGCGTTGCACGATGTGAGTATGTCATGTGTGTGTCATGTGTTCCCATAAGCTTCCTGTTGGTGTGCCGTCAAATGCATCTGCAGTTGCTGCATCCTACATGTGCCTGTGTGTAGATGGGCATGGCACACTATTGTGCACACCAGGACACATGTGGAATCAGACGTAACATGTGTATGTATGCATCGAACATGGACTTGCGAGACAAGGACATATCTGCATAGTATCAATGTATGTGTGATCAGTCTTGACATGTACCCCTTCATGGCAAGGTGTGTGGTCTGTCCTTTTATCAGGGACATGTGACCTGTGCCTCTAGTGTTCCGCAACCTGTCTGTATGATAAACATCCTTCTTCTGCACATATGTGGATGTCTGTCACTCCTGTAATGCGTCTGCCTGTTCACTTACACTGGCCCACAGCTAGTTTCATGCCATGTCATGTTGAGCTTGAGAATCCACGTTTGTAGCTGGCTCTTGGTAGGAGTGTCACCTGCCTGGCATACGTGTCCAGGATATATTGCACAGACCTGACTCTGTATGTAGCATATGTGTATTGGCTGTTTAACATGTGCTCAGTACATTGACATCGTTGTTGTACTGTACTCACTCTTCGTTGTCCCTTCCAAATTACTGCAGGGCTCCGCCTCTCCCCCGACCAATGCCAGACTTGGCTGCCCTGAGGGAACGTGACTGTATACGCCGCTACCGCTTCTCCCAACGGTTGATTGCGAACTTGACCGCAAGGCTGGCACCACACCTCCAACCGCTACACAGGTATCCTACTGCACTGACACCCATGATGAAGGTGATGGCAGCCCTACATTTCTTTGCCACGGGTACGTTTCAATATATCATAGCTCATGTTGGTGGCATGTCCCAGACCATGTTCAGCCGGGTCCTGCATGATTTTTTAGAGGCCATGTTGGTTCACCTGGATGAGTTTATTCATTTCCCAACTCCTGAGCAGTTGACAGGTGTCACGGGTGACTTCTATGCCCTGGGAGGGATGCCCCATGTCATTGGGTCTATTGATGGGACACATGTGGCTTTGGTACCACCACAGGCACAGGAGGTAGCCTTTCGTAATCGCAAACATTACCACTCCATTAATGCCCTTGTGGTGTGTTTTGCTAACATGTGATTTCCCATGTCTGTGCTCGTTTTCCAGGATCAGCACACGATGCCTACATCATGAGGCGTAGCAGGGTGCCTGAAATGATGCTGCAGCTGCGCAATGAACGAGCATGTCTTGTTGGTGGGTATACTCTGTTAGTCCTGTATTTAGCGTCATCTTTCTGTCTTACTGCTTCTCCTGACCCACTTCTGTCCATGATGTTTCCATGTAGGGGACTCTGGCTATCCCAACATGCCATGGCTGATCACGCCTCTCCGCAACCCCAGAACGGCTGCTGATCACCGGTACAACAACGCCCATGGGCAGACCAGGCGAGTGATAGAGAGGACCTTTGGCCTCCTGAAGAGCCGATTCCGGTGCCTCCACAAGACCGGCGGCGCACTCCCATATGCACCGGTGAAGGTCTGCAAAATCTTCATTGTGTGCTGCATGCTGCACAACATGGCAGTGGAGAAAGCTGTGCCACTCATCCTGAATCCGGATCAGCAGGAACATCCACCCGTGGAGGATGAGGGGCTTGGTGACGAGGCAAGTGATGTTGAGGAGGAGGAGGAAGAGGACATCCGGAGTCGGCTCATACACAACTTCTTTGCTTAGTGGTGAGTTGCAGTGTCTGAGTGTGCACGCATTGAGCCTTGTGTGGCATGTGTTGCAATGTGTGGGTCCATCTGCATGTATGACAAGTGAATCAGAGGTGTGTTTGGATGTATCACTCGAGTGATGGTGTAATAAAAGAATGTCTTTCCTGAGACACTATTTTCACCTAGTATGTTGACAACCTTATACGTGTCGAGTACATGCCCATGCATGCAGATGTGCTTCTTTTGGCTCACTTCTTGTGTGTCTCTCATCCCCAGGTATTTGCGCATGCTGTCTGCTGGTGGCATTGTTGTGCTCCTGCTATTCCTCATGAATACAGCAACGTGTGCTGAATCAGCGTAACATGCACGGACATGTCGAAAATTCACCTAGGGGTAAGGGATGCAGCACGGCTTTTTGGGTGTGCTATTTGTTTTGAATGTGTGTGCACTGCTCCTGTTCATGTTTGGTTACTTTGCATACATGTAGAATCACCATGGGGCACATGACATGGAGCTGGATTCACCTGAATTGATAGTCACACTTGGTGATAGTCATCTGTAATGTGATTGTGGATTGTGATTAAGGCATCAATGTGTGTAACACTGCCCTCGGAAACATACAGGATGCACCCGGTTGACATAGTGTGGGACATCCCCATTAGAGGCTCAATGGTGAATAGCAGCCTCTCCGTGAGCAGCACGGGGTGTTTGCCTCAAACCCCTCACTTGTGTGCCAGTTCTATGGATTTCCTGCATCTGTGGTGCAAAGGGGGGTGCCAGTGTAGGTCCCACATGTTCATCCACATGACTTGTGCATCTGTTAATATAGATGCATTTGCCTTCCGGCAAACATGACTAATAAAGGTGTCCCTCAGCCTCCAAGGTGCCTCATCTCTGTCAATGCAGGTCTCTTGCCACAGTGCATGCGGCATGTCTGGCATAGTTATCACAGATTGTGCATATGTGTAGAGTAGCAAGATGCAAGCTGTTTGTCAGGGATTATGATATGTATTGTGCATGATGTACATGGCTGTGTAGGTATTTTGGCATCTCAGTCCCCACAACGGCCACTTTGCTGCATGTGCATCCATTGTCTGTGTGTGTGCCATGTTGAACCAGACACTCCTTCCTTATCGTACACCTTTTGCAGTAGTCCTTTCTGACATGCTTGTGTTTGTGTGCAACTTGTGGCATGGTTTTCAGGACAGACCCTGCAGACCCTGCAGCAAGGGCACACAGAGTTTCTATATTTGGCCTCACACACACGCCTCTAAGACGCACCCCCCTTCCTCCCTCCACCCATTCATTTTGGTGTAATCTGCTTGTGTGTGACACAGTTGCGGTGGCAAAGGCTGGACCGTCTGCACATGCTACGTGCACATTGCACGTGCCTCATGTCCTTGCATGTGCCACATCACGCTACACCATGATGTTGAGGCCCCCCACCAAGCAATGTCCATCCAATACATCTGTTGCATGCACTCAGGCATGCACTCATCGCCCACACAATACCTTTGCATAATGAGTGTGCAACTCCAACTGCCTACACAGTGCTGGCACACCTTCCAGGCCCTGTCACACCAACCAGGTCATGTCCCTCCTACTCCCCACCGGCTCTGTACCCCAACAAGGCCATGGGAGTGGTACTCCAGGCCTCTGCATGTAGTATGGTGTCGTTGTTGGACACATGGCACAGGTATCATGTCTCATCGTGTCAGTCTACAATGTGTCCAGGATCCCCCTCTACACCATGACATGCGCACTGCATCTCATCATCATCTGGTGTCCCATTGAAAGCCAGGTGCTCCTCACCCTCCCCAAAGACGCAGTCCTTGCCAGTTCTCATATTGAATAATGCATGGTATCCATTGGCAGATGGCTGAACGTCGGCCACCTGATGCTGGACTTGTACACGACTGAGGTGTTCATCTGCGGATTGTCCCCTTACAGCTGGGTCAACTGCTTGTGTCCCACCCCAAGGGCCCTGCACAGGCACACAGTGTCCACGCACACGAGCTGGTGTGCATCATGGATTGCTTGCTCACATGTGCTATGCTGATCACCAGCATCTGTACCTCAGGCTTCAGCACACTCTGCATTATGCACAAGATCCACAGTTCGATCCACCTCAAGGCAAGACAGACCATCCCCCAGGTCAACTACAACATCCGTGTCTAATCCTAACCTGCACTCTACGGAGAAGTACGTTACAACTCCCATGAGACTTGTCCACATCCAGGGTGCATCTGCACAGCTCTGCTTCAACATCCGGCGACCCAGCCACATCACCGTCCAACAGAGATAGCTGCAATGGATCACTGTCAGCTGCAGGATGACCTTCACAATCCACGCCCACACTCAGGATGCAGCCCACGACCACGACCCCAACACAACCTTGTGGCACTGTCATCCAAGACCCCATTGTGCCATCTCCATGCATCCGACCTTGGCCTGGCCACCATTCTCCACATCCACCTGACTCCAACATGCAGGACATAGTTCTCCCACCTGGCTACACATACCTGGGACTCCCACCCCAGGACACTCCACATGATCCCTGACCTCTGCGCATGACTGAGTATGGTGCTCCATGTCTGTATTGGATGATACATTGTGACCCATGTGTGTCCTGTGCCAGACTCAGACCCCAGGGTATGCATGGTTGGAGTTACTTCAAAACTCAGGCATGGTTTGACTTTCCAACACACACATGTTATGGAATAATGCAAAATGACGGCATCATCTCGTGATTTCTATGATTTTTATTAGTGGTGGGGTACGTGTTTGGGGGGATGTAAAGTGGTGCTCGCCGGGTGTCTGTAATCCAAAGTTCACAGGGGGAGTTGGGATCCTTGCCATTGGAAGTCATCAGAGTCCATGCCACAGTCTTTGTCAACATTGGTCAGACAGTGACCAGCAAGTCCATGGGACAGAGAATGTCATTGGATGAGGTGCTGCTGTTGCGCCAGAGGGCCAGGTGCCAGGCCAGGTGACCTGGGAGATGGTGATGTTCCGCTGACTCTCACGGTGCTTTGCGTGGACGACCCACCTTCCTCCGGGGACCCTCAGAAGCAGGCCGTGACGATGTCTGTGATGTTCCGTCGGACGAATCCTCCTCCTCCTGATCCCTCCCTGTGGCTGGTGGTGATCTTCGCCTGGTGGCACAGGGAGGGTTGCCCATGTTTTCGACAATCCGAAGGAGTACACGAGTCATGTCCGTTTGCACCGCCACGAGCTCAGCCAGTCTTGCCTCCATCCTTCCTTGGTGTTGCTGTTGACTGGCATATTGCCCGGGCTGCAGGTTCTTAATCTCATTGAGGGTCTCCACGGACTGGCTGATGCCCCTGGTGTCACGCCGGTATGTGTTTCCGGATGTTGCGGACGTGTGACATAACCGGTTCCTCAGCTGTCTGGTCAGGTTCACGCCTCCGCCGTCCTCCACTCCCACCTCCCCTGCCCACTTGAGCCTGGCCTGCTGTTGTGGGCACATCGGGTCTCCGGGACCCCTGAGGGATGGCATTTGCGGGGTCGCCTGCCTCCTCCTGGGTGCCCGGAGTACCTTGTCCCTCCTGGTCAGACTGGCTGCGTTGTTGTGTGCGAGCAGGGCTCCTGTGTGTATCCTGGGATGTGGCAGGAATGGGGGTGGTGGTTGGCACAGTTGTACCTGACGCAGGTGCTGTAGGTGCTTGGGCACCAGAGGGGCCAGGTTGGTCGGGGTCATCCACAGTGTGGTGAGAGACGTCGCTGCCGGTGGGATCATCGTCACGCCGAGCCTGGTCCTGTGATTATTCCCCCTCAGTGTTGGGGGGAGATCGACGACGTTGCCCTGTGTGTGAGAGAGAGACAATGTTAATGGTGTTTCATGCGACATCCATGTTTCATACATACTCAAGTTGGCACAGTTCCTCTGGGTAGTTGGATATGTCTAGCATTCCTCTCACAGTGCACTTGTGGATGGGTATGTTGCGGGGGACAGATTGGTATGTACTCCTGGTTATTTGGCCTATCTAATGAGTGTTGGGATGCTTATTTGGCTATGGATTGGTCTTGTTGTGTCACATATCCATTGTGGGAGTGCCAATTTGCGTTGGCTGCCCGGGGGGTGTGTGCTTGTGTAAGGGGGGGTGGTGTGTGACCAGGCATGCTGTTGGGTGTGGTGTGATTTGTCATTGGGTCTACCAGGTGATGTGTCTATCCCCTCATGGTGCATGCTGGCATGACAGTGAATGTGAGATCCTGTGGTAGGTAGGTGGCATGTGGAGTTGGTGTTTGAGTGTACAGTGGTCACAGGATTGCCTTGTGCTGTCTACAGCGGGGCCAAGTGCCATCTACCTTGTCTGTACTTGGCAAGTCCCTGTGCATTGTGCATGGTGCATGGGTATGTCAGCCAGTCTTGCCTCCATCCTTCCTTGGTGTTGCTGTTGACTGGCATATTGCCCGGGCTGCAGGTTCTTAATCTCATTCAGGGTCTCCACGGCCTGGCTGATGCCCCTGGTGTCACGCCGGTATGTGTCCAGGATGTTGCGGACGTGTGACATAACCGGTTCCTCAGCTGTCTGGTCAGGTTCGCGCCTCCGCCGTCCTCCACTCCCACCTCCCCTGCCCACTTGAGCCTGGCCTGCTGTTGTGGGCACATCGGGTCTCTGGGACCCCTGAGGGATGGCATTTGCGGGGGTCACCTGCCTCCTCCTGGGTGCCCGGAGTACCTTGTCCCTCCTGGTCAGACTGGCTGCGTTGTTGTGTGCGAGCAGGGCTCCTGTGTGTATCCTGGGATGTGGCAGGAATGGGGGTGGTGGTTGGCACAGTTGTACCTGACGCAGGTGCTGTAGGTGCTTGGGCACCAGAGGGGCCAGGTTGGTCGGGGTCATCCACGGTGTGGTGAGAGACGTCGCTGCCGGTGGGATCATCGTCACGCCGAGCCTGGTCCTGTGATTATTCCCCCCCAGTGTTGGGGGGAGATCGACGACGTTGCCCTGTGTGTGAGAGAGAGACAATGTTAATGGTGTTTCATGCGACATCCATGTTTCATACATACTCAAGTTGGCACAGTTCCTCTGGGTAGTTGGATATGTCTAGCATTCCTCTCACAGTGCACTTGTGGATGGGTATGTTGCGGGGGACAGATTGGTATGTACTCCTGGTTATTTGGCCTATCTAATGAGTGTTGGGATGCTTATTTGGCTATGGATTGGTCTTGTTGTGTCACATATCCATTGTGGGAGTGCCAATTTGCGTTGGCTGCCCGGGGGGTGTGTGCTTGTGTAACGGGGGGTGGTGTGTGACCGGGCATGCTGTTGGGTGTGGTGTGATTTGTCATTGGGTCTACCTGGTGATGTGTCTATCCCCTCATGGTGCATGCTGGCATGACAGTGAATGTGAGTTCCTGTGGTAGGTAGGTGGCATGTGGAGTTGGTGTTTGAGTGTACAGTGGTCACAGGATTGCCTTGTGCTGTCTACAGCGGGGCCAAGTGCCATCTACCTTGTCTGTACTTGGCAAGTCCCTGTGCATTGTGCATGGTGCATGGGTATGTCCCTTGGCCACAGCTTTCAACACATTTCCTATGTGTGACACACTCTTTGTTGTTGCATCATTTTTTAACGCAGTGAGCAGTGTAGCGAGCGTGCGTAGCGAGCGATGCAGAACCGGCTTACGTGTTGCACTGTACGTGGGCAAATGGTGCTTTTTCATATCTATTGGAGAATGCAGGTAGGTAACTTATGCATTTGTGACTGGGTTCTAACAAACACAGTGAGTGGGTATACTGGGTGTAAGGTTAGGTTTGTGCCTGCAGCAAGGATCTACTTGTGCACAGTTTGACACATGGCCCAGTGATTTCCTAATGAAAACGGGGTGTTTCACGCACTGCCAGACCTTGTCAACATGCACACAGTCCACCTGCTGACGAGCGGACATGCCCACACCACCCAAGGGTGATTTTATCTCCCTCTGTCTCCCTCTCTCCCTCCCTCTGTCACCCTCCTCCCTCTGTCTGTCTCCCTCTGTCGGCCTCTGTCGCCCTCTGTCTCCCTCCCTCTCTCTCCCTCTCCCTCCGTCTGTCTGTCACCCTCTGTCACCTCAGCCCAGCTTCCTGGGCACACACACTTTGCAGGTCTTTCAAAGGCCATTGGCTTGTTCATGTGGCTTTGTTTAGAATCTCCCGGCCCCCATTGGGCAGAGTGTCTCTGAGTCTGCGCTGCTGCGGCGGTGTGTGCTGACACTCTTTCACAGTGATGCCTCTTCATTAGCTGCTGTTATGTGCGAATCGGGCCTTCATACCCATGTCATCCTGCGACGCGGGCACCATTTGCAGGCGACACAGTACAGTGTCGGGACTCACTGTTTGTATAGCTCTGCCCTAGGCCATATGGGCTGAGGGCATTGGTGTCTGCTTCTGAGTTGCACAATGTTTTTTGGGAGGCCCACCCTCCCGGCATCACGGACATCCTGTCTTGTGTTGGTGTTTTGTGTGGCCTGTGACTTGGCATGGCCTTGCTTGGTGCATGGGGCATGTAGCCGCTAGTGGCATGTGCATGTTTTTGGAGTGTGGTTGTGTCCGGTGATGGCTTTGTGGTAGTTGCGTGCATTATTGGGAGTTGGGTTGTTGATGCGGTTCCCCCCATGTGAGGTGAGTTGTTTGTGTACTCACCAGGCTCGGCGACTCCTTCTACTCCGTGTACTCCCACCGGCGGCAGCGTGCGCATCACCTTCTCCTCCCAGGGATGGTAGTATACCGCTCTGCGGGGCGGGCCACCTCCAGTGATGTTCCCCTGGTTGTATTCGTCAGACATTTTGCGGCGGACCGTCCTCCGCAGATCGTACCACCTGGCTTGGCATTCATGCCTGGTCCTTCTGATGGACGCCACAGCATTCACCCTGTCGACGATCCTCTGCCACATGGCTGATTTTTCTGCTATGCTGGTCTGTCTGACCAATGTTCCAAAGAGCTGTGGCTCGACTCTGATGATTTCGTTGACAAGGATCTCCAGCTCCGCTGTTGTGAACTTTGGATTCTTGTCTGTGGGCATGGTGTGGGGTGTGGGTGGGGATGTTTGTGGGTGTGTGTATGTGGTTGTGAAGGTGTGTGTGTGAATGTGATGAGGGGGTGTTTGTGAAGGTGGTTGTGTGAAGGTGTGCAAGTGTAAGGTGTAGTCAAGGTTCAAGTATGGTGCTCTGGGTTGTCTGTGGGGTCTGGCAGCAGTGGGTCTGTTGCAAAGGCTCATGGTTTGTGTGTGTGGGCCCTTTTTATTTGTCCATTTGTGGGTGTGGCTGTGTTTGAACTTTGGGTGGGTGTGTTATAAGGAGTGGTTTTGTTTTGGGCCTCTGTTTACCGGTTTGGCTGTTGCAGGTCAGTGTATTGGATGTATTTGGGCTTGTTGGGCGTGTTTTGTGGTGTTGTGCGATTCGAATTGACTCTCCTTGTGGTGTTTTGCAGTATCCTGGTTCTGTACGTGTTTTTTTGCGTCTGTATGGTGCGTACATCGGCCATGTTGTTGTACAGTGCTCACATTTGCTATGGCTTGGTATGACTCGTACATGCGCAATGCTGGGTGAGGGCGCTGGTGTAGGGGCCTGGGGTAGGGTGCGTACAGGCACGGGCAGGGTGTAGGGGCCTGGGGGTACATGCCGTACATACGGGAACCGAGGGTACGGCGCGTACATACGGGGGGGCTGGGGGTATGGCTCGCACATACAGGGTGCTGGGGGTATGGTGTGTACCCCCACCCCCGTATGGATGGTGCGTACCCCCACCTCCGTATGGACGGTGCGTACCCCCAGCCCCCGTATGTAAGCACCGTCCCCCAGCACATACCCCCAGCACCCCGTATGTATGTGCAGTACCCCCAGCCCCCCCGTATGTCGCGCCGTACCCCCAGCCCCCCGTATGTACGTGCCGTACCCCCAGCCCCCGTATGTATGCGCCGTACCCCCAGCCCCCCCTATGGATGGTGCGTACCCCCACACCGTAGCTATGGAGCATACCCCCTCCCCCGTAGGTATGGTGCAGACCCCCACACCCCGTAGGTATGGGGCGTACCCCAGCCCCCCGTATGTACACGCCGTACCCCCAGCCCCCGTAGGTATGGAGCGCACCCCCAGCCCCCTCCGTATGTACGCGCCATACCCCCAGCCCCCGTATGGACAGTGCGTACCCCCACTCCGTAGGTATGGAGCGTACCCCCACCCCCGTAGGTACGGTGCAGACCCCCACCCCCCGTAGGTATGGAGCATACCCCCAGCCCCCCGTATGTACGTGCCGTACCCCCAGCCCCCGTATGGACGGTGCGTACCCCCACCCCGTAGGTATGGAGCATACCCCCAGCCCCCCGTATGTACGCGCCGTACCCCCAGCCCCCGTATGGACGGTGCGTACCCCCACCCCGTAGGTATGGAGCATACCCCCACCCCCGTAGGTACGGTGCGGACCCCCAGCGCTATGCGCTGGGGGTCCGCACAGTACATACGGGGGTGGGGGTACGCTCCGTACCTACGGGGTGGGGTGGGGGTACGCTCCGTACCTACGGGGTGGGGTGGGGGTACGCTCCGTACCTACGCGGTGGGGGTACGCTCCGTGCCTACGGGGGTGGGGTGGGGGTATGGCACGTTCATGGGAGGGGCTGGGGGTACGGCGCGTACTTGGGGGGGTGAGCTGGGGGGGTGTTCGGCACGTATGCGGGCACATGTTTGGACGTCTCCATGGTTGCTATGGGAGTTCGCTCCGTACGGTGTTTTTTCCATACGGTTGTGCATTCGGACGGACGGGACGGATCGTACTTGCGCGCTCGGACTTCAGTTTCCCAATTCGTACGTAAAACTGTCCGGGGACGTGTCGGACACTTTTTCCGACCCGAGGACGTGTCGGGGAATTTTCCCAATGCGATTCGTATGGATTTTTTAACATACGAATCGTACTTGCCAATTTGTATGGATACGATTCGTACGGGGAATTTTTTTAACGGATCGGAATCGACCCCTTAATGTTTCAATGAGGTCTGCTTGGGTACATTTGCAATTATAACATTTGCAGAGTGAGAAACTGTTTTGTGCTAATCCGTTCACACATGCATCAACAGCAAGCGTTTTAAGTGTGTTCCTCCGAAAACACCACATGTTTTACAGCCGGGCAGTTGCGGCTCGCATGCATCGCAATACGGGGGGTAGTAGCGCGGGGGTGGGGGCAGGGGAATATCCAAATTAAATATAAAACTTACCTCACAGCTGGTCCGCGCCTCCTCTGCTCCCCTTGGCGCCTTCATGAACGGTACTGGAGTGGACTGGCAACCCCTCTCAGCCAATCCTGGCGCTGCACATCAACATCTATAGATTTGAAGCCTTATATATAAGTAAAGCACAAACTAATCACTTACCTTTTATATTCCTACCCATCTGGTGGCTTAAAAAATAAACCACTGACCACCCATTGACTTGAAATTCACCCGTAGCAATGTTCTTCCTTTGTATGAAGTTAGCCTCTATTTAGATTAGGCATTAACCCAGGGCTGTCTTTAGGCATTTAGGGTGGTGCAACAGGTGCATCCGTACCTGTCACTGAGCTCGTGGGGGATCGGGGGGGGGGGATGTTTAGAAATAACTTATGGATTTAAAAGCAGCTGCCGCAGAGTTTCTTGTGTGTCAAGCAGTTTTCAGGCAGTAATAAAAATGTCAAGATAACGCTGGTAAATAATGTTCCTGCTACAGAGACAGCATGTGGTCTAGTTGGAGGTTTGACTCACCATACACTAGTGCAGAGAGTTAGTTTCCCAGCTGCACAGACTGTGTACCTCACAGATTACAAAACGGTATTTTATATGGATGGCAAAGTGAGTTACTGCTTTTGTTACAGAGATCCTTTCGGTGCATGCAGTTCATAATTTACAATCCTATTATAGCAGTGACCTAAGAACTGTCATCTAAGAGCCACATGCCCTATGCATGGTATAGGTTGGAATGTTATTTTTTTCCTCATTCTTTCATTATCCTGAAGTTACTAAAACAGATTTGTTTGGGTAGCGATACATTATTTTTAGCAAAGCCAACTCCAACCACTTCTCCAGAACAAACACCCTTAAAATATATTGCCTAATACTGTGGGTGACATTTGATTCCTACACCTTGTGATTCACATTGCCTTATGTAACATTTCCTATAGACTGATTTACACACGTATTAATCATTGTCTCTGTATAATGTGGGTGTGATATAAAGTGCTCTGACACCCTACACTGGTGCGAGTAGCACTATAAAACAAAGTAAATGCGTGTGAGAGAGGGGCTTTGGTGAGATGAGGGAGCTTAGTGCCAAAAAGGATTGCCGCATCTGCATTAGCCACAGGAAGGAAGCTTTGCAATGCGGGCCGAGGATGGAATCTGCTTATGTGGTGTGTTCAGAAATGTAATATTATCAGACATAAATATACTTTTTAGACCCTTTGAAACAGAAAACAATGTGGAACTCATCTGGTTGTTTAAGAATTTCGATATACTGCCACTAAAGGAAATAGTTTAAATTATGTAAACAGTCCCTGACCTCTTTTTTTTTTTAGTTCAATAAAATTTTATTAGTCAGTGGAAAAGAATAAACCATTACATAACATCAGTTTGGAAGGGGAAAGGAGGGGGAAAGTGGGGAGGAAGGGGGGAGGGGGGAATAACAGAATGTGGCACGTAGAGGAAAATATGCAATAAAACAATAATCATGGGCAATGAGTATCTGAACAGTTAATCATGGGCATTGAAAAAGAAGAGAAACAGAGAAAAAAGAACAATGCAATTAAGAAAAAACTTGGATGTGGAAAGGGTATCAAGGGGGTTTGGAAACCTCTTGTTGGGCAGGCGTTGGGCGAGACGAATGAGCAGTACATTTATCTAGGTACAACGTAATGGGGAGCCACATTTCTGCTCGTTTAGTAGCTAATTGAACAGGAAAAACAAAAGCATTATCGAGTCTGTGGTTATGACAGACATTATACCACCATCCTTTGAGAGAAACATTAGATGCAGTTTTCCAATTTACAGTAATCTGCTGAAAGGCTACAGCTAATAACAGATCTACAATGCGAACACACATATCCACATTATCCCAACTCGGGGACAGGCTACCCAAGAAAAGATGAGTAAGGGAAAAAGGAATACAAGTATGAAAAATAACATTGACTTGAGCCCATACCTGTAACCAAAAGTCATGCACATACTTACAGAGAAATATCATGTGAAATAAGGTAGCATTAGGGGAGCCACACGACCAGCAAATGTCTGGGGTATTGGGAAAGCGTTTGTGCAGTGTAGAAGGAGTGTGAAGTAATCTGTTGTATATAAAGAATAAAGATTGTGTCAGGGAGGCTGCTCTGGAAGTTTTACGGAGTTTTGTCCATATTTTATCCCAGAGAGATATCGGCCATTCTGTTCCAAGGTCGGTCTCCCATTGGATCTCAACCTTAGATTTAGGTCTAAGTGATGGATGTGAGTGAAGATGTTTATAGATAAGGGATGCTTTGGGGCTTGTACGTAGAAGAGAGTGGAGTTGGAGCGTTGGGAGTTGTTGAACAGGGGAGGGAGAAGAAGAACCCGAGAGCCTCTCATAAACCTCTAAAACGGTACTTTTAAGTAATAAGTATTTAGGGGCAAAAGATAAAGGTAGACCAAAGGAAGAACTAAGATCAGAGAAAGAGAGAAAGATGGAATCAGAAAAGAGTTGCGAAATCCATATCAAACCTCGGGACCTCCATGTTTTCCAATAGAAGGGCTTATTACCGATTAGAAGATATTTATTATGCCAAATGGTGGAAAAGAGGAAATCGGTAACAGTCATGGGAGGGCCAGGGGCCTCAGATAACAAGAGCTTAAGGGTATATTTGTGGATAGGAGTAGGAATCGAAGAAGGTTTACGAGAAAAAGCAAGATATTCTGTAAAAGAGAATGGAGAAAGGAGAGTGCGCTCAACCTTGAGCCACAAAGGGCAGGGAACAATGATATCATGTAGCCAGAGGGAAGCTTGACGTAGCAAAAAGGCCTTCTGATATGCAGGAAAGTCAGGGAAGTTGACACCACCCTCAGAGGCGGGGCGTATAAGTCTAGCGAGAGACATTCTAGGTTTTTTAGAACTCCACAAAAATGAAGATAACGTTAAGTTGATCTTCTTAAAGAATTTCATTGGAATAGATACTGGGATATTGGATAAGGTGTAGAGAATAATGGGGGAAATCATCATTTTAATAGTATCAAGGCGACCCCACCAGGAGAGATATAGGGGATGCCACTTTGTAGTAAGGTCCGTGATTTTTTGTGTACATTTGGAAAAACAAAGAGAGATAGTGTCAGGAATAGAGGGGGTGAGATATAGCCCCAGATATTTAATGTGAGTGGGGCACCAAGTAAATTGAGAGTCTCAAAATTCTTGTTTGAAAGTGAATTTGGTCAGGGGTAGGATCTCACATTTATCATGATTAAGTCTATACCCAGAGAGGGAGGAATAATTCCGAACTTCAGCCAGAAAAGCAGGGACAGATTCCGCGGGATTGGAGAGAAAAAGTAAGATATCATCTGCATAAGCAGCAAGTTTAAGATGAAGGTCCGCAAACTGAAAGCCATGGATAGCAGGATTTTGACGTATTCTAGATAAAAAGGGTTCCAGAGCGAGGTTAAAAAGAAAAGGGGAGTGGGGGCAACCCTGACGAACGCCCCTACCCAGATTGAAATAAGAAGAAATTTGACCATTGGCAATTACTGCGGCTCTGGGGTGCGAGTATAACAGGGAAATTAAAGAAATAAATTTGGGGCCAAAGCCAAACCAAGTAAGAGTGTGAAAAAGATATCGCCACTCAACTCGATCAAACGCTTTTTCGGCGTCAAGGGCAATCGCTGCAAGTGAATGTTGACAGCGGGAAGACTTTGATAGAATATTAAATAGAAGTCTGGTGTTATCCGTAATATGTCGGCCCTTAACAAACCCGGATTGCTCTTCCCCAAGAAGATCCGGGAGTAGGTGATCCAATCGGACCGCCAGTACTTTAGCAAAAAGTTTATAGTCAATATTGACTAAAGATATGGGCCTATAATTTTTGCAATGTTGTACATCCTTCCCAGGTTTAGGTATTAAACATATGTGAGCATCCGAGAATGTCCCTGAGGAAGTACCTTGGGCAATAAAAGTACGGAGAAGAGAGTGTAGGCGTGGGATCAACAGCTTAGAAAAATGAAGATAGAATTCAACGTTAAAACCGTCGGGGCCAGGGGCCTTATTAAGCTTAAGGTGTTGCAAAGCAGTGAGTAGTTCCTTTTGTGTGATGTCAGATTCTAAGGAGGAAAGGTCAAGAGGAAAAGTGGGTGGTGCATGAATGGTGGAGAAAAAATGGGCAAGAGAGTTGGGGGAGGGCTGAGTTTCAGATGTGTATAATGTTTCATAAAAATGGGAGAAGGCAGCCAAAATATCAACATCTTTATGCTTCAGAGTGTCATTAGAGTCATAAACAGATTCAATATTGAACTTATCATGCTTAATCTTTAAATAGTTAGCTAGGAGCTTCCCTGCTTTATTCCTACCCCCATAAAATTTAGCAGTAGATTTTAACAAGTATAGGGAGGCGTCCTCCGTAGCTTTCTCATTAAATTTCAATTTTGCAGCAACAAGGGCTGTCAAGCTATCCTCAGAGTGGGAGGTAAAGTATGCGTGTTCCAACTTCTTAATATCTAAAAGGAGCTGTTTGGTGGATCTTCTGGCAGCCCCGCGCTTACTCGCAACGTATCTGATGATAAAGTCACGTGCAGCCGCTTTAAAAGCGTCCCAGATAGTATGATCCGGAATATCAGTATGGTCATTAATCAGAAAAAATTCATCAAAAAAGGAAGTGAAAGTAGACGTAAACTTGGGATCAGTTAGGAGCGAGTTATTAAATCTCCATCTTCTGGGACCACTAACCTTAGGGAACACATCAACGCTTGTAAGGACGGGGGCGTGATCCGAAAGTAATATCGGGCCAATCTCAGAATGTAATAGTGATTGAGCAAGGTTGTGGGAGACAAAAACATAGTCAAGTCTTGACTGGGAGCGATGACATGGAGAGTAAAAAGTGTACTCCCGTAATTTGGGGTTGCAAAGGCGCCAGGAATCCACCAATTTATGCTGTGAGATAGCATGACTAAATAGCTTGTGGGGTTTGTTGGGAATATAGGGGGCCATAGATTTCCTATCAATAAAGGGATCTAGAGGTTGATTACAATCCCCCGCCAAAATAAAGTTGTGGTCCATAAATTTAGTTAGTAATGGAGAAAAATCAGCCCAAAAGGAGGGCTCACCCGTAGTTGGGCCATAAACATTAAGAAGGGAAATTGGAACACCTCTGAGTGATAGCTTGGCAAAAACCCAACGACCGGAAACGTCCGATTCTTGAGTAAGAACCTGAAATGACAGAGACTTGCGACAAAGGATTACCACACCATTCCGTTTGCCATCACCCTGTGAGTAAAAGAGTTCGCCCACCCATCCACGTTTGAGCTTAACTGATTCTACATCGTTTAAGTGCGTTTCTTGAAGGAATGCAATATCAACATTCAATTTGGCTAGGTGTGACAAAATTCTTTGACGCTTAATTGGGGAGTTAATACCCTTCACATTCCATGACAAAATATTCAAGGACATAACGATAACCTATCTACAAAAATGTGAAAAAAACATATCAAAGAATGGAAAGCCCATGTACCTTGGAAAAGACATGAAAAAAGAAGAAGAAAGCGAGAACCAGTGTAAACATGCTGGAAAAGAGGAGAAGAAGAGGATAAATGAAAAACTAAAGAGTAAGTGCACCAGGAGGAGCAAGGAATATAACTCTTATATAAGCAGGAGATTTCAGTCGAAGATAATATGCTAAAATATAAACATGTGAACAAGAATACATACAAGAGAAGAGGGAGGAGGAAAGGGTAAGGAAAGAAACCATCAAATGCACAGGGAAAACAGATAGGGGAACGGAGAAAGATCATACCTACAAAGGAGGGGTACGAGGAAGGGTGGAGGAGGGAAGGAGCCACATGGGTGAGGCAGCACATCCAGGAGCAGCGAGGCAAGGACCAAGAGACATCATCAAACACGGGGAAAACTTCCTGTAAGACGAAAAAAGAGAACGAGAGTTGAAACAAATCAGGACATCATGCGAGAAGCGTGACTAACAAGAAAACATGGGACAACCATCATGCATAAACGGTAACAAATCAGCAAAATAAGCTATTGGAAGATCAGACAGAGTCGAGTGAACTGCAACTAAGAGAAAATCTCTGAGCAAGTACAGGAAAAAAAAAAATACAACAACCACATGAGAATTATGAAAACATTAGTCATCCATGAGCAGAGGTTGACGGTCCGGAGGCGTCCATGGCAGTTGACTTGTGCGCATTGATAAAACTTTGTAGGCGCACTGGGTCTTCATAGGTTGTAGTCTTGTTATTATAGGTAACTTTAAATAGACATGGGTGATACAGGCCATATCGCGCACCCATCGCCCTCAGATCTGCTCTTAGGCTCAGAAAGACCTTACGGCGGGTGGCTGTGGCTTTAGCATAATCCTGTGCAAAGAACAAGGGCGTGCCAGACCAAGCTAGATTCGGAGCAGATTTAGCCGCCGTTAGAACCATCAAAAGGTCAGTGTATTCCAAGAAATAGATGATGACCCCTCTAGGTCTCTGTGAGGAGGAAGCAGAAGAAGGTGGTCGACCCAGTCTGTGAGCACGTTGGATGTTAAGGGACTTGTCCAGTGACAAATGCAAAAGCTTAGGAAGGAACGACTTGAAGAAGGCGATTGGATCAGATCCCTCAAGTCCCTCAGCCAGTCCGTAAATACGGAGGTTATTGCGTCTATTTCTATTCTCCAACTGCTCCACTTGTTGTTGAAGGTCTGAGACTTGAGATTTTAGGTTGGAGACCACAGAGGACGTCTCTTGAAATGACTGAACAGATTTTTCCATCGAAGTTACCCTCGTTTCCATCTGCGACCAATTATCTGTAAGGACCTGGAGTTTCATATTGGTCTCTTCCATGAAAGGACGCAAGGACCTTATCTCTTCTAACAACAACTCCATTGATACTGGACTGGAGAGTTTTGGAGGTGAGAGAGAATTTGACTTAAGTCTTTTTGTGGTAGATTTAGAATTATCCAGCGTACTTTTGGAAGGATCCATTGGTGTGTCTGAACCAGACGAGTTAAGAGAGTCTTCCAGTTGCGAGAAAGCAGAGAAAACCTTAGAGTTCTTCACTAGCTGGGGTTTAGTCGAACGAGGCAAGTGCGACATTGATTTAAGTTTACCCATGTAGTAAAGGCGCGGAATGACTGATACAGCAGATGTCACAGGAACAAAAACGGGGTAAATTGAATGTTTTATGAGGAGGATATGGCCAATTTCACAGCGCTTAAGCTAAAAAACAGTTGTTAAAGCATACATGGACAGGCAAAGAAGGTCGTTAATGAGGAGATTACGGTAGCATGTATACGGCATATATTGCAGAGATTTGGCAGCAGCTCACCGCAACATATGAAGCGATTTTAATCCACACAGCAAGAGGTGACAGGAAGCGCCTCGCGACATGCCTCTCAGGAATCCACATTAAATAGCAATATCAATGATAGAAAGCAACTAGGCATGTCATAGAGACACCCCACCACTCGTAGACAGATTCAGGGCACATCGTGGATAAAAGAAATTATGCCTTGAGGAACGACTTAGTGGTAAACATGTGGAGCAAGGGCACCGCATGAAGGGACATTATGTTTGCGTAGCACATAGGGTGAGTGGTACCATACTGCAGACTTGGTGCAGGGGAGCAGAGCAAATAAATGAGTTATAAGCCCATTAGAAATGTATAGTTAGCGCTGGGCTGACTGAAGAAAAACCGCCACAAAACGCGCATCATTTGGCGGATCCAAGATGGCGGCCGCCGACGTGAGAAACTCGTCAGAACTTACGAGTTCAGTTGCTGTGTCACGGAGGCATAAAAATTGTTCCACTGCTGCCAGGTGAAGTCAGGACATGTTCCGACACCTTCCCATTCGAGCGTCTTCAGGAGACGAGAGCAGGAACCGGCTCGTCCCTCAGCGCCGCCCCGGAGCTCTACTCGGACGCCGCCGCCACCATCAGGCGCCAAGCCACGCCCCCCCAGTCCCTGACCTCTTAGCACTATCATTCTGTGCCTAGAGGCGAGGCAACGAGATCTTTTTCTGTGGCTAGAGATACCATGGCTGGATTGGTGATGAGGAGCAACTGCCTTTGATGGAAGACACTTCATGATCATCCCAATCTTCAGGGCCACCACCACAGCAAGGTGAAGATAAAGTGAATATGAAGGACAATTCAGAAGAAATAAACTACAAAAGAGTCTCATTATGGAATTTTTTCAGCCACTTCCTACAAAGAAGTTAATTGCTCGCAAGGTGACTTGCAAACTTTACAAGCACGATTCTGAGTCAGACAATTTAGATATGTAATACTTAGGCAAGTCAAAAAATGATAGGCCACCTACAGGGCAAGCACAAAGAGCACCCATGGAGTAAAATAAATTTAAAAAAGCCAGTACAAGCCAGATCCACTAGGAAGATGAAAGTGCACAAACAATTCCTCCATAGATAGTTAAAAAGCAAAAGCTGGAAAAGAAGGAATGCATGAAAAGAATGTCCCTCCACTGTGTGGTTGCACACCCACATTTGGAGGGGCAGCAACTGGTTTATAACGCAACAAAAATGTTCATTCTTAATCTGGCCTTTTTCAAAAATGTTTCATTGCATTAATAATTTGAGTCATTTTTGGCCGGAAGAAAACGACAATAAAAAAGTACAAATACAAAAAAACACTCCCTCGACAATACCTTTTGCACAAAAACGCGTTCTTCAAGAAATCGCGTATTTCACTAAAAATATATTTATATTTGCTCTTATTTAGGCCTGACACTATCGAGACTGCTGAACAGAGAGAGGGTGGGAAACTGTGGGATATAAAAGCATGGGAGCTGAATGTAATGTATCATCAAAAATCCCAGAAAAAAACGTTATGATGGCAAGTAATGCTTTTTCTTGTTCATAGGACATTAATGTTGTTGTGATGGTAGGTAATTGTTTCTTGTACCTGCTCGCTCGTTCTGTTCAGGACACCATACGCTCTTTCGATCACTTCTATTATGATGTAATCAGCTGGCATTCCAGAATGTCAGCTGATCTGTGAGCAGCTCTCAAATGGTGCGATATTGTCCGGAGCAGACGCATTGCGGTTAGTGCGCTCTCCTCCCCACATGTGACTTAAATAGAGGACAAAACCTCCTGGCTGCAGTTGAAGTCATCTTCACAGAACTGGCGACAATCTCCAGCACATCTACGAACCTTCACGCGTATTCCTGAAATTCTTCTGAGACACTGCCTCGTGACTACTAGCAAGTACTGATAACCTTTTTGTTTATGGGGGAGAGTGTTTCGTGACTGAGGAGTTGTTAAGAACGAAGACTCAATGTAGTTTGAATAAGTTCTTTACTCAAGAAACCAGCACAGGCTCCTACAGATGCCGGAGCTGCAACGACGCGTCAGTTTGGTGATCAGCTGTCAACTGTCACGAAGTGACAGTTCACAGCCGATGACTTCACCGGCGGTACGGTGTCCGCGCAGGGACACAGGAACTCGTAATAAGAACGGTGTCCTGGAGTGGACACATACAAACATAACACATCTTCCTCCTTTGCAGAAGGAAAACAAAGTTAACAATTTGAAGTCAAACTAGAAGGGCAACCATGGTAAAGTGGTATCAATCACAAACATAGTCTTTTAGTTTACCCGGTGAACCCAATAATCTGCCAGCGCGGCTCATACCAAAGGGTGGTGAATTATCACCAGGCGGCGTTGGTGGTAACCTGCGCCTTGTTCTAGTGGTGTCAGGCTGATACGTTTTTTCAGTAGTAGGCGTGATGGTGGAACTTGACTTGCCATCCATGGTTGCTGACAAAGCTGTAGGAAACTCGCAGTCGGACTCGCAGTCTGAGGAGTAGAAGGTAGACTGTTTACTTTTTGTTGGTGGAAGAGAATTCGCCGAGGTAATTGTCTGTTCTGGGTCATCTATTACCTTTGAAGGGTGTTTATAAACTGACAGAGCGGAGAAGTGCCATACTCTACCATCACTCAAGCGTGCTGAATTGCAAAACACCTCTTGCACTGACAAAGGCGTAGTATATCTGTTCTGTGTTTTTCCTACATGCCCACTTTTCCTGACTTTGACCAAATCCCCCACCTTGAGTTCAACATATTTACATCCATGTTTTTTATCGTAGTTCTCTTTCGCCTTATGTTGGGATTGTTCCAGTCTCTCCCTGACTTGTCTGGTTGACCAATGTGCTCTCTTTGCAGCCTTCAACCAGCCAACATTGTCTCTTGAGAGGGGTTTTCTACCCCGCATCAATTCAAATGGACTATGTCCAGTTGTTTCACAGGGTGTGATTCTGTACGCCCACACTGTTTTAAAAATTTCTTGTCTCCAGTTTAGGTTACTGTTGATTGCAAGTTTGATGGTACCCTTTAAAACCCTGTTAAACCTTTCTACTGCTCCGTTCCCTGCAGGATGATATACTGACGTGGTCTTATGTACGATATTATGTCTGAGAATGTAATTCTTGAATACTTCTGATGTGAATTGCACACCGTTGTCGCTTACAATCTGCTTGGGTAGTCCCTCACGTGCAAATGTTTCGTCCATGAATTTCACTATGCATTGAGCATCAGGTTTGTTAACGATTTTGACTTCAGGCCATTTTGTGAAGTGGTCTTTAATCACTATTAAATACCAATGTTCAAGTTCCTCAGACACAGGTCCCATAATGTCAATACCAATTCTCTGCCAGGGCATTAATGGGCTTGGAATGGGTTTCAAAGGAGGCTTAAACGCTACTTGAGTTTTATCAGCATCCATGCATAACTTGCACTCTCTTACCGTTCTCTCGACATCAATACTGACGCCAGGCCACCAATACATATTTTTAATCCGACTTTTTGACTTTGCAATTCCGAGGTGTCCTTCATGGCATATTTTTAGTATTTTGTTTCGAATTGACTTGGGTGGCACGAACCTTCCACTTCTTAGCAGGAACCCATGTTCTAAAGATAACTCATCCCTGACTTCCCAGAAGTGTTTAAGAGGTTCAGATAGTTTGTTTTTAGTAGACCAACCCTTGTTGATTTTTTCAATGACTTTGCTGATTATTTCATCCTTTTCCTGTGCGTTAAACCATTCATCTTTATCTATTCCGCCAGCGTGCTCTAGGACATTCGCTATGTACAGTTCATCTCTCTCATTGTGAGTTTCATCATTACTGTTGAGGGGCATTCTGCTAAGATAGTCTGCAACTACATTTTTCACACCAGGAACATATTGTACCTTGTACACAAAGTCAAATAAACGAACTGACAGTCTTGCCAACCTGGGTGAAGCGGTGTAAAGTCCCTTTGTAGTAAGTACTCTTGTTAAAGGTTTATGATCTGTGCACAGGTGTACCATTTTTCCCCAAATGTATTGTCTGAAGTGCTCCAGTGCCCACACACAGGCAAGTGCTTCTCGTTCAATTACGGAGAACTTTTCCTCCGCTTGAGTAAGTGAGTGTGAGGCAAACGCCACAATGTACTCGACACCCTTGGAGTCTCTCTGGGTGAGAACAGCCCCCAAACCCCTATTGCTTGCGTCTGTTGTTACATAGTTCTGTAATGTAGGGTCAAGACCTTGCAGGGGTAAAGCTGAGCACATATCTGTTTTCAACTTTTGAATAGCTTCCTCACAGTCTTTATTCCATTCGAACTTGTTCATTTTCTTTAACTGTTGCCTAAGGGCATATGTCTTTAGTGCGAAATTCTTGATGAACTTGGAATAGAATTCTACGAGTCCCAAGAATGACCTTAACTCATCCTTGTTAGCTGGAACAGGAGAGTCCTTTATTGCTTGCAAAAGTTCTTTTTTTGGACTGATTCCCTTGCCAGTTATACGATGGCCCAAGTAGTTCACGGAATCGCTCGCGAACTTACATTTGGAATGCTCTGCAGTTAGTCCTTTACTATTCAGTATCTCAAGAACTTGTTCAACTCTACTATCATGTTCTTCTTTGGTTTTGCCCATTATCAAAATATCGTCTTGGAATAGTAGTATCCCAGTTACTCCTTCAAAAATATTGTTCATAAGTCTCTGAAACATTGCTGCCGCTGAGGCTAAACCAAAAGGCACTGTGGTAAATCTAAAGCACCCATAGGGCGTGATAAAAGTTGTAAGTGATCTGCTATCACGATGTAAGGATACCTGGTGGTATGCCGATTTGAGATCAATAGTAGAGAACCATTTGACCCCCTTTGTTGTGGCCAACATTTCATTGATTTTGGGTAGGGGGTACTGTTCTACAACAATGTTTTGGTTTAAATCCCGTAGATCTACACAGAGCCTCAACTTGCCATTGGCTCGCTTGGCGATAACAAGGGGTGCGACCCACTCAGATGCATCAACTTTCTCAATTATTCCTTCTTGTAAAAGCTGATTTATCTGGGCCCTCACTTCCTCCTTGATTGCAAATGGAACGTTTCTTGCCTTATGTACTACGGGTGTAGTTATAGGCTTAAGTTTGATCATGTGCCGATACCCTCTAAGCTCACCCACAGTTCCACTAAATACCTTGGGATATTTTTTTAGTAGTGATTCTGCGTAGTCTTTGTTATCAAATAGACTTAGCACTGGTTCCATTTTACTTGGATCTAGGATGATGCCTAGATTCCCCTGGTCCATCCATCCCAGTACTGATGGTCCTACCTTGGAAACATAAAGTTTGCCGTTAGCTTCACGTCCCTTGTAAATAAAACTCAATCTTTTGTATCCGCGAACATCGATAGGTTCTCCTGTGAATGATTTGATCTTTATATCAGGTTTTTCTAATGTACTTCCAAGTGTTTTTTCAAATTTATCTTTCCATACATTTTCATTGACTATAGTGTATGGTGATCCCGAATCAGCAACAATGTCAATGTTCACTCCACCTATAGTCATACTACATAAGGGTTTCTTAGTTTTATTACTGACTTCATGGCACTTATCTTATACACATCTTCATCCTGGTCATCATCTATATTCAGAACAAACATATTGATATCTTCAGTATCCAGCTCATTGTCATTTATATCTTCCTCAAAGTCAACCATTTTAACCTTTCGCGGTTTTCTTCTATTGCATGCCTTGACATAATGCCCCTTTAATCCACAATGTGTGCACTTCACTTCCCTCGCTGGACATTTGGGATCATTAGCTAGGTGTGATGCACTCAAACACCGGTAACAATGGCCCCAGTTTTTTGATTCATTTTGCTTATATTGAGGTTTGTAACTCCTTAAATTAGCATTCTGCTTGTTAAAGTTCTTTTTTTCCGTTACCTTGCTTACAGTGTCCCTTTCTTTCTTCTCTTTTGTCTCCGAAAGGACTGCTTTGGCACAACGTCCCGTCAGTTCTGCCTTTCTGGCAATGTCTATAACGTTCTGTAAGGGATATTCGCCCTTTGCCCATAAATTATCCTGAATGTTCGAATAGGAGCCCTGCATCACTATCTGATCGCGTATGAATTTATCATGAAGAGCTTCAAAGCGACAATTAATTGCCAGATTTTTAAGAGCAGATGCGTAATCATCAATGGATTCACTTTCACCTTGTTTCCTATGGAAGAATTTGTAACGGTCAACTCCTACGCATACAGTCGGTTTATAATACGTGTTCAGGTCATCTATAGCATTGGTGAACATGTCACCTTCATTTTCTGCTCTTATTTTCTTATTGATCGCATTGTAAACTTTTATACCCCCAGCTCCTAAACAATGCATGAGCATTTTATACTTTCTTTCAGCCTTAACCTCATCATCCTCCTCTAATGTGGATATATAATTAAGAAAATATTCTCTCCATTCCTCCCACTTGAGTGCTGGCTCTCCACCTGCACGTAAGAATGTTTCTGGAGGCGATACATTCCATACACACCCCGAAGCCATGTTGTGCAAGAGTGCCTCAAATAATGTTGAAGATGAATGTACAACAACAGAGGTTTAGGAATGTTCCAAATGATACGGATGTGATGATGTGCAAAAATGCCCCAAAAATTGATGATGGAGAATTTTACCACAACAGAGGTTTATGAATATTCAATGTAATGCAGTATGTGCTGTTAAAGTTTGCTGCTAAGTGGACAGCTGTTTATGTCTATTAATTTTTTTTTTTTTTTTTTTAACGTTCCATTAACATTTCCAATGCACAGTCATATTATCACATTGACTACTCACAAGTTGCTGCTAAAGTTTTGAAACGTGAGTTTTATGTATTCAAATGGATACCGTTCTATTCAACGTGCTTACTGTATTATATTCTTTGAAGCGCTGGGTTTATTTCGAAAAGCCGGATATTCGTTAGAGGATGCGTAAGTTGAGTTTTGCACGCCGCTTGAAGAGTCCGACTTAATTTGCCGGGTGCGCGTCAAAGTTTTTCATTAGACGACTGAAATTGACGCCTCACGTTGCGTAGTAATTAAACTGTGTCCTGAGGTTTGAAAAAAAAAAAAACTCACAAAATGGAGGCACGTCGCTACGTCAGAGCGTGATGACGTGTGCGTCAGCTGAATCAGTTGGAGGATTCCGAAGCGATGACAGTTGAAATTTGACAGTTGGAATCCGACAACTGTTGCAACGCTCTCATTTACCTCAGGCTTACTTAGTCCATCAATTTCTTCGCAGTAGGCAATCACTGTGACAGGAAAGGTAGACGAAAACAGTCGAAGACTTGTTTAACTTGAAAAAGTCTTTACCTTGGCACACTGTGAATAACGACGGTCCAAACAAAACAGCCAGATGGTTTGCTGTGATTTCGCCGTCCTCTATTCTACATAAACTGTGCGCACCGCATACAATAGTTTTTTAAAGACTGTTCAGCCTTACTGCTTGAATTTCGAGGCTTCTTCAAAATTTCAATTTTCACCAGAATGACTTGCTTAATTTATCCGTTAGAGTAATTCTCAGTGGGTTCCGTGCTGGTACTCGTCGCCACGTTGTTAAGAACGAAGACTCAATGTAGTTTGAATAAGTTCTTTACTCAAGAAACCAGCACAGGCTCCTACAGATGCCGGAGCTGCAACGGCGCGTCAGTTTGGTGATCAGCTGTGAACTGTCACGAAGTGACAGTTCACAGCTGATGACTTCACCGGCGGTACGGTGTCCGCGCAGGGACACAGGAACTCGTAATAAGAACGGTGTCCTGGAGTGGACACATACAAACATAACAGGAGTGTTTTTGTCGTAGATTGTGGTACATTTTTCTGGGCTGAAGTTGTGCAGTGGTTGGCAGTGGAACTTTACAGTGTTCGACGGCTGCTCCAACAATTCGACTGATGTCCCTGGATTGCACACTATCGGCACATGCGTGCGTTCTAGCACAATGTGCTGCTATCTTGAAGGAAGAAATTGCGCCTCTTTCAAGTGTATTTCCAACCCACATGTGTCTACGCACGGAAGCCTGCGTATGTGCCGCCATCTTTGGAGAAGAATTGGACGCAATATTTGTGTAGTCGGCATTATTCGTCTGAGCTTTGCACGTATTGCGGCACCAAATTATTTCCTCGTATCTGCTGGTCTCAGGGAAAACCTTCTGAGACAGTGAACTGTCCCGTACATCGTCAGAACTGTTTGAGACTTACTGGTCAATGTAAGTATTATTGAGCGCTACCTGACTTGTGTCAGCGTTAGACGACCTATCAGCTGTTCCCTCCACAACCAACTTCATCTTGCGCATTGCTCTGCTCAGGAAGGAACTTTGGGGCATATGTACAAGGAGTTAACGCTGCCGTAGCATCAATGTTTTACGTTATGGCGGCTATTTTTTTCGCCTTCTTTACAAGTTACCTCTAACCTTAGTGAGCGGCGGTTTTCTGGCCAAAACATGAATTTTTAAGCTCTCCACTTCTGTTAGTGGGAGTTAATGAAAATGAGATGCAATATAGACTTTACTGTGCAAAATATCACCGCTAAACCCACTTCGCGATATTTACAAGGAATTCCTTGTATCGTGCAAAACCTAAAAAAGTTGGAGGCAGTTTTTTAAGACCAGAAAATAGCTGGTCTTAAAAATGGTGCAAACACTTGGGACCTCATTTCAGAAGGTTTTGGTGCTGGACAGTGCAGCAAGGAATGTTGCTGCCCTGCCATGCGACACAACTACAGGGCAGGAATGCACACCATCAATAAGATAGGGTGCATTCCTGGGCCTCATTCATGATAAGTGTTATATCACTGCTACAAAACAGTGTTGCATCACTTTTCACTACGCCCTTCTTGCTACAGCATTGATTCACTGTACAGAGCTCCATGTCGCAATTAATGACAGATACGTATCTGTCAGCACTAAAGTCACACATTGCTGCACAAGCATGACACAACTCCAGCAATGAATGGGGCCAGCCTATCCCTGTGGCACTGTCACCCTTACGCCTGCCATTAGGCAGGCATAAGGTACTGACGCAGTAACATACTACAATTGTTGCAGTGAATTCTGATGGATTTCACTGCGCCACTCCTATGATGCTTTGTTGCGTGGGAATGCCCACCATCCATACATCATACCTGATGCAGATATAATGTGGCACAGGGCTTCACAAGGTCACGCATATGCCTAGATGCGTCACTTTGCAAATACGGCGCAAGAATCACGCTGCAAGTATGTCAAGGAAATGACGCACTGGTGGGTTGAAACTGTCAGAAGGGGCTCATGAAGAAGCCCCCCTGTCTTTTTCCCCTACCTGGCGCACAATGGCTGCCATGCACCAACGCAAGCACCCTTGCGCCATGGTGCAAGGGTCCCTGTGTTGCAGAGATGATTCATGTTCTGGCTCCATCACTTCTCGAGACATCTGCAGGTGCGTCTGGATTAGTGGAGGGCGGGGGTGAACCAGTTGGCCTTCTTGGAGTGTTGTTAGGCTGCAATGCTCTGCTCAGGAAGGAACTTTGGGGCATATGTACAAGGAGTTAACGCTGCCGTAGCATCAATGTTTTACGTTATGGCGGCTATTTTTTTTGCCTTCTTTACAAGTTACCTCTAACCTTAGTGAGCGGCCGTTTTCTGGCCAAAACATGAATTTTAAAGCTCTCCACTTCTGTTAGCGGGAGTTAATGAAAATTAGATGCAATATAAACTTTACTGTGCAAAATACCACCGCTAAACCCACTTCGCGATATTTACAAGGAATTCCTTGTATGGTGCAAAACCTAAAAAAGTTGGAGGCAGTTTTTTAAGACCAGAAAATAGCTGGTCTTAAAAATGGTGCAAACACTTGGGACCTCATTTCAGAAGGTTTTGGTGCTGGACAGTGCGGCAAGGAATGTTGCTGCCCTGCCATGCGACACATCTACAGGGCAGGAATGCACACCATCAATAAGATAGGGTGCATTCCTGGGCCTCATTCATGATAAGTGTTATATCACTGCTGGGGGGGCAGAGCTTGCCGGGGATCATGGCGGACGCGTGAGCGAGGGGCTACCTGCACTATCCCTCTAACGATCCTTGCAAGTATCCTTAACAGCTGAGCTACCGGGCAAACTGACGAGGGGATCTCCTCTCGCACCCGACTGCCCCAACTGGGAGCTCCGGCTGTGATTGGCGGCGCCGAGAGGCGGCGGAACCGTGGACGGCGCTTTGACTGGCGTGCTGGGCCGCCATCCCCGCCCTGTCCTGAGGACCTCGCCGGCGAGCGTCGCTTGACGTGCGGTTGCCTGCGAAGGGGCGGACCCGGTCAGCGGAGATCATCGACCGTGGGGCGAGGAGCAGGCGGAACTGAGGTGCGGACACCCCCGGAGGGGGCTCGGGAGGTGCGTGCAATCACAGGAGGTGGGGGCTGGGCGGCACAGGGGTTTCCCCCCCCCCTCCCCGGCTGAGTCGCGCCCTTGACTGCCCGGCGGCGGAGATCCACCACGAGCGGACCCCCTGCGCTCCTGAGCCCATCAGCGATCCCTGCCTGGCGGTGTACCACGCGGGGGGGAGCCCTCACTCGGCAGCCACACGAGGGAAGGGTGCACCTCTCGGAAGGCTGAAATCGTGCGGCGGAGCGGCTGCTGGACGACGGTGGATGGAGCGGCCCCCCCCCCCCGCTGCATCCGCGACTCGGCGAGGGCCGCGTCCTCTTCCTTTGGACCCCGCTGCGGGCCCATCCAGATCCTCGGGGGGAGCGCCTCGGCTGGCACACCTTCCCGCGCTACATCCGCTACGGAGCTAGGCCGGCTCCGACATCGTGACTGTGCGAGCGCGGCTCCGGCCACCAGGAGGCAGGGCAGTGGACTGCGGTGGACACCTGGAGGGTTGGCCCCGGCGCTCTGGCTGTGGCCTAGCGGTGAGTTCCGGGAGTCCCGGTGGTGCGCTGGCACGGTCCGGGGTGCGCTAACGCCACCTGTCCTGCGTGTGGAGGCCTCGTTGTCGGCCGTGACCTGTTGTTTCCCCCGAGGCGCCAGCCCGGAGCCGGACAGCGGCAAAAGACGTGGAGATATGAGGAGCGCCCTGCGGTGGCGGTGATTGCGACCCTTCGGGGGTGAAGGCAGGGCGGTGCCGCTGCGGGTCGACCCGAAATAGGTCCTGAGCGGAGAACTGGGACCGGACACGTGAAGTGGACCCGGGGGTCCTGGTCCCCCTGCAGCCCGGTCACATTGGACAGCCCAGCGGATTGCACATCGGTGGGGAGCGGCGGTACCCCCCCGGCCGGCCCTGTTGGGGGTTGCCTGTCGAGAGGGCCCCCGGACGGACACCGGGGCCTGCCCTGGAGTGGCGGGACGGTCGGGGACGCGGACCCTTGGAAGCGACATGGGCAAAGGCGACAAGACCCAGCCTAAACTGTCGTTTGACCCCCGCAAGACTAAGGGGCCCGATGTCGCGGCTCCGGCAGTGGCGGCCGGCGCAGCTACCCCGGAGAGCACTATGTGCGCGGACCTTAAAGAAATGCTGGCGACCATGGAAAGGGGGCTGCAGGGAAGCCTGGCAGCGATAGGCACCAAGATTGATGCGCTTTCATATCGCATGGACCGCATGCCGGAGCGGGTGGACAAGAACGCGGAGCGGCTTGATGAGTCCGAGAAAAGAATAACGCAGGTGGAGGAGGCGCAGACGGAGTGGGACTCAGACCGCAAGCAATTCAGTAAGCTGCAGGTCATCCAGGACAAGTCGGAGGACTTAGAGGCCCGTTCGAGGAGGTCGAATATCCGCATAACGGGTGTGGCTGAGTCGACGCACACGGGGCGGATGGAACCCTTTGTGGAAAAACTGCTTCACACCCTGCTGGGTGAGGACGTGTTCTCCCCCATGTTCGTCGTCGAGAGGGCCCATCGTTCGCTGGGCCCCCGTCCCAGGCCCGGCGCCCCTGCGCGACCCATTATAGCAAAGCTGCTGAACTATAGAGACAGAGACACTGCCCTCCGGATAGCTAGAGAAAAAGGGAAGCTGCAATTTGAAGGAATGGATATCTGTATTTACCCGGACTTCACGGCAAAGGTCCAAGAGGAACGGAGGAAGTTCGCACCCTATAAGAAACAGCTACGCGATCTGGGTTTGGACTATGCTATGCTGTACCCGGCGAGGCTTCGGATCAACAGGCAGGGCCATTCACACTTCTTCACGGACCCGAGAGAACTGCAACGCACCCTGAAGGAGTGGACTAGGGGTCAGCGGAGCGGCCCGCGGGACCGCACGGACCAAAGCGCTGATGCCAACGGTCTGGAGGGGCAGGATTAGACGACAGGCGGCGGCCTTCTTCTGCGGGCTGTCGCACGGCCTGAACCTGCGGACTCTGCGCAGGGGCGCCCGCTGCCCTGAGAGTGGCTTGGCTCCTGGACCTGTGTTGTGGTGGAGGAGGAGGCGACTGCTCCTGGGGACGGCGCGGCTGACGCTGGGTGAGATCTTTCTGATTTGTGGAGGGCGCCCTAATGTTACAACATTGGACTTGGGGGGGCTCGGGGAGGGGGGTTAACTTGCACTTGCTGGCTACTGACGGTGCCGCCCTCAGGGTCTTAATCATTGAGGGGATCCCACTAGGGTGATCTCTTACCTTAGCTGTGAGGGTCAGTTTTCTGAACCTACCGGATACTGAACTGGATGTTTATACCAGGGCTCCCTTGGACAGACTGGCCTGTCTCCTTAGATGGAGCACCATGCCCCTGCGGGGGGACGGTGGAGGACTCCCCTAGACCTATTGGACGAGGGACGATGCCAGCTCTAGCTGTACTGATGTGTGAGGGTAATGGTGCGGGGGCACGCCTATACAGTGGTCCGCCAAACGGTCAGGGTGGTTGATGCCCGGTGGCCTCTGCCCCAGCGCTGTTTAGCTCAGGTGGCCCCCTTGGGGGCAGGTTCGGTGAAGGTATTATTTGCTTGTTGTGATCATGGGAGGGGGGGTGGGATAGGGTCCTGTCTGGCCAGGTTGGGGGCGGTTGGCTGTGGGAGGGGGGTTGGGCAGTTAGGGGGTTGTTTAGGGGTCGGGGAGTGGGAAACGCACGGTTCGCGGAGCGATACGTCTCTTGCTTTGTTCTTGCATGTCCGAGGTCTGCTGTTTGGCGCTGTCTGGTGGGGGGGGGTCCCACGCTAGGTCACTGCCTGCGGAAGCTACGAAGTGTGACTGCAGAGATGCCTGAGCATAGAGAGATGAATGACGACAGCGGCGAGGTGACCCTTAGAGCGCTGACGTGGAATGTTAGAGGATTGAATGATTTCCGCAAATTGAGGAAGGTGTTGAACTACCTCCATAGGCACCACATTGACTTGGTGCTCATACAGGAGTCCCACCTCCCACTTACCAGTAAACTGTTGTCATCCAAGGGGCTGTCGGGTAACAGTTGGGCGGCGGGCTTTACCTCGCACTCTAGAGGGGTGATCACATGGGTAAACCCACAATCAAAATTGACGCTAAAGAAGCTGGCCGCTGACCCGGACGGGCGCTATTTGATTGCCCGGTGCGCCGGGAAAGGTCATGACCTCATTGTTATCAATGTTTATGGTCCCAATTACGATACCCCAGAGTTCTCTGCCGCGCTTGCCGCACAGTGCAGGCAATACGCGCACGCTCGCATGGTGTGGGGCGGTGACCTTAATTTCACGTTCAACCCAGACTTGGACCGCTCCTCTGGGCGGGTCCGCCGTCCGGCGGCGGCCGCCTTGTATATGCAGGCGGAATTGACTAGACTAGACATGGTTGATGTCTGGAGGCACAGGAGCCCTGGGAGGGCGGGATATACGCATTACTCTGCATACCACAATGTGCACACCAGGATCGACTATTGGCTGGCATCCCGGACGCTTTTGGCGGTTGTCAGGGGGTGCGAGGTCCTACCACGTACTCTGTCGGACCACTCCCCCCTCCTCATGGTGCTGGCCTCCCCAGTCAAACGACTACCGCCGTTCACGTGGAGGATGCCGCCCTACTCTCTGTTGGACGAGGTGTTCCGGGGGGAATTAGCGGACGACATAGACGCTTTCTTCGCGGCCAGCCTGGGGTCTGTTCAGAGTTTTCAAACGGTATGGGACTCGTTTAAGGCCTTTATTCGCGGCGTGGCTATGGCAAAGCACTCCGGTGTCCTTAAATCCATCCGGCGGCACCTGGGGGCACTGGAGACGCAATTAGCACAGTTGGAGGAGCGGCATGGGAGGTCTATGGACCCCGAGGTGGCGGCCCAGATTCAGACGCTGGTATCAGAATACAATAGCAAAGCGGACAGGGAAGTGCAGCACATGGGCAAGTACGCCACGGCTCGTACCTACGGACAGAGCGAACGCCCGGGCTCCCTACTAGCGGGGATACTCCGCAACACTAGGCGGCCCCTGGTCATTGATGAACTTGTGACTGGTTCCGGGAGGGTGATTACAGACGAGACCAGGATTGTAGAAGAATTCAGGGGCTATTATGCTGGCCTTTATACATCTCAGTCCTCCCAAATGGAAGAGGAAATAGACGACTACCTCAGCTACATAAAAATGCCTTTCTTGTCTAACTCACAGAGGGAATTTCTGGCACTGCCTGTACAGAAGGATGAGATCTTGGAGGCTCTGGGGAGCATGAGGGCGGGTTCTGCCCCAGGTTCGGATGGGCTGATGGTGGCCTTTTACAAGGCCTTTCAGGATAAACTCCTCCCGCATCTCATGGCCCTCTTCGATGATATATGCCGGGAGGGCAGCATGCCCGACACGATGCGAGAGGCGCTGTTAGTAACCATTCTAAAGCCCGGGAGACCCTCAAACCTGTGCGGTTCATACAGGCCGCTTTCCCTGATCAACGTAGACGCCAAGCTGTACGCAAAGGTCCTTGCTACTCGCCTGGCGTTGCTGGTGCCGGAGCTCGTGGCCCCGGAACAGGCGGGTTTCATCCCATCCACGAACCTTACATACAACATTCGTACGGTCCTTGGGGCCATGCAGCACGCGCGCCCGGGGGGTAAGGCCCTAGCTATCTTCCTCGACATGGAGAAGGCGTTCGACTCCGTGGAATGGCCCTTCATGGTGAGAGTCTTGAGGAAACTCGGGCTGGGAGAGCCCTTCCTGCAGATGGTGGGCGCACTGTATTTCCGACCTACTGCCAGGTTGCGTATAGGTGATAGAGTCACGGAAGCCTTTGAGATCTCCAGGGGGACCCGGCAGGGATGCCCCCTTTCCCCCCTCTTATATGCACTGGTGGCAGAACCGCTGGTGTGCGCAATGAGGGAGTATCACAAATTCGAGGGTATTAACTTCCCCTCCTATAGGATCTGCATTTCCACCTACGCAGATGATACTCTGCTATACGTCCGCAACCCGGAGGAGAATCTCACTTCAGTCTTGAGAGAGGTGGTCCGGTTTGGGGCCCTGTCGGGCCTCAAGGTGAACTGGACCAAGTCGCTGGCATTTCCGCTGACTCCGGTCACGGAGCCGTTCCCTATGGAATACCCCCTACAGTGGACGACAGACTCAATCCGATACTTGGGGATCCGGCTCCACAAGGATCCAGAGGTCCTGCTCCGGGAAAACTACGGGGTGGCCTACTCCAACCTTGTCGATGATGTGGAGGTGTGGATTAAACTCCCCCTGTCGTTGATGGGCAGAGTGGCCATCATGAAAATGGTGGTCCTGCCGAGATTTTTGTTCCTCTTCCAAAACATCCCTATAGTGCTCTCTAGGGCCTTCTTTGCGCAATTGACTCAGACCCTAGTTCTGTTGGCCTGGGGTGGTAAGCAGCCTCGAGTGCAGTGGAAGGTGCTGACGCTCCCTTATGAGATGGGCGGGCTTGGGGCCCCTGACCTGGAAAGGTATTACAGGGTAGCGCAGGCGGCCCACCTGCACACGTGGGTCCACGCCAACTCGGACATACCTCATGTGCTGCTGGAGCGGCTGTTCGCGGATCCGCTCCCACTCCCGGCGACTGTGTTCCAGCCAGTGGACCGCCGGGTGGGAACGTTGGATTCTCTTAAGGCCACGAACCATGCGTGGCACGCGTTGCGGAGGGCGCAGGATCGTGACCTGCTGTATTCCCCACTGATGCGAGTGGAGTGGGCGATCTGGCTCCCCCCGCTGCGAGAAACAAGGGTGAGGCAGGCGTTGGGCGCCTTGGGAGTCGTTAAGATGGCGGACCTGTTTAAGGACGGGGTGGTTAAGACATGGGAGCAGCTCGCCTCGACCCGACCTGGAGCTACTCTGCTCCAGCACTTTCAATTTCACAGGGTCCGTAGCGCACTGTCGGCCCTGTTGGGGCCGGGAATGGAAGAACCCCCGGACATCCCGGAACTTACCTATGTTATCAAAACGGAGGCGCCGGCCAAACTGGTAACGACCCTCAAAAAACTCGGGGATCAGCACCGGGCGCCCCAGTTTTCAGCAGCTCGGAGCGGCTGGCAGGCCGACCTCCAAATGGAAATAACGGACGAGATGTGGAAATATTGCTGCTCTAGCACCAAGAAGGTCTCCTTGAACGGTAGGCATAGACTGATACATTTTAAGTACCTACAGCGGGTCTATTACACCCCTGAGAGACTGCACAGGTATGGGCTTCGCCCAACAGCAGAGTGCGAGCGCTGCCATTTCCCAGTAGCGGATTTCATACACATGGCCTGGCACTGCCCGGGTATAGCCCGGTTCTGGATGGGGGTGTTTCGGGAACTGAGCCAGATACTGGAAACTGACATACAGCCAAACCCAGCGCTGGCGTTGCTGGGCTATTCCAGGCCTCTCCCGCTGGCGCTGAGACGCCTGACGGACATGGCGCTGTTAGTGGCTCGGCGCGTTGTAGCGGCCTGTTGGATGAGGGGGCCGCTTCCCACCAAGAAACGATGGGCTAGGGACATGCTGTACTGCAGCACACAGGCGGAGACATATAGTGAATTGTTACCCCCGAAAAGCCGCCCCAAGAACTTCTGGGGGCTGTATAGAACATACCTGAACGCTGGGGCTGCCGAATCGGCGAGCCAGGGGGAGACGCAGTGCGATGTACCCAATGCACACAGTGGGACGGAAGGGGGGGCAGTACAGGGTCACGACCCTGTGGACGCATGACTGGACGAGACATTGGCGTGATAGTCTGGAGATGTGCCTGTGCGTAGAGGGTGTGGCTGGGAACTGACCGGAGGTGCTGGGTATGCCCTATAAGTGGTCGGGCGGAAGGCAGCAGAGTATTGCAGGTTTGTCAGTGATCTGAGTGTCGAGGGCCGCAACGGTTGCTCACTGCTAGCTGCAGGGACTGTGGATAAGGTTGCAAGTGGATGTGAGAGGGATGAGACGACGTGCGTGTGGTGGGCGGGCTGGGTGGGGGGGGTGGGGTTGCGTTGGGATATCGTTACGGATACTCAGGGACTGGACCGGGATCGTAGGGGATGGTGGGCACTGGTAGGATTGCCTTACCGACAGGTCGGGCTGCGGTGTGGTCTGGGGTCAGGTGCAGGCACTGTTTTTCAGAAGTAAAAGTGATGGGTTTACCACAAGTGAAGGTTCTCCTGAAACGCCGCCGGTCCTCCGGGATGTCGGCTGAATGGCTGTGTAAGTGATAACTGCACCCCCCCCCCTGAGGTTCCGTATGAGACGGGACGGCACTTTTTGAGTGATGACGAATATGGATGAGTTTGGTATCCCCGAACCGCAAATGACGAGTATAGTGGGTGTACGTAGTTTCGCTATGCAGCCACGTATGGTTCGTCTCATTTTTGGGTTTGTTCATCCGAACTCTCGGGTTCCATTTTAGATACAGCATCCATTTTGTTTCTTGCCCTCAGGTAGCCAGCGAACGGGCTTTTTGTCCGCTTCGTGACCCTGGGACTTTCAAGCTTGCACGAAGGACACGTGTTTCTTTGAGGTGACTTTTACGATGAGGGAAATGACACGAGTAAGGCAGATGGCCCCGCTCAAGGCTCATCTTGCCGCTCCGGTCTATTGTTTCAGCCACGCATACATTAGACACGAGGTCTTTGACCCTTCTATCGAGTTTCCTTTATTGCCCCTGACACTCTTTTCTAACCTGTTGTGTATTCTTGTCCTTTCCTTGCATCTGTTTTTCGTCCTTCCTCTTAATGTGTTTATGGTTAGGATGGAATGTGTTTATTGCGGAGGGAATATGTTTTTACAGTTGAGAACCGGCAAGACTGTTGTAATTATGTTCCGGCCTCCTGAAACATGAACACGACCCTTTTGAAGTTTATTGTGGGAACTGAGTTGTAACCTTTGTTCGCCATACTGTGCTATGGCAAAAACTTGTATAAAAGGAGCGATCCACTTCTACGAATTTGAAGCAGTCTCCGAGAACCTACACGTTGTGTACTTCTTGTGACCTCTGTATCCCTGCAGTAAATAAACGCTGATCTCTGACGTCGCTGGAAGTGTCCCGTGTCTCTGTGTTTGGTACGCCAGAACAGGTAACCCACGAAGGTTTCAGGTGTTGTTCCCTGGCACCGCTGGGTCTTAAGAATAACCCAGTCCTTCAGTTGGCGCCCAACGTGGGGCGACATCAACGGTACCGGTCCAAAGCCCGACGATCGTGAGGAACTTCGTGTGAAATCGCCGAGGGAAGGTGCACCCCGCTTCATCGATCCAGTTGTCGAAATAAGTGGCCCGACGCCTCTTCCCGCGAAGATCCCCGCCTCCTGACGGCTGCGACGGACCGATGCCCTGACTGTCGACCTGTTTTGGCGCCTGGCGTAGTCCTTTGTACGGCGAGATGATAGACGGGCCTTCCTGGTGACGCCATTGTTCTCTCAGTTAAGTATTTGTGGGTCGCTCCCAGTGTTGCTTTGTTGTTTGCATGGTTCCATAGCATTCGTGGTTCTTAGTTGTTGGGTTTTATTTGACGATTGCAATTGCCAAAAACCGAGGGTCTTGCAATTTTTTTGCGAGGACATCGTAACTCGATAGCCCTTGAAGTTTGTATACTCGGTTAGTGTGCACGATGCCTGGCCGTAGTACTTTGTTTGGGTTTCTCAAATGTTGCAGCATGGATTCCCGGCTGGAGGATTCATGTCCGATACCTCCGGTTGGAACTCCAATTTACGAGCTCTATAGTCGTCATGGCGTGGGTCCTATTGTATATAATGAATATTGGGTCCGCTACACTAAAAATGATGGCGTCCTTAGTTGGCCATCTCATGGTAGTTTCGAGACTACCGTTTTAGATAATTTGGAAGCTAAATTATTTAAGAAGAAAGCTAGGCCGGCCATGTTTGATTCCTTCCGGTTATGGCGGAAAGAGGCCAAGCAGAAAGAAATCAAACAGAATAAGAAAAATAAAAGAGAAGGTGTTATCACGGTGATGCGCAATGCAGAACAATATCAGTTAGACAAAGATGAGAAAGAGCAGGAAGTTAGTGCTCGGCTTCACCATATGGCAGTGGATAAATGTTATCCGGTGCAACCTTCTAATATTGACAAGACAGGTGAAGAAGCGGTGGAGGATTCGCTCTTGTCTTATCTGATGAAATCACCACCTCCCTATGCTCCCGATGTTATGGGTCCCGTTCGTCCACCTCTTCCTCAACCCGCTGTTTTGGCGGCTGCTGGTCAGCCCGCCGTTCCTCCCGTACTCCCGAATCCCCTTGGGCCACAGATCGTACGTCCTCTTGTCCCGGCTTCTCTCCCTACTGCGCCTTTCCAAGTCCCTCCTCAGCCTGTCATTCCTGTTGTTCCTGCTGCTGCGTCTACTTCCACTGTTTCCACCCCTATTGTTGCTACGCCTGCATCTTCTTCCTCTTCTCCTTCTGTTCGTAGTCGTCTCATGACTGCTGTTGCTTCTCTTTATTCTCCGCTTTTTGGGCCGATACTTGGCTCGACTCTTTCAGATGTCGCTCAAAGACGCAGCCAGCTTCCTGATGGTAGAGAACGTGAATCGTTGGTGAAAACGGCACGTAGATGGATTCGTAACCCTGTTAAATACACCCCACGTGTAGTGTTTGAAACGTTTTCTCAGTTTAATGTGCCCACGCAACGATTTGTGTTCGAAGAATTGTGTAAGTCATTGAAAGAGGAGTGGGATGATGATATAGCTGATGATATACCACCTGAGGTTTCCGAGCTACAGCTTCGGTTTGCCACGGGTGTAATCGTGGGTGACAAAGTTCGAGAGGCCCTAGAACGCTTGTTATCCTTTCGATGTACGGTGCAACCTCGTGCGTTGTTTAAGGACGCGACTGCGGAATGGATGGCACAACCTGGTCAATATCCCATGCGGGAAGTTCCCCCGGTATGGATGCCAGGTGATCCGGCTGCTAACCCTCCTGTCCCAGGCCATTTCCAGAGAGTGTGGATACACCTCCCTTGGAAACGATCGGAAGTTTTACAAGTGAAGCAATCCTTGCCTGATCCCCGTAAGAATCCTGCGGGTTATTACAAGGAGCTGTCCCAATTGGTGGATGCTACTGTCATGAACCTAGCCGATATTGACATGTTGTTTGGCAATGTGGTGCCTCAGCCGATTTGGGCGAAAATTCGTCACGAGAATCACGTAGCCGAGCTAGGCGGTGACTGGGCTGCCCTTACAGCGGCAGATGCCCGGCAGGTCGGTGGGGCTAAACCTGAACAGATTATTGTGGCTTTGCCTCAGAGGATAATTACCCTCATGAAAACACTTATGCCAGCGATGCGCGTCAATTGGGACAAATTATCAGCGTGCAAACAAAAGAGGGATGAAAGTGTTTCTGATTTCTTTACGAGATTTGAGGAAGCGTTTGTTGATCATAGCGGTCAGGACATGGGTTCTGAGGGTGGTCAGCGGCTGTTCGTTGATAAGTTTGTATCGAACTTGTTGCCCGACCTTAGCAACAAGTTGAAGAATTCTGAGAGTTCGTGGGCTGTTTCTACCACTGCCCAAATATTGGCTACGGCCCAATATTACGAAAATAGAGAAAAGGAGGAAAGTGAGCGCGCAGATAAGAAAACGAAGGATCTTAAAACTAAGGTCTTATTGCAGCAAGCCTATCCTCCGCGTTCGAATTTCAGTGATACACAGCAGCTAAACAGATCGCAACCACAGTTCTCCAGATCGCAGACGCGAAATGTTTCGCCTGCACCTCGCTTTGTGCTGGGATATAATCAATGCGCATATTGTCGTGGGGAGCGCCATCTGAAGTTCGATTGTCCGGTTCTCCGTGATAGGACCAATGGTGTGTCGGCTCGAGGAGGACGTAGTGGTCCTCAACAGGCTTCCCGTGGTAGAGGTCGCGGAGTTACCCAGAATCAGGCCGACCGCTTTGCCACGTCTTCGGACTCGCACAATTGTTTCGATCGGCGCGAACCATCGTCCGGTCGGTCTGCACAGTATCATGTGGATGATTGCTATGTTGAGTGTGATGTTGATGCGGATGGTATCTACTAGGACAGCCATGGACAAAGGAAGGGAGAAGTATCAGTTCCGGTTGATCAGAGAGGGCCTTATGTTGCAGTAGCCACTTTGGGCGTCGTTGAGCCTTTTCTGTTGGACACTGGTGCAGCAAAAAGTTCCATCATGCATTCGAAACTCCCTGGCGCGCCTTTGTCTGGCTTAACGAATGTTTCCGTTGGATTCTCTGGCGCCCCCGTTAGCAATCCAGTTTCTAGCCCTCTGCCCCTTACAATTGGGTCTCATGAGCTGGAAGCTCCTTTGATTTTGACTACTGGTTGTGGTGAGAATCTTTTGGGCTTAGATTTGTTGAAAAGGTTACATGCGACTTTGTACTGTTCTCCTACGGGTGTGGAGCTTACGTTGGGTAAAAGCGTGATTTCCCCTATGTATTTATCGATCGACAAGCTCCCGGCGGCATTGAGATCTCTTCCGGACTCCTTGTGGGCGACAGGTCCCAATGACGTGGGCCTGTTGGATATACCACCTTATGTTGTCCAACTGAAAGTTGGTGCGCGTTTGCCACGTATACCTCAGTATCGTATTTCCCTTGATGGTGAAAGGGCATTGTTAGTGATCATTTACGATCTGATCGGTAAAGATGTTATTGAGGAGACACGGGGTAATGTGTGCAATAGTCCCGTGTTGCCTATTCTGAAACGAACGGATCCCTCCAAACCTCCTGTGTACCGTCTAGTTATCGACTTACGGGAGGTGAATAAAGTCGTTGTTCCGCAGTTTCCTGTGGTGCCAGACATTACAGCTTTACTGACTCTGATTCCAGCCACTGCATCATGGTTCTCGGTGATCGATCTGAAGAATGCGTTCTTTAGCATTCCGATTGCTGAGGAAAGCAGAGATTTGTTCGGTTTCTCATTAGGTGGTCGCAGCTTCAGATTCAAGCGCGCACCACAGGGCTACTGTGAGAGTCCATCAATTTACAGCCAAGCTCTTAAGAGTCAACTTGATGCGTTTGTGTTACCGGCTGGTGCAGCCTTGATTCAGTACGTTGACGATCTATTGGTCGCTGCTGACACTGAACAGCTCTGTAGAGCCGCTACAGTGTCTCTGTTACAGCATCTCTGTGCATTACATCATAAAGTGTCACCTTCCAAACTGCAATATTGTTGTCAAGAAGTTACCTATCTCGGTCACTTATTGTCAAAGGCGGGAAGAAGGTTGACCCCTGAACGAATTGCAGCAATTGCTCGAATGACTGTGCCAACAACTCAGAGAGATGTGCGTGCCTTTCTAGGTATCACGTCATACTGCAGACAGTGGATTCCGAACTTTTCACTGTTAGCGAAGCCATTGGTAGCTCTCACGTGCAAGGACGTTTTGACTCCTTTGCCTTGGACGGAGGAATGTCAGAAAAGTTTTTCTGAACTACGTGATGCGTTGTGTTCGGCTCCTGTGTTAGGTACTCCTGATTACAGCAAGCCATTCACATTATACGTCCATGAGAGGGACGGTTGTGCGTTGAGTGTTTTAACGCAACAATTTGGTGATAAGCAGCGTCCCTGTGCATATTTTTCCTCGACCTTAGACCCGGTAGCTAGAGCGTTGCCGAGTTGCTTGAGGGCGACAGCGGCAGCTGCGGCGTCTATTCGACAATCCGCAGGTTTGGTCATGGATAATATGCTCATAGTAATGGTTCCGCATGCAGTTGATACGCTCTTGAATCGGACAAAGACTCAACATCTGACGAGTGCAAGGTTGTCTGGGTACGAGCTGACCCTTTTGGCAAGTCATATACAGATCAAACGTTGTAATGTACTGAATCCGGCGACATTGTTGCCGATTAATATGGAATCAGATGATGTGCTGCCACATGATTGTTATTTACGGACTGAGGAAGAAACAAAAGGTCGTGTGGACCTGAAAAACACTCCCTTGGCAGATCCCGATGGTACTTTGTATGTGGATGGTTCTTGCTTCAAATTGCCGAATGGCGATGTGACGACTGCGTATGTCAGGTTCTACAGAGCTCCTCGGAATCCGGGTGGCGAAGAATAGAGTTCCACCTCCAGATCGCCTCGAGCGCCAACCAGTAGGTTACAGAGCCCAGAGGGGATCAGGCGAGGGACAGGGAAAGGGGAAGGGTCAGCAGGGAATAGGTCCTGAAACGAGAAAACAATATAACAACCAAACAATATGTAAACCAACAGTCTACTCTCCGTTTGTCTCGCTAATGCCAGTGCTACCAACCATGTACTTCACAGCTCTCTCTCTGTGAGCATCGACATAAAATAAGCACCAAAATACAAGTAAATCATACAGTCTACTCTCTGTGAGTCTCGCTGAATCGCAATGAACTCTGCTGCCTGAACTCGAACCCCTACATAAGGTCTCTCTCCTCTTCCCTCGATGGGGTATGTCCTGGGTGCCTTCCCGGGGTGAATCGGCTTCCGCGGTGAAAACACCGTCGCCTGGGATTCCTACGTTGTAGCGCTCCTTCCCCGGGGATATCAACGCGCTAATGCTCACTCCTAAAGTGCCTGTTTCCCTGTCTTAGTTCAGGCCAAGTCTCGAGCTAGTTTCCTAATCCTGCTATCATTCGCACACCTGTGCGTGTTAATCAAACGTGGTTGCCTAATTCCACACCGCCCTGCTGGGATAGATTACCATACGCAGCAGTGATTTTCCTATGGGTTCTAGGAACAAGACGAGTCAATGAGATCCGCCCTGAGGGCCGTCCGCGGTATCTCCGCCGAGATACGGGTCTCTCACCTTCCTCCCTTCTTCCCGCTGTAGGCCTGTAAATACTCTCCCCGCCTGGTCGCCAAGCTCCGAGGGACGGGGAAGAGTACTCCGCTGTTCCTCCTTCGGATGCGCCGTTCCGTACCTGCTTCGCCGTGGACGCCGAGCTCCAACCAACGAACAGGGTGATTACTGGAATTCAAAATAACGCACGCCTCCGTACGTGCGTGCCGGCCTTATGTAGCCGCCCACTTCCTGGTTCTAGGGTGGTTGGGACTTGTAGTCCCGAGACGCTAGGTAGGCGCCTCGGAACCTGAAACCTCACAGTAGGTCCTCCCCCAAGCGCCTCCTAGAGCCAGGTTTCTCCGGATGTCTGCCGTAAAACCTCCGAACCGCTGCAGGGGCGTGCACCGCGTCAGCAGGTTCCCAGGAATCTTCCTCCTCGGAGTACCCTTTCCAGGAAACTAAAAACCACACCCGACCTTTCCTGTACTTGGCGTCTCTGATGCAGGCCACTTCGTACTCCAGACCCCCATCCACCCACACCGGGGGGGGCGGTCTTCTGGCGGTCGTCAAGGCTGGTTTCAGTAAACTGCAATGGAATACCGGGTAAATTCGTAGAGATCCCGGCAACTTAAGCCTGTAGGCCACCGGATTAATCTTTTTCACCACCCGGTAAGGGCCTATGAACCTCGGGTGGAACACACTCCGCAGTTTAAACCGTATATAACGGGTTGAAAGCCACACATGGTCGCCCACTTGATACTCCGGACCCGCTCTCCTCTTCCGGTCTTCCCATGTTTTGTACTGCAGTTTCGCTTTCTTCAACGCCCCCTGCGTGTGCTTGTGAATCCTGCGTAATGCTTGTAGCCTGGAATGAACCGCCGGTTGATCCCTCAGATTCTCCGGCCAGGACACAGGTAGGATTTTAGCCTCATAACCGAAATTGGCCTGAAATGGGGACCTTTTTATCGAACTATGCCATGCTCCATTATAAGCTAGTTCGGCCATCCACAGCTTGGATACCCACGAATCCTGGGCGTGAGCCACGTAGCATCGTAAATACTGCTTTAGTGTTTGGTTCAGACGTTCCGTCTGCCCGTCCGACTGAGGGTGAAAGCTAGTAGACGTAGCTGATTCGATCATCAGGGCCTTACACCACGTCTTCCAAAAACTGGCCACGAATTGGGGGCCCCTGTCTGACACAATCACACCTGGTAACCCATGAAGGCGGACCACCTGGGACAATAACAGTTGCGCCGTTTGAGCCGCCGTGGGTAGGTTGTGGCAGGGGATGAAATGCCCCATCTTTGTCAAGCTGTCTATTACCACTAAGATGGCTGAATGCCCGTCATCCTCCGGTAGTCCAGTGACGAAGTCAACGCTGATTGCTTGCCATGGTTGGTGAGGAGTGGGTAACGGGAGTAATAGTCCTTTTCTCTTCCCTCTTTCACTCTTATTCCTGGCGCACACTTCACATGCAGCCACCCACAGCCGGAGGTCCTTTTGCATGTTGTTCCACCAGAAATGTCTGGCGACTGTCACCCTTGTCTTTTGCAACCCGGGGTGACCTGCCAGTGGGGAATCATGGCACCATTGAAAGGCCTGGCGTCTTAATATCTTCGTCGGGAGGAACAACTGTTGCCCTTGAAAAGGAAGCCCGTCCTTGAGGCGTCGGTTCGGTGCTCCTAGCCTCCAAGCCTCCCACCTTTCCACTGATCTACTGGCTCTTAGGTTCGTCAAAAAGTCCTCTGCCCTCACCACACAGATGACCTTGTCCGGGTGGATGATTGGCATAGGCGCTGGGGTGATGCATCCATCCGTTAGGTTCTGGCGGGATAAGGCGTCTGCCTTCCGATTTTCGGTGCCTGGGCGATAGGTGATGATAAAATCGTACTCGGCAAAAAAGAGGGTCCATCTCATTTGCCTTGGTGTTAAGTGGCGTGCTGTTTTCAAATACAGTAGATTCCGATGATCGGAGTAGACCACTACCTGATGTTGCGCCCCCCACAGGTAATGGCGCCATTCTTGAAACGCCCGTTTTATTGCCAAAAGTTCCTTTTCGGCGATCGTATAGTTGCGTTCTGCTTTGTCCAGCTTCTTCGACAGGTACGCCACCGGATGTAGCCGGCCTGTCTCCCGGTCCCTTTGGGACAGAACCGCCCCTAGTGCTTCCTCCGATGCATCCGCCTCAACGACGAACTGTCCATCCGCTTGTGGGTGTCGAAGGATGGGAGCTGTCATGAAGCTGGTCTTTAGTGCCTCAAACGCCTCCGTTGCCTCCGTCGTCCACCGGAAAGGTACTCCTTTCCTTAACAGTCGAGTAATGGGTACCGCTGTTAGGGAAAATTCATGTATGAATCTGCGATAATAGTTCGCAAATCCGAGAAAACACTGGACTTCCCGCACTGAACGGGGAATAGGCCAGTCTCGTATGGCTTGTACCTTCCTCTCCGACATGCTCAGCCCTTCTGGTGTTAGGATGACGCCCAAAAACTCCACTGTGGTGACACCGAACTCGCATTTACTGAGTTTGCAGTATAAGCCATTGGTCCTTAGCTTTTCCAAGACCATTTTAACATGTGTGGTATGGTCCCGCTTGTCTGCAGAGTATATCAAAATGTCGTCGATATAGACCACTACTATGATATCCATGTACTCCCTCAGTACCTCGTTTAAGAAATACTGAAATGCCGCCGGGGCATTACACAGCCCAAACGGCATAACCAGATATTCGTACAAACCAAACCTGGTTTTAAAAGCGGTCTTCCACTCGTCCCCCTGCCGAACTCTTACCAAATGGTAGGCCCCTCGGAGATCCAAACGTGTGTACACCACTGCACCTCTTACTTGGTCTAGCAGGACACTGATCAGTGGCAACGGGTATCTGTTTCTTACGGTGTTTTTGTTTAGGTTTCGATAATCGCAACAGGCTCTCAATTCCCCGTTAGCTTTCGCTATGAAAAAGAGCGGCGAGGCAGCAGGGGAACGAGAAGGCCTGATGAACCCCAAGGACAAATACTTGTCCAGATACTCTCTTAAGTGGCGGGTTTCGGGATCGGACAAGGCATACACCCTACAAGACGGGACCACCGCTTCGTCTATCAGATCTATCCTGCAGTCAAAGGGTCTATGCGGTGGCAACTGTTCCGCCTCCCTTTTATTAAACACTTCAGCATACTCTTCATACGCCGCAGGCAACTCTACATCCTTTTCAGCCGCTGTAGCCAAGCGAAAAGGACCCGCTAGCGCCAGGGCCTGAGAATGTGGCTCCTTTAAACAACTGTCGATACACTTGTGTGAGTCAAAGCGTACGGTTCGTTCCCTCCAGTTAACGGAGGGGTTGTGGCTAACAAACCAAGGCATCCCCAATATTACTTCGTATTGTGGCGCGGCTATGATGTTGAATTCTATGAATTCCTGATGTTGTTGATCTCCTTCATTCATGGTCATTTTTAAATCCCCGGTATGCATTGTGATGTTACCCGACTTGAGAGGTTCGCCATCTACAGCTAGAACCTCCTCCGGGGATTCCCTAGGTACCGCCTTAATGGATAGCAGATCAACCAGTCCTTTATCTATGAAGTTCCCTGTGGCCCCCGAGTCTAACATGACTAGTACCTGGTGCTCCTGTCCCCCTACCTCCAGTCCTGCGGTCAACACTATGTGTGCTTCCGTGGCAGTGGACTTGGTATTGGCTAAGGACGGAATCCTCCATACTGTGGTCTCTGGTGGAGAAGAGGAAACCCGCTCTGGGGTGCTGTCTGCTGTTAGCTGCGAGGACACTGCCGCTTTCTTCCCTCGAAACGGTATCCCCGTATTTTTTGGTTTAGTAGGGCATTCTCGAACAAAATGCCCTCTTTTACCGCAGTACATGCAGAGCCCTAATGCTCTCCTGCTTTCTCTTTCCGCCTTGGTCAGTGCCGGTCTCAAGGCCCCCACCTCCATAGGTTCCGTATTAGGGGACACGGGGTTCATCTCTCTCCGTGGGGTTTTATTAACCATCCCACTCCCCTTGTACCTGTCACCCCCTCGTTCCGTCAATCGGCCATCTAGTCTTAAAACCAAATTCATCAAGGCCAGGCAGGTTACGGGTTGGGGGTCTATCTGTGCCACTATGTCCTTTAACTCCTCGCTCAGCCCTTGATAAAATAATGACATGCGTTTTTCTTCCGGCCACGCAGCCTCGGCCACCAATCTATTAAAGGTAGTAAGATAGGATACCAAATCGGTCTTCCCCTGTCTTAACGTCAACAGCTCTTTGTCAGCGCTGAACGTCGTCGTGCGTCTATCGAACACCCCTTCGAACGCCAACCTAAAGGCGTCCCAGTCGGAGAGGACTGCGTCATTATTCCTGACTAAGGGAACCGCCCATGATGCGGCGTCCCCTATTAGATAAGAGATGGCGAACGCCACCCTAGAATGGTTGGTGGGAAAAGACGAGGGTCTGCAAGAGAAATGCAATAACACCTGTGTGAGGAAGATCTGTACCTTTTGTGGGTCACCCGCATACCGTTCTGGACTGGCCAAAGGAATGGGAGGGGGTACGGACACGTGTATCTGTTGCCCAACAGGCGCGGCTACGTCAAACGGATTGCGCGACAGCCTGTCTACCTTGTCCCGTAAGGCCGTTGCCTCTACCCGTGAAGCCACCAGTTCTTGCTGAACCAATGTCAATGCCTGCAACACATCTTCTAATGAGGTCATACTCTATTCTGCCTCCCCCCCCGGACCGGGAGGAGCACCGAACTTGGGTGCGTTATTCTGTCAGGTTCTACAGAGCTCCTCGGAATCCGGGTGGCGAAGAATAGAGTTCCACCTCCAGATCGCCTCGAGCTCCAACCAGTAGGTTACAGAGCCCAGAGGGGATCAGGCGAGGGACAGGGAAAGGGGAAGGGTCAGCAGGGAATAGGTCCTGAAACGAGAAAACAATATAACAACCAAACAATATGTAAACCAACAGTCTACTCTCCGTTTGTCTCGCTAATGCCAGTGCTACCAACCATGTACTTCACAGCTCTCTCTCTGTGAGCATCGACATAAAATAAGCACCAAAATACAAGTAAATCATACAGTCTACTCTCTGTGAGTCTCGCTGAATCGCAATGAACTCTGCTGCCTGAACTCGAACCCCTACATAAGGTCTCTCTCCTCTTCCCTCGATGGGGTATGTCCTGGGTGCCTTCCCGGGGTGAATCGGCTTCCGCGGTGAAAACACCGTCGCCTGGGATTCCTACGTTGTAGCGCTCCTTCCCCGGGGATATCAACGCGCTAATGCTCACTCCTAAAGTGCCTGTTTCCCTGTCTTAGTTCAGGCCAAGTCTCGAGCTAGTTTCCTAATCCTGCTATCATTCGCACACCTGTGCGTGTTAATCAAACGTGGTTGCCTAATTCCACACCGCCCTGCTGGGATAGATTACCATACGCAGCAGTGATTTTCCTATGGGTTCTAGGAACAAGACGAGTCAATGAGATCCGCCCTGAGGGCCGTCCGCGGTATCTCCGCCGAGATACGGGTCTCTCACCTTCCTCCCTTCTTCCCGCTGTAGGCCTGTAAATACTCTCCCCGCCTGGTCGCCAAGCTCCGAGGGACGGGGAAGAGTACTCCGCTGTTCCTCCTTCGGATGCGCCGTTCCGTACCTGCTTCGCCGTGGACGCCGAGCTCCAACCAACGAACAGGGTGATTACTGGAATTCAAAATAACGCACGCCTCCGTACGTGCGTGCCGGCCTTATGTAGCCGCCCACTTCCTGGTTCTAGGGTGGTTGGGACTTGTAGTCCCGAGACGCTAGGTAGGCGCCTCGGAACCTGAAACCTCACAGCGTATGCTTTGGTGACGTTGAGCACGGTTGTGGAAACTGCGAGATTGAACCAGAATTCCGCGCAAGCGGCAGAGTTAATTGCATTGACAAGAGCGTGTGTTCTGTCGAAGGGAAAGCGAGTGAATGTGTTTACTGACAGTCAGTATGCATTTGGTGTTGCGCATAACTTTGGAAGATTGTGGAGAGAAAGAGGATTTATGACATCGCATGGTACGAAGATCCAACACGGGCATCTCGTGAATGATCTTTTGGATGCACTTACGTTGCCTAAACAAGTGGCGATTGTTAAATGCAGTGCACATCGAAAAGTGACGGATGATGTTGGTCGTGGTAATGCATTTGCGGATGAAATCGCTAAGGAAACGGCTAAGAATATTGCGACTCGAATGTATGTTACGAGTTCAGTAAGGTGGCCGACGGAGACTGGTATGTGTGAAAATACCGTTGAGAGTGTGAAAGCAATTCAGAACGAAGCTACTGAAGCTGAAAAGACCAAGTGGAAAGAAAGTACAGGGAAATTGGATATGCATGGATGTTGGGTTGACCTGACGGAATGTCAGAGGTGGATGTTACCAGATGCGTACGTATTAGCTGTCGTGACGATGGCTCATGGGTTGTCACATATTAGTGCGAAAGGAATATGTAAGTTCTTGTCCCCTGTATGGAGGAATGAGGGTATTGCTAAGTGTGCCGAAAGAGTGGTTAAGAATTGTATGGTGTGTTTGATGCATAATCCCGGAAAAGGCACCCCCACTCCTCCTGGTCATTTTGCCCCTCCTGCTTGTCCCTTTGAGGTTATCCAGCTGGACTTTATCCATATGGAGAGATGCAATAACCTGAAGTATGTTTTGGTTGTGGTTTGCGCGTTCTCCAGATGGATTGAGGCCTATCCTCTTAAGGATAACACTGCCCTGTCCACAGCAAAAATCCTGCTGAAGGAATACTTTCCTCGGTACGGAATGCCCCGGATTGTATGGTCGGATAATGGGAGTGAGTTTGTGGGAAGTGTAATGCAGAGTGTGTGTAAGGGCCTGGGAATTCGACAGAAATTCCACAGTGCTAATCATCCTCAGGCAGCGGGTTTGGTTGAAGGGTACAATGGTACCCTGAAGCTGAAACTCGCTAAGGTTCAAGCTACGACTGGTCTGTCATGGCCTGATGCCTTGCCTCTGGCTCTCCTATCGACCAGAGCAACCGTACACTCTCGAGTAGGGCTTAGCCCATATGAGATTGTGTTCGGTCGCCCTGCGAATATTTGGGGAGTCCCGAGGCCTAGGGCTTTCGATAGTCTTGAGTATCCAATGTTAATTGATTACTTGCATGATTTGACCACTAAACTACGGTTAATCCATCAACAGGTCCTTGAAGCTCTACCGGCGCAGACAGAGGGTCCTGGACACCAGCTCCGGCCAGGAGACTGGGTGGTTACCCGAAATTTTGGTCGAAAGCGTAACTTGGAGCCAAGATTCGTCGGACCCTATCAAGTCTTATTGACGACGAGGACAGCAGTTCGACTGGAGGGTCGGAAAAACTGGGTGCATGCCAGCCACACAAAGAAGGTACCGATCCCCTTACCAACTGACGGTTGGGTGAGGACTGGGATTTCGGCCTCAGAAACTGAGACTCCTTTGCACTTTGTGCCATTTAGTGACGCTCAACTTGTGGAGGAGGATTCGTCACTGCCAGATCCACATGTGGAGTCATCAGTAGTAGGGAACCCAAGGTCTGACTCGTTGTCCACTTCATCGAACACTGTTGCGTCAGCTGAACAACTGTTTGTAGAGCAAACTCGACCTGGAAGAAGTCGATACTTTCTTCGTTCAAGGACTAATAAAAAGTAACAGTACAGTGGTTTTTGACGCTACGAATATTATGAACGATTACATTCTTTCTTTTTGAGTTGTTTGTGCTTTTCCACTGCTAAGAGACTTGTAATAAATTTGAACGTTTCGTGGAAACCTCGCCATCCGGGTCACCGTAGGGCCGTGCGGGTACTCCTTTCTGTTTAGCAGGTTTCTGACGCTAGGTTGGTTACTTTTGTCGATCTCTGGGAACTCCTGGGGATTGATAATCGCTACTCAGAACGAAGTGCGTCAAGTACGTCACGGACGGTTTGTAGAGGATGGCATTCTCTAAGCTGTTGGAAGAAGAAAGGGTGTTGGCACAGAGATCAGAATTATGGAGGGTTGTACGAACAAAATGTTTTTTGTTTCAGGTGTTTCTACTGTTTCTGGCCTTGTCTATGTTATTGGTGGGTGGAGTGTATTTCGGAGTGCCGTTGTTCTTGCCTTCTGTTTCACCTACCTTTTCTCCTAACCTAAGTTCCCTCACCACTGTCTCCCCACATTCCTTTCATCCTTTGCCTCAACATGAGCAGGTTAGGTGTGCGGAATTCATGAATAATTCCTTTGTTCAACTTCTACATCAGCATCAGTTGGTAGTGAATACTACCAATTGTTGGGTATGTGGGTTAATGCCACACACCATGGATAGAGGTATTCCGTATTTGGTCCTTCCATACAGCTCCCAGGGTTCAGCTCGAGCATTCCAAACTATGTTCCGTAGTGCACTAGATTCCTACCCCAGTCGAGAGCCACGGTCTGTCAATTTTGGTCCTGGGCCGTACCACAAGCCTTTGGCGATAGCCATAGCAGATCTGGATAGAGATATTTTTGATGCATCACTCATTCCAGATGAAGAAGTGCAGGCCTATAAGGATCTGAGTGAGACTGAGTATAGTGCGTCAGTGGGTGATAGACAGCTTAAGAGCTCGACCCCAATATGGATTGTACCGCACCTTGGTAATTTCTGCTTGAAAGGTTTGGGTCGAAATCCAAGAGCACAACTTGGGAACAGTGCTTGCACTGATACGTATGTCCTACCGATGCTCTCCTCCCCTGTTTTTCTGACGGCTAAGGGCACCTATTTTGTATGTTATGAACGCGCGTATACATGGTTACCCCGCGACTTTTCGGGTACCTGTTATATTGCGAATCTTTTACCTCCGACTTTCACAGTTGCTTCGGACTATCACAAAACTAGAGTCGTGAGAGGCGTTATTAGCAAAGAGGACACTGCTGGTCAAGAAGCAGGAGACTTCTTTAAGGGTTTCTTGCCGTTTTGGGGACCTATGGTTAATAGTAGGAACCTAAGACAGTTGACCCGTGTGGTAGAGTCGACTGCTAATATTACTGCAAACGCCCTTGGTAATCTAACAGCTGAACTACAGGCGGATAGACTCATGACGTTGCAGAACCGTATGGTTCTAGACGTTGTTCTTGCAGATAGAGGGGGTGTGTGTAAAATTATCCACTCGAGTTGTTGCATTTTTATTCCTGACAATGCTCCAACTGTTTACCAAGCCATCTCGAAGTTGCACAAGATTTCCGAGTCCATACACGTGGACGAAGGTAATTGGACGCTCCTGGGTTGGTTTTGGGGCCTGATGTCAACCTGGGGTTGGAAGATTCTAATGATCGTAGGGGCTGTTGTAACGATTCTGTTCACGTGTTGTCTTTGTGTACAGTGTGGTCCTGCCTTATGTGGCTTATGTGCTGCGACGTGTATAAGGCGGCCATCTGTTACCAAGGAGACGTTGATGAATAGGATGATGTTCCAGCAGCAACTGAACGATCTGATGAATATTGATATAGATTCCGATCTTGACTAGTGCTTGCCTACATGAGGGCAAAAGGAGCGTCTGAGGTTCCGTATGAGACGGGACGGCACTTTTTGAGTGATGACGAATATGGATGAGTTTGGTATCCCCGAACCGCAAATGACGAGTATAGTGGGTGTACGTAGTTTCGCTATGCAGCCACGTATGGTTCGTCTCATTTTTGGGTTTGTTCATCCGAACTCTCGGGTTCCATTTTAGATACAGCATCCATTTTGTTTCTTGCCCTCAGGTAGCCAGCGAACGGGCTTTTTGTCCGCTTCGTGACCCTGGGACTTTCAAGCTTGCACGAAGGACACGTGTTTCTTTGAGGTGACTTTTACGATGAGGGAAATGACACGAGTAAGGCAGATGGCCCCGCTCAAGGCTCATCTTGCCGCTCCGGTCTATTGTTTCAGCCACGCATACATTAGACACGAGGTCTTTGACCCTTCTATCGAGTTTCCTTTATTGCCCCTGACACTCTTTTCTAACCTGTTGTGTATTCTTGTCCTTTCCTTGCATCTGTTTTTCGTCCTTCCTCTTAATGTGTTTATGGTTAGGATGGAATGTGTTTATTGCGGAGGGAATATGTTTTTACAGTTGAGAACCGGCAAGACTGTTGTAATTATGTTCCGGCTTCCTGAAACATGAACACGACCCTTTTGAAGTTTATTGTGGGAACTGAGTTGTAACCTTTGTTCGCCATACTGTGCTATGGCAAAAACTTGTATAAAAGGAGCGATCCACTTCTACGAATTTGAAGCAGTCTCCGAGAACCTACACGTTGTGTACTTCTTGTGACCTCTGTATCCCTGCAGTAAATAAACGCTGATCTCTGACGTCGCTGGAAGTGTCCCGTGTCTCTGTGTTTGGTACGCCAGAACAGGTAACCCACGAAGGTTTCAGGTGTTGTTCCCTGGCACCGCTGGGTCTTAAGAATAACCCAGTCCTTCACCCCCCCCCGCTGATCAGTGGGGCCAACTTATGGCTTCGCGACTTCACGGTGTATTGACCTGTCCGTTTTCCATTTATCAATAAAGGTTTTTGAAAATTAAAAAAAAAAAGTGTTATATCACTGCTACAAAACAGTGTTGCATCACTTTTCACTACGCCCTTCTTGCTACAGCATTGATTCACTGTACAGAGCTCCATGTCGCAATTAATGACAGATACGTATCTGTCAGCACTAAAGTCACACATTGCTGCACAAGCATAACACAACTCCAGCAATGCATGGGGCCAGCCTATTCCTGTGGCACTGTCACCCTTACGCCTGCCATTAGGCAGGCATAAGGTACTGACGCAGTAACATACTACAATTGTTGCAGTGAATTCTGATGGATTTCACTGCGCCACTCCTATGATGCTTTGTTGCGTGGGAATGCCCACCATCCATACATCATACCTGATGCAGATATAATGTGGCACAGGGCTTCACAAGGTCACGCATATGCCTAGATGCGTCACTTTGCAAATACGGCGCAAGAATCACGCTGCAAGTATGTCAAGGAAATGACGCACTGGTGGGTTGAAACTGTCAGAAGGGGCTCATGAAGAAGCCCCCCTGTCTTTTTCCCCTACCTGGCGCACAATGGCTGCCATGCACCAACGCAAGCACCCTTGCGCCATGGTGCAAGGGTCACTGTGTTGCAGAGATGATTGATGTTCTGGCTCCATCACTTCTCGAGACATCTGCAGGTGCGTCTGGATTAGTGGAGGGCGGGGGTGAACCAGTTGGCCTTCTTGGAGTGTTGTTAGGCTGCATTGCTCTGCTCAGGAAGGAACTTTGGGGCATATGTACAAGGAGTTAACGCTGCCGTAGCATCAATGTTTTACGTTATGGCGGCTATTTTTTTCGCCTTCTTTACAAGTTACCTCTAACCTTAGTGAGCGGCGGTTTTCTGGCCAAAACATTAATTTTTAAGCTCTCCACTTCTGTTAGCGGGAGTTAATGAAAATGAGATGCAATATAGACTTTATTGTGCAAAATATCACCGCTAAACCCACTTCGCGATATTTACAAGGAATTCCTTGTATGGTGCAAAACCTAAAAAAGTTGGAGGCAGTTTTTTAAGACCAGAAAATAGCTGGTCTTAAAAATGGTGCAAACCCTTGGGACCTCATTTCAGAAGGTTTTGGTGATGGACAGTGCAGCAAGGAATGTTGCTGCCCTGCCATGCGACACAACTACAGGGCAGGAATGCACACCATCAATAAGATAGGGTGCATTCCTGGGCCTCATTCATGATAAGTGTTATATCACTGCTACAAAACAGTGTTGCATCACTTTTCACTACGCCCTTCTTGCTACAGCATTGATTCACTGTACAGAGCTCCATGTAGCAATTAATGACAGATACGTATCTGTCAGCACTAAAGTCACACATTGCTGCACAAGCATGACACAACTCCAGCAATGAATGGGGCCAGCTTATCCCTGTGGCACTGTCACCCTTACGCCTGCCATTAGGCAGGCATAAGGTACTGACGCAGTAACATACTACAATTGTTGCAGTGAATTCTGATGGATTTCACTGCGCCACTCCTATGATGCTTTGTTGCGTGGGAATGCCCACCATCCATACATCATACCTGATGCAGATATAATGTGGCACAGGGCTTCACAAGGTCACGCATATGCCTAGATGCGTCACTTTGCAAATACGGCGCAAGAATCACGCTGCAAGTATGTCAAGGAAATGACGCACTGGTGGGTTGAAACAGTCAGAAGGGGCTCATGAAGAAGCCCCCCTGTCTTTTTCCCCTACCTGGCGCACAATGGCTGACATGCACCAACGCAAGCACCCTTGCGCCATGGTGCAAGGGTCACTGTGTTGCAGAGATGATTGATGTTCTGGCTCCATCACTTCTCGAGACATCTGCAGGTGCGTCTGGATTGGTGGAGGGCGGGGGTGAACCAGTTGGCCTACTTGGAGTGTTGTTAGGCTGGTCTTTTCTTGAGGGGTGCTAGGTTCTCGGCGCAGTTGGAGATCCATCGGTGGAGGTTGTGCACTGCGGTGTTAACGTCTGTTAGAGTTGGCGGAGTAGTGGTTCTGCGGGGTTGCCGAGAAGTTCTTTAGTGGCCTTGATCCAGCTGTGAGGGGGGGTGATGATGGCGGTGATGTATGTATGGGCGTGGTGAAGACGTGATGTATACAATGATGGTCGGTCTAGGAGAGTCTGGGGGTGTGGCTGTAGTTGAAGTTCCCACTGGTGCAAAAGATATGCTCGAGCGTGTGTCTGGCTATGTGGGTTTGTGCAGTGACTAGCTGCTTCAGTCAGATATTGGCAAGGTTCCCCAGGAGGACAGTGGTGTTCTGGTCACTGGGGTTGTCAAGGTGCAACTTGAGGTCTCCCAGTAGGATGTTGTTGGTGGAAGGGAGAGCCTGGGGTGCAATGAGGCCTACAATGGCATCGGTTAATGGTGGTCCATAGTCCGGGGGGGTTTGTAGATGAGGGTGCCGCAGTGGATGGTGTTGGGATTGGTCCGGATCTGGAAGTGGAGATGTTCCATGGTCAACGTTGGGTTATTAGAGTGTGTGGTCAGTCGGTGTGTGCTTTTGTAGACAATGGCAATGCCTCCTCCTGGAAGGTTTGGGTTGTCCTTGCGAGTGATTTAGTAGCCGTCAGGGATGACGATGGCGATGTCCGGTCCGGAGCAGAGGTTGGTCCAGGTTTCCGTGAAGAAGGCTATGTCTGAAGTAGCGTTGAGGAGGTCCCAGATGTCTGTGGCGTATTTGTGGAAGGACCGCACTTTGAGGACGTTTGCAGTTTCGACAGGCGCAGGGTGCATTCTTTGGTGATGCCAGATGGCAGGTGGTGTGGTGTCCATGGTTGAGGGGGAGGAGGGTGCTTTTGTCGTAGAGGTGGAGTGTCGAGATGCAGGGTCCCTGGTGCTGTGCACGGTACAGGGCCGGACGGACATAGACGGGCTCGTCTTTGGATTTCCTTCTGCGCACCAGTGGCACGCCCACGGCACATGGCTTCACAGCGTCCACCATTAAGTATTGCTGCAGGGGGGCTGGACAGCTGCGAGGCGGGAAACGCGGGAAAGGACACTGGAGGGGGCGGGGAAGCAGGGGATTTGGGCCTAAATGCATCGTTTTTTTGCTCACCATGCTGTTCCAGTTTGAACCCAGCCATATGCAAATCAGTCTTGACCCTGTGCCTCATGTGAACAGTCCAGCATGAACTGCCAAGTCAGGTCCTCCCTGGACTGGAAACAAGCATCCTAGGACCGGTTTCAGGGTTTCATCCCTCTTCAGCCAGGATAGCTTGATTCCAGTGGCATGGAGAGCACGGGACCCACGTCTGGGTATACCCTTCCCACTCGGGGTGACAAATGCAAAAACAACAGTTGATGGACAGAATGCAGAACAATGTCATACATTCAGCCCAGTACAGAGATCTGGGCCTAAATCCATCGTTTTTTTGCTCACCATGCCGTTCCAGTTTGAACCCAGCCATATGCAATTCAGTCTTGACCCTGTGCCTCATGGGAACAGTCCAGCCCGAACTGCCAAGTCAGGTCCTCCCTGGACTGGAAACAAGCATCCTAGACCGGTTTCGGGGTTTCACCCCTCTTCAGCCAGGATAGCTTGATTCCAGTGGCATTGTGAGCACGGGACCCACGTCTGGGTATACCCTTCCCACTCGGGGTAACAAATGCAAAAACAACAGTTGATGGACAGAATGCAGAACAATGACATACATTCACCCCAGTACAGAAATATGGGCCTAAATCCATCGTTTTTGTGCTCACCATGCCGTTCCAGGTTGAACCCAGCCATATGCAAATCAGACTTGACCCTGTGCCTCATGGGAACAGTCCAGCCCGAACTGCCAAGTCAGGTCCTTCCTGGACTGGAAACAAGCATCCTAGGACCTGTTTCGGGGTTTCACCCCTCTTCAGCCAGGATAGCTTGATTCCAGTGGCATTGTGAGCACGGGACCCACGTCTGGGTATACCCTTCCCACTCGGGGTAACAAATGCAAAAACAACAGTTGATGGACAGAATGCAGAACAATGACATACATTCACCCCAGTACAGAAATATGGGCCTAAATCCATCGTTTTTTTGCTCACCATGCTGTTCCAGTTTGAACCCAGCCATATGCAAATCAGTATTGACCCTGTGCCTCATGGGAACAGTCCAGCTCGAACTGCCTCTGAATGTAAAAGTAATCTGGTTAAACAGTGTTAAAACATCAAATACAATACAGTATGAGTAAAACAATCAATCAATCACTTTATTCGGTTTTTGCATAAAAGTAGTCTATAACATACATATCAAAATAAGTAACATGAGTGGAAGCTCGTACTTTAAGGGACACATTTTGCAATACATACCTAGAACACAATAAGATAAAATTTGAGATGAAACCAGGTCATAGAAATGCCTAACAATCTCTTGGTGCCAAGATCAATTATTCGCAACAGGCTCTAAGTCTCACTGCTGATTAAACAAAACTAAGGACAGATAGAATAATGATGCTGGGTAACAGTTGTAAAAATATAAAAACTGGACGCACTTCCCTAAAATCCAGTAATTTCAGGGTTGGAATAATAAAATTTGTCAATGGAATCTTATAAAAATTACAAAATATTAAAAAATGAAGCATGTCCTGTGGCGACTTACCGTTGCAGCCACAGGACTCTAAGCTCTGGCCTCTACTACACCCACGCGGCTGAGCCAGTAAAAGGCGGAAGAGGTCAAAGTGAAACCTAGTTAGTAAAAAGCGATCATGGGTACTAAAAGGCCCTAATGGATATGGCTCAGTAGATTGTACGGTTTTCAGAATAACAAACCTATGGACTTTAGGTTTCCTCAGCTCGCACCCCTCCCTTTCAACAGTTCTCCTAGTAGAAAAGGTCTCCTTAACCCAGCCCAGGTCTTTTTTGTGCACACATTCTGGGTTTGAGAATAGTTCTACTCTTCTCAACCACTCAAATCATTTCTTGATGTAGGTAAGCCACGGGATATAATGGGCATGACCAAGACCCATACACTCCTTTAGAACTGATTTATTTAAGGTCAGTCCCTCTTGCAACCATAACTTCAGCCACAATAAAAGAGGCCGAAAGGCCAACAGATACGACAAATAAGGGACCCCCAGCTCCTCATGAGGCATATAACTTGAAGTACCCTGCGACACACATAGAAGACGTTTAAGAAAAGTATTTTCAACCAGTTGTAATTCATCCATGGTGATGTAGCCCCAAATTTCGCTTCCATAGGAAACATTTGCAATGCACCTTGCCTGATGTATCTGCAAAAGTGCCGCAAACGGTTTCCTACCCAGTTTAGATGCTAAATTAAAAACAGCAGTGTTAGCACGTACTAGATCTCCCTTCTTACTCTGCTCTAAAGGCCTCCATTTAATTTTATCATCTATCATTACCCCAAGGTCGGAGAAAACCTCTGTGCAAGGAACCAGGGCGGCACCAACCCTAAACTGGTACTGATTTTTGTACGGGGTCCCACCTGCATAACTTAAGATTTGGATTCGTTAATTGACAAATCCAATTCTTCCATGAAAGAAGAGAAAGGGTTAAGAAAGGATTGTAACCCTCTGGCTGTCCTGGCCATGAGGACCGCATCGTCTGCATACAGCAAAACCGGCAGGCCACGCCATCCCACCTGGGGGTGATCTATCTTGGTCTCCAACAAGACCTGCTCTAAATTATTATTATATAGATTAAAAAAGAAGGGAGCCAAGATACACCCTTGGGGCACTCCTCTTTTAATTGGAAACTGGTGAGATACCTTAAGATTTTGTGAGTAACGAACCTCAGCCTTGGTATCGTTGTGGAGATTATCAAGAAAATGAACAATATTGGCATCCACCCCCATGGACCGCATGGTCTGCCATAGCTTCGTTCTATTCACGCGATCAAACGCGGAAGACAGATCCATAAAAGCCAAATATATGGTACTGGGGCTGGCAACCGTATACTTGTTAAGGATCAGATGTAAATTAAGACCTTGGGCAAAGGTTGAACCTCCAGCACGAAACCCTACTGGATATCAGTTAGAATATTGTTTTCATCTGCCCAATTTGTTAACCTTTCTCGAATAACCCGGCCAACCACTTTAACCACCGAGTCCAACAGAGATATGGGTCTGTAACAAAGGGTACAATCCATATTACCCTTTTTGAACACTGTAACAATGGTGGAGGTGGCCCAGGAGCCAGGAGGACCAGATTTAATCACTGTATTAATAAGGGACGTGAGAACAGGTGCCCAGAGGTTTACGTGGGATTTATATAAATCCGGCAGAATGCCATTAGGGCCCAGCGCCTTGTTGTTGGACAAAACAATCATTTTCCTACTAGCCTCCTTAATCGATTCGCAATGGAAATAAATCTGTATATCATATCACATATCTATTCTGTATTAAGGAGCCTGAGGTAAAGTAAAACTGACCTGAATTTCCTAATATTTAACACCCGCAAAAGTGGTATAATAAATCCCCTACATGGTTTGTCGTATAGCTGGCAGATAAAAAAGAAATGCAGCATATTCTGGGTTGAATTGCAGTCGCAGGGGCAGGGATCCAGGTGGGCATCAGGATATGTTTTACTGGGGTACGACACCAATAGGTGAGCAATGCCGAATCAAAATCTTATGAGATTATTATTGATCGATTAAGGACTGGTTCTTCATTTGTCCAAGTCGAGCGCCATAACATGATTGGGGCAATTTGAATTCGATCTGTTAGAGGGGTTAGCCCCAATTCCTTATGACATATAATAATCGGCAGGCTGGGGTGGACAGACATCAATCTTCTAAGAAAGGCATTTTCAGTAGTTTGTAGAGTTGATAGATTACAATATTCCCAGACGCCAGCCCCATACAAGATGATAACACAACACCGAGCGTTCTAAATATTAATAAATATTAATAAAAGCCTTGATTGGTTTGGAACCCAATTTCCTTGAAAACCTGAAGAGCTTCAAGAGTTCTATCAAAGCTCCTTATCCTAACTTCTAGGAGATGGGACCACAAGCTTTTATGGTTGAAGGGGACGCCTAGATAAGAGAAATTTGAAACCTGGAGTAACTTATCGTTATTGATTAAACAGGATCTGTTTTTACAGTGTGTTTTCCCCACCACCATAACATGTTACTTCGCTGTTTTAGTCTTTAAGCCCAGGTAGCTCATAATCTCATTGACTCTATTTACAAGGATTTCCAACCCCACACCTGTTCTTGAAATTAATACACAATCATCTACATATATTAGTGTAGGCAGGTTTCTCTGACCCACCCTTGACACGTCAATCACCCCTTCATTCAAAAAGCTCTCCAAATCATTTGTATACAGACAGAATAAGAAGGGGGCTAACATGCACCCTTGTCGAATACCACAGTTCATTTGCAATTCACCGTCTGCTTCATACCTTACTCTGCCTGTCATGTCTCTGTACATCTGTGCTAGGATGTGAACCAAGGGAGCATCTATACCCATTCTTAGAATCTTCACCCAGAGATTCCCTCTCTGCACCCAATCGAAGGCCGATGTCAGATCCATGAAGCCCAGATATAAATGATAAATTGATGATAAACCTATTTTGGCATTCTGGGTAGGAAAACATTGGGAGATCCATGCAAGCCATACCTAATTGGATTGCCCGGGTATCTAGTTTTCAGAAATTTTTAGGGTTAGTACTTTCCCAAGATGGCCGCCGAGCCCAGGGCCAAAACCCCAGGTGCCCCTCCAAAACCAGGTAGTTTTGTTATAGGTAATTTTGAAGTCTCCACAGTGTGAATTAGGCCATTTCCTGTTGCAGCCACTATGCCTACACACACAAGTGAGGTAAAATTTTTATCGGGAGACCGCTGGGTGGGAGGAAATTTGTGGATCCACGCAGATTCCAGAACTTTCCCACACAAAAATTTGACTCATGGGACCCCCCTTGCAAAACCAGGTTTGTTTGATAGGTAATTTTGATGTTACATCAATAGGTTTTGAGCCCTTCATGTCACGGGTCCTTGACCCACCCATGTGAGTGAGGTACTATTTTTATCAAGAGACCTGGGGGAACGTTGGGTGGGAGGAAATTTGTGGATCCACGCAGATTCCAGAACCTTCCCACAGAAATTTGAGAAAAAAGTGATTTTTTCAGCGAAATTTGAGGTTTGCAGGGGATTCTGGGTAAGAAAATGTTGGGGGACCCACGCAAGCCATACCTTGCTGGACTCCCCTGGGTGTCTAGTTTCCAGAAATGTGTGGGTTTGGTAGGTTTCCCTAGATGGCCGCCGAGCCCCGGGCCATAAACTCATGGGACCCCCCTTGCAAAACCAGGTTGGTTTGTGATAGGTAATTTTGATGTCGCCTCAATAGGTTTTGGGCCCTTGCCTGTCGTGGGTACTTGACCCACCCACACAAGTGAGGTACAATTTCTATTGGGATACTTGGAGAAATGCTGGGGGGTTGGAAATTTGTTGTTACTTTCTCTCAAATTTGGGCACAGTAAGGCAAGGAAAAGGTGACAGTCACATTTTGAGGTTTGCAGGACATTGTGGGTAAGATAACTTGGGATCCACAAGAGAGACATCACCATGTACTCCCATGGGTGTTTAGTTTACAACAATATCTACAGTTGGTAGATTTTTCTTAGATAAAATGTACACCTTGGCAGAGAGACAAAAAAGACAAAGATTACTGCACAGCCATCTGTTCCTCAAGCACACACACATACTGGTTAGATTTGGCACGAGGGCGAGTGATGGTTCAGTATATAAAAAACAAGAGATTTCACAAAAATGAAATGCACTGTCAATAATTGAAAGGACAAAAAGCTGAACCAGTGACTCGCAGCTCGTGAGCTGTGAAGCCACGTCAAGGCCCCAAACGCTTCACAGGCCATTCACACACCTTTCATACGTGATACACACAAGACCATTCACACCACCAGGCACGAACCCAACACATTACAACATTCACAAAAAGGGCCAATGTATACCCTGCTTGAGAAAGACAGAAAAGGACGAGAAACTGAACCATTGACGCACAGCTCGTGAGCTGTAAAGCCATGACAAGGCACTAACCTCTTTACAGGCCATTCATACACCTATCATACGTGTGACACATACAAAACCATTCACAGCGCCAGCCGCGGGCCCAGCACATTAAAACACTCACAGCAGCAGACAGCGCAATTCAAGGGCCCATCACTTTTACACACCCACATTCCTGACACACCACGGATTGCGTGGAGTAGCGTTTAGCTAGCAGTATGTGTAGTGACCAGAAGCAAGTCACTACTCACACATCGCCAGCCAAGTGCCAGTCCACGCACACTGCCAGCCATGCGCCAGTCCATGCACACCGCCAGCCAAGCGCCAGGCCAGGCACACTGCCAGCCTAGCGCCAGTCCAGGCACACCACCAGCCAAGCGCCAGTCCACGCACACTGCCAGCCAAGTGCCAGTCCAGGCACACCGCCAGCCAAGCACCAGTCCACACACACCACCAGCCAAGCTCCAGTCCACGCACATAGCCAGTCAAGCACCAGTCCAGGCACACCACCAGCCAAAAGACAGTCCACGCACACCGCGAGCCAAGCGCCTGTCCACGCACAGCGCCAGCCAAGCGCCAGTCCACACACACCGCCAGCCAAGCTCCAGTCTGGCACACCACCAGCCAGGCGCCAGTCCATGCACACCGCCAGCCAAGCGCCAGTCCACGCACACTGCCAGCCAAGCCCCAGTCCACGCACACCACCAGCCAAGTGCCAGCCTACACACACCTCCATCACATTTAGGATTTTTTATTAAAAAAAATAAACACAAACAAATTGCAAATAGATACAAATCTACTAACACAAAATCTGAATCTAAATACATTGCACAAATGCCAACCTTGAAACTGAGCAAAAAATATAAAACAATAGAGATGAGGCAGTTCATTTTACCACTCATGGATGCTCCCAAAAATTATTTTGCGTGTGGTACACTCTAAAATAAGCAGGCACACACAGCCCAGGGTTAGAAGGACACTCGGAGCAGTACATACGAGTCTCCTTTCACGTACCTCTTCGCCAACAGACTCTACATCTGACTCTACATCTCCTACTGTGAAAGGTTTTTTGAGGGTGTGGGAGGAATGTGATCGGGAAAGTGGTGATCTTTCAATCTAGCCACATCCACCACTCCAACTCTAGGAACACTTGCCTGTTCCACTCCAACAAGGCTGCCTATTACAGACTCCTGAAACTTTGCAAAAGTCATCTTTGACTCAGGGCAAGAATCCTTGAATACAACAAAACTATTAAAGGTTGCCAGGTGGTAAAGATGGATAGCCAACTTCTTATACCAAATGTAAGCCTTACGAAGAGCAGTGTAAGGTTTCAACCTCTGATCTACTCTATCAACACCACCCATGTGCCTATTATAGTCTAAAATGCACACAGGTTTGCGCGCTTCAGCAACCTGACCCCAAACAGTTACAGGTGAAGTGCTTTCATCATTGATGGTAGTCAGCATGTAGACATCTCTCCTGTCTGAAAACTTCACAGCTAGAAGTTCCTCACAATGCAACACACTGCACTGTCCCCGCACAAGCTTTAGACAATCTAGGTCTTTTGTTAAACCTTAACGGTTAGAGCGGATTGTGCCACAAGCAACAGTGTACACTTTGGCCAATTCCCTGAACAACCGCACACCAGTGTAGAAGTTATCTACATGTAAATGGTGACCATTGTTAAAAAGCCCTCTACCAAGTTCCCACACAATTTTCTCAGTCACTCCAAAAGTGGACGGACAACCAGGGGGGTTAATCCTGGATTCCTTACCGGTGTACACCCTGATATTAGAGACATATCCAGTCCTACTGTTACACAGCATATACAGCTTAATTCCATTGCGTGCCCTCTTACTAGGAATGTATTGCCTAAAAAAGATCAAAGACTCATCCATTGCTAATTCTTTCCCGGGAGCATAGATCTCAGAAAATTGATCTACAAAGTGATCAATGACAGGCCGAATCTTAAAAAGACAGTCACACTCAGGGTGATCTCGTGGCAACGCTAAACCATTATCGACAAAATGCAGCATCTGAAGCAGAAGCAAATACCTATCACGACTCATGACTGCCAGAAATATAGCCGTTGCCATCAAGGGACTAGTAGACCAATATGAAAACATTGATGGCTTCCTTAGCAAGCCCATCAAAAAAGTTAAATCCAAGAACTTATTCATCTCTTCCAGATTTGTGGGAGTCCACCGGGTAGCTCTAGAGTGGGGCCTAAGGCTGGCACTGTTGTCCCTCAAAAACTGTTCGGCATACAAGTTAGTCTGCTCAACAATCTCTGCCAAAAATGCATCGTCCATAAACAACTGAAAAAAAATTATCGGAAAAAATGTTTCTGTATTCACTTTACACCCTGGAACACCAATAAAGTCTGGCAATGCCGGCTGCACCATTCCTGGGGCAACCCAGAGATCATCACTTCCTACTGGAAGCCTTGCAGCCCCAGGCTGCAGCCCAGATGCCTCTTGCTGCACTATCGGCACATCATTGTCCTCCTCTAAAACAGGCACTTCATCCGCAATAAGAGTAGCTTCATCCACGCTGAGAGTAGCTTCATCATCCGATCGTTCCATGTGGAGAGAAAACTCACTGCCTGAATCTTCCCCTCCCTCCTCTGCCTCAGATGCAGAGTCAGTCTCTGAACCATGGTCAGAGGAAGACTCAAAAAGCATACCAACAACCTGCTGAGCAGTAATCCTGCGGATAGCCATTTTCGTTACTACGAAAGGAGACTGCACAAACAAGTCAACAACAACCAACACTGTACAAAATAAGTAAAAAAAATGTGTGCCTTTATCACAAAGATCTATATACTCAAAAACGATACGATTCACTTGCAACAGACCGCTACACTCACCAGCACCTACTCTGTAGAGAGACAGCAAAAAACAACGATATCCCACTAGAAAGAAAAAACAAAACCAATTGCTCACAAGACAACAAAGTACACATCGAGCACAAATGCAAAACGTTTTTGACACTGAAAAAACAGAAGCCAAACATACTGCTTTTATTACCCCATTTGCAAAAAACACATTCATGCAAAGAAATGAAATTCATTTACATTGTACAAAAAAAAGTCTCTTACCAAACACATGCAACTACACAAATAGCAGAACCACCAATAACAAACCACAACCTGGAACAGTCTAAAGAGCAAAAGCCTTGAACTAGAACAAAAAGGGAGAAATAAAGCATTACAATTGCAATTCACAAGAACTAAAACAATTAACAATAACACACGCTATGTCACTACCCAAATGGTCAATCTGCCAGATGGGCCTTCAAATAGGGCTGAGAAAAATGGGGGGTGATTTTGCCCAAGGGAGCGGGTGAGGTTGTCTGCCAGTCGGATCTGTCCCCCGGGTGGGGCAGAAAGCAGCAGACAGAAATGTGCGTCATTTGCAAAAGAAATAAATCCCTAGTGGCTAGTAGGATTTTCTGCCTCTCCAGGGTAGAAAGGCCAAAAGAAGGGGCAGATCTGTCCCCAGGACGGGCTGAAAAAACATTAACCAAATGTTACCCCCTTGGAAGCAACCATGTCGCTTCCATTACACACAAAACAAAATCCCTGGTGCCTAGTGGGTTTTCTGCCTCCCTCGGAGGCAGAACGGCCAAAATAACGGGCCGATCTGCCTCCAGGGGGCAGAAGCCACATATAAAAAAAATCTGCCCCCTGGAAGCAACCCTTGACAAAGGGGTCGCTTCCATTTTAATTTTAAAGAAGTCCCTGGTGTCTAGTGGGGTTTTCTGCACGCCCTGGGGACAGAAAGGCCCAAACAAAGGACTGATCTGCCCCCATGGGGGACAGAATACACACACTAAAAAGCATCAGCCCCCTGGAAGAGACCCTTGCCCAAGGGGTCGCTTCCATTTTAATTTTAAATAACTCCCTGGTGTCTAGTGGGGTGTTCTGCTCCCGAGGGCAGAAATGCCAAATAAACGGGCCGATCTGCTGCCAGAGGGGGCATAATACACATACAAAAATATGTCCCCTGGAATTTATCTATTTTTACATCCTTGGCTCTAGTTGGCTTTCCTGCCCCCCTGGGGTCAGAAACGCGAAAAACTGCAGGCGATCTGTCCCCGGGGGGGGGGGGGGGGGGGGGGCAGAAAAATATATCCCCTAGTGAGTGCTGTGCTTAATCTAGGGGCTTAACATGTGGTACTGTGAATTGCCCATCTTTAGTACTTTTGGGCACCCACCCACCAATATATTTGTATATAAGAACCTTTTTTGGAGACTCAACTTACTACTATTCTTATGCAGACAAGCTGCATTCACTCACAGGTATTTAGACCTTGATTAATAGGGGTATTTCCCTCTTTAACACACAAATCATGATAAAATTGAGAGTGTCGATAATAACATGAGGCTTTTTTCTTATAACAAAGTTACAAATCTTTTGGCTATATTTGCTGAATTCATTGATTGCAGAAAGGCTGCTGTTTCATATAAATTATTTGTTTTTGGTATAATGTGTTAAGAATGGATATAGGCAGGGAGTCTTATATTATAGGAGAACAAGTGCATTATTTTTAGAATTTTTGTCACTAAAGGTTGAATTGCCTTCTTTTCCTTTGTACTATGTTTATGTTTATCTAGCCTTTGTAATTCAGGTTTTCTAAACCTTTTGTCTATAATTGATAACTAAATGGTGTTTATTTAACTGTTTTTGCAGCCCTGACGAAGTCCATGTTTGGACAAAATGCTTTGGCTGGGCTGATGCATTTGATTGAAAATGAAAATAAAGATTAATTGAAGAAAATAGATTTCAAGACTCCTTGCACTATAATTTGATGTGAACTGCATGGATCCGAAGGGACTGTTTTTAATTTACAAATGTAGTATATTTTAATACATGCTCCTTTTCATTATTTCATTATTTGAAGAGAAATCTTTTCTCGTACAGTGTGACATTTAAAGCAGTGGGGTTATGGAAAGTTGAGTATTCCAAATCCAAATATATTTGAGAACTAATATACTGGTGCAGCCTTTTAAGCCTACACTGCTGTTCTCCTAAATCCCAGATATAAATTGCTGTTTTTTTGCTAAAGTGTATTTACTTATTACCAAGTGGAGATTAAGGCACTGCTCAACAATGCCCGGGCCTCTGCTAAAACAATATTGGATATCTGAAAATTTCCCTTTTTCGGCTATCCATGTTTCTAGACGGTCAAGTAAAACCCTGCCCATTAACTTAATTGTGGTGTCAATCACACATGGGTTTCTTCCTATTACGATTTGCTCCTGTTTGTATATTAAATACTTGCATATCATCAATATGCAGAACATTGTCCAGAACAGACGCTTTGTGGTTACTGTGCTGTCCTTCCCCTGAGTGTGTTGTTGAATGTGACTTCAAATAAAGGAGTAAACCTCTTGGCTGCTGTTGGAGTCATCTTTACAAAATTGGCAACAAGGATGGGATCCTAACCTACATCCTAACCTACATGTGCAAAGTACAATGAATTCCCGTTCACTTACTCCCACTGAGAAAAAAACTCAGTCATAGAACGGGAAGCACTTGCCTACGTGTGAGGTTTAGTGCACTCCCAGCAATTTATTTGAGGCAAAAAAGTAACCAAATGCAGTGACCATCAACCCCTTACCATAGTGTTGACCATATAGGATTGTATGTTGCATCTCCCAGACTAGCCCACATGCCAGTAAGACTATTTGATTTTAACTACGAAGTACAACATGTATCAGGTTCAAAGAATGTTGTAGCAAATTTTCTTAGTCGGATGGCACTTCCTATGAGTGAAGCCAATGAGGCTGTTGAGGAAGAATTTTCTTTAGCTAACATTTCTGAAGATTTCCCTAGCATTTCAGGCGATAAGTGGAAAAAAGCCCAAGAACAAGACTTAGTTCTCAAAGATGTAAGTAGAAGAGTATCAGGAGGTTGGCCTGATAAGAAGGCTATCAGTAAAGAGTTAGTCACATATTGGGGACTTAGACATGAACTGTCCTTAAAAGGAGGATTCATTTTAAGAAAAGGGAAAGTGAGACCTCCTGAAACCTTCAAAGGGAAAGTCCTGGACATTTGCCATCAAGGACATTTGGGCATTGGTAAAACTAAAAATAGAGTTAAAATTGGTAATAGTGGCCAGGTTGTGACAAAGAAATGGAATGAATGGTCAGAAGTTGTATACAGTGTGAAAATTCACACAAGACACAAGTAACCCTCAGACACCCATTACATCCCCTTTGCTGTCCTGGAATGCCTTGGGAAAAAGTTGGTATTAACATAATGGGCTGGTTCTTTACCAAATGAGTATCATGTCTTTCTCCGATTAGCACATATGGTTGGCCATGACTAGAAAAGCAAGCATTACCTCACCAAGGAGTAAGACATGATACTCATTTGGTAAAAACTGATCGAAATAGTCATGTGTTTTGTATAACCAGATCTTGTTTTTTGAGATTCATGAATGGAGGGTGTCCTGGTTATAGTTCCCTGTTATGCTCCTCATATGATAGATGATTAACGTAAGGCAGCTTACTAAACTATAAAGAGAAATGCATTTGATTGCATCCACTTGTGAATGAGTATGTGCATTGCACCACTTACTGTTTAACTATAAGACACCTAGTTGGTTGCTCACCATTTCTAAAGCGAAATAGACACTCTCTTTTTATGAGAGGGATAAGAACTGTCTTGCTTTCTCCAATGAGCAGATTGCAGTGATTCTGTCAGGCCCCTCCCTGTTGCCTGACACATCGTTGATCACTAGTAATGCATGGGTGTTGATGACTGAATATCTACGTGCCAATGCTGCCCCAGCTGCCCTTCTAGTGTGAATTGAACCAAAGATCTTCTTAAAGGACAAACAGTTTTGTCTTGATTGGAGCTACATTGCGAATAAGTGTACCCGTGATTGGCTAATTTGTATTATTAATACAGCCAAAAGATTGAGCGAAGAACTCCTGAAGGAAATAGCTGAACTAGAGGAGTCCCTAAAAAGGGATACCACGATCAATAGCCAAAGAACAACTGGCTAGAATACAAAGAAACCATTCTGAGTATAAGACCTATATGGTTAATCTAAACATTTAGGGCCTAAGACGTAATTTGGACCGTTTCTCACATGAGGGGGCTTTCCCGTATGTAAAGGATAAATATTATCAAACTAGTGTTGAACAGGGACAACAATACACTTACCAAAGATGGGATGCTGTCTGGGCTGGAGGACCCCATATAATTGGTTGTTTGATAATACTAGCAGTGAGGAGGAGCATACAGGCGAACAACTGTCAACCTCAAATACCCAATTGTTAGGTTTGGCCCTCAGCCTAGACAAAACGTGGATCTTTGCACACCGCTGAGGTCTTTTTTAGGCCAAAACCATTGGGGAAATGGGGGAGGAAGTCAGAGAAACAGGGGCAGGGGGCAACAGGATCTGTGATAGCAGGTATACTCCCCAAGGATAACATGCAGCAGGGGGATGGGACCCCAATGAACAACATAGTAGTAAATTTATCTGACCATGATTTAGCTTTGGCTGAACTACAAGTTCTAAACAAGGGTTTAGGTTCAATCAATCAATCAATCATAACATTTGTATAGCGCCCTACTCACCCGGAAGGTCTCAAGGCGCTTGGGGGAAGGGGGCCGCTACTGCTCGAACAGCCAGGTCTTGAGTTGTCTCCTGAAGGCGAGGTGGTCCTGCGTCAGCCGAAGGTGGATGGGGAGGGAGTTCCATGTCTTGGCCGCCAGGTAGGAGAAGGATCTGCCTCCGGCGGTGGCTGTTCGGATGCGTGGTACGGCGGTGAGGCTAGCGGACCGGAGCTGGCGGGTGGGCGGGTGGGCGGGTGGGCGTGTGGAAGGTCAGGCAGTCGTTGAGGTACTTGGGGCCCAGTTTGTGGAGAGACTTGTGTGCATGGGTGAGGAGCCTGAACGTGATCCTCTTGTTGACGTGGAGCCAGTGCAGGTTCCTCAGGTGGCCGGAGATGTGGCTGCGTCGAGGGATGTCCAGGATGAGTCGGGCGGAGGCGTTCTGGATGCGTTTTAGTCTTTTCTGTAGCTTGGCTGTGGTTCCGGCGTAGAGGGTGTTTCCGTAGTCCAGCCGGCTGGTGACGAGGGCCTGGGTGACCGTCTTCCTGGTTTCGATCAGGATCCATCTGAAGATCTTGCGGAGCATGCGGAGGGTGTGAAAACATGAAGAGGAGACGGCGTTGACTTGTCTGGTCATCGAGAGGGAGGAGTCCAGGATGAAGCCCAGGTTGCGTGCGTGGTCTGTCGGCTTGGGGGCGGTGCCCAGGGCTGGGGGCCACCAGGAGTCGTCCCAGGCGGAGGGTGATGGTCCAAGGATGAGGACTTCCGTCTTGTCTGAGTTCAGTTTCAAGCGGCTGTTCTTCATCCACTCGGCGACGTCTTTCATCCCTTCGTGGAGGCTGGTTCTGGCGGTGTCGGGGTCTCTGGTGAGGGAGAGGATCAGCTGGGTGTCGTCGGCGTAGGAGATGATGTTGAGGTTGTGTTGGCGTGCGATGGCTGCGAGAGGTCTCATGTAGACGTTGAAGAGGGTGGGGCTGAGTGATGAGCCTTGCGGGACGCCACAGATGACTTTGGTGGCCTCGGAACGAAACGGGGGGAGGCGGACTCTCTGTGTTCTTCCAGCGAGGAACGAGATGATCCACTTCAATGCCTTCTCTTGGATGCCGGTGTTGCTGAGGCGTTGGACTAGGGTGCGGTGGCAGACAGTGTCGAACGCGGCGGAGAGGTCCAGGAGGATGAGTGCCGCTGTTTCCCCGTTGTCGAGAAGGGCTCGGATGTCGTCGGTGGCTGCGATGAGGGCGGTCTCGGTGCTGTGGTTGGCTCTGAAGCCGGACTGCGAGGGGTCGAGGGATCCATTCGTCTCGAGGAAGGCGGCAAGCTGTCTGTTGGCGATCTTCTCGATGACTTTGGCAGGAAAAGGGAGGAGCGAGATGGGGCAGAAGTTTTTGAGGTCGGTGGGGTCCGCTGTAGGTTTCTTCAGTAGGGTGCTGAGCTCGGCATGCTTCCAGCTCTCCGGGAAGGTGGCGGTGTCGAAGGAGGTGTTGATGATGTCTCGGAGTTGGGGTGCGATGGTGGAGTCGGCCTTGTTGAAGACGTGGTGGGGGCAAGGGTCAGTCGGAGATCCGGAGTGGATGGTGTTCATCGTGCGGGCTGTGTCTTCGGTGGTCACAGCGGTCCAGGTGCGGAGGGTGGCGGTAGGGTGCGTTGGTCCGACGGTTGGGTGCGAGGATGGTGCGCCGAAGCTGTTGTGGATGTCGGCAATCTTGCGGTGGAAGAACGAGGCGAGGGAGTCGCAGAGATCTTGTGAAGGGGTGATGTCGTTGTTGCCGGTGCTGGGGTTGGAGAACTCCTTGACGATGCTGAAGAGTTCCTTGCTGTCGTGGGCGTTGTTGTCCAGTCGATCCTTCAGTGATTTCTTCTTGGTGGTGCGGATGAGCTGGTGGTGCTTGCGGGTCGCGTGTTTGAGGGCGGTCATGTTGTCAGTGGTCCGGTCGAGGAGCCAGGCTTTCTCAAGGGTGCGGCAGGTCTTCTTGGAGTCCTTGGGTTCGTCGGTGAACCAGGGGGCCTTCTTGCTTCTGGGTTTGCTGGGAGGGTTCTTCAGTGGTGCGAGGTCGTCGGCGCAGGCGGTCAGCCACTGCGTGAAGTTGCGGGCTGCTTCGATGGGGTCCGGTGTGCTGGCAGGTGGGTTCTGGCTGAGGGAGGTGGTGAGCTGGTCGGCGGTGATCTTGCTCCAGCTTCTGTGAGGAACCTGTTGCGGGTGGTTGTGGGTAGTGGTTTTTCTGAAGCTGAAGTGGACGCAGCTGTGGTCGGTCCAGTGAAGTCCGGTGGAGTGGCTGAAGGCGATGTGCTTGCTGGATGAGAAGACGGGGTCAAGCGTGTGGCCGGCTGTTCTGCTCGATTTTCCCGGCCTTCTTGTGAGGAACAATGATGGAATGTGACTTCAGTCTCTTATCATTCAAGTCTAAGGGTTAGAGTAGTGAATGGAGCCTATTTACTAGGCACTTCGACATGATTCTGTGCTCTTCCCCATAGATCAGGGCTTGCACACATAGCCTAGGGGATAGATTCGTTAGTATTAGGGATAACCTGTCCTGTAGTGAGGGTATTTCATGGAGCCGTGCTGAATTCAGGCCTGGTAGGCCTCAAACGGGAGAGACTCCATCTTTCTTTCTGCTTCGGCAGCTTGGGATGCTTCTAGGTCAAATGTAATGTTTTAGTTATGAGGTGTTATTCGCTTGGAGAGAACCGGTTCAGGCCGGCCCTTATCGAAGGATTGTATTTTTCTTCATGCCGAAGACACTACATCAGGCCGGCCGGCTGGGAACGTGTCCTTGGTACGCGGAGGTACAAGAATTTGGTGGGCGGCAGGTTACAGGCCGGTATTTTCCATGAGGAAACGCACCTCTATATTAGTGAAAGTCTGAGGCAGTTACATGTTCAGTCCGTAGGCGGCATCTAGCCGTTAGCAGTAAAGCTACTACTTATTCCAGGGAAGACAGACGCCATCTTGAAGGCGGAGAAGAACCGAGAGACAGATGCTCTCCTAGCAGAATAGCCAGAGAGGAGAGAGTAGCCGATAAGGAAGAGGTCCCAGTGACTCGGAGAAGGGTGATTCCAGGCGAGCCGAGGCACAGACGAGAAGGGAACCTAGATAACAACTGAGTGCAGGTTACATACTACTAAGGTGATGTCGACCCTTTCTTATTAGAGTGTACAACTTAATCTTTCACTTTTCTTTGCAGGTTATGTGTTATATCGTAATGTTATGTGATTGTGTATGTAATGAGTAATAAAGTACCCAGTTTGTAGTGAACCAACATGTGCTGCGTGTTCTTGTATGAGAGGGTAGCCTATTCTTCTAGTCAGCTGCGGCTACATGAACAGATGTTAACCCTGATCAGGTAAGTGGTAACTGAATAAGGGAAAGAGGAGCCCCTCGAACCTGAGAACAGGCTATGCTCGAACTGGCAATCCTTGTGTGATCTGATGAATAGTGAGACTGATTCCCTTTTTGTATGTTATGGTGATCATAGGATGAACTGTCGTATGAGACTGCCGTTTAGGTAGAGAGGTCTGGATTCGTATAGGATCGCGAGGCCGCCACTTGTGATACTGTCGTATGGGCAGAGAGGTCTGGATTCGTAGGGGATCGCGAGGCCGCCGATTGTGCTGAGACTGCCGTCTGGGTAGAGAGGTCTGGATTCGTATGGGATCGCGAGGCCGCCACTTGTGATACTGTCGTATGGGCAGAGAGGTCTGGATTCGTAGGGGATCGCGAGGCCGCCGATTGTGCTGAGACTGCCGTCTGGGTAGAGAGGTCTGGATTCGTATGGGATCGCGAGGCCGCCACTTGTGATACTGTCGTATGGGCAGAGAGGTCTGGATTCGTAGGGGATCGCGAGGCCGCCGATTGTGCTGAGACTGCCGTCTGGGTAGAGAGGTCTGGATTCGTATGGGATCGCGAGGCCGCCACTTGTGATACTGTCGTATGGGCAGAGAGGTCTGGATTCGTATGGGATCGCGAGGCCGCCGATTGTGCTGAGACTGCCGTCTGGGTAGAGAGGTCTGGATTCGTATGGGATCGCGAGGCCGCCACTTGTGATACTGTCGTATGGGCAGAGAGGTCTGGATTCGTATGGGATCGTGAGGCCGCCGATTGTGCTGAGACTGCCGTCTGGGTAGTGAGGTCTGGATTCGTATGGGATCGCGAGGCCGCCACTTGTGATACTGTCGTATGGGCAGAGAGGTCTGGATTCGTATGGGATCGCGAGGCCGCTACCTGTGATACTGTCGTATGGGCAGAGAGGTCTGGATTCGTATGGGATCGCGAGGCCGCCACTTGTGATACTGTCGTATGGGCAGAGAGGTCTGGATCCGTATGGGATCGCGAGGCCGCCGATTATAAGAGGTCTTGGTATGTATAGTAGGAATCCCCTGTCCTTAGGTGGTAGATATATGTGGTTGCACTATTGTAAATAGGTTCTAGGGAGGGGGTAACGTTCTGGCTGGGTTAGTGAGGCTCTGATGAGCGGGTTCTATCTGATCCGAAAACCCAAGCAGAACATTTGGCGTCACGAACCGTTTACGAAACCTGTGTGCGTTGTGGTTGTATCGTGTTTGCTTTCGGCGCGTGCGTGGTTTCGTTTGTATATTATTTCTATATAATTGTGAGTGTAGTTTTTTTTTTCTTTTTCTTCTTTCTTCTTTCTCTTTTTCTCTTTTTCTTTCTTTTCCGAGATGTTTTCTAGAAAGTCGAAATCTACTTTTAAGTTGCCCGTTGATATTCCCGGCTGGGATTCAACGCCTTATGAAGCCTTAGCCCGTGAGTGGGCTGATTCTACTGGTTTGAGTGAGAATTGGAATTCTTTTTTGGAGCTGGCGGAGCCGGCTAATGTGATTACTTGTTTACAGAAGGCGCCGGTATCTAAGGGTGATGAGCTTCCCGTTTTGGGGCGCAGAGGTTGGATTGTTCTGTCTGCGTACAGGATTCTGCATGAGAGGTTGTTGAAGTTACAGAACTTGCATAAGGATTTGGAAGCGAACTTTGTTGAGATTCAGAATGCTCATACTTTGTTGCGATGTCAAAATAAGTTGCTTGCTGATAAACTTGAGACGTACCAAACTATTGCCGAGAGGGCGGCTGTGCGAATTGCTCGTTATAAATACAAGAATCGGCGTGGTCGGGTTTCGATGCGAAAGGTGCGTCTGGTCATGGCGAAAGCCGGACTGGATTGGAATCCTGATGAATGGGATGGTAATATCTGGAACTCGAGTGATTCTCCTTCCTCGGGTGAGGAGTCTGCCAAGCGCGAGTCCTCTCGCTCCGGCCGTGATTGTAAGTCTGCTTCTTGCGCCTCTGATGGTGCACCCCGTGATTGCGCTCGTCCTTCGAGCGGGGTCGATGCTTCTTACACTGATTGTTCCTCTACGTGTACTGGTCGAGCTCCTTGTGATGCTCGTCCCGCGGTCTCGGTGCATCCAGTTTTTCGGCGGAAGTTGCAGCAGGCTCCCGGTGCTCCGAATGGTATTGCTTTAGACTCTTTGGAGGATTTTACTCAACAAGAAATTAGTGATATTTTGCAGCGATTTCGGCAGCGAGCTGGTGAGACCTTATTCACATGGATGGTGCGCCTTTATGAACTGGGCGCTGCTGGCATTATGTTGGATGCTGGCGATTGTTTGAAGTTTTGTTCCTTGAGTTCGGATTCTACTGTACAGGATCATTTTCGTAACTTTAATGTTGGTGGTCAAATTTCTTTGCTTCAATTGGCGACTGAGGGTTGTAATCAAAAATATCCTACTGAGTCTGACTGGCCTGTAAATGACAAACCGTGGTATACTTTGCGCGATGCTGCGCAACGTCTCAAAGAGGAGGTGATGAAAACGGCAATTTTTCTAAATACTGCTGACAGGTTGCTTGATGGTTTCTTGACATCTTCTGTGCGGAATCGTATTATTCGTTCTTCCCCTGTTGCTTATAAGCAGGTCATGATGACTTTATTGATTAATCAGACTGGTAACATGTTATCTGTGGTGCTGGAATCGGTACGCCAACTCGGTGAGTTGGGTGAGTGGTTTAAACCTGAACGGCAGTCCCGGCCTGACACTCGTACTCCTGGTGACAATAAACTTACTAGACGTGATATGTTTTTTGGTCTTATGGCCGATGGTGTGCGGAAGGAGGACATTGATGGTGAGACTACTTCTCGTTTGTGGGAAATGTTTCGCAAACGTGGCTTGGATCGAAAGGAGGGTGCCCGGCGTGTTCGGACAACTGAGTGTGATCGTGGTTTTTCTGACGGTAGCGGTGATGACGACCGCCGTGGGCGCTCTGATCGTCGTGATGATCGACGTTATGTACGTGATTTGTCCCCCCGTCGTGAGAGAGACAGGGAGAGAGAGGGGGAAAGAGAGAGGGGGAGAGATGATTATGTTAACAGCAGACGTAGAGATGATAGGGATCAATCCCCTGAGTTGAGAAGGAGAGAGGATCGACACATATTGGCCGATCGAAACCCGCAGTACAATGCAGAGAACAGGAATCCATTTCGTAATGGAGATGGATATGAACAGGAGGTATCGATACCTGGGAAACGTGAGAGTCTTTATCCTGATTTATCCTGGTACACAGAACGCAGTAAAGATGACTAGGAAATAGGTCAAGCTCCAGTACACAGATGGGCTCACAGAGATAATAGACCCTATGTAGATATTGATATTTATTGGAGACATCGTAATATCCAAAGGGCCCGAGCATTGGTAGATACAGGAGCGGAGGCCACTCTTATTCATGGAAAATCAAAGAAGTTTAAAGGTCAGCCTTTTACAATTACCGGATTAGGTGGAAAGGAAACTCCCGCAGTTCAAACTTTACTTGAAATGAGAATAGGTAGAATTCCTAGAAAAGAATACTCTGTATTAGTGGTGCCACTCTTAGAATTCATAATTGGAATTGATATTTTGAAAGGAATGACTTTGCACTTAGATGATGGATGTTACCAATTTGGAACTAAACATTATATATCGTCCAGGCCTGTACGGGTTGGTCGTTTAAGAATGCCCCCCATAAAAGTTCCCCAGGCGACAAAAGTGGTTCGTCAGAAGCAGTATCGTATTCCAGGTGGTCATGAAGAGATTAGTACCACTATTCAGGAGTTGGTGGATGCAGGAGTTATAACCCCAGTTACTTCTGCTTGGAATAATCCTGTTTGGCCTGTACGTAAGAGTGATAATTCTTGGCGCATGACTGTTGATTATCGAGAATTGAATAGACACACACCCTCTTTGTCTGTTGCAGTACCGGATGTTATTACCCTAATTGAAAGAATCCAAAAACATCCAGGTACATGGTATGCGTCCATTGATATTGCTAATGCTTTCTTTTCGATTCCGATTGCCCCTGAGTGTCAGGAACAATTCAGTTTTACGTGGAACGGGCGTCAGATGACGTTTAGAAGTCTTCCCCAGGGCTATGTGCATAGTCCTACGATATGTCACCGGCTGGTGGCAGAGCATTTGGCTGAGGTACCGGTTCATCCGCGAATTCAGATATGTCACTATATTGATGATATTTTGATCCAAGGTGAAACACAAGAGGAAGTTCCGACCCAATTGGACAGAGTCATTGAGTGCCTGCGTGAGAAAGGTTGGGAAATCAACCCGGATAAATTACAAGGTCCGTCCCAGGCTGTGAAATTTTTGGGTATTAATTGGCATGAGGGGCACCGAGAAGTGATCCCTCAGGTTAAACAGAAAATTCTTGATTTTGCAGTTCCGAGGAACAGGAAAGAAGCCCAAAGCTTCATTGGTTTGTTTGGTTTTTGGCGCCAGCATATTCCTCATTTGAGTCAAATATTGGCCCCTTTGTACCGTGTCACTCGTAAAAAGAATGCATTTGAATGGGATAAACCACAGCAAGATGCGTTCAGTCTGGCAAAAGAAGCAATTCAGCATGCTCTGGATTTATGGCCTGTATGTGATGGTGATGTGGATTTGAATGTGTCTGTACAAGGCCTTTATGCGAATTGGAGTTTGTGGCAGAAACAAGGCAAGAGTAGAGTACCGTTAGGTTTCTGGACCAAAAAGTTACCTGATGCTGGTGAGCGTTATACACCTTTTGAGAAACAGTTACTTGCATGTTATTGGGCTCTGGTGGATACTGAGCAATTGACTTTGGGACATGATATAGTTTTGCGACCTGAAATTCCTATCATGCAGTGGGTTATGAGTTCGCCGAAAACTCACCGAATTGGACACGCTCAAGAGGCGAGTGTGATTAAATGGAAATGGTATATACAAGACAGGGCACGTGTGGGACAAAAAGGAGTTGCATCTTTGCATGAGCAGGTGGCACGGGCGCCATCGACTGAGACTGAGAGTGAATGTTCCGTACCTTTAGTACAGGAGTCTCCTGTTCAGTGGGGTAGACCTTTTGATGATTTGTCCGCAGAGGACAGAAACCATGTCTGGTTTACGGATGGTTCAGCAAGGTTCATAGGGACGAAACGGCATTGGAAGGCGGTGTCCTATAATCCGATCACACAAAAATTGCTGAGTACAACTGGTGAGGGTAAGAGCAGTCAATTTGCTGAACTCTATGCTGTTTAACAAGTTCTGAAACAAGAGTTACCTGGCACATGTCATATTTTCACCGATTCTTGGTCTACTGCCAATGGACTGGCAGTTTGGTTACCGACTTGGCATTCCCATAGTTGGAAAATCCATTCAAAAGAACTGTGGGGAAAAGAATTATGGCAGGAGATTTGGGAAATGCTCCCACAGAGTACTGTTACAATCTTCCATGTGGATGCTCATTCCCCGATAGACTCTCTTGACAAATTCTTTCATAACATTGCAGATGAGAAATCTAAAATTGCTGAGGCAGTGGTGGACAGGCAATATTCTGATATTGCGGGATTGGCGAAATGGGCCCACCAGAAAGCAGGACACTTTGGAGAGAAAGCCACTAGCAGGTGGGCTGCTGATCGAGGAATTTATATTCCCCTAGATTTAATTAAAAATGTTATTCTACATTGTCCCATTTGTCAGCATATCAGGCAGCGCAAAGTGCCCCAAATTGTTAAAGGTCATTTACATCGCGGGAAATTACCCGCTCAAATTTGGCAGATTGATTACATTGGTCCACTTCCTATGAGTAGGAATTGTCAATATGTTTGCACTATTGTTGATACATACAGTGGCCTATTGGTGGCCCTTCCCTGTAAGCAAGCTACCCAATTGAATACTATTAAAACAGTGGAATTGATTATGATGTATTATGGTGTGCCATTCCAAATTCAATCTGATAATGCATCCCATTTTCGTGGAAGATTGGTACAGGAATTCTGTGTGGAAAACAATATTGAATGGGTGTTTCATATACCATATTATCCACAGGCCTCGGGTCTTGTGGAGAGGTTGAATGGCCTGCTGAAAAATCAGTTACGTAAATTAACAGATGACAAGTATAAGAATTGGCGAGACTTTTTGCCTCAAGCGCTATTGATTTTGAATAACCGTCCTTTTCTAAATGCTGAATCCCCACTTATGCGTTTGTTTCCTCCGAATGTTGATGCTAAGCCCAATGAAATCAGAGAGACTGTGATGTACTGGGAGATTACTCCCGGAGCTTTGGCTCCATGTAGAGCGACCCCAGGGTCGGCAGGTTTAGACTTGCATGCCATGGATGACACCGTTATAAAAAGTAAGGATCGAGTCATCATTGAAACTGGTGTTGGTGTTCATATACCAACTGGAAATTTCGGATTAATCGCCCCTAGATCGGGGCTGGCTGTAAAAGGCATTCAGGTGCTTGGAGGAATCATTGATAGTGATTATCAGGGAGAGATTAAGGTGCTCCTGCTGAATAGCAGTGAGGTTGACTTACTGATACATCAAACTGACCGAGTGGCTCAATTGCTAATAATGCCTGTTTTCAGTGGTGAGATCACAAAAGGCACTGCCCCAACGTTGCTAACTGTACGAGGCCAGAAAGGTTTTGGCTCCACAGATAATCCTGGGGCCAGAGTTTGGGTGCAGTCGCCTAAGAATCCCCCTGAACAAGCAGAAGTCATTGCAACCGGTCAAGACAACACCATTTTAGTTATGAGACCAGGGAAAGATAGCTGGGAAGCAGTCCCGGCTGACAAATGTTACTTACGAGAATGAATAATGCCTGTATTTGATTCTCTTTCAGATCATTCTTTGGACTGTTGCTGCAGGATGTGTCGGCGTTGGACTCCTTTTGGGCTGGTACGACGAGAGAGGAGGGATCCCATCAACCCGGGCTGAGTTGAGAACCCGAGTGTCGCGTTCCTTCGCTGCGTGGGATTCGTCGTCGAACTTTTGGATTACATTAGCCAAACAAGTGACTAAAGCCCCTCATTTCTGCTTGACACCGATGAGATCGGTGACGGACATTCTAGCGACTTGTTTAGTTGCTGTCCCTGCTTCATTGGAGACTTTGACTCATATTTTTAATATATCAAATGCTCGCCCCAATGTTCTTCTGGGCGATTTCGCTGCCCATGAGTATTGCCCCTTGTGTACTGTACTGTCAGACCCGATACCCCCCATCCAGTCCCAAATAGTTACCTATAATATCACACAGGGTGATTTGTGTTTTTTCCTTACTTGTGATCCTAGTGCGATTTCTGAATGTATGCGTTTAAGATTGAAAGGTGCCACTTCATTCACCGCTCATGAACGAACTTTGTGCCTTCAAAGGACACCGAAAACATGTACTTCTGTTCAGAATAACATGACTTGCAAGAGTTTGGTAGTTACCCCCAGTCATTATCGCACGATGTTACTACCTGCCGGATGGCTTTTCTCATGTGGTAATACTTCCTGGCCATATATTCCCGCAAATATTTCTGGAGGCCCTTGTGCCATTACTAGACTGAGCTTGTTAATGTTTTCTCCACATCCGAATGCCAACTCTCGTGTGATTCGAGATACAGTGAGGTTACAGGAGGATTGTGACTCATCTTTGCGTTTATATTCCAAGTCTGAATACCTTAGCCTGGCTATTTCAATTGTTGGTGTTCCTGCTTTGGCAGTTTATAATGCCAAATCTATTGGGAAAATGGCCTGCTGGATGGTAAAATCCATCAATCATACTTCTACAGTCCTGTCTGACATGCTATTAGACGCCCAGGGTGAACGTAGGGCTATCTTGCAAAATCGAGCGGCCATTGATTATCTTTTGCTTAAACATGGGCACGATTGTTCTGATTTTGAGGGTCTTTGTTGTTTTAACTTGTCGGATCATACGAAATCCATTCAAGCTCACATTGATAAACTACATGACTTAACAGAGGAAGTTAGAAAACACATTGACCAGGGCTGGTTTGACTGGCTCTTTAATTGGTTACCTGATTTGCATATGTTACGTCAGATATTAGGAGGTATTCTGATTACTATCGGCATTTTGATTTCTATCTGTTGCTTTATTCAGTGTATTCCTTCACTACTTCAATTCTGCACACCTGGTACTAGACATAGATCAGTTAGTCTTGTTTCATATTATTCTTCCACAGATATTAGTTCTGTTTAATGAATGTATAATAGACTGAAGTCAAGGGTGAAATGTTCTGCTCGATTTTCCCGGCCTTCTTGTGAGGAACAATGATGGAATGTGACTTCAGTCTCTTATCATTCAAGTCTAAGGGTTAGAGTAGTGAATGGAGCCTATTTACTAGGCACTTCGACATGATTCTGTGCTCTTCCCCATAGATCAGGGCTTGCACACATAGCCTAGGGGATAGATTCGTTAGTATTAGGGATAACCTGTCCTGTAGTGAGGGTATTTCATGGAGCCGTGCTGAATTCAGGCCTGGTAGGCCTCAAACGGGAGAGACTCCATCTTTCTTTCTGCTTCGGCAGCTTGTGATGCTTCTAGGTCAAATGTAATGTTTTAGTTATGAGGTGTTATTCGCTTGGAGAGAACCGGTTCAGGCCGGCCCTTATCGAAGGATTGTATTTTTCTTCATGCCGAAGACACTACATCAGGCCGGCCGGCTGGGAACGTGTCCTTGGTACGGGGAGGTACAAGAATTTGGTGGGCGGCAGGTTACAGGCCGGAATTTTCCATGAGGAAACGCACCTCTATATTAGTGAAAGTCTGAGGCAGTTACATGTTCAGTCCGTAGGCGGCATCTAGCCGTTAGCAGTAAAGCTACTACTTATTCCAGGGAAGACAGACGCCATCTTGAAGGCGGAGAAGAACCGAGAGACAGATGCTCTCCTAGCAGAATAGCCAGAGAGGAGAGAGTAGCCGATAAGGAAGAGGTCCCAGTGACTCGGAGAAGGGTGATTCCAGGCGAGCCGAGGCACAGACGAGAAGGGAACCTAGATGACCACTGAGTGCAGGCTACATACTACTAAGGTGATGTCGACCCTTTCTTATTAGAGTGTACAACTTAATCTTTCACTTTTCTTTGCAGGTTATGTGGTATATCGTAATGTTATGTGATTGTGTATGTAATGAGTAATAAAGTACCCAGTTTGTAGTGAACCAACATGTGCTGCGTGTTCTTGTATGAGAGGGTAGCCTATTCTTCTAGTCAGCTGCGGCTACATGAACAGATGTTAACCCTGATCAGGTAAGTGGTAACTGAATAAGGGAAAGAGGAGCCCCTCGAACCTGAGAACAGGCTATGCTCGAACTGGCAATCCTTGTGTGATCTGATGAATAGTGAGACTGATTCCCTTTTTGTATGTTATGGTGATCATAGGATGAACTGTCGTATGAGACTGCCGTTTAGGTAGAGAGGTCTGGATTCGTATAGGATCGCGAGGCCGCCACTTGTGATACTGTCGTATGGGCAGAGAGGTCTGGATTCGTAGGGGATCGCGAGGCCGCCGATTGTGCTGAGACTGCCGTCTGGGTAGAGAGGTCTGGATTCGTATGGGATCGCGAGGCCGCCACTTGTGATACTGTCGTATGGGCAGAGAGGTCTGGATTCGTAGGGGATCGCGAGGCCGCCGATTGTGCTGAGACTGCCGTCTGGGTAGAGAGGTCTGGATTCGTATGGGATCGCGAGGCCGCCACTTGTGATACTGTCGTATGGGCAGAGAGGTCTGGATTCGTAGGGGATCGCGAGGCCGCCGATTGTGCTGAGACTGCCGTCTGGGTAGAGAGGTCTGGATTCGTATGGGATCGCGAGGCCGCCACTTGTGATACTGTCGTATGGGCAGAGAGGTCTGGATTCGTATGGGATCGCGAGGCCGCCGATTGTGCTGAGACTGCCGTCTGGGTAGAGAGGTCTGGATTCGTATGGGATCGCGAGGCCGCCACTTGTGATACTGTCGTATGGGCAGAGAGGTCTGGATTCGTATGGGATCGCGAGGCCGCCGATTGTGCTGAGACTGCCGTCTGGGTAGAGAGGTCTGGATTCGTATGGGATCGCGAGGCCGCCACTTGTGATACTGTCGTATGGGCAGAGAGGTCTGGATTCGTATGGGATCGCGAGGCCGCCACCTGTGATACTGTCGTATGGGCAGAGAGGTCTGGATTCGTATGGGATCGCGAGGCCGCCACTTGTGATACTGTCGTATGGGCAGAGAGGTCTGGATTCGTATGGGATCGCGAGGCCGCCACCTGTGATACTGTCGTATGGGCAGAGAGGTCTGGATTCGTATGGGATCGCGAGGCCGCCACTTGTGATACTGTCGTATGGGCAGAGAGGTCTGGATCCGTATGGGATCGCGAGGCCGCCGATTATAAGAGGTCTTGGTATGTATAGTAGGAATCCCCTGTCCTTAGGTGGTAGATATATGTGGTTGCACTATTGTAAATAGGTTCTAGCGAGGGGGTAACGTTCTGGCTGGGTTAGTGAGGCTCTGATGAGCGGGTTCCATCTGATCCGAAAACCCAAGCAGAACACCGGCGTAGTGGGTGGGGGTGTTGACCAGTTGCTTGAGTCCGAGGTTGGCGAGGTTGTCCAGCAGGGTGACGGTGTTGTGGTCCTTGTTGTTCTCCAAGTGGAAGTTGAGGTCCCCTAGGAGGATGTAGTCGGCGGAGGGGAGGGCGTGTGGGCTTATGAAGTCCGTGATGCCTTCGCTGAATTGTGTGCCTGGTCCCGGGGGTCTGTAGATGAGGGTGCCTCTGAGGGTTGTCGTTGGGTCGGTGTGAATCTGGAAGTGGAGGTGTTCGGCGGCGGTGTAGGTATCGTCTGCGTCGGTCGTGATGCGGATGGTGTTCTTGTGGACGATGGCGATGCCTCTTGCTTTTGAGTTCAGAACTGAGTTATTTAAGATGATGTGGAAGTTATGCGTTTTGAAAAAAAAATTAAAGACTTATTATTAAGCAGAATTAATAACATAAAAAAGGCAGTTTGACATAGAAAAAAAATAGATGTTTTATTGAGATTGATACTAAGAAAATTCTGGGAAGGGATCATTTTATATACACAAAAGTGCAAATGCTAAAGTGCGATAAATCCGACAAATACAATTCATACTGAGCTATCCTGTTGCTTAGAAAAGACAATATAGACATCGCAAATATTATGCAGTTAAAAAAGATTGTTTTATATCAACTAAAGTGCAGGTGCAATAGAACAATCGGATGTATTAGCCCTAAAAATCCATTACTATTAAATCCAAATTCAGTTCATACTATACAATCCATTTCTTGCAAAGAGGAGAAAAATCATCACAAAGTAATATGAATTTGAGAAAGATCACTTCATATAAACCTAAGTGCAAGTGCTGCAAAATGACATATATCGAGCAAGCATGATATCCCTGGAAGTCCTTTTCCATTTATGTCTTAATTCAAAAAGAGATTTAAACATCACAGATATTGTATCATTACAGAAGAAATCGTTTCATGTAACCTATAGTGCAAATACTAATCTGGAATATAACTAATGGATATATTAACCCTAGACATCCTTTTTCCATTAAATCAAAATTCAATTCATACTATATAACTCGTACTCAGCCCACTTTTTCTATAAAAATAAACTATAATCATCACAATAGTCTATATTACAAAAAACAAAGTGACTGTACTAAAGTGCCATAAGTCCAACAGAGATGTTACCCCTGGAGATCTCTTTCCATTTGATCAAAATATTTCCAAACTGAAATACATTTTCTACTAGCTCCCACCCTTTTTGCATAAACTTCTTCATAAGTTCTTACTCGTTTCATTTTATTATACCATTCAAGAAAGGTCGGGGCTTTGGTTGTTTTCCAACTCTGGAGGTTCAGTTAGCGTGCCACCAAAAAGGAGATTGATGGAAACATTTCCCCCCTTCTTGTTAAAACCTGGTTTAAGTTCTGTTTTAACAAACCAAACAGTGCAAACTCCGGCTCAGGTTGTATAATGCTTCCGAGAGCACGACGGAGCTCGACACACATTTTCACCCAGAACTGGCTCAACCTTGAGCATGTACAAGAAACATGAAGCCAACCGCCCTCCCCAACCTGCTGGCATCGAAAACACTTATTTTTAACCTCAGGATATATTTTATGGAGAGCATATGGGGTATAATAGGCCGTCCAGCGTGACAGGAACGCCATTCTCTTAAAGTTTGCGGCTCTCAGTGCCTTTTCTACTATGCTGAGAAACAGTCTGCCACTCTCTAATTGAAAAATTGCACAACAGTTCGTGTTTTATTTTTTCCAGAAAATTAGTAACGGCTAGGGGCTCCCCTTGGTTTCGAAAAACTCAATACCAATTCCCTATACCTCGTAGTTAAGTTCTACAAACAGCAGCAAGAACCGAGGGGGTAGCTATATTTCCTAGTGGTATATATTTATTTATCAGTGATCTAATCTGGAGGAAGCTAAAGAAGAGTAACCTGCTCTGAATACCACATCTAGCCTGAACCTCCTCCCAATTAATACATCTACCTCCTATTCTAAAATGGCTTAGCTCTTTAAAACCTTTTGATTCCCAAAGTTTAGTATGACTATTACGAATATAGAGGTCCAAACTTCTGGCCCCAGTCAAGCCCAGATATTCGAACCCCGTAGATTGGGCCTTCTGAGAATAGGATTTCTGGAGTCTATTAGAAAGAGCAGAAGATATGCCTGCCTAAATTCTTTGAGAAAAAGACGGCGGATCCACCGTCGGTATTTTCTACCAACCTACACCGTCCGTCAGCATTTTGCCCCCCCCCCCCCCAATTCCTTAATGGGACCAGAAGTCACAGTGTTTGAACAAAATGCTCTGAGGGAAATTACAAAAAGAACAATTGATGGACAGAATACAGAACAATGTGATACATTCACCCCAGTACAGAGATCTGGGCCTAAATCCATCTTTTTTTGCTCACCATGACAGTCCAGTTTGGACCTAGACATATGCAAATCTGTCTTGACCCTACACCCAATGGGAAGAGTCCAGCCCGAACTGCCAGACCAGGTCCTTCCTGAACAGGAAACAAGCATCCTAGGAGGCGTTCATCCCGCATAAGCAAGGATAGCTTGACTCCAGTGGCATGGAGAGCAAGGGACCCACGACTGGGCATACCCGTCCCACTCGGGGTGACAAATGCAAAAAGAACAATTGATGGACAGAATACAGAACAATGTCATACATTCACCCCAGTACAGAGATTTGGGATTAAATCCATAGTTTTATTACTCACCATGCCATTTCAATTTGGACCCAGCCATATGCAAATCAGTCTTGAGCCTGCACCCAATGGGAACAGTCCAGCCCCAACTGCCAGGCCAGGTCCTCCCTGGACTGGAAACAAGCATCCTAGGACCGGGTTTGGGGTTTCACCCCTCATCAGCAAGAATAGCTTGACTCCAGTGGCATGGAGAGCATGGGACCCATGTCTGGGCATACCTGTCCCACTCGGGTTGACAAATGCAAAAAGACAAATTGATGGACAGAATGCAGAACAATGTCATACATTCACCCCAGGACAGAGATCTGGGCCTAAATCCATAGTTTTTTTACTCACCATGCCATTCCGGTTTGGACCCAGCCATGAGCAAATCAATCTTGACCCTGCACCCAATGGGAACAATCCAGCCCGAATTGCCAAGCCAGGTCCTCCCTGGACTGGAAACAAGCATCCTAGGACCGGTTTGGGGGTTTCACCCTTCTTCAGCCAGATAGCTTGACTCCAGTGGCATGGAGAGCACGGGACCCACGTCTGGGCATACCCGTCCCACTCGGGTGACAAATGCATAAAGACCAATTGATGGACAGAATGCAGTACAATGTGATGAATTCACCCCAGTACAGAGATCTGGGCCTAAATCCATAGTTTTTTGCTCACCATGCCATTCCAGTTCGGACACAGCAGTATGCAAATCAGTCTTGACCCTGCACCCAATCGGAACAGTCCAGCTTGAACTGCCAGGCCAGGTCCTCCCTGGACTGGAAACAAGCATTCTGAGACCGATTTTGGGGTTTCACCCCTCATCAGCCAGGATAGCTTGACTCCAGTGGCGTGAAGAGCATGGGACCCTCGTCTGGGCATACCTGTCCCACTCTGGTTGACAAATGCAAAAAGACCAATTGATGGACAGAATGCAGAACAATGTCATACATTCACCCCAGTACAGAGATCTGGGCCTAAATCCATCGTTTTTATGCTCACCATGCCATTCCAGTTTTGACCCACCCATATGCGAATCAGTCTTGACCCTGCACCCATTGGGAACAGTCCAGCCCGAACTGCCAGGCCAGGTCCTCTCTGGACTGGAAACAAGCAATCTAGGACCAGTTTTGGGGTTTCACCCCTCATCAGCCAGGATAACTAGACTCCAGTGGCATGGAGAGCACGGGACCCACGGCTGGGAATACCCATCCCACTCGGGGTGACGAATGCAAAAAGAACAATTGATGGACAGAATGCAGAACAAAGTCATACATTCACCCCAGTACAGAGATCTGGGCCTAAATCCATCGTTGTTTTGCTCACCATGCTATTCCAGTTTGGACCCAGCCATTTGCAAATCAGTTTTGACTCTGCACCCAAAGGGAACAGTCTAGCCCGAACTGCCAGGCCAGGTCCTCCCTGAACTGGAAAAAACCATCCTAGGACCAGTTTTGGGGTTTCACCCCTCATCAGCCAGGATAGCTTGACTCCAGTGGCATGGAGAGCACGGTACCCACGATTGGGCATACCCGTCACACTTGGGATGACAAATACAAAAAGAACAATTGATGGACAGAATGCAGAACAATGTCATACATTCACCCCCGTACAGAGATCTGGGCCTAAATCCATCTTTTTTTTGCTCACCATGCCATTCCACTTTGGACACAACCATCTGCATATCAGTCTTGACTCTGCACCCAATGGGAACAGTCCAGCCCAAACTGCCAGGCCAGGTACTCCCTTGACTGGAAACAAGCAGCCAAGGACCAGTTTCAGGGTTTCACCCCTCATCAGCCAGGATAGCTTGACTCCAGTGGCATGGAGAGCACAGGACCCACGTCTGGGCATACCCGTCCCACTTGGGGTGACAAATGCAAAAAGAACAATTGATGGACAGAATGCAGAACAATGTCATCCATTCACCCAAGTACAGAGATCTGGGCCTAAATCCATGGTGTTTTTGCTCACCATGCCATTCCAGTTTGGACCAAGCCATATGCAAATCAGTCTTGACCCTGCACCCAATGGGAACAGTCCAGCCAGAATTGTCAGGCCAGGTCCTCCCTGGACTGGAAAAAAGCATCCTAGGACCAGTTACGGGGTTTCACCGCTCATCAACCAGGATAGTTTGACTCCAGTGCCATGGAGTGCATGGGACCCTCGTTTGGGCATACCCGTCCCACTCGGGGTGACAAATGCAAAAAGAACAATTGATGGACAGAATGCAGAACAATGTCATACATTCACCCCAGTACAGAGATCTGGGCCTAAATCCATCGTTGTTTTGCTCACCATGCCATTCCAGTTTGGACCAAGCCATATGCAAATCAGTCTTGACTCTGCACCCAAAGGGAACAGTCTAGCCAGAACTGCCAGGCCAGGTCCTCCCTGGACTGGAAACAATCATCCTAGGACCGGTTTTGGGGTTTCACCCCTCATCAGCCAGGATAGCTTGACTCCAGGGGCATGGAGAGCACGGGACCCACGATTGGGCATACCTGTCACAGTTGGGGTGACAAATACAAAAAGAACAATTGATGGACATGCAGAACAATGTCATAAATTCACCCCAGTACAGAGATCTGGGCCTAAATCCATCGGTTTTTTTGCTCACCATGCCATTCCACTTTGGACCCAACCATATGCATATCAGTCTTGACCCTGCACCCAATGGGAACAGTCCAGCCCAAACTGCCAGGCCAGGTACTCCCTTGACTGGAAACAAGCAGCCAAGGACCAGTTTCAGGCTTTCACCCCTCATCAGCCAGGATAGCTTGACTCCACTGGCATGGAGAGCACAGGACCCATGTCTAGGCATTCCAGTCCCAATCAGGGTGACAAATGCAAAAAGAACAATTGATGGACAGAATGCAGAACAATGTCATACATTCACCCAAGTACAGAGATCTGGGCCTAAATCCATCCTTTTTTTGCTCACCATGCCATTCCAGTTTGGACCAAGCCATATGCAAATCAGTCTTGACCCTGCACCCAATGGGAACAGTCCAGCCAGAATTGTCAGGCCAGGTCCTCCCTGGACTGGAAACAAGCATCCTAGGACCAGTTTCGGGGTTTCACCGCTCATCAGCCAGGATAGCTTGACTCCAGTGGCAGGGAGTGCATGGGACCCTCGTCTGGGCATACCCGTCCCACTCGGGTTGACAAATTCAAAAAGACAAATTGATGGACAGACTGCAGAACAATGTCATACATTCACCCCAGTACAGAGATCTGGGCCTAAATGCATAGTTTTTTCGCTCACCATGCCATTCCAGTTTTGACCCAGCCATATGCAAATCAGTCTTGACCCTTCACCCATTGGGAGCAGTCCGGCCCGAACGGTCAGGCCAGGTCCTCCCTTGACTGGAAACTAGCAGCCAAGGACCAGTTTCAGGGTTTCGCCCCTCATCAGCCAGGATAGCTTGACTCAAGTGGCATGGAGAGCACAGGACCCACGTCTGGGCATACCCGTCCCACTCGGGGTGACAAATGCAAAAAGAACAATTGATGGACAGAATGCAGAACAATGTCATACATTCACCCCAGTACAGAGATCAGGGCCTCTATCCATCGTTGTTTTGCTCACCATGCCATTCCAGTTTGGACCCAGCCATATGCAAATCAGTCTTGCGACCTTGGAACAATCCCAAAATATGAGTAAGACTGACTGGAAAGCGATTAATTCACTCCAGAACAACGAGAAAAAAAAAACCTGCTGACAAAGGAGGTGCAGTATTGCTTCTTAATTCATTGACTATTGGGAGGTGTGTACTAATTATGTACTCCTCATGAGAGATCTCACCGGTGAACTCCAGGACACGATTAGGGAGATGGTAGCTGATGCTGAAGAGAAAAAATTGATAACTTCCAAGGAAGCAGACTTTTTAATCAATCCAACTCCACGAATTCCAGCTTTTCTAAATTTTAACTAAAGTCCATAAAGCTCAACATCCACCTCCTGAACATCCCATAGTGTCTGGTATCCAATCTCCACTTGAACTGTTGTCGCAATTTTCTGATTTTTTTTTAATCGAAACTGTTATCAATCAACCTTCCTTTGTACAGGACACTGCTGATATCCTTACTGCTCTGGAATCACTGGAGTATGGCCCTATGAACCAATTTATGGTTACGGTCGACATTGAATCACTATATACCAGCATTCCCAAGGATGCCACACTGGTGGCAGCAGCATGTGCTCTAGGGATCGTGAGTGGTTCTATGATACTCCTCCTTCATTTGTTCTCAAATGCATTGAACTAGCCTTGACTAAAAACGTTTTCTGCTATCGAGACCAAATGCACCTACAGGTCTCTAGTACATTAATGGGGGAAACTTTTACCTCCAGTTGGGTTTGTATCTATGTTGGACAATTTGCGAAAAACCTTGTGCATTACATCTCAAACCTGTTTTCACAGCATCTATCTCTCTGGAAGAGATATATAAATGATGTGTTATGCATATGGTCAGGCCCGAGGATCAACTCCATGGTTTTCTTTATTGGCTTAATGAAGCCGGTAGTTGCCTACACTTAACTTGGACAATTGACAGACCAACAGCTGTTTACCTTCATTTGGATGTAACAGCTAGGGATCGGAAACTCTATACCACAATCCATCAGAAACCGACGGACAGGAATTAGTTGCTACACTATTGGTCTTTCCACACAAGGGCATTACAGGATAATCTCCCAGAGGGCCAGTTTTTCTGATATCGCAGAAACTGCACTGACACTGGGACTTTTGTTGAACAATCTAATACACTGGCCAAACACCATCGTGGAAAGAGCTTATCCTCCCAGGGTGATCAAGAGAGCACAAAAGAGAGCCATCAATACCCTCCGGGATGCCTTGTTAGAAAGGAGTGGGAGAGATAATAACAAGTGTCTACAAGTGATTACTACTGTTGATCATTTGTCCACGAAGATCAGGCAAATCATTAGGAAACATTGATGCCTATTGAATGTTGGACCGAACAAAATGCCCCAGCTAAGATTTGCTTTTAAAAGGGCCAGCAATCTAAGGGACCGGTTGGTCCATACTCGACAAAACATCTCGCAGAAATGAGAAACTGGGGTACCACCAGGACATTTCCCGTGTGATAACTGTACAGTGTGTAATCTGACACAGGCCTCTAGGAGTATTACTTTTGTGACTGGAAGACCTTGGCTTCAGACTAAGTTCAGCAATTGCAATACAAACAAGGTAATTTATCGACTGACGTACAATTGTGGGTTACATTACATTGGTATTACCTCCGGATTAGGGTTTAGGAACACATCAGTACCCATAAAACTGGGATACTCACCACACGACTAGTCCATCACTTTCAGGGGGTGTGTCACAATTGCAGGTACCTTAGGTGGACAGTCCTGGAGAGGGTGGGAGGAGCAGTATATGCCATCGAGAACCTGCTAGCCTAAAGAGGCTCACTGGATTTTTTCAGAAAAGTCAGACCAGGAGGGATTGAATGACTAAACTGAGTGCCTCTGGAAGATCCTCCCCTATCTGCCTACCAAGCATCGCAGAACCCTAGTCCAGGCCATGGTGATTTGTCTCCTCGATTACGGCAAAGCTCTACTGGTAGAATTAGGCCCGACGCTGCTAAGGAAACTGCAGGTCATTCAAAATACCGCCGCGCGAATGATTTTAAACCGCCCGGCGAGCTCACCTTCAGCCCCTCTACTGCTAGACCTTCATTGGCTTCCGATCGCGAAACGAGCATACTTCAAGACCTGCTGTCTTACTTATAAGGCCTTAAACGGTAAAGGTCCCCAATATCTGTCAAGCAGACTCACTAAACAGATCTCAACTCGCAACCTTAGGTCTAATTCGCTTGGGTTCCTGAGGACCCCTCGAATTCGCCTCGCCCGCTCCGGGGAAGGGCCTTCTCATATCTTGCTCCGCGCTATTGGAATATGCTCCCTATTTCCATACGCTTATGCCCTTCCCTCACTACTTTCAGGAAACAACTGAAAACCTTTTTGTTCTGATCACTTGGGATCATTCTCCGCTGCCTCGCTGTTTTTTTTCTATTTCTCTTCAGTTTGCTACTAGGTACAGCGCCGAGATGCCCCAGGGTGAGCCATGCGCTTTAGAAGAATCCCTAACATAACATAACATAACATAACATAAGGTGGTGAGATGATACCATTTACTCTGTTCTTGTTCTGGCTTGTTGTGAGGCTTTTATATATATATACGTACATATCTTTTTTACTTTAATAGCTTGGTGGGTTCACATTGTTTAGTGCTTGTCATCACACAGTTAATAAATAATCTGCTATTACATTGTCTATAATATGTATTATATCTTGATACATGAAATCACAATGTGGCTCCTTTCTTGATGGTTTGACCTGCGTTGGTTGCAGGATTGTAGGTACCACACTAATAGTTTGGAAATAACTTATAGGTATTGAGTTGTGTGGAGCGTGGGCTTTGAATTGCTTGCCCACTAACATCAGGTCCTATCCCTCTCTGCCTGTCGGGACCTTTATGCCTCCAAGACAGTTCACTGATCTACCAGTATTAGTGAATGTTTTTTGGTGACTGTTGTAACAGCAAAGGAAAGACGGATGCAGGGTGCGTTCCAACTTCTTGTTTATTGAACCCAGAGGCCCACGTCCGCTAACACCAGCAGCGCGGCTCCAACTCTAACCAGTGCAACTCCCCCCTCGATGACGTCGACCTCGCTTCTGGTTGGCTGGGCACACACGTGACCCGGCTAACACTGAAGACAGACTGCGTCCATCTAAAGGACGCTCCCATACATTTGGTGCATGTACAACATCTCCTTTTTTTCCATAAACATAAGAACAATATTCAATCCATAACATATTCATCATAGCGCCTTGGCCTCCTTGCCTCCCGCCTTGGTCTACTATCGGCGTAGTGTGGGGAATGTCCTTCAGCACAAGTGCTGCTGACGCTGCGCCCCGCGTCGTCACGATCCTGCCCGCCCGGGGACTGTATGGGCTCCTCGCTATCTCCTTCTCCACACAATGCCCCCATGTTGGCACGCTCTTCTCCTCGCCGCTCTGGGACGCTGTCGCCCCCACACTCATTACTCTCCGAACTCCCTCTCAACAATATTTCCGCCTGGCCCTTCTTCAGTTTGACCACATCACCCTTGTTGCGCCAACCCCGGTCTTCCAAGCACACTGCACCAGGGGTCGCCTCTCGCACACGCACCGGCGGACCAAACACAGACTCACCCTTCACCACCTTGTGCGGCTTCCGTACTAGGACCCAATCCCCCTGTTCAATGGTCTTCACCTTCGCCTTGTTTGTCGCATCTGCGTACTTCTTGGAACACTCTTGCCTGGATACAATTCTCTCTCTCACTCCCAGCATCTCATCTCGTACACCCTGGGTGTCCTCACTCACACTGTACCATCTATTGTACTTGGGCGTAAGTTCGTTGGTGCATCTTCTCCCCCTCATGAGGAAAAACGGAGTGTGCCCTGTGACCCCATTCGGAGTGTTGTGGTCCGTGCAAACTTTCTCCTTCAGGAACTCCCTCACGTCTAGGTTGGAGGCTACGGCTTGTTGAACGCCCTCCTTCAGAAACCTGTTCATTCTCTCGACCTGGCCGTTACTCTTGGGACTATACAGGGTTGTTTTCTCTTGCTTGATGCCTAGGGCGGATAGAAAGTCCGTCATTTGCTTCAAGACTAACTGGGTCCCGTTGTCGGAGACTAAGATTTTCGGTTGTCCTTCCGACGCAAACACGTCCTTCAGAACCCTTATAACACGGTCCGTGGTGACCGCCTGAACGAACTGGAAATGCACCCATTTAGAGTAGTAGTCCGTGAGGACAATCAGATGACGGCACTCGTCAGGCAGCGTAGAGAACGGGCCAGCAAAGTCTATCGCCAGCTTGCTCCAGGGCCCCGCCGGGATTTCAACCATCTGTAGTTCGCCTTTACTGGTCTTCCAGTGCTTATCCGCCTTCAAGCACTGCTCACACCTGTCGATGTACTCGCACACCTCACTGGACATTCCCGGCCACCAATAGTACATTTTGAGGATGTTCTTGGTCGCACTGCTTCCCGGATGCCCCTTGTGCGCTACCTTGATCAGCTTCCCGCGCAGCCCTGCCGGCGGAACAAACAAGTCGAGGCGCTTCAGGAATCCATTGTCGATGGAGAGTTCTTCGCTCACCTGCTGGAAACTCTTCAGATTGGGCTGCAAGTTCCGGATGGGAGGCCACTTGGTAGTCAGGTATTCCATTACCTTTAGAAGGACGGAGTCTTCCATTTGACAACGCAGCCACTCGGTCTCAGTGATGGAGCCACTGCACATCTCGGTCGCATCCACCAGCGCCACCACACACTCGGTGTCATCCAGGGACGTCTCCCCCGTACCGCTCACCAGCAGCCTGGACAAGCAGTCTGCCCTATAGTTGAGGCCACCCTTGATATGTCGTATCGTAAAGTGATATTCCTGCAGTCTGGAGAGCAGCCGCAGAAGCCTCGAGCTTGCTTTTCCGTTGCCGCGGCCTTCCCCATCCATCATGTAGACCAGGGGCTTATGGTCAGTGACGATCTCGAAGACTTTGCCCCACAGGTAGTTCTTCAGCTTTTCCACCGCCCACGCACACGCCAGGGTCTCCCTTTCGATGGTGCTATAGCTCTTCTCCGCATCGCTGAGCGTGCGAGAAATGAAGGCAATGGTGTTCTCCTTGCGCCCTTGAAACTGACAGAAGACAGCCCCAATGCCCTTGGCGCTGGCGTCGACGGTGACCACATTGCGCAAGTCCTTGTCATAGGGTCGTAGAACCGGGGCCGTGGCAATGGCTGTTTTGATAGATTCGAATGCAGCATCTTGCGCCCCAGACCAATTGTACTTTACGTTCTTCCATAGAAGCTGTCGCAGCGGCTCGACCTTGTCAGCGTACCCCTGAACGAACTTGGAATAGTACTCGCTGAGACCAAGGAAGGATCGCAGCGCGTCTTTGTCCTCTGGACGCGGAGCATTTCGGATCGCCTGGACCAAGTCGTCTTTCGGTGCTATGCCGTCCTGGGACAGCACGTGTCCCAAGTATTCAATCTTATCCTGCATGAATTTGCACTTGTCTTTGGAGACCGTCATCCCCTTGGCACCTAGGACTTCCAACACTGCGCTCAGCAGCGCCAAGTGCTCCCGTCTGCCCCTTGTGTGGAGCAGGATGTCATCTTGAAATGCCTCGACCCCCCGCATCTCGCGGAACAGCAAGTCCATCAATTTCTGAAAACCCCCCGAGGCAGAGGCCAGTCCAAAGGGCAACCTGACATAACGGTAAGCACCGAACGGAGTAATAAAGGTGGTAAGGCTACGGGACTCCCTGGTCAGGCAGACTTGGTGGTAGGCTGATTTTAGGTCGATTATAGTGAAGTACCGGGACCCAGACGTAGACGACAAGATCTCTTGGATGTTGGGGAGAGGGTGACAATTTATCAGTATGTTTTTATTCAAGGATCGGAGATCAACACAGAGACGGATGTCTCCCGTCTTTTTCTTCTTGTAAACCACAATGGCAGAAACCCACTCTGATGCACCGGCCTCCTCAATCACACCTTCCTGTTTGAGTTTGTCCAGGCCGGTTTTCAGTTCGCACCGCACAGACAAAGGCACGGTCCTAACTTTGTGCTTTACTGGTGTGGCACCCTCCTTCAGCTGTATGTTATGCACGAACCCTCTCACACGCCCCACTTCATTCCTAAACACTCCGCCGAACTTGGCCAACACTTCCGGCAACCCTCCCTGGTCCTCATCCACCTGCACGAAGCCAACCCAATCATCACGCAGGACTATGGGATCATCCGCTCCTGGAACCAGCATCACCCCCAATTTCGCCAGATCCTTCCATCCCACCAAATTCCTGCCCTTCTCAGCCACGTATACCTTTGTGGAAATCACCCTCCCCTTAAAGGTGAGGGTATCGTGGAAGTAACCCAGCATCTCAATGTCCTGCTCTCCAAACGCCTTCGGGTTTACGTCAGTCTCACATAACTGTACGCCACCACCCCACCGTTCAAAAAACACTGTGTCAGAAATTATCGTAATGGGCGAACCAGAATCAGCAGTAAAAGGCAGCTCCACCGCCCCAATCAGCACCGTCCCTATGGGACCCTTCACGCGGCCCTCCTCCATTTCAATGGATAAGACAATGTTCGCACACATCTCCAGATCATCCTCACTCACTGAGCTCACTTTCACATTGCGCACGTAGCTGCGCGCTTTACAGACCGCGGCAAAGTGACCCACTTTTTTACACTTCGAACAGGGTTTGCCTAGCGCAGGGCATGATTTACTATCAGCTAAGTGGTCGTGTGAGCCACACCTAAAGCAGCACAACGGTTTGCGATCGCTAGCCTTAGCAAGCCCTGCCTTGTCCACAGTCTTATGGTCCAACCTCTTCCTGTCCTGCACGTAGAACACATTAGAGCTCGGGCTACTACACGCTAATTCCTTGGTAGAAAGAAGCGATCGCTCAATACCTTTAGCAATGTCCGTCACCTCACCGAGGGTAGGGTTCCTGCACGACAGTTGACGCTCCTGCACCTTCTTGGAGTGACAGTAGAACACCACCTGATCACGGATGTACGTATCAACTCTGTCCTCAAAGCCACAGTCCTGCGCCAGAACACGCAAACAAGCGATGTACTCCTCGACGGTCTCACCTTCTGCCTGCTTCCTCAGCGCAAACTTGTGACGACCCACCATGATGTTGCTTTCCACTGCATATTGCCGCTCGAGACGTTTGACGGCATCCTGGTAGACATCTAGCGCATCAAGCACACCTGGCGGGTTCTTGTACTCCGGTAAACTGTCGAACACCTCCTGGCCCGCCTTCCCCAGCATTCCGAACAGAAGCGCTTGTTTCCGATCCGCCTCGAACGCCTTCCCATCGATCGACACGATGTAGTTCTCAAATGCCCGCAACCAACTCTTCCATTTCATGCATGGCTTACCGGGCTCATCGAGGAAGAGGGGCGGAACGCAGATGTTGTTACTTTGCGCCATCGTGGAAGGGCACACTCTCAGCACACAGGAAGACGGACACAGCCTGGGCGCGCGGACACCTGCAGCAACTCGGTCGCGGCTCGACAGGCCAGCCGCCACTCAGGCGCGGTGCACCCACCGGCCGACACCAGGACGCGATCCACAGGACCCCCGGAAAGATCAGGAGCTGGCTGCGCAGGCACAGAGATCCTCGACGTGGAGCCCCCAGCAGGAGTGCAGGCAAGGAGCAGGAGCAAGGCGTGCCGTGGCTCACGTGGCGAGCAGGAGGGGCGTGGAGGCAGGCAGCAGGTGCAGGGCACAACAAGCAGCAGGATCACACCAGGCGGGCTGGAAAGCGGTACGACGGCCGCCGCAGGCACTCCGGCGTGGTAGAAGGCTCTCACCGGAGCACGCGTAGCATGCAGCAGGGACGCACGTGGCAGTGTGTGCGGCCCCGCCTGGAAGAAGCACGCCCCCGGCAGCACCGGGACGCTCAGGAATGACGGAACAGCATACCGCGGGACCAGCCGGGGAAACGGAATGCGGGACAGCCAGCCGGTGTGGAAATGAGCGCGTCCGCTCGTAGGGGGAGGAGGCGGAGATATGGACGACCGCCTCCGGCAACACAGGGACGCGATCCGCAGTCAGGGATCGCTCGTGGGCCTCTGGGAGAGCTTCACCTCGTCGCCATTTGTTGTAACAGCAAAGGAAAGACGGATGCAGGGTGCGTTCCAACTTCTTGTTTATTGAACCCAGAGGCCCACGTCCGCTAACACCAGCAGCGCGGCTCCAACTCTAACCAGTGCAACTCCCCCCTCGATGACGTCGACCTCGCTTCTGGTCGGCTGGGCACACACGTGACCCGGCTACCACTGAAGACAGACTGCGTCCATCTAAAGGACGCTCCCATACATTTGGTGCATGTACAACAGTGACTTTAATCAAATATGTTGAACATTCTAAGATGGCGCTTGTTTTTTGCTAGGTCTGATTTATTAATACGTTTAAGATGGCCTCTAAGATTGCACCGTCCCTGCCCTGGCCGGATATTTGCTGTTGTTAAGCCCTTCCAGACCCGAGGGGCATGTCCGCAGACTCCTTCCGGTTCGGGTTTTGCCTGGTTGCACTTTTACGCACCCAACCACTAGGCAATGGCCATATACATTCAATACGCGAGCACCCGGCCCGACGGTGAGTCATGTCTGAAGAGCAAAAATGTTTGTTTTCAGATACACATCGAAAGTCGACGTGTTGAGAATGCCTTCTGGACCTGGAGGGTGTGTCTGTAGACTCCCTTCCGGGTCAGGCGATGCTGGTCTGCGTCTTAACGCGACCAACTTTGGGGCAATTATTGTGTATTCAAGATGCAAGCGCACGGCCAGGTGGTGAGTTATTGTTCTTGAAGACACAAGAATGCTGCTTCGGCTCTGTGTGATGTGACCATTAATGTTGATATCTGTGCATCGAGTTTTTAACATCTAATGTATTCAAATTGACAACTCGATCGTACTTGCACGGGTATCCTCTATGAAGTCAATCCTAGATTGCAGTCGGCGTGGTGTGTTCAATGGGCCAATTTAGAGACAACCACGACCATAGAGAATACATGGTTTTTGGGAGGGCAAAAAGGAATAGTTTCCCCTTTTTTATGGTAATGTGCACACATTTACTTTCAGGTGTGCACTCTTGGTTGCATTGATCTGTGGGAGTCAACCTGGCAACCACTTTGTAATTATGTTATGTACATCAGAAAATGAAAACGAGCATGGGTGCTTCCAAAACATGAGGTTGTTTTTTTAAAAAAAATGTTCTTTCTTTTTGTCTCTGGCACGATCTTCTCTTCTCCTATTTTTTATCAACCACTGCAGGTCCGGTGCTTTCTTGAAGTGGAGATGTGTGCTCCGGTTAGCAGGCCCAATTGGACTGGAGTACCGACGGAGAGAGCGGTTCCCCCTTCCTGAGCTGTTGCTAGGTTGAGGTGGGGTTGCTTACCCAGCAGTTGTGGGTAAATTCTTCCCTAAGGAACAGATGGATTGAGAAAAGTGTCTGTTCGTGTATCTTTTTTCTGTTTAATCACTTACACATTCACGCAGCAGCACCATTACAGGTCCTGATGAAAGCCATGCCCACATTTGGGTTCCAGGCTGAAACATGTTGACCACTATTTTTCACTCCACCAATGCGGTTTGAATCCATACCGCTGGTGCACTGTATTTTAATCCTGGTAGTGGGTGTATTGGAATAAAGTACACTGTTTTACGCTCCCTAGCCAGTTTTAGTTTAATTTCCTCACATTTGTTTTTGCTTTGCGCTGCGCCCTTACTCACACTGTTTCCTCTTCATATGTGGATTTAGAACATCCTACCTATATCTGAAAACATCCCTGAGCTCCTCCCGCTCAGAGAGGGGGTTGTAGCCCTCAAAGGAACTAGGTTTTTCCTTTGAGAGGAGAATCCCTTCTGATGAAGCATGTCACCTTTGGTGAGTGAGGGATTTTGTCCTGAAAAGAGAAGTGCCCATAGTTATTGCTGTGGTGTATAGCCATTGGTTCTGTGTTGATAGCTTTGTTAATTTTTGATAGTGGCTCGCCACACTGTTGCACTGTTTTTTTAAATAGACCCTAGGATTTCGTACTGTTTTTTGATGTGTACTCATGTCCTGATGAAATTGCCGCAAACTTTTAGGGCAATGAAACATGTCGGCCGTTCAGGTTAAAATGATCTAAAGATGCCATCTTTTTAACTGAGTGTGAACACTATTCAAAATTAAAGAATATGTGTGATAGATGTCCACAACTCAATTTTAACCTATGGGGAATTTAGTTTACTTCTTTCACATTACGGGGCATAGATGGTAGATAGATGTCACCTTCATTTATACGCCTCACTCTTTTTTTTAATTCTTTTTTAACATTAGTTTAGAATTAGGTCACATTCTTTTGTGTCAAGAAATTGCCGATGATAACAGAGTGAGCCAACTGGTGAGTGCCAATCAGTAGCTCCATGGATGGTGCTTATTTGAGGCACTTTCTGACCCACCTCATATTTTTTACATAAAAAATCTTTCAAAAAATATTTTTGCTTTGCTAGCCCATTTTGAGACTATTGACTGGTGGGCTTTCGACCTGTTTTGGGTGGTTGATGAACTTTTAATACGCTTAACAAATATGGGTGGGCATGACTAGACACCAAGTAGTAAGACATGATACTCATTTCATAAAAATTGTTCGAAATAGTGATGTGTTTTTTATGGCCAGGGATTGTTTTTTAAAATTTGTGAGTGGAGGATTTCCTGGTTATAGTTCCTTCTTATGCTTCTTATTTGATAGATGATTGACATAATGGGGCCTATATGGGATAATGGAGAACAAGTGCACGTTGTTGTTCTTATAGACCACTTTTTTAAGTGGACTGAAATTGATATACTTCACTGAACTGACTCGAATAGTATTATCAACTTCCTGGACAAAGTGTTCACTAGGGAATGGTTACCCGAGTACTTTCTTAGTGACAACAAACCCAGTTCATGTTAAAAAAATTACAAAAAAGTTGTGAAAAGGATTGGCATTGTACACAAGACAACTTCAGTGTGCTATCTGGCTTGGAATGGAGCAGTAGAATGGTTTAACCCTGTCAGTAAAGGGACTGTACAGTTATCCAATAATAACAGTCTAGTATTGAGAGGTGAATTATACAAGATGGTGTTGGCGTACAGGATTACCCCCATGAAAGTACTGTATCCAGAGCGTTTGAGCTGATGATGGGAAGAACTCCCACGTCTAAAGATAACATAGGATGGCCGAAAACTGCCGATAGGGTTGAATGGACACCTGAAACAGAGAGAGAACTTATTACAAGCACTGAGCAAATGCAAGACATAGTATGACTTAAGGCATAAAAGCAAAGCTGTACATTTCTGTATTTGTGACAGTGTAAGAATGAAAAAAGTGGTTTCATTGGGGGGAATCCAAAGTAATTTTACTTATCCCCTAGTAGTTGAGAGAGTCTATTGTAATTCTCTATTGTTAAGTGATGGGAAGGTCTGGCCCTTGTCTGCGCTCTCTGTATGTAAGAATAGGGAGGAAATGGAGCATGGCCGAAGAGATATTCAAAGTGCTCAAGTTAAAAGAGTGTTCCTGAAACATCCTGTTGAAAGCAATAAACAGAGATTCGGTGGTTGCATGATGAGGCTCTAGGTAATGATATGGCGAAAGATCTTATTAAGGAAGTGCCTGGTAATAATGTCCATGTGAATAACCAGAGTCTGGGGAGTATGGAGGATGACGATGATGCCCAAAACAATGATAAATCTGAAGTTGTCCAGAACCTGGTCCATACTGGGCAGCATGGTGGAACGGAAGACTCACAAGAGAGTAAATGTACCACCACTGATGGTGACACTTCCATTAGTAATAGAATAAGCAGGACAGGAAATGCTGTAATTAAACATAGTAGGTTAAAGCATTAAGTGTGTGATTAATTGTTTTTCATAATGCACTATTATTCATGCATGTTCTGCTGGTAAATGTTGTGTATAGCTAGTATATTTATATGAGGATTATTCGTTAAGTATCCTTCCTTATGAAGGTGCATCCTCCTTGTATTTTATATCACTGTAACACGTGATGCATCGTTCCTTTTGAAGGTGTATCCTTTTTCTTTATTTGCAGGTTACCTCCTTATAAGGGTGCATAGTTCCACCAAATACACAGCGTTTTTAACCACACCTTTTAATCAAAATAATTAGTTTCCTTCTGATAGGCCCTTTAGCTCCCGGTCTCCCACAGCATTGTGGGACCTGTAGTGTGGCAATCCTACCCTAATGGGTGCCTTGTCCTCAGGGTTCCCAATGCATGGCCCTCTGATGGGCCCTGCAATGTGCGCAGTCTCACATTCTCTGGTGCTGCACGCCCCATGTAGAGCTTAGCATAATTCAAAGCCCCATGGCCAACTTACAATCCTCGCGGTGGTGCTCCCTCCTCGACCGGGCCATCGTGTAAAATATAACGCTCCAAAGTTGCCCACAGGCGAGGGAGCACTCTGGCTGCAGCAATCCCCAGTAGACCACTCACACGATAGGAGCAGACTGACACGTTTCGGATCACATCCTTAATTATTGGCATAGTTCCACCAAGTGCACAGCGTTTTTAACCACACCTTTTAATCAAAATAATTAGCTGCCTTCTGATAGGCCCTTTAACTCCCGGTCCCCCACAGCATTGTGGGACCTATAGTGCGGCAATCCTACCCTAATGGGTGCCGTGTACTCAGGGTTCCCAATGCATAGCCCTCTGATGAGCCCCGCAATGTGCGCAGTCTCACATTCTCTGACGCTGCACACCCCATGTAGAGCTTAGCATAATTCAAAGCTCTATGACCCGCTTCCAATCCACGGTGGTGCTCCCTCCATGGACGGGCCGCCGTGTAAAATATAATGCTCCAAAGTTGCCCACAGGCAAGGGAGCACTCGAGCTGCAGCAATCCCCAGTAGACCACACACACGGCAGGAGCAGCCTGACGCATTTCGGGTGAAATCCTTAATCATAGGCATAGTTCCACCAAGAGCACAGAGTTTTTAACCACACCTTTTATTCAAAATAATTAGCTGCCTTCTGATAGGCCCTTTAACTCCCGGTCCCCCACAGCATTGTGGGACCTATAGTGCGGCAATCCTACCCTAATGGGTGTCGTGTCCTCAGGGTTCCCAATGCATAGCCCTCTGATGGGCCCCCCAATGTGCGCAGTCTCACATTCTCCGACACTGCACGCCCCATGTAGAGCTTAGCTTAATTCAAAGCTCAATGGCCCGCTTCCAATCCTTGCGGTGGTGCTACCTCCACAAGCGGGCCACCGTGTAAAATATAACGCTCTGTCGGAGGGATGGGCGAAAACAGAAGTGTGGAGGCCGTATAGGGTTGATAGTGAGGATTTTATTGACAGAATGGCAGAGATAGACAAGGTCACAGTGCAAAGGATGTTTATAAAGTCTGGACTTCTAGGGTATGCTCTTCGATATGCAGTCGTAGGAAGAAGGTCTTCGTTACAGTGCTTCTCTACTCTCGCTCTCTCTTTCTTTGGTTATGGTGGTCCAGAAGAGGGCTTCCCAGGAGGTTCTCGCCTCAAGCCGCAACTCTCCTGAGTTGCGGCGGCTCCTGCGTCTCCTCCGGGGTCCACCACTCTTCCCACCACTCGTCTGGGTCTTCTTCGGTGACCCAGTCAGGTCTCGCCACTTCCCGGTAGTCGCTCGCTGTCGGTACCGCTCTCTTCTCGGTGTTCCCCTCGGCGTCGTCTCCTCCGGTTCTTCTGGCGTCCTCTCCTCTTGTTCTCCTGACGTCGGCCTCCGCTCCCGTATCCTCCTCCTCTTCTTCCGGGTTGTTCTCCCCTGCAGGTGAAACGGCCTCCTTTTCTTCTCCTATCGGGTCCGGCCATTGGTTACGCCTGGTCATGTGGGAGCGTGAGGGCGGGCTCAATCCCAAACCCGCAGATTCCCCACCCTGTGGAGGAGAGCGACAGCTTCTCATTAAAGCAGTACCGTATGCGCTGTCCCCATTATCGGCCACGATATTTGACCGCCCTGTCAGAGGTAAGCTGGGGTGTTGAGGGCGCCCCCCTTTCTCACACGCTCCAAAGTTGCCCACCGGCAAGGGAGCACTTGAGCTGCAGCAATCCCCAGTAGACCACACACGGGAAACGGCCACTACAACGTGGCAGGTTCCATGCATGACCGTAACCACACATGCATTACAACGCATGCGTGCTTACAACGAAAAGCCTTTACCACGCATACCTTTACTACGAGATTCGTAGTAAAGGCATGTGTGCTAAAGTTAAAAGAAAAAAAAAGGGGGGGTTGGGGTTCTCCCCCCCAAAAAAGCGTGGGATTAAAAAAGGGGGCTTGGGGGGGCACCCCCCAATATAAAAGAAAAAAAACTCACCTGTTTACGTCATTTAAAGAAAGAGATATGGAGGCAATCAGCGTCGTTAGGGGAAACGGAAGGACACTTCCGCTTCCTCTTAATGACGTGTAACATCACAAAGGAGGATCAAGGAGAGGAAAGGTAAGGGGGAATGAGGGGGTGGTGTTGCACAGGGTAAATTTAAAGGGTACGTTTTTAGTGTGATATCCTTTAACATGAAAATGCCATTAACATGCATAATTTAACAACGAAAATCATTGTAAAAGTATGCGTGTAAAAGGCATTTTCGTGGTAAAGGATAGGCGCGGTGATGGAATTCACATTGTAACGCATGCGTGGTAAAGGCATGCATTACAATGGAATGCGTTGTAAAGTCATACAACCACCACACACACGGCAGGAGCAGCCTGATGTGTTTCGGATCACATCCTTAATCATAGGCATAGTTCCACCAAGTGCACAGCGTTTTTGACCACACCTTTTATTCAAAATATTTAGCTGCTTTCTGATAGGCCCTTTAACTCCCGGTCCCCCACAGAATTGTGGGACCAGTAGTGCGGCAATCTACATAGGGCGTGCAGCACCAGGGAATGTGAGACTGCACACATTGCGGTTCCCATCAGAGGTCTATGCATTGGGAACCCTGAGGACACGGCACCCATTAGGGTAGGATTGCTGCACTACAGGTCCCACAATGCCAAAAAACCCATACACCCAGTGAATCACCCACTCGCACATCTATGCACACAGTCACACATCCCCTACCCACCCACACAGACACTCAGGCACCCACACAGATACTCAAACAACCAATCAATACCCTATATGGACACTCATTTAGCTACTCAGCAACCGATGTAGGCGCTTACACACCAACTGACAGACTGATACAGACATTTACACAGTTTACTCACTAACCCATGCATTCAGTAAGACACATTAAATCACTCACCTATACAGTCAGTCACGCACCTACTAAATCATCTATTCAGATACTCATACACCCACTCATACTTCAATACACCTTGGCATATGTATATATATTCACTGAAAAAACCATAGGTTTCAGAGACGTTATAGTTAGAAATTAGCATTTAAAAAACCTTAGAAATTCACCGAAAAAAACCTAGGTTTCAGGGGTGTTATAGTCAGCTGGCGATTTCACTCGTACAAAACCATAGAAATTCCTCCGTTATGTTAGTTCTGCTAACTATAACTCGCGCGCCCCCAATGCTGTGCTGATGATGTGACATATTGCATCATTCATGACATGGTCAGTGACATCACTGATGACATCTCAAATGACATCACTGATGTACTGATTTTCTACAGTTTTTTAACTGTTCATTTTTAAATATTTTATTCATTAAATAACATTATATACTTTTCTGAAAATTGCAACAAAAAACATTTTTAAAAAAGTTCAAACTGAAATATTGATTAATTTTTTTGTTTTCCTTTTTTATTTTAATATATTATTTTCTTTTAAAAAAATGTTTCTTCCAAATTTTTTTCGGAGTCGCGCACTCAAAACGTACGCATCACGGTGGGTGCGTAGATTCAAGACGCTATTTTAGAAAAGTCGTGAAGGATCCGCGTACGGTGTGCGACGGCTGCGTGTTTTTCAGTTACATCATGTACATTTAATATTACGTGATGTGCGCGATTGGTATGCGACCAGTCCGCAACTCCTGCTCCTGCGCATTCGTGACACATGCGCATTACGGTACGAGATGCTTGCACGGTGGCGGGTCCCGCGTGATGTCATATACGTGCTGGGGCGCGCTGAGTGCGCAACTCCCGCAAAAAAATGTTATGTTCCAAAATGATATGTATGTGTCTTTAATATACATATTAGGGCAAGAGATTATCTAAGATAGTCATAAAAATAACATATTTGTACTTATAATAAACTTATATTATTTTTAAATATATTTTCGCGAAGTCGGGTGCGTGCATCGTGAGTGCAGAGAACCAGGTCAGCAGAGGTGCTGTAGAGCCAGAGAAACCAGGTCAGCAGAGCCGTTGTAGAGCCAGAAAACCAGGTCAGCAGAGCTGCTCTAGATCCTAAGAACCAGGTCAACAGAGCTGCTCTAGAACCAGAGACCCAGGTCAGCAAAGCTGCTCTAGAGTGAGAGACCCAGGTCAGCAGAGCTGCTCTAGAGGCCGAGAACCAGGTCAGCAGAGCTGCTGTAGAGCCAGAGAAACCAGGTCAGCATAGCTGCTTTAGAGGGAGAGAACTAGGTCAGCAGAACTGCTTTAGAGCCAGAGAACCAGGTCAGCAGATATGCTCTAGAGCCAGAGAACCAGGTCAGCAGAGCTGCTTTAGAGCCATAGAACCAGGCCAGCAGAGCTGCTCTAGAGGCAGAGAACCAGGTCAGCAGAACTGCTTTAGAGCCAGAGAACCAGGTCAGCACAGCTCTTTAGAGGGAGAGAACCAGGTCAGCAGAGCTGCTTTAGACCCAGAGAACCAGGTCAGCAGAGCTGCTCTAGAGCCAGAGAACCAGGAAGCAGAGCTGCTTTAGAGCCATAGTACCAGGTCAGCAGAGCTGCTTTAGAGCCAGAGAACCAGGTCAGCAAAGCTGCTCTAGAGACAGAGAAACAGGTCAGCGGAGCTGCTCTAGAGCCAGAGAACCAGGTCAGCAGAGCTGCTCTAGAGGCAGAGAACCAGGTCAGCAGAGCTGCTCTAGAGCCAGAGAACCAGGTTAGCAGAGCTGAATTAGAGGGAGAGAACCAGGTCAGCAGAGCAGCTTTAGAGCCAGAGAACCAGGTCAGCAGAGCTGCTCCAGTGCCAGAGAACCAGGTCAGCAGAGCTGCTTTAGAGCCAGAGACCCAGGTCAGCAGAGCTGCTCTAGAGGCCGAGAACCAGGTCGGCAGAGCTGCTGTAGAGCCAGAGAAACCAGGTCAGCAGAGCTGCTCTAGAGCCAGAGAACCAGGTCAGCAGAGCTGCTGTAGAGCCAGAGAAACCAGGTCAGTAGAGCTGCTTTAGAGCAAGAGAACCAGGTCAGCAGAGCTGCTTTAGAGGGAGCTAACCAGGTCAGCAGGTCTGCTTTAGAGCCAGAGAACCAGGTCAGCAGAACTGCTTTAGAGCCATAGAACTGGGTCAGCAGAGCTGCTTTAGAGCCAGAGAACCAGGTCAGCAGAGCTGCTCTAGAGCCAGAGAACCAGGAAGCAGAGCTGCTTTAGAGCCATAGTACCAGATCAGCAGAGCTGCTTTAGAGCCAGAGAACCAGGTCAGCTAAGCTGCTGTAGAGGCAGAGAACCAGGTCAGCAGAGCTGCTCTAGAGCCAGAGAACCAGGTCAGCAGAGCTGCTCTAGAGGTAGAGAACCAGGTCAGCAGAGCTGCTCTAGAGCCAGAGAACCAGGTCAGCAGAGCTGCTTTAGAGCCAGAGAACCAGGTCAGCAGAGCTGCTCCAGAGCCAGAGAACCAGGTCAGCAGAGCTGCTTTAGAGCCAGAGAACCAGGTCAGCAGAGCTGCTCCAGTGCCAGAGAACCAGGTCAGCAGAGCTGCTTTAGAGCCAGAGACCCAGGTCAGCAGAGCTGCTCTAGAGGCCGAGAACCAGGTCGGCAGAGCTGCTGTAGAGACAGAGAAACCAGGTCAGCAGAGCTGCTCTAGAGCCAGAGAACCAGGTCAGCAGAGCTGCTGTAGAGCCAGAGAAACCAGGTCAGTAGAGCTGCTTTACAGCAAGAGAACCAGGTCAGCAGAGCTGCTTTAGAGGGAGCTAACCAGGTCAGCAGGTCTGCTTTAGAGCCAGAGAACCAGGTCAGCAGAACTGCTTTAGAGCCATAGAACTGGGTCAGCAGAGCTGCTTTAGAGCCAGAGAACCAGGAAGCAGAGCTGCTTTAGAGCCATAGTACCAGATCAGCAGAGCTGCTTTAGAGCCAGAGAACCAGGTCAGCTAAGCGGCTGTAGAGGCAGAGAACCAGGTCAGCAGAGCTGCTCTAGAGCCAGAGACCCAGGTCAGCAGAGCTGCTCTAGAGGCAGAGAACCAGGTCAGCAGAGCTGCTCTAGAGCCAGAGAACCAGGTCAGCAGAGCTGCTTTAGAGCCAGAGAACCAGGTCAGCAGAGCTGCTTCAGAGCCAGAGAACCAGGTCAGCAGAGCTGCTTTAGAGCCGGAGACCCAGGTCAGCAGAGCTGCTCTAGAGGCTAAGAACCAGGTCGGCAGAGCTGCTGTAGAGCCAGAGAAACCAGGTCAGTAGAGCTGCTTTAGATCGAGAGAACCAGGTCAGCAGGGCTGCTTTAGAGGGAGCGAACCAGGTCAGCAGGTCTGCTTTAGAGCCAAGGGACCAGGTCAGCAGAGCTGCTCTAGAGCCAGAGAACCAGGTCAGCAGAACTGCTTTAGAGCCATAGAACCGGGTCAGCAGAGCTGCTTTAGAGCCAGAGAACCAGGTCAGTAGAGCTGTTGTAGAGTCAGAGAACCAGGTCAGCAGAGCTGCTCTAGAACCTAAGAACTAGATCAGCAGAGCTGCTCTAGAGCCAGAGAACCAGGTCAGCAGAACTGCTGTAGAGCCAGAGAAACCAGGTCAGCAGAGCTGCTTTAGAGGGAGGGACCCAGGTCAGAAGAGCTGCTTTAGAGCCAGAGAACTAGGCCAGCAGAGCTGCTTTAGAGCCAGAGAACCAGGTCAGCAGAGCTGCTTTGAAGCCAGAGAACCAGGTCAGCAGAGCTGATCTAGAGCCAGATAACCAAGTCAGCAGAGCTGATTTAGAGCCATAGAACCAGGTCAGCAGAGCTGCTCTAGAGCCTAAGAACCAGGTCAGCAGAGCTGCTCTAGAGCCAGAGAACCAGGTCAGCAGAGCCGCTGTAGAGCCAGAGAAACCAGGTCAGTAGAGCTGCTTTAGAGGGAGAGAACCAGGTCAGCAGAGCTGCTCCAGAGGGAGAAAACCAGGTCAGCAGAGCTGCTCTAGAGCCATAGAACCATGTCAGCAGAACTGCTTTAGCACCATAGAATCGGGTCAGCAGAGCTGCTTTAGAGACAGAGAACCAGGCCAGCAGAGCTGTTGTAGAGCCGGAGGACCAGATGACCAGAGCTGCTCTGTAGCCTGAGAACTAGGTCAGCAGAGCTGCTCTAGTGCCAGGGAACCAGGTCAGCAGACTTGGTGTAGAGCCAGAAAAATCAGGTCAGCAGAGCTGCATTAGAGGGAGAGAACAAGGTCAGCAGAGCTGCTTTAGAGCCAGAGAACCAGGTCAGCAGATCTGCTCTAGCTGACACTGACTGACTGACACTGACAGATTAACACTGACTGACACTGATTGACTGACACTGACACTGATTGACTGACACTGACACTGACTGACACTGACACTGACTGACACTGATTGACTGACACTGACTGACTGACAATGACTGACACTGATTGACTGACACTGACTGACTGACTGACACTGACTGACTGACTGACTGACACTGACTGACTGACTGACTGACTGACACTGACCAACACTGATTGACTGACTCTAACGGACTGACACTGACTGACACTGATTGACTGACACTGTCTGACTGACTGACACTGACGGACTGACACTGACTGACTGACACTGACTGACTGACACTGACTGACACTGACTGACTACTCTCTACTACTCCACTACTCACTCTCTACTACTCTCTCTCTACTACTCACTCTCTACTACTCTCTACTACTCACTCTCTACTACTCTACCACTCTCTACTACTCACTCTCTACTACTCTCTACTTTTCACTCTCTACTACTCACTCTCTACTACTCTCTCTCTACTACTCACTCTCTACTACTCACTCACTACTACTCTCTACTACTCACTCTCTACTACTCACTCTCTACTACTCTCCACTACTCACTACTACTTTCTACTATTACTCTCTACTACTCACTCTCTACTACTCACTCTCTAATGTTCTCTACTACTCACTCTACTACTCTCTACTACTCTCTGCCACTCGCTCTCTACTACTCTACTACTTACTCTCTACTACTCTCTACTACTTTCTCTTTACTACTCACTTTCTACTACTCACTCTACTACTCTCTACTATTCACTCTCTACTACTCACTCTCTACTACTCTCTCTCTATTATTCACTCTCAACTACTCACTCTATAATTCACTCTCTACTACTCACTCTTTACTACTCGCAATCTACTACTCGCTCTCTACTACTCTACTACTCACTCTCTACTACTCTCTACTACTTTCTCTTTACTACTCACTTTCTACTACTCACTCTACTACTCTCTACTATTCACTCTCTACTACTTTCTCTTTACTACTCACTTTCTACTACTCACTCTACTACTCTCTACTATTCACTCTCTACTACTCACTCTCTACTACTCACTCTCTACTACTCACTCTCTACTATTCACTCTCTACTACTCACTCTACTACTCACTCTCTACTACTCACTCTCTACTACTCTACTACTCTCTCTACTACTCACTCTCCACTACTCTCTACTACTCACTCTACTACTCTCTATTACTCTTTACCACTCACTCTCTACTATTCTACTACTCACTCTCTACTACTCTCTCTCTACTACTCACTCTCTACTACTTTCTACTAATCACTGTCTACTACTCACTCTCTACTACTCGCCCTCTATTACTCTCTACTTCTCCCTCTCCACTACTCACTCTCTACTATTCGCTCTCAACTACTCTCTACTACTCACTCTCTACTAGTCTACTATTCTCTACTACTCGCTCTAATTCTCACTCTCTACTACTAGCCATAGAACCATGTCAGCAGAACTGCTTTAGCACCATAGAATCGGGTCAGCAGAGCTGCTTTAGAGACAGAGAACCAGGCCAGTAGAGCTGTTGTAGAGCCGGAGGACCAGATGACCAGAGCTGCTCTGTAGCCTAAGAACTAGGTCAGCAGAGCTGCTCTAGTGCCAGGGAACCAGGTCAGCAGACCTGCTGTAGAGCCAGAAAAATCAGGTCAGCAGAGCTGCATTAGAGGGAGAGAACAAGGTCAGCAGAGCTGCTTTAGAGCCAGAGAACCAGGTCAGCAGATCTGCTCTAGCTGACACTGACACTGACTGACACTGACACTGACTGACACTGATTGACTGACACTGACTGACTGACAATGACTGACACTGATTGACTGACACTGACTGACTGACTGACACTGACTGACTGACTGACTGACACTGACTGACTGACTGACTGACACTGACCAACACTGATTGACTGACTCTAACGGACTGACACTGACTGACACTGACACTGATTGACTGACACTGTCTGACTGACTGACACTGACGGACTGACACTGACTGACTGACACTGACTGACTGACACTGACTGACACTGACTGACTACTCTCTACTACTCCACTACTCACTCTCTACTACTCTCTCTCTACTACTCACTCTCTACTACTCTCTACTACTCACTCTCTACTACTCTACCACTCTCTACTACTCACTCTCTACTACTCTCTACTTTTCACTCTCTACTACTCACTCTCTACTACTCTCTCTCTACTACTCACTCTCTACTACTCACTCACTACTACTCTCTACTACTCACTCTCTACTACTCACTCTCTACTACTCTCCACTACTCACTACTACTTTCTACTATTACTCTCTACTACTCACTCTCTACTACTCACTCTCTAATGCTCTCTACTACTCACTCTACTACTCTCTAGTACTCTCTGCCACTCGCTCTCTACTACTCTACTACTCACTCTCTACTACTCTCTACTACTTTCTCTTTACTACTCACTTTCTACTACTCACTCTACTACTCTCTACTATTCACTCTCTACTACTCACTCTCTACTACTCTCTCTCTATTATTCACTCTCTACTACTCACTCTATAATTCACTCTCTACTACTCACTCTTTACTACTCGCAATCTACTACTCGCTCTCTACTACTCTACTACTCACTCTCTACTACTCTCTACTACTTTCTCTTTACTACTCACTTTCTACTACTCACTCTACTACTCTCTACTATTCACTCTCTACTACTTTCTCTTTACTACTCACTTTCTACTACTCACTCTACTACTCTCTACTATTCACTCTCTACTACTCACTCTCTACTACTCACTCTCTACTATTCACTCTCTACTACTCACTCTACTACTCACTCTCTACTACTCACTCTCTACTACTCTACTACTCTCTCTACTACTCACTCTCCACTACTCTCTACTACTCACTCTACTACTCTCTATTACTCTTTACCACTCACTCTCTACTATTCTACTACTCACTTTCTACTACTCTCTCTCTACTACTCACTCTCTACTACTCACTCTACTACTCTCTACTACTCACTCTCTACTACTCTCTCTCTACTACTCACTCTCTACTACTTTCTACTAATCACTGTCTACTACTCACTCTCTACTACTCGCCCTCTATTACTCTCTACTTCTCCCTCTCCACTACTCACTCTCTACTATTCGCTCTCAACTACTCTCTACTACTCACTCTCTACTAGTCTACTATTCTCTACTACTCGCTCTAATTCTCACTCTCTACTACTCTCTCTACTACTCACTCTCTACTACTCGCTACTACTCACTGTCTACTACACACTCTCTTCTACTTGCTCTCTACTACTCACTCTCTACTACTCTCTACTACTCACTCTACTAGTGTCTAATACTCACTCTACTACTCACTCTCTACTACTCTGTACTACTCACTCTCTACTACTCCACTACTCTCTACTACTCACTCTCTACTACTCACTCTCTACCACTCTACTACTCTTTACTACGCTCTCTCTACTACTAACTCTCTACTACTCCTCTACTACTCTCTACTACTCACTCTCTACTACTCTCTCTCTACTACTTACTCCCTACTACTCACTCTCTACTACTCTCTACTGCTCACTCTCTACTACTCTCTACTAATCTCTACTACTCCCTCTCTACTACTCACTCTACTACTCACTCTACAACTCACTCTCTACTACTCACTTTCTACTACTCACTCTCTACTACTCACTCTACTACTCTCTACTTCTCACTCTCTGCTACTCTCTCTACTACGCTCTAGTATGCTCTACTACTCTCTACTACTCACTCTCTGCTCTCTATTACTCTCTCTGCCTCACTTTACCTCTCTCTCTACTACTCTCTACCTCTCTACCTCTACCTCTCTACCGCTACCTCTCTATGTCTATGTCTATGTATTGGTTTTTGTAAGGCGCGTATATCACCCGAAGGTCTCATAGCGCCGACAGATGTTCAGATGGTAAGGTAGGAGACATGCAGAATTAGAATAGCCATGTTTTCAGAAGTTTGCGGAATCTCTGATGGCTGGGTTCAAGTCTTATGTGTAGAGGCAGAGTATTCCAGCTTTCTGGGGCAATTTTGGAGAAGGATCTATCTCCATTTCTGACGGTTCGTACTTTGGGGACCGCTAAAAGGTGAAGGCTGGAAGATCTAAGTGTTCTAGCAGGGCGGTAGTTCATCAGTTTGTTTGCTAGGTAGACTGGACCATTGCCATTCAGAGATTTATGGACTAGGCAGCACATTTTAAACTTAATACGTTTCTTAATGGGGAGCCAGTGAAGCGCCTTCAGACAGGGGGCAGAGGAGGTACGGGCGGGTAGATCAAGGGCCATTCTGGCTACTGTATTTTGAAGAACCTGTAGTTTGTTCAGGAGATTCTCATTAATAGAGGCAAAAAGAGCATTGCCATAGTCCAGGCGACTAATAATTAGTCCCTGGATTAAAGGTAAGCGGGAGGACAGAGGAATCCACTTAAAGATTTTCTTTAGGTTGCGCAGGAGTCCGAAGCTGGTATGAGAGATGTTATTAATATGGTCTGCCAAGGTAAGCTTATTGTCTAGCATTATCCCCAAGTTGCGGGCTGCTGGTTTGGGAGGAGGACAGGCACCCAGCGGTGCTGGCCACCATTCGTCGGACCAATGCTTGTGAGCATTACCAAAAAGCACAATCTCCGTCTTAGACGCATTGAGTAGAAGATAGTTCTCTGTCATCCAGTCCTTTACTGCTAGCATGCATTTTTGGAATCTCGATTTGATGTCGGTGGCGTTAGGTCCCAGGGTGATAAGGATTTGAGTGTCGTCAGCATAAGACACGGTCTCAAATCCGTAGGCTTTAATTAATCTTGCAATGGGAGAGACATAGAGATTAAAAAGCGTGGGGCTCAAGATAGAGCCCTGGGGCACACCTTTATCTACTTCCTGATTAGCAGATGAAAATTTGCCAATCTGAACCTTTGAGGTACGTCCAGTCAGATAGCTTTTGATCCATGCCAGGGCTGAGCCCTCGACACCAACCTCTGTCAGCCGTTCTATCAAAATGCTGTGTGAGATGGTGTCGAAGGCTGCAGATAGATCAAGTAATATTAAAATGGCAGATTGTTTAGCATCCAATGCTAACCTGATGTTATCGACTGTTTCTAGTAGGGCTGTTTCGGTGCTGTGGAATGCCCTGAATCCAGACTGGGATGGGTCTAGAATTTTATTAGACTCAAGGTGTTTAATGAGTTGGGTATTGATTAGGGCTTCCATGATCTTGCCAAACAGCGGGAGCAGAGAAATGGGCCTGTAATTCATAGGAAGGGAAGGATCGGCAGAGGGCTTCTTCAGGATGGGTCTGACGATGGCTTCTTTCCAGTGTGAAGGGACCGTTGTGTGAGAAAGTGAGAGATTAAAAATTTTAGTTAGGTGAGGTACCAAGATAGGCGCAATTTTAGATAGGATGAGAGAAGAAGCTGGATCAGCAGGGGAGCCAGACTTAATTCTGTTCAGGGTATTAGTGACTTCTTCATCCGTGAATGGGTGAAATTGGCTAAGGATAGTGATGGGGACAGGCAGGGATATATTGATAGGTGGATCAAGAGATGGAGTAGGAGCATTGAAGTTGATAAATGATTTGTAAATATCATTTATTTTATTGTAAAAAAAAGACGAAAGGGTGTCAGCCCATTCCCGGGACACATTTGTGACGGGTTGACAGGTTAAAGGGTTGGAGAACTCTTTGACTATTTTATAGAGTTCTTTGTGCGAGTTTGCAGCCTGGTCTATCCTCTACCTCTACCTCTACAACTATACCTCTCTACCTCTCTCTACACGCCCACATATGCTCATATATATATGCATATATATTCATATGCATTTATATATATGTATGTGTATATATATTTATACATACATATATAAACATATATATAATCTGCATATCTATATAAATACAAATATAAATGCATGCATACCTATACATATATGCATACATATGCATGTTATGTACATGAAAGTTTGAAAAACACTAATAAAAGCAAAGCTAAAAAGCCACCTAATTACAAAGAGAATTGCTTTAACTTAAACGAGGGCGAGACCTATTGCATTTTCAATGCTTGTTTACTTGGTTCCAGCAAGCAGGCATTCAGATGTATCATACATTTGCCATAAATTCTGAATGGTAGCATTCTAGTTGCTCATTAGATCACTGTAGTAAAGTTACTGCTCACCAGGGAAGTCTGCTGCTGGTATTCAAAGTGCATGTTTCAGTCTGCATGTCAGAATTTTTTAATGAAATAGAAGAGGATTTGAGAAGTCAAAATGTGCCCTAATTTTTCTTTCTGCAGCATTAATCATAATTTCTATGTCAAAATGAACCCCCTCATTTTGATCCTTTGCAAATTAAATGTTTTAAGTGTTACCTCTTTATTCCAATCAAGATGGCTTCAGGTGTGCCATACTTTTGTCATAAGTAAGACTGTTAGCACTCTAGTTTTTTACTTTGATTCTATCAAGAAGGCATTCAGATGTGTCACACATTTGCCATAAATTCAGAATGTTAGCACTCTAGTTGCTCATTAGATCACTGTAGTAAAGCTACTGCTCACCAGGGAAGTCTGCTGCTGGTATTCAAAGTGCATGTTTCAGTCTGCATGTCAGAATTTTTTAATGAAATAGAAGAGGATTTGAGAAGTCACTCAAAATGTTCCCTAATTTTTCTTTCTGCAGCACTAATCATACTTTCTATGGCAAAATGAACCCCCCATTTTGTTCCTTTTTAAATTAAATGTTTTAAGAGTTACCACTTTATTCTAATCAAGATGGCTTCAGGTGTGCCATAAGTTTGTTATAAGTAGGACTGTTAGCGCTCTAGTTGTTCTTTAGAACTCTCTGGGAAGCTGCAGTAGAACAGAAAGGAATCAACTGACAGTCTCTGCCCTTTTTGGATGTACATGTTTTACTGAGAATGTCAGACTTCATTCACACATGACTGAGAAAGATATTGTGAATTTACAGAAAATATGCTCTCGGGTTAGCTTATAGATCACCTTCCAAACCTCTGTCGGAAAAGAATGAGAAAATATTTTTCTCTCAAACATGATTCATGATATCCCAGCAGAAGGCTTTTTCACATGGTAAAATCACCTTAGAACACACCAGAATTCCTAAAATGAGTATGATACCATCAACAAATGATTTATAATGTAACTAAAGTCTTAAAACCTTCTATTAACTGCAATGCTTTTAAATGAGGTGCTATCATGTATATTGGTCCCAAGATGGCTGCCAACACTTCTTGAATGAAGTGCTGACAGCCAATTAGATCTCACGATGAGATGTGTGGTTAGGCTCCGCCCAGATATATATGTGATTTTTATTTTCTCAGGAACTACTGAACAGATTGACACCATTTAAGCAAAAGGCATGAGTCTGAACTTGAAGAACCAGAACCTTTTGGATCTGGCGGCGCAGGGTACGCCCTCCGTCTTCTGGGTTCACCTGCTTCGTTTTACAGAGACACGGGACACTCTGTTGGCGTTAGAAGATTGGATTTATTTAGCTGCAGCTCGTACAGTTATCCTAGAAGTACACAAAGTAGGTTCTCAGGAGACTGCCACTTCACTCTGTGGCACATCAGATTAAATACTATACAATACAGAATTATTAACAAAAACACATGCCCCAAGCAAAGAAGAAAAGGGCCAATAAGGTAAGTGGAAAACAAAACGGAACCAGTAAGAAGGGTTCGAAAACAGAAAGATCAGATGACTCGAAGAGACCTCTCCTCCAACTATGTTTGTCATCCCACCCCCGAACTGATTCATTAACAGATTACAACTGACTTGCAGGTGGCGAGATACGTTTGTGTGTATTGGAGGACAGGCATGACACAGGAGAATGCTAGCAGGAGACAGTGAGGTGCCTTGGGACGGTACTAGAGGAGGCGAGTTCAGAGAGGAATAAATGTATGTGTAGGAACAGTTACTCTTTGGTGCAGTGTCAGAAGAGCGATTGTGTATTTTTAAACAGAAGTTACCTTGATGCGGTACAGTCCAGATTGGTGAGGATTTCTCTTTTCCCATTTTATTATTAAGACTCGACATGTATTGGGTGACATTCCAATTGGTGTAGGCTTTTCTTTCATCGATAGAAATCTTGCTATTCTCCATGATTTTAGCCATAACTACCATACCCTTAATCAAAGAACTATGACTAAAATCCGGGTAATTAATTTGTGAAGCAACAGACCGTCTTAATTTGCTTTGATATGCATTTGAGAAAATAACAAAGAATGCCCAAGCAGAACCCTCATCGGAGAAAGGGAGAACCAAATCTGGCATTCCTTTCTCAGTAGTATGCGGCATAAGACCACATACCCAACAATCAGTTGTGTTAACCACTAATTGATGCTGGTGTAATAGCTGGACAAAGGAATTGTTGTAATACTCGGTTCTTCTGACAAGTTCATGTGAAGGAAAAGTATGAAAGAGGTGTGGAAAGATAGTAGAAGAAGGCAAAGCGGAGGAAGGGGAGGTGTTTGTTGGCTGCAAAACATAAACTATCCAACCAATAATCGCCAAAACGATACATAATGATATCAAAATACATAGAGTTATACTGTAACGACTGTACACTATTTTACAAGATGCTTTCTTCATTTCATTCCTTCTCTCTTTAATACTTTGTGTAGTTTCCATTTTCACTAGTGGATGCTCACGGCAATCTTCCTCAATCACTAAAGTCACGATACTCAACCGTCCTATGACACTGAAAGATCCTGCAGACCTATTGTCACTTCTCAGGTCGTGACCTAGACTCCTACCGTGACCCTGCAACCTACACAGAACACTACACAAAGGAAAAGAAAGTCTCAAATGTTCTTTTGTCTGGGTCGAAGATGGTAGCGCTCTTTCCCTAGAACACTCTGATCTTGAAACAATGTTTTTGGTTCAGTCGTATTTAAGCGACGATGCAATGGAATCGCTTCCTGTAAAATGTCGTCGTCCTCTTTCTCAGACAATGTCCCATTCAGGTGTGCATCGCTAAAGGGTACAAATCGTGGAACTGTTTCGCCTTCACAGTCACCAACCCCACTACGAACCCACTGATCAAAAGGCAAGGGCAAAGGTACTTTCTTGCAATGCACACCGTGAATCCAATTTTTCTTTCCTTCAACTTTAACTGCTGTCCTCGTTGTGAGAAGGACCATTCGGGGCTCCCACCATCTGGGCTCCAAATTCTTCTTCTTCTGAAAATTGCGGATGCAGACCCAGTCACCTGGTCGGATGGAGTGACCTGGATCTGTGGAAGCCTCTGGCAAAGCACTCTGAACCTGTCGATGAAGGACATGCAATTTAGTTGTAAGGTCATGCAAATAGTCAATTAACATTGGGTAGGGCAAATCTGAGAACTTTTTAGGACGAGGTATTCCCCATACGTTGGCCGGACGGCCAAACACCACTTTGTAAGGGCTAAGTCCTAGACGAGAGTGTACTGCAGTTCTGGTGGATAGCAAAGCTAACGGCAAAGCATCAGGCCAATTAAGTCCCGTACTTGCTTGAATTTTCGCTAATTTGAACTTCAAGGTCCCATTGTAGCATTCTACTAAACCCGCTGATTGGGGATGATTTGCCGCATGGAACTTTTGCTTGATTCCAAGACCTGCACAAACTTTCTGCATGACTTGGCCAACAAACTCGCTCCCATTGTCACTCCAGACAATGCGCGGCAATCCAAACCTGGGAAATAACTCTTTCAGAAGGATTTTGGCTGTGGATAAAGCTGTGTTGTCTTTCAAAGGGTATGCTTCTATCCATCTTGAAAAGGCACATACTACCACCAGAACATATTTGAGGTTGTTGCATCGATCCATGTGAATGTAATCAATTTGCAACACTTCAAATGGGTATGTCGGAGGAGCAAAATGACCTGCTGGAGTGGGGGTTCCCTTTCCTGGATTATACATTAGACAAACAATACAATGCTTTACTACGTTGTCTGCACATTTCGGGATACTTTCATTCTGCCAAACTGGAGGTAGGAGTTTACAAATGCCTTTTGCACTAAGGTGAGCTGGACCATGAGCCATAGTAACCACCGGGGAGTACATAAGCATCCGGTAACAACCAACGTTGATGTTCGGATAATTCTACCCAACAACCGGTCTCATCTAACATTCCCATACTTTCTCTCCACTTGCTTATCTCTCTTTCTGTTGCCTCTTTCTGAATCGTTTTCACGCTTTCCACTCTATTCTCACACATTCCTCTCTCTCTGACCCAATTCGCAGGACCTGCCATGTACATTCGACTCATTGAATCTCTTGCTGTTTTCTTTGCTGTTTCATCAGCAAATGCATTTCCTCGTCCAACATCATCCGTAATCTTCTTGTGAGCACTACACTTCATTATCGCTATTTGGACAGGTAAAGCAAGTGACTCAAGGAGATCAGTCACTAACTGACCATGCTGTATCTTAGTGCCATGTGAAGTTAGGAAACCCCTCTCTCTCCAGAGACGCCCAAAATTGAACGCGACACCAAAGGCATACTGACTGTCAGTGTACACGTTCACTCTTTTCTCTTTTGATAGTACACAAGCGCTCGTCAATGCTATCAACTCTGCTGCTTGCGCTGAATTGTGTCTAACACGCGCAGTTTCCACAATCGCATGTAAAGTAGTTACAGCATAGGCTGAAACCGTATCTTCATTAGGCATCTTAAAACAAGAACCATCTACCCATAGAGTCCCATCTGGATTCTCTAACGGTGTGTCTCTCAAATCAATCCTTCCTTTTGTCTCTTCCTCAGTACGGAAGAAACAGTCATGCTGATCCTCAACACTCTCCTCATTTGGAAGGGGCAACAAAGTAGCTGGATTCAGAGTGTTGCATCGTTTGATGTGTACGTGACTAGCCAATAGCGTCAGCTCGTAACCAGTTAAACGTGCACTCGTGAGATGCTGTGTCTTCGTTCTGTTTAATAAGGTATCTACTGCATGTGGCACCATGACAATAAGAGTGTTATCTAGCACTCTCCCAGTGGACTGTCGGATAGAAATCGCTGCGGCTGCTGTGGCTTTGAGACAAGTAGGCAATGCTTTAGCTACAGGATCTAAAATAAGCACATGGCCGCTGTCTATCTCCAAATTGCTGTGTCAAAACTGATAATGCACAACCTTCTTTCTCGTGAACATACAGCGTAAAAGGCTTAGTGTAATCTGGCGTACCCAGTACAGGAGCAGAACACAGAGCAGTGCGTAAATCAGTGAAACTCTTTTGGTACTCTTCAGTCCAAGGAAGGGGCTGAGGCGTATCTTTTAAAGTGAGTGCCAACAAAGGTTTAGCAATCAAAGAGAAGTTAGGGATCCACTGTCCACAATAAGAAGTGATTCCCAGAAAAGCACATACTTCCCTTTGTGTGGATGGTACAGACATTCAAGCAATCGCCTGAATTCGCTCTGGTGTCAATCGTCGTCCCTCCTTTGAAAGGAGATGACCCAAGTAGGTAACCTCTTGACAAACATACTGTAGTTTGGAAGGTGAATCCTTGTGTTTCAGCTTAAACAAGTGACACAATAGTGCAACAGTGACATCCTTACAGATATCTTCTGAATCGGCAGCGACTAACAAGTCGTCCATGTATTGGATAAGGGCAGCACCAGACGGCAAATGAAAAGTATCAAGATGACATTTCAAAGCTTGGCTGTAAATGGAGGGACTTTCACAGTACTCTTGGGGTGCGCGCTTAAATCGGAAGCTTCGACCTCCAAGAGAAAAACCAAAAATATCCCTACTCTCTTCTGCAATTGGAATACTGAAGAAGGCATTCTTTAGATCAATAACAGAAAACCAAGTCGCTGTGGAAGGTATCATAGTCAACAAGGCAGTAATGTCTGGAACAACAGGAAATTGTGGAATCACAATCTTGTTTACTTCTCGCAGATCAATCACAAACTGGTACACAGGCGGCTGAGAAGGATCAGTACGTTTGAGAACAGGAAGAATAGGACTATTGCATGTGTTGCCTCTCGTTTCTTCAACCACACCCTTCCGAATGAGATCATGAAGGATTTCTAAAAGCGCCTTTTCACCTTCAGCAGAAATTCGATATTGTGGAATACGTGGTAATTCAACATTGGGCTTGAGAGTAACAACATAAGGCGGTATCTCAAGACAACCCACATCGTTCGGACCTGTGGCCCAAAGTGCTGTCGGAAGAGAAAGCAACTCGGGAGGAAACTGATCTTTAGACAAATACATTGGGGAGATCAACTTCTGACCTAGAGTGAGATGTACGCCTGAAGGAGAACAATATATTGTAGCATGCATTCTTTTCAATAGGTCTAGACCCAACAGATTCTCACCACAACCATTCGTTAATAGAAGTGAAGCTTCCAAGTCATAAGGACCAACGGAAATAGGCAGAGGACAAGAAACCGGATTGCGAACAGGGGCGCCAGAGAATCCTACAGAAACATTTGTTAAGCCAGACAAAGGTGCGCCAGGGAGTTTAGAATGAATAATAGAACTTCTCATTGCTCCAGTATCTAGAAGAAATGGCTTTGTTACACCCATAGTAGTGACGTTGACATAAGGGCCATTTTGATCTACTGGGATTGGCACAACTCCTCTACTTTGTCCATGGCTGTCCTAGTTGGCATGAAGACTCTCATTTTCGCCTTCAACATAATGGTCCTCATTATAATATTGAGTGGATCTCACATTCTGCTGATCAAAGTAGTTCATGGAATTGGGAGAAGGAAGGGCACGCTGTTCTTGAGTCAACATGCCTCGTCCCCTACCTCTGTTTGCTGACTGGAGGCCAGCACGACCTCGTGGAGCAGATGATGCTCCATTGCGCTGCAATAAAACCTGACAACTATTCTTAAAATGACCTTCCTCTTTACAATAGGCACATTGATTAGGACCTAACAAAGGTCGCGGAATGTATGGCTCAGGTTTCTGATACAATCTCTGAAACTGCGGTGGCTGCTGAGTCTGGGGCTGAACATAACGTGGCGGATAGGCTTGCTGCAAGAGAACCTTCGTTTTTAAATCTTTCGTCTTTTTCTCTTGCTTCTCTTTTTCTTCTTTGTCCCTATTCTCGTAATATTGTGCAGTAGCCAATATCTGGGCAGAAGAAGAAACAGCCCAAGAACTTTCTGAATCCTTTAATTTGTGTGACAGCTCGGGAAGCAAATTGAATACAAATTTGTCCACGAATAGTCGCTGTCCACCCTCGGTAGCCATGTCCTGACCACTATGATCAATAAATGTCTCCTCGAAACGAGTAAATAAATCAGAGACACTTTCATCTTTCTTTTGTTTACATTCTGCTAGCTTATCCCAATTCACTCTCAATGCAGGCATCATAGTTTTCATTAACGTAATGATTCTACCAGGAAGCTCCGAGATCAAGGCGTCAGGCTTTGCACCACCCACTTGGTCTCTATCTGTATCAGCTATGACATCCCAAGTAGCACCCAGTTCCTGTGCATGGTCCTCTCTATGAATCTTAGCCCATATTGTCTGTGGGACTACATTACCCATTAACATATCAATATCTGCCAGATTCATAATACAAGCATCGATTGTCTGCGATAATTCTTTATAATAACCTGCGGGGTTCTTACGAGGATCTGGTAGAGTCTGCTTAAGGGCCAAAACTTCAGATCTCTTCCATGGTACATGTACCCATATACGCTGAAAGTGAGCTGGAATAGCTGGATTAGCACCTGCTGCCGCAACCTCTTCCTTCCATACTGGAGGAACCTCTCTCATAGGGTAATTTTTCGATGTCAACGGATCAGAATCAAGAAAAATCTGAGAGAACAATAAGGTTCTATAAGAGATGAGCGTCCTCACAGCTTCCTCAACTTTGGAACCTACAATAAGTCCTTTTTCAAAATCGGTTTGGACATCTAACAAATCTTGTGAGATCGGACTCGAACTCACATCTTCCCATTCTTTAATGAGAATATCGCACATTACATTAAAAACATACCTCTGCGTAGGTGCATTCCATTGCAAAAAGGTAGGCATAATATCAGATATACTATATTGTGGACCCTTCTTGATCCATCTTCGTGCCAGAGAATCTAACTTCTCTCGTTCCTCGAAATCTGGGAACTGACTACGAGATTGTCTTCGAGCAAAAGCCGGAGACGCATTAAGAGCTCCAAAGAAAGGAGATAAAATACTAGTGACGGAATCTGTGAGACGCTTACGCATAGACGGTGAATTAGACATTAGAACTGGAGACAGAATATTAGGAGAATTATCAAGAGGAGAACTAGAAATCACAGGAGGAGCAGAAGGCAAAGGAGAGCTAAGATCAGGAGATGAAGGCTGAGAAGCTGAAACTAATGGTAATACCGGCAAGGGCGGTAATACTGGAGGAGGCAAATGCTGAAGAGCCGGAACCGGCGGAGGTACTACCAGCATCTGAGCAGGCTGTAACGGCTGAGGCACATTAGCATTTTGCGCATAAGGCGGAGGCAACCTCAATAAACGGGACATTAGGGGATCTTCTTCTATATCTTTCTTGTTATCAGAAGGAAAAACAGGCAACACCGGATAGCATTTATCTATCGCCATACGATGTTGTCTTTCTGAAATTTCAGTCGCATTGTCAATTTCATCATTTTTGAACTGTTGGGCAGCCTGTATAATCGTCATACCCTGTGCTTTCCTATCTCGTTTTGCTTGTTTAATTTCTTTCTGTTTGGCTTCCTTACGCCAAAGGCGAAGAGAGTCAAACATTGCCGGCCGGGCTTTTCTTTTGAACAAAACTGTTTCTAAATTATCTAGCACTTCAGGGTCAAAACTACCATTTTCTGGCCATTTAAGAACACCATCTTTCTTCGTGAATCGAGTCCATGTCTCGTTAAAGGCAATGGGGCCGATACCATGTTTCGAGTAGAGCTCATATGTGGGAGTTCCAACCGAAGGAATCGGACAAGAGTCCTCAAATCTGGAGTCCCTATTAAACCAAGACAACAAATTCTTCCAAACTTAGTCAGACCAGGCATTTCACAATGTCTCTGGACTGTTCACAAACTTCAAGGGAGTAAAACTCAGTTTACGCAGTACAAATGCACTTACCCTTGGCTTTAGTCTCTGCAAAAACTAAATCTAAGTAACCTAAGGACATCAAACAAAGAACCAAGATTTGTGGGCGCGACCCACGAAAATACTTAACTTAACTAAGGACGTCTTCTTCCACCAACAGAGGCCCGTCTATCGTCTCGCTTTACCATACATCACCAAAGGAATGGGCCAAAGCAGGGCAGCAGTCAGGGCAGCGGTCGCTAATAGCCGTCAGGAAGGAGTAACCGCGCTGCAAAAGACCTTCGGACCACTTTCGAAATACAGGGGTCGCTTAGTGTGGCTCGCGAACCCTCCGGAATTTTCTTGCGAGGTTCCTCACGACCTTCGAGCAGAACCGGTGCCACTGAAGCCGCCCAACGTTGGGCGCCAATTGAAGAACCAGAACCTTTTGGACCTGGCGGCACAGGGTACGCCCTCCGTCTTCTGGGTTCACCTGCTTCGTTACACAGAGACACGGGACACTCTGTCGGCGTTAGAAGATTGGATTTATTTAGCTGCAGCTAGTACAGTTATCCTAGAAGTACACAAAGTAGGTTCTCAGGAGACTGCCACTTCACTCTGTGGCACATCAGATTAAATACTATACAATACAGAATTATTAACAAAAACACACGCCCCAAGCAAAGAAGAAAAGGGCCAATAGGGTAAGTGGAAAACAAAACGGAACCAGTAAGAAGGGTTCGAAAACAGAAAGATCAGATGACTCGAAGAGACCTCTCCTCCAACTATGTTTGTCACCCCACCCCCGAACTGATTCATTAACAGATTACATCTGACTTGCAGGTGGCGAGATACGTTTGTGTGTATTGGAGGACAGGCATGACACAGGAGAATGCTAGCAGGCGACAGTGAAGGCCAGTCAATAAGATATGATCGGGAAAGAATGGTGTGAGCCTACAGATAGTTGAAACAGGGATTAGGAAAGCCAGACAAGGATTAGTGTACTCGGCTAGTTCAAACACCAGCCTCGCAAACAAGGCAGAGGACGTATTTTGACACCAGGCTACGGGAAAAGCAGAATAGACTTCGTTCGCCGTGCTGCCTGAGTGATGGCAACACAAAATGGCGGCGGGTTACAAAATGGCGGGTCGATTCGATCGTGATCAAAAATCGAAGTTCCTCAAACTGAGGACTACCTGCCAAATTTGGTGTAATTCCGTCCAATAGTTCGGGCTGTAGCTACAGCTAAAGGTCCTATGGGAAATTGCATGGGGAAAACACGTTTTGGGACCCCCCTTTTTTCTCAGCCCCCGCTACACGAATCATACCGAGACTTTCAGGATAGGAGTGGACCGGAGCTGGCCAAACTTTTGAAAATTTCGTGAAGATTCGTCAATCGGCGCCAAAGTTATTGGGAATACAATGTTGCGGATTTCCTATGGAAAATAGGTCCTAACTATAACTACCTACTGGCGACCACCAGTAGGTAATATATATATATATATTCACTGAAAAAACCATAGGTTAGGGGGCGTTATAGTTAGCTGGACATTTCCCTCGTACAAAACCATTGAAATTTCCCCGTTATAGTTAGTTCAGCTAACTATAACTCGCGCCCCCGCAATGCACTGCTGATGACGTCACATATTACATCACTCATGACATGGTCAGTGACATCACTCATGACATCACTGATGACATCTCAAATGACATCACTGATGACATCACTGATGACATCATCCAGTGACAGTGTGTTTCTGTAAAGTTTAAATATGTTTATTATTTATAGGGAAAGGCATATTGAAGAATGAGTGGGTGTATAAGTGTATGAATGGATGATTCTGTAGGTGCGTGACTGACTCTATAAGTGAGTGATTAAACGTATCTTACTGAATGCATGGGTTAGTGACTAAACTGTGTGAATGTCTGTATCTGTCTGTCTGTTGGTGTGTAAGCAGCTGCATGGGTTTGCAAATAGCTTCATGAGTGTCTATATGGGTTATAGATTGGTTGTCTGAGTAACTGTATTGGTGCCTGAGTGTTTGTGTGGGTGGGGTGAGTGTGACTGTGCATAGATGTGTGAGTGGGTAATTCACTGGGTGCATGGTTTCAAGACTAGGTCTGTGATGGACTGTATGGGAGGGTGAATACGTGTATGGTTGTGTTAGTGAGTGAATATATATTTCATTAGTACATGTGTGATTTAGTACATATGTGAACGGCAGTATATATGTATGTTGGAGTACAGAAATGACTATAAGTGAGAGTGTGTGATAGTGTGAGTGGCTGTATGGATGAGTGTGTGCTTGTATTATTGATTGTATAAGAGCATAAGAATGTGCTATGTGAGAAGTTGGCCTGGTATATGATGTTCACTAGTTAAAGTGACCACCTTGTACCATGCCAAGCAACCCTTATGGTGTGGTTGTAAGTCAACCTTTTTGGACTAGCTGCCCTAGTGGTAGCGTAGGCTAAGCAGTCTTTGAGGCTAAACTCGTGATGCGTGTTAAGCAAGCTGTTTTACCAATAGTAACCCCCTTTTATACCAATGAAAGGACACCACACAGATATATATTCAAAATATATATGTATTTATTTCTCAAAGTAACCCCTAGTCTCTTTATGAGCACAGGAGCACAAATCGTCAAACAAGATTATCACAGAATACACAGGAGTTGCACTTTATATGGATAGGCCCTGGTGGCCACTCAAACCATATACTAAAATAGTGGTATAAGTACCACGAACAGAAAAGGGAAAAGGCCTAGGGCCTCTAGAATCGCTGGGCCTACAAGGAGCTAACGTCAGTTAGTGACCAGGAGGTCCACGGGTGGCGTGTGCAGAGCAAATAGTCACACGCGTGCTCCCATAGGTTTCAATGGGTGCGTAAAAAGTACAAAGTTACTGCAAAAGGAATCTTCCGGATGACCTAGGAACTTAAGATTTGGAACACAGGCACTAGAGATGTAATACTACACTTGTGCACAGGAGTGCCAGCTTTACCTCACCCACAGGAAGCGGGTGCATAGGCCTCGAAGTGCGTCGGGTTTCTTCTATCGGTTCCGTGGGGCCTGTAGACAAAAGTGCTGCAGGCGGTTGGTCGGGAAGAGATGCAGTGGATCCCAGGGTGGATCGGAGATGTTGAAGGCCTGTAAGCAGAGGGGACAGTGTTCACAGTCACTAGCCAGTGACCAGCGTGGCACCAGGGGGGTACCAGGCGATGTCGGGTGCAAACAGGAAGGAAGGTGTAGCTTGACTCTGCAGCCACGTGGTCCCTGAAGGTCGACGACGTCCAGGAGTCGAGTCACGAGCTGTCCCACGCAGGCTCTCGCTGTCGGCGGTGTCGGCAACTTGATCAAAGCAAACAAGCCTTGGCAAAAGCAATTGTTGTAGGCAAGGAGATAAGCTGATGGTTCTGACCAGCAAGGTCAGAGGTACTGCTCCTTTGGAGGGGAGCAAGGGCCAGTCTGGAGCAACCAGACCAGCGGTGTTTGTTGTAGATTTCTTCGCCAAGATGGCCACTAGCCAGCGGGCCAGCAACCGGTTAGGCGCGTCGAGTGGCAAAATGCAGAAGGGCCCCACGCAGATCGTGGAGATGCTGGAGGGCTCACCTTTGGTGCAGATGCTGCTCGAGGGTTGGGCTTCTCAGGACCCAAAGCACAACTTGGAGGGAGCCTCGGTTGTTGCACTGGTCAGCTTGTCGTGGTCGTTTCAAGATGGCTGGCTCCACGTGTCTCGGTGCCTCCACGGGTCTCCTCTTTGCAGGGACTGTGGATCGGGCGGTGAGAGGTCTGGAGGTCCAGGTCTTGTCAGTCCCTGGGCTCGGGCTCCGGCGGGAGGCGGCGGCAAAGCAGACGTTGATTCGCTGGATGGTGCTTGCGTTAGCAAGGTGGTCACTCCCTGACCACAGGGGAGATTGGCTTCAGTCCTCTGTGCAGCAGAGCGTCGAAGCTCCCGTCTTCTTCTTAGTTTTAAGTTGATTCCAGGATGTCTGAAGTCTTAGGACACAGCTCCTACCTTTAAGCGGATTCTAGGGGCCGGACTACCTGCTAGGTCCCTCCCTATGGGTGGGACCAGGAAGGGGGGTGGTTACACCCCCAATCCTTTGTCCAGCTCGCCCCAGGCCCGGGACTGGTGTGCCCCAGGACCGGTTTGAACTGGCATATGCACCGAGGCTCCTTGTGAGCCACAGGCATGTCTGGTTTCTTTCAAGCCCTACCTGACCAATACACAAAATCCTGTCTGGGGTGGTGCACGCACCTCCCCTGGCAGGAAACCCTTTGTCCACACCTCCCAAGCTGGAAGGACTCCCAGCAGCAGGAGGGCAGACTTGTGTCTGTGGTGGCAGCATCCATTTTGTGGAGCTGAGGCTATGTCTGATTTTACCCGGGTTTCAGGTACTGTACATGTCGTGTCCCTCTAGAAGGGTGGAATGCTAACCCCGTCGCCAGAATTGGCGAGGGGTTAGTATTCCAATTCGTATGACACCTTACTCGACATGTTTTGATAAAGCCAAACCAAAGATAGCATTTAACCGCGAGGTTCATAATGCACTTAAGAGTATATGGTATGACGATATCTGGAAACAGTAGAAGGAAGTTGTTCCGACCACTGCAGACAGGCTCAGCTCATGCCAGAGCACCATCTCACATGGAACCAAGCACTCTGCCTTCAGGATTGTTAAGGCCTGCCATAGGAGTGACTTATAGGTTACCAGGTGTCCCATTTAAGGTTAGGTATAGGTATACTACACCTAAGTAAGAGGTGATTACACCAACTTACCCCAGCTGAGTGATCAGCCAGTTGTGTCAAATCGTTAGGCCAAGCCTGGGGTGGCATAATACATGCTGCAGCCCTTGGCAGGCCTTGGGTACACCAATGCCCTGGGTACCTAGTGTACACTGGTACAGGGGCTGACAGGGTGATCCACTTCCAATTGGTTATGCACCTAGGGTGCATAGTTTTAATTTAGTAGAGAGAACAGCAGGCTGGGGGTCTGATTGGCAGGCCCACAGCCTCAATATGTCAAAAACCAGTGAAGCAAAAAGCAAAAATTTGGGGTGACCATAGGATAGCAGACCCTACTCTCCTACACAACCCCCCCCCCAAACGCTGGGACATTAAACTAGCCTTGACCAGTCTCGTCTTCATGTCCTAAGTGGAAGTACCTGGAGAGACCATCTGCATTCCCATGGTCAGTACCTGGCCGGTGCTCCACTGTAAAGTCCATCCCCTGTAGGGAAATGGACCACCTAAGCAGTTTGGGGTTTTCACCCTTCATCTGATTTAGCCACAAGAGGGGCTTATGGTCGGTCTGAATCTTGAAGTGAGTGCCAAACAAGTATGGCCTCAGCTTCTTCAGGGCCCACACCACAGCAAAGGCCTCCCTCTCAATAGCTGACCAATTCTTCTCTCTGGGGGTCAACCTTCTGCTAATAAAAGCAATGGGTTGGTCTTGACCATCTACATTAAGTTGTGACAGCACAGCTCCCACACCCAACTCAGAAGCATCTGTTTGGACAATAAACTCTTTGGAGTAGTCAGGACTTTTCAGGATAGGTGCAGAGCACATGGCCTCCTTCAGGTCATCAAATGCCTTTTGACAGCTTACTGTCCACTGAACCTTTTTGGGCATCTTCTTGGATGTCAGATCATTAAGAGGAGTCACAATGGACCCATAGTTCTTAACAAACTTCCTGTAGTACCCAGTCAAGCCCAAGAAAGCTCGAACTTGAGTCTGGGTGGTTGGAGGGGACCAGTCCTTGATGGATTGTATCTTACTCTCCAGTGGTTGAACTTGGCCTCCACCTACAAGGTGGCCCAAATATACAACCTTACTCTGCCCTATCTGGCACTTTGTAGCCTTGATAGTGAGGCCTGCCCTTTGCAGAGCCTCAAGAGCCTTCTTCAGGTGGATCAGGTGATCCTCCCAGGTGGAGCTAAAGACAGCAATGTCATCAAGATATGCTGCGCAAAAGTCATCCAACCCAGTAAGGACTTGGTTCACCAGCCTTTGGAAGGTGGCAGGTGCATTCTTCAGACCAAAGGGCATCACCACAAACTGGTAGTGCCCACCTGGGGTTGAGAATGCTGTTTTGGCCTTAGACTCCTCAGCTAATCTGATTTGCCAATAGCCAGCTGTTAAGTCAAATGTGCTCAAAAACTTTGCAGAAGCTAGTTTGTCTATGAGCTCATCTGCCCTTGGAATAGGGTGTGCATCTGTCCTGGTGACAGCATTGAGTCCTCTGTAATCCACACAGAACCTCATCTCTCTCTTGCCATCTTTGGTGTGAGGTTTGGGGACCAGAACCACTGGGCTAGCCCAGGGGCTCTCTGAGGGTTCAATGACACCTAATTCCAGCATTTTATGTACCTCAGCCTTTATACAGTCCCTGACGTGGTCAGGTTGTCTGTAAAGTTTGTTCTTTACAGGCAGACTGTCACCAGTGTCCACCACATGGGTACACCAGTCAGTTTGACTAGGTATCAAGGAAAACATATGTGAAAATGATTGTAGAACCTGTCTACATTCAGTCTGCTGATGGGCAGTGAGGTTGCCTCCAAGGGTCACTCCTTCAACTGAGCCATCTTCAGGGTTCTGAGACAACAGGTCTGGGAGAGGGTCACTCTCTTCCTCCTGTCCCTCATCTGTAGCCATGAGCAAGCCCATGTCTGCCCTGTCAACATATGCTTTAAGCCTGTTAACATGGAGTACCCTGTGGGGACTCCTGGGAGTTCCTAGGTCGACCAAGTAGGTGACCTCTCCCTTCTTTTCCAGGATTGTATGGGGTCCAGACCATTTGTCTTGGAGTGCTGCTGGGGCCACTGGCTCCAACACCCATACCTTCTGTCCTGGCTGAAACTCAACCAAGACAGCCTTTTGGTCATGCCAAGCTTTCTGTAAGGCCTGGCTTGCCTCAAGGTTTTTGGATGCCTTCTCCATATACTCAGCCATCCTGGAGCGGAGACCAAGTACATAGTCCACTATGTCTAGCTTAGGCTTTTTGAGAGGTAACTCCCAGCCTTCCTTCACCAAACACAGTGGGCCTCTCACAGGGTGCCCAAACAACAATTCAAAGGGGCTGTAGCCAACTCCTTTTTGTGGGACCTCTCTGTAAGCAAACAGAAGGCAGGGTAGAAGGATGTCCCATCTTCGCCTGAGCTTTTCAGGTAATCCTTTGATCATACCCTTTAGGGTCTTGTTGAATCTCTCAACAAGCCCATTGCATTGTGGGTGATAAGGGGTGGTGAACTTGTAGTTGACACCACATTCCTTCCACATAGCTGTTAAGTATCCTGACATAAAGTTGGTACCTCTGTCAGATACTACCTCCTTAGGAAACCCCACTCTGGAGAATACTCCCAGCAGGGCCCTGGCCACAACAGGAGCTGTAGTGGTCCTAAGGGGAATTGCCTCTGGATACCTGGTGGCATGATCCACTACCACCAGTATAAATCTGTGCCCAGATGCAGTGGGAGGATCCATGAGACCCACTATGTCTATTCCCACTCTTTCAAAGGGGACCCCCACCACAGGTAGTGGTATTAGGGGGGCCTTTGTTGTGCCACCTGTTTTGCCACTGGCTTGGCAGGTAACACAGGAGCGACAAAACTCCTTTGTATCTTCATTCATGTGAGGCCAGTGAAAGTGAGGGACAAGTCTGTCCCAAGTCTTGTTCTGGCCTAAGTGTCCTGCTAAAGGAATGTCATGGGCCAAGGTAAGAAGGAAGCCCCTAAATTGCAGAGGTATAACCAACCTCCTGGTAGCACCAGGCTTGGGGTCTCTAGCCTCTGAATAAAGGAGCCCTTCATCCCAATACACTTTATGGGTACCTTGAGCATTCCCAGCAGCCTCAGCAGCAGCCAGCTGTCTGAGGGGTTCAAGAGAGGGACAGGATAACTGAGCCTGCCTCAAGTCAGCCCTTGAAGGTCCCCCTGTCCCCAGAAACTCAACCTGGTCAGGTTCAAGCTCTTCAGGGACAGTTCCTTCAGGGTCCTCTAGATCAGCTTCCTGGGAAGGCTGATCATCACTCTGAGGCAGGGGGGAAGGCACAGCCTTGACCCTCCTGTTCTTCTTCTTGGTAGGTGCTTGGTCCATTGTTCCAGGATCCAAGACCTGTGGTTCAGTGAGGCACTTTTTGGCCTGTGACCTGGTCACAGCAAGGACATGTGATGATATACCTAACATCTCTGCATGAGTCCTGTACTCCACTTCTGACCATAGAGAACTCTCTAGGTCATTGCCCAACAAACATTCTACTGGGAGGTCTGCACTAACCACAACCCTTTTGAGGCCAGTTACCCCTCCCCATGAGAAGTTAACAACTGCCACACTATGTGAAGTAGTGGCATTGCTGGCATTGGTCACCAGGTAGTTCTCACCTGGTATGTACTGTCCAGGGTCCACAAAGCCTGGTGTCACCATAGTGACACTGGCACATGTGTCCCTGTAGGCTTGAGCCACTTTGTCATTAATTAAAGGAGTCTGTCTGTACTTGCCCAGGTTACTGGGGCTCACAGTCAGGGACAAATCAATGTCCCCATCACAGATCAAGACTGCCTGTGTCAGGGTTCTGTCTAAGTCAGAATCTCCTTCAGTTCCCATAGTGATTCCCACTACACCCTTTGTCTGGGGACCAACACTGCTAACAGTAGTACTGGGAGCAGGTGCCTTAGGGGCAACAGTGTTGGGGGCTCCACCCTTTTTGCAATCACTAGTCCAGTGAGTTGTATTTTTGCAATGATTGCACCAGGGTTTCTTTTGACCTTCTTTCTTCTTTTTGGACTGTTGTTGGGACCCACCCTCCTTAGCAGTAGTTTGGGGCCCTGTTGAAGACTTCTGGTCTTTAGATTTCTGATCTCCACCCTTTTGGTCTGTTTTCTTCTGATCACCCCCTTGGCCCTGGTTCTGGTTCTTTTGCTTAACCCTGGTTCTGACCCATTTGTCTGCCTTCTTTCCCAATTCTTGGGGAGAGGTCAGATCAGAGTCAACCAAGTGTTGATGCAGTTGCTGGTTTTGACAGTTATTTAAAATCTGTTCTCTCATCATCAAATTATACAATCCTGTAAAATCAGATACCTTACTTCCCAGCAACCAACCCTCCAAAGCCTTAGTGGCACATTCAATGTATTCAGACCAGTCCTGAGTCTGTGTCTTTTGGGTGTCTCTGAACATTAACCTGTACTGCTCAGTGGTTAAGCCTAACCCATCAACTAGAACACTCTTCAGGACTCTGTAGTTTCTGACATCCTCTTCTCTAACAGTGAGGAGTCTGTCTCTGCCTCTTCCCTCAAAGGAGAGCCAGAGGATTGCTGCCCACTGGTCTTCAGGAACCTGCTGTACTTTGCAGGCTCTCTCAAGAGCAGTTATCCACTTGTGGATGTCATCCCCACTTTTGTAGGGGGGCACAACCTTAGACAGGTTTCTATTATCGAAAACCCTATCTTTGTCCTTAGGGACAATGCTGCCACCAGTGGGTATAGACCCACTCTCTTTATGCTGTCTAGCCTTGCTCAGTTTCTCTTCCATCAGGGCTACTTCTAGCTCCTGCTTCCTGATCCTCAGCTGGGCTTCTTGCATCTTGGCCTCATGTTCCCTCCTCTGAGGGGTGGTCATCCTTCTCCTGGAGTGACCTTGAGAGCCTCTAGAGCCATGGGAAGCATTGGAGTCACCTGAGCGATTCCTTTGCCTTCCAAGCCCTGTGTTAAGTCCACTGGGGAGATCCAGTGGGGTGAACCCACTGTCAGTCCCCAATAGCCTTGGTTTAGCTGGGCCAAGTATAACACTTGGCACTGGGCTAGTTCTCCCTTCATCTTCACCACTGTCTGTATCCCCCTCACTTTCCTCCTCTGTAGTATGGTTTTCATCTAAGGGATGGCTATTGGAAAGGGGTACCTCAGTGGCATCTTCAGAAGGGGGGCCTCCTGTTCCTGTCCCTAAGGGGGCTAACTGGGAAGCTCTCTTGAGCTCTCTTTGATTCTCATCATCTTGCAAGAGTGCTCTGAGCACAGCAGAGGTAGGGTTCTTGGGCTGTTTAAGGCCTCTAAGAGTTGCCAACTGCCTGAGCTCATTCTGATTAAGGGTAGCAAAGATGGATGGTGCCCTCGGGGGGTCACTCTCAACAGAGATGGGTACAGTGGACCCCTCTGCCCCAGCCATTGCTCTTAAGTGTGGGTGGATGTGTTGCAATCTACCTACACTTGGGTTTACCTACTAAACCTATCTAGTAGTTGTAGTCAGGGTGTGCTACTCCCTTTGCTCTACAACAACTAAGTTCAGTAGAACTTAAGTATATCTAATCTTGTTTTATATGTACCTACAGGTACCTATGTGATCTTTCAATTGGTAACCAAGAGATTACAATGGTAAAACACAGCAAGCTCAAATCCAACCGCTGCTCACCAATGTGAGAAGTTGGCCTGGTATATGATGTTCACTAGTTAAAGTGACCACCTTGTACCATGCCAAGCAACCCTTATGGTGTGGTTGTAAGTCAACCTTTTTGGACTAGCTGCCCTAGTGGTAGCGTAGGCTAAGCAGTCTTTGAGGCTAAACTCGTGATGCGTGTTAAGCAAGCTGTTTTACCAATAGTAACCCCCTTTTATACCAATGAAAGGACACCACACAGATATATATTCAAAATATATATGTATTTATTTCTCAAAGTAACCCCTAGTCTCTTTATGAGCACAGGAGCACAAATCGTCAAACAAGATTATCACAGAATACACAGGAGTTGCACTTTATATGGATAGGCCCTGGTGGCCACTCAAACCATATACTAAAATAGTGGTATAAGTACCACGAACAGAAAAGGGAAAAGGCCTAGGGCCTCTAGAATCGCTGGGCCTACAAGGAGCTAACGTCAGTTAGTGAACAAGGGGTCCACGGGTGGCGTGTGCAGAGCAAATAGTCACACGCGTGCTCCCATAGGTTTCAATGGGTGCGTAAAAAGTACAAAGTTACTGCAAAAGGAATCTTCCGGATGACCTAGGAACTTAAGATTTGGAACACAGGCACTAGAGATGTAATACTACACTTGGGCACAGGAGTGCCAGCTTTACCTCACCCACAGGAAGCGGGTGCATAGGCCTCGAAGTGCGTCGGGTTTCTTCTATCGGTTCCGTGGGGCCTGTAGACAAAAGTGCTGCAGGCGGTCGGTCGGGAAGAGATGTAGTGGATCCCAGGGTGGATCGGAGATGTTGAAGACCTGTAAGCAGAGGGGACAGTGTTCACAGTCACTAGCCAGTGACCAGCGTGGCACCAGGGGGGTACCAGGCGATGTCGGGTGCAAACAGGAAGGAAGGTGTAGCTTGACTCTGCAGCCACGTGGTCCCTGAAGATCGACGACGTCCAGGAGTCGAGTCACGAGCTGTCCCACGCAGGCTCTCGCTGTCGGCGACTTGATCGAAGCAAACAAGCCTTGGCAAAAGCAATTGTTGTAGGCAAGGAGATAAGCTGATGGTTCTGACCAGCAAGGTCAGAGGTACTGCTCCTTTGGAGGGGAGCAAGGGCCAGTCTGGAGCAACCAGACCAGCGGTGTTTGTCGTAGATTTCGTCGCCAAGATGGCCACTAGCCAGCGGGCCAGCAACCGGTTAGGCGCGTTGAGTGGCAAAATGCAGAAGGGCCCCACGCAGATCGTGGAGATGCTGGAGGGCTCACCTTTGGTGCAGATGCTGCTCGAGGGTTGGGCTTCTCAGGACCCAAAGCACAACTTGGAGGGAGCCTCGGTTGTTGCACTGGTCAGCTTGTCGTGGTCGTTTCAAGATGGCTGGCTCCACGTGTCTCGGTGCCTCCACGGGTCTCCTCTTTGCAGGGACTGTGGATCGGGCGGTGAGAGGTCTGGAGGTCCAGGTCTTGTCAGTCCCTGGGCTCGGGCTCCGGCGGGAGGCGGCGGCAAAGCAGACGTTGATTCGCTGGATGGTGCTTGCGTTAGCAAGGTGGTCACTCCCTGACCACAGGGGAGATTGGCTTCAGTCCTCTGTGCAGCAGAGCGTCGAAGTTCCCGTCTTCTTCTTAGTTTTAAGTTGATTCCAGGATGTCTGAAGTCTTAGGACACAGCTCCTACCTTTAAGCGGATTCTAGGGGCCGGACTACCTGCTAGGTCCCTCCCTATGGGTGGGACCAGGAAGGGGGGTGGTTACACCCCCAATCCTTTGTCCAGCTCGCCCCAGGCCCGGGACTGGTGTGCCCCAGGACCGGTTTGAACTGGCATATGCACCGAGGCTCCTTGTGAGCCACAGGCATGTCTGGTTTCTTTCAAGCCCTACCTGACCAATACACAAAATCCTGTCTGGGGTGGTGCACGCACCTCCCCTGGCAGGAAACCCTTTGTCCACACCTCCCAAGCTGGAAGGACTCCCAGCAGCAGGAGGGCAGACTTGTGTCTGTGGTGGCAGCATCCATTTTGTGGAGCTGAGGCTATGTCTGATTTTACCCGGGTTTCAGGTACTGTACATGTCGTGTCCCTCTAGAAGGGTGGAATGCTAACCCCGTCGCCAGAATTGGCGAGGGGTTAGTATTCCAATTCGTATGACACCTTACTCGACATGTTTTGATAAAGCCAAACCAAAGATAGCATTTAACCGCGAGGTTCATAATGCACTTAAGAGTATATGGTATGACGATATCTGGAAACAGTAGAAGGAAGTTGTTCCGACCACTGCAGACAGGCTCAGCTCATGCCAGAGCACCATCTCACATGGAACCAAGCACTCTGCCTTCAGGATTGTTAAGGCCTGCCATAGGAGTGACTTATAGGTTACCAGGTGTCCCATTTAAGGTTAGGTATAGGTATACTACACCTAAGTAAGAGGTGATTACACCAACTTACCCCAGCTGAGTGATCAGCCAGTTGTGTCAAATCGTTAGGCCAAGCCTGGGGTGGCATAATACATGCTGCAGCCCTTGGCAGGCCTTGGGTACACCAATGCCCTGGGTACCTAGTGTACACTGGTACAGGGGCTGACAGGGTGATCCACTTCCAATTGGTTATGCACCTAGGGTGCATAGTTTTAATTTAGTAGAGAGAACAGCAGGCTGGGGGTCTGATTGGCAGGCCCACAGCCTCAATATGTCAAAAACCAGTGAAGCAAAAAGCAAAAATTTGGGGTGACCATAGGATAGCAGACCCTACTCTCCTACATGCTAGTATTTGTATGAGTAATTAAGCTAGTGTGTGTATAACTGTATAGGTGAGTAAATGGCAGTGTGATTAATTATTTGCATGACTGAGTACGTGTGTGAGTACCTCTATGGATGAGTAGCAGTGTGTGAGTGTCTATATAGGTGTATGAGTGCATATGATAGTCCTGTACTGAGTGACCATAAGTATGGGTGACTGTACGGGTGAGTGAGTGGATGGGTGTTTAGACCTAAGACTCTGTGATGGGGTATGTACTTATTGGCGTTGGAGTGTGTATGGTTTTGAGAGTGGCAGTATGCAATTTAGAGTGGGTGTCTCAAAGGTTATATTAGATTGAGAGAAGATGCATCAAATGATCACATGGATGACGTCATCAGTGATGTCATTTGAGATGTCATCAGTGATGTCATCAGTGATGTCACTGACCATGTCATGAGTGATGTACTATGTGACGTCATCAGCAGTGCATTGCGGGGGTGTGAGTTATAGTTAGCTGAACTAACTATAACGGTGGAATTTCAATGGTTTTGTACGAGGGAAATGTCCAGCTAACTATAACGCCCCTGAAACCTATGTTTTTTTCAGTGAACTTCAAAGTTTTTTTTAAATGCTAATTCCTAACTATAACGTGCCTGAAACCTATGGTTTTTTCAGTGAATTTCAAAGGTTTTTTAAATGCTAATTCCTAACTATAACATACCTGAAACCTATGGTTTTTTTAAGTGAATTTCAAAGGTTTTTTAAATGCTAATTCCTATCTATAACTTATCTTTAAACCTATGATTTTTAATGATTTTCATAGGATTTCAAAATCTTTATTTTTCAGTGTATCAATTCCTTTACTTATGTTTTTTTATATTGTTTTTCACCATTTTGTAAAGTTTTTTTTTACTTATTTCTTTTAAAAACTAAAAGATATTATTTGTTTTCAATGAATTTTTAAAAAATAATATTTGTAATTTTTTCAAACTATTTTTTATATATTTTGTAAACTATATTTTTAATACTTATTATTATTATTTTTTTTCCAAAGTTTTTTTGGGATTCGCGCACCCGTTGCGCACCTTTCTCGATCCCTGCGTGGAACATAGTCCCCATTTTACGATTGTAGTATAGGATCCGCGTACGGTGTGCATTGGGTACGTATTTTCTTGCATGATTGCTATGCGACCGGTATGCAACTCCAAGCCCATACGCGACACGTACGAAGTAAGTTACGCGACGCTCACGCGCTTCCGCGAAACGTCATGTGCGTGGTTGACGCGGTGGGTTCGCGAATCTCGCAAAATATTTTAAATGTCAAAAAACATGTATATATGTATTTCATGTAAATATTCAGGAAAGACATAATCTAAGCTACTCATAAAATTAATATATTTTTACTTTTAATCCTATATTGCTTTTAAATGCAATTTCGCGGATGCGCGCTCGGTGCGTGTTGCCTATGCGCACGGTGCGCAGATCCCATGTGACCTGAAAAAAAGAGATTTGATTGGTTCATTAGACTTCCTATTCTAACTATTGAAAGACCCCACCCATTTCAATCATTCTTCTTAGACCTTCTTTGGAGGAGCATCTCTCTGCTGAGAATAACTTTTTTTGACTAAGTTTACACTTAGATCAAACTTTTTTTCCAAACAATGGCTTCAGGGCAGCAGGTATCTCCAGCATCTGCTCATTCATCTGAAGATGAATTTCTGGTAGAACCACCACACCCAGAAAGGTACTCATCTGTGGTATGGACATTTTTTACTTTTCCTGAGGGGCAAACCAAAATTAATGCCACCTTAGTGGTATGCAAGATCTGTCAACGAGTGCTCTCCCGTGGCGATCTAACCAAAAAGTATTCATGTGGTACAGCCAGCATGAAAAAGCACCTGAAGACCATGCATCCAGTCAACCTGGCACGTGAAGAGTGCCGAAGAATGCGAGTTATTCCTGGTCCTTCAGAGGCATCACAGCCGAGTACTTCGCGTGTGGATCCACCTTTCCAAAACTTGGACATCCGTCCACAGTTTGCCACATTGAAAGTGCTCTGCATAAAATACAACGCCGTCCTTTGCTATGGAGAGCAGTCCATTGACCTCATTTGCAGAAAGCAAGAAAACCATCATTGCTAGTTTTTTTTATTTTTTTATTTTTTCCCTGAAGTTCATTGTTTTGTTCCTCCAGTTCAGTTTTTTCCTTTTTTTTTTAGAAAACCCCCCCAAAATTAAACATTGTTCAGAAAACCAAGAAAAAAAATATTAAAGAAATAAGAAGAAAAAAAAAAAGTTCTTCTAAGAACTAACTTTCCTGGTTTAAAAAAGAGCTATATTTGTTTGTTAGTGTGTGAAAGTTTAGATGAATGTATGTGTAGTGCGTAATTGACTGAACGAATGCATTAGTAGCGTATGGTGAATGTATAAGTGCAGAACTATGAGGAAGTGCTGCAGCATCACACAGTAACCTCTTTAACTGCAGTGTGCTGTAGTACTTCCGAAGCACAGGGATGCAACATATGTTGCAAATCTATGCTTCTCTCTGCACGGCTGCTTAAACTGCAGCCATATGGTGACACAGGCACCCTTGCACCATGGTGCAAGGATATCTGTGTCATGTGGTGTTTGTTTTTAGTGCAGGAAGACACACCTTCCTGCACAAAAACAATCAGTAAAGGCATTTTTCTCCTTCAATGTATGCTGAGCATTTTAGCATGTATTGAAGGTTAAAAAATGAGGAGAAATGAAAACAATTCTCATTGTTGTGCTTTGCTACACCAATTGGAGAATGGTGCAGCATTCACACACATGTCCAGATTTATTGTTTTTGATAAATCTGGAGATGTGTCTTGTACTATGAGTATTCTGTGCAATCACGCACAACAACACTTATAGAACACCCTTTCAACGCAAAGTGGTGTGTATTATGAGGTCGTATTTACATTGAGAAAAAAAGGAACACAGAGTGTCTTTTCCTCTATTTGTAAATATAAAAGAGTGTCTTGCGCTATAACTATGTTACAAAAAGTAACATATTTCTATTTGGAAAATTGCTTGTGAATGATAGGAGGTAAGCACCGATGTTTGTCTGCAAAGATGCTCAAAGAAGAATGATTGAAATGATTGCAGTCCTTCAATACGTACAATGGGAAATATTATGAACCACTCAAATCTGTTTTTTTGGAGGTCGTATGATATCCTATGACAGAGAGATTCCAAAACTACATAGGTAGAAACAGGGTGTTTTGAAAAACGTATTAAAACTTTGTACCTTCTTGCAGATGTGCCCATTGTCCATATTAATACTTAGTTAAACTTACCTTCACAGTATTAGAAATAAAAAATGGTACACATTTTTTTCAGTTGTTTTTTGTAATGTAAATTGTGGTAAATTGCTTATTTTAGAATTAGGATCTGTGAAAACAAAGAAAAAATAGTTAGAACATGTAATAATACATTTCTAACAACACAGCATAATTTCAACAAAGTAATTTGTTTGTCTTTTTTGCTGTTCTCAGAATATATTGAATTTCACTAGAAATAGTGATTTCAATCGTACTCATCACATAACAGCGGGCAAAAAAAACAATCAAAAAGATTGTTTAAAAAAAACCAACATGCTATTCTACCAGAAAATACAAATCACACATATATAAAATGCTTATTGCTAACAAAATTTTATAACTTCAATTTATAAAAACTGTAAATGTTGCCGCTTTAAAATATTCATCGAGTCAATGAGTAAGAAAAAGTCCATAATTCAAACATATACCTTTCCTTGAGGCCAAATGGTATTTTTGCACTGTTTTTCATGTAAATTGTCCAATGGTAATCCTAATAAATTATAATAATAAATTTTTCAGAGAGTGAATTATCTTCCTAAAACGTTGGCTTTAAAAATTATTAGGTAGGAATTTGGTAATTCACTAGGCAAACGTTGTTTAAAAACCAACTGGGCATCATTACAAAGTGTCCAGCCTTTGTAACATTTTAGATAGGCAGTGTAATGTCCAGATGTTGTGGAAGGACCATCATGGAAAATTATTGCAATTGCTACAAAAGTCCTTCCTGATATTGATACTTGTGTTGCTACAAATTGCTTTATTAAAGTATCCAATTTTCTTCCATCAGCTGTACAACGTTGCATCATTAAAATTATATATTGTCCATATTTTTAAAAAAATAATGTGGATAACATTTCTGATTTACATTGGCTACACTCCATGTTTTGATTTGCACCTTTAACTAATTTATTGAAAGACACTGATTTACAGTCCGGTAATGTTAAATATAGAAATCGCTCTGAAGTACTGGGAATTTTAAGCCCAGCGGTGCAGGGGAACACACCCTATGACTTCGGGTTCTGCCTGTTTCAGACCTACAGAAACACAGAGTCCTCTGTGTGAAGTCAAAGATCAGTTTATTGGCTGCAGACCAATTAGAAGTACAACAGCGTGTATGTTCTCAGGAGACTGCTTCAAATTACAGAAACAAGCTTCTCCTTAAATACAAAATATCATGCTTCAGGCACACATTCCTTGTTTTATGGCATGGTCATTCATAGGTATACATTACAAACGAAAAGGCAGAGTCATGATGACCATCCCACATTCCAGTTAAGCCAGCCCACAATTATTTACCCAGCGAGGCTCAGATCCCACATCAGATATCAATAGGCCCCAATAAACACGAACATCTCCTGTTTGGAAAACAAGCCATTAAGCAGGAACGGTCAGGTGTGAAAGAGATTAGCTGTAGGCTCGTGTGGGATGAAAAGGCTTTATGGTGTGTCAAGCCCTGATGCTAATCACAGGTGGCCGTAGGACGGGGAGCTCGTGAAACCGGACTGACCTGGGGCAGCGGAGCCAAGCTGCCCAGGTCACAGAGAAGTCAAAGGAAGGCACATGTGCTCTAAAGGCCCGTATTTGCTTGTAATATGTAGCCTATGTGAGGGCAACCATAAGATGGCCACCGCTCTAAGATGGAACCCACGGAGTCAATGTATAATAACGTATACATAGTGCCTTTATAGCTAAAACGTTACACAAAGCATTTGTACATACCGCATTGACCATTCGCGGTTCGCTAATACCGGAATAGACAGGGGTAGGGCCCTGCCTCCTACGCGTCCCAAATTTCAAAGTACGACAGACCCTCCTTTTGCCCTTACATAGGCAATAACTATGCTCACATTAATCCGAGTCTAGGTCAATATTCACGAAGTCATGGAGATGTTGCTGTAGCATCATCCTATTACTTAGCTCGTCCCTCGATACAGGTTTCCTTACACATAATGTAGCACAGAGGCCACATATCGCAGGAGCACACTGTATGCACAGACAGAACAGGAAAAGGATGGCTAAGATCATTCCAATGACCATCAGAATCTTCCAACCCCAGGCAGATATCAGTTCCCAGAACCACCCCACCAGTGACCAATCTCCTTTATCCACGTGTATGGATTCAGATATTTTATGCAGTTTGGAGATGGCTTGATAAACTGTTGGAGCGTTATCTGGTATGAAAATGCAACAACTGGATTGGATGACCTTACATACCCCACCGCGGTCTGCAAGTATGACGTCTAGAACCATGCGGTTCTGCAAAGTAATGAGGCGATCCGCTTGGAGCTCAGCTGTCAAATTACCAAGGGCACCAGCCGTAACATTAACAGTGGATTCAACCACACGAGTCAGTTGTCTCAGGTTCCTACTATTAACCATAGGTCCCCAAAACGGCAGGAAACCCAAAAAGAAGTCTCCCGCTTCCTGACCGGCAGTATCCTCCTTACTAATCACGCCTCTCACAACTCTGGTCTTGTGATAGTCGGAGGCAGCAGTAAATGTTGGCGGTAGCAGATTTGCAATATAACATGTGCCCGAGAAATCAGGGGGCAACCATGTATATGCTCGGTCATTGCAGACAAAATATGTACCCTTGGCAGCCAAAAACGCAGGGGAAAACTGCGATGGAAAAGTGTACGTTTCAGTACAGTCACTCCCCAGTTGAGCTCTTGGATTCTGACCATTACCTTGCAAACAGAACCGACCTATGTGGGGTACGACCCAAATTGGGGATGAGATTTTTCGCTGTCTTTCACCCAGACTAATACTATACCCCGTCGCGTTCCACCCTACATAAGCTCTCAATTCTTCTTTGGGAATAGATGAGTATGCGTCGATATCTCTGCTCATATCGGCAACTCCTTTCATTAAAGCTTTATTATTTGTGCTAGGTCTGATGGAACGCGGTTGTCGCGGGGAGTAGGCGTCTAATGCAAAGAGAAACATGGTCTGGAATGCCCATGACGATCCATTGTAACTAAACGGCAGCACTAGATAAGGAATACCCTTATTAATGGTATGTGGCATTAAACCACACACCCAACAATTGGTTGTATTCATAACTAGTTGGTGCTGGTGCAGGAGCTGAATAAACGAGTTGTTTACAAACTCCGATCGTCTAGCTTGTTCATGTTCAGGCAGAGGGTGAAAAGAGTGTGAGGAGATAGTAGGAGGAGGTATAGGCTGTACAGTGGGTGCAATGGGCTCTTGAGAGGAGAAGAATACAAATCCTACAGTAAACACTACCATACTACATAATACAAACAGACATAAAAATACAAAACATTTGCTCTTCATTATTTTACACATTCTTGCTTTAAAGTTCATTTCCTCAGCGAGTCTCTCCATCTTGAAAAACTCCATCCTCTAATCGTGCCGCTCGCGGCGGGTGAGTATCTTCTGCTAAGGAGTACGCCTGTCAGTCCAGGGAACGCCCTAGACCAACCAGAACCGTTGACCTAACGTCTTCGGCCTGTACCCCAAAGTCTTGGCACCGCGACCCTGCGGCTGAACCCGGATGGTGGTTCGAAAAATAAAAAATCAAGAAAGTCCTTCAGATGGGAGAGCTATGGTTATCAAAAAACAAAAAGGTAAGGGAAAGAATATTTATTTGTCCATAGGCCTTGGTCTTAAGTTATAGTGAAAACGACCAGGTACTGTCTGATCTTGAAACAAGAGTTCAGGCTCTGTAGTGTCCAATCGAATTGACGGTGCACAGCTTCTTGCAAAATATCGTCACTTTCTTGTGTTGAAGCTGTGCCTCTCACGCGTGCATCACTGAACGGCACAAAACGAGGTACAGTGTCTGTTTCAGAGTCAGCGATACCCTCCTGGACCCACTGGTCATACGGCAGAGGCAAAGGGATCCTTTTGATGTGGGCGCCGTAGATCCAGTTCTTTTTCCCCTTTACTCGAACAGCTGATCTTGTAGACAGAAGTACGAGATGAGGGCCAATCCAACGGGGCTCATCGTTGCTTTTGCGCTGGAAATTCTTGATGAGCACCCATGTGCCAGGGTCGATAGGGTGTCCTGGAGCTTCAGAGGCCTGGGGAAGAGTATCATGCACCTGTTGGTGTAAAACACGCAATTTAGCCGTCAATTCGTACAAATAATCAAGCAGTACTGGATGTTCGATTTCACTGAATTTCGCCGGTCTTGGCACACCCCATACATTGGCCGGGCGGCCAAAAATAATCTTGTATGGGCTAAGTCCCACTCGTGAGTGTACGGTCATTCTGGTGGACAGGAGTGCTAGAGGCAGAGCGTCAGGCCATTTAAGACCGGAGCTCGCCTGGATTTTGGCCAGCCTGAGTTTTAGAGCGCCATTGTAGCGCTCTACTAATCCAGCTGATTGGGTGTGATTTGCAGCGTGGAACTTCTGCTTGATCCCTAATCCCTCACACACATTCTTCATCACTTGACCCACAAATTCACTCCCATTATCACTCCACACCCTTCTTGGCATTCCAAACCTAGGGAAAAATTCCTTCACAAGGGCTTTGGCTGTGGATAGAGCAGTGTTGTCTTTTAGGGGATACGCTTCTATCCATTTTGAAAAAGCGCAAACAACCACCAATACATATTTCAGGTTGTTGCACCTTTCCATGTGGATAAAATCTAGCTGCAAAACTTCGAATGGATATGATGGAGGCGCAAAATGACCAGCTGGAGTTGGGGTTCCCCTACCAGGGTTGTATTTCAAGCATACCATACAATTCTTGACCACATTCTCTGCACACTTGGGAATTCCAGCATTCTGCCATACTGGAGCCAACAACTTACAGATTCCTTTCATACTGATATGTGCCATTCCATGTGCCATAGTAACCACTGGAAGCACATATGCATCAGGTAACAACCATCGCCTATGTTCTGACAGATCAATCCAACAACCATTCTCATCCAATTTACCCATACTTTCTCTCCACTTGCTCAACTCTTTCTCTGTGGCTTCAGCTTGAAGGGACTTTACACTCTCTATTGTGTTTTAACACATTCCAACATCACCAACCCATCTTGCAGGGCCTGCAACATACATTCGAGTCTTCACATCTTTTGCTGTTTCTTTCGCGACTTCATCAGCAAACGCATTACCACGACCCACATCATCAGTGATTTTCTTGTGCGCACTGCATTTCATAATCGCGACTCGCAACGGTAGGGTCAGCGACTCAAGGAGATCATTCACCAACTTGCCATTATGAATCTTAGCTCCATGCGAAGTCAGGAACCCACGTTCTTTCCACAATCGCCCAAAACTGTGCGCCACGCCAAAGGCGCACTGGCTATCCGTATATATGTTCACTTTCATTCCTTCAGACAACACGCATGCTCTTGTAAGGGCAATCAATTCTGCTGCTTGAGCCGAATTTTGTGACACACGTGCAGTTTCAACAATCGTGTGCAAAGTCGTGATAGCATATGCAGCAGTCGTATCACCATTTGGAAGCTTGAAACACAAACCATCCACCCATAAAGTACCATCACACTCAGTCAGGGGAGTATCTTTAAGATCTACTCTCCCTTTCGTCTCTTCTTCTGTTCTGAACAGACAATCAAGTTGCTCAATCTCATCTAGGTCTGCTGGGATTGGTAATAATGTAGCTGGATTCAACGTGTTGCATCTCTTTATGTGTATATGATTTGCTAACAGTGTCAACTCATATCCGGATAATCGCGCAGTAGTTAAGTGCTGTGTCTTGGTCCTGTTTAACAATGTGTCCACAGCATGTGGAACCATAACAATCAATGTATTATCCATTACTAGGCCAGCAGACTGTCGAATAGACATAGCTGCGGCGACTGTAGCTCTCAGACAACTTGGCAATGCCCTAGCTACCGGGTCCAAGGTTGATGAAAAATATGCACATGGACGCGGTCTGTCGCCAAAAGGCTGTGTTAACACTGATAATGCGCACCCGTTCTTTTCGTGAACATACATTGTAAAAGGCTTGCTGTAGTCATTGGTACCCAACACAGGAGCTGAACATAATGCATTGCGCAATTCCACAAAACTTTTCTGACACTCTTCAGACCATGGAATAGGATTCGGTGTATCTTTGCATGTTAATGCTAACAAAGGTTTTGCCAGCAAGGAAAAATTGGGAATCCAATGCCTACAGTATGAAGTAATGCCCAAGAAAGCACGCACTTCTCTCTGTGTTCTTGGCACACTCAACTGTGCAATGGCTTGAATTCTCTCTGGGGTCAGTTTTGTTCCCTCCTCCGATAAGAGATGACCTAAGTAGGTCACTTCTTGTCGACAATATTGCAGCTTTGAGAGAGACACTTTGTGATGAAAGGCAGACAAATGACGCAACAAAGACAGTGTAGCGTCTTTACAAATCCTTTCAGTATCCGCGGCGATTAGCAAATCGTCAACATACTGAATAAGGATAGCGCCACTGGGTAGAACAAGTGCATCAAGCTGCGCTTTTAAAGCCTGACTGTATATTGATGGACTTTCACAGTAGCCCTGGGGAGCGCATTTAAAGCGGAAGCTGCGACCTCCTAAACTGAAGCCAAAAATGTCTCTGCTCTCCTCTGCAATTGGGATGCTAAAGAAAGCATTCTTTAAATCGATCACTGAGAACCATGCAGCGGAGGCTGGAATCATGGTTAACAAGGCAGTTATATCAGGGACAACTGGAAACTGTGGCACAACAATCTTATTAACCTCTCTAAGATCAATCACAAATCTGTAAACAGGTGGCTGTGAAGGGTCCGTTCGTTTTAAGACAGGTAAAACAGGACTATTGCAAACGTTGCCTCTTGTCTCTACAATTACACCCTTTTTAATCAAATCACTGACAATTGCTAACAACGCCTTCTGACCCTCATTGGAGATCTTGTACTGGGGAATACGTGGCAATCTGACATTGGCTTTTAAAGTTACCACGTATGGCGGTATTTCCAAAAGACCCACATCGTTGGGACCAGTAGCCCAAAGGCCATCCGGAAGGGATGACAATTCAGGTGGCATTGCATTTTTAGACAAATACATTGGGGAAATCACTTTCTTACCTAATGTAAGTTGTACTCCTGAGGGAGAACAATATAGTGTTGCATGCAATCTTTTTAGCAAATCTAATCCTAGCAAATTTTCACCACAACCTGTCGTTAGGATGAGGGGTGCTTTTAGCTCACAAGGTCCAACAGAAAGTGACATAGGACTAGAAATCGGGTTCCTAACTGGGGCGCCAGAAAAACCTACAGACAAAGGCGCGCCAGGGAGTTTTGAATGCATGATTGAACTCTGTGCAGCACCAGTATCCAGCAGAAAGGGCTCCGTTACATTTGCAGTAGTTACTTTAACATAAGGTCCGCTCTGATCCACTGGCACTGAAACAACTCCCTCTCTCTGTCTACGGTGGTCCTAGTAATCATTATCTTCTACATTGTCGTCTTCTGCATAATAATCATTATTATAGTACTGAGCTGTATTACCAGTCGCATTGGCTTGCTGATCAAAGCTATTTATGGTATTTTGAGGCGGAGGAGGACGCGCGTTCTGGGGAACATTTCCACGCCCTCTGCCTCTAGGAGCTTGCTGACCACCTCTACCTCTTGCGCCATACGCATTACTGTTACGCTGCATTAATTTAGGGCAACTATATTTAAAATGACCTTCCTCTTTGCAATATGAACATTGGTTGGGACCTACAGGGATACGTGGTTGATAATACCCATTCATTTGCGGATTATTCTGAAACTGTTGGGGTTGCTGATAGATACCTTGGGTTTGCCTATAATTATTCTGTCCTCCACGTGACAGATAAGCCTGCTGTAAGAAGACCTTTGTTTTCAGTTCTTTCGTTTTCTTATCTGTTCTATCCTTCTCATCTTTGTCTCTATTTTCATAATACTGTGCAGTAGGCAGTATTTGCGCTGAAGAGGAAACAGCCCAAGAACTTTCTGAGTCTTTTAATTTCTTACACAACTCGGGAAGTAGATTCTGCACAAATGTATCCACAAATAACCGCTGGCCACCTTCAGTGCTCATGTCTTGACCACTGTGGTCGATAAACGTTTCTTCAAACCTGGTAAAGAAATCGGACACTGTCTCATCTTTCTTCTGCTTGCATGCGGACAGTTTATCCCAATTTACGCGCATCGCGGGCATTATGGTTTTCATGTAGGGTAGGTAATAATTCTACCAGGGAGGTCTGCTACTAAAGGGTCAGGTTTCGCACCACCAACTTGGCCAGCATCTGCAGCAATGATATTAGCCCATGTGTTACCCAATTCTGCAGCGTGGTCTACATTACGAATGGATCCCCATAAAGACTGTGGAACCACATTCCCAAACAACATATCTATGTCAGCCAGATTCATTACACATGATTCTGCAGTTTGTGATAACTCCTTATAATATCCGGTAGGGTTTTTACGGGGGTCAGGCAATGTCTGCTTAAGTGCTAACACTTCAGATCGTTTCCAAGGGACATGCACCCAAACATGCTGAAAATGAGCTGGGACAGCTGGATTAGCATTTAGATCAGCAGGTCTCCACAATGGGGGAACCTCACGCATCGGATATTGGCGCGCTTTTACCTTTTTCCCCACAGGGAGTTCCTGTTCGAACAATGATTGCTGACAATCGCCATTTCTGAAGGACAGTAAAGTCGCAACTGCTTTATCTACATTGGGACCCACAATTGTACCTTTTTCAAAATCAAATCGCACTCGACACAATTCCTGTGGGTTTGGGTTTGCACCATAATCCTCCAATTCCTCACAGAGGAATTCACACATTTTGTCAAAGACATACCTCTGTGTTGGGGCATCCCATTGGTGAAAAACGTTAACAACTGATTCCACATTATAGAGTGAAGGGAAACCAATCCACCTACGCGCCAGATGATCTAACACCTCTTTCTCGTCGAGACCAGGCAGCTGACTGCGCAATTGCTTACGCTGTAAGCCAGGAGTCGCACTAGATGATCCAAAGAGAGGCGACATTAAACTAGTAACTACATTAGCTAGTCGTAGTCGTGCTGAAGGAGAAGTTGAGGCGAGAACGGGGAGATAGACAGAGGGAAGAAAAGCGGAGTCAGATACAGGTACCTGGGTAGTGTAAGAAAGAGCGTCAGGGGAGGCAGCTGATGTGCTAGGCAAAGTCGCAGGAAGCGCGGGGGTAACAGATAACAAAACTGGCGGCCCTTGAGAGGGCTGCACTGCAGGGATAGGAGCCAGCTGAGGAGGAACTGGCGGCTGAGGGAAGGCTTGCGGCATATTCACTGGAGGCTGCACATTTACAAGCTGTGGAGGTGCTGTGGCATTTTGCGCATACGGGGGTGGCGAACTTAGCAAATGGGACATTAGGGAATCTTTTTCTTTCTCTTTTGCTTCAGGTTGCACAAGGGGTGACAAAACAGGGTAACATTTATCGATCCCTAGTTTGCGCTGTCTATGTAACTGTTCATTCATTTGTTCCTCCTCATTATCTTTAAATTGCACAGCTGCTTGCATCACTGACATACCTCTTTCTCTCTTATTCCTTTTCGCTAGCTTAATTTCCTTCTGTTTGGCTTCCTTTCGCCATAGGCGGAAAGAATCAAACATCGCCGGCCGGGCTTTCTTTTTAAACAATTTCACTTCCAAATTATCTAAGATATCTGTATCGAAACTACCATTTTGGGGCCATTTTAAAACACCGTCCTTTCTGGTGTATCGGATCCATACTTCATTATATGCAATGGGGCCCACGCCATGTTTTACATAAAGCTCATAAGTTGGAGTTCCAATTGGAGGAACCGGACATGAATCCTCTAACTGGAAATCCCTTCCACAACCCAAACAAAACAATCTTCCAAATACACTAGCACCAGGCATCTTCGCTCACTAGTCTAGTTCCAAACTTCAAAGGATTATCGATTACGATAGTCTCGTGAATACACGAGTCCTCTGGCTTTGGCGTTTGCAAACTCCAAATCAAAATGATCCCGAAGGATACCAAATTCAAACTGGGAGACGCTCCACTTATACTTAACTGAATATCGATGATCAATGGCATCACCAGAAGACTTTCTCGATTGTTTCGCTCTACCAAAATCGTCAAGGGTCCAAAACAGGGCGATTAATCAGGGCAGCAGTCCTTCATAGCCGTCGGGACGCGGAGAACCTCGCAGAAAAGACTTTCGGACCACGTCGACATGCAGGGGTCGATGAAGTGGCGGCCTTCCTCCAGAATTTCCACACGAAGCTCCTCACGAACCTCTGGCTTGGACCGATACCGCTGAAATCGCCCGACGTTGGGCGCCAACTGAAGTACTGGGAATTTTAAGCCCAGCGGTGCAGGGGAACACACCCTATGACTTCGGGTTCTGCCTGTTTCAGACCTACAGAAACACAGAGTCTTCTGGGTGAAGTCAAAGATCAGTTTATTGGCTGCAGACCAATTACAGGTATCCTAGAAGTACAACAGCGTGTATGTTCTCAGGAGACTGCTTCAAATTACAGAAACGAGCTTCTCCTTAAATACAAAATATCATGCTTCAGGCACACATTCCTTGTTTTATGGCATGGTCATTCATAGGTATACATTACAAACGAAAAGGCAGAGTCATGATGACCATCCCACATTCCAGTTAAGCCAGCCCACAATTATTTACCCAGCGAGGCTCAGATCCCACATCAGATATCAATAGGCCCCAATAAACACGAACATCTCCTGTTTGGAAAACAAGCCATAAAGCAGGAACGGTCAGGTGTGAAAGAGATTAGCTGGAGGCTCGTGTGGGATGAAAAGGCTTTATGGTGTGTCAAGCCCTGATGCTAATCACAGGTGGCCGTAGGACGGGGAGCTCGTGAGATCGGACTGACCTGGGGCAGCGGAGCCAAGCTGCCCAGGTCACAGAGAAGTCAAAGGAAGGCACATGTGCTCTAAAGGCCCGTATTTGCTCGTAATATGTAGCCTATGTGAGGGCAACCATAAGATGGCCACCACTCTAAGATGGAACCCACGGAGTCAATGTATAATAACGTATACATAGTGCCTTTATAGCTAAAACGTTACACAAAGCACTTGTACATACCGCATTGACCATTCGCGGTTCGCTAATACCGGAATAGACAGGGGTAGGGCCCTGCCTCCTACGCGGTCCCAAATTTCAAAGAACGACAGCTCAGTCTCTACATTAGTGCTAGATGTATACATGCAATTTTCACAATGATGTTCCTATTTGTAAGAAAGGCCAAAAATATTTTCTATTTCTACACCTTCATTTTCAAAAATGGTAAGCATATACATTAAAAATTCCTGAGCATCTTGTTGGATATTTTGCGGAAATTGTGTAGAACCAGAACACACATCCAAAAGAATACGAACATCTGAAACAGTTTGTATTTTACTTGTATCTGTTCTCAATTTTTCATAAACAGAATGCAACAAGGAACAAAATCTTTTTTCCCGATTCTGCATAATTTGTTCTTGCAAACCTTCAAGATTAAAAACAACATTGACCACTAGATTAGCATAACAGTTGATACCTGAACTATTTTCAAACTGATAACCAACAATCTCTTCAATAGTGTCCTTTTTCTTTTTACTTGCAATCACAATATTATCTTGTTCTTTTCCCTTCTCTACACCTTCAGTACAGATATTTTCAAACCTTCTTTTTCGACCAACCACACGCTTTTCAAATACAGGATATTGACCTAAATTGGTAGCATAAGCCCTTCTTAACCTATTATACTCTTTTACACAGTTTGCATCTGCAGTAACCTTTGTGTCATCAAAATCAATCAAAAACAAACCAGATAATGTCCTGACTCGCGACAAAGAAACATATGCCATACCCTCTTTGAACACGGTAGATCCAATGTTCACCAATGCACTGTCTACACTTAATCCTTGAGATTTATGAATAGTTGCTGGTTATGCCAGAGAAAATGGAAATTGTTTCCTACGGACAAATAAATCTTTAACAAGCAAAAAACAAACTGAACAACGACCAATTTCTTTAACTTCTTCAATCTGTTCAAATTTAATTTTTAAAAATTAAATTCCTTCTTTTTTCTGATAATTAACAAAATCCACCACTTTACCCATTGCTCCATTAACTAAACCTTTTCTACATCCCAAATTACGCCTTAAAATTACCCGACAGTTTATACATGCATATAGAGTCATTTCTAAACCAGACGTTTTAGATATCTTTTTTTCTAAAGAATCCAGTTTGGTTTACATTTTCCCGTCAAAATAATAGTGATTCCTTCATGCTCTATTTTATCGATGGCTTCCATTTTTATAATTTCTTCATTTTCCAGTTTCAATAGTTCTTCGTTGAATATAGAACACTCGCGCAGTGTTGGCATTAAGCAGATCACTGATTTATTTTCTGCAATTTTCATGTATACTTTCTCAGGAACTACATTTTCATTTGGAAACAAATTGGTAAGTAATCGACTCTGCAAAGCTTGTTTGCCATGGTCTGTCAGAAGTCAAATTCTTATATCTTGAAGAATACTTCCATATTCAGCATCATTTGCCTGTCGCATATTTTTTGTCAGTTCTTTGTATTCAAAATATATCCAAATGGTCACATTTCCAACACTACCCAGAGACTTTCTGGTATCTTCATACGCAAGTGTTTTAAATACTGGCTGTCCTTTTACCGAAGTCAGTTGCAGTAAATCTCCAAACACTATGACGTGTTTTCCTCCAAATAACACGTCATACTCTGTTTTAAGAATTTGCTGCATTCTTAAATGCACAAAGGCAAGCATCAAGTTTGAGACCATGCTTACCTCATCAATAATGAGAAGTTTCATTTTCTTCAGGACTCTTGAAACTTCACAACAAGCTTCTCCAGATAGCTTGTGGTATTCCAATTTGTTCTCATGCTCTACTGGTAGCATTAGTAAACGATGTAAAGTAATTCCTTTAATGTTATGTGCTGCCAACCCAGTTGGAGCAGTGACAACACAAGACAAATGCGACTCAGTTGTTTTCTGCAGATAACTTGTAATTACTTTAATTAAGAAACTTTTTCCTGTTCCAGCTTGACCACTCACATACATTCGGATAGGTTGAAATGATGTACATGAGCACTCTTCCTTTTCATGAAGTAATCCATGGTCAATCTGTTCTTTCACTTGCTGATATATTTGTTTCTGTTCAACATTTAGTTGTTCTTCCAAGTTTCCTAACTGCATTACATCTTCTTGAGCTTGATACATTGCTGTTTCCACCTCATTCATGGCAATTGCTGCTTCATTTTCAACAATTGGTTGTCCTAGTGGATCTTGACTCAGTGCAGCAGAACTTTGATTGTCTTGAGAACTGTCTCTAGCAATCTCAGCTGCAATTGTAGTTTCTTGATCAATTTCATCATTCAACATTTTCACATAATTTGCAAAAGCACTGCATTGTATGCTATCTTTACAAGCATTAAATGAATCTTCATAGCTCTGAAAATCTCCAAGTAATTCCAGTTCTGAACGCCATGGTTTGCACATTTGCAAAAGGGCTAAATAGTAAAATTCCCTTTTATCAGCAGTGTCGCAACTCAGTTTCCTGTGATTAATTAAATTTCCTTTCCTTTGTTTCACCAAACATCCTTCGGAACCAATCACTGCATATTTTCCATCATTGATGTTCTCTGTAGTATTCCGTTTAAAAGTGTAGTCTTGCAGCACTTCATAGAGACACATGTTCTCAAGATGACAACTTCTGTTTGGGTAAAATGTGTCCAACATATTCGTTTTCAAAATATCTGTACTTTCTGGTTCTTTTTCTGCTAAATATTCAATTTCTTGAACAGATTTCAGTACCCGATTTCACATTGCTGCAAGACCTAGACTCACCCAAATGATTCTTCTACTTTTGGAGTATAGACTTGCAGATGATAACCGATCTGAGCATTCATATGCTTCAATTTCATGATGCAATAACATCTTCTAACTGAAACTGTATAATTTCTTACTTAGAGTCTTCTCGTGAGAAATCTCTTCCCACATTTCTTTCAATTCCGTCTTTTCTGATTTAGTAATGTAGAACGTTACATATCGAGCAACAGCAATCAAATAGTCCGCAACATACTGAATATTCATGTAAGAGTTCCACATGGATAAAATAACTGGATTGAAGTCATTTATGTATTTTGACTCTTCGCTTCTTCTTAACTTGTAGGTATTTTTCGGAGACTTTCTTGTGATGGTATGTCGCATAGCTGACATAAAACCGTTCACTCTTCCTTTGGATAATACAGGACGTGGAAATCCAAAACGACATTTGGTATAGAACTTATCCTTAGACTTGTACTTTCGTCGACAGTATTTTCCACATCTATGGCTTTGGAATCGTAAGACTTGTTGTTTTAAGTTTTTATCTTCTCTGCTATTGAGTACAGCACATGTGGCATAATCTTCAATGAAAGACAAAACAGTATCTTCTGAATCTGTTCCAAATTTGGGGGCATCCTTGATCCATAACAACATATGTATATGAGGAGCACGTCTTGCTTGATACTCCTTTCTCCAAAAGAAATCCACAACTTCTCCAAGAGGAGGATTCTTTTTATTGCAGATGAAAGACATCATAGCCTCAAATCTATGATTGAAATATCTGCATACATTAACAGGATCCAAAGAGCACAATTCTCCAGGTGTCTTGTATTCAATATTTTTTATATTGGAATTTGCCTCTCGAAGAAATTCAAGTAAATCATCCCAAGCATACTCAGCACAGCTTAGTGTAACAAACCATGTAGGAGTTCCTAAGTTCCGTAGCATACATTTCAGTTCTCCATGACTACGGTACCAATTTTTATTAGTCCCACACTGACATGCATCAGATTAATCAACTTAGATTCTAAATGATCATCTCTCTGATTCACTTTATCCATAAAATCCTTTGCAGTTACATTTTGCAGATGCATTCCAGTTTTTAAAATGTGATTTACTGCATATGAAAGTCCAGACAAGTCACTTTCAAACAGAAGATGAAACATATAAGGGATACATTGTCGAAATCTTGGATCTTCTGCATATAATCTTGTTGTCCGATATTCAGATGCAGGAATCTGCACAGGATGTTCATCATATCGTCCACCTTTTCCTGTTGGAAACAACTGCGGGAAACAACGAGCTTCCAAGCTCTCTTCCCATACACTCATGGGACCTCCTCGTGCTTTTTTCATTTGGAACAACTTAATCGTATTCTCCATAACTTCTTTGGAATGAAGTGGATGTACACTGTAATGTTCAGAGATTTCTTCACATCTGGACATGTCCACTTTTTCAATTTGTCCACTTAATGTTTCAGTATCTTCTGCTAAATCTATTTCTTCTTCTCCTACAAACACATTTCTTTTTCAGTTTAAAAGAAAGTTTATTGAAATTTAAATACAACAGAATTGTGATAAAACAAACATATGTAGAATCAAACTAAAATGCTATTATTATCATAAGCAAGGGGAAGAAAATAAATAAAAAAGGAAGGAAAAAGAAAGGGAAGGGAGTAAGGATGATCAATTAACAGAGCAAAATATATATGATAAGAACATAATCATTGGTATATAGAAATATGTAAAAAGAGTATACAGATATATTAAAAGTACAAGAACTTCTCCAATAACAATGCATAAATAAATATAAAACACTCTATATGTATATATACTTGAAACCATCAGAGGTATCTCACGGAGGTTTAGGAACTTCTTCCGCAGAAGGAGTATGGGAGGGTAGAGTTCGTGCAATTACATTTAAAAAATTTGTGATTGGCACCCATAGTAAGTCACGTTTAATAGCCAGTGTAATGGGGTAAACATAGGCCCTGTCTAACCTATGGTGATAACAGACCCCATACCACCAAGCCTGAAACGAGACTTTTGAGGCCTCCTTCCAAGATTTGGTGATTTGTTGAAACGCTACAGCTATAAGTAGATCAATAATGGAAGTATTAGAAGTGGAAGAGGACCATATGTCTGAGATACTGCCTAAGAAAATATGTGAAAAATTAAAGGGAAAATGTGTAGAAAAAATGTTGTTAATCTGTTGCCACACATCATTCCAAAATGTATAAATCACGGGACATGTAAATAACATGTGTTTAAGATCTGCCATTGAAGCTGAACAGGACCAGCAAGTGGAGGGAATAGAGGGGTCAATCATATTTAGTTTAGCAGGAGTAATCAAAAGTCTATTGTATATAAAAAATAAAGTTTGAGTTGTATTGGCTGCTCTAGACGACTTCCTTATCTTAATCCAAATTTTTTGCCATGTGGAGACAGAAAAAGAATCCTCTAAATCTGATTCCCAGTCGTTTTCTACCTTAGATTTATCTTGGGTGTTAGAAGTATCCCGTAACTTCTTGTAAACTTGGGAAGCAGAAGAAGAAGCAAGTAAATAAGGGAGAGGAAGAGGAGAAGAGTTGTTATGAGTGATGGAATCAGAAAGGGAATCATAACTAGTTTGTGCAGCTGTACTCAGTAAGTTATATTTAAATTCAAAGGAAGTTGGTAAAGAAAACGGGATTGAAGAATAGAAAAGGAAACACAAGTACCCTCGTGAAAAAGTTGGTGAGTCCAACTAAGACCAAGATCCTTCCAGTCCTTCCAAAAAAGCATCCTATTTCTTCTTTTAATAAGGGGGTTATACCACAAGGAAGATTGCAAAAAACGAGAGCGATCATCTAAACCGTCCAGGAAAAGAGGAGAAAACATTTTCCGAGAGTTTTTAAGAATAGGAAGAGAGAATTTCTTGGGAATATGAGACAGTGACACAAATTCTTCAAAATTGAAGGGGTGAAAGAAAGAAGATTCAACGTCTACCCACAAAGGCCGAAAAGCGGTATCAGACACCTGGGCACATAATAAGGAAACAGAATGTTTAATGAAGAATGAGATATTATAAGAAGCAAAATCCGGAAAATTAACTCCACCCAACTGCTTAGGACATTTAAGTTTTGCAAAAGACATCCTAGCTTTCTTCTGGTGCCATAAGAATTTCGATAAAATGGAGTAAATATTTTTATAGCAAGATTTAGGGATATTAATTTGAAGATTAGAGAGATAGAACAAGATTATTGGAACTAACATCATTTTAATAGAGTCCAATCTGCCCCACCAGGATAAAAACAAAGGATGCCATCGAGTTGTAGAGTCTTTTAGAGTTGTTAATAGATTTTTGAGATTTAGTGCTACAGTGTCCTTAATTGAGGATTGAAACCACAATCCTAAATATTTGATCTTAGAAGGGCTCCAATGAAAAGAGGAGGCCAAGAAATCTACATGAAGACAAAATTTATTTAGAGGGAGGATTTCACACTTATCAACATTAAGTTTATAACCTGATACTTTCGCAAATTCAGAAACTTCAGATAAAAATGATGGAATAGAGGATTGGGGGTTAGAGATAAATAAAAGTATATCGTCCGCATAGGCAGAAAGTTTCAAATGTTTATCCCCATAAGGAAAACCGGTGATATCTTTATTCTCTCGGATTTTTGTCAAAAAGGGTTCTAATGCTAAAATAAAAAGAAGAGGAGAGAGGGGACACCCCTGTCGTACACCTCTAAAAAGGGGAAACGAAGAGGAGACAGGACCGTTAGCTAATATAAAGGACCTAGGAAAGGAGTACAGTAAGGAGATGTAGACAAGGAATTTCGGGCCAAAACCAAACCAAACAAGGACTGCAAACATCAAATGCCTTCTCGGCGTCTAATGCAATAGCAGCTAAAGAAGATTGGTAGGAATGAGACTTACTTAGTACATTAAAAAAGAGTCGAGTATTGTCAGAGAGGTGACGACCCTTAATGAAACCACATTGTTCCCTACCAATTAATTTAGGTAAAATCTTGTCGAGACGAAGCGCTAGAATTTTTGCAAATATTTTATAGTCCAGATTGATTAGAGAAATAGGCCTATAGTTTTTACATAAGGTATGGTCTTTATTTTCTTTAGGAAGGAGACAAATTAAGGCTTCCTGAAAGGAGCCCCCAGATTGTTCGGATGATACAAAGAATGAAAATAACTGATGGAGTTTGGGAACAAGCAGATTGGAGAAATGTAAATAGAATTCTATCGTGAACCCATCTGGTCCAAGAGCCTTGCCTTTTTTAAGCACTTGAATAGATTCCAAAATGTCTTTAGGATCAACAGGTGCTTCTAAAGGGGCAAAATCGATATCTGGAAAGGAAGGGGAAGGGATAGAGGATAAATAGTGATCAATGTCAGTTGACAGAGGAGGAGACTCCGGAGTATAGAGATTTTGATACAAGTTAGTGAATTCCAGTAGAATATCCTCATCCTTATGAAGAGTGATATTAGATGAAGAGACAATAGATTTGATTCTAGTACGTTCTCTTTTAACTTTAAGATATTTGGCAAGAAGATTACCTGTCTTATTTTGTGCAGGATAATACTTGGCACTGGATTTGAGTAAAAATAAATTTGCAGATTCCGTGGAAAGCTTCTTAAAGGAGAATTTGGCTTTGAGAAGCTTATCCAAATCAGAACGAGACTTAGTTAAATAATAAGAGTGCTCCAATTGTTTAATTTGCAAGTTAATCGATTGCAAGAAGTGAGAGGTGGCGCGTTTTTTACGAGAAACAAATGAAATAATGAAGTCTCTAGAAGCAGCTTTAAAAGTGTCCCATAACACCTGAGGGGAAATTGTAGGAGAGTCATTTTCTGTAAAAAAATAGGGATGAAAATTCGAGGAAGGCTGGGGTAAACTTGGGATCTAATAGGAGAGAGTTATTGAACCTCCACCTTCTGGTACCTTTTATGGGGGGGAGTAAATCTAGGCGTAAAGAAACTGGGGCATGATCAGAAATTAAAATAGAACCTATTTCAGAGTGGCGAATATGTTGAGTCAAGGCCTTAGAAATAAAAATGTAATCAATCCGGGATTGGGAAGAATGAGCCGGTGAGTAGTATGTATATTCTCTAAGTGTAGGATGGCAGAGTCTCCAGGAGTCAACAAGAGAACGTTGGGAAATAGTGGAAGTAAATTGAGTGTGCATGGAAGAGGGCGAAAAGTGGCAATTGGATCTTCGATCTATAATAGGATCCACAATTGTGTTACAATCCCCCCCCCAAATCAGATAATCATCAGAAGATTGCATCAAAGATGTAAGCATCTGGGGCCAAAATAATTTATCCTGTATGGTAGGAGCATATACATTAAAGATAGTTATAGGGATATTATCAATCAACAAAGATACAGTCACCCACCTACCATCAGCATCATTGGATTGACTTATAACTTTGATATTTAACCGTTTATGACAGAGAATAGCAACACCATTACGTTTCCCCGAACCAGGGGATGCGAAAACGTGACCCACCCAATTACGCCGTAATTTGGTGATTTCGGCTTCTTTTATATGGATTTCCTGTAATAACACAATATCCCCTTGTAAACTTGCCAAATGGGATAAAACACGTTGCCGCTTAATGGGGGAACCCAAACCTTTAACATTCCAAGTAAGTATAGTTATTGACATCTAACAAATATAACTGATATCAAAAAGTTGTGTGAGAATCAAATATGTACAAAAGGCGATAAAGTACAAAGCATCTTATAAAAACTTGAGAGAAAATAACATTGTTCTTAGAGGAGTAATAATAGAGTAAGGAAGAGAAATATGACATAAGAGAAATTCTTGGAGAAAAGAAATTATAAGCAGAGAGGCATGAAAGGAATACGTTGAGAGTTAGAAATAGGGAAGGAGAGAAACAACAGAGATAGAAAAAGGACCAAAGAAAAGAGCAAAAAGAGTAAGTAATAAGTGATAAGGGAAAGAAGAGACACGTGGTGCAAAAAATAAAGGTACAAAACGACAGACACGAGTGATGAAGAAATAAGCTAACAAGTAGACATACCACAAAAAGGAATGAAGAACGGGGTTGGTGAAGCCACATAAGGAAGACGGGACTGAAAACGGGAGATTCCAGGACGACGGTAAGGAAGGGACATCCGCTAGGCAAGTTGAGGAGAACAGGGAACGACGAAGGACCACAAAAAATAGCTACCTAATGGGGGAAAGAAGAAGGAAAAGTTAATCCGACAAAATGGTACCAAAGACATGAGGGGAGAAACTAAACAACATTAAAGTTGAAAACAAACAGATACTACTACAATACATAAAACCATCATGACTGAGGCACTTCCATGGACTCTGTTCTGCAGCTGTTCAGAAATTGCTGGAGTAACATTGGATCTTCATAACTGGTAGTTTTATTATTATGAGTCACTTTAAAAAGGCAGGGATGGAATAAGCCGTAGCGCGCATTTATGCTGCGTAGTGCAGGTCTCATCTCCAAGAACTTTTTCCGACGGTCCGCAGTCACTTTAGCATAATCTTGGGCGAAGAAAAGAGTAGAACCATTCCAAGCAATTTTCCCACGCTGTTTGGCAGCCTGAAGAACTCTGAGTAGATCTGTATACTCCAAAAAGTACAGAATGACTCCTCTCGGCTTAGTAGATGATGAGGGAGAAGAACGGGATAATGTACCTAAGCGATGTGCTCTTTGAATATTTAATGAGGGTGTTTCAGGAAGACCCAAAAGAGTTGGTAAAAAAGATTTGAAAAAAGAAATCGGATTAGCACCTTCAAGGCCTTCAACTAATCCGTAAATGCGCAGATTATTGCGCCTATTTCGATTTTCCAAATTCTCAATTTGTTGCCTAAGTTGAACAACCTCCTTAGAAAGAAGAGGAACTTGAGCCGTGAGATTTTAAACAGAGTCAACCCGTACTTCTAGGTCTCCAACTCTCTTTTCAGTGAGAGACCAGTTGGCTTCCAGATTCTGAAGTCTGACGTTAGTTTCTTCTAAATGCGGCTTGAGAGCGCGAATCTCGTCAAGAAGGAGTTCCATAGATATCGGGGATGAAGAATTGGTGGGAGAGGGTGGGTTAGCTTTTACCCGCTTGCCAGAAGTAGATGGTGACGCAGAAGGTATTTTGGAGTTTTGTTTAGCGCTTAAGCGAGGAGTAAGCGGTGCAGTAGATTTGGCGCCACCAGAGTCTTTGGTGCTATCCTCAGTGTGCTCCTGTAGAATATCAAAAGGATTATAGACCTCTAAACTCGCCTCGGTGGAAGGACGAGCACCACTAGAGTTGCCGCGAGGCATGGTGATATATAGAAAAACACACAGAGTCCTTTGAAAATAAACCAAGTGAAGACTTGGGAAAAAATGCAAAGAGAGTGAAAAAACACCAGTCCAGGCAAAAGTCCAAAATAATGTTCCACAGTAACTGCAGGCAGAGAGGAAATGGCAACGATGGAAGGGACACCAGAAGATCAAATAGAATAAGCGTTGCCCAAAAGAACGGAAAAGATAATGACAAAAAGGGTAGCTAACTGTTAACCAGCATCGTCATGCAGCTCCAGGTGGGGAGCAAGAGGTCGATGAAAAAACAAAATGGCGGCCGCAGCGGTGAGGTAACAGAAAAAACATTAAATTAGGCTTGTTAGGCTCACCCTTTGAAAAAATAGCGGCAGCATTCCAACGAGCGGCAGTTCCGATTGCCGGAACCAGCAAGTCCGACGTTTATCAGTAGTGAAACATTGCCAGCAGAAGTCGCGGATCCTCACGTCTCGGCGGAGCTCCCGAGAACAGCGGCCATCTTCTGAGGCTCTGAAGCCACGCCCCCTACAAACACATTTCTATAGTACTTATTATTTTTTATCAGATACGATGTTGCCTTTTGCACTTTTCTAACATCCACTAACTCTTGCCAGATTTTCTTATTCTTAGTAGGAACACCATTAACTAGAATGACTAGTGGTTCATTTTCTCCATGGTCTACACCAATAGTTTCAATGTTTTTCTTTAAATCTAACGGTAAATACACAACTCTTCCTTTCAATCCCCTTTGTAAGTCTGATGGAGGCAATTTACCTGTTTTAGGCTCCATACGAACAATAGCCTGAAACGGTTGCACACATTGAATGAGATTAGACTCATAGGTATTTAAATCTATCAGCTCTGGAGGAATAGCAACCAACTCTAGATTATTATGAACAGCTCTAACAGGCATTTTATTCTCATCTAATTTGTTATAACAATATTTGCAAATACGCTGCTCAGATCCCAAATCAAAACAATCCTCTACCAACAAATAAGTTGCAAATTCCTTCCACTTATCATTATTTTCAGTTTCACTTTTTAAATACAGATTGACACTCCTAGTCTGATTTTTATAGTGAGTTCGCCGACAACAAATACAAGAAACATTTGGTCTTTCACCTAAATTACCTTAAACTTTGTGATTTGATCTTCAAAAATTTTTGGAATCATGGGTTCTACATTGTCTTCAACATTTTGTTCTACTAATGTGTCCGTTTTTGCACTCTCTTGCTGAGGACCAAAGTAACAAAACTCAATATCATCACAAACCTTCTTCACATCTGATACTGACCCACGCAAAAGAGCACTGTTCAACTCATTTAACTTCAGTGCCGGACTTTTTGCATAATACAATCTTCTCACTAACTTCTGCTTTTGAGTATGATGTACTGCCAACATCCCGAAATGGTGAAAAATATTTTGACAAAGTTTCCTAGAAAGACAAGCCAGAGAATGACCTTGCAAACCAGTATTTTTTCTCACTTTGCAAGGGTCTAGTCCTTGCAACACCATAATCTTTTGTTTAATACTTTTTTTTACTATATGCTCGTAAGAAACTACATAATTTATCAATAGATTCTTGTCATACACTACAAATACTACTGCAATCCAAAGTGTATACAGGGTGTTTAGGACGTCTCCCTAGAACTTCATCAGCTATCACTTCTTCTGCATTTCTTTCACCATTTTCTCTTTGTCAATTGGACAACCATTTCTAACCTCATAACCTTGACCACTGGTGTCAACTGCATGCAATAAATTATTGCTCTGTAAATAACACTCTTCATTAAAGAAAGGCTCTGAACTTGAACTGTGTTTCCATTCTCCCAAAAAAAATCACAAAAATGTGTCTGTTAATTACTCTTTTCCTCCTACTTTTGGCCTTCATTAAATGGATTGGTTTATCTAGTGATCGAATTCTGTTTAATACTAAAATGAATAGTTTCCTTTTTACTTCAAAAGCCTTTTCAACAATGGTTTCAATATGCTTCTTCTTTTTATAAAATAGTGCTCTCTTTTTATATTTCTTCACATCTTTCAGCAAATTATGTACTACTCTCTTGTAAAATATTTTTTTGCGTATTTCTTTATACTGATTTTGCCTTCTTTTACCGTATTTCGTCTCCTTTGACTGTCCATTTGCTTTTTTGCTTTTCCTATTTTTTTTTTTTCTAGTTGAAGCATTCTCAGAGGTTTCAGCATTCTGTACATTCTGTCTGGTCCTACGAACATTGTTAATTAATTGCTTTGTGATCTTACCAGAAGATTTTTTCTTTTTAGCCACATTATGTTGTTCATTCAATACTTGTGGTTGATTTTTCTTCAAGTAGCTGTCCTTTTTCTGTTCTTTTCTTTTTCTTACTTTTTCCGGCATGATTTCTCTACTTTAATGGTGATAAACAGTATCTGTAAAAATTAATCACAAATAAATGTATATTAATATCTTTATAAATTATACTTTTCTATTACTATACAAACACATTTCATATAAATACTGACTAAGAAATTATAGCCCTGAAGCACAAGTGTGACGGTGGTTAAACCACTACATGCATAGTGCATACTACTTTGAAGCAGTTCATGCCCTTAAGCCTGCCTCACTGAAAGACTACTTGCTTACTGACTGAATCATTACAGTACTATAAGGAGAGACACTGGTTGAATTCACAGTTGTCTGAATTTTACTTTATTGAATAGATCACTACATGCTACTGAAAGACTCACTGTGGGTTTGCAACAGCAGTCACAGTGTGTTTGCTGGAGTGTATGCATAGTGACTGTGGAAATGTAGGCCTGATGCACAAGTGTAAAACTGGTTAGACCAATACATACATAGTGGATAGTTATTTCAAACAGTCCTTGTGCAAAGGCATGCTTCACTGCATGAGTACCTGGATACTGACTGAAACATTAGAGTAATGCAAGGAGAGTACCTGAATGAATCTTTTAAGGGTTTGGGTTTTTGTGCAGTGAAGATCAGTACATGGTGCCGGATGAGTCCCTAGAGGAGAGCAAGGGGATTGACAAGGTGTTTGCTGGAAGTGTATGGATACTGACTGGCGAATTGAAGGTGTGAAAGACAAGTGTGTAGGTGGTTAGAGGCCTACATGCATAGTGGATAGGCATTTGAATCAATCCATGTGCTTAGGTCTGCCTCACTCCATTAGTACTTGGGTACTGACTGAATGTTTAGAGTATTGCAAGGAGAGTGCCTGCATGAATTTATAAGTGTTTATTTTTTGGCACAGTTAATGGATTACTTCATGGTACTGAATAAATCACTGGAGAAGTGCAAAGGGAGTGACAGTGTGTTTGCAAGAACTGTATGGATACTGACTGGGATATTGATGGTGTGAACGACAAGTGTGTAGGTGGCTAGAGGCCTGCATGCATAGTGGATACGCGTTTGAATCAATCCATGTGCTAAGGCCTGCCTCACTCCATTAGTACTTGGATACTAACTGAATGTTTACAGTATTGCAAGAAGAGTGCCTTGGTGAATTTATAAGTGTTTGGGTTTTGGCGCAGTTAATTGATTACTACATGGTGCTGAATGAGTCACTGAAAGAGTGCATGAGGAGTGACAGGGTGTTTGCAGGAACTCTATGAATACTGTCTGGGGTATTGAAGGTGTGAAAGACAAGTGTGTAGGTGATTAGAGGCCTGCATACATAGTAATATTAGAATCCAGTCATTGCTTAAGCATTCATAAAATGAGTCAGGCTTTCATAGTAGTGTGGAGTATGAAAATATGTAGAATCTCTGCAGTCACTTCAGCCCTTCCACACTACTGAATGTGTTTTGGTAAAATAGAAGGAATAGTGTTGTTTGTCTAGAATCACACTGTGAGTCTGTGTGCATTTGGGAACTAATGTGAGAGAAGCATTTGGGGGTTTCATGTTTTTGAATCATTAGAGTACTGCAAGGAGAGTGCCTGGATGAATCTTTTAAAGTTTTTAAGTTTTGACACAGTCAATAGATTAGAACATGGTGCCAGATGAGTCACTAGAGGTGTGCAAGTCGACTGAAAGAGTGTTTATTGGAGTTTATAGATACTGACTGGGAAATTGAAGGTCTGAAAGACAATTGTGTAGGTGGTTAGAGGCCTACATGCATAGTGGATAGGCGTTTGAATCAATCCATGTGCTAAGGCCTGCCTCACTCCATTGGTACTTGGGTACTGACTGAATGTTTAGAGTATTGCAAGGAGAGTGCCTGGGTGAAATTATAAGTGGTTGGTGTTTGGGGCAGTGAATGGATTAGTACATGGTGCTGAAGGGGTCACTAGAGGAGTGCAAGGAGAGTGACAAGGTGTTTGCTGGAAGTGTATGGATACTGACTGGGTAATTGAAGGTGTGAAAGACAAGTGTGTAGGTGGTTAGAGGACTGCATGAATGTATAAGTGTTTGTTTTTTGGCACAGTTAATGGATTACTTCATGGTACTGAATAAATCACTGAAGAAGTGGAACGGGAGTGACAGGGTGTTTGCAAGAACTGTATGGTTATTGACTGGGATATTGATGGTGTGAAAGACAAGTGTGTAGGTGGCTAGAGGCCGGCATGCATAGACGTTTGAAACATTCCATGTGCTAAGGCCTGGGTCACTGCATAACTATCGAGGTACTGACTGAATCATTAAAGTACTGCAAGGAGAGTGCCTGGGTGAATATTTTAAAGTTTTTGGGTTTTGGCGCATTGAATAGATTAGTACATAGTGCCAAATGAGTCAGTGGAGGTGTGCAAGTGGAGTGACAGGGTGTTTATTGGAGTTTATAGATATTGACTGGGAAATTGAAGGTCTGAAAGACAATTGTGTAGGTGGTTAGAGGCCTTCATGCATAGTGGATACGCGTTTGAATCAATCCATGTGCTAAGGCCTGCTTCACTCCATTAGTACTTGGATACTAACTGAATGTTTACAGTATTGCAAGAAGAGTGCCTGGGTGAATTTATAAGTGTTTGGGTTTTGGCACAGTAAATGGATTACTACATGGTGCTGAATGAGTCACTGAAAGAGTGTATGGAAAGTGACAGGTTGTTTGCAGGAACTCTATGAATACTGTCTGGGGTAATGAAGGTGTGAAAGACAAGTGTGTAGGTGATTAGAGGCCTGCATACACAGTGCGTAGACGTTTGATGCAGTGCATGTACTAAACCTGGGTTCACTACATAAGTACCTCAATACTGACTGAATGATTAGAGTACTGCAAGGAGAGTGCCTGGGTGAATTTATAAGTGTTGGAGTTTTCGCACAGTGAATGCATTAGTACATAGTGCTGAATGGGTCACTGGAGAAGTGTAAGGGGAGTGACAAGGTGTTTGCGGGAACTGTATGAATACTAACTGAGGTATTGAAGGTGTGAAAGACAAGTGCGTAGATGGTTAGAGGCCTGCATGCATAGTTAATAGGCGTTTGAATCAATCCATGTGCTAAGGCCTGCCTCACTCCATTACTACTTGGATATTAATTGAATGTTTACAGTATTGCAAGGAGAGTGCAAGGGTGAATTTATAAGTGTTTGGGTTTTGGCACAGTGAATGGATTACTACATGGTGCTGAATGAGTCACTGGAGGAGTGCAAGGGGAGTGACAGGGTGTTTGCTGGAAGTATAAGGATAGCGACTGGAGAATTCAAGCTGTTAAAGACAAGTGTATTGTAGGTTAGAAGCCTGCATGCATACTGGATAGACATTTGAAGCAGTCCATGTGGTAATGCATGGTTCACTGCATGAGTACCTGGGTACTGATTGAATCATTAGACTACTGCTAGGAGAGTGCCTGGGTGAAACTTTTAAGTTTTTAGGTTTTGGCGCAGTGAATAGATTAGTACATGGTACTGGATCAGTCACTGGAGGTGTGCAAGATGAGTGACAGGGTGTTTATTGAAGTATATAGATACTGACTTGTCAATTGAAGAAGTGAAAGACAAGTGTGTAGGTGGTTAGAGGCCTGCATACATAGGGGGGCATTTTCTGCAACTGAGAGCAGCGGACGGTTCTTCCAACACCTACCTGGTCTGGCACATTTTCCCCTGGGACGGTGACGCTGTGGGTCTCCCCTGCCGCCACTGTCATCGTTGGCCGCTGTGGGGGGAGACTACAGCTCCCAGGGTGCTCTGCGACACTTCCTGTTTCCGCCCACCAGCGCGCCCGGAGGCGCTTAAAGAGGAGAGGCTCCCGCGGTGGAGCGTGGGCATTTTCTGCAACTGAGAGCAGCGGACGGTTCTTCCAACACCTACCTGGTCTGGCACATTTTCCCCTGGGACGGCGACGCTGTGGGTCTCCCCTGCCGCCACTGTCATCGTTGGCCACTGTGGGGGGAGACTACAGCTCCCAGGGTGCTCGGCGACACTTCCTGTTTCCGCCCACCAGCGCGCCAGGAGGCGCTTAAAGAGGAGAGGCTCCCTCGGTGGAGCAGGGGCATTTTCTGCAACTGAGAGCAGCGGACGGTTCTTCCAACACCTACCTGGTCTGGCACATTTTCCCCTGGGACGGCGACGCTGTGGGTCTCCCCTGCCGCCACTGTCATCGTTGGCCGCTGTGGGGGGAGACTACAGCTCCCAGGGTGCTCGGCGACACTTCCTGTTTCCGCCCACCAGCGCGCCCGGAGGCGCTTAAAGAGGAGAGGCTCCCTCGGTGGAACGGGGGCATTTTCTGCAACTCAGAGCAGCGGACGGTTCTTCCAACACCTACCTGGTCTGGCACATTTTCCCCTGGAACGGCGACGCTGTGGGTCTCCCCTGCCGCCACTGTCATCGTTGGCCGCTGTGGGGGGAGACTACAGCTCCCAGGGTGCTCGGCGACACTTCCTGTTTCCGCCCACCAGCGCGCCCGGAGGCGCTTAAAGAGGAGAGGCTCCCACGGTGGAGCGGGGGCATTTTCTGCAACTGAGAGCAGCGGACGGTTCTTCCAACACCTACCTGGTCTGGCACATTTTCCCCTGGGACGGCGACGCTGTGGGTCTCCCCTGCCGCCACTGTCATCGTTGGCTGCTGTGGGGGGAGACTACAGCTCCCAGGGTGCTCGGCAACACTTCCTGTTTCCGCCCACCAGCGCGCCCGGAGGCGCTTAAAGAGGAGAGGCTCCCTCGGTGGAACGGGGGCATTTTCTGCAACTGAGAGCAGCGGACGGTTCTTCCAACACCTACCTGGTCTGGCACATTTTCCCCTGGGATGGCGACGCTGTGGGTCTCCCCTGCCGCCACTGTCATCGTTGGCCGCTGTGGGGGGAGACTACAGCTCCCAGGGTGCTCGGCGACACTTCCTGTTTCCGCCCACCAGCACGCCCGGAGGCGCCTAAAGTTGAGAGGCTTCCTCCGCGTCGCGGAACGTGCGCGGGCGACGCCGGGCTAAGCCCGGGCAAAGGGCGGGCCGTTGTGTGGCCGTTACGGGGCCGGAGGAGGCTGGGTCGGGCCACCCCCCTAAGCCGTGAGGAGACATTCATAGCTGCAAGTACTTTAATAAGGTTTCCGATAGTTAAGAATCGACGTACAACCTAATTGTGACATTGTATATATCTAGGTTGTACTCTTCTGTGTACATTGAGATATTGTTGACAATTTTATTGGGAGCACATGTGAGTTTGATAACACCTAAATATTCCCTTATGCTCCACTGGCTCTGTGTTGGGCCACCATTACTAGTTATATTACCGGTCACCCTTTTCTCTTCCTCTTTTTAGTTGTGATCGATAAATACGTGATTTGTGACCTAATATGGCCAAAAATAAAACAACCATGGATAATTACCTGGTTAAAATGGTTAGTAAGATTAATAGTGAAAGAAGGAAATCATTAGGAAAGGAGTCTTCACCAGAAACCTTGCCACTACCTTTAGATGTCAGTAGTAGTACTACTATAGCGGATTCTCCTACTGAAGCCCCCTTAATGGAGAACCCAGCAATTTTACTTTTAGATCATGATACACAAAGCCAAGTTCCATTGGAGTCCCCCAGAGAGTCTGTATTACCTCTTTCCCCTCCTAAGAGAGGCGTTAGAAAATTTAGGAAAACTCAAATCAAGCGGGGGAGTGCACACCACAAGGCATCGTTGGATCAATGTCAGAGAAGTACTGTCGTTCACAACGAGACCTCGATTATCAATGAGGACGTGAACTCTGCCCTTTTGGGGCACATCGCTAAGATATTTGAGGCAAAATTAGAGCTTATGACCAAACCACTTGTGGAGAAAATTGATTTGTTATCCATCGAAGTACTAAGATTGGGTGGTCTCCTAGAGAAGATTAATAAGGAACAGTCTATAAATCTGCCAGAGATATTGGTACAACCTGATCACTCTGTTCAGTCGACTGTAATCGAGGGAGTAAGTTCCCCTAAACCTATGGAATTATTGCGAGCAACTGGTAGTATTACTAAAACCAAATCAGCTCCACCTAGCAGTGAGAGGTCTATTGCCCCTGTGCGAAAACCCCATTATGCTAATCTTCCTCCAGATTGCGAACCCTACGTTATCGTCCTTTCAAATGTTCCACCCCTAGACCCAGCAGCACCTAAATTCGGACGAAAAATGTTGACCCGTGACCTGTCGAACTTTCTCCAGATGGTCAGAAATATTCATTTTTTAATGTTTAATCTTTAGACTTTAAACGACTATTGCATGTGAGTTCTCACATTTGGAACTACAATAAGTGTGTTTAGAGTCATTTTAATGCCCTAAATTAGTCAAAATAGAAGCTTCTGAAAAAAAAATTCTACAGTCCAAAAAATCAATTTTCTGATAAAAAAAATATGTCCCCGGACCTGTCGAACTTTCTCCAGATGGTCAGAAATGGTAATTTTTTTAAGGTTTAATATTTTGACAGTAAATGACTATTGCATGTGAGTTATCACTTTTGGAACTAAAATGAGTATGTTTAGAGTCATTTGAATGCCCGAAATTGTATGAAATAGAAGCTTCTAGGTAGGAGGAAATGTCTGTAAAAATGGTAATTTTGGTCACTGAGAGGCTTTAAAATGAGATTATTTAACATGAGGCACAAGCCAATTGACATTTTGAAACATTTTTTCTACAGTCCCAAAAATCTATTTTCTGATGAAAAACGATGACCCGTGAACTGTCGAACTGTCTCCAGATGGTCAGAAATGGCCATTTTTTAATGATTAATCTGTTGACTGTAAATGACTATTGCATGTGAATTATCACTTTTGGAACTAAAATAAGTGTGTTTAGATTTATTTTCCTGCCCGAAATTGGTCAAAATAGAAGCTTCTGAGTAGTAGTAAAAGTTTGTAAAAATGGCAATTTTGGTCACCGAGAGGCTTCAAAAAGTGGATATTCAACATGAGGCACAATCCAATTGACATTTTGAAACATTTTTTCTACAGTCCAAAAAATCAATTTTGTGATGAAAAACGATGGTCGAACTTTCTCCAGATGGTCAGAAATTGTCATTTTTTTATGTTTAATCTTTTAACAGTAAATGACTATTGCATGTGAAATAACACCTTTGGAACTAAAATTGGTGTGTTTAGAGTGATTTTCCTTCCCAAAATTGGTCGAAATAGAAGCTTCAGAGAAGGAGGAAAAGTCTGTGAAAATGGCAATTTTGGTCACTGTGAGGCTTAAAAAGTGGTTATTCAATATGAGGCACAATCAAATTTATATTTTGAAAAAAACAATTTACTGTCCAACAAATCAATTTTCTGATGAAAAACGATGACCCCGGACCTGTCAAACTTTCTCCAGATGGTCAGAAATGGTCAGAAATGGATATTCAACATGAGGCACAATCCAAGTGACATTTTGAAACATTTTTTCTACAGTCCAAAAAAATCAATTTTCTGATGAAAAACGATGACCTGTCAAACTTTCTCCAGATGGTCAGAAATCGTCATTTATTAATGTTCGATCTTTTGACTGTAAATGACTCTTGCATGTGAATTATCACTTTTGGAACTAAAATAACTGTGTTTAGAGTCATTTCAATGCCCTAAATTAGTCAAAATAGAAGCTTCTGAGCAGGAGGAAAAGTCTGTAAAAATGGCAATTATGGTCTCTGCGGGGCTTTAAAAAGAGGTTATTAAACAAAAAATGACCATTTCTGACCACCCGGAGAATGTTCGACAGGTCACGGATCATAATTTTTCATCAGAAAATTGATTTTTTGGACTGTAGAAAAAATGTTTAAAAAAATGTCAATTGGGTTGTGCCTCATGCTCAACCCAATGGAAATTTTTTTCACCATTTTTTCTACAGTCCAAAAAATCAATTTTCTGATGAAAAATGATGACCCGTGACCTGTCGAACTTTCTCCGGGTGGTCAGAAATGGTCATTTATTAATGTTTAATCTTTTTAATGTAAACAACTATTGCATGTGAATTCTCACATTTGTAACTAGAATAAGTGTGTTTAGAGTCATTTTCCTGCCAGAAATTGGTCGAAATAGTAGATTCTGAGTAGGAGGAAAAATCTGTAAAAATGGCAATTTTGGCAAACGATAGGCTTTAAAAAGTGGTTATTCAACATGAGTCACAATCCAATTGACATTTCGAAACATTTTTTCTGCAGTCCAAAAAATCAATTTTCTGATAAAAAAAATATGTCCCCGGACCTGTCGAACTTTCTCCAGATGGTCAGAAATGGTAATTTTTTTAAGGTTTAATATTTTGATAGTAAATGATTATTGCATGTGAGTTATCTTTTTTGGAACTAAAATAAGTGTGTTTAGAGTCATTTTAATGCCCCATATTGTACAAAATAGAAGCTTCAGAGAAGGAGGAAAAGTCTGTGAAAATGGCAATTTTGGTCACTGTGAGGCTTTAAAAAGTGGTTATTCAATATGAGGCACAATCAAATTTATATTTTGAAAAAAACAATTTACTGTCCAACAAATCAATTTTCTGATGAAAAACGATGACCCCGGACCTGTCAAACTTTCTCCAGATGGTCAGAAATGGTCAGAAATGGATATTCAACATGAGGCACAATCCAAGTGACATTTTGAAACATTTTTTCTACAGTCCAAAAAAATAAATTTTCTGATGAAAAACGATGACCTGTCAAACTTTCTCCAGATGGTCAGAAATTGTCATTTATTAATGTTCGATCTTTTGACTGTAAATGACTCTTGCATGTGAATTATCACTTTTGGAACTAAAATAACTGTGTTTAGAGTCATTTCAATGCCCTAAATTAGTCAAAATAGAAGCTTCTGAGCAGGAGGAAAAGTCTGTAAAAATGGCAATTATGGTCTCTGCGGGGCTTTAAAAAGAGGTTATTCAACAAAAAATGACCATTTCTGATCACCCGGAGAATGTTCTACAGGTCACGGATCATAATTTTTCATCAGAAAATTGATTTTTTGGACTGTAGAAAAAATGTTTAAAAAAATGTCAATTGGGTTGTGCCTCATGCTCAACCCAATTGAAATTTTTTTCAACATTTTTTCTACAGTCCAAAAAATCAATTTTCTGATGAGAAATGATGACCCGTGACCTGTCGAACTTTCTCCGGGTGGTCAGAAATGGTCATTTTTTAATGTTTAATCTTTTTAATGTAAACAACTATTGCATGTGAATTCTCACATTTGTAACTAGAATAAGTGTGTTTAGAGTCATTTTCCTGCCAGAAATTGGTCGAAATAGTAGATTCTGAGTAGGAGGAAAAATCTGTAAAAATGGCAATTTTGGCAAACGATAGGCTTTAAAAAGTGGTTATTCAACATGAGTCACAATCCAATTGACATTTCGAAACATTTTTTCTACAGTCCCAAAAATCAATTTTCTGATAACAAAAAATATGTCCCCGGACCTGTCGAACTTTCTCCAGATGGTTAGAAATGGTAATTTTTTTAAGGTTTAATATTTTGAAAGTAAATGATTATTGCATGTGAGTTATCACTTTTGGAACTAAAATAAGTGTGTTTAGAGTCATTTTAATGCCCCAAATTGTACGAAATAGAAGCTTCTAGGTAGGAGGAAAAGTCTGTAAAAATGGTAATTTTGGTCACTGAGAGGCTTTAAAATATGATTATTTAACATGAGGCACAAGCCAATTGACATTTTGAAAAAAAATTCTACAGTCCAAAAAATCTATTTTCTGATAAAAAACGATGACCCGTGAACAGTCGAACTGTCTCCAGATGGTCAGAAATGGCCATTTTTTAATGATTAATCTGTTGACTGTAAATGACTATTGCATGTGAATTATCACTTTTGGAACTAAAATAAGTGTGTTTAGATTTATTTTCCTGCCCGAAATTGCTCAATATAGAAGCTTCTGAGTAGTAGGAAAAGTTTGTAAAAATGGCAATTTTGGTCACCGAGAGGCTTCAAAAAGTCGATATTGAACATGAGGCACAATCCAATTAACATTTTGAAAAAAAATTTCTACAGTCCAAAAAATCAATTTTCTGATGAAAAACGATGGTCGAACTTTCTCCAGGGGGTCAGAAATGGCCATTTTTTAATGTTTAATCTTTTGACAGTAATTGACTATTGCATGTGAATTAACACTTTTGGAACTAAAATTAGTGTGTTTAAGTCATTTTCCTGCCCAAAATTGGTCGAAATAGAAGCTTCTGAGAAGGAGGAAAAGTCTGTGAAAATGGCAATTTTGGTCATTGTGAGGCTTTAAAAAGTGGTTATTCAACAAAAAATGACCATTTCTGACCACCCGGAGAAAGTTCGACAGGTCACGGATCATCATTTTTCATCAGAAAATTGATTTTTTGGACTGTAGAAAAAATGTTTAGAAAAATTTCAATTGGGCTGTGCCTCATGCTCAACCCAATTGAAATTTTTTTCAACATTTTTTCTACAGTCCAAAAAATCACTTTTCTGATGAAAAATGATGACCCGTGACCTGTCGAATTTTCTCCGGGTGGTCAGAAATGGTTATTTTTTAATGTTTAATCTTTTGAATGTAAACAACTATTGCATGTGAATTCTCACATTTGTAACTAGAATAAGTGTGTTTAGAGTCATTTTCCTGCCAGAAATTTGTCGAAATAGTGGATTCTGAGTAGGAGGAAAAATCTGTAAAAATGGCAATTTTGGTAACCGAGAGGCTTTAAAAAGTGGTTATTCAACATGAGTCACAATCCAATTGACATTTCGAAACATTTTTTCTACAGTCCAAAAAATCAATTTTCTGATAAAAAAAATATGTCCCCGGACCTGTCGAACTTTCTCCAGATGGTCAGAATGGTCATTTTTTTAAGGTTTAATATTTTGATAGTAAATGATTATTGCATGTGAGTTATCACTTTTGGAACTAAAATAAGTGTGTTTAGAGTCATTTTAATGCCCCAAATTGTACGAAATAGAAGCTTCTAGGTAGGAGGAAAAGTCTGTAAAAATGGTAATTTTGGTCACTGAGAGGCTTTAAAATATGATTATTTAACATGAGGCACAAGCCAATTGACATTTTGAAAAAAAATTCTACAGTCCAAAAAATCTATTTTCTGATAAAAAACGATGACCCGTGAACAGTCGAACTGTCTCCAGATGGTCAGAAATGGCCATTTTTTAATGATTAATCTGTTGACTGTAAATGACTATTGCATGTGAATTATCACTTTTGGAACTAAAATAAGTGTGTTTAGATTTATTTTCCTGCCCGAAATTGCTCAATATAGAAGCTTCTGAGTAGTAGGAAAAGTTTGTAAAAATGGCAATTTTGGTCACCGAGAGGCTTCAAAAAGTCGATATTGAACATGAGGCACAATCCAATTAACATTTTGAAAAAAAATTTCTACAGTCCAAAAAATCAATTTTCTGATGAAAAACGATGGTCGAACTTTCTCCAGGGGGTCAGAAATGGCCATTTTTTAATGTTTAATCTTTTGACAGTAATTGACTATTGCATGTGAATTAACACTTTTGGAACTAAAATTAGTGTGTTTAAGTCATTTTCCTGCCCAAAATTGGTCGAAATAGAAGCTTCTGAGAAGGAGGAAAAGTCTGTGAAAATGGCAATTTTGGTCATTGTGAGGCTTTAAAAAGTGGTTATTCAACAAAAAATGACCATTTCTGACCACCCGGAGAAAGTTCGACAGGTCACGGATCATCATTTTTCATCAGAAAATTGATTTTTTGGACTGTAGAAAAAATGTTTAGAAAAATTTCAATTGGGCTGTGCCTCATGCTCAACCCAATTGAAATTTTTTTCAACATTTTTTCTACAGTCCAAAAAATCACTTTTCTGATGAAAAATGATGACCCGTGACCTGTCGAATTTTCTCCGGGTGGTCAGAAATGGTTATTTTTTAATGTTTAATCTTTTGAATGTAAACAACTATTGCATGTGAATTCTCACATTTGTAACTAGAATAAGTGTGTTTAGAGTCATTTTCCTGCCAGAAATTTGTCGAAATAGTGGATTCTGAGTAGGAGGAAAAATCTGTAAAAATGGCAATTTTGGTAACCGAGAGGCTTTAAAAAGTGGTTATTCAACATGAGTCACAATCCAATTGACATTTCGAAACATTTTTTCTACAGTCCAAAAAATCAATTTTCTGATAAAAAAAATATGTCCCCGGACCTGTCGAACTTTCTCCAGATGGTCAGAATGGTCATTTTTTTAAGGTTTAATATTTTGATAGTAAATGATTATTGCATGTGAGTTATCACTTTTGGAACTAAAATAAGTGTGTTTAGAGTCATTTTAATGCCCCAAATTGTACGAAATAGAAGCTTCTAGGTAGGAGGAAAAGTCTGTAAAAATGGTAATTTTGGTCACTGAGAGGCTTTAAAATATGATTATTTAACATGAGGCACAAGCCAATTGACATTTTGAAAAAAAATTCTACAGTCCAAAAAATCTATTTTCTGATAAAAAACGATGACCCGTGAACAGTCGAACTGTCTCCAGATGGTCAGAAATGGCCATTTTTTAATGATTAATCTGTTGACTGTAAATGACTATTGCATGTGAATTATCACTTTTGGAACTAAAATAAGTGTGTTTAGATTTATTTTCCTGCCCGAAATTGCTCAATATAGAAGCTTCTGAGTAGCAGGAAAAGTTTGTAAAAATGGCAATTTTGGTCACCGAGAGGCTTCAAAAAGTCGATATTGAACATGAGGCACAATCCAATTAACATTTTGAAAAAAAAATTCTACAGTCCAAAAAATCAATTTTCTGATGAAAAACGATGGTCGAACTTTCTCCAGGGGGTCAGAAATGGCCGTTTTTTAATGTTTAATCTTTTGACAGTAATTGACTATTGCATGTGAATTAACACTTTTGGAACTAAAATTAGTGTGTTTAAGTCATTTTCCTGCCCAAAATTGGTCGAAATAGAAGCTTCTGAGAAGGAGGAAAAGTCTGTGAAAATGGCAATTTTGGTCATTGTGAGGCTTTAAAAAGTGGTTATTCAACAAACAATGACCATTTCTGACCACCCGGAGAAAGTTCGACAGGTCACGGATCATCATTTTTCATCAGAAAATTGATTTTTTGGACTGTAGAAAAAATGTTTAGAAAAATTTCAATTGGGCTGTGCCTCATGCTCAACCCAATTGAAATTTTTTTCAACATTTTTTCTACAGTCCAAAAAATCAATTTTCTGATGAAAAATGATGACCCGTGACCTGTCGAACTTTCTCCGGGTGGTCAGAAATGGTTATTTTTTAACGTTTAATCTTTTGAATGTAAACAACTATTGCATGTGAATTCTCACATTTGTAACTAGAATAAGTGTGTTTAGAGTCATTTTCCTGCCAGAAATTTGTCGAAATAGTGGATTCTGAGTAGGAGGAAAAATCTGTAAAAATGGCAATTTTGGTAACCGAGAGGCTTTAAAAAGTGGTTATTCAACATGAGTCACAATCCAATTGACATTTCGAAACATTTTTTCTACAGTCCAAAAAATCAATTTTCTGATAAAAAAAATATGTCCCCGGACCTGTCGAACTTTCTCCAGATGGTCAGAATGGTCATTTTTTTAAGGTTCAATATTTTGATAGTAAATGATTATTGCATGTGAGTTATCACTTTTGGAACTAAAATAAGTGTGTTTAGAGTCATTTGAATGCCCGAAATTGTACGAAATAGAAGCTTCTAGGTAGGAGGAAAAGTCTGTAAAAATGGTAATTTTGGTCACTGAGAGGCTTTAAAATGTGATTATTTAACATGAGCCACAAGCCAATTGAAATTTTGAAACATTTTTTCTACAGTCCAAAAAATCTATTTTCTGATGGAAAACGATGACCCGTGAACTGTCGAACTGTCTCCAGATGGTCAGAAATGGCCATTTTTTAATGATTAATCTGTTGACTGTAAATGACTATTGCATGTGAATTATCACTTTTGGAACTAAAATAAGTGTGTTTAGATTTATTTTCCTGCCCGAAATTGGTCAAAATAGAAGCTTCTGAGTAGTAGTAAAAGTTTGTAAAAATGGCAATTTTGGTCACCGAGAGGCTTCAAAAAGTGGATATTCAACATGAGGCACAATCCAATTGACATTTTGAAACATTTTTTCTACAGTCCAAAAAATCAATTTTGTGATGAAAAACGATGGTCGAACTTTCTCCAGGGGGTCAGAAATTGTCATTTTTTTATGTTTAATCTTTTAACAGTAAATGACTATTGCATGTGAAATAACACCTTTGGAACTAAAATTGGTGTGTTTAGAGTGATTTTCCTTCCCAAAATTGGTCGAAATAGAAGCTTCAGAGAAGGAGGAAAAGTCTGTGAAAATGGCAATTTTGGTCACTGTGAGGCTTAAAAAAGTGGTTATTCAATATGAGGCACAATCAAATTTATATTTTGAAAAAAACAATTTACTGTCCAACAAATCAATTTTCTGATGAAAAACGATGACCCCGGACCTGTCAAACTTTCTCCAGATGGTCAGAAATGGTCAGAAATGGATATTCAACATGAGGCACAATCCAAGTGACATTTTGAAACATTTTTTCTACAGTCCAAAAAATCAATTTTCTGATGAAAAATGATGACCCGTGACCTGTCGAACTTTCTCCGGGTGGTCAGAAATGGCCATTTTTTAATGATTAATCTGTTGACTGTAAATGACATTTGCATGTGAATTATCACTTTTAGAACTAAAATAAGTGTGTTTAGATTTATTTTCCTGCCCGAAATTGGTCAATATAGAAGCTTCTGAGTAGTAGGAAAAGTTTGTAAAAATGGCAATTTTGGTCACCGAGAGGCTTCAAAAAGTCGATATTCAACATGAGGCACAATCCAATTGACATTTTGAAACATTTTTTCTACAGTCCAAAAAAATCAATTTTCTGATGAAAAACGATGACCTGTCAAACTTTCTCCAGATGGTCAGAAATTGTCATTTATTAATGTTCGATCTTTTGACTGTAAATGACTCTTGCATGTGAATTATCACTTTTGGAACTAAAATAACTGTGTTTAGAGTCATTTCAATGCCCTAAATTAGTCAAAATAGAAGCTTCTGAGCAGGAGGAAAAGTCTGTAAAAATGGCAATTCTGGTCTCTGAGGGGCTTTAAAAAGAGGTTATTCAACAAAAAATGACCATTTCTGACCACCCGGAGAATGTTCGACAGGTCACGGATCATAATTTTTCATCCGAAAATTGATTTTTTGGACTGTAGAAAAAATGTTTACAAAAATGTCAATTGGGTTGTGCCTCATGCTCAACCCAATTGAAATTTTTTTCAACATTTTTTCTACAGTCCAAAAAATCAATTTTCTGATGAAAAATGATGACCCGTGACCTGTCGAACTTTCTCCGGGTGGTCAGAAATGGTCATTTTTTAATGTTTAATCTTTTTAATGTAAACAACTATTGCATGTGAATTCTCACATTTGTAACTAGAATAAGTGTGTTTAGAGTCATTTTCCTGCCAGAAATTGGTCGAAATAGTAGATTCTGAGTAGGAGGAAAAACCTGTAAAAATGGCAATTTTGGCAAACGATAGGCTTTAAAAAGTGGTTATTCAACATGAGTCACAATCCAATTGACATTTCGAAACATTTTTTCTACAGTCCAAAAAATCAATTTTCTGATAAAAAAAATATGTCCCCGGACCTGTCGAACTTTCTCCAGATGGTCAGAAATGGTAATTTTTTTAAGGTTTAATATTTTGATAGTAAATGAATATTGCATGTGAGTTATCACTTTTGGAACTAAAATAAGTGTGTTTAGAGTCATTTTAATGCCCCATATTGTACGAAATAGAAGCTTCTAGGTAGGAGGAAAAGTCTGTAAAAATGGTAATTTTGGTCACTGAGAGGCTTTAAAATGTGATTATTTAACATGAGGCACAAGCCAATTGACATTTTGAAAAAAAAATTCTACAGTCCCCAAAAATTTATTTTCTGATAAAAAACGATGAACCGTGAACAGTCGAACTGTCTCCAGATGGTCAGAAATGGCCATTTTTTAATGATTAATCTGTTGACTGTAAATGACAATTGCATGTGAATTATCACTTTTGGAACTAAAATAAGTGTGTTTAGATTTATTTTCCTGCCCGAAATTGGTCAATATAGAAGCTTCTGAGTAGTAGGAAAAGTTTGTAAAAATGGCAATTTTGTTCACCGAGAGGCTTCATAAAGTCGATATTCAACATGAGGCACAATCCAATTGACATTTTGAAACATTTTTTCTACAGTCCAAAAAATCAATTTTCTGATGAAAAACGATGGTCGAACTTTCTCCAGGGGGTCAGAAATGGGCATTTTTTAATGTTTAATCTTTTCACAGTAAATGACGATTGCATGTGAATTAACACTTTTGGAACTAAAATTAGTGTTTTTAGAGTCATTTTCCTGCCCAAAATTGGTCGAAATAGAAGCTTCTGAGAAGGAGGAAAAGTCTGTGAAAATGGCAATTTTGGTCACTGTGAGGCTTTAAAAAGTGGTCATTCAACAAAAAATGACCATTTCTGACCACCCGGAGAAAGTTCGACAGGTCACGGATCATCATTTTTCATCAGAAAATTGATTTTTTTGGACTGTAGAAAAAATGTTTAGAAAAATTTCAATTGGGCTGTGCCTCATGCTCAACCCAATTGAAATTTTTTTCAACATTTTTTCTACAGTCCAAAAAATCAATTTTTCTGATGAAAAATGATGACCCGTGACCTGTCGAACTTTCTCCGGGTGGTCAGAAATGGTCATTTTTTAATGTTTAATCTTTTTAAAGTAAACAACTATTGCATGTGAATTCTCACATTTGTAACTAGAATAAGTGTGTTTAGAGTCATTTTCCTGCCAGAAATTGGTCGAAATAGTAGATTCTGAGTAGGAGGAAAAGTCTGTAAAAATGGCAATTTTGGCAAACGATAGGCTTTAAAAAGTGGTTATTCAACATGAGTCACAATCCAATTGACATTTTGAAACATTTTTTCTACAGTCCAAAAAATCAATTTTCTGATAAAAAAAATATGTCCCCGGACCTGTCGAACTTTCTCCAGATGGTCAGAAATGGTAATTTTTTTAAGGTTTAATATTTTGATAGTAAATGATTATTGCATGTGAGTTATCACTTTTGGAACTAAAATAAGTGTGTTTAGAGTCATTTTAATGCCCCAAATTGTACGAAATAGAAGCTTTTAGGTAGGAGGAAAAGTCTGTAAAAATGGTAATTTTGGTCACTGAGAGGCTTTAAAATCTGATTATTTAACATGAGGCACAAGCCAATTGACATTTTGAACTATTTTTTCTACAGTCCCAAAAATCTATTTTCTGATGAAAAACGATGACCCGTGAACTGTCGAACTGTCTCCAGATGGTCAGAAATGGCCATTTTTTAAAGATTAATCTGTTGACTGTAAATGACTATTGCATGTGAATTATCACTTTTGGAACTAAAATAAGTGTGTTTAGATTTATTTTCCTGCCTGAAATTGGTCAAAATAGAAGCTTCTGAGTAGTAGGAAAAGTTTGTAAAAATGGCAATTTTGGTCACTGAGAGGCTTCAAAAAGTGGATATTCAACATGAGGCACAATCCAATTGACATTTTGAAACGTTTTTTCTACAGTCCAAAAAATCAATTTTTTGATGAAAAACGATGGTCGAACTTTCTCCAGATGGTCAGAAATGGTCATTTTTTAATGTTTAATCTTTTGACAGTAAATGACTATTGCATGTGAATTATCACTTTTGGAACTAAAATAAGTGTGTTTAGATTTATTTTTCTGCCCAAAATTGGTCGAAATATAAGCTTCACAGAAGGAGGAAAAGTCTCTGAAAATGGCAATTTTGGACACTGTGAGGCTTTAAAAAGTGGTTATTCAACATGAGGCACAATCAAATTTATATTTTGAAAAAAACAATTTACAGTCCAACAAATCAATTTTCTGATGAAAAACGATGACCCCGGACCTGTCAAACTTTCTCCAGATGGTCAGAAATGGTCAGAAATGGATATTCAACATGAGGCACAATCAAAGTGACATTTTGAAAAAAAAATTCTACAGTCCAAAAAAATTAATTTTCTGATGAAAAACGATGACCTGTCAAACTTTCTCCAGATGGTCAGAAATTGTCATTTATTAATGTTCGATCTTTTGACTGTAAATTACAAATTTTCTGATGAAAAACGAAGGACCGTGACCTCTCGAACTTTCTCCAGATCGCCAGAAATGGTCATTTTTAAATGTTTAATCTTTTGACTGTAAATGACTATTGCATATGAATTATCACTTTTGGAACTAAAATAACTGTGTTTAGAGTCATTTTAATGCCCTAAATTAGTCAAAATAGAAGCTTCTGAGCAGGAGGAAAAGTCTGTAAAAATGGCAATTCTGGTCTCTGAGGGGCTTTAAAAAGAGGTTATTCAACAAAAAATGACCATTTCTGACCACCCGAAGAAAGTTCAACAGGTCACGGATCATCATTTTTCATCAGAAAATTGATTTTTTGGACTGTAGAACAAATGTTTAAAGAAATGTCAATTGGGTTGTGCCTCATGCTCAACCCAATTAAAATTGTTTTCAACATTTTTTCTACAGTCCAAAAAATCAATTTTCAGATGAAAAATGATGACCCATGACCTGTGGAACTTTCTCCAGGTGGTCAGAAATGGTCATTTTTAATGTTTAATCTTTTTAATGTAAACAACTATTCCATGTGAATTCCCACATTTGTAACTAGAATAAGTGTGTTTAGAGTCATTTTCCTGACAGAAATTTGTCGAAATAGTAGATTCTGAGTAGGAGGAAAAATCTGTAAAAATGGCAATTTTGGCAAACGATAGGCTTTAAAAAGTGGTTATTCAACATGAGTCACAATCCAATTGACATTTCGAAACATTTTTTCTACAGTTCAAAAAATCAATTTTCTGATAAAAAAAATATGTCCCCGGACCTGTCGAACTTTCTCCAGATGGTCAGAAATGGTAATTTTTTTAAGGTTTAATATTTTGATAGTAAATGATTATTGCATGTGAGTTATCACTTTTGGAACTAAAAGAAGTGTGTTTAGAGTCATTTTAATGCCCCATATTGTACGAAATAGAAGCTTCAGAGAAGGAGGAAAAGTCTGTGAAAATGGCAATTTTGGTCACTGTGAGGCTTTAAAAAGTGGTTATTCAATATGAGGCACAATCAAATTTATATTTTGAAAAAAACAATTTACTGTCCAACAAATCAATTTTCTGATGAAAAACGATGACCCCGGACCTGTCAAACTTTCTCCAGATGGTCAGAAATGGTCAGAAATGGATATTCAACGTGAGGCACAATCCAAGTGACATTTTGAAACATTTTTTCTACAGTCCAAAAAAATCAATTTTCTGATGAAAAACGATGACCTGTCAAACTTTCTCCAGATGGTCAGAAATTGTCATTTATTAATGTTCGATCTTTTGACTGTAAATGACTCTTGCATGTGATTTATCACTTTTGGAACTAAAAGAACTGTGTTTAGAGTCATTTCAATGCCCTAAATTAGTCAAAATAGAAGCTTCTGAGCAGGAGGAAAAGTCTGTAAAAATGGCAATTATGGTCTCTGCGGGGCTTTAAAAAGAGGTTATTCAACAAAAAATGACCATTTCTGAGCACCCGGAGAATGTTCGACAGGTCACGGATCATAATTTTTCATCAGAAAATTTATTTTTTGGACTGTAGAAAAAATGTTCAAAAAAATGTCAATTGGGTTGTGCCTCATGCTCAACCCAATTGAAATTTTTTTCAACATTTTTTCTACAGTCCAAAAAATCAATTTTCTGATGAAAAATGATGACCCGTGACCAGTCGAACTTTCTCCGGGTGGTCAGAAATGGTCATTTTTTAATGTTTAATCTTTTTAATGTAAACAACTATTGCATGTGAATTCTCACATTTGTAACTAGAATAAGTGTGTTTAGAGTCATTTTCCTGCCAGAAATTGGTCGAAATAGTAGATTCTGAGTAGGAGGAAAAATCTGTAAAAATGGCAATTTTGGCAAACGATAGGCTTTAAAAAGTGGTTATTCAACATGAGTCACAATCCAATTGACATTTCGAAACATTTTTTCTACAGTCCAAAAAATCAATTTTCTGATAAAAAAAATATGTCCCCGGACCTGTCGAACTTTCTCCAGATGGTCAGAAATGGTAATTATTTTAAGGTTTAATATTTTGATAGTAAATGATTATTGCATGTGAGTTATCACTTTTGGAACTAAAATAAGTGTGTTTAGAGTCATTTTAATGCCCCATATTGTACGAAATAGAAGCTTCTAGGTAGGAGGAAAAGTCTGTAAAAATGGTAATTTTGGTCACTGAGAGGCTTTAAAATGTGATTATTTAACATGAGGCACAAGCCAATTGACATTTTGAAAAAAAAATTCTACAGTCCAAAAAATCTATTTTCTGATAAATACGATGACCCGTGAACAGTCGAACTGTCTCCAGATGGTCAGAAATGGCCATTTTTTAATGATTAATCTGTTGACTGTAAATGACTATTGCATGTGAATTATCACTTTTGGAACTAAAATAAGTGTGTTTAGATTTATTTTCCTGCCCGAAATTGGTCAATATAGAAGCTTCTGAGTAGTAGGAAAAGTTTGTAAAAATGGCAATTTTGGTCACCGAGAGGCTTCATAAAGTCGATATTCAACATGAGGCACAATCCAATTGACATTTTGAAACATTTTTTCTACAGTCCAAAAAATCAATTTTCTGATGAAAAACGATGGTCGAACTTTCTCCAGGGGGTCAGAAATGGGCATTTTTTAATGTTTAATCTTTTGACAGTAAATGACGATTGCATGTGAATTAACACTTTTGGAACTAAAATTAGTGTTTTTAGAGTCATTTTCCTGCCCAAAATTGGTCAAAATAGAAGCTTCTGAGAAGGAGGAAAAGTCTGTGAAAATGGCGATTTTGGTCACTGTGAGGCTTTAAAAAGTGGTTATTCAATATGAGGCACAATCAAATTTATATTTTGAAAAAAACAATTTACAGTCCAACAAATCAATTTTCTGATGAATAACGATGACCCCGGACCTGTCAAACTTTCTACAGATGGTCAGAAATGGTCAGAAATGGATATTCAACATGAGGCACAATCCAAGTGACATTTTGAAAAAAAAATTCTACAGTCCAAAAAAATCAATTTTCTGATGAAAAACGATGACCTGTCAAACTTTCTCCAGATGGTCAGAAATTGTCATTTATTAATGTTCGATCTTTTGACTGTAAATGACTCTTGCATGTGAATTATCACTTTTGGAACTAAAATAACTGTGTTTAGAGTCATTTCAATGCCCTAAATTAGTCAAAATAGAAGCTTCTGAGCAGGAGGAAAAGTCTGTAAAAATGGCAATTCTGGTCTCTGAGGGGCTTTAAAAAGAGGTTATTCAACAAAAAATGACCATTTCTGACCACCCGGAGAATGTTCGACAGGTCACGGATCATCATTTTTCATCAGAAAATTGATTTTTTGGACTGTAGAAAAAATGTTTACAAAAATGTCAATTGGGTTGTGCCTCATGCTCAACCCAATTGAAATTTTTTTCAACATTTTTTCTACAGTCCAAAAAATCAATTTCCTGATGAAAAATGATGACCCGTGACCTGTGGAACTTTCTCCGGGTGGTCAGAAATGGTCATTTTTTAATGTTTAATCTTTTTAATGTAAACAACTATTGCATGTGAATTCTCACATTTGTAACTAGAATAAGTGTGTTTAGAGTCATTTTCCTGCCAGAAATTGGTCGAAATAGTAGATTCTGAGTAGGAGGAAAAATCTGTAAAAATGGCAATTTTGGCAAACGATAGGCTTTAAAAAGTGGTTATTCAACATGAGTCACAATCCAATTGACATTTCGAAACATTTTTTCTACAGTCCAAAAAATCAATTTTCTGATAAAAAAACATATGTCCCCGGACCTGTCGAACTTTCTCCAGATGGTCAGAAATGGTAATTTTTTTAAGGTTTAATATTTTGATAGTAAATGATTATTGCATGTGAGTTATCACTTTTGGAACTAAAATAAGTGTGTTTAGAGTCATTTTAATGCCCCATAATGTACGAAATAGAAGCTTCTAGGTAGGAGGAAAAGTCTGTAAAAATGGTAATTTTGGTCACTGAGAGGCTTTAAAATGTGATTATTTAACATGAGGCACAAGCCAATTGACATTCTGAAAAAAAAATTCTACAGTCCAAAAAATCTATTTTCTGATAAAAAACGATGACCCGTGAACAGTCGAACTGTCTCCAGATGGTCAGAAATGGCCATTTTTTAATGATTAATCTGTTGACTGTAAATGACTATTGCATGTGAATTATCACTTTTGGAACTGAAATAAGTGTGTTTAGATTTATTTTCCTGCCCGAAATTGGTCAATATAGTAGCTTCTGAGTAGTAGGAAAAGTTTGTAAAAATGGCAATTTTGGTCACCGAGAGGCTTCAAAAAGTCGATATTCAACATGAGGCACAATCCAATTGACATTTTGAAACATTTTTTCTACAGTCCAAAAAATCAATTTTCTGATGAAAAACGATGACCTGTCAAACTTTCTCCAGATGGTCAGAAATTGTCATTTATTAATGTTTAATCTTTTGACAGTAAATGACGATTGCATGTGAATTAACACTTTTGGAACTAAAATTAGTGTTTTTAGAGTCATTTTCCTGCCCAAAATTGGTCGAAATAGAAGCTTCTGAGAGGGAGGAAAAGTCTGTGAAAATGGCAATTTTGGTCACTGTGAGGCTTTAAAAAGTGGTTATTCAATATGAGGCACAATCAAATTTATATTTTGAAAAAAACAATTTACAGTCCAACAAATCAATTTTCTGAGGAATAACGATGACCCCGGACCTGTCAAACTTTCTCCAGATGGTCAGAAATGGTCAGAAATAGATATTCAACATGAGGCACAATCCAAGTGACATTTTGAAAAAAAAATTCTACAGTCCAAAAAAATCAATTTTCTGATGAAAAACGATGACCTGTCAAACTTTCTCCAGATGGTCAGAAATTGTCATTTATTAATGTTCGATCTTTTGACTGTAAATGACTCTTGCATGTGAATTATCACTTTTGGAACTAAAATAACTGTGTTTAGAGTCATTTCAATGCCCTAAATTAGTCAAAATAGAAGCTTCTGAGCAGGAGGAAAAGTCTGTAAAAATGGCAATTCTGGTCTCTGAGGGGCTTTAAAAAGAGGTTATTCAACAAAAAATGACCATTTCTGACCACCCGGAGAATGTTCGACAGGTCACGGATCATCATTTTTCATCAGAAAATTGATTTTTTGGACTGTAGAAAAAATGTTTACAAAAATGTCAATTGGGTTGTGCCTCATGCTCAACCCAATTGAAATTTTTTTCAACATTTTTTCTACAGTCCAAAAAATCAATTTCCTGATGAAAAATGATGACCCGTGACCTGTCGAACTTTCTCCGGGTGGTCAGAAATGGTCATTTTTTAATGTTTAATCTTTTTAATGTAAACAACTATTGCATGTGAATTCTCACATTTGTAACTAGAATAAGTTTGTTTAGAGTCATTTTCCTGCCAGAAATTGGTCGAAATAGTAGATTCTGAGTAGGAGGAAAAATCTGTAAAAATGGCAATTTTGGCAAACGATAGGCTTTAAAAAGTGGTTATTCAACATGAGTCACAATCCAATTGACATTTCGAAACATTTTTTCTACAGTCCAAAAAATCAATTTTCTGATAAAAAAAATATGTCCCCGGACCTGTCGAACTTTCTCCAGATGGTCAGAAATGGTAATTTTTTTAAGGTTTAATATTTTGATAGTAAATGATTATTGCATGTGAGTTATCACTTTTGGAACTAAAATAAGTGTGTTTAGAGTCATTTTAATGCCCCAAATTGTACGAAATAGAAGCTTTTAGGTAGGAGGAAAAGTCTGTAAAAATGGTAATTTTGGTCACTGAGAGGCTTTAAAATCTGATTATTTAACATGAGGCACAAGCCAATTGACATTTTCAACTATTTTTTCTACAGTCCCAAAAATCTATTTTCTGATGAAAAACGATGACCCGTGAACTGTCGAACTGTCTCCAGATGGTCAGAAATGGCCATTTTTTAATGATTAATCTTTTGACAGTAAATGACTATTGCATGTGAATTATCACTTTTGGAACTAAAATAAGTGTGTTTAGATTTATTTTCCTGCCCAAAATTGGTCGAAATAGAAGCTTCACAGAAGGAGGAAAAGTCTCTGAAAATGTCAATTTTGGTCACTGTGAGGCTTTAAAAAGTGGTTATTCAACATGAGGCACAATCAAATTTATATTTTGAAAAAAACAATTTACAGTCCAACAAATCAATTTTCTGATGAAAAACGATGACCCCGGACCTGTCAAACTTTCTCCAGATGGTCAGAAATGGTCAGAAATGGATATTCAACATGAGGCACAATCAAAGTGACATTTTGAAAAAAATAATTCTACAGTCCAAAAAATCAATTTTCTGATCAAAAAAATATGTCCCCGGACCTGTCGAACTTTCTCCAGATGGTCAGAAATGGTAATTTTTTTAAGGTTTAATATTTTGATAGTAAATGATTATTGCATGTGAGTTATCACTTTTGGAACTAAAATAAGTGTGTTTAGAGTCATTTGAATGCCCGAAATTGTACGAAATAGAAGCTTCTAGGTAGGAGGAAAAGTCTGTAAAAATGGTAATTTTGGTCACTGAGAGGCTTTAAAATGTGATTATTTAACATGAGGCACAATCCAATTGACATTTTGAAACATTTTTTCTACAGTCCAAAAAATCAATTTTCTGATGAAAAACGATGGTCGAACTTTCTCCAGGGGGTCAGAAATGGGCATTTTTTAATGTTTAATCTTTTGACAGTAAATGACGATTGCATGTGAATTAACACTTTTGGAACTAAAATTAGTGTTTTTAGAGTCATTTTCCTGCCCAAAATTGGTCGAAATAGAAGCTTCTGAGAAGGAGGAAAAGTCTGTGAAAATGGCAATTTTGGTCACTGTGATGCTTTAAAAAGTGGTTATTCAACCAAAAATGACCATTTCTGACCACCCGGAGAAAGTTCGACAGGTCACGGATCATCATTTTTCATCAGAAAATTGATTTTTTGGACTGTAGAAAAAATGTTTAGAAAAATTTCAATTGGGCTGTGCCTCATGCTCAACCCAATTGAAATTGTTTTCAACATTTTTTCTACAGTCCAAAAAATCTATTTTTCTGATGAAAAATGATGACCCGTGACCTGTTGAACTTTCTCCGGGTGGTCAGAAATGGTCATTTTTTAATGTTTAATCTTTTTAATGTAAACAACTATTGCATGTGAATTCTCACATTTGTAACTAGAATAAGTGTGTTTAGAGACATTTTCCTGCCAGAAATTGGTCGAAATAGTAGATTCTGAGTAGGAGGAAAAATCTGTAAAAATGGCAATTTTGGCAAACGATAGGCTTTAAAAAGTGGTTATTCAACATGAGTCACAATCCAATTGACATTTCGAAACATTTTTTCACAGTCCAAAAAATCAATTTTCTGATAAAAAAAATATGTCCCCGGACCTGTCGAACTTTCTCCAGATGGTCAGAAATGGTAATTTTTTTAAGGTTTAATATTTTGATAGTAAATGATTATTGCATGTGAGTTATCACTTTTGGAACTAAAATAAGTGTGTTTAGAGTCATTTTAATGCCCCAAATTGTACGAAATAGAAGCTTTTAGGTAGGAGGAAAAGTCTGTAAAAATGGTAATTTTGGTCACTGAGAGGCTTTAAAATCTGATTATTTAACATGAGGCACAAGCCAATTGACATTTTCAACTATTTTTTCTACAGTCCCAAAAATCTATTTTCTGATGAAAAACGATGACCCGTGAACTGTTGAACTGTCTCCAGATGGTCAGAAATTGCCATTTTTTAATGATTAATCTTTTGACAGTAAATGACTATTGCATGTGAATTATCACTTTTGGAACTAAAATAAGTGTGTTTAGATTTATTTTCCTGCCCAAAATTGGTCGAAATAGAAGCTTCACAGAAGGAGGAAAAGTCTCTGAAAATGGCAATTTTGGTCACTGTGAGGCTTTAAAAAGTGGTTATTCAACATGAGGCACAATCAAATTTATATTTTGAAAAAAACAATTTACAGTCCAACAAATCAATTTTCTGATGAAAAACGATGACCCCGGACCTGTCAAACTTTCTCCAGATGGTCAGAAATGGTCAGAAATGGATATTCAACATGAGGCACAATCAAAGTGACATTTTGAAAAAAATAATTCTACAGTCCAAAAAATCAATTTTCTGATCAAAAAAATATGTCCCCGGACCTGTCGAACTTTCTCCAGATGGTCAGAAATGGTAATTTTTTTAAGGTTTAATATTTTGATAGTAAATGATTATTGCATGTGAGTTATCACTTTTGGAACTAAAATAAGTGTGTTTAGAGTCATTTGAATGCCCGAAATTGTACGAAATAGAAGCTTCTAGGTAGGAGGAAAAGTCTGTAAAAATGGTAATTTTGGTCACTGAGAGGCTTTAAAATGTGATTATTTAACATGAGGCACAATCCAATTGACATTTTGAAACATTTTTTCTACAGTCCAAAAAATCAATTTTCTGATGAAAAACGATGATCGAACTTTCTCCAGGGGGTCAGAAATGGGCATTTTTTAATGTTTAATCTTTTGACAGTAAATGACGATTGCATGTGAATTAACACTTTTGGAACTAAAATTAGTGTTTTTAGAGTCATTTTCCTGCCCAAAATTGGTCGAAATAGAAGCTTCTGAGAAGGAGGAAAAGTCTGTGAAAATGGCAATTTTGGTCACTGTGATGCTTTAAAAAGTGGTTATTCAACAAAAAATGACCATTTCTGACCACCCGGAGAAAGTTCGACAGGTCACGGATCATCATTTTTCATCAGAAAATTGATTTTTTGGACTGTAGAAAAAATGTTTAGAAAAATTTCAATTGGGCTGTGCCTCATGCTCAACCCAATTGAAATTTTTTTCAACATTTTTTCTACAGTCCAAAAAATCAATTTTTCTGATGAAAAATGATGACCCGTGACCTGTCGAACTTTCTCCGGGTGGTCAGAAATGGTCATTTTTTAATGTTTAATCTTTTTAATGTAAACAACTATTGCATGTGAATTCTCACATTTGTAACTAGAATAAGTGTGTTTAGAGTCATTTTCCTGCCAGAAATTGGTCGAAATAGTAGATTCTGAGTAGGAGGAAAAATCTGTAAAAATGGCAATTTTGGCAAACGATAGGCTTTAAAAAGTGGTTATTCAACATGAGTCACAATCCAATTGACATTTCGAAACATTTTTTCTACAGTCCAAAAAATCAATTTTCTGATAAAAAAAATATGTCCCCAGACATGTCGAACTTTATCCAGATGGTCAGAAATGGTAATTTTTTTAAGGTTTAATATTTTGATAGTAAATGATTATTGCATGTGAGTTATCACTTTTGGAACTAAAATAAGTGTGTTTAGAGTCATTTTAATGCCCCAAATTGTACGAAATAGAAGCTTTTAGGTAGGAGGAAAAGTCTGTAAAAATGGTAATTTTGGTCACTGAGAGGCTTTAAAATCTGATTATTTAACATGAGGCACAAGCCAATTGACATTTTCAACTATTTTTTCTACAGTCCCAAAAATCTATTTTCTGATGAAAAACGATGACCCGTGAACTGTCGAACTGTCTCCAGATGGTCAGAAATGGCCATTTTTTAATGATTAATCTTTTGACAGTAAATGACTATTGCATGTGAATTATCACTTTTGGAACTAAAATAAGTGTGTTTAGATTTATTTTCCTGCCCAAAATTGGTCGAAATAGAAGCTTCACAGAAGGAGGAAAAGTCTCTGAAAATGTCAATTTTGGTCACTGTGAGGCTTTAAAAAGTGGTTATTCAACATGAGGCACAATCAAATTTATATTTTGAAAAAAACAATTTACAGTCCAACAAATCAATTTTCTGATGAAAAACGATGACCCCGGACCTGTCAAACTTTCTCCAGATGGTCAGAAATGGTCAGAAATGGATATTCAACATGAGGCACAATCAAAGTGACATTTTGAAAAAAATAATTCTACAGTCCAAAAAATCAATTTTCTGATCAAAAAAATATGTCCCCGGACCTGTCGAACTTTCTCCAGATGGTCAGAAATGGTAATTTTTTTAAGGTTTAATATTTTGATAGTAAATGATTATTGCATGTGAGTTATCACTTTTGGAACTAAAATAAGTGTGTTTAGAGTCATTTGAATGCCCGAAATTGTACGAAATAGAAGCTTCTAGGTAGGAGGAAAAGTCTGTAAAAATGGTAATTTTGGTCACTGAGAGGCTTTAAAATGTGATTATTTAACATGAGGCACAATCCAATTGACATTTTGAAACATTTTTTCTACAGTCCAAAAAATCAATTTTCTGATGAAAAACGATGGTCGAACTTTCTCCAGGGGGTCAGAAATGGGCATTTTTTAATGTTTAATCTTTTGACAGTAAATGACGATTGCATGTGAATTAACACTTTTGGAACTAAAATTAGTGTTTTTAGAGTCATTTTCCTGCCCAAAATTGGTCGAAATAGAAGCTTCTGAGAAGGAGGAAAAGTCTGTGAAAATGGCAATTTTGGTCACTGTGATGCTTTAAAAAGTGGTTATTCAACCAAAAATGACCATTTCTGACCACCCGGAGAAAGTTCGACAGGTCACGGATCATCATTTTTCATCAGAAAATTGATTTTTTGGACTGTAGAAAAAATGTTTAGAAAAATTTCAATTGGGCTGTGCCTCATGCTCAACCCAATTGAAATTGTTTTCAACATTTTTTCTACAGTCCAAAAAATCTATTTTTCTGATGAAAAATGATGACCCGTGACCTGTTGAACTTTCTCCGGGTGGTCAGAAATGGTCATTTTTTAATGTTTAATCTTTTTAATGTAAACAACTATTGCATGTGAATTCTCACATTTGTAACTAGAATAAGTGTGTTTAGAGACATTTTCCTGCCAGAAATTGGTCGAAATAGTAGATTCTGAGTAGGAGGAAAAATCTGTAAAAATGGCAATTTTGGCAAACGATAGGCTTTAAAAAGTGGTTATTCAACATGAGTCACAATCCAATTGACATTTCGAAACATTTTTTCACAGTCCAAAAAATCAATTTTCTGATAAAAAAAATATGTCCCCGGACCTGTCGAACTTTCTCCAGATGGTCAGAAATGGTAATTTTTTTAAGGTTTAATATTTTGATAGTAAATGATTATTGCATGTGAGTTATCACTTTTGGAACTAAAATAAGTGTGTTTAGAGTCATTTTAATGCCCCAAATTGTACGAAATAGAAGCTTTTAGGTAGGAGGAAAAGTCTGTAAAAATGGTAATTTTGGTCACTGAGAGGCTTTAAAATCTGATTATTTAACATGAGGCACAAGCCAATTGACATTTTCAACTATTTTTTCTACAGTCCCAAAAATCTATTTTCTGATGAAAAACGATGACCCGTGAACTGTTGAACTGTCTCCAGATGGTCAGAAATTGCCATTTTTTAATGATTAATCTTTTGACAGTAAATGACTATTGCATGTGAATTATCACTTTTGGAACTAAAATAAGTGTGTTTAGATTTATTTTCCTGCCCAAAATTGGTCGAAATAGAAGCTTCACAGAAGGAGGAAAAGTCTCTGAAAATGGCAATTTTGGTCACTGTGAGGCTTTAAAAAGTGGTTATTCAACATGAGGCACAATCAAATTTATATTTTGAAAAAAACAATTTACAGTCCAACAAATCAATTTTCTGATGAAAAACGATGACCCCGGACCTGTCAAACTTTCTCCAGATGGTCAGAAATGGTCAGAAATGGATATTCAACATGAGGCACAATCAAAGTGACATTTTGAAAAAAATAATTCTACAGTCCAAAAAATCAATTTTCTGATCAAAAAATATGTCCCCGGACCTGTCGAACTTTCTCCAGATGGTCAGAAATGGTAATTTTTTTAAGGTTTAATATTTTGATAGTAAATGATTATTGCATGTGAGTTATCACTTTTGGAACTAAAATAAGTGTGTTTAGAGTCATTTGAATGCCCGAAATTGTACGAAATAGAAGCTTCTAGGTAGGAGGAAAAGTCTGTAAAAATGGTAATTTTGGTCACTGAGAGGCTTTAAAATGTGATTATTTAACATGAGGCACAATCCAATTGACATTTTGAAACATTTTTTCTACAGTCCAAAAAATCAATTTTCTGATGAAAAACGATGATCGAACTTTCTCCAGGGGGTCAGAAATGGGCATTTTTTAATGTTTAATCTTTTGACAGTAAATGACGATTGCATGTGAATTAACACTTTTGGAACTAAAATTAGTGTTTTTAGAGTCATTTTCCTGCCCAAAATTGGTCGAAATAGAAGCTTCTGAGAAGGAGGAAAAGTCTGTGAAAATGGCAATTTTGGTCACTGTGATGCTTTAAAAAGTGGTTATTCAACAAAAAATGACCATTTCTGACCACCCGGAGAAAGTTCGACAGGTCACGGATCATCATTTTTCATCAGAAAATTGATTTTTTGGACTGTAGAAAAAATGTTTAGAAAAATTTCAATTGGGCTGTGCCTCATGCTCAACCCAATTGAAATTTTTTTCAACATTTTTTCTACAGTCCAAAAAATCAATTTTTCTGATGAAAAATGATGACCCGTGACCTGTCGAACTTTCTCCGGGTGGTTAGAAATGGTCATTTTTTAATGTTTAATCTTTTTAATGTAAACAACTATTGCATGTGAATTCTCACATTTGTAACTAGAATAAGTGTGTTTAGAGTCATTTTCCTGCCAGAAATTGGTCGAAATAGTAGATTCTGAGTAGGAGGAAAAATCTGTAAAAATGGCAATTTTGGCAAACGATAGGCTTTAAAAAGTGGTTATTCAACATGAGTCACAATCCAATTGACATTTCGAAACATTTTTTCTACAGTCCAAAAAATCAATTTTCTGATAAAAAAAATATGTCCCCAGACATGTCGAACTTTATCCAGATGGTCAGAAATGGTAATTTTTTTAAGGTTTAATATTTTGATAGTAAATGATTATTGCATGTGAGTTATCACTTTTGGAACTAAAATAAGTGTGTTTAGAGTCATTTTAATGCCCCAAATTGTACGAAATAGAAGCTTTTAGGTAGGAGGAAAAGTCTGTAAAAATGGTAATTTTGGTCACTGAGAGGCTTTAAAATCTGATTATTTAACATGAGGCACAAGCCAATTGACATTTTCAACTATTTTTTCTACAGTCCCAAAAATCTATTTTCTGATGAAAAACGATGACCCGTGAACTGTCGAACTGTCTCCAGATGGTCAGAAATGGCCATTTTTTAATGATTAATCTTTTGACAGTAAATGACTATTGCATGTGAATTATCACTTTTGGAACTAAAATAAGTGTGTTTAGATTTATTTTCCTGCCCAAAATTGGTCGAAATAGAAGCTTCACAGAAGGAGGAAAAGTCTCTGAAAATGTCAATTTTGGTCACTGTGAGGCTTTAAAAAGTGGTTATTCAACATGAGGCACAATCAAATTTATATTTTGAAAAAAACAATTTACAGTCCAACAAATCAATTTTCTGATGAAAAACGATGACCCCGGACCTGTCAAACTTTCTCCAGATGGTCAGAAATGGTCAGAAATGGATATTCAACATGAGGCACAATCAAAGTGACATTTTGAAAAAAATAATTCTACAGTCCAAAAAATCAATTTTCTGATCAAAAAAATATGTCCCTGGACCTGTCGAACTTTCTCCAGATGGTCAGAAATGGTAATTTTTTTAAGGTTTAATATTTTGATAGTAAATGATTATTGCATGTGAGTTATCACTTTTGGAACTAAAATAAGTGTGTTTAGAGTCATTTGAATGCCCGAAATTGTACGAAATAGAAGCTTCTAGGTAGGAGGAAAAGTCTGTAAAAATGGTAATTTTGGTCACTGAGAGGCTTTAAAATGTGATTATTTAACATGAGGCACAATCCAATTGACATTTTGAAACATTTTTTCTACAGTCCAAAAAATCAATTTTCTGATGAAAAACGATGGTCGAACTTTCTCCAGGGGGTCAGAAATGGGCATTTTTTAATGTTTAATCTTTTGACAGTAAATGACGATTGCATGTGAATTAACACTTTTGGAACTAAAATTAGTGTTTTTAGAGTCATTTTCCTGCCCAAAATTGGTCGAAATAGAAGCTTCTGAGAAGGAGGAAAAGTCTGTGAAAATGGCAATTTTGGTCACTGTGATGCTTTAAAAAGTGGTTATTCAACCAAAAATGACCATTTCTGACCACCCGGAGAAAGTTCGACAGGTCACGGATCATCATTTTTCATCAGAAAATAGATTTTTTGGACTGTAGAAAAAATGTTTAGAAAAATTTCAATTGGGCTGTGCCTCATGCTCAACCCAATTGAAATTGTTTTCAACATTTTTTCTACAGTCCAAAAAATCAATTTTTCTGATGAAAAATGATGACCCGTGACCTGTTGAACTTTCTCCGGGTGGTCAGAAATGGTCATTTTTTAATGTTTAATCTTTTTAATGTAAACAACTATTGCATGTGAATTCTCACATTTGTAACTAGAATAAGTGTGTTTAGAGTAATTTTCCTGCCAGAAATTGGTCGAAATAGTAGATTCTGAGTAGGAGGAAAAATCTGTAAAAATGGCAATTTTGGCAAACGATAGGCTTTAAAAAGTGGTTATTCAACATGAGTCACAATCCAATTGACATTTCGAAACATTTTTTCTACAGTCCAAAAAATCAATTTTCTGATAAAAAAAATATGTCCCCAGACATGTCGAACTTTATCCAGATGGTCAGAAATGGTAATTTTTTTAAGGTTTAATATTTTGATAGTAAATGATTATTGCATGTGAGTTATCACTTTTGGAACTAAAATAAGTGTGTTTAGAGTCATTTTAATGCCCCAAATTGTACGAAATAGAAGCTTTTAGGTAGGAGGAAAAGTCTGTAAAAATGGTAATTTTGGTCACTGAGAGGCTTTAAAATCTGATTATTTAACATGAGGCACAAGCCAATTGACATTTTCAACTATTTTTTCTACAGTCCCAAAAATCTATTTTCTGATGAAAAACGATGACCCGTGAACTGTCGAACTGTCTCCAGATGGTCAGAAATGGCCATTTTTTAATGATTAATCTTTTGACAGTAAATGACTATTGCATGTGAATTATCACTTTTGGAACTAAAATAAGTGTGTTTAGATTTATTTTCCTGCCCAAAATTGGTCGAAATAGAAGCTTCACAGAAGGAGGAAAAGTCTCTGAAAATGTCAATTTTGGTCACTGTGAGGCTTTAAAAAGTGGTTATTCAACATGAGGCACAATCAAATTTATATTTTGAAAAAAACAATTTACAGTCCAACAAATCAATTTTCTGATGAAAAACGATGACCCCGGACCTGTCAAACTTTCTCCAGATGGTCAGAAATGGTCAGAAATGGATATTCAACATGAGGCACAATCAAAGTGACATTTTGAAAAAAATAATTCTACAGTCCAAAAAATCAATTTTCTGATCAAAAAAATATGTCCCCGGACCTGTCGAACTTTCTCCAGATGGTCAGAAATGGTAATTTTTTTAAGGTTTAATATTTTGATAGTAAATGATTATTGCATGTGAGTTATCACTTTTGGAACTAAAATAAGTGTGTTTAGAGTCATTTGAATGCCCGAAATTGTACGAAATAGAAGCTTCTAGGTAGGAGGAAAAGTCTGTAAAAATGGTAATTTTGGTCACTGAGAGGCTTTAAAATGTGATTATTTAACATGAGGCACAATCCAATTGACATTTTGAAACATTTTTTCTACAGTCCAAAAAATCAATTTTCTGATGAAAAACGATGGTCGAACTTTCTCCAGGGGGTCAGAAATGGGCATTTTTTAATGTTTAATCTTTTGACAGTAAATGACGATTGCATGTGAATTAACACTTTTGGAACTAAAATTAGTGTTTTTAGAGTCATTTTCCTGCCCAAAATTGGTCGAAATAGAAGCTTCTGAGAAGGAGGAAAAGTCTGTGAAAATGGCAATTTTGGTCACTGTGATGCTTTAAAAAGTGGTTATTCAACCAAAAATGACCATTTCTGACCACCCGGAGAAAGTTCGACAGGTCACGGATCATCATTTTTCATCAGAAAATTGATTTTTTGGACTGTAGAAAAAATGTATAGAAAAATTTCAATTGGGCTGTGCCTCATGCTCAACCCAATTGAAATTGTTTTCAACATTTTTTCTACAGTCCAAAAAATCAATTTTTCTGATGAAAAATGATGACCCGTGACCTGTTGAACTTTCTCCGGGTGGTCAGAAATGGTCATTTTTTAATGTTTAATCTTTTTAATGTAAACAACTATTGCATGTGAATTCTCACATTTGTAACTAGAATAAGTGTGTTTAGAGTCATTTTCCTGCCAGAAATTGGTCGAAATAGTAGATTCTGAGTAGGAGGAAAAATCTGTAAAAATGGCAATTTTGGCAAACGATAGGCTTTAAAAAGTGGTTATTCAACATGAGTCACAATCCAATTGACATTTCGAAACATTTTTTCTACAGTCCAAAAAATCAATTTTCTGATAAAAAAAATATGTCCCCGGACCTGTCGAACTTTATCCAGATGGTCAGAAATGGTAATTTTTTTAAGGTTTAATATTTTGATAGTAAATGATTATTGCATGTGAGTTATCACTTTTGGAACTAAAATAAGTGTGTTTAGAGTCATTTTAATGCCCCAAATTGTACGAAATAGAAGCTTTTAGGTAGGAGGAAAAGTCTGTAAAAATGGTAATTTTGGTCACTGAGAGGCTTTAAAATCTGATTATTTAACATGAGGCACAATCCAATTGACATTTTGAACTATTTCTTCTACAGTCCCAAAAATCTATTTTCTGATGAAAAACGATGACCCGTGAACTGTCGAACTGTCTCCAGATGGTCAGAAATTGCCATTTTTTAATGATTAATCTGTTGACTGTAAATGACTATTGCATGTGAATTATCACTTTTGGAACTAAAATAAGTGTGTTTAGATTTATTTTCCTGCCCAAAATTGGTCGAAATAGAAGCTTCACAGAAGGAGGAAAAGTCTCTGAAAATGGCAATTTTGGTCACTGTGAGGCTTTAAAAAGTGGTTATTCAACATGAGGCACAATCAAATTTATATTTTGAAAAAAACAATTTACAGTCCAACAAATCAATATTCTGATGAAAAACGATGACCCCGGACCTGTCAAACTTTCTCCAGATGGTCAGAAATGGTCAGAAATGGATATTCAACATGAGGCACAATCAAAGTGACATTTTGAAAAAAATAATTCTACAGTCCAAAAAATCAATTTTCTGATCAAAAAAATATGTCCCCGGACCTGTCGAACTTTCTCCAGATGGTCAGAAATGGTAATTTTTTTAAGGTTTAATATTTTGATAGTAAATGATTATTGCATGTGAGTTATCACTTTTGGAACTAAAATAAGTGTGTTTAGAGTCATTTGAATGCCCGAAATTGTACGAAATAGAAGCTTCTAGGTAGGAGGAAAAGTCTGTAAAAATGGTAATTTTGGTCACTGAGAGGCTTTAAAATGTGATTATTTAACATGAGGCACAATCCAATTGACATTTTGAAACATTTTTTCTACAGTCCAAAAAATCAATTTTCTGATGAAAAACGATGATCGAACTTTCTCCAGGGGGTCAGAAATGGGCATTTTTTAATGTTTAATCTTTTGACAGTAAATGACGATTGCATGTGAATTAACACTTTTGGAACTAAAATTAGTGTTTTTAGAGTCATTTTCCTGCCCAAAATTGGTCAAAATAGAAGCTTCTGAGAAGGAGGAAAAGTCTGTGAAAATGGCAATTTTGGTCACTGTGATGCTTTAAAAAGTGGTTATTCAACCAAAAATGACCATTTCTGACCACCCGGAGAAAGTTCGACAGGTCACGGATCATCATTTTTCATCAGAAAATTGATTTTTTGGACTGTAGAAAAAATGTTTAGAAAAATTTCAATTGGGCTGTGCCTCATGCTCAACCCAATTGAAATTTTTTTCAACATTTTTTCTACAGTCCAAAAAATCAATTTTTCTGATGAAAAATGATGACCCGTGACCTGTCGAACTTTCTCCGGGTGGTCAGAAATGGTCATTTTTTAATGTTTAATCTTTTTAATGTAAACAACTATTGCATGTGAATTCTCACATTTGTAACTAGAATAAGTGTGTTTAGAGTCATTTTCCTGCCAGAAATTGGTCGAAATAGTAGATTCTGAGTAGGAGGAAAAATCTGTAAAAATGGCAATTTTGGCAAACGATAGGCTTTAAAAAGTGGTTATTCAACATGAGTCACAATCCAATTGACATTTCGAAACATTTTTTCTACAGTCCAAAAAATCAATTTTCTGATAAAAAAAATATGTCCCCAGACATGTCGAACTTTATCCAGATGGTCAGAAATGGTAATTTTTTTAAGGTTTAATATTTTGATAGTAAATGATTATTGCATGTGAGTTATCACTTTTGGAACTAAAATAAGTGTGTTTAGAGTCATTTTAATGCCCCAAATTGTACGAAATAGAAGCTTTTAGGTAGGAGGAAAAGTCTGTAAAAATGGTAATTTTGGTCACTGAGAGGCTTTAAAATCTGATTATTTAACATGAGGCACAAGCCAATTGACATTTTCAACTATTTTTTCTACAGTCCCAAAAATCTATTTTCTGATGAAAAACGATGACCCGTGAACTGTCGAACTGTCTCCAGATGGTCAGAAATGGCCATTTTTTAATGATTAATCTTTTGACAGTAAATGACTATTGCATGTGAATTATCACTTTTGGAACTAAAATAAGTGTGTTTAGATTTATTTTCCTGCCCAAAATTGGTCGAAATAGAAGCTTCACAGAAGGAGGAAAAGTCTCTGAAAATGTCAATTTTGGTCACTGTGAGGCTTTAAAAAGTGGTTATTCAACATGAGGCACAATCAAATTTATATTTTGAAAAAAACAATTTACAGTCCAACAAATCAATTTTCTGATGAAAAACGATGACCCCGGACCTGTCAAACTTTCTCCAGATGGTCAGAAATGGTCAGAAATGGATATTCAACATGAGGCACAATCAAAGTGACATTTTGAAAAAAATAATTCTACAGTCCAAAAAATCAATTTTCTGATCAAAAAAATATGTCCCTGGACCTGTCGAACTTTCTCCAGATGGTCAGAAATGGTAATTTTTTTAAGGTTTAATATTTTGATAGTAAATGATTATTGCATGTGAGTTATCACTTTTGGAACTAAAATAAGTGTGTTTAGAGTCATTTGAATGCCCGAAATTGTACGAAATAGAAGCTTCTAGGTAGGAGGAAAAGTCTGTAAAAATGGTAATTTTGGTCACTGAGAGGCTTTAAAATGTGATTATTTAACATGAGGCACAATCCAATTGACATTTTGAAACATTTTTTCTACAGTCCAAAAAATCAATTTTCTGATGAAAAACGATGGTCGAACTTTCTCCAGGGGGTCAGAAATGGGCATTTTTTAATGTTTAATCTTTTGACAGTAAATGACGATTGCATGTGAATTAACACTTTTGGAACTAAAATTAGTGTTTTTAGAGTCATTTTCCTGCCCAAAATTGGTCGAAATAGAAGCTTCTGAGAAGGAGGAAAAGTCTGTGAAAATGGCAATTTTGGTCACTGTGATGCTTTAAAAAGTGGTTATTCAACCAAAAATGACCATTTCTGACCACCCGGAGAAAGTTCGACAGGTCACGGATCATCATTTTTCATCAGAAAATTGATTTTTTGGACTGTAGAAAAAATGTTTAGAAAAATTTCAATTGGGCTGTGCCTCATGCTCAACCCAATTGAAATTGTTTTCAACATTTTTTCTACAGTCCAAAAAATCAATTTTTCTGATGAAAAATGATGACCCGTGACCTGTTGAACTTTCTCCGGGTGGTCAGAAATGGTCATTTTTTAATGTTTAATCTTTTTAATGTAAACAACTATTGCATGTGAATTCTCACATTTGTAACTAGAATAAGTGTGTTTAGAGTCATTTTCCTGCCAGAAATTGGTCGAAATAGTAGATTCTGAGTAGGAGGAAAAATCTGTAAAAATGGCAATTTTGGCAAACGATAGGCTTTAAAAAGTGGTTATTCAACATGAGTCACAATCCAATTGACATTTCGAAACATTTTTTCTACAGTCCAAAAAATCAATTTTCTGATAAAAAAAATATGTCCCCAGACATGTCGAACTTTATCCAGATGGTCAGAAATGGTAATTTTTTTAAGGTTTAATATTTTGATAGTAAATGATTATTGCATGTGAGTTATCACTTTTGGAACTAAAATAAGTGTGTTTAGAGTCATTTTAATGCCCCAAATTGTACGAAATAGAAGCTTTTAGGTAGGAGGAAAAGTCTGTAAAAATGGTAATTTTGGTCACTGAGAGGCTTTAAAATCTGATTATTTAACATGAGGCACAAGCCAATTGACATTTTCAACTATTTTTTCTACAGTCCCAAAAATCTATTTTCTGATGAAAAACGATGACCCGTGAACTGTCGAACTGTCTCCAGATGGTCAGAAATGGCCATTTTTTAATGATTAATCTTTTGACAGTAAATGACTATTGCATGTGAATTATCACTTTTGGAACTAAAATAAGTGTGTTTAGATTTATTTTCCTGCCCAAAATTGGTCGAAATAGAAGCTTCACAGAAGGAGGAAAAGTCTCTGAAAATGTCAATTTTGGTCACTGTGAGGCTTTAAAAAGTGGTTATTCAACATGAGGCACAATCAAATTTATATTTTGAAAAAAACAATTTACAGTCCAACAAATCAATTTTCTGATGAAAAACGATGACCCCGGACCTGTCAAACTTTCTCCAGATGGTCAGAAATGGTCAGAAATGGATATTCAACATGAGGCACAATCAAAGTGACATTTTGAAAAAAATAATTCTACAGTCCAAAAAATCAATTTTCTGATCAAAAAAATATGTCCCCGGACCTGTCGAACTTTCTCCAGATGGTCAGAAATGGTAATTTTTTTAAGGTTTAATATTTTGATAGTAAATGATTATTGCATGTGAGTTATCACTTTTGGAACTAAAATAAGTGTGTTTAGAGTCATTTGAATGCCCGAAATTGTACGAAATAGAAGCTTCTAGGTAGGAGGAAAAGTCTGTAAAAATGGTAATTTTGGTCACTGAGAGGCTTTAAAATGTGATTATTTAACATGAGGCACAATCCAATTGACATTTTGAAACATTTTTTCTACAGTCCAAAAAATCAATTTTCTGATGAAAAACGATGGTCGAACTTTCTCCAGGGGGTCAGAAATGGGCATTTTTTAATGTTTAATCTTTTGACAGTAAATGACGATTGCATGTGAATTAACACTTTTGGAACTAAAATTAGTGTTTTTAGAGTCATTTTCCTGCCCAAAATTGGTCGAAATAGAAGCTTCTGAGAAGGAGGAAAAGTCTGTGAAAATGGCAATTTTGGTCACTGTGATGCTTTAAAAAGTGGTTATTCAACCAAAAATGACCATTTCTGACCACCCGGAGAAAGTTCGACAGGTCACGGATCATCATTTTTCATCAGAAAATTGATTTTTTGGACTGTAGAAAAAATGTATAGAAAAATTTCAATTGGGCTGTGCCTCATGCTCAACCCAATTGAAATTGTTTTCAACATTTTTTCTACAGTCCAAAAAATCAATTTTTCTGATGAAAAATGATGACCCGTGACCTGTTGAACTTTCTCCGGGTGGTCAGAAATGGTCATTTTTTAATGTTTAATCTTTTTAATGTAAACAACTATTGCATGTGAATTCTCACATTTGTAACTAGAATAAGTGTGTTTAGAGTCATTTTCCTGCCAGAAATTGGTCGAAATAGTAGATTCTGAGTAGGAGGAAAAATCTGTAAAAATGGCAATTTTGGCAAACGATAGGCTTTAAAAAGTGGTTATTCAACATGAGTCACAATCCAATTGACATTTCGAAACATTTTTTCTACAGTCCAAAAAATCAATTTTCTGATAAAAAAAATATGTCCCCGGACCTGTCGAACTTTATCCAGATGGTCAGAAATGGTAATTTTTTTAAGGTTTAATATTTTGATAGTAAATGATTATTGCATGTGAGTTATCACTTTTGGAACTAAAATAAGTGTGTTTAGAGTCATTTTAATGCCCCAAATTGTACGAAATAGAAGCTTTTAGGTAGGAGGAAAAGTCTGTAAAAATGGTAATTTTGGTCACTGAGAGGCTTTAAAATCTGATTATTTAACATGAGGCACAATCCAATTGACATTTTGAACTATTTCTTCTACAGTCCCAAAAATCTATTTTCTGATGAAAAACGATGACCCGTGAACTGTCGAACTGTCTCCAGATGGTCAGAAATTGCCATTTTTTAATGATTAATCTGTTGACTGTAAATGACTATTGCATGTGAATTATCACTTTTGGAACTAAAATAAGTGTGTTTAGATTTATTTTCCTGCCCAAAATTGGTCGAAATAGAAGCTTCACAGAAGGAGGAAAAGTCTCTGAAAATGGCAATTTTGGTCACTGTGAGGCTTTAAAAAGTGGTTATTCAACATGAGGCACAATCAAATTTATATTTTGAAAAAAACAATTTACAGTCCAACAAATCAATATTCTGATGAAAAACGATGACCCCGGACCTGTCAAACTTTCTCCAGATGGTCAGAAATGGTCAGAAATGGATATTCAACATGAGGCACAATCAAAGTGACATTTTGAAAAAAATAATTCTACAGTCCAAAAAATCAATTTTCTGATCAAAAAAATATGTCCCCGGACCTGTCGAACTTTCTCCAGATGGTCAGAAATGGTAATTTTTTTAAGGTTTAATATTTTGATAGTAAATGATTATTGCATGTGAGTTATCACTTTTGGAACTAAAATAAGTGTGTTTAGAGTCATTTGAATGCCCGAAATTGTACGAAATAGAAGCTTCTAGGTAGGAGGAAAAGTCTGTAAAAATGGTAATTTTGGTCACTGAGAGGCTTTAAAATGTGATTATTTAACATGAGGCACAATCCAATTGACATTTTGAAACATTTTTTCTACAGTCCAAAAAATCAATTTTCTGATGAAAAACGATGATCGAACTTTCTCCAGGGGGTCAGAAATGGGCATTTTTTAATGTTTAATCTTTTGACAGTAAATGACGATTGCATGTGAATTAACACTTTTGGAACTAAAATTAGTGTTTTTAGAGTCATTTTCCTGCCCAAAATTGGTCAAAATAGAAGCTTCTGAGAAGGAGGAAAAGTCTGTGAAAATGGCAATTTTGGTCACTGTGATGCTTTAAAAAGTGGTTATTCAACCAAAAATGACCATTTCTGACCACCCGGAGAAAGTTCGACAGGTCACGGATCATCATTTTTCATCAGAAAATTGATTTTTTGGACTGTAGAAAAAATGTTTAGAAAAATTTCAATTGGGCTGTGCCTCATGCTCAACCCAATTGAAATTTTTTTCAACATTTTTTCTACAGTCCAAAAAATCAATTTTTCTGATGAAAAATGATGACCCGTGACCTGTCGAACTTTCTCCGGGTGGTCAGAAATGGTCATTTTTTAATGTTTAATCTTTTTAATGTAAACAACTATTGCATGTGAATTCTCACATTTGTAACTAGAATAAGTGTGTTTAGAGTCATTTTCCTGCCAGAAATTGGTCGAAATAGTAGATTCTGAGTAGGAGGAAAAATCTGTAAAAATGGCAATTTTGGCAAACGATAGGCTTTAAAAAGTGGTTATTCAACATGAGTCACAATCCAATTGACATTTCGAAACATTTTTTCTACAGTCCAAAAAATCAATTTTCTGATAAAAAAAATATGTCCCCAGACATGTCGAACTTTATCCAGATGGTCAGAAATGGTAATTTTTTTAAGGTTTAATATTTTGATAGTAAATGATTATTGCATGTGAGTTATCACTTTTGGAACTAAAATAAGTGTGTTTAGAGTCATTTTAATGCCCCAAATTGTACGAAATAGAAGCTTTTAGGTAGGAGGAAAAGTCTGTAAAAATGGTAATTTTGGTCACTGAGAGGCTTTAAAATCTGATTATTTAACATGAGGCACAAGCCAATTGACATTTTGAACTATTTCTTCTACAGTCCCAAAAATCTATTTTCTGATGAAAAACGATGACCCGTGAACTGTCGAACTGTCTCCAGATGGTCAGAAATGGCCATTTTTTAATGATTAATCTGTTGACTGTAAATGACTATTGCATGTGAATTATCACTTTTGGAACTAAAATAAGTGTGTTTAGATTTATTTTCCTGCCCAAAATTGGTCGAAATAGAAGCTTCACAGAAGGAGGAAAAGTCTCTGAAAATGGCAATTTTGGTCACTGTGAGGCTTTAAAAAGTGGTTATTCAACATGAGGCACAATCAAATTTATATTTTGAAAAAAACAATTTACAGTCCAACAAATCAATTTTCTGATGAAAAACGATGACCCCGGACCTGTCAAACTTTCTCCAGATGGTCAGAAATGGTCAGAAATGGATATTCAACATGAGGCACAATCAAAGTGACATTTTGAAAAAAATAATTCTACAGTCCAAAAAATCAATTTTCTGATCAAAAAAATATGTCCCCGGACCTGTCGAACTTTCTCCAGATGGTCAGAAATGGTAATTTTTTTAAGGTTTAATATTTTGATAGTAAATGATTATTGCATGTGAGTTATCACTTTTGGAACTAAAATAAGTGTGTTTAGAGTCATTTGAATGCCCGAGATTGTACGAAATAGAAGCTTCTAGGTAGGAGGAAAAGTCTGTAAAAATGGTAATTTTGGTCACTGAGAGGCTTTAAAATGTGATTATTTAACATGAGGCACAATCCAATTGACATTTTGAAACATTTTTTCTACAGTCCAAAAAATCAATTTTCTGATGAAAAACGATGATCGAACTTTCTCCAGGGGGTCAGAAATGGGCATTTTTTAATGTTTAATCTTTTGACAGTAAATGACGATTGCATGTGAATTAACACTTTTGGAACTAAAATTAGTGTTTTTAGAGTCATTTTCCTGCCCAAAATTGGTCGAAATAGAAGCTTCTGAGAAGGAGGAAAAGTCTGTGAAAATGGCAATTTTGGTCACTGTGATGCTTTAAAAAGTGGTTATTCAACAAAAAATGACCATTTCTGACCACCCGGAGAAAGTTCGACAGGTCACGGATCATCATTTTTCATCAGAAAATTGATTTTTTGGACTGTAGAAAAAATGTTTAGAAAAATTTCAATTGGGCTGTGCCTCATGCTCAACCCAATTGAAATTTTTTTCAACATTTTTTCTACAGTCCAAAAAATCAATTTTTCTGATGAAAAATGATGACCCGTGACCTGTCGAACTTTCTCCGGGTGGTCAGAAATGGTCATTTTTTAATGTTTAATCTTTTTAATGTAAACAACTATTGCATGTGAATTCTCACATTTGTAACTAGAATAAGTGTGTTTAGAGTCATTTTCCTGCCAGAAATTGGTCGAAATAGTAGATTCTGAGTAGGAGGAAAAATCTGTAAAAATGGCAATTTTGGCAAACGATAGGCTTTAAAAAGTGGTTATTCAACATGAGTCACAATCCAATTGACATTTCGAAACATTTTTTCTACAGTCCAAAAAATCAATTTTCTGATAAAAAAAATATGTCCCCAGACATGTCGAACTTTATCCAGATGGTCAGAAATGGTAATTTTTTTAAGGTTTAATATTTTGATAGTAAATGATTATTGCATGTGAGTTATCACTTTTGGAACTAAAATAAGTGTGTTTAGAGTCATTTTAATGCCCCAAATTGTACGAAATAGAAGCTTTTAGGTAGGAGGAAAAGTCTGTAAAAATGGTAATTTTGGTCACTGAGAGGCTTTAAAATCTGATTATTTAACATGAGGCACAAGCCAATTGACATTTTGAACTATTTCTTCTACAGTCCCAAAAATCTATTTTCTGATGAAAAACGATGACCCGTGAACTGTCGAACTGTCTCCAGATGGTCAGAAATGGCCATTTTTTAATGATTAATCTGTTGACTGTAAATGACTATTGCATGTGAATTTTCACTTTTGGAACTAAAATAAGTGTGTTTAGATTTATTTTCCTGCCTGAAATTGGTCAAAATAGAAGCTTCTGAGTAGTAGGAAAAGTTTGTAAAAATGGCAATTTTGGTCACTGAGAGGCTTCAAAAAGTGGATATTCAACATGAGGCACAATCCAATTGACATTTTGAAACGTTTTTTCTACAGTCCAAAAAATCAATTTTCTGATGAAAAACGATGGTCGAACTTTCTCCAGATGGTCAGAAATGGTCATTTTTTAATGTTTAATCTTTTCACAGTAAATGACTATTGCATGTGAATTAACACTTTTGGAACTAAAATTAGTGTGTTTAGAGTCATTTTCCTGCCCAAAATTGGTCGAAATAGAAGCTTCAGAGAAGGAGGAAAAGTCTGTGAAAATGGCAATTTTGGTCACTGTGAGGCTTTAAAAAGTGGTTATTCAATATGAGGCACAATCAAATTTATATTTTGAAAAAAACAATTTACAGTCCAACAAATCAATTTTCTGATGAAAAACGATGACCCCGGAGCTGTCAAACTTTCTCCAGATGGTCAGAAATTGTCATTTATTAATGTTCGATCTTTTGACTGTAAATGACTCTTGCATGTGAATTATCACTTTTGGAACTAAAATAACTGTGTTTAGAGTCATTTCAATGCCCTAAATTAGTTAAAATAGAAGCTTCTGAGCAGGAGGAAAAGTCTGTAAAAATGGCAATTCTGGTCTCTGAGGGGCTTTAAAAAGAGGTTATTCAACAAAAAATGACCATTTCTGACCACCCGGAGAATGTTCGACAGGTCACGGATCATCATTTTTCATCAGAAAATTGATTTTTTGGACTGTAGAAAAAATGTTTACAAAAATGTCAATTGGGTTGTGCCTCATGCTCAACCCTATTGAAATTTTTTTCAACATTTTTTCTACAGTCCAAAAAATCAATTTCCTGATGAAAAATGATGACCCGTGACCTGTCGAACTTTCTCCGGGTGGTCAGAAATGGTCATTTTTTAATGTTTAATCTTTTTAATGTAAACAACTATTGCATGTGAATTCTCACATTTGTAACTAGAATAAGTGTGTTTAGAGTCATTTTCCTGCCAGAAATTGGTTGAAATAGTAGATTCTGAGTAGGAGGAAAAATCTGTAAAAATGGCAATTTTGGCAAACGATAGGCTTTAAAAAGTGATTATTCAACATGAGTCACAATCCAATTGACATTTCGAAACATTTTTTCTACAGTCCAAAAAATCAATTTTCTGATAAAAAAAATATGTCCCCGGACCTGTCGAACTTTCTCCAGATGGTCAGAAATGGTAATTTTTTTAAGGTTTAATATTTTGATAGTAAATGATTATTGCATGTGAGTTATCACTTTTGGAACTAAAATAAGTGTGTTTAGAGTCATTTTAATGCCCCAAATTGTACGAAATAGAAGCTTCTAGGTAGGAGGAAAAGTCTGTAAAAATGGTAATTTTGGTCACTGAGAGGCTTTAAAATCTGATTATTTAACATGAGGCACAAGCCAATTGACATTTTGAACTATTTTTTCTACAGTCCCAAAAATCTATTTTCTGATGAAAAACGATGACCCGTGAACTGTCGAACTGTCTCCAGATGGTCAGAAATGGCCATTTTTTAATGATTAATCTGTTGACTGTAAATGACTATTGCATGTGAATTATCACTTTTGGAACTAAAATAAGTGTGTTTAGATTTATTTTCCTGCCCGAAATTGGTCAAAATAGAAGCTTCTGAGTAGTAGGAAAAGTTTGTAAAAATGGCAATTTTGGTCAATGAGAGGCTGCAAAAAGTGGATATTCAACATGAGGCACAATCCAATTGACATTTTGAAACGTTTTTTCTACAGTCGAAAAAATCAATTTTCTGATGAAAAACGATGGTCGAACTTTCTCCAGATGGTCAGAAATGGTCATTTTTTAATATTTAATCTTTTGACAGTAAATGACTATTGCATGTGAATTATCACTTTTGGAACCAAAATAAGTGTGTTTAGATTTATTTTACTGCCCAAAATTGGTCGAAATAGAAGCTTCACAGAAGGAGGAAAAGTCTCTGAAAATGGCAATTTTGGTCACTGTGAGGCTTTAAAAAGTGGTTATTCAACATGAGGCACAATCAAATTTATATTTTGAAAAAAACAATTTACAGTCCAACAAATCAATTTTCTGATGAAAAACGATGACCCCGGACCTGTCAAACTTTCTCCAGATGGTCAGAAATGGTCAGAAATGGATATTCAACATGAGGCACAATCAAAGTGACATTTTGAAAAAAAAATTCTACAGTCCAAAAAAATCAATTTTCTGATGAAAAACGATGACCTGTCAAACTTTCTCCAGATGGTCAGAAATTGTCATTTATTAATGTTCGATCTTTTGACTGTAAATGACTAATTTTCTGATGAAAAACGAAGGACCGTGACCTCTCGAACTTTCTCCAGATCGCCAGAAATTGTCATTTTTAAATGTTTAATCTTTTGACTGTAAATGACTATTGCATGTGAATTATCACTTTTGGAACTAAAATAACTGTGTTTTGAGTCATTTTAATGCCCTAAATTAGTCAAAATAGAAGCTTCTGAGCAGGAGGAAAAGTCTGTAAAAATGGCAATTCTGGTCTCTGAGGGGCTTTAAAAAGAGGTTATTCAACAAAAAATGACCATTTCTGACCACCCGAAGAAAGTTCAACAGGTCACGGATCATCATTTTTCATCAGAAAATTGATTTTTTGGACTGTAGAACAAATGTTTAAAAAAATGTCAATTGGGTTGTGCCTCATGCTCAACCCAATTGAAATTTTTTTCAACATTTTTTCTACAGGCCAAAAAATCAATTTTCTGATGAAAAATGATGACCCGTGACCTGTCGAACTTTCTCCGGGTGGTCAGAAATGGTTATTTTTTAATGTTTAATCTTTTTAATGTAAACAACTATTGCATGTGAATTCTCACATTTGTAACTAGAATAAGTGTGTTTAGAGTCATTTTCCTGCCAGAAATTGGTCGAAATAGTAGATTCTGAGTAGGAGGAAAAATCTGTAAAAATTGCAATTTTGGCAAACGATAGGCTTTAAAAAGTGGTTATTCAACATGAGTCACAATCCAATTGACATTTCGAAACATTTTTTCTACAGTCCAAAAAATCAATTTTCTGATAAAAAAAATATGTCCCCGGATCTGTCGAACTTTCTCCAGATGGTCAGAAATGGTAATTTTTTTAAGGTTTAATATTTTGATAGTAAATGATTATTGCATGTGAGTTATCACTTTTCGAACTAAAATAAGTGTGTTTAGAGTCATTTTAATGCCCCAAATTGTACGAAATAGAAGCTTCTAGGTAGGAGGAAAAGTCTGTAAAAATGGTAATTTTGGTCACTGAGAGGCTTTAAAATCTGATTATTTAACATGAGGCACAAGCCAATTGACATTTTGAACTATTTTTTCTACAGTCCCAAAAATCTATTTTCTGATGAAAAACGATGACCCGTGAACTGTCGAACTGTCTCCAGATGGTCAGAAATGGCCATTTTTTAATGATTAATCTGTTGACTGTAAATGACTATTGCATGTGAATTATCACTTTTGGAACTAAAATAAGTGTGTTTAGATTTATTTTCCTGCCCGAAATTGGTCAAAATAGAAGCTTCTGAGTAGTAGGAAAAGTTTGTAAAAATGGCAATTTTGGTCACTGAGAGGCTTCAAAAAGTGGATATTCAACATGAGGCACAATCCAATTGACATTTTGAAACGTTTTTTCTACAGTCCAAAAAATCAATTTTCTGATGAAAAACGATGGTCGAACTTTCTCCAGATGGTCAGAAATGGTCATTTTTTAATGTTTAATCTTTTGACAGTAAATGACTATTGCATGTGAATTATCACTTTTGGAACTAAAATAAGTGTGTTTAGATTTATTTTACTGCCCAAAATACGTCGAAATAGAAGCTTCACAGAAGGAGGAAAAGTCTCTGAAAATGGCAATTTTGGTCACTGTGAGGCTTTAAAAAGTGGTTATTCAACATGAGGCACAATCAAATTTATATTTTGAAAAAAACAATTTACAGTCCAACAAATCAATTTTCTGATGAAAAACGATGACCCCGGACCTGTCAAACTTTCTCCAGATGATCAGAAATGGTCAGAAATGGATATTCAACATGAGGCACAATCAAAGTGTTATTTTGAAAAAAAAATTCTACAGTCCAAAAAAATCAATTTTCTGATGAAAAACGATGACCTGTCAAACTTTCTCCAGATGGTCAGAAATTGTCATTTATTAATGTTCGATCTTTTGACTGTAAATGACTAATTTTCTGATGAAAAACGAAGGACCGTGACCTCTCGAACTTACTCCAGATCGCCAGAAATTGTCATTTTTAAATGTTTAATCTTTTGACTGTAAATGACTATTGCATGTGAATTATCACTTTTGGAACTAAAATAACTGTGTTTAGAGTCATTTTAATGCCCTAAATTAGTCAAAATAGAAGCTTCTGAGCAGGAGGAAAAGTCTGTAAAAATGGCAATTCTGGTCTCTGAGGGGCTTTAAAAAGAGGTTATTCAACAAAAAATGACCATTTCTGACCACCCGAAGAAAGTTCAACAGGTCACGGATCATCATTTTTCATCAGAAAATTGATTTTTTGGACTGTAGAACAATGTTTAAAAAAATGTCAATTGGGTTGTGCCTCATGCTCAACCCAATTGAAATTGTTTTCAACATTTTTTCTACAGTCCAAAAAATCAATTTTCTGATGAAAAATGATGACCCGTGACCTGTCGAACTTTCTCTGGGTGGTCAGAAATGGTCATTTTTTAATGTTTAATCTTTTTAATGTAAACAACTATTCCATGTGAATTCTCACATTTGTAACTAGAATAAGTGTGTTTAGAGTCATTTTCCTGCCAGAAATTTGTCGAAATAGTAGATTCTGAGTAGGAGGAAAAATCTGTAAAAATGGCAATTTTGGCAAACGATAGGCTTTAAAAAGTGGTTATTCAACATGAGTCACAATCCAATTGACATTTCGAAACATTTTTTCTACAGTCCAAAAAATCAATTTTCTGATAAAAAAAATATGTCCCCGGACCTGTCGAACTTTCTCCAGATGGTCAGAAATGGTAATTTTTTTAAGGTTTAATATTTTGATAGTAAATGATTATTGCATGTGAGTTATCACTTTTGGAACTAAAATAAGTGTGTTTAGAGTCATGTTAATGCCCGAAATTGTACGAAATAGAAGCTTCTAGGTAGGAGGAAAAGTCTGTAAAAATGGTAATTTTGGTCACTGAGAGGCTTTAAAATGTGATTATTTAACATGAGGCACAATCCAATTGACATTTTGAAACATTTTTTCTACAGTCCAAAAAATCAATTTTCTGATGAAAAACGATGGTCGAACTTTCTCCAGGGGGTCAGAAATGGGCATTTTTTAATGTTTAATCTTTTGACAGTAAATGACGATTGTATGTGAATTAACACTTTTGGAACTAAAATTAGTGTTTTTAGAGTCATTTTCCTGCCCAAAATTGGTCGAAATAGAAGCTTCTGAGAAGGAGGAAAAGTCTGTGAAAATGGCAATTTTGGTCACTGTGAGGCTTTAAAAAGTGGTTATTCAACAAAAAATGACCATTTCTGACCACCCGGAGAAAGTTCGACAGGTCACGGATCATCATTTTTCATCAGAAAATTGATTTTTTGGACTGTAGAAAAAATGTTTAGAAAAATTTCAATTGGGCTGTGCCTCATGCTCAACCCAATTGAAATTTTTTTCAACATTTTTTCTACAGTCCAAAAAATCAATTTTCTGATGAAAAATGATGACCCGTGACCTGTCGAACTTTCTCCGGGTGGTCAGAAATGGTCATTTTTTAATGTTTAATCTTTTGAAAGTAAACAACTATTGCATGTGAATTCTCACATTTGTAACTAGAATAAGTGTGTTTAGAGTCATTTTCCTGCCAGAAATTGGTCGAAATAGTAGATTCTGAGTAGGAGGAAAAATCTGTAAAAATTGCAATTTTGGCAAACGATAGGCTTTAAAAAGTGGTTATTCAACATGAGTCACAATCCAATTGACATTTCGAAACATTTTTTCTACAGTCCAAAAAATCAATTTTCTGATAAAAAAAATATGTCCCCAGACATGTCGAACTTTATCCAGATGGTCAGAAATGGTAATTTTTTTAAGGTTTAATATTTTGATAGTAAATGATTATTGCATGTGAGTTATCACTTTTGGAACTAAAATAAGTGTGTTTAGAGTCATTTTAATGCCCCAAATTGTACGAAATAGAAGCTTTTAGGTAGGAGGAAAAGTCTGTAAAAATGGTAATTTTGGTCACTGAGAGGCTTTAAAATCTGATTATTTAACATGAGGCACAAGCCAATTGACATTTTGAACTATTTCTTCTACAGTCCCAAAAATCTATTTTCTGATGAAAAACGATGACCCGTGAACTGTCGAACTGTCTCCAGATGGTCAGAAATGGCCATTTTTTAATGATTAATCTGTTGACTGTAAATGAATATTGCATGTGAATTATCACTTTTGGAACTAAAATAAGTGTGTTTAGATTTATTTTCCTGCCCAAAATTGGTCAAAATAGAAGCTTCTGAGTAGTAGGAAAAGTTTGTAAAAATGGCAATTTTGGTCACTGAGAGGCTTCAAAAAGTGGATATTCAACATGAGGCACAATCCAATTGACATTTTGAAACGTTTTTTCTACAGTCCAAAAAAATCAATTTTCTGATGAAAAACGATGATCGAACTTTCTCCAGGGGGTCAGAAATGGGCATTTTTTAATGTTTAATCTTTTGACAGTAAATGACGATTGCATGTGAATTAACACTTTTGGAACTAAAATTAGTGTTTTTAGAGTCATTTTCCTGCCCAAAATTGGTCAAAATAGAAGCTTCTGAGAAGGAGGAAAAGTCTGTGAAAATGGCAATTTTGGTCACTGTGATGCTTTAAAAAGTGGTTATTCAACCAAAAATGACCATTTCTGACCACCCGGAGAAAGTTCGACAGGTCACGGATCATCATTTTTCATCAGAAAATTGATTTTTTGGACTGTAGAAAAAATGTTTAGAAAAATTTCAATTGGGCTGTGCCTCATGCTCAACCCAATTGAAATTTTTTTCAACATTTTTTCTACAGTCCAAAAAATCAATTTTTCTGATGAAAAATGATGACCCGTGACCTGTCGAACTTTCTCCGGGTGGTCAGAAATGGTCATTTTTTAATGTTTAATCTTTTTAATGTAAACAACTATTGCATGTGAATTCTCACATTTGTAACTAGAATAAGTGTGTTTAGAGTCATTTTCCTGCCAGAAATTGGTCGAAATAGTAGATTCTGAGTAGGAGGAAAAATCTGTAAAAATGGCAATTTTGGCAAACGATAGGCTTTAAAAAGTGGTTATTCAACATGAGTCACAATCCAATTGACATTTCGAAACATTTTTTCTACAGTCCAAAAAATCAATTTTCTGATAAAAAAAATATGTCCCCAGACATGTCGAACTTTATCCAGATGGTCAGAAATGGTAATTTTTTTAAGGTTTAATATTTTGATAGTAAATGATTATTGCATGTGAGTTATCACTTTTGGAACTAAAATAAGTGTGTTTAGAGTCATTTTAATGCCCCAAATTGTACGAAATAGAAGCTTTTAGGTAGGAGGAAAAGTCTGTAAAAATGGTAATTTTGGTCACTGAGAGGCTTTAAAATCTGATTATTTAACATGAGGCACAAGCCAATTGACATTTTGAACTATTTCTTCTACAGTCCCAAAAATCTATTTTCTGATGAAAAACGATGACCCGTGAACTGTCGAACTGTCTCCAGATGGTCAGAAATGGCCATTTTTTAATGATTAATCTGTTGACTGTAAATGACTATTGCATGTGAATTATCACTTTTGGAACTAAAATAAGTGTGTTTAGATTTATTTTCCTGCCCAAAATTGGTCGAAATAGAAGCTTCACAGAAGGAGGAAAAGTCTCTGAAAATGGCAATTTTGGTCACTGTGAGGCTTTAAAAAGTGGTTATTCAACATGAGGCACAATCAAATTTATATTTTGAAAAAAACAATTTACAGTCCAACAAATCAATTTTCTGATGAAAAACGATGACCCTGGACCTGTCAAACTTTCTCCAGATGGTCAGAAATGGTCAGAAATGGATATTCAACATGAGGCACAATCAAAGTGACATTTTGAAAAAAATAATTCTACAGTCCAAAAAATCAATTTTCTGATCAAAAAAATATGTCCCCGGACCTGTCGAACTTTCTCCAGATGGTCAGAAATGGTAATTTTTTTAAGGTTTAATATTTTGATAGTAAATGATTATTGCATGTGAGTTATCACTTTTGGAACTAAAATAAGTGTGTTTAGAGTCATTTGAATGCCCGAGATTGTACGAAATAGAAGCTTCTAGGTAGGAGGAAAAGTCTGTAAAAATGGTAATTTTGGTCACTGAGAGGCTTTAAAATGTGATTATTTAACATGAGGCACAATCCAATTGACATTTTGAAACATTTTTTCTACAGTCCAAAAAATCAATTTTCTGATGAAAAACGATGATCGAACTTTCTCCAGGGGGTCAGAAATGGGCATTTTTTAATGTTTAATCTTTTGACAGTAAATGACGATTGCATGTGAATTAACACTTTTGGAACTAAAATTAGTGTTTTTAGAGTCATTTTCCTGCCCAAAATTGGTCGAAATAGAAGCTTCTGAGAAGGAGGAAAAGTCTGTGAAAATGGCAATTTTGGTCACTGTGATGCTTTAAAAAGTGGTTATTCAACAAAAAATGACCATTTCTGACCACCCGGAGAAAGTTCGACAGGTCACGGATCATCATTTTTCATCAGAAAATTGATTTTTTGGACTGTAGAAAAAATGTTTAGAAAAATTTCAATTGGGCTGTGCCTCATGCTCAACCCAATTGAAATTTTTTTCAACATTTTTTCTACAGTCCAAAAAATCAATTTTTCTGATGAAAAATGATGACCCGTGACCTGTCGAACTTTCTCCGGGTGGTCAGAAATGGTCATTTTTTAATGTTTAATCTTTTTAATGTAAACAACTATTGCATGTGAATTCTCACATTTGTAACTAGAATAAGTGTGTTTAGAGTCATTTTCCTGCCAGAAATTGGTCGAAATAGTAGATTCTGAGTAGGAGGAAAAATCTGTAAAAATGGCAATTTTGGCAAACGATAGGCTTTAAAAAGTGGTTATTCAACATGAGTCACAATCCAATTGACATTTCGAAACATTTTTTCTACAGTCCAAAAAATCAATTTTCTGATAAAAAAAATATGTCCCCAGACATGTCGAACTTTATCCAGATGGTCAGAAATGGTAATTTTTTTAAGGTTTAATATTTTGATAGTAAATGATTATTGCATGTGAGTTATCACTTTTGGAACTAAAATAAGTGTGTTTAGAGTCATTTTAATGCCCCAAATTGTACGAAATAGAAGCTTTTAGGTAGGAGGAAAAGTCTGTAAAAATGGTAATTTTGGTCACTGAGAGGCTTTAAAATCTGATTATTTAACATGAGGCACAAGCCAATTGACATTTTGAACTATTTCTTCTACAGTCCCAAAAATCTATTTTCTGATGAAAAACGATGACCCGTGAACTGTCGAACTGTCTCCAGATGGTCAGAAATGGCCATTTTTTAATGATTAATCTGTTGACTGTAAATGACTATTGCATGTGAATTTTCACTTTTGGAACTAAAATAAGTGTGTTTAGATTTATTTTCCTGCCTGAAATTGGTCAAAATAGAAGCTTCTGAGTAGTAGGAAAAGTTTGTAAAAATGGCAATTTTGGTCACTGAGAGGCTTCAAAAAGTGGATATTCAACATGAGGCACAATCCAATTGACATTTTGAAACGTTTTTTCTACAGTCCAAAAAATCAATTTTCTGATGAAAAACGATGGTCGAACTTTCTCCAGATGGTCAGAAATGGTCATTTTTTAATGTTTAATCTTTTCACAGTAAATGACTATTGCATGTGAATTAACACTTTTGGAACTAAAATTAGTGTGTTTAGAGTCATTTTCCTGCCCAAAATTGGTCGAAATAGAAGCTTCAGAGAAGGAGGAAAAGTCTGTGAAAATGGCAATTTTGGTCACTGTGAGGCTTTAAAAAGTGGTTATTCAATATGAGGCACAATCAAATTTATATTTTGAAAAAAACAATTTACAGTCCAACAAATCAATTTTCTGATGAAAAACGATGACCCCGGAGCTGTCAAACTTTCTCCAGATGGTCAGAAATTGTCATTTATTAATGTTCGATCTTTTGACTGTAAATGACTCTTGCATGTGAATTATCACTTTTGGAACTAAAATAACTGTGTTTAGAGTCATTTCAATGCCCTAAATTAGTTAAAATAGAAGCTTCTGAGCAGGAGGAAAAGTCTGTAAAAATGGCAATTCTGGTCTCTGAGGGGCTTTAAAAAGAGGTTATTCAACAAAAAATGACCATTTCTGACCACCCGGAGAATGTTCGACAGGTCACGGATCATCATTTTTCATCAGAAAATTGATTTTTTGGACTGTAGAAAAAATGTTTACAAAAATGTCAATTGGGTTGTGCCTCATGCTCAACCCTATTGAAATTTTTTTCAACATTTTTTCTACAGTCCAAAAAATCAATTTCCTGATGAAAAATGATGACCCGTGACCTGTCGAACTTTCTCCGGGTGGTCAGAAATGGTCATTTTTTAATGTTTAATCTTTTTAATGTAAACAACTATTGCATGTGAATTCTCACATTTGTAACTAGAATAAGTGTGTTTAGAGTCATTTTCCTGCCAGAAATTGGTTGAAATAGTAGATTCTGAGTAGGAGGAAAAATCTGTAAAAATGGCAATTTTGGCAAACGATAGGCTTTAAAAAGTGATTATTCAACATGAGTCACAATCCAATTGACATTTCGAAACATTTTTTCTACAGTCCAAAAAATCAATTTTCTGATAAAAAAAATATGTCCCCGGACCTGTCGAACTTTCTCCAGATGGTCAGAAATGGTAATTTTTTTAAGGTTTAATATTTTGATAGTAAATGATTATTGCATGTGAGTTATCACTTTTGGAACTAAAATAAGTGTGTTTAGAGTCATTTTAATGCCCCAAATTGTACGAAATAGAAGCTTCTAGGTAGGAGGAAAAGTCTGTAAAAATGGTAATTTTGGTCACTGAGAGGCTTTAAAATCTGATTATTTAACATGAGGCACAAGCCAATTGACATTTTGAACTATTTTTTCTACAGTCCCAAAAATCTATTTTCTGATGAAAAACGATGACCCGTGAACTGTCGAACTGTCTCCAGATGGTCAGAAATGGCCATTTTTTAATGATTAATCTGTTGACTGTAAATGACTATTGCATGTGAATTATCACTTTTGGAACTAAAATAAGTGTGTTTAGATTTATTTTCCTGCCCGAAATTGGTCAAAATAGAAGCTTCTGAGTAGTAGGAAAAGTTTGTAAAAATGGCAATTTTGGTCAATGAGAGGCTGCAAAAAGTGGATATTCAACATGAGGCACAATCCAATTGACATTTTGAAACGTTTTTTCTACAGTCGAAAAAATCAATTTTCTGATGAAAAACGATGGTCGAACTTTCTCCAGATGGTCAGAAATGGTCATTTTTTAATATTTAATCTTTTGACAGTAAATGACTATTGCATGTGAATTATCACTTTTGGAACCAAAATAAGTGTGTTTAGATTTATTTTACTGCCCAAAATTGGTCGAAATAGAAGCTTCACAGAAGGAGGAAAAGTCTCTGAAAATGGCAATTTTGGTCACTGTGAGGCTTTAAAAAGTGGTTATTCAACATGAGGCACAATCAAATTTATATTTTGAAAAAAACAATTTACAGTCCAACAAATCAATTTTCTGATGAAAAACGATGACCCCGGACCTGTCAAACTTTCTCCAGATGGTCAGAAATGGTCAGAAATGGATATTCAACATGAGGCACAATCAAAGTGACATTTTGAAAAAAAAATTCTACAGTCCAAAAAAATCAATTTTCTGATGAAAAACGATGACCTGTCAAACTTTCTCCAGATGGTCAGAAATTGTCATTTATTAATGTTCGATCTTTTGACTGTAAATGACTAATTTTCTGATGAAAAACGAAGGACCGTGACCTCTCGAACTTTCTCCAGATCGCCAGAAATTGTCATTTTTAAATGTTTAATCTTTTGACTGTAAATGACTATTGCATGTGAATTATCACTTTTGGAACTAAAATAACTGTGTTTTGAGTCATTTTAATGCCCTAAATTAGTCAAAATAGAAGCTTCTGAGCAGGAGGAAAAGTCTGTAAAAATGGCAATTCTGGTCTCTGAGGGGCTTTAAAAAGAGGTTATTCAACAAAAAATGACCATTTCTGACCACCCGAAGAAAGTTCAACAGGTCACGGATCATCATTTTTCATCAGAAAATTGATTTTTTGGACTGTAGAACAAATGTTTAAAAAAATGTCAATTGGGTTGTGCCTCATGCTCAACCCAATTGAAATTTTTTTCAACATTTTTTCTACAGGCCAAAAAATCAATTTTCTGATGAAAAATGATGACCCGTGACCTGTCGAACTTTCTCCGGGTGGTCAGAAATGGTTATTTTTTAATGTTTAATCTTTTTAATGTAAACAACTATTGCATGTGAATTCTCACATTTGTAACTAGAATAAGTGTGTTTAGAGTCATTTTCCTGCCAGAAATTGGTCGAAATAGTAGATTCTGAGTAGGAGGAAAAATCTGTAAAAATTGCAATTTTGGCAAACGATAGGCTTTAAAAAGTGGTTATTCAACATGAGTCACAATCCAATTGACATTTCGAAACATTTTTTCTACAGTCCAAAAAATCAATTTTCTGATAAAAAAAATATGTCCCCGGATCTGTCGAACTTTCTCCAGATGGTCAGAAATGGTAATTTTTTTAAGGTTTAATATTTTGATAGTAAATGATTATTGCATGTGAGTTATCACTTTTCGAACTAAAATAAGTGTGTTTAGAGTCATTTTAATGCCCCAAATTGTACGAAATAGAAGCTTCTAGGTAGGAGGAAAAGTCTGTAAAAATGGTAATTTTGGTCACTGAGAGGCTTTAAAATCTGATTATTTAACATGAGGCACAAGCCAATTGACATTTTGAACTATTTTTTCTACAGTCCCAAAAATCTATTTTCTGATGAAAAACGATGACCCGTGAACTGTCGAACTGTCTCCAGATGGTCAGAAATGGCCATTTTTTAATGATTAATCTGTTGACTGTAAATGACTATTGCATGTGAATTATCACTTTTGGAACTAAAATAAGTGTGTTTAGATTTATTTTCCTGCCCGAAATTGGTCAAAATAGAAGCTTCTGAGTAGTAGGAAAAGTTTGTAAAAATGGCAATTTTGGTCACTGAGAGGCTTCAAAAAGTGGATATTCAACATGAGGCACAATCCAATTGACATTTTGAAACGTTTTTTCTACAGTCCAAAAAATCAATTTTCTGATGAAAAACGATGGTCGAACTTTCTCCAGATGGTCAGAAATGGTCATTTTTTAATGTTTAATCTTTTGACAGTAAATGACTATTGCATGTGAATTATCACTTTTGGAACTAAAATAAGTGTGTTTAGATTTATTTTACTGCCCAAAATACGTCGAAATAGAAGCTTCACAGAAGGAGGAAAAGTCTCTGAAAATGGCAATTTTGGTCACTGTGAGGCTTTAAAAAGTGGTTATTCAACATGAGGCACAATCAAATTTATATTTTGAAAAAAACAATTTACAGTCCAACAAATCAATTTTCTGATGAAAAACGATGACCCCGGACCTGTCAAACTTTCTCCAGATGATCAGAAATGGTCAGAAATGGATATTCAACATGAGGCACAATCAAAGTGTTATTTTGAAAAAAAAATTCTACAGTCCAAAAAAATCAATTTTCTGATGAAAAACGATGACCTGTCAAACTTTCTCCAGATGGTCAGAAATTGTCATTTATTAATGTTCGATCTTTTGACTGTAAATGACTAATTTTCTGATGAAAAACGAAGGACCGTGACCTCTCGAACTTACTCCAGATCGCCAGAAATTGTCATTTTTAAATGTTTAATCTTTTGACTGTAAATGACTATTGCATGTGAATTATCACTTTTGGAACTAAAATAACTGTGTTTAGAGTCATTTTAATGCCCTAAATTAGTCAAAATAGAAGCTTCTGAGCAGGAGGAAAAGTCTGTAAAAATGGCAATTCTGGTCTCTGAGGGGCTTTAAAAAGAGGTTATTCAACAAAAAATGACCATTTCTGACCACCCGAAGAAAGTTCAACAGGTCACGGATCATCATTTTTCATCAGAAAATTGATTTTTTGGACTGTAGAACAATGTTTAAAAAAATGTCAATTGGGTTGTGCCTCATGCTCAACCCAATTGAAATTGTTTTCAACATTTTTTCTACAGTCCAAAAAATCAATTTTCTGATGAAAAATGATGACCCGTGACCTGTCGAACTTTCTCTGGGTGGTCAGAAATGGTCATTTTTTAATGTTTAATCTTTTTAATGTAAACAACTATTCCATGTGAATTCTCACATTTGTAACTAGAATAAGTGTGTTTAGAGTCATTTTCCTGCCAGAAATTTGTCGAAATAGTAGATTCTGAGTAGGAGGAAAAATCTGTAAAAATGGCAATTTTGGCAAACGATAGGCTTTAAAAAGTGGTTATTCAACATGAGTCACAATCCAATTGACATTTCGAAACATTTTTTCTACAGTCCAAAAAATCAATTTTCTGATAAAAAAAATATGTCCCCGGACCTGTCGAACTTTCTCCAGATGGTCAGAAATGGTAATTTTTTTAAGGTTTAATATTTTGATAGTAAATGATTATTGCATGTGAGTTATCACTTTTGGAACTAAAATAAGTGTGTTTAGAGTCATGTTAATGCCCGAAATTGTACGAAATAGAAGCTTCTAGGTAGGAGGAAAAGTCTGTAAAAATGGTAATTTTGGTCACTGAGAGGCTTTAAAATGTGATTATTTAACATGAGGCACAATCCAATTGACATTTTGAAACATTTTTTCTACAGTCCAAAAAATCAATTTTCTGATGAAAAACGATGGTCGAACTTTCTCCAGGGGGTCAGAAATGGGCATTTTTTAATGTTTAATCTTTTGACAGTAAATGACGATTGTATGTGAATTAACACTTTTGGAACTAAAATTAGTGTTTTTAGAGTCATTTTCCTGCCCAAAATTGGTCGAAATAGAAGCTTCTGAGAAGGAGGAAAAGTCTGTGAAAATGGCAATTTTGGTCACTGTGAGGCTTTAAAAAGTGGTTATTCAACAAAAAATGACCATTTCTGACCACCCGGAGAAAGTTCGACAGGTCACGGATCATCATTTTTCATCAGAAAATTGATTTTTTGGACTGTAGAAAAAATGTTTAGAAAAATTTCAATTGGGCTGTGCCTCATGCTCAACCCAATTGAAATTTTTTTCAACATTTTTTCTACAGTCCAAAAAATCAATTTTCTGATGAAAAATGATGACCCGTGACCTGTCGAACTTTCTCCGGGTGGTCAGAAATGGTCATTTTTTAATGTTTAATCTTTTGAAAGTAAACAACTATTGCATGTGAATTCTCACATTTGTAACTAGAATAAGTGTGTTTAGAGTCATTTTCCTGCCAGAAATTGGTCGAAATAGTAGATTCTGAGTAGGAGGAAAAATCTGTAAAAATTGCAATTTTGGCAAACGATAGGCTTTAAAAAGTGGTTATTCAACATGAGTCACAATCCAATTGACATTTCGAAACATTTTTTCTACAGTCCAAAAAATCAATTTTCTGATAAAAAAAATATGTCCCCAGACATGTCGAACTTTATCCAGATGGTCAGAAATGGTAATTTTTTTAAGGTTTAATATTTTGATAGTAAATGATTATTGCATGTGAGTTATCACTTTTGGAACTAAAATAAGTGTGTTTAGAGTCATTTTAATGCCCCAAATTGTACGAAATAGAAGCTTTTAGGTAGGAGGAAAAGTCTGTAAAAATGGTAATTTTGGTCACTGAGAGGCTTTAAAATCTGATTATTTAACATGAGGCACAAGCCAATTGACATTTTGAACTATTTCTTCTACAGTCCCAAAAATCTATTTTCTGATGAAAAACGATGACCCGTGAACTGTCGAACTGTCTCCAGATGGTCAGAAATGGCCATTTTTTAATGATTAATCTGTTGACTGTAAATGAATATTGCATGTGAATTATCACTTTTGGAACTAAAATAAGTGTGTTTAGATTTATTTTCCTGCCCAAAATTGGTCAAAATAGAAGCTTCTGAGTAGTAGGAAAAGTTTGTAAAAATGGCAATTTTGGTCACTGAGAGGCTTCAAAAAGTGGATATTCAACATGAGGCACAATCCAATTGACATTTTGAAACGTTTTTTCTACAGTCCAAAAAAATCAATTTTCTGATGAAAAACGATGGTCGAACTTTCTCCAGATGGTCAGAAATGGTCATTTTTTAATGTTTAATCTTTTGACAGTAAATGACTATTGCATGTGAATTATCACTTTTGGAACTAAAATAAGTGTGTTTAGATTTATTTTACTGCCCAAAATAGGTCGAAATAGAAGTTTCACAGAAGGAGGAAAAGTCTCTGAAAATGGCAATTTTGGTCACTGTGAGGCTTTAAAAAGTGGTTATTCAACATGAGGCACAATCAAATTTATATTTTGAAAAAAACAATTTACAGTCCAACAAATCAATTTTCTGATGAAAAACGATGACCCCGGACCTGTCAAACTTTCTCCAGATGATCGGAAATGGTCAGAAATGGATATTCAACATGAGGCACAATCAAAGTGACATTTTGAAAAAAAAATTCTACAGTCCAAAAAAATCAATTTTCTGATGAAAAACGATGACCTGTCAAACTTTCTCCAGATGGTCAGAAATTGTCATTTATTAATGTTCGATCTTTTGACTGTAAATGACTAATTTTCTGATGAAAAACGAAGGACCGTGACCTCTCGAACTTTCTCCAGATTGCCAGAAATTGTCATTTTTAAATGTTTAATCTTTTGACTGTAAATGACTATTGCATGTGAATTATCACTTTTGGAACTAAAATAACTGTGTTTAGAGTCATTTTAATGCCCTAAATTAGTCAAAATAGAAGCTTCTGAGCAGGAGGAAAAGTCTGTAAAAATGGCAATTCTGGTCTCTGAGGGGCTTTAAAAAGAGGTTATTCAACAAAAAATGACCATTTCTGACCACCCGAAGAAAGTTCAACAGGTCACGGATCATCATTTTTCATCAGAAAATTGATTTTTTGGACTGTAGAACAAATGTTTAAAAAAATGTCAATTGGGTTGTGCCTCATGCTCAACCCAATTGAAATTGTTTTCAACATTTTTTCTACAGTCCAAAAAATCAATTTTCTGATGAAAAATGATGACCCGTGACCTGTCGAACTTTCTCCAGGTGGTCAGAAATGGTCATTTTTTAATGTTTAATCTTTTTAATGTAAACAACTATTCCATGTGAATTCTCACATTTGTAACTAGAATAAGTGTGTTTAGAGTCATTTTCCTGCCAGAAATTTGTCGAAATAGTAGATTCTGAGTAGGAGGAAAAATCTGTAAAAATGGCAATTTTGGCAAACGATAGGCTTTAAAAAGTGGTTATTCAACATGAGTCACAATCCAATTGACATTTCGAAACATTTTTTCTACAGTCCAAAAAATCAATTTTCTGATAAAAAAAATATGTCCCCTGACCTGTCAAACTTTCTCCAGATGGTCAGAAATGGTAATTTTTTTAAGGTTTAATATTTTGATAGTAAATGATTATTGCATGTGAGTTATCACTTTTGGAACTAAAATAAGTGTGTTTAGAGTCATGTTAATGCCCGAAATTGTACGAAATAGAAGCTTCTAGGTAGGAGGAAAAGTCTGTAAAAATGGTAATTTTGGTCACTGAGAGGCTTTAAAATGTGATTATTTAACATGAGGCACAATCCAATTGACATTTTGAAACATTTTTTCTACAGTCCAAAAAATCAATTTTCTGATGAAAAACGATGGTCGAACTTTCTCCAGGGGGTCAGAAATGGGCATTTTTTAATGTTTAATCTTTTGACAGTAAATGACGATTGTATGTGAATTAACACTTTTGGAACTAAAATTAGTGTTTTTAGAGTCATTTTCCTGCCCAAAATTGGTCGAAATAGAAGCTTCTGAGAAGGAGGAAAAGTCTGTGAAAATGGCAATTTTGGTCACTGTGAGGCTTTAAAAAGTGGTTATTCAACAAAAAATGACCATTTCTGACCACCCGGAGAAAGTTCGACAGGTCACGGATCATCATTTTTCATCAGAAAATTGATTTTTTGGACTGTAGAAAAAATGTTTAGAAAAATTTCAATTGGGCTGTGCCTCATGCTCAACCCAATTGAAATTTTTTTCAACATTTTTTCTACAGTCCAAAAAATCAATTTTCTGATGAAAAATGATGACCCGTGACCTGTCGAACTTTCTCCGGGTGGTCAGAAATTGTTATTTTTTAATGTTTAATCTTTTGAATGTAAACAACTATTGCATGTGAATTCTCACATTTGTAACTAGAATAAGTGTGCTTAGAGTCATTTTCCTGCCAGAAATTTGTCGAAATAGTAGATTCTGAGTAGGAGGAAAAATCTGTAAAAATGGCAATTTTGGCAACCGAGAGGCTTTAAAAAGTGGTTATTCAACATGAGTCACAATCCAATTGACATTTCGAAACATTTTTTCTACAGTCCAAAAAATCAATTTTCTGATCAAAAAAATATGTCCCCGGACCTGTCGAACTTTCTCCAGATTGTCAGAGATGGTAATTTTTTTAAGGGTTAATATTTTGATAGTAAATGATTATTGCATGTGAGTTATCACTTTTGGAACTAAAATAAGTGTGTTTAGAGTCATTTGAATGCCCGAAATTGTACGAAATAGAAGCTTCTAGGTAGGAGGAAAAGTCTGTAAAAATGGTAATTTTGGTCACTGAGAGGCTTTAAAATGTGATTATTTAACATGAGGCACAATCCAATTGACATTTTGAAACATTTTTTCTACAGTCCAAAAAATCAATTTTCTGATGAAAAACGATGGTCGAACTTTCTCCAGGTGGTCAGAAATGGGCATTTTTTAATGTTTAATCTTTTGACAGTAAATGACGATTGCATGTGAATTAACACTTTTGGAACTAAAATTAGTGTTTTTAGAGTCATTTTCCTGCCCAAAATTGGTCGAAATAGAAGCTTCTGAGAAGGAGGAAAAGTCTGTGAAAATGGCAATTTTGGTCACTGTGAGGCTTTAAAAAGTGGTTATTCAACAAAAAATGACCATTTCTGACCACCCGGAGAAAGTTTGACAGGTCACGGATCATCATTTTTCATCAGAAAATTGATTTTTTGGACTGTAGAAAAAATGTTTAGAAAAATTTCAAAATGGGCTGTGCCTCATGCTCAACCCAATTGAAATTTTTTTCAACATTTTTTCTACAGTCCAAAAAATCAATTTTCTGATGAAAAATGATGACCCGTGACCTGTCGAACTTTCTCCGGGTGGTCAGAAATGGTTATTTTTTAATGTTTAATCTTTTGAATGTAAACAACTATTGCATGTGAATTCTCACATTTGTAACTAGAATAAGTGTGTTTAGAGTCATTTTCCTGCCAGAAATTGGTCGAAATAGTAGATTCTGAGTAGGAGGAAAAATCTGTAAAAATTGCAATTTTGGCAAACGATAGGCTTTAAAAAGTGGTTATTCAACATGAGTCACAATCCAATTGACATTTCGAAACATTTTTTCTACAGTCCAAAAAATCAATTTTCTGATAAAAAAAATATGTCCCCGGACCTGTCGAACTTTCTCCAGATGGTCAGAAATGGTAATTTTTTTAAGGTTTAATATTTTGATAGTAAATGATTATTGCATGTTGTTGGAAACGGCCCTTTTTGCAGGGTTATCCCCAAACTTTTTGCTTCTTCCTCCTTCATTTTTTCTGACCCGTTGTTGTTGGCAATAAGACTCTGGGCACTTTACCACTGCTGATCAGTGCTAAAGTGCATATGCTCTCTGTATAAATTGTGATATTGATTGGTTATCCATGATTGGTATATTTGTTTCACCTGTTAGCCCCTAGTAAAGTGCACTGCGTGTGCCAGGGCTGGTGATTCAAATGCTACTAGTGGGCTGCAGCACTGATTGTGCCACCCACAGGAGTAGCGCTAAAATGATGTCTTAGGCCTGCTTGCAGTGCCTATGTGCAGTCCAGGACTGCCATGTCGACCTGGCCAGTGCACCCACTGACCAGGCCTTATCCTTCCCTTTCTGTACATGTCAGGCATCCCTATGGTGGCCCTAGGTACCCCCCTGGGCTGGGTGCAGTGTATCTGAAAGGTAGGGCATGTACTGAGGTGTGTAACATGCCCTGGTAGTGAATTACAGCCATTTTCGTTTTTCACTGCTGAGAGGCTATCTTGCCCATAGGATAGAATGGGGAAGGCTGTTTACATGCCTATCTTCCCATAAGGGCAAGATAGAAAATCCAAGTTTGGTATCTCTGTGTTCAGAATTTAATTATACATCTTTTTAGCAAGATGGTTTTTAAATTCACTGTGTGGGAATAGCACTTTTTAGAAAGTAGCTATTCTCCTGTTTAACCTTCCTGTGTGCCTGTGTGCTGGTTGGCTGACTGGTGTCAGGTGATGTGCTAGGTGGCTCCAGGAGCCTGGATGAGTCAGAAGCAGGGTGAATAGGGAGATCTGCTTTAGATGGGTGGGAGGAGTAGTCCCTGGGTCTGAATAGGGCTGCCCCTGACAAACACAAAGAAGGCTCCACCTCCTGCTGAGCGTCTAACGACCCTGCCCCTCACTCTGAAAGGAACCAGGTGCTCCAGAGCAGAGCACACCCAGGAACCGGTTTGAGCAGGGGAATCCCCCCACTGGAACAAAGAGAGACAAAGGCTTGGAGGGGTATAAGAAGAGGACCCCAGACACCTAAAACTTTAGATCACTTTGGAACTAAGAAGAAACCTCTGCCAAGGAGAAAGCTGGAAGAAACTGAAGAGGAGAAGACTGCCTGCTTGCTGTTTTGCTTTGCTGCCAAGGAGAGGGGAAGGACTTTGCTGTGTCCCCTTCTTTTGATTCTGATCTCCAAGGGCCTGAGAAGAGCTGGCTCCCTGTTAAGAAGTCCCAGGAACAAAAGGACTTCACCACCAGCTCCCCTGGAACTCTGCTGAGAGAGTTCTGACCTGCCTTGGAGTGCTTGCCCAGTCTTGGGGCTTCAGGAGGTCGTTTTGCTGTGTTGAGGGAGCTGGGAAGCAGAAGCGTGAACAAGAGTGACTGGTACCCAGCGCATCATCCGATTGCGTGTCGCAAGACGAGAGTGCGTGGAAAATTTCATCGCGGCACCATCGCAACACGCAGGGTCTCCGCATCGCCGAGTGCGTCGAGCATCGTCCCGAAGCGTGAAGCTTCCTGCCATTGCGAGGGTTGTCGCAGAACCAGTTTGCGGGCCGCACCACTGCCGGTGCGTGAAAAGTCTCCAATCGCTGCGTGCGTCGACGCAGAGTCCCGTTCCGTGGCGCATCGAGAGTTGCGGCGCCGGAAGGCAACGCTGCGCCACGCATCGCACCACATCGAAGAGTGTCGCATCGAACCTGTGCGTGAAGCTTCCCCCTAAGAAACCTACGCAACGAAAGCCAAAGGTATCGCATCCTCCCCCTACAGATCGGAGCCGGCGCATCCACCTCTGCTGCGTGAAGCAGGGCTGCTGCAAAGCCTCCCCAGGATCTCAGGAGCATCGCATCGCCTTTGCCATCTTCCTTGTTATAGCTTTTGGGAACCTTATCGCAACTACAGGTACTGTTGGGCACGAAAGTGTCGCATTTTGTGCATTGAGAGTCGCATTGTGCAGGACACTGACTTTGACATCCTGGAGTACTTTCTGCAAACTCTTGAACTATCCTTAAAGTAACCTTTTTGAATTATATGTTGGTTTGTCTGTAATATTTGGTCTTGTGAAGTTTTAGTAAAGATCCATTATTTTTCTAAAACTGGTGTGGAGTAAATCTGTGGTGTTTTCACTGTGTTACTGTGAGTGTTGGTACAAATACTTTACACATTGCCTTTGATAGCCTAGACTGCTCAGGCCAAGCTACCTAGAGGGTGAGCAGGGGTTATCTTAACAGTGTATCCCCCTTTCCCTGACTAGAAGCAAGGGTCCCTACTTGGACAGAGGTACCTACCCTGCCAAATAGAGACCCCCAGATCTAACACATGTGAGTTATCACTTTTGGAACTAAAATAAGTGTGTTTAGAGTCATTTTAATGCCCCAAATTGTACGAAATAGCAGCTTCTAGGTAGGAGGAAAAGTCTGTAAAAATGGTAATTTTGGTCACTGAGAGGCTTCAAAATCTGATTATTTAACATGAGGCACAAGCCAATTGACATTTTGAACTATTTTTTCTACAGTCCCAAAAATCTATTTTCTGATGAAAAACGATGACCCGTGAACTGTCGAACTGTCTCGAGATGGTCAGAAATGGCCATTTTTTAATGATTAATCTGTTGACTGTAAATGACTATTGCATGTGAATTATCACTTTTGGAACTAAAATAAGTGTGTTTAGATTTATTTTCCTGCCCGAAATTGGTCAAAATAGAAGCTTCTGAGTAGTAGGAAAAGTTTGTAAAAATGGCAATTTTGGTCACTGAGAGGCTTCAAAAAGTGGATATTCAACATGAGGCACAATCCAATTGACATTTTGAAACGTTTTTTCTACAGTCCAAAAAACTCAATTTTCTGATGAAAAACGATGGTCGAACTTTCTCCAGATGGTCAGAAATCGTCATTTTTTAATGTTTAATCTTTTGACAGTAAATGACTATTGCATGTGAATTATCACTTTAGGAACTAAAATAAGTGTGTTTAGATTTATTTTACTGCCCAAAATAGGTCGAAATAGAAGCTTCACAGAAGGAGGAAAAGTCTCTGAAAATGGCAATTTTGGTCACTGTGAGGCTTTAAAAAGTGGTTATTCAACATGAGGCACAATCAAATTTATATTTTGAAAAAAACAATTTACAGTCCAACAAATCAATTTTCTGATGAAAAACGATGACCCCGGACCTGACAAACTTTCTCCAGATGATCAGAAATGGTCAGAAATGGATATTCAACATGAGGCACAATCAAAGTGACATTTTGAAAAAAAAATTCTACAGTCCAAAAAAATCAATTTTCTGATGAAAAACGATGACCTGTCAAACTTTCTCCAGATGGTCAGAAATTGTCATTTATTAATGTTCGATCTTTTGACTGTAAATGACTAATTTTCTGATGAAAAACGAAGGACCGTGACCTCTCGAACTTTCTCCAGATCGCCAGAAATTGTCATTTTTAAATGTTTAATCTTTTGACTGTAAATGACTATTGCATGTGAATTATCACTTTTGGAACTAAAATAACTGTGTTTAGAGTCATTTTAATGCCCTAAATTAGTCAAAATAGAAGCTTCTGAGCAGGAGGAAAAGTCTGTAAAAATGGCAATTCTGGTCTCTGAGGGGCTTTAAAAAGAGGTTATTCAACAAAAAATGACCATTTCTGACCACCCGAAGAAAGTTCAACAGGTCACGGATCATCATTTTTCATCAGAAAATTGATTTTTTGGACTGTAGAACAAATGTTTAAAAAAAATGTCAATTGGGTTGTGCCTCATGCTCAACCCAATTGAAATTGTTTTCAACATTTTTTCTACAGTCCAAAAAATCAATTTTCTGATGAAAAATGATGACCCGTGACCTGTCGAACTTTCTCCGGGTGGTCAGAAATGGTTATTTTTTAATGTTTAATCTTTTGAATGTAAACAACTATTGCATGTGAATTCTCACATTTGTAACTAGAATAAGTGTGTTTAGAGTCATTTTCCTGCCAGAAATTGGTCGAAATAGTAGATTCTGAGTAGGAGGAAAAATCTGTAAAAATTGCAATTTTGGCAAACGATAGGCTTTAAAAAGTGGTTATTCAACATGAGTCACAATCCAATTGACATTTCGAAACATTTTTTCTACAGTCCAAAAAATCAATTTTCTGATAAAAAAAATATGTCCCCGGATCTGTCGAACTTTCTCCAGATGGTCAGAAATGGTAATTTTTTTAAGGTTTAATATTTTGATAGTAAATGATTATTGCATGTGAGTTATCACTTTTCGAACTAAAATAAGTGTGTTTAGAGTCATTTTAATGCCCCAAATTGTACGAAATAGAAGCTTCTAGGTAGGAGGAAAAGTCTGTAAAAATGGTAATTTTGGTCACTGAGAGGCTTTAAAATCTGATTATTTAACATGAGGCACAAGCCAATTGACATTTTGAACTATTTTTTCTACAGTCCCAAAAATCTATTTTCTGATGAAAAACGATGACCCGTGAACTGTCGAACTGTCTCCAGATGGTCAGAAATGGCCATTTTTTAATGATTAATCTGTTGACTGTAAATGACTATTGCATGTGAATTATCACTTTTGGAACTAAAATAAGTGTGTTTAGATTTATTTTCCTGCCCGAAATTGGTCAAAATAGAAGCTTCTGAGTAGTAGGAAAAGTTTGTAAAAATGGCAATTTTGGTCACTGAGAGGCTTCAAAAAGTGGATATTCAACATGAGGCACAATCCAATTGACATTTTGAAACATTTTTTCTACAGTACAAAAAATCAATTTTCTGATGAAAAACGATGGTCGAACTTTCTCCAGATGGTCAGAAATGGTCATTTTTTAATGTTTAATCTTTTGACAGTAAATGACTATTGCATGTGAATTATCACTTTTGGAACTAAAATAAGTGTGTTTAGATTTATTTTACTGCCCAAAATAGGTCGAAATAGAAGCTTCACAGAAGGAGGAAAAGTCTCTGAAAATGGCAATTTTGGTCACTGTGAGGCTTTAAAAAGTGGTTATTCAACATGAGGCACAATCAAATTTATATTTTGAAAAAAACAATTTACAGTCCAACAAATCAATTTTCTGATGAAAAACGATGACCCCGGACCTGTCAAACTTTCTCCAGATGATCAGAAATGGTCAGAAATGGATATTCAACATGAGGCACAATCAAAGTGTTATTTTGAAAAAAAAATTCTACAGTCCAAAAAAATCAATTTTCTGATGAAAAACGATGACCTGTCAAACTTTCTCCAGATGGTCAGAAATTGTCATTTATTAATGTTCGATCTTTTGACTGTAAATGACTAATTTTCTGATGAAAAACGAAGGACCGTGACCTCTCGAACTTTCTCCAGATCGCCAGAAATTGTCATTTTTAAATGTTTAATCTTTTGACTGTAAATGACTATTGCATGTGAATTATCACTTTTGGAACTAAAATAACTGTGTTTAGAGTCATTTTAATGCCCTAAATTAGTCAAAATAGAAGCTTCTGAGCAGGAGGAAAAGTCTGTAAAAATGGCAATTCTGGTCTCTGAGGGGCTTTAAAAAGAGGTTATTCAACAGAAAATGACCATTTCTGACCACCCGAAGAAAGTTCAACAGGTCACGGATCATCATTTTTCATCAGAAAATTGATTTTTTGGACTGTAGAACAATGTTTAAAAAAATGTCAATTGGGTTGTGCCTCATGCTCAACCCAATTGAAATTGTTTTCAACATTTTTTCTACAGTCCAAAAAATCAATTTTCTGATGAAAAATGATGACCCGTGACCTGTCGAACTTTCTCTGGGTGGTCAGAAATGGTCATTTTTTAATGTTTAATCTTTTTAATGTAAACAACTATTCCATGTGAATTCTCACATTTGTAACTAGAATAAGTGTGTTTAGAGTCATTTTCCTGCCAGAAATTTGTCGAAATAGTAGATTCTGAGTAGGAGGAAAAATCTGTAAAAATGGCAATTTTGGCAAACGATAGGCTTTAAAAAGTGGTTATTCAACATGAGTCACAATCCAATTGACATTTCGAAACATTTTTTCTACAGTCCAAAAAATCAATTTTCTGATAAAAAAAATATGTCCCCGGACCTGTCGAACTTTCTCCAGATGGTCAGAAATGGTAATTTTTTTAAGGTTTAATATTTTGATAGTAAATGATTATTGCATGTGAGTTATCACTTTTGGAACTAAAATAAGTGTGTTTAGAGTCATGTTAATGCCCGAAATTGTACGAAATAGAAGCTTCTAGGTAGGAGGAAAAGTCTGTAAAAATGGTAATTTTGGTCACTGAGAGGCTTTAAAATGTGATTATTTAACATGAGGCACAATCCAATTGACATTTTGAAACATTTTTTCTACAGTCCAAAAAATCAATTTTCTGATGAAAAACGATGGTCGAACTTTCTCCAGGGGGTGAGAAATGGGCATTTTTTAATGTTTAATCTTTTGACAGTAAATGACGATTGTATGTGAATTAACACTTTTGGAACTAAAATTAGTGTTTTTAGAGTCATTTTCCTGCCCAAAATTGGTCGAAATAGAAGCTTCTGAGAAGGAGGAAAAGTCTGTGAAAATGGCAATTTTGGTCACTGTGAGGCTTTAAAAAGTGGTTATTCAACAAAAAATGACCATTTCTGACCACCCGGAGAAAGTTCGACAGGTCACGGATCATCATTTTTCATCAGAAAATTGATTTTTTGGACTGTAGAAAAAATGTTTAGAAAAATTTCAATTGGGCTGTGCCTCATGCTCAACCCAATTGAAATTTTTTTCAACATTTTTTCTACAGTCCAAAAAATCAATTTTCTGATGAAAAATGATGACCCGTGACCTGTCGAACTTTCTCCGGGTGGTCAGAAATGGTCATTTTTTAATGTTTAATCTTTTTAAAGTAAACAACTATTGCATGTGAATTCTCACATTTGTAACTAGAATAAGTGTGTTTAGAGTCATTTTCCTGCCAGAAATTGGTCGAAATAGTAGATTCTGAGTAGGAGGAAAAATCTGTAAAAATTGCAATTTTGGCAAACGATAGGCTTTAAAAAGTGGTTATTCAACATGAGTCACAATCCAATTGACATTTCGAAACATTTTTTCTACAGTCCAAAAAATCAATTTTCTGATAAAAAAAATATGTCCCCAGACATGTCGAACTTTATCCAGATGGTCAGAAATGGTAATTTTTTTAAGGTTTAATATTTTGATAGTAAATGATTATTGCATGTGAGTTATCACTTTTGGAACTAAAATAAGTGTGTTTAGAGTCATTTTAATGCCCCAAATTGTACGAAATAGAAGCTTTTAGGTAGGAGGAAAAGTCTGTAAAAATGGTAATTTTGGTCACTGAGAGGCTTTAAAATCTGATTATTTAACATGAGGCACAAGCCAATTGACATTTTGAACTATTTCTTCTACAGTCCCAAAAATCTATTTTCTGATGAAAAATGATGACCCGTGAACTGTCGAACTGTCTCCAGATGGTCAGAAATGGCCATTTTTTAATGATTAATCTGTTGACTGTAAATGACTATTGCATGTGAATTATCACTTTTGGAACTAAAATAAGTGTGTTTAGATTTATTTTCCTGCCCAAAATTGGTCAAAATAGAAGCTTCTGAGTAGTAGGAAAAGTTTGTAAAAATGGCAATTTTGGTCACTGAGAGGCTTCAAAAAGTGGATATTCAACATGAGGCACAATCCAATTGACATTTTGAAACGTTTTTTCTACAGTCCAAAAAAATCAATTTTCTGATGAAAAACGATGGTCGAACTTTCTCCAGATGGTCAGAAATGGTCATTTTTTAATGTTTAATCTTTTGACAGTAAATGACTATTGCATGTGAATTATCACTTTTGGAACTAAAATAAGTGTGTTTAGATTTATTTTACTGCCCAAAATAGGTCGAAATAGAAGTTTCACAGAAGGAGGAAAAGTCTCTGAAAATGGCAATTTTGGTCACTGTGAGGCTTTAAAAAGTGGTTATTCAACATGAGGCACAATCAAATTTATATTTTGAAAAAAACAATTTACAGTCCAACAAATCAATTTTCTGATGAAAAACGATGACCCCGGACCTGTCAAACTTTCTCCAGATGATCGGAAATGGTCAGAAATGGATATTCAACATGAGGCACAATCAAAGTGACATTTTGAAAAAAAAATTCTACAGTCCAAAAAAATCAATTTTCTGATGAAAAACGATGACCTGTCAAACTTTCTCCAGATGGTCAGAAATTGTCATTTATTAATGTTCGATCTTTTGACTGTAAATGACTAATTTTCTGATGAAAAACGAAGGACCGTGACCTCTCGAACTTTCTCCAGATCGCCAGAAATTGTCATTTTTAAATGTTTAATCTTTTGACTGTAAATGACTATTGCATGTGAATTATCACTTTTGGAACTAAAATAACTGTGTTTAGAGTCATTTTAATGCCCTAAATTAGTCAAAATAGAAGCTTCTGAGCAGGAGGAAAAGTCTGTAAAAATGGCAATTCTGGTCTCTGAGGGGCTTTAAAAAGAGGTTATTCAACAAAAAATGACCATTTCTGACCACCCGAAGAAAGTTCAACAGGTCACGGATCATCATTTTTCATCAGAAAATTGATTTTTTGGACTGTAGAACAAATGTTTAAAAAAATGTCAATTGGGTTGTGCCTCATGCTCAACCAATTGAAATTGTTTTCAACATTTTTTCTACAGTCCAAAAAATCAATTTTCTGATGAAAAATGATGACCCGTGACCTGTCGAACTTTCTCCGGGTGGTCAGAAATGGTCATTTTTTAATGTTTAATCTTTTTAATGTAAACAACTATTCCATGTGAATTCTCACATTTGTAACTAGAATAAGTGTGTTTAGAGTCATTTTCCTGCCAGAAATTTGTCGAAATAGTAGATTCTGAGTAGGAGGAAAAATCTGTAAAAATGGCAATTTTGGCAAACGATAGGCTTTAAAAAGTGGTTATTCAACATGAGTCACAATCCAATTGACATTTCGAAACATTTTTTCTACAGTCCAAAAAATCAATTTTCTGATAAAAAAAATATGTCCCCTGACCTGTCAAACTTTCTCCAGATGGTCAGAAATGGTAATTTTTTTAAGGTTTAATATTTTGATAGTAAATGATTATTGCATGTGAGTTATCACTTTTGGAACTAAAATAAGTGTGTTTAGAGTCATGTTAATGCCCGAAATTGTACGAAATAGAAGCTTCTAGGTAGGAGGAAAAGTCTGTAAAAATGGTAATTTTGGTCACTGAGAGGCTTTAAAATGTGATTATTTAACATGAGGCACAATCCAATTGACATTTTGAAACATTTTTTCTACAGTCCAAAAAATCAATTTTCTGATGAAAAACGATGGTCGAACTTTCTCCAGGGGGTCAGAAATGGGCATTTTTTAATGTTTAATCTTTTGACAGTAAATGACGATTGTATGTGAATTAACACTTTTGGAACTAAAATTAGTGTTTTTAGAGTCATTTTCCTGCCCAAAATTGGTCGAAATAGAAGCTTCTGAGAAGGAGGAAAAGTCTGTGAAAATGGCAATTTTGGTCACTGTGAGGCTTTAAAAAGTGGTTATTCAACAAAAAATGACCATTTCTGACCACCCGGAGAAAGTTCGACAGGTCACGGATCATCATTTTTCATCAGAAAATTGATTTTTTGGACTGTAGAAAAAATGTTTAGAAAAATTTCAATTGGGCTGTGCCTCATGCTCAACCCAATTGAAATTTTTTTCAACATTTTTTCTACAGTCCAAAAAATCAATTTTCTGATGAAAAATGATGACCCGTGACCTGTCGAACTTTCTCCGGGTGGTCAGAAATGGTTATTTTTTAATGTTTTGAATGTAAACAACTATTGCATGTGAATTCTCACATTTGTAACTAGAATAAGTGTGTTTAGAGTCATTTTCCTGCCAGAAATTGGTCGAAATAGTAGATTCTGAGTAGGAGGAAAAATCTGTAAAAATTGCAATTTTGGCAAACGATAGGCTTTAAAAAGTGGTTATTCAACATGAGTCACAATCCAATTGACATTTCGAAACATTTTTTCTACAGTCCAAAAAATCAATTTTCTGATAAAAAAAATATGTCCCCGGACCTGTCGAACTTTCTCCAGATGGTCAGAAATGGTAATTTTTTTAAGGTTTAATATTTTGATAGTAAATGATTATTGCATGTTGTTGGAAACGGCCCTTTTTGCAGGGTTATCCCCAAACTTTTTGCTTCTTCCTCCTTCATTTTTTCTGACCCGTTGTTGTTGGCAATAAGACTCTGGGCACTTTACCACTGCTGATCAGTGCTAAAGTGCATATGCTCTCTGTATAAATTGTGATATTGATTGGTTATCCATGATTGGTATATTTGTTTCACCTGTTAGCCCCTAGTAAAGTGCACTGCGTGTGCCAGGGCTGGTGATTCAAATGCTACTAGTGGGCTGCAGCACTGATTGTGCCACCCACAGGAGTAGCGCTAAAATGATGTCTTAGGCCTGCTTGCAGTGCCTATGTGCAGTCCAGGACTGCCATGTCGACCTGGCCAGTGCACCCACTGACCAGGCCTTATCCTTCCCTTTCTGTACATGTCAGGCATCCCTATGGTGGCCCTAGGTACCCCCCTGGGCTGGGTGCAGTGTATCTGAAAGGTAGGGCATGTACTGAGGTGTGTAACATGCCCTGGTAGTGAATTACAGCCATTTTCGTTTTTCACTGCTGAGAGGCTATCTTGCCCATAGGATAGAATGGGGAAGGCTGTTTACATGCCTATCTTCCCATAAGGGCAAGATAGAAAATCCAAGTTTGGTATCTCTGTGTTCAGAATTTAATTATACATCTTTTTAGCAAGATGGTTTTTAAATTCACTGTGTGGGAATAGCACTTTTTAGAAAGTAGCTATTCTCCTGTTTAACCTTCCTGTGTGCCTGTGTGCTGGTTGGCTGACTGGTGTCAGGTGATGTGCTAGGTGGCTCCAGGAGCCTGGATGAGTCAGAAGCAGGGTGAATAGGGAGATCTGCTTTAGATGGGTGGGAGGAGTAGTCCCTGGGTCTGAATAGGGCTGCCCCTGACAAACACAAAGCTGGCTCCACCCCCTGCTGGCCAGGCTGAGGACTCTGCCTCTGCTGGCACAAAGAAGGCTCCACCTCCTGCTGAGCGTCTAACGACCCTGCCCCTCACTCTGAAAGGAACCAGGTGCTCCAGAGCAGAGCACACCCAGGAACCGGTTTGAGCAGGGGAATCCCCCCACTGGAACAAAGAGAGACAAAGGCTTGGAGGGGTATAAGAAGAGGACCCCAGACACCTAAAACTTTAGATCACTTTGGAACTAAGAAGAAACCTCTGCCAAGGAGAAAGCTGGAAGAAACTGAAGAGGAGAAGACTGCCTGCTTGCTGTTTTGCTTTGCTGCCAAGGAGAGGGGAAGGACTTTGCTGTGTCCCCTTCTTTTGATTCTGATCTCCAAGGGCCTGAGAAGAGCTGGCTCCCTGTTAAGAAGTCCCAGGAACAAAAGGACTTCACCACCAGCTCCCCTGGAACTCTGCTGAGAGAGTTCTGACCTGCCTTGGAGTGCTTGCCCAGTCTTGGGGCTTCAGGAGGTCGTTTTGCTGTGTTGAGGGAGCTGGGAAGCAGAAGCGTGAACAAGAGTGACTGGTACCCAGCGCATCATCCGATTGCGTGTCGCAAGACGAGAGTGCGTGGAAAATTTCATCGCGGCACCATCGCAACACGCAGGGTCTCCGCATCGCCGAGTGCGTCGAGCATCGTCCCGAAGCGTGAAGCTTCCTGCCATTGCGAGGGTTGTCGCAGAACCAGTTTGCGGGCCGCACCACTGCCGGTGCGTGAAAAGTCTCCAATCGCTGCGTGCGTCGACGCAGAGTCCCGTTCCGTGGCGCATCGAGAGTTGCGGCGCCGGAAGGCAACGCTGCGCCACGCATCGCACCACATCGAAGAGTGTCGCATCGAACCTGTGCGTGAAGCTTCCCCCTAAGAAACCTACGCAACGAAAGCCAAAGGTATCGCATCCTCCCCCTACAGATCGGAGCCGGCGCATCCACCTCTGCTGCGTGAAGCAGGGCTGCTGCAAAGCCTCCCCAGGATCTCAGGAGCATCGCATCGCCTTTGCCATCTTCCTTGTTATAGCTTTTGGGAACCTTATCGCAACTACAGGTACTGTTGGGCACGAAAGTGTCGCATTTTGTGCATTGAGAGTCGCATTGTGCAGGACACTGACTTTGACATCCTGGAGTACTTTCTGCAAACTCTTGAACTATCCTTAAAGTAACCTTTTTGAATTATATGTTGGTTTGTCTGTAATATTTGGTCTTGTGAAGTTTTAGTAAAGATCCATTATTTTTCTAAAACTGGTGTGGAGTAAATCTGTGGTGTTTTCACTGTGTTACTGTGAGTGTTGGTACAAATACTTTACACATTGCCTTTGATAGCCTAGACTGCTCAGGCCAAGCTACCTAGAGGGTGAGCAGGGGTTATCTTAACAGTGTATCCCCCTTTCCCTGACTAGAAGCAAGGGTCCCTACTTGGACAGAGGTACCTACCCTGCCAAATAGAGACCCCCAGATCTAACACATGTGAGTTATCACTTTTGGAACTAAAATAAGTGTGTTTAGAGTCATTTTAATGCCCCAAATTGTACGAAATAGCAGCTTCTAGGTAGGAGGAAAAGTCTGTAAAAATGGTAATTTTGGTCACTGAGAGGCTTCAAAATCTGATTATTTAACATGAGGCACAAGCCAATTGACATTTTGAACTATTTTTTCTACAGTCCCAAAAATCTATTTTCTGATGAAAAACGATGACCCGTGAACTGTCGAACTGTCTCCAGATGGTCAGAAATGGCCATTTTTTAATGATTAATCTGTTGACTGTAAATGACTATTGCATGTGAATTATCACTTTTGGAACTAAAATAAGTGTGTTTAGATTTATTTTCCTGCCCGAAATTGGTCAAAATAGAAGCTTCTGAGTAGTAGGAAAAGTTTGTAAAAATGGCAATTTTGGTCACTGAGAGGCTTCAAAAAGTGGATATTCAACATGAGGCACAATCCAATTGACATTTTGAAACGTTTTTTCTACAGTCCAAAAAACTCAATTTTCTGATGAAAAACGATGGTCGAACTTTCTCCAGATGGTCAGAAATCGTCATTTTTTAATGTTTAATCTTTTGACAGTAAATGACTATTGCATGTGAATTATCACTTTAGGAACTAAAATAAGTGTGTTTAGATTTATTTTACTGCCCAAAATAGGTCGAAATAGAAGCTTCACAGAAGGAGGAAAAGTCTCTGAAAATGGCAATTTTGGTCACTGTGAGGCTTTAAAAAGTGGTTATTCAACATGAGGCACAATCAAATTTATATTTTGAAAAAAACAATTTACAGTCCAACAAATCAATTTTCTGATGAAAAACGATGACCCCGGACCTGACAAACTTTCTCCAGATGATCAGAAATGGTCAGAAATGGATATTCAACATGAGGCACAATCAAAGTGACATTTTGAAAAAAAAATTCTACAGTCCAAAAAAATCAATTTTCTGATGAAAAACGATGACCTGTCAAACTTTCTCCAGATGGTCAGAAATTGTCATTTATTAATGTTCGATCTTTTGACTGTAAATGACTAATTTTCTGATGAAAAACGAAGGACCGTGACCTCTCGAACTTTCTCCAGATCGCCAGAAATTGTCATTTTTAAATGTTTAATCTTTTGACTGTAAATGACTATTGCATGTGAATTATCACTTTTGGAACTAAAATAACTGTGTTTAGAGTCATTTTAATGCCCTAAATTAGTCAAAATAGAAGCTTCTGAGCAGGAGGAAAAGTCTGTAAAAATGGCAATTCTGGTCTCTGAGGGGCTTTAAAAAGAGGTTATTCAACAAAAAATGACCATTTCTGACCACCCGAAGAAAGTTCAACAGGTCACGGATCATCATTTTTCATCAGAAAATTGATTTTTTGGACTGTAGAACAAATGTTTAAAAAAAATGTCAATTGGGTTGTGCCTCATGCTCAACCCAATTGAAATTGTTTTCAACATTTTTTCTACAGTCCAAAAAATCAATTTTCTGATGAAAAATGATGACCCGTGACCTGTCGAACTTTCTCCGGGTGGTCAGAAATGGTTATTTTTTAATGTTTAATCTTTTGAATGTAAACAACTATTGCATGTGAATTCTCACATTTGTAACTAGAATAAGTGTGTTTAGAGTCATTTTCCTGCCAGAAATTGGTCGAAATAGTAGATTCTGAGTAGGAGGAAAAATCTGTAAAAATTGCAATTTTGGCAAACGATAGGCTTTAAAAAGTGGTTATTCAACATGAGTCACAATCCAATTGACATTTCGAAACATTTTTTCTACAGTCCAAAAAATCAATTTTCTGATAAAAAAAATATGTCCCCGGATCTGTCGAACTTTCTCCAGATGGTCAGAAATGGTAATTTTTTTAAGGTTTAATATTTTGATAGTAAATGATTATTGCATGTGAGTTATCACTTTTCGAACTAAAATAAGTGTGTTTAGAGTCATTTTAATGCCCCAAATTGTACGAAATAGAAGCTTCTAGGTAGGAGGAAAAGTCTGTAAAAATGGTAATTTTGGTCACTGAGAGGCTTTAAAATCTGATTATTTAACATGAGGCACAAGCCAATTGACATTTTGAACTATTTTTTCTACAGTCCCAAAAATCTATTTTCTGATGAAAAACGATGACCCGTGAACTGTCGAACTGTCTCCAGATGGTCAGAAATGGCCATTTTTTAATGATTAATCTGTTGACTGTAAATGACTATTGCATGTGAATTATCACTTTTGGAACTAAAATAAGTGTGTTTAGATTTATTTTCCTGCCCGAAATTGGTCAAAATAGAAGCTTCTGAGTAGTAGGAAAAGTTTGTAAAAATGGCAATTTTGGTCACTGAGAGGCTTCAAAAAGTGGATATTCAACATGAGGCACAATCCAATTGACATTTTGAAACGTTTTTTCTACAGTCCAAAAAATCAATTTTCTGATGAAAAACGATGGTCGAACTTTCTCCAGATGGTCAGAAATGGTCATTTTTTAATGTTTAATCTTTTGACAGTAAATGACTATTGCATGTGAATTATCACTTTTGGAACTAAAATAAGTGTGTTTAGATTTATTTTACTGCCCAAAATACGTCGAAATAGAAGCTTCACAGAAGGAGGAAAAGTCTCTGAAAATGGCAATTTTGGTCACTGTGAGGCTTTAAAAAGTGGTTATTCAACATGAGGCACAATCAAATTTATATTTTGAAAAAAACAATTTACAGTCCAACAAATCAATTTTCTGATGAAAAACGATGACCCCGGACCTGTCAAACTTTCTCCAGATGATCAGAAATGGTCAGAAATGGATATTCAACATGAGGCACAATCAAAGTGTTATTTTGAAAAAAAAATTCTACAGTCCAAAAAAATCAATTTTCTGATGAAAAACGATGACCTGTCAAACTTTCTCCAGATGGTCAGAAATTGTCATTTATTAATGTTCGATCTTTTGACTGTAAATGACTAATTTTCTGATGAAAAACGAAGGACCGTGACCTCTCGAACTTTCTCCAGATCGCCAGAAATTGTCATTTTTAAATGTTTAATCTTTTGACTGTAAATGACTATTGCATGTGAATTATCACTTTTGGAACTAAAATAACTGTGTTTAGAGTCATTTTAATGCCCTAAATTAGTCAAAATAGAAGCTTCTGAGCAGGAGGAAAAGTCTGTAAAAATGGCAATTCTGGTCTCTGAGGGGCTTTAAAAAGAGGTTATTCAACAGAAAATGACCATTTCTGACCACCCGAAGAAAGTTCAACAGGTCACGGATCATCATTTTTCATCAGAAAATTGATTTTTTGGACTGTAAAACAATGTTTAAAAAAATGTCAATTGGGTTGTGCCTCATGCTCAACCCAATTGAAATTGTTTTCAACATTTTTTCTACAGTCCAAAAAATCAATTTTCTGATGAAAAATGATGACCCGTGACCTGTCGAACTTTCTCTGGGTGGTCAGAAATGGTCATTTTTTAATGTTTAATCTTTTTAATGTAAACAACTATTCCATGTGAATTCTCACATTTGTAACTAGAATAAGTGTGTTTAGAGTCATTTTCCTGCCAGAAATTTGTCGAAATAGTAGATTCTGAGTAGGAGGAAAAATCTGTAAAAATGGCAATTTTGGCAAACGATAGGCTTTAAAAAGTGGTTATTCAACATGAGTCACAATCCAATTGACATTTCGAAACATTTTTTCTACAGTCCAAAAAATCAATTTTCTGATAAAAAAAATATGTCCCCGGACCTGTCGAACTTTCTCCAGATGGTCAGAAATGGTAATTTTTTTAAGGTTTAATATTTTGATAGTAAATGATTATTGCATGTTGTTGGAAACGGCCCTTTTTGCAGGGTTATCCCCAAACTTTTTGCTTCTTCCTCCTTCATTTTTTCTGACCCGTTGTTGTTGGCAATAAGACTCTGGGCACTTTACCACTGCTGATCAGTGCTAAAGTGCATATGCTCTCTGTATAAATTGTGATATTGATTGGTTATCCATGATTGGTATATTTGTTTCACCTGTTAGCCCCTAGTAAAGTGCACTGCGTGTGCCAGGGCTGGTGATTCAAATGCTACTAGTGGGCTGCAGCACTGATTGTGCCACCCACAGGAGTAGCGCTAAAATGATGTCTTAGGCCTGCTTGCAGTGCCTATGTGCAGTCCAGGACTGCCATGTCGACCTGGCCAGTGCACCCACTGACCAGGCCTTATCCTTCCCTTTCTGTACATGTCAGGCATCCCTATGGTGGCCCTAGGTACCCCCCTGGGCTGGGTGCAGTGTATCTGAAAGGTAGGGCATGTACTGAGGTGTGTAACATGCCCTGGTAGTGAATTACAGCCATTTTCGTTTTTCACTGCTGAGAGGCTATCTTGCCCATAGGATAGAATGGGGAAGGCTGTTTACATGCCTATCTTCCCATAAGGGCAAGATAGAAAATCCAAGTTTGGTATCTCTGTGTTCAGAATTTAATTATACATCTTTTTAGCAAGATGGTTTTTAAATTCACTGTGTGGGAATAGCACTTTTTAGAAAGTAGCTATTCTCCTGTTTAACCTTCCTGTGTGCCTGTGTGCTGGTTGGCTGACTGGTGTCAGGTGATGTGCTAGGTGGCTCCAGGAGCCTGGATGAGTCAGAAGCAGGGTGAATAGGGAGATCTGCTTTAGATGGGTGGGAGGAGTAGTCCCTGGGTCTGAATAGGGCTGCCCCTGACAAACACAAAGCTGGCTCCACCCCCTGCTGGCCAGGCTGAGGACTCTGCCTCTGCTGGCACAAAGAAGGCTCCACCTCCTGCTGAGCGTCTAACGACCCTGCCCCTCACTCTGAAAGGAACCAGGTGCTCCAGAGCAGAGCACACCCAGGAACCGGTTTGAGCAGGGGAATCCCCCCACTGGAACAAAGAGAGACAAAGGCTTGGAGGGGTATAAGAAGAGGACCCCAGACACCTAAAACTTTAGATCACTTTGGAACTAAGAAGAAACCTCTGCCAAGGAGAAAGCTGGAAGAAACTGAAGAGGAGAAGACTGCCTGCTTGCTGTTTTGCTTTGCTGCCAAGGAGAGGGGAAGGACTTTGCTGTGTCCCCTTCTTTTGATTCTGATCTCCAAGGGCCTGAGAAGAGCTGGCTCCCTGTTAAGAAGTCCCAGGAACAAAAGGACTTCACCACCAGCTCCCCTGGAACTCTGCTGAGAGAGTTCTGACCTGCCTTGGAGTGCTTGCCCAGTCTTGGGGCTTCAGGAGGTCGTTTTGCTGTGTTGAGGGAGCTGGGAAGCAGAAGCGTGAACAAGAGTGACTGGTACCCAGCGCATCATCCGATTGCGTGTCGCAAGACGAGAGTGCGTGGAAAATTTCATCGCGGCACCATCGCAACACGCAGGGTCTCCGCATCGCCGAGTGCGTCGAGCATCGTCCCGAAGCGTGAAGCTTCCTGCCATTGCGAGGGTTGTCGCAGAACCAGTTTGCGGGCCGCACCACTGCCGGTGCGTGAAAAGTCTCCAATCGCTGCGTGCGTCGACGCAGAGTCCCGTTCCGTGGCGCATCGAGAGTTGCGGCGCCGGAAGGCAACGCTGCGCCACGCATCGCACCACATCGAAGAGTGTCGCATCGAACCTGTGCGTGAAGCTTCCCCCTAAGAAACCTACGCAACGAAAGCCAAAGGTATCGCATCCTCCCCCTACAGATCGGAGCCGGCGCATCCACCTCTGCTGCGTGAAGCAGGGCTGCTGCAAAGCCTCCCCAGGATCTCAGGAGCATCGCATCGCCTTTGCCATCTTCCTTGTTATAGCTTTTGGGAACCTTATCGCAACTACAGGTACTGTTGGGCACGAAAGTGTCGCATTTTGTGCATTGAGAGTCGCATTGTGCAGGACACTGACTTTGACATCCTGGAGTACTTTCTGCAAACTCTTGAACTATCCTTAAAGTAACCTTTTTGAATTATATGTTGGTTTGTCTGTAATATTTGGTCTTGTGAAGTTTTAGTAAAGATCCATTATTTTTCTAAAACTGGTGTGGAGTAAATCTGTGGTGTTTTCACTGTGTTACTGTGAGTGTTGGTACAAATACTTTACACATTGCCTTTGATAGCCTAGACTGCTCAGGCCAAGCTACCTAGAGGGTGAGCAGGGGTTATCTTAACAGTGTATCCCCCTTTCCCTGACTAGAAGCAAGGGTCCCTACTTGGACAGAGGTACCTACCCTGCCAAATAGAGACCCCCAGATCTAACACATGTGAGTTATCACTTTTGGAACTAAAATAAGTGTGTTTAGAGTCATTTTAATGCCCCAAATTGTACGAAATAGCAGCTTCTAGGTAGGAGGAAAAGTCTGTAAAAATGGTAATTTTGGTCACTGAGAGGCTTCAAAATCTGATTATTTAACATGAGGCACAAGCCAATTGACATTTTGAACTATTTTTTCTACAGTCCCAAAAATCTATTTTCTGATGAAAAACGATGACCCGTGAACTGTCGAACTGTCTCCAGATGGTCAGAAATGGCCATTTTTTAATGATTAATCTGTTGACTGTAAATGACTATTGCATGTGAATTATCACTTTTGGAACTAAAATAAGTGTGTTTAGATTTATTTTCCTGCCCGAAATTGGTCAAAATAGAAGCTTCTGAGTAGTAGGAAAAGTTTGTAAAAATGGCAATTTTGGTCACTGAGAGGCTTCAAAAAGTGGATATTCAACATGAGGCACAATCCAATTGACATTTTGAAACGTTTTTTCTACAGTCCAAAAAACTCAATTTTCTGATGAAAAACGATGGTCGAACTTTCTCCAGATGGTCAGAAATCGTCATTTTTTAATGTTTAATCTTTTGACAGTAAATGACTATTGCATGTGAATTATCACTTTAGGAACTAAAATAAGTGTGTTTAGATTTATTTTACTGCCCAAAATAGGTCGAAATAGAAGCTTCACAGAAGGAGGAAAAGTCTCTGAAAATGGCAATTTTGGTCACTGTGAGGCTTTAAAAAGTGGTTATTCAACATGAGGCACAATCAAATTTATATTTTGAAAAAAACAATTTACAGTCCAACAAATCAATTTTCTGATGAAAAACGATGACCCCGGACCTGACAAACTTTCTCCAGATGATCAGAAATGGTCAGAAATGGATATTCAACATGAGGCACAATCAAAGTGACATTTTGAAAAAAAAATTCTACAGTCCAAAAAAATCAATTTTCTGATGAAAAACGATGACCTGTCAAACTTTCTCCAGATGGTCAGAAATTGTCATTTATTAATGTTCGATCTTTTGACTGTAAATGACTAATTTTCTGATGAAAAACGAAGGACCGTGACCTCTCGAACTTTCTCCAGATCGCCAGAAATTGTCATTTTTAAATGTTTAATCTTTTGACTGTAAATGACTATTGCATGTGAATTATCACTTTTGGAACTAAAATAACTGTGTTTAGAGTCATTTTAATGCCCTAAATTAGTCAAAATAGAAGCTTCTGAGCAGGAGGAAAAGTCTGTAAAAATGGCAATTCTGGTCTCTGAGGGGCTTTAAAAAGAGGTTATTCAACAAAAAATGACCATTTCTGACCACCCGAAGAAAGTTCAACAGGTCACGGATCATCATTTTTCATCAGAAAATTGATTTTTTGGACTGTAGAACAAATGTTTAAAAAAAATGTCAATTGGGTTGTGCCTCATGCTCAACCCAATTGAAATTGTTTTCAACATTTTTTCTACAGTCCAAAAAATCAATTTTCTGATGAAAAATGATGACCCGTGACCTGTCGAACTTTCTCCGGGTGGTCAGAAATGGTTATTTTTTAATGTTTAATCTTTTGAATGTAAACAACTATTGCATGTGAATTCTCACATTTGTAACTAGAATAAGTGTGTTTAGAGTCATTTTCCTGCCAGAAATTGGTCGAAATAGTAGATTCTGAGTAGGAGGAAAAATCTGTAAAAATTGCAATTTTGGCAAACGATAGGCTTTAAAAAGTGGTTATTCAACATGAGTCACAATCCAATTGACATTTCGAAACATTTTTTCTACAGTCCAAAAAATCAATTTTCTGATAAAAAAAATATGTCCCCGGATCTGTCGAACTTTCTCCAGATGGTCAGAAATGGTAATTTTTTTAAGGTTTAATATTTTGATAGTAAATGATTATTGCATGTGAGTTATCACTTTTCGAACTAAAATAAGTGTGTTTAGAGTCATTTTAATGCCCCAAATTGTACGAAATAGAAGCTTCTAGGTAGGAGGAAAAGTCTGTAAAAATGGTAATTTTGGTCACTGAGAGGCTTTAAAATCTGATTATTTAACATGAGGCACAAGCCAATTGACATTTTGAACTATTTTTTCTACAGTCCCAAAAATCTATTTTCTGATGAAAAACGATGACCCGTGAACTGTCGAACTGTCTCCAGATGGTCAGAAATGGCCATTTTTTAATGATTAATCTGTTGACTGTAAATGACTATTGCATGTGAATTATCACTTTTGGAACTAAAATAAGTGTGTTTAGATTTATTTTCCTGCCCGAAATTGGTCAAAATAGAAGCTTCTGAGTAGTAGGAAAAGTTTGTAAAAATGGCAATTTTGGTCACTGAGAGGCTTCAAAAAGTGGATATTCAACATGAGGCACAATCCAATTGACATTTTGAAACGTTTTTTCTACAGTCCAAAAAATCAATTTTCTGATGAAAAACGATGGTCGAACTTTCTCCAGATGGTCAGAAATGGTCATTTTTTAATGTTTAATCTTTTGACAGTAAATGACTATTGCATGTGAATTATCACTTTTGGAACTAAAATAAGTGTGTTTAGATTTATTTTACTGCCCAAAATACGTCGGAATAGAAGCTTCACAGAAGGAGGAAAAGTCTCTGAAAATGGCAATTTTGGTCACTGTGAGGCTTTAAAAAGTGGTTATTCAACATGAGGCACAATCAAATTTATATTTTGAAAAAAACAATTTACAGTCCAACAAATCAATTTTCTGATGAAAAACGATGACCCCGGACCTGTCAAACTTTCTCCAGATGATCAGAAATGGTCAGAAATGGATATTCAACATGAGGCACAATCAAAGTGTTATTTTGAAAAAAAAATTCTACAGTCCAAAAAAATCAATTTTCTGATGAAAAACGATGACCTGTCAAACTTTCTCCAGATGGTCAGAAATTGTCATTTATTAATGTTCGATCTTTTGACTGTAAATGACTAATTTTCTGATGAAAAACGAAGGACCGTGACCTCTCGAACTTTCTCCAGATCGCCAGAAATTGTCATTTTTAAATGTTTAATCTTTTGACTGTAAATGACTATTGCATGTGAATTATCACTTTTGGAACTAAAATAACTGTGTTTAGAGTCATTTTAATGCCCTAAATTAGTCAAAATAGAAGCTTCTGAGCAGGAGGAAAAGTCTGTAAAAATGGCAATTCTGGTCTCTGAGGGGCTTTAAAAAGAGGTTATTCAACAGAAAATGACCATTTCTGACCACCCGAAGAAAGTTCAACAGGTCACGGATCATCATTTTTCATCAGAAAATTGATTTTTTGGACTGTAGAACAATGTTTAAAAAAATGTCAATTGGGTTGTGCCTCATGCTCAACCCAATTGAAATTGTTTTCAACATTTTTTCTACAGTCCAAAAAATCAATTTTCTGATGAAAAATGATGACCCGTGACCTGTCGAACTTTCTCTGGGTGGTCAGAAATGGTCATTTTTTAATGTTTAATCTTTTTAATGTAAACAACTATTCCATGTGAATTCTCACATTTGTAACTAGAATAAGTGTGTTTAGAGTCATTTTCCTGCCAGAAATTTGTCGAAATAGTAGATTCTGAGTAGGAGGAAAAATCTGTAAAAATGGCAATTTTGGCAAACGATAGGCTTTAAAAAGTGGTTATTCAACATGAGTCACAATCCAATTGACATTTCGAAACATTTTTTCTACAGTCCAAAAAATCAATTTTCTGATAAAAAAAATATGTCCCCGGACCTGTCGAACTTTCTCCAGATGGTCAGAAATGGTAATTTTTTTAAGGTTTAATATTTTGATAGTAAATGATTATTGCATGTGAGTTATCACTTTTGGAACTAAAATAAGTGTGTTTAGAGTCATGTTAATGCCCGAAATTGTACGAAATAGAAGCTTCTAGGTAGGAGGAAAAGTCTGTAAAAATGGTAATTTTGGTCACTGAGAGGCTTTAAAATGTGATTATTTAACATGAGGCACAATCCAATTGACATTTTGAAACATTTTTTCTACAGTCCAAAAAATCAATTTTCTGATGAAAAACGATGGTCGAACTTTCTCCAGGGGGTGAGAAATGGGCATTTTTTAATGTTTAATCTTTTGACAGTAAATGACGATTGTATGTGAATTAACACTTTTGGAACTAAAATTAGTGTTTTTAGAGTCATTTTCCTGCCCAAAATTGGTCGAAATAGAAGCTTCTGAGAAGGAGGAAAAGTCTGTGAAAATGGCAATTTTGGTCACTGTGAGGCTTTAAAAAGTGGTTATTCAACAAAAAATGACCATTTCTGACCACCCGGAGAAAGTTCGACAGGTCACGGATCATCATTTTTCATCAGAAAATTGATTTTTTGGACTGTAGAAAAAATGTTTAGAAAAATTTCAATTGGGCTGTGCCTCATGCTCAACCCAATTGAAATTTTTTTCAACATTTTTTCTACAGTCCAAAAAATCAATTTTCTGATGAAAAATGATGACCCGTGACCTGTCGAACTTTCTCCGGGTGGTCAGAAATGGTCATTTTTTAATGTTTAATCTTTTTAAAGTAAACAACTATTGCATGTGAATTCTCACATTTGTAACTAGAATAAGTGTGTTTAGAGTCATTTTCCTGCCAGAAATTGGTCGAAATAGTAGATTCTGAGTAGGAGGAAAAATCTGTAAAAATTGCAATTTTGGCAAACGATAGGCTTTAAAAAGTGGTTATTCAACATGAGTCACAATCCAATTGACATTTCGAAACATTTTTTCTACAGTCCAAAAAATCAATTTTCTGATAAAAAAAATATGTCCCCAGACATGTCGAACTTTATCCAGATGGTCAGAAATGGTAATTTTTTTAAGGTTTAATATTTTGATAGTAAATGATTATTGCATGTGAGTTATCACTTTTGGAACTAAAATAAGTGTGTTTAGAGTCATTTTAATGCCCCAAATTGTACGAAATAGAAGCTTTTAGGTAGGAGGAAAAGTCTGTAAAAATGGTAATTTTGGTCACTGAGAGGCTTTAAAATCTGATTATTTAACATGAGGCACAAGCCAATTGACATTTTGAACTATTTCTTCTACAGTCCCAAAAATCTATTTTCTGATGAAAAATGATGACCCGTGAACTGTCGAACTGTCTCCAGATGGTCAGAAATGGCCATTTTTTAATGATTAATCTGTTGACTGTAAATGACTATTGCATGTGAATTATCACTTTTGGAACTAAAATAAGTGTGTTTAGATTTATTTTCCTGCCCAAAATTGGTCAAAATAGAAGCTTCTGAGTAGTAGGAAAAGTTTGTAAAAATGGCAATTTTGGTCACTGAGAGGCTTCAAAAAGTGGATATTCAACATGAGGCACAATCCAATTGACATTTTGAAACGTTTTTTCTACAGTCCAAAAAAATCAATTTTCTGATGAAAAACGATGGTCGAACTTTCTCCAGATGGTCAGAAATGGTCATTTTTTAATGTTTAATCTTTTGACAGTAAATGACTATTGCATGTGAATTATCACTTTTGGAACTAAAATAAGTGTGTTTAGATTTATTTTACTGCCCAAAATAGGTCGAAATAGAAGTTTCACAGAAGGAGGAAAAGTCTCTGAAAATGGCAATTTTGGTCACTGTGAGGCTTTAAAAAGTGGTTATTCAACATGAGGCACAATCAAATTTATATTTTGAAAAAAACAATTTACAGTCCAACAAATCAATTTTCTGATGAAAAACGATGACCCCGGACCTGTCAAACTTTCTCCAGATGATCGGAAATGGTCAGAAATGGATATTCAACATGAGGCACAATCAAAGTGACATTTTGAAAAAAAAATTCTACAGTCCAAAAAAATCAATTTTCTGATGAAAAACGATGACCTGTCAAACTTTCTCCAGATGGTCAGAAATTGTCATTTATTAATGTTCGATCTTTTGACTGTAAATGACTAATTTTCTGATGAAAAACGAAGGACCGTGACCTCTCGAACTTTCTCCAGATCGCCAGAAATTGTCATTTTTAAATGTTTAATCTTTTGACTGTAAATGACTATTGCATGTGAATTATCACTTTTGGAACTAAAATAACTGTGTTTAGAGTCATTTTAATGCCCTAAATTAGTCAAAATAGAAGCTTCTGAGCAGGAGGAAAAGTCTGTAAAAATGGCAATTCTGGTCTCTGAGGGGCTTTAAAAAGAGGTTATTCAACAAAAAATGACCATTTCTGACCACCCGAAGAAAGTTCAACAGGTCACGGATCATCATTTTTCATCAGAAAATTGATTTTTTGGACTGTAGAACAAATGTTTAAAAAAATGTCAATTGGGTTGTGCCTCATGCTCAACCAATTGAAATTGTTTTCAACATTTTTTCTACAGTCCAAAAAATCAATTTTCTGATGAAAAATGATGACCCGTGACCTGTCGAACTTTCTCCGGGTGGTCAGAAATGGTCATTTTTTAATGTTTAATCTTTTTAATGTAAACAACTATTCCATGTGAATTCTCACATTTGTAACTAGAATAAGTGTGTTTAGAGTCATTTTCCTGCCAGAAATTTGTCGAAATAGTAGATTCTGAGTAGGAGGAAAAATCTGTAAAAATGGCAATTTTGGCAAACGATAGGCTTTAAAAAGTGGTTATTCAACATGAGTCACAATCCAATTGACATTTCGAAACATTTTTTCTACAGTCCAAAAAATCAATTTTCTGATAAAAAAAATATGTCCCCTGACCTGTCAAACTTTCTCCAGATGGTCAGAAATGGTAATTTTTTTAAGGTTTAATATTTTGATAGTAAATGATTATTGCATGTGAGTTATCACTTTTGGAACTAAAATAAGTGTGTTTAGAGTCATGTTAATGCCCGAAATTGTACGAAATAGAAGCTTCTAGGTAGGAGGAAAAGTCTGTAAAAATGGTAATTTTGGTCACTGAGAGGCTTTAAAATGTGATTATTTAACATGAGGCACAATCCAATTGACATTTTGAAACATTTTTTCTACAGTCCAAAAAATCAATTTTCTGATGAAAAACGATGGTCGAACTTTCTCCAGGGGGTCAGAAATGGGCATTTTTTAATGTTTAATCTTTTGACAGTAAATGACGATTGTATGTGAATTAACACTTTTGGAACTAAAATTAGTGTTTTTAGAGTCATTTTCCTGCCCAAAATTGGTCGAAATAGAAGCTTCTGAGAAGGAGGAAAAGTCTGTGAAAATGGCAATTTTGGTCACTGTGAGGCTTTAAAAAGTGGTTATTCAACAAAAAATGACCATTTCTGACCACCCGGAGAAAGTTCGACAGGTCACGGATCATCATTTTTCATCAGAAAATTGATTTTTTGGACTGTAGAAAAAATGTTTAGAAAAATTTCAATTGGGCTGTGCCTCATGCTCAACCCAATTGAAATTTTTTTCAACATTTTTTCTACAGTCCAAAAAATCAATTTTCTGATGAAAAATGATGACCCGTGACCTGTCGAACTTTCTCCGGGTGGTCAGAAATGGTTATTTTTTAATGTTTTGAATGTAAACAACTATTGCATGTGAATTCTCACATTTGTAACTAGAATAAGTGTGTTTAGAGTCATTTTCCTGCCAGAAATTGGTCGAAATAGTAGATTCTGAGTAGGAGGAAAAATCTGTAAAAATTGCAATTTTGGCAAACGATAGGCTTTAAAAAGTGGTTATTCAACATGAGTCACAATCCAATTGACATTTCGAAACATTTTTTCTACAGTCCAAAAAATCAATTTTCTGATAAAAAAAATATGTCCCCGGACCTGTCGAACTTTCTCCAGATGGTCAGAAATGGTAATTTTTTTAAGGTTTAATATTTTGATAGTAAATGATTATTGCATGTGAGTTATCACTTTTGGAACTAAAATAAGTGTGTTTAGAGTCATTTTAATGCCCCAAATTGTACGAAATAGCAGCTTCTAGGTAGGAGGAAAAGTCTGTAAAAATGGTAATTTTGGTCACTGAGAGGCTTCAAAATCTGATTATTTAACATGAGGCACAAGCCAATTGACATTTTGAACTATTTTTTCTACAGTCCCAAAAATCTATTTTCTGATGAAAAACGATGACCCGTGAACTGTCGAACTGTCTCCAGATGGTCAGAAATGGCCATTTTTTAATGATTAATCTGTTGACTGTAAATGACTATTGCATGTGAATTATCACTTTTGGAACTAAAATAAGTGTGTTTAGATTTATTTTCCTGCCCGAAATTGGTCAAAATAGAAGCTTCTGAGTAGTAGGAAAAGTTTGTAAAAATGGCAATTTTGGTCACTGAGAGGCTTCAAAAAGTGGATATTCAACATGAGGCACAATCCAACTGACATTTTGAAACGTTTTTTCTACAGTCCAAAAAAATCAATTTTCTGATGAAAAACGATGGTCGAACTTTCTCCAGATGGTCAGAAATCGTCATTTTTTAATGTTTAATCTTTTGACAGTAAATGACTATTGCATGTGAATTATCACTTTAGGAACTAAAATAAGTGTGTTTAGATTTATTTTACTGCCCAAAATAGGTCGAAATAGAAGCTTCACAGAAGGAGGAAAAGTCTCTGAAAATGGCAATTTTGGTCACTGTGAGGCTTTAAAAAGTGGTTATTCAACATGAGGCACAATCAAATTTATATTTTGAAAAAAACAATTTACAGTCCAACAAATCAATTTTCTGATGAAAAACGATGACCCCGGACCTGACAAACTTTCTCCAGATGATCAGAAATGGTCAGAAATGGATATTCAACATGAGGCACAATCAAAGTGACATTTTGAAAAAAAAATTCTACAGTCCAAAAAAATCAATTTTCTGATGAAAAACGATGACCTGTCAAACTTTCTCCAGATGGTCAGAAATTGTCATTTATTAATGTTCGATCTTTTGACTGTAAATGACTAATTTTCTGATGAAAAACGAAGGACCGTGACCTCTCGAACTTTCTCCAGATCGCCAGAAATTGTCATTTTTAAATGTTTAATCTTTTGACTGTAAATGACTATTGCATGTGAATTATCACTTTTGGAACTAAAATAACTGTGTTTAGAGTCATTTTAATGCCCTAAATTAGTCAAAATAGAAGCTTCTGAGCAGGAGGAAAAGTCTGTAAAAATGGCAATTCTGGTCTCTGAGGGGCTTTAAAAAGAGGTTATTCAACAAAAAATGACCATTTCTGACCACCCGAAGAAAGTTCAACAGGTCACGGATCATCATTTTTCATCAGAAAATTGATTTTTTGGACTGTAGAACAAATGTTTAAAAAAAATGTCAATTGGGTTGTGCCTCATGCTCAACCCAATTGAAATTGTTTTCAACATTTTTTCTACAGTCCAAAAAATCAATTTTCTGATGAAAAATGATGACCCGTGACCTGTCGAACTTTCTCCGGGTGGTCAGAAATGGTCATTTTTTAATGTTTAATCTTTTTAATGTAAACAACTATTCCATGTGAATTCTCACATTTGTAACTAGAATAAGTGTGTTTAGAGTCATTTTCCTGCCAGAAATTTGTCGAAATAGTAGATTCTGAGTAGGAGGAAAAATCTGTAAAAATGGCAATTTTGGCAAACGATAGGCTTTAAAAAGTGGTTATTCAACATGAGTCACAATCCAATTGACATTTCGAAACATTTTTTCTACAGTCCAAAAAATCAATTTTCTGATAAAAAAAATATGTCCCCGGACCTGTCGAACTTTCTCCAGATGGTCAGAAATGGTAATTTTTTTAAGGTTTAATATTTTGATAGTAAATGATTATTGCATGTGAGATATCACTTTTGGAACTAAAATAAGTGTGTTTAGAGTCATGTTAATGCCCGAAATTGTACGAAATAGAAGCTTCTAGGTAGGAGGAAAAGTCTGTAAAAATGGTAATTTTGGTCACTGAGAGGCTTTAAAATGTGATTATTTAACATGAGGCACAATCCAATTGACATTTTGAAACATTTTTTCTACAGTCCAAAAAATCAATTTTCTGATGAAAAACGATGGTCGAACTTTCTCCAGGGGGTCAGAAATGGGCATTTTTTAATGTTTAATCTTTTGACAGTAAATGACGATTGTATGTGAATTAACACTTTTGGAACTAAAATTAGTGTTTTTAGAGTCATTTTCCTGCCCAAAATTGGTCGAAATAGAAGCTTCTGAGAAGGAGGAAAAGTCTGTGAAAATGGCAATTTTGGTCACTGTGAGGCTTTAAAAAGTGGTTATTCAACAAAAAATGACCATTTCTGACCACCCGGAGAAAGTTCGACAGGTCACGGATCATCATTTTTCATCAGAAAATTGATTTTTTGGACTGTAGAAAAAATGTTTAGAAAAATTTCAATTGGGCTGTGCCTCATGCTCAACCCAATTGAAATTTTTTTCAACATTTTTTCTACAGTCCAAAAAATCAATTTTCTGATGAAAAATGATGACCCGTGACCTGTCGAACTTTCTCCGGGTGGTCAGAAATGGTTATTTTTTAATGTTTAATCTTTTGAATGTAAACAACTATTGCATGTGAATTCTCACATTTGTAACTAGAATAAGTGTGCTTAGAGTCATTTTCCTGCCAGAAATTTGTCGAAATAGTAGATTCTGAGTAGGAGGAAAAATCTGTAAAAATGGCAATTTTGGCAACTGAGAGGCTTTAAAAAGTGGTTATTCAACATGAGTCACAATCCAATTGACATTTCGAAACATTTTTTCTACAGTCCAAAAAAATCAATTTTCTGATCAAAAAAATATGTCCCCGGACCTGTCGAACTTTCTCCAGATGGTCAGAGATGGTAATTTTTTTAAGGGTTAATATTTTGATAGTAAATGATTATTGCATGTGAGTTATCACTTTTGGAACTAAAATAAGTGTGTTTAGAGTCATTTGAATGCCCGAAATTGTACGAAATAGAAGCTTCTAGGTAGGAGGAAAAGTCTGTAAAAATGGTAATTTTGGTCACTGAGAGGCTTTAAAATGTGATTATTTAACATGAGGCACAATCCAATTGACATTTTGAAACATTTTTTCTACAGTCCAAAAAATCAATTTTCTGATGAAAAACGATGGTCGAACTTTCTCCAGGTGGTCAGAAATGGGCATTTTTTAATGTTTAATCTTTTGACAGTAAATGACGATTGCATGTGAATTAACACTTTTGGAACTAAAATTAGTGTTTTTAGAGTCATTTTCCTGCCCAAAATTGGTCGAAATAGAAGCTTCTGAGAAGGAGGAAAAGTCTGTGAAAATGGCTATTTTGGTCACTGTGAGGCTTTAAAAAGTGGTTATTCAACAAAAAATGACCATTTCTGACCACCCGGAGAAAGTTTGACAGGTCACGGATCATCATTTTTCATCAGAAAATTGATTTTTTGGACTGTAGAAAAAATGTTTAGAAAAATTTCAAAATGGGCTGTGCCTCATGCTCAACCCAATTGAAATTTTTTTCAACATTTTTTCTACAGTCCAAAAAAACAATTTTCTGATGAAAAATGATGACCCGTGACCTGTCGAACTTTCTCCGGGTGGTCAGAAATGGTTATTTTTTAATGTTTAATCTTTTGAATGTAAACAACTATTGCATGTGAATTCTCACATTTGTAACTAGAATAAGTGTGTTTAGAGTCATTTTCCTGCCAGAAATTGGTCGAAATAGTAGATTCTGAGTAGGAGGAAAAATCTGTAAAAATTGCAATTTTGGCAAACGATAGGCTTTAAAAAGTGGTTATTCAACATGAGTCACAATCCAATTGACATTTCGAAACATTTTTTCTACAGTCCAAAAAATCAATTTTCTGATAAAAAAAACTATGTCCCCGGACCTGTCGAACTTTCTCCAGATGGTCAGAAATGGTAATTTTTTTAAGGTTTAATATTTTGATAGTAAATGATTATTGCATGTGAGTTATCACTTTTGGAACTAAAATAAGTGTGTTTAGAGTCATTTTAATGCCCCAAATTGTACGAAATAGCAGCTTCTAGGTAGGAGGAAAAGTCTGTAAAAATGGTAATTTTGGTCACTGAGAGGCTTTAAAATCTGATTATTTAACATGAGGCACAAGCCAATTGACATTTTGAACTATTTTTTCTACAGTCCCAAAAATCTATTTTCTGATGAAAAACGATGACCCGTGAACAGTCGAACTGTCTCCAGATGGTTAGAAATGGCCATTTTTTAATGATTAATCTGTTGACTGTAAATGACTATTGCATGTGAATTATCACTTTTGGAACTAAAATAAGTGTGTTTAGATTTATTTTCCTGCCCGAAATTGGTCAAAATAGAAGCTTCTGAGTAGTAGGAAAAGTTTGTAAAAATGGCAATTTTGGTCACTGAGAGGCTTCAAAAAGTGGATATTCAACATGAGGCACAATCCAATTGACATTTTGAAACGTTTTTTCTACAGTCCAAAAAAATCAATTTTCTGATGAGAAACGATGGTCGAACTTTCTCCAGATGGTCAGAAATGGTCATTTTTTAATGTTTAATCTTTTGACAGTAAATGACTATTGCATGTGAATTATCACTTTAGGAACTAAAATAAGTGTGTTTAGATTTATTTTACTGCCCAAAATAGGTCGAAATAGAAGCTTCACAGAAGGAGGAAAAGTCTCTGAAAATGGCAATTTTGGTCACTGTGAGGCTTTAAAAAGTGGTTATTCAACATGAGGCACAATCAAATTTATATTTTGAAAAAAACAATTTACAGTCCAACAAATCAATTTTCTGATGAAAAACGATGACCCCGGACCTGACAAACTTTCTCCAGATGATCAGAAATGGTCAGAAATGGATATTCAACATGAGGCACAATCAAAGTGACATTTTGAAAAAAAAATTCTACAGTCCAAAAAAATCAATTTTCTGATGAAAAACGATGACCTGTCAAACTTTCTCCAGATGGTCAGAAATTGTCATTTATTAATGTTCGATCTTTTGACTGTAAATGACTAATTTTCTGATGAAAAACGAAGGACCGTGACCTCTCGAACTTTCTCCAGATTGCCAGAAATTGTCATTTTTAAATGTTTAATCTTTTGACTGTAAATGACTATTGCATGTGAATTATCACTTTTGGAACTAAAATAACTGTGTTTAGAGTCATTTTAATGCCCTAAATTAGTCAAAATAGAAGCTTCTGAGCAGGAGGAAAAGTCTGTAAAAATGGCAATTCTGGTCTCTGAGGGGCTTTAAAAAGAGGTTATTCAACAAAAAATGACCATTTCTGACCACCCGAAGAAAGTTCAACAGGTCACGGATCATCATTTTTCATCAGAAAATTGATTTTTTGGACTGTAGAACAAATGTTTAAAAAAATGTCAATTGGGTTGTGCCTCATGCTCAACCCAATTGAAATTGTTTTCAACATTTTTTCTACAGTCCAAAAAATCAATTTTCTGATGAAAAATGATGACCCGTGACCTGTCGAACTTTCTCCGGGTGGTCAGAAATGGTCATTTTTTAATGTTTAATCTTTTTAATGTAAACAACTATTCCATGTGAATTCTCACATTTGTAACTAGAATAAGTGTGTTTAGAGTCATTTTCCTGCCAGAAATTTGTCGAAATAGTAGATTCTGAGTAGGAGGAAAAATCTGTAAAAATGGCAATTTTGGCAAACGATAGGCTTTAAAAAGTGGTTATTCAACATGAGTCACAATCCAATTGACATTTCGAAACATTTTTTCTACAGTCCAAAAAATCAATTTTCTGATAAAAAAAATATGTCCCCGGACCTGTCGAACTTTCTCCAGATGGTCAGAAATGGTAATTTTTTTAAGGTTTAATATTTTGATAGTAAATGATTATTGCATGTGAGTTATCACTTTTGGAACTAAAATAAGTGTGTTTAGAGTCATGTTAATGCCCGAAATTGTACGAAATAGAAGCTTCTAGGTAGGAGGAAAAGTCTGTAAAAATGGTAATTTTGGTCACTGAGAGGCTTTAAAATGTGATTATTTAACATGAGGCACAATCCAATTGACATTTTGAAACATTTTTTCTACAGTCCAAAAAATCAATTTTCTGATGAAAAACGATGGTCGAACTTTCTCCAGGGGGTCAGAAATGGGCATTTTTTAATGTTTAATCTTTTGACAGTAAATGACGATTGTATGTGAATTAACACTTTTGGAACTAAAATTAGTGTTTTTAGAGTCATTTTCCTGCCCAAAATTGGTCGAAATAGAAGCTTCTGAGAAGGAGGAAAAGTCTGTGAAAATGGCAATTTTGGTCACTGTGAGGCTTTAAAAAGTGGTTATTCAACAAAAAATGACCATTTCTGACCACCCGGAGAAAGTTCGACAGGTCACGGATCATCATTTTTCATCAGAAAATTGATTTTTTGGACTGTAGAAAAAATGTTTAGAAAAATTTCAATTGGGCTGTGCCTCATGCTCAACCCAATTGAAATTTTTTTCAACATTTTTTCTACAGTCCAAAAAATCAATTTTCTGATGAAAAATGATGACCCGTGACCTGTCGAACTTTCTCCGGGTGGTCAGAAATGGTTATTTTTTAATGTTTAATCTTTTGAATGTAAACAACTATTGCATGTGAATTCTCACATTTGTAACTAGAATAAGTGTGCTTAGAGTCATTTTCCTGCCAGAAATTTGTCGAAATAGTAGATTCTGAGTAGGAGGAAAAATCTGTAAAAATGGCAATTTTGGCAACCGAGAGGCTTTAAAAAGTGGTTATTCAACATGAGTCACAATCCAATTGACATTTCGAAACATTTTTTCTACAGTCCAAAAAATCAATTTTCTGATCAAAAAAATATGTCCCCGGACCTGTCGAACTTTCTCCAGATGGTCAGAGATGGTAATTTTTTTAAGGGTTAATATTTTGATAGTAAATGATTATTGCATGTGAGTTATCACTTTTGGAACTAAAATAAGTGTGTTTAGAGTCATTTGAATGCCCGAAATTGTACGAAATAGAAGCTTCTAGGTAGGAGGAAAAGTCTGTAAAAATGGTAATTTTGGTCACTGAGAGGCTTTAAAATGTGATTATTTAACATGAGGCACAATCCAATTGACATTTTGAAACATTTTTTCTACAGTCCAAAAAATCAATTTTCTGATGAAAAACGATGGTCGAACTTTCTCCAGGTGGTCAGAAATGGGCATTTTTTAATGTTTAATCTTTTGACAGTAAATGACGATTGCATGTGAATTAACACTTTTGGAACTAAAATAATTGTGTTTAGAGTCATTTCAATGCCCTAAATTAGTCAAAATAGAAGCTTCTGAGCAGGAGGAAAAGTCTGTAAAAATGGCAATTCCGGTCTCTGAGGGGTTTTAAAAAGAGGTTATTCAACAAAAAATGACCATTTCTGACCACCCGGAGAATGTTCGACAGATCACGGATCATAATTTTTCATCAGAAAATTGATTTTTTGGACTGTAGAAAAAATGTTTACAAAAATGTCAATTGGGTTGTGCCTCATGCTCAACCCAATTGAAATTTTTTTCAACATTTTTTCTACAGTCCAAAAAATCAATTTTCTGATGAAAAATGATGACCCGTGACCTGTCGAACTTTCTCCGGGTGGTCAGAAATGGTCATTTTTTAATGTTTAATCTTTTTAATGTAAACAACTATTCCATGTGAATTCTCACATTTGTAACTAGAATAAGTGTGTTTAGAGTCATTTTCCTGCCAGAAATTTGTCGAAATAGTAGATTCTGAGTAGGAGGAAAAATCTGTAAAAATGGCAATTTTGGCAAACGATAGGCTTTAAAAGGTGGTTATTCAACATGAGTCACAATCCAATTGACATTTCGAAACATTTTTTCTACAGTCCAAAAAATCAATTTTCTGATCAAAAAAATATGTCCCCGGACCTGTCGAACTTTCTCCAGATGGTCAGAAATGGTAATTTTTTTAAGGTTTAATATTTTGATAGTAAATGATTATTGCATGTGAGTTATCACTTTTGGAACTAAAATAAGTGTGTTTAGAGTCATTTTAATGCCCCAAATTGTACGAAATAGCAGCTTCTAGGTAGGAGGAAAAGTCTGTAAAAATGGTAATTTTGGTCACTGAGAGGCTTTAAAATCTGATTATTTAACATGAGGCACAAGCCAATTGACATTTTGAACTATTTTTTCTACAGTCCCAAAAATCTATTTTCTGATGAAAAACGATGACCCGTGAACTGTCGAACTGTCTCCAGATGGTCAGAAATGGCCATTTTTTAATGATTAATCTGTTGACTGTAAATGACTATTGCATGTGAATTATCACTTTTGGAACTAAAATAAGTGTGTTTAGATTTATTTTCCTGCCCGAAATTGGTCAAAATAGAAGCTTCTGAGTAGTAGGAAAAGTTTGTAAAAATGGCAATTTTGGTCACTGAGAGGCTTCAAAAAGTGGATATTCAACATGAGGCACAATCCAATTGACATTTTGAAACGTTTTTTCTACAGTCCAAAAAATCAATTTTCTGATGAAAAACGATGGTCGAACTTTCTCCAGATGGTCAGAAATGGTAATTTTTTAATGTTTAATCTTTTGACAGTAAATGACTATTGCATGTGAATTATCACTTTTGGAACTAAAATAAGTGTGTTTAGATTTATTTTCCTGCCCAAAATTGGTCGAAATAGAAGCTTCACAGAAGGAGGAAAAGTCTCTGAAAATGGCAATTTTGGTCACTGTGAGGCTTTAAAAAGTGGTTATTCAAAATGAGGCACAATCAAATTTATATTTTGAAAAAAACAATTTACAGTCCAACAAATCAATTTTCTGATGAAAAACGATGACCCCGGACCTGTCAAACTTTCTCCAGATGGTCAGAAATGGTCAGAAATGGATATTCAACATGAGGCACAATCAAAGTGACGTTTTGAAAAAAAAATTCTACAGTCCAAAAAAATCAATTTTCTGATGAAAAACGATGACCTGTTAAACTTTCTCCAGATGGTCAGAAATTGTCATTTATTAATGTTCGATCTTTTGACTGTAAATGACTAATTTTCTGATGAAAAACGAAGGACCGTGACCTCTCGAACTTTCTCCAGATCGCCAGAAATTGTCATTTTTAAATGTTTAATCTTTTGACTGTAAATGACTATTGCATGTGAATTATCACTTTTGGAACTAAAATAACTGTGTTTAGAGTCATTTTAATGCCCTAAATTAGTCAAAATAGAAGCTTCTGAGCAGGAAGAAAAGTCTGTAAAAATGGCAATTCTGGTCTCTGAGGGGCTTTAAAAAGAGGTTATTCAACAAAAAATGACCATTTCTGACCACCCGAAGAAAGTTCAACAGGTCACGGATCATCATTTTTCATCAGAAAATTGATTTTTTGGACTGTAGAAAAAATGTTTAGAAAAATTTCAATTGGGCTGTGCCTCATGCTCAACCCAATTGAAATTTTTTTCAACATTTTTTCTACAGTCCAAAAAATCAATTTTCTGATGAAAAATGATGACCCGTGACCTGTCGAACTTTCTCCGGGTGGTCAGAAATGGTTATTTTTTAATGTTTAATCTTTTGAATGTAAACAACTATTGCATGTGAATTCTCACATTTGTAACTAGAATAAGTGTGCTTAGAGTCATTTTCCTGCCAGAAATTTGTCGAAATAGTAGATTCTGAGTAGGAGGAAAAATCTGTAAAAATGGCAATTTTGGCAACCGAGAGGCTTTAAAAAGTGGTTATTCAACATGAGTCACAATCCAATTGACATTTCGAAACATTTTTTCTACAGTCCAAAAAATCAATTTTCTGATCAAAAAAATATGTCCCCGGACCTGTCGAACTTTCTCCAGATGGTCAGAGATGGTAATTTTTTTAAGGGTTAATATTTTGATAGTAAATGATTATTGCATGTGAGTTATCACTTTTGGAACTAAAATAAGTGTGTTTAGAGTCATTTGAATGCCCGAAATTGTACGAAATAGAAGCTTCTAGGTAGGAGGAAAAGTCTGTAAAAATGGTAATTTTGGTCACTGAGAGGCTTTAAAATGTGATTATTTAACATGAGGCACAATCCAATTGACATTTTGAAACATTTTTTCTACAGTCCAAAAAATCAATTTTCTGATGAAAAACGATGGTCGAACTTTCTCCAGGTGGTCAGAAATGGGCATTTTTTAATGTTTAATCTTTTGACAGTAAATGACGATTGCATGTGAATTAACACTTTTGGAACTAAAATAATTGTGTTTAGAGTCATTTCAATGCCCTAAATTAGTCAAAATAGAAGCTTCTGAGCAGGAGGAAAAGTCTGTAAAAATGGCAATTCCGGTCTCTGAGGGGTTTTAAAAAGAGGTTATTCAACAAAAAATGACCATTTCTGACCACCCGGAGAATGTTCGACAGATCACGGATCATAATTTTTCATCAGAAAATTGATTTTTTGGACTGTAGAAAAAATGTTTACAAAAATGTCAATTGGGTTGTGCCTCATGCTCAACCCAATTGAAATTTTTTTCAACATTTTTTCTACAGTCCAAAAAATCAATTTTCTGATGAAAAATGATGACCCGTGACCTGTCGAACTTTCTCCGGGTGGTCAGAAATGGTCATTTTTTAATGTTTAATCTTTTTAATGTAAACAACTATTCCATGTGAATTCTCACATTTGTAACTAGAATAAGTGTGTTTAGAGTCATTTTCCTGCCAGAAATTTGTCGAAATAGTAGATTCTGAGTAGGAGGAAAAATCTGTAAAAATGGCAATTTTGGCAAACGATAGGCTTTAAAAGGTGGTTATTCAACATGAGTCACAATCCAATTGACATTTCGAAACATTTTTTCTACAGTCCAAAAAATCAATTTTCTGATCAAAAAAATATGTCCCCGGACCTGTCGAACTTTCTCCAGATGGTCAGAGATGGTAATTTTTTTAAGGGTTAATATTTTGATAGTAAATGATTATTGCATGTGAGTTATCACTTTTGGAACTAAAATAGGTGTGTTTAGAGTCATTTGAATGCCCGAAATTGTACGAAATAGAAGCTTCTAGGTAGGAGGAAAAGTCTGTAAAAATGGTAATTTTGGTCACTGAGAGGCTTTAAAATGTGATTATTTAACATGAGGCACAATCCAATTGACATTTTGAAACATTTTTTCTACAGTCCGAAAAATCAATTTTCTGATGAAAAACGATGGTCGAACTTTCTCCAGGTGGTCAGAAATGGGCATTTTTTAATGTTTAATCTTTTGACAGTAAATGACGATTGCATGTGAATTAACACTTTTGGAACTAAAATAACTGTGTTTAGAGTCATTTCAATGCCCTAAATTAGTCAAAATAGAAGCTTCTGAGCAGGAGGAAAAGTCTGTAAAAATAGCAATTCCGGTCTCTGAGGGGTTTTAAAAAGAGGTTATTCAACAAAAAATGACCATTTCTGACCACCCGGAGAATGTTCGACAGATCACGGATCATAATTTTTCATCAGAAAATTGATTTTTTGGACTGTAGAAAAAATGTTTACAAAAATGTCAATTGGGTTGTGCCTCATGCTCAACCCAATTGAAATTTTTTTCAACATTTTTTCTACAGTCCAAAAAATCAATTTTCTGATGAAAAATGATGACCCGTGACCTGTCGAACTTTCTCCGGGTGGTCAGAAATGGTCATTTTTTAATGTTTAATCTTTTTAATGTAAACAACTATTCCATGTGAATTCTCACATTTGTAACTAGAATAAGTGTGTTTAGAGTCATTTTCCTGCCAGAAATTTGTCGAAATAGTAGATTCTGAGTAGGAGGAAAAATCTGTAAAAATGGCAATTTTGGCAAACGATAGGCTTTAAAAGGTGGTTATTCAACATGAGTCACAATCCAATTGACATTTCGAAACATTTTTTCTACAGTCCAAAAAATCAATTTTCTGATCAAAAAAATATGTCCCCGGACCTGTCGAACTTTCTCCAGATGGTCAGAAATGGTAATTTTTTTAAGGTTTAATATTTTGATAGTAAATGATTATTGCATGTGAGTTATCACTTTTGGAACTAAAATAAGTGTGTTTAGAGTCATTTTAATGCCCCAAATTGTACGAAATAGCAGCTTCTAGGTAGGAGGAAAAGTCTGTAAAAATGGTAATTTTGGTCACTGAGAGGCTTTAAAATCTGATTATTTAACATGAGGCACAAGCCAATTGACATTTTGAACTATTTTTTCTACAGTCCCAAAAATCTATTTTCTGATGAAAAACGATGACCCGTGAACTGTCGAACTGTCTCCAGATGGTCAGAAATGGCCATTTTTTAATGATTAATCTGTTGACTGTAAATGACTATTGCATGTGAATTATCACTTTTGGAACTAAAATAAGTGTGTTTAGATTTATTTTCCTGCCCGAAATTGGTCAAAATAGAAGCTTCTGAGTAGTAGGAAAAGTTTGTAAAAATGGCAATTTTGGTCACTGAGAGGCTTCAAAAAGTGGATATTCAACATGAGGCACAATCCAATTGACATTTTGAAACGTTTTTTCTACAGTCCAAAAAATCAATTTTCTGATGAAAAACGATGGTCGAACTTTCTCCAGATGGTCAGAAATGGTAATTTTTTAATGTTTAATCTTTTGACAGTAAATGACTATTGCATGTGAATTATCACTTTTGGAACTAAAATAAGTGTGTTTAGATTTATTTTCCTGCCCAAGATTGGTCGAAATAGAAGCTTCACAGAAGGAGGAAAAGTCTCTGAAAATGGCAATTTTGGTCACTGTGAGGCTTTAAAAAGTGGTTATTCAAAATGAGGCACAATCAAATTTATATTTTGAAAAAAACAATTTACAGTCCAACAAATCAATTTTCTGATGAAAAACGATGACCCCGGACCTGTCAAACTTTCTCCAGATGGTCAGAAATGGTCAGAAATGGATATTCAACATGAGGCACAATCAAAGTGACGTTTTGAAAAAAAAATTCTACAGTCCAAAAAAATCAATTTTCTGATGAAAAACGACCTGTTAAACTTTCTCCAGATGGTCAGAAATTGTCATTTATTAATGTTCGATCTTTTGACTGTAAATGACTAATTTTCTGATGAAAAACGAAGGACCTTGACCTCTCGAACTTTCTCCAGATCGCCAGAAATTGTCATTTTTAAATGTTTAATCTTTTGACTGTAAATGACTATTGCATGTGAATTATCACTTTTGGAACTAAAATAACTGTGTTTAGAGTCATTTTAATGCCCTAAATTAGTCAAAATAGAAGCTTCTGAGCAGGAGGAAAAGTCTGTAAAAATGGCAATTCTGGTCTCTGAGGGGCTTTAAAAAGAGGTTATTCAACAAAAAATGACCATTTCTGACTACCCGAAGAAAGTTCAACAGGTCACGGATCATCATTTTTCATCAGAAAATTGATTTTTTGGACTGTAGAACAAATGTTTAAAAAAATGTCAATTGGGTTGTGCCTCATGCTCAACCCAATTGAAATTGTTTTCAACATTTTTTCTACAGTCCAAAAAATCAATTTTCTGATGAAAAATGATGACCCGTGACCTGTCGAACTTTCTCCGGGTGGTCAGAAATGGTCATTTTTTAATGTTTAATCTTTTTAATGTAAACAACTATTCCATGTGAATTCTCACATTTGTAACTAGAATAAGTGTGTTTAGAGTCATTTTCCTGCCAGAAATTTGTCGAAATAGTAGATTCTGAGTAGGAGGAAAAATCTGTAAAAATGGCAATTTTGGCAAACGATAGGCTTTAAAAAGTGGTTATTCAACATGAGTCACAATCCAATTGACATTTCGAAACATTTTTTCTACAGTCCAAAAAATCAATTTTCTGATAAAAAAAATATGTCCCCGGACCTGTCGAACTTTCTCCAGATGGTCAGAAATGGTAATTTTTTTAAGGTTTAATATTTTGATAGTAAATGATTATTGCATGTGAGTTATCACTTTTGGAACTAAAATAAGTGTGTTTAGAGTCATGTTAATGCCCGAAATTGTACGAAATAGAAGCTTCTAGGTAGGAGGAAAAGTCTGTAAAAATGGTAATTTTGGTCACTGAGAGGCTTTAAAATGTGAATATTTAACATGAGGCACAATCCAATTGACATTTTGAAACATTTTTTCTACAGTCCAAAAAATCAATTTTCTGATGAAAAACGATGGTCGAACTTTCTCCAGGGGGTCAGAAATGGGCATTTTTTAATGTTTAATCTTTTGACAGTAAATGACGATTGTATGTGAATTAACACTTTTGGAACTAAAATTAGTGTTTTTAGAGTCATTTTCCTGCCCAAAATTGGTCGAAATAGAAGCTTCTGAGAAGGAGGAAAAGTCTGTGAAAATGGCAATTTTGGTCACTGTGAGGCATTAAAAAGTGGTTATTCAACAAAAAATGACCATTTCTGACCACCCGGAGAAAGTTCGACAGGTCACGGATCATCATTTTTCATCAGAAAATTGATTTTTTGGACTGTAGAAAAAATGTTTAGAAAAATTTCAATTGGGCTGTGCCTCATGCTCAACCCAATTGAAATTTTTTTCAACATTTTTTCTACAGTCCAAAAAATCAATTTTCTGATGAAAAATGATGACCCGTGACCTGTCGAACTTTCTCCGGGTGGTCAGAAATGGTTATTTTTTAATGTTTAATCTTTTGAATGTAAACAACTATTGCATGTGAATTCTCACATTTGTAACTAGAATAAGTGTGCTTAGAGTCATTTTCCTGCCAGAAATTTGTCGAAATAGTAGATTCTGAGTAGGAGGAAAAATCTGTAAAAATGGCAATTTTGGCAACCGAGAGGCTTTAAAAAGTGGTTATTCAACATGAGTCACAATCCAATTGACATTTCGAAACATTTTTTCTACAGTCCAAAAAATCAATTTTCTGATCAAAAAAATATGTCCCCGGACCTGTCGAACTTTCTCCAGATGGTCAGAGATGGTAATTTTTTTAAGGGTTAATATTTTGATAGTAAATGATTATTGCATGTGAGTTATCACTTTTGGAACTAAAATAAGTGTGTTTAGAGTCATTTGAATGCCCGAAATTATACGAAATAGAAGCTTCTAGGTAGGAGGAAAAGTCTGTAAAAATGGTAATTTTGGTCACTGAGAGGCTTTAAAATGTGATTATTTAACATGAGGCACAATCCAATTGACATTTTGAAACATTTTTTCTACAGTCCAAAAAATCAATTTTCTGATGAAAAACGATGGTCGAACTTTCTCCAGGTGGTCAGAAATGGGCATTTTTTAATGTTTAATCTTTTGACAGTAAATGACGATTGCATGTGAATTAACACTTTTGGAACTAAAATAATTGTGTTTAGAGTCATTTCAATGCCCTAAATTAGTCAAAATAGAAGCTTCTGAGCAGGAGGAAAAGTCTGTAAAAATGGCAATTCCGGTCTCTGAGGGGTTTTAAAAAGAGGTTATTCAACAAAAAATGACCATTTCTGACCACCCGGAGAATGTTCGACAGATCACGGATCATAATTTTTCATCAGAAAATTGATTTTTTGGACTGTAGAAAAAATGTTTACAAAAATGTCAATTGGGTTGTGCCTCATGCTCAACCCAATTGAAATTTTTTTCAACATTTTTTCTACAGTCCAAAAAATCAATTTTCTGATGAAAAATGATGACCCGTGACCTGTCGAACTTTCTCCGGGTGGTCAGAAATGGTCATTTTTTAATGTTTAATCTTTTTAATGTAAACAACTATTCCATGTGAATTCTCACATTTGTAACTAGAATAAGTGTGTTTAGAGTCATTTTCCTGCCAGAAATTTGTCGAAATAGTAGATTCTGAGTAGGAGGAAAAATCTGTAAAAATGGCAATTTTGGCAAACGATAGGCTTTAAAAGGTGGTTATTCAACATGAGTCACAATCCAATTGACATTTCGAAACATTTTTTCTACAGTCCAAAAAATCAATTTTCTGATCAAAAAAATATGTCCCCGGACCTGTCGAACTTTCTCCAGATGGTCAGAAATGGTAATTTTTTTAAGGTTTAATATTTTGATAGTAAATGATTATTGCATGTGAGTTATCACTTTTGGAACTAAAATAAGTGTGTTTAGAGTCATTTTAATGCCCCAAATTGTACGAAATAGCAGCTTCTAGGTAGGAGGAAAAGTCTGTAAAAATGGTAATTTTGGTCACTGAGAGGCTTTAAAATCTGATTATTTAACATGAGGCACAAGCCAATTGACATTTTGAACTATTTTTTCTACAGTCCCAAAAATCTATTTTCTGATGAAAAACGATGACCCGTGAACTGTCGAACTGTCTCCAGATGGTCAGAAATGGCCATTTTTTAATGATTAATCTGTTGACTGTAAATGACTATTGCATGTGAATTATCACTTTTGGAACTAAAATAAGTGTGTTTAGATTTATTTTCCTGCCCGAAATTGGTCAAAATAGAAGCTTCTGAGTAGTAGTAAAAGTTTGTAAAAATGGCAATTTTGGTCACCGAGAGGCTTCAAAAAGTGGATATTCAACATGAGGCACAATCCAATTGACATTTTGAAACATTTTTTCTACAGTCCAAAAAATCAATTTTCTGATGAATAACGATGGTCGAACTTTCTCCAGATGGTCAGAAATGGTCATTTTTTAATGTTTAATCTTTTGACAGTAAATGACTATTGCATGTGAATTAAGACTTTTGGAACTAAAATTAGTGTGTTTAGAGTCATTTTCCTGCCCAAAATTGGTCGAAATAGAAGCTTCAGAGAAGGAGGAAAAGTCTGTGAAAATGGCAATTTTGGTCACTGTGAGGCTTAAAAAAGTGGTTATTCAATATGAGGCACAATCAAATTTATATTTTGAAAAAAACAATTTACAGTCCAACAAATCAATTTTCTGATGAAAAACGATGACCCCGGACCTGTCAAACTTTCTCCAGATGGTCAGAAATGGTCAGAAATGGATATTCAACATGAGGCACAATCCAAGTGACATTTTGAAAAAAAAATTCTACAGTCCCAAAAAATCAATTTTCTGATGAAAAACGATGACCTGTCAAACTTTCTCCAGATGGTCAGAAATTGTCATTTATTAATGTTCGATCTTTTGACTGTAAATGACTCTTGCATGTGAATTATAACTTTTGGAACTAAAATAACTGTGTTTAGAGTCATTTCAATGCCCTAAATTAGTCAAAATAGAAGCTTCTGAGCAGGAGGAAAAGTCTGTAAAAATGGCAATTCTGGTCTCTGAGGGGCTTTAAAAAGAGGTTATTCAACAAAAAATGACCATTTCTGACCGCCCGGAGAATGTTCGACAGGTCACGGATCATCATTTTTCATCAGAAAATTGATTTTTTGGACTGTAGAAAAAATGTTTACAAAAATGTCAATTGGGTTGTGCCTCATGCTCAACCCAATTGAAATTTTTTTCAACATTTTTTCTACAGTCCAAAAAATCAATTTTCTAACGAAAAATGATGACCCGTGACCTGTCGAACTTTCTCCGGGTTGTCAGAAATGGTCATTTTTTAATGTTTAATCTTTTTAATGTAAACAACTATTGCATGTGAATTCTCACATTTGTAACTAGAATAAGTGTGTTTAGAGTCATTTTCCTGCCAGAAATTGGTCGGAATAGTAGATTCCTAGTAGGAGGAAAAAATCTGTAAAAATGGCAATTTTGGCAAACGATAGGCTTTAAAAAGTGGTTATTCAACATGAGTCACAATCCAATTGACATTTCGAAACATTTTTTCTACAGTCCAAAAAATCAATTTTCTGATCAAAAAAATATGTCCCCGGACCTGTCGAACTTTCTCCAGATGGTCAGAAATGGTAATTTTATTAAGGTTTAATATTTTGATAGTAAATGATTATTGCATGTGAGTTATCACTTTTGGAACTAAAATAAGTGTGTTTAGAGTCATTTTAATGCCCCAAATTTTACGAAATAGAAGCTTTTAGGTAGGAGGAAAAGTCTGTAAAAATGGTAATTTTGGTCACTGAGAGGCTTTAAAATCTGATTATTTAACATGAGGCACAAGCCAATTGACATTTTGAACTATTTTTTCTACAGTCCAAAAAATCTATTTTCTGATGAAAAACGATGACCCGTGAACTGTCGAACTGTCTACAGATGGTCAGAAATGGCCATTTTTTAATGATTAATCTGTTGACTGTAAATGACTATTGCATGTGAATTATCACTTTTGGAACTAAAATAAGTGTGTTTAGATTCATTTTCCTGCCCGAAATTGGTCAAAATAGAAGCTTCTGAGTAGTAGGAAAAGTTTGTAAAAATGGCAATTTTGGTCACTGAGAGGCTTCAAAAAGTGGATATTCAACATGAGGCACAATCCAATTGACATTTTGAAACGTTTTTTCTACAGTCCAAAAAATCAATTTTCTGATGAAAAACGATGGTCGAACTTTCTCCAGATGGTCAGAAATGGTAATTTTTTAATGTTTAATCTTTTGACAGTAAATGACTATTGCATGTGAATTATCACTTTTGGAACTAAAATAAGTGTGTTTAGATTTATTTTCCTGCCCAAAATTGGTCGAAATAGAAGCTTCACAGAAGGAGGAAAAGTCTCTGAAAATGGCAATTTTGGTCACTGTGAGGCTTTAAAAAGTGGTTATTCAAAATGAGGCACAATCAAATTTATATTTTGAAAAAAACAATTTACAGTCCAACAAATCAATTTTCTGATGAAAAACGATGACCCCGGACCTGTCAAACTTTCTCCAGATGGTCAGAAATGGTCAGAAATGGATATTCAACATGAGGCACAATCAAAGTGACGTTTTGAAAAAAAAATTCTACAGTCCAAAAAAATCAATTTTCTGATGAAAAACGATGACCTGTTAAACTTTCTCCAGATGGTCAGAAATTGTCATTTATTAATGTTCGATCTTTTGACTGTAAATGACTAATTTTCTGATGAAAAACGAAGGACCGTGACCTCTCGAACTTTCTCCAGATCGCCAGAAATTGTCATTTTTAAATGTTTAATCTTTTGACTGTAAATGACTATTGCATGTGAATTATCACTTTTGGAACTAAAATAACTGTGTTTAGAGTCATTTTAATGCCCTAAATTAGTCAAAATAGAAGCTTCTGAGCAGGAGGAAAAGTCTGTAAAAATGGCAATTCTGGTCTCTGAGGGGCTTTAAAAAGAGGTTATTCAACAAAAAATGACCATTTCTGACCACCCGAAGAAAGTTCAACAGGTCACGGATCATCATTTTTCATCAGAAAATTGATTTTTTGGACTGTAGAAAAAATGTTTAGAAAAATTTCAATTGGGCTGTGCCTCATGCTCAACCCAATTGAAATTTTTTTCAACATTTTTTCTACAGTCCAAAAAATCAATTTTCTGATGAAAAATGATGACCCGTGACCTGTCGAACTTTCTCCGGGTGGTCAGAAATGGTTATTTTTTAATGTTTAATCTTTTGAATGTAAACAACTATTGCATGTGAATTCTCACATTTGTAACTAGAATAAGTGTGCTTAGAGTCATTTTCCTGCCAGAAATTTGTCGAAATAGTAGATTCTGAGTAGGAGGAAAAATCTGTAAAAATGGCAATTTTGGCAACCGAGAGGCTTTAAAAAGTGGTTATTCAACATGAGTCACAATCCAATTGACATTTCGAAACATTTTTTCTACAGTCCAAAAAATCAATTTTCTGATCAAAAAAATATGTCCCCGGACCTGTCGAACTTTCTCCAGATGGTCAGAGATGGTAATTTTTTTAAGGGTTAATATTTTGATAGTAAATGATTATTGCATGTGAGTTATCACTTTTGGAACTAAAATAAGTGTGTTTAGAGTCATTTGAATGCCCGAAATTGTACGAAATAGAAGCTTCTAGGTAGGAGGAAAAGTCTGTAAAAATGGTAATTTTGGTCACTGAGAGGCTTTAAAATGTGATTATTTAACATGAGGCACAATCCAATTGACATTTTGAAACATTTTTTCTACAGTCCAAAAAATCAATTTTCTGATGAAAAACGATGGTCGAACTTTCTCCAGGTGGTCAGAAATGGGCATTTTTTAATGTTTAATCTTTTGACAGTAAATGACGATTGCATGTGAATTAACACTTTTGGAACTAAAATAATTGTGTTTAGAGTCATTTCAATGCCCTAAATTAGTCAAAATAGAAGCTTCTGAGCAGGAGGAAAAGTCTGTAAAAATGGCAATTCCGGTCTCTGAGGGGTTTTAAAAAGAGGTTATTCAACAAAAAATGACCATTTCTGACCACCCGGAGAATGTTCGACAGATCACGGATCATAATTTTTCATCAGAAAATTGATTTTTTGGACTGTAGAAAAAATGTTTACAAAAATGTCAATTGGGTTGTGCCTCATGCTCAACCCAATTGAAATTTTTTTCAACATTTTTTCTACAGTCCAAAAAATCAATTTTCTGATGAAAAATGATGACCCGTGACCTGTCGAACTTTCTCCGGGTGGTCAGAAATGGTCATTTTTTAATGTTTAATCTTTTTAATGTAAACAACTATTCCATGTGAATTCTCACATTTGTAACTAGAATAAGTGTGTTTAGAGTCATTTTCCTGCCAGAAATTTGTCGAAATAGTAGATTCTGAGTAGGAGGAAAAATCTGTAAAAATGGCAATTTTGGCAAACGATAGGCTTTAAAAGGTGGTTATTCAACATGAGTCACAATCCAATTGACATTTCGAAACATTTTTTCTACAGTCCAAAAAATCAATTTTCTGATCAAAAAAATATGTCCCCGGACCTGTCGAACTTTCTCCAGATGGTCAGAGATGGTAATTTTTTTAAGGGTTAATATTTTGATAGTAAATGATTATTGCATGTGAGTTATCACTTTTGGAACTAAAATAGGTGTGTTTAGAGTCATTTGAATGCCCGAAATTGTACGAAATAGAAGCTTCTAGGTAGGAGGAAAAGTCTGTAAAAATGGTAATTTTGGTCACTGAGAGGCTTTAAAATGTGATTATTTAACATGAGGCACAATCCAATTGACATTTTGAAACATTTTTTCTACAGTCCGAAAAATCAATTTTCTGATGAAAAACGATGGTCGAACTTTCTCCAGGTGGTCAGAAATGGGCATTTTTTAATGTTTAATCTTTTGACAGTAAATGACGATTGCATGTGAATTAACACTTTTGGAACTAAAATAACTGTGTTTAGAGTCATTTCAATGCCCTAAATTAGTCAAAATAGAAGCTTCTGAGCAGGAGGAAAAGTCTGTAAAAATAGCAATTCCGGTCTCTGAGGGGTTTTAAAAAGAGGTTATTCAACAAAAAATGACCATTTCTGACCACCCGGAGAATGTTCGACAGATCACGGATCATAATTTTTCATCAGAAAATTGATTTTTTGGACTGTAGAAAAAATGTTTACAAAAATGTCAATTGGGTTGTGCCTCATGCTCAACCCAATTGAAATTTTTTTCAACATTTTTTCTACAGTCCAAAAAATCAATTTTCTGATGAAAAATGATGACCCGTGACCTGTCGAACTTTCTCCGGGTGGTCAGAAATGGTCATTTTTTAATGTTTAATCTTTTTAATGTAAACAACTATTCCATGTGAATTCTCACATTTGTAACTAGAATAAGTGTGTTTAGAGTCATTTTCCTGCCAGAAATTTGTCGAAATAGTAGATTCTGAGTAGGAGGAAAAATCTGTAAAAATGGCAATTTTGGCAAACGATAGGCTTTAAAAGGTGGTTATTCAACATGAGTCACAATCCAATTGACATTTCGAAACATTTTTTCTACAGTCCAAAAAATCAATTTTCTGATCAAAAAAATATGTCCCCGGACCTGTCGAACTTTCTCCAGATGGTCAGAAATGGTAATTTTTTTAAGGTTTAATATTTTGATAGTAAATGATTATTGCATGTGAGTTATCACTTTTGGAACTAAAATAAGTGTGTTTAGAGTCATTTTAATGCCCCAAATTGTACGAAATAGCAGCTTCTAGGTAGGAGGAAAAGTCTGTAAAAATGGTAATTTTGGTCACTGAGAGGCTTTAAAATCTGATTATTTAACATGAGGCACAAGCCAATTGACATTTTGAACTATTTTTTCTACAGTCCCAAAAATCTATTTTCTGATGAAAAACGATGACCCGTGAACTGTCGAACTGTCTCCAGATGGTCAGAAATGGCCATTTTTTAATGATTAATCTGTTGACTGTAAATGACTATTGCATGTGAATTATCACTTTTGGAACTAAAATAAGTGTGTTTAGATTTATTTTCCTGCCCGAAATTGGTCAAAATAGAAGCTTCTGAGTAGTAGGAAAAGTTTGTAAAAATGGCAATTTTGGTCACTGAGAGGCTTCAAAAAGTGGATATTCAACATGAGGCACAATCCAATTGACATTTTGAAACGTTTTTTCTACAGTCCAAAAAATCAATTTTCTGATGAAAAACGATGGTCGAACTTTCTCCAGATGGTCAGAAATGGTAATTTTTTAATGTTTAATCTTTTGACAGTAAATGACTATTGCATGTGAATTATCACTTTTGGAACTAAAATAAGTGTGTTTAGATTTATTTTCCTGCCCAAGATTGGTCGAAATAGAAGCTTCACAGAAGGAGGAAAAGTCTCTGAAAATGGCAATTTTGGTCACTGTGAGGCTTTAAAAAGTGGTTATTCAAAATGAGGCACAATCAAATTTATATTTTGAAAAAAACTATTTACAGTCCAACAAATCAATTTTCTGATGAAAAACGATGACCCCGGACCTGTCAAACTTTCTCCAGATGGTCAGAAATGGTCAGAAATGGATATTCAACATGAGGCACAATCAAAGTGACGTTTTGAAAAAAAAATTCTACAGTCCAAAAAAATCAATTTTCTGATGAAAAACGACCTGTTAAACTTTCTCCAGATGGTCAGAAATTGTCATTTATTAATGTTCGATCTTTTGACTGTAAATGACTAATTTTCTGATGAAAAACGAAGGACCTTGACCTCTCGAACTTTCTCCAGATCGCCAGAAATTGTCATTTTTAAATGTTTAATCTTTTGACTGTAAATGACTATTGCATGTGAATTATCACTTTTGGAACTAAAATAACTGTGTTTAGAGTCATTTTAATGCCCTAAATTAGTCAAAATAGAAGCTTCTGAGCAGGAGGAAAAGTCTGTAAAAATGGCAATTCTGGTCTCTGAGGGGCTTTAAAAAGAGGTTATTCAACAAAAAATGACCATTTCTGACTACCCGAAGAAAGTTCAACAGGTCACGGATCATCATTTTTCATCAGAAAATTGATTTTTTGGACTGTAGAACAAATGTTTAAAAAAATGTCAATTGGGTTGTGCCTCATGCTCAACCCAATTGAAATTGTTTTCAACATTTTTTCTACAGTCCAAAAAATCAATTTTCTGATGAAAAATGATGACCCGTGACCTGTCGAACTTTCTCCGGGTGGTCAGAAATGGTCATTTTTTAATGTTTAATCTTTTTAATGTAAACAACTATTCCATGTGAATTCTCACATTTGTAACTAGAATAAGTGTGTTTAGAGTCATTTTCCTGCCAGAAATTTGTCGAAATAGTAGATTCTGAGTAGGAGGAAAAATCTGTAAAAATGGCAATTTTGGCAAACGATAGGCTTTAAAAAGTGGTTATTCAACATGAGTCACAATCCAATTGACATTTCGAAACATTTTTTCTACAGTCCAAAAAATCAATTTTCTGATAAAAAAAATATGTCCCCGGACCTGTCGAACTTTCTCCAGATGGTCAGAAATGGTAATTTTTTTAAGGTTTAATATTTTGATAGTAAATGATTATTGCATGTGAGTTATCACTTTTGGAACTAAAATAAGTGTGTTTAGAGTCATGTTAATGCCCGAAATTGTACGAAATAGAAGCTTCTAGGTAGGAGGAAAAGTCTGTAAAAATGGTAATTTTGGTCACTGAGAGGCTTTAAAATGTGATTATTTAACATGAGGCACAATCCAATTGACATTTTGAAACATTTTTTCTACAGTCCAAAAAATCAATTTTCTGATGAAAAACGATGGTCGAACTTTCTCCAGGGGGTCAGAAATGGGCATTTTTTAATGTTTAATCTTTTGACAGTAAATGACGATTGTATGTGAATTAACACTTTTGGAACTAAAATTAGTGTTTTTAGAGTCATTTTCCTGCCCAAAATTGGTCGAAATAGAAGCTTCTGAGAAGGAGGAAAAGTCTGTGAAAATGGCAATTTTGGTCACTGTGAGGCATTAAAAAGTGGTTATTCAACAAAAAATGACCATTTCTGACCACCCGGAGAAAGTTCGACAGGTCACGGATCATCATTTTTCATCAGAAAATTGATTTTTTGGACTGTAGAAAAAATGTTTAGAAAAATTTCAATTGGGCTGTGCCTCATGCTCAACCCAATTGAAATTTTTTTCAACATTTTTTCTACAGTCCAAAAAATCAATTTTCTGATGAAAAATGATGACCCGTGACCTGTCGAACTTTCTCCGGGTGGTCAGAAATGGTTATTTTTTAATGTTTAATCTTTTGAATGTAAACAACTATTGCATGTGAATTCTCACATTTGTAACTAGAATAAGTGTGCTTAGAGTCATTTTCCTGCCAGAAATTTGTCGAAATAGTAGATTCTGAGTAGGAGGAAAAATCTGTAAAAATGGCAATTTTGGCAACCGAGAGGCTTTAAAAAGTGGTTATTCAACATGAGTCACAATCCAATTGACATTTCGAAACATTTTTTCTACAGTCCAAAAAATCAATTTTCTGATCAAAAAAATATGTCCCCGGACCTGTCGAACTTTCTCCAGATGGTCAGAGATGGTAATTTTTTTAAGGGTTAATATTTTGATAGTAAATGATTATTGCATGTGAGTTATCACTTTTGGAACTAAAATAAGTGTGTTTAGAGTCATTTGAATGCCCGAAATTATACGAAATAGAAGCTTCTAGGTAGGAGGAAAAGTCTGTAAAAATGGTAATTTTGGTCACTGAGAGGCTTTAAAATGTGATTATTTAACATGAGGCACAATCCAATTGACATTTTGAAACATTTTTTCTACAGTCCAAAAAATCAATTTTCTGATGAAAAACGATGGTCGAACTTTCTCCAGGTGGTCAGAAATGGGCATTTTTTAATGTTTAATCTTTTGACAGTAAATGACGATTGCATGTGAATTAACACTTTTGGAACTAAAATAATTGTGTTTAGAGTCATTTCAATGCCCTAAATTAGTCAAAATAGAAGCTTCTGAGCAGGAGGAAAAGTCTGTAAAAATGGCAATTCCGGTCTCTGAGGGGTTTTAAAAAGAGGTTATTCAACAAAAAATGACCATTTCTGACCACCCGGAGAATGTTCGACAGATCACGGATCATAATTTTTCATCAGAAAATTGATTTTTTGGACTGTAGAAAAAATGTTTACAAAAATGTCAATTGGGTTGTGCCTCATGCTCAACCCAATTGAAATTTTTTTCAACATTTTTTCTACAGTCCAAAAAATCAATTTTCTGATGAAAAATGATGACCCGTGACCTGTCGAACTTTCTCCGGGTGGTCAGAAATGGTCATTTTTTAATGTTTAATCTTTTTAATGTAAACAACTATTCCATGTGAATTCTCACATTTGTAACTAGAATAAGTGTGTTTAGAGTCATTTTCCTGCCAGAAATTTGTCGAAATAGTAGATTCTGAGTAGGAGGAAAAATCTGTAAAAATGGCAATTTTGGCAAACGATAGGCTTTAAAAGGTGGTTATTCAACATGAGTCACAATCCAATTGACATTTCGAAACATTTTTTCTACAGTCCAAAAAATCAATTTTCTGATCAAAAAAATATGTCCCCGGACCTGTCGAACTTTCTCCAGATGGTCAGAAATGGTAATTTTTTTAAGGTTTAATATTTTGATAGTAAATGATTATTGCATGTGAGTTATCACTTTTGGAACTAAAATAAGTGTGTTTAGAGTCATTTTAATGCCCCAAATTGTACGAAATAGCAGCTTCTAGGTAGGAGGAAAAGTCTGTAAAAATGGTAATTTTGGTCACTGAGAGGCTTTAAAATCTGATTATTTAACATGAGGCACAAGCCAATTGACATTTTGAACTATTTTTTCTACAGTCCCAAAAATCTATTTTCTGATGAAAAACGATGACCCGTGAACTGTCGAACTGTCTCCAGATGGTCAGAAATGGCCATTTTTTAATGATTAATCTGTTGACTGTAAATGACTATTGCATGTGAATTATCACTTTTGGAACTAAAATAAGTGTGTTTAGATTTATTTTCCTGCCCGAAATTGGTCAAAATAGAAGCTTCTGAGTAGTAGTAAAAGTTTGTAAAAATGGCAATTTTGGTCACCGAGAGGCTTCAAAAAGTGGATATTCAACATGAGGCACAATCCAATTGACATTTTGAAACATTTTTTCTACAGTCCAAAAAATCAATTTTCTGATGAATAACGATGGTCGAACTTTCTCCAGATGGTCAGAAATGGTCATTTTTTAATGTTTAATCTTTTGACAGTAAATGACTATTGCATGTGAATTAAGACTTTTGGAACTAAAATTAGTGTGTTTAGAGTCATTTTCCTGCCCAAAATTGGTCGAAATAGAAGCTTCAGAGAAGGAGGAAAAGTCTGTGAAAATGGCAATTTTGGTCACTGTGAGGCTTAAAAAAGTGGTTATTCAATATGAGGCACAATCAAATTTATATTTTGAAAAAAACAATTTACAGTCCAACAAATCAATTTTCTGATGAAAAACGATGACCCCGGACCTGTCAAACTTTCTCCAGATGGTCAGAAATGGTCAGAAATGGATATTCAACATGAGGCACAATCCAAGTGACATTTTGAAAAAAAAATTCTACAGTCCCAAAAAATCAATTTTCTGATGAAAAACGATGACCTGTCAAACTTTCTCCAGATGGTCAGAAATTGTCATTTATTAATGTTCGATCTTTTGACTGTAAATGACTCTTGCATGTGAATTATAACTTTTGGAACTAAAATAACTGTGTTTAGAGTCATTTCAATGCCCTAAATTAGTCAAAATAGAAGCTTCTGAGCAGGAGGAAAAGTCTGTAAAAATGGCAATTCTGGTCTCTGAGGGGCTTTAAAAAGAGGTTATTCAACAAAAAATGACCATTTCTGACCGCCCGGAGAATGTTCGACAGGTCACGGATCATCATTTTTCATCAGAAAATTGATTTTTTGGACTGTAGAAAAAATGTTTACAAAAATGTCAATTGGGTTGTGCCTCATGCTCAACCCAATTGAAATTTTTTTCAACATTTTTTCTACAGTCCAAAAAATCAATTTTCTAACGAAAAATGATGACCCGTGACCTGTCGAACTTTCTCCGGGTGGTCAGAAATGGTCATTTTTTAATGTTTAATCTTTTTAATGTAAACAACTATTGCATGTGAATTCTCACATTTGTAACTAGAATAAGTGTGTTTAGAGTCATTTTCCTGCCAGAAATTGGTCGGAATAGTAGATTCCTAGTAGGAGGAAAAAATCTGTAAAAATGGCAATTTTGGCAAACGATAGGCTTTAAAAAGTGGTTATTCAACATGAGTCACAATCCAATTGACATTTCGAAACATTTTTTCTACAGTCCAAAAAATCAATTTTCTGATCAAAAAAATATGTCCCCGGACCTGTCGAACTTTCTCCAGATGGTCAGAAATGGTAATTTTATTAAGGTTTAATATTTTGATAGTAAATGATTATTGCATGTGAGTTATCACTTTTGGAACTAAAATAAGTGTGTTTAGAGTCATTTTAATGCCCCAAATTTTACGAAATAGAAGCTTTTAGGTAGGAGGAAAAGTCTGTAAAAATGGTAATTTTGGTCACTGAGAGGCTTTAAAATCTGATTATTTAACATGAGGCACAAGCCAATTGACATTTTGAACTATTTTTTCTACAGTCCAAAAAATCTATTTTCTGATGAAAAACGATGACCCGTGAACTGTCGAACTGTCTACAGATGGTCAGAAATGGCCATTTTTTAATGATTAATCTGTTGACTGTAAATGACTATTGCATGTGAATTATCACTTTTGGAACTAAAATAAGTGTGTTTAGATTCATTTTCCTGCCCGAAATTGGTCAAAATAGAAGCTTCTGAGTAGTAGGAAAAGTTTGTAAAAATGGCAATTTTGGTCACTGAGAGGCTTCAAAAAGTGGATATTCAACATGAGGCACAATCCAATTGACATTTTGAAACGTTTTTTCTACAGTCCAAAAAATCAATTTTCTGATGAAAAACGATGGTCGAACTTTCTCCAGATGGTCAGAAATGGTCATTTTTTAATGTTTAATCTTTTGACAGTAAATGACTATTGCATGTGAATTCTTTTGGAACTAAAATTAGTGTGTTTAGAGTTATTTTCCTGCCCAAAATTGGTCGAAATAGAAGCTTCACAGAAGGAGGAAAAGTCTCTGAAAATGGCAATTTTGGTCACTGTGAGGCTTTAAAAAGTGGTTATTCAACATGAGGCACAATCAAATTCATATTTTGAAAAAAACAATAACTGTGTTTAGAGTCATTTTAATGCCCTAAATTAGTCAAAATAGAAGCTTCTGAGCAGGAGGAAAAGTCTGTAAAAATGGCTATTCTGGTCTCTGAGGGGCTTTAAAAAGACGTTATTCAACAAAAAATGACCATTTCTGACCACCCGAAGAAAGTTCAACAGGTCACGGATCATCATTTTTCATCAGAAAATTGATTTTTTGGACTGTAGAACAAATGTTTAAAAAAATGTCAATTGTGTTGTGCCTCATGCTCAACCCAATTGAAATTTTTTTCAACATTTTTTCTACAGTCCAAAAAATCAATTTTCTGATGAAAAATGATGACCCGTTACCTGTGGAACTTTCTCCGGGTGGTCAGAAATGGTAATTTTTTAATGTTTAATCTTTTTTATGTAAACAACTATTCCATGTGAATTCTCACATTTGTAACTAGAATAAGTGTGTTTAGAGTCATTTTCCTGACAGAAATTTGTCGAAATAGTAGATTCTGAGTAGGAGGAAAATCTGTAAAAATGGCAATTTTGGCAAACGATAGGCTTTAAAAAGTGGTTATTCAACATGAGTCACAATCCAATTGACATTTCGAAACATTTTTTCTACAGTCCAAAAAATCAATTTTCTGATAAAAAAAATATGTCCCCGGACCTGTCGAACTTTCTCCAGATCGTCAGAAATGGTAATTTTTTTAAGGTTTAATATTTTGATAGTAAATGATTATTGCATGTGAGTTATCACTTTTGGAACTAAAATAAGTGTGTTTAGAGTCATGTTAATGCCCCAAATTGTACGAAATAGAAGCTTCTAGGTAGGAGGAAAAGTCTGTAAAAATGGTAATTTTGGTCACTGAGAGGCTTTAAAATGTGATTATTTAACACGAGTCACAAGCCAATTGACATTTTGAAACATTTTTTCTACAGTCCAAAAAATCTATTTTCTGATGGAAAACGATGACCCGTGAACTGTCGAACTGTCTCCAGATGGTCAGAAATGGCCATTTTTTAATGATTAATCTGTTGACTGTAAATGACTATTGCATGTGAATTATCACTTTTGGAACTAAAATAAGTGTGTTTAGATTTATTTTCCTGCCCGAAATTGGTCAAAATAGAAGCTTCTGAGTAGTAGGAAAAGTTTGTAAAAATGGCAATTTTGGTCACCGAGAGGCTTCAAAAAGTGAATATTCGACATGAGGCACAATCCAATTGACATTTTGAAACATTTTTTCTACAGTCCAAAAAATCAATTTTCTGATGAAAAACGATGGTCGAACTTTCTCCAGATGGTCAGAAATGGTCATTTTTTAATGTTTAATCTTTTGACAGTAAATGACTACTGCATGTGAATTAACACTTTTGGAACTAAAATTAGTGTGTTTAAAGTCATTTTCCTGCCCAAAATTGGTCGAAATAGAAGCTTCAGAGAAGGAGGAAAAGTCTGTGAAAATGGCAATTTTGGTCACTGTGAGGCTTTAAAAAGTGGTTATTCAATATGAGGCACAATCAAATTTATATTTTGAAAAAAACAATTTACAGTCCAACAAATCAATTTTCTGATGAAAAACGATGACCCCGGACCTGTCAAACTTTCTCCAGATGGTCAGAAATGGTCAGAAATGGATATTCAACATGAGGCACCATCCAAGTGACATTTTGAAACATTTTTTCTACAGTCCAAAAAAATCAATTTTCTGATAAAAAAAATATGTCCCCGGACCTGTCGAACTTTCTCCAGATAGTCAGAAATGGTAATTTTTTTAAGGTTTCATATTTTGATAGTAAATGATTATTGCATGTGAGTTATCACTTTTGGAACTAAAATAAGTGTGTTTAGAGTCATTTTAATGCCCCAAATTGTACGAAATAGAAGCTTTTAGGTAGGAGGAAAAGTCTGTAAAAATGATAATTTTGGTCACTGAGAGGCTTTAAAATCTGATTATTTAACATGAGGCACAAGCCAATTGACATTTTGAACTATTTTTTCTACAGTCCAAAAAATCTATTTTCTGATGAAAAACGATGACCCGTGAACTGTCGAACTGTCTCCAGATGGTCAGAAATGGCCATTTTTTAATGATTAATCTGTTGACTGAAAATGACTATTGCATGTGAATTATCACTTTTGGAACTAAAATAAGTGTGTTTAGATTTATTTTCCTGCCCGAAATTGGTCAAAATAGAAGCTTCTGAGTAGTAGGAAAAGTTTGTAAAAATGGCAATTTTGGTCACTGAGAGGCTTCAAAAAGTGGATATTCAACATGAGGCACAATCCAATTGACATTTTGAAACGTTTTTTCTACAGTCCAAAAAATCAATTTTCTGATGAAAAACGATGGTCGAACTTTCTCCAGATGGTCAGAAATGGTCATTTTTTAATGTTTAATCTTTTGACAGTAAATGACTATTGCATGTGAATTCTTTTGGAACTAAAATTAGTGTGTTAAGAGTTATTTTCCTGCCCCAAATTGGTCGAAATAGAAGCTTCACAGAAGGAGGAAAAGTCTCTGAAAATGGCAATTTTGGTCACTGTGAGGCTTTAAAAAGTGGTTATTCAACATGAGGCACAATCAAATTTATATTTTGAAAAAAACAATTTACAGTCCAACAAATCAATTTTCTGATGAAAAACGATGACCCCGGACCTGTCAAACTTTCTCCGGGTGGTCAGAAATGGTAATTTTTTAATGTTTAATCTTTTTTATGTAAACAACTATTCCATGTGAATTCTCACATTTGTAACTAGAATAAGTGTGTTTAGAGTCATTTTCCTGACAGAAATTTGTCGAAATAGTAGATTCTGAGTAGGAGGAAAAATCTGTAAAAATGGCAATTTTGGCAAACGATAGGCTTTAAAAAGTGGTTATTCAACATGAGTCACAATCCAATTGACATTTCGAAACATTTTTTCTACAGTCCAAAAAATCAATTTTCTGATAAAAAAAATATGTTCCCGGACCTGTCGAACTTTCTCCAGATCGTCAGAAATGGTAATTTTTTTAAGGTTTAATATTTTGATAGTAAATGATTATTGCATGTGAGTTATCACTTTTGGAACTAAAATAAGTGTGTTTAGAGTCATGTTAATGCCCCAAATTGTACGAAATAGAAGCTTCTAGGTAGGAGGAAAAGTCTGTAAAAATGGTAATTTTGGTCACTGAGAGGCTTTAAAATGTGATTATTTAACACGAGTCACAAGCCAATTGACATTTTGAAACATTTTTTCTACAGTCCAAAAAATCTATTTTCTGATGGAAAACGATGACCCGTGAACTGTCGAACTGTCTCCAGATGGTCAGAAATGGCCATTTTTTAATGATGAATCTGTTGACTGTAAATGACTATTGCATGTGAATTATCACTTTTGGAACTAAAATAAGTGTGTTTAGATTTATTTTCCTGCCCGAAATTGGTCAAAATAGAAGCTTCTGAGTAGTAGGAAAAGTTTGTAAAAATGGCAATTTTGGTCACCGAGAGGCTTCAAAAAGTGGATATTCGACATGAGGCACAATCCAATTGACATTTTGAAACATTTTTGCTACAGTCCAAAAAATCAATTTTCTGATGAAAAACGATGGTCGAACTTTCTCCAGATGGTCAGAAATGATCATTTTTTAATGTTTAATCTTTTGACAGTAAATGACTATTGCATGTGAATTAACACTTTTGGAACTAAAATTAGTGTGTTTAGAGTCATTTTCCTGCCCAAAATTGGTCGAAATAGAAGCTTCAGAGAAGGAGGAAAAGTCTGTGAAAATGGCAATTTTGGTCACTGTGAGGCTTTAAAAAGTGGTTATTCAATATGAGGCACAATCAAATTTATATTTTGAAGAAAACAATTTACAGTCCAACAAATCAATTTTCTGATGAAAAACGATGACCCCGGACCTGTCAAACTTTCTCCAGATGGTCAGAAATGGTCAGAAATGGATATTCAACATGAGGCACCATCCAAGTGACATTTTGAAACATTTTTTCTACAGTCCAAAAAAATCAATTTTCTGATGAAAAACGATGACCTGTCAAACTTTCTCCAGATGGTCAGAAATTGTCATTTATTAATGTTAGATCTTTTGACTGTAAATGACTCTTGCATGTGAATTATCACTTTTGGAACTAAAATAACTGTGTTTAGAGTCATTTCAATGCCCTAAATTAGTCAAAATAGAAGCTTCTGAGCAGGAGGAAAAGTCTGTAAAAATGGCAATTCTGGCCTCTGAGGGGCTTTAAAAAGAGGTTATTCAACAAAAAATGACCATTTCTGACCACCCGGAGAATGTTCGACAGGTCACGGATCATCATTTTTCATCAGAAAATTGATTTTTTGGACTGTAGAAAAAATGTTTACAAAAATGTCAATTGGGTTGTGCCTCATGCTCAACCCAATTGAAATTTTTTTCAACATTTTTTCTACAGTCCAAAAAATCAATTTTCTGATGAAAAATGCTGACCCGTGACCTGTCGAACTTTCTCCGGGTGGTCAGAAATGGTTATTTTTTAATGTTTAATCTTTTGAATGTAAACAACTATTGCATGTGAATTCTCAGATTTGTAACTAGAATAAGTGTGTTTAGAGTCATTTTCCTGCCAGAAATTTGTCGAAATAGTAGATTCTGAGTAGAAGGAAAAATCTGTAAAAATGGCAATTTTGGCAAACGATAGGCTTTAAAAAGTGGTTATTCAACATGAGTCACAATCCAATTGACATTTCGAAACATTTTTTCTACAGTCCAAAAAATCAATTTTCTGATCAAAAAAATATGTCCCCGGACCTGTCGAACTTTCTCCAGATGGTCAGAAATGGTAATTTTTTTAAGGTTTAATATTTTGATAGTAAATGATTATTGCATGTGAGTTATCACTTTTGGAACTAAAATAGGTGTGTTTAGAGTCATTTGAATGCCCGAAATTGTACGAAATAGAAGCTTCTAGGTAGGAGGAAAAGTCTGTAAAAATGGTAATTTTGGTCACTGAGAGGCTTTAAAATGTGATTATTTAACATGAGGCACAAGCCAATTGACATTTTGAAACATTTTTTCTACAGTCCAAAAAATCTATTTTCTGATGGAAAACGATGACCCGTGAACTGTCGAACTGTCTCCAGATGGTCAGAAATGGCCATTTTTTAATGATTAATCTGTTGACTGTAAATGACTATTGCATGTGAATTATCACTTTTGGGACTAAAATAAGTGTGTTTAGATTTATTTTCCTGCCCGAAATTGGTCAAAATAGAAGCTTCTGAGTAGTAGGAAAAGTTTGTAAAAATGGCAATTTTGGTCACCAAGAGGCTTCAAAAAGTGGATATTCGACATGAGGCACAATCCAATTGACATTTTGAAACATTTTTTCTACAGTCCAAAAAATCAATTTTCTGATAAAAAACGATGGTCGAACTTTCTCCAGATGGTCAGAAATTGTCATTTTTTAATGTTTAATCTTTTGACAGTAAATGACTATTGCATGTGAATTAACACTTTTGGAACTAAAATTAGTGTGTTTAGAGTCATTTTCCTGCCCAAAATTGGCCGAAATAGAAGCTTCAGAGAAGGAGGAAAAGTCTGTGAAAATGGCAATTTTGGTCACTGTGAGGCTTTAAAAAGTGGTTATTCAATATGAGGCACAATCAAATTTCTATTTTGAAAAAAACAATTTACAGTCCAACAAATCAATTTTCTGATGAAAAACGATGACCCCGGACCTGTCAAACTTTTTCCAGATGGTCAGAAATGGTCAGAAATGGATATTCAACATGAGGCACAATCCAAGTGACATTTTGAAACATTTTTTCTACAGTCCAAAAAAATCAATTTTCTGATGAAAAACGATGACCTGTCAAACTTTCTCCAGATGGTCAGAAATTGTCATTTATTAATGTTCGATCTTTTGACTGTAAACGACTCTTGCATGTGAATTATCACTTTTGGAACTAAAATAACTGTTTAGAGTCATTTCAATGCCCTAAATTAGTCAAAATAGAAGCTTCTGAGCAGGAGGAAAAGTCTGTAAAAATGGCAATTCTGGTCTCTGAGGGGCTTTAAAAAGAGGTTATTCAACAAAAAATGACCATTTCTGACCACCCGGAGAATGTTCGACAGGTCACGGATCATCATTTTTCATCAGAAAATTGATTTTTTTGGACTCTAGAAAAAATGTTTAAAAAAATGTCAATTGGGTTGTGCCTCATGCTCAACCCAATTGAAATTTTTTTCAACATTTTTTCTACAGTCCAAAAAATCAATTTTCTGATGAAAAATGATGACCCGTGACCTGTCGAACTTTCTCCGGGTGGTCAGAAATGGTCAGTTTTTAATGTTTAATCTTTTTAATGTAAACAACTATTGCATGTGAATTCTCACATTTGTAACTAGAATAAGTGTGTTTAGAGTCATTTTCCTGCCAGAAATTGGTCGAAATAGTAGATTCTGAGTAGGAGGAAAAATCTGTAAAAATGGCAATTTTGGCAAACGATAGGCTTTAAAAAGTGGTTATTCAACATGAGTCACAATCCAATTGACATTTCGAAACATTTTTTCTACAGTCCAAAAAATCAATTTTCTGATAAAAAAAATATGTCCCCGAACCTGTCGAACTTTCTCCAGATGGTCAGAAATGGTAAGTTTTTTTAAGGTGTAATATTTTGATAGTAAATGATTATTGCATGTGAGTTATCACTTTTGGAACTAAAATAAGTGTGTTTAGAGTCATTTTAATGCCCCAAATTGTACAAAATAGAAGCTTTTAGGTAGGAGGAAAAGTCTGTAAAAATGGTAATTTTGGTCACCGAGAGGCTTCAAAAAGTGGATATTCAACATGAGGCACAAGCCAATTGACATTTTGAAACATTTTTTCTACAGTCCAAAAAATCAATTTTCTGATAAAAAACGATGGTCGAACTTTCTCCAGATGGTCAGAAATTGTCATTTTTTAATGTTTAATCTTTTGACAGTAAATGACTATTGCATGTGAATTAACACTTTTGGAACTAAAATTAGTGTGTTTAGAGTCATTTTCCTGCCCAAAATTGGTCGAAATAGAAGCTTCAGAGAAGGAGGAAAAGTCTGTGAAAATGGCAATTTTGGTCACTGTGAGGCTTTAAAAAGTGGTTATTCAATATGAGGCACAATCAAATTTCTATTTTGAAAAAAACAATTTACAGTCCAACAAATCAATTTTCTGATGAAAAACGATGACCCCGGACCTGTCAAACTTTTTCCAGATGGTCAGAAATGGTCAGAAATGGATATTCAACATGAGGCACAATCCAAGTGACATTTTGAAACATTTTTTCTACAGTCCAAAAAAATCAATTTTCTGATGAAAAACGATGACCTGTCAAACTTTCTCCAGATGGTCAGAAATTGTCATTTATTAATGTTCGATCTTTTGACTGTAAACGACTCTTGCATGTGAATTATCACTTTTGGAACTAAAATAACTGTTTAGAGTCATTTCAATGCCCTAAATTAGTCAAAATAGAAGCTTCTGAGCAGGAGGAAAAGTCTGTAAAAATGGCAATTCTGGTCTCTGAGGGGCTTTAAAAAGAGGTTATTCAACAAAAAATGACCATTTCTGACCACCCGGAGAATGTTCGACAGGTCACGGATCATCATTTTTCATCAGAAAATTGATTTTTTTGGACTCTAGAAAAAATGTTTAAAAAAATGTCAATTGGGTTGTGCCTCATGCTCAACCCAATTGAAATTTTTTTCAACATTTTTTCTACAGTCCAAAAAATCAATTTTCTGATGAAAAATGATGACCCGTGACCTGTCGAACTTTCTCCGGGTGGTCAGAAATGGTCAGTTTTTAATGTTTAATCTTTTTAATGTAAACAACTATTGCATGTGAATTCTCACATTTGTAACTAGAATAAGTGTGTTTAGAGTCATTTTCCTGCCAGAAATTGGTCGAAATAGTAGATTCTGAGTAGGAGGAAAAATCTGTAAAAATGGCAATTTTGGCAAACGATAGGCTTTAAAAAGTGGTTATTCAACATGAGTCACAATCCAATTGACATTTCGAAACATTTTTTCTACAGTCCAAAAAATCAATTTTCTGATAAAAAAAATATGTCCCCGAACCTGTCGAACTTTCTCCAGATGGTCAGAAATGGTAAGTTTTTTTAAGGTGTAATATTTTGATAGTAAATGATTATTGCATGTGAGTTATCACTTTTGGAACTAAAATAAGTGTGTTTAGAGTCATTTTAATGCCCCAAATTGTACAAAATAGAAGCTTTTAGGTAGGAGGAAAAGTCTGTAAAAATGGTAATTTTGGTCACTGAGAGGCTTTAAAATCTGAATATTTAACATGAGGCACAAGCCAATTGACATTTTGAAACATTTTTTCTACAGTCCAAAAAATCTATTTTCTGATGAAAAACGATGACCCGTGAACTGTCGAACTGTCTCCAGATGGTCAGAAATGGCCATTTTTTAATGATTAATCTGTTGACTGTAAATGACTATTGCATGTGAATTATCATTTTTGGAACTAAAATAAGTGTGTTTAGATTTATTTTCCTGCCCGAAATTGGTCAAAATAGAAGCTTCTGAGTAGTAGCAAAAGTTTGTAAAAATGGCAATTATGGTCACTGAGAGGCTTCAAAAAGTGGATATTCAACATGAGGCATAATCCAATTGACATTTTGAAACGTTTTTTCTACAGTCCAAAAAATCAATTTTCTGATGAAAAACGATGGTCGAAATTTCTCCAGATGGTCAGAAATGGTCATTTTTTAATGTTTACTCTTTTGACAGTAAATGACTATTGCATGTGAATTAACACTATTGGAACTAAAATTAGTGTGTTTAGAGTTATTTTCCTGCCCAAAATTGGTCGAAATAGAAGCTTCACAGAAGGAGGAAAAGTCTCTGAAAATGGCAATTTTGGTCACTGTGAGGCTTTAAAAAGTGGTTATTCAACATGAGGCACTATCAAATTTATATTTTGAAAAAAACAATTTATAGTCCAACAAATCAATTTTCTGATGAAAAACGATGACCCCGGACCTGTCAAACTTTCTCCAGATGGTCAGAAATGGTCAGAAATGAATATTCAACATGAGGCACAATCAAAGTGACATTTTGAAAAAAAAAATTCTACAGTCCAAAAAAATCAATTTTCTGATGAAAAACGATGACCTGTCAAACTTTCTCCAGATGGTCAGAAATTGTCATTTATTAATGTTCGATCTTTTGACTGTAAATGACTAATTTTCTGATGAAAAACGCAGGACCGTGACCTCTCGAACTTTCTCCAGATCGCCAAAATTGGTCATTTTTAAATGTTTAATCTTTTGACTGTAAATGACTCTTGCATGTGAATTATCACTTTTGGAACTAAAATAACTGTGTTTAGAGTCATTTCAATGCCCTAAATTAGTCAAAATAGAAGCTTCTGAGCAGGAGGAAAAGTCTGTAAAAATGGCAATTCTGGTCTCTGAGGGGCTTTAAAAAGAGGTTATTCAACAAAAAATGACCATTTCTGACCACCCGGAGAATGTTCGACAGGTCACGGATCATCATTTTTCATCAGAAAATTGATTTTTTGGACTGTAGAAAAAATGTTTAAAAAAATGTCAATTGGGTTGTGCCTCATGCTCAACCCAATTGAAATTTTTTTCAACATTTTTGCTACAGTCCAAAAAATAAATTTTGTGATGAAAAATGATGACCCGTGACCTGTCGAACTTTCCCCGGGTGGTCAGAAATGGTCATTTTTTAATGTTTAATCTTTTGAATGTAAACAACTATTGCATGTGAATTCTCACATTTGTAACTAGAATAAGTGTGTTTAGAGTCATTTTCCTGCCAGAAATTTGTCGAAATAGTAGATTCTGAGTAGGAGGAAAAATCTTTAAAAATGGCTATTTTGGCAACCGAGAGGCTTTAAAAAGTGGTTATTCAACATGAGTCACAATCCAATTGACATTTCGAAACATTTTTTCTACAGTCCAAAAAATCAATTTTCTGATCAAAAAAATATGTCCCCGGACCTGTCGAACTTTCTCCAGATGGTCAGAAATGGTAATTTTTGTAAGGTTTAATATTTTGATAGTAAATGATTATTGCATGTGAGTTATCACTTTTGGAACTAAAATAAGTGTGTTTAGAGTCATTTTAATGCCCCAAATTGTATGAAATAGAAGCTTTTAGGTAGGAGGAAAAGTCTGTAAAAATGGTAATTTTGGTCACTGAGAGGCTTTCAAATGTGATTATTTAACATGAGGCACAAGCCAATTGACATTTTGAAACATTTTTTCTACAGTCCAAAAAATCTATTTTCTGATGGAAAATGATGACCCGTGAACTGTCGAACTGTCTCCAGATGGTCAGAAATGGCCATTTTTTCATGATTAATCTGTTGACTGTAAATGACTATTGCATGTGAATTATCACTTTTGGAACTAAAATAACTGTGTTTAGAGTCATTTCAATGCCCTAAATTAGTCAAAATAGAAGCTTCTGAGCAGGAGGAAAAGTCTGTAAAAATGGCAATTCTGGTCTCTGAGGGGCTTTAAAAAGAGGTTATTCAACAAAAAATGACCATTTCTGACCACCCGGAGAATGTTCGACAGGTCACGGATCATCATTTTTCATCAGAAAATTGATTTTTTGGACTGTAGAAAAAATGTTTAAAAAAATGTCAATTGGGTTGTGCCTCATGCTCAACCCAATTGAAATTTTTTTCAACATTTTTTCTACAGTCCAAAAAATCAATTTTCTGATGAAAAATAATGACCCGTGACCTGTCGAACTCTCTCCGGGTGGTCAGAAATGGTCATTTTTTAATGTTTAATCTTTTTAATGTAAACAACTATTGCATGTGAATTCTCACATTTGTAACTAGAATAAGTGTGTTTAGAGTCATTTTCCTGCCAGAAATTGGTCGAAATAGTAGATTCTGAGTAGGAGGAAAAATCTGTAAAAATGGCAATTTTGGCAAACGATAGGCTTTAAAAAGTGGTTATTCAACATGAGTCACAATCCAATTGACATTTCGAAACATTTTTTCTACAGTCCAAAAAATCAATTTTCTGATAATTAAAATATGTCCCCGGACCTGTCGAACTTTCTCCAGATGGTCAGAAATGGTAATTTTTTTAAGGTTTAATGTTTTGATAGTAAATGATTATTGCATGTGAGTTATCACTTTTGGAACTAAAATAAGTGTGTTTAGAGTCATTTTAATGCCCCAAATTGTACGAAATAGAAGCTTTTAGGTAGGAGGAAAAGTCTGTAAAAATGGTAATTTTGGTCACTGAGAGGCTTTAAAATGTGATTATTTAACATGAGGCACAAGCCAATTGACATTTTGAAACATTTTTTCTACAGTCCAAAAAATCTATTTTCTGATGGAAAACGATGACCCGTGAACTGTCGAACTGTCTCCAGATGGTCAGAAATGGCCATTTTTTAATGATTAATCTGTTGACTGTAAATGACTATTGCATGTGAATTATCACTTTTGGAACTAAAATAAGTGTGTTTAGATTTATTTTCCTGCCCGAAATTGGTCAAAATAGAAGCTTCTGAGTAGTAGCAAAAGTTTGTAAAAATGGCAATTTTGGTCACTGAGAGGCTTCAAAAAGTGGATATTCAACATGAGGCATAATCCAATTGACATTTTGAAACGTTTTTTCTACAGTTCAAAAAATCAATTTTCTGATGAAAAACGATGGTCGAACTTTCTCCAGATGGTCAGAAATGGTCATTTTTTAATGTTTAATCTTTTGACAGTAAATGACTATTGCATGTGAATTAACACTTTTGGAACTAAAATAAGTGTGTTTAGATTTATTTTCCTGCCCGGAATTGGTCAATATAGAAGCTTCTGAGTAGTAGGAAAAGTTTGTAAAAATGGCAATTTTGGTCACCGAGAGGCTTCAAAAAGTCGATATTCAACATGAGGCACAATCCAATTGACATTTTGAAACATTTTTTCTACAGTCCCAAAAATCAATTTTCTGATGAAAAACGATGGTCGAACTTTCTCCAGGGGGTCAGAAATGGCCATTTTTTAATGTTTAATCTTTTGACAGTAAATGACTATTGCATGTGAATTAACACTTTAGGAACTAAAATTAGTGTGTTTAGAGTCATTTTCCTGCCCAAAATTGGTCGAAATAGAAGCTTCTGAGAAGGAGGAAAAGTCTGTGAAAATGGCAATTTTGGTCACTGTGAGGCTTTAAAAAGTGGTTATTCAACAAAAAAGGACCATTTCTGACCACCCGGAGAAAGTTCGACAGGTCACGGATCATCATTTTTCATCAGAAAATTGATTTTTTGGACTGTAGAAAAAATGTTTAAAAAAATTTCAATTGGGTTGTGCCTCAAACCCAATTGAAATTTTTTTCAACATTTTTTCTACAGTCCAAAAAATCAATTTTCTGATGAAAAATGATGACCCGTTACCTGTCGAACTTTCTCGGGTGGTCAGAAATTGTCATTTTTTAATGTTTAATCTTTTGAATGTAAACAACTATTGCATGTGAATTCTCACATTTGTAACTAGAATAAGTGTGTTTAGAGTCATTTTCCTGCCCGAAATTGGTCAAAATAGAAGCTTCTGAGTAGTAGGAAAAGTTTCTAAAAATGGCAATTTTGGTCACCGAGAGGCTTCAAAAAGTGGATATTCAACATGAGGCACAATCCAATTGACATTTTGAAACATTTTTTCTACAGTCCAAAAAATCAATTTTCTGATGAAAAACGATGGTCGAACTTTCTCCAGATGGTCAGAAATGGTCATTTTTTAATGTTTAATCTTTTGACAGTAAATGAGTATTGCATGTGAATTAACACTTTTGGAACTAAAATTAGTGTGTTTAGAGTCATTTTCCTGCCCAAAATTGGTCGAAATAGAAGCTTCAGAGAAGGAGGAAAAGTCTGTGAAATTGGCAATTTTGGTCACTGTGAGGCTTAAAAAAGTGGTTATTCAATATGAGGCACAATTAAAGTTATATTTTGAAAAAAACAATTTACAGTCCAACAAATCAATTTTCTGATGAAAAACGATGGCCCCGGACCTGTCAAACTTTGTCCAGATGGTCAGAAATGGTCAGAAATGGATATTCAACATGAGGCACAATCCAAGTGACATTTTGAAACATTTTTTCTACAGTCCAAAAAAATCAATTTTCTGATGAGAAACGATGACCTGTCAAACTTTCTCCAGATTGTCAGAAATTGTCATTTATTAATGTTCGATCTTTTGACTGTAAATGACTCTTGCATGTGAATTATCACTTTTGGAACTAAAATAACTGTGTTTAGAGTCATTTCAATGCCCTAAATTAGTCAAAATAGAAGCTTCTGAGCAGGAGGAAAAGTCTGTAAAAATGGCAATTCTGGTCTCTGAGGGGCTTTAAAAAGAGGTTATTCAACAAAAAATGACCATTTCTGACCACCCGGAGAATGTTCGACAGGTCATGGATCATCATTTTTCATCAGAAAATTGATTTTTTGGACTGTAGAAAAAATGTTTTAAAAAAATGTCAATTGGGTTGTGCCTCATGCTCAACCCAATTGAAATTTTTTTCAACATTTTTTCTACAGTCCAAAAAATCAATTTTCTGATGAAAAATGATGAACCGTGACCTGTCGAACGTTCTCCGGGTGGTCAGAAATGGTCATTTTTTAATGTTTAATCTTTTTAATGTAAACAACTATTGCATGTGAATTCTCACATTTGTAACTAGAATAAGTGTGTTTAGAGTCATTTTCCTGCCAGAAATTGGTCGAAATAGTAGATTCTGAGTAGGAGGAAAAATCTGTAAAAATGGCAATTTTGGCAAACGATAGGCTTTAAAAAGTGGTTATTCAACATGAGTCACAATCCAATTGACATTTCGAAACATTTTTTCTACAGTCCAAAAAATCAATTTTCTGATAATTAAAATATGTCCCCGGACCTGTCGAACTTTCTCCAGATGGTCAGAAATGGTAATTTTTTTAAGGTTTAATGTTTTGATAGTAAATGATTATTGCATGTGAGTTATCACTTTTGGAACTAAAATAAGTGTGTTTAGAGTCATTTTAATGCCCCAAATTGTACGAAATAGAAGCTTTTAGGTAGGAGGAAAAGTCTGTAAAAATGGTAATTTTGGTCACTGAGAGGCTTTAAAATGTGATTATTTAACATGAGGCACAAGCCAATTGACATTTTGAAACATTTTTTCTACAGTCCAAAAAATCTATTTTCTGATGGAAAACGATGACCCGTGAACTGTCGAACTGTCTCCAGATGGTCAGAAATGGCCATTTTTTAATGATTAATCTGTTGACTGTAAATGACTATTGCATGTGAATTATCACTTTTGGAACTAAAATAAGTGTGTTTAGATTTATTTTCCTGCCCGAAATTGGTCAAAATAGAAGCTTCTGAGTAGTAGCAAAAGTTTGTAAAAATGGCAATTTTGGTCACTGAGAGGCTTCAAAAAGTGGATATTCAACATGAGGCATAATCCAATTGACATTTTGAAACGTTTTTTCTACAGTTCAAAAAATCAATTTTCTGATGAAAAACGATGGTCGAACTTTCTCCAGATGGTCAGAAATGGTCATTTTTTAATGTTTAATCTTTTGACAGTAAATGACTATTGCATGTGAATTAACACTTTTGGAACTAAAATAAGTGTGTTTAGATTTATTTTCCTGCCCGGAATTGGTCAATATAGAAGCTTCTGAGTAGTAGGAAAAGTTTGTAAAAATGGCAATTTTGGTCACCGAGAGGCTTCAAAAAGTCGATATTCAACATGAGGCACAATCCAATTGACATTTTGAAACATTTTTTCTACAGTCCCAAAAATCAATTTTCTGATGAAAAACGATGGTCGAACTTTCTCCAGGGGGTCAGAAATGGCCATTTTTTAATGTTTAATCTTTTGACAGTAAATGACTATTGCATGTGAATTAACACTTTAGGAACTAAAATTAGTGTGTTTAGAGTCATTTTCCTGCCCAAAATTGGTCGAAATAGAAGCTTCTGAGAAGGAGGAAAAGTCTGTGAAAATGGCAATTTTGGTCACTGTGAGGCTTTAAAAAGTGGTTATTCAACAAAAAAGGACCATTTCTGACCACCCGGAGAAAGTTCGACAGGTCACGGATCATCATTTTTCATCAGAAAATTGATTTTTTGGACTGTAGAAAAAATGTTTAAAAAAATTTCAATTGGGTTGTGCCTCAAACCCAATTGAAAATTTTTTCAACATTTTTTCTACAGTCCAAAAAATCAATTTTCTGATGAAAAATGATGACCCGTTACCTGTCGAACTTTCTCGGGTGGTCAGAAATTGTCATTTTTTAATGTTTAATCTTTTGAATGTAAACAACTATTGCATGTGAATTCTCACATTTGTAACTAGAATAAGTGTGTTTAGAGTCATTTTCCTGCCCGAAATTGGTCAAAATAGAAGCTTCTGAGTAGTAGGAAAAGTTTCTAAAAATGGCAATTTTGGTCACCGAGAGGCTTCAAAAAGTGGATATTCAACATGAGGCACAATCCAATTGACATTTTGAAACATTTTTTCTACAGTCCAAAAAATCAATTTTCTGATGAAAAACGATGGTCGAACTTTCTCCAGATGGTCAGAAATGGTCATTTTTTAATGTTTAATCTTTTGACAGTAAATGAGTATTGCATGTGAATTAACACTTTTGGAACTAAAATTAGTGTGTTTAGAGTCATTTTCCTGCCCAAAATTGGTCGAAATAGAAGCTTCAGAGAAGGAGGAAAAGTCTGTGAAATTGGCAATTTTGGTCACTGTGAGGCTTAAAAAAGTGGTTATTCAATATGAGGCACAATTAAAGTTATATTTTGAAAAAAACAATTTACAGTCCAACAAATCAATTTTCTGATGAAAAACGATGGCCCCGGACCTGTCAAACTTTGTCCAGATGGTCAGAAATGGTCAGAAATGGATATTCAACATGAGGCACAATCCAAGTGACATTTTGAAACATTTTTTCTACAGTCCAAAAAAATCAATTTTCTGATGAAAAACGATGACCTGTCAAACTTTCTCCAGATTGTCAGAAATTGTCATTTATTAATGTTCGATCTTTTGACTGTAAATGACTCTTGCATGTGAATTATCACTTTTGGAACTAAAATAACTGTGTTTAGAGTCATTTCAATGCCCTAAATTAGTCAAAATAGAAGCTTCTGAGCAGGAGGAAAAGTCTGTAAAAATGGCAATTCTGGTCTCTGAGGGGCTTTAAAAAGAGGTTATTCAACAAAAAATGACCATTTCTGACCACCCGGAGAATGTTCGACAGGTCATGGATCATCATTTTTCATCAGAAAATTGATTTTTTGGACTGTAGAAAAAATGTTTTAAAAAAATGTCAATTGGGTTGTGCCTCATGCTCAACCCAATTGAAATTTTTTTCAACATTTTTTCTACAGTCCAAAAAATCAATTTTCTGATGAAAAATGATGAACCGTGACCTGTCGAACGTTCTCCGGGTGGTCAGAAATGGTCATTTTTTAATGTTTAATCTTTTTAATGTAAACAACTATTGCATGTGAATTCTCACATTTGTAACTAGAATAAGTGTGTTTAAAGTCATTTTCCTGCCAGAAATTTGTCGAAATAGTAGATTCTGAGTAGGAGGAAAAATCTGTAAAAATGGCAATTTTGGCAAACGATAGGCTTTAAAAAGTGGTTATTCAACATGAGTCACAATCCAATTGACATTTCGAAACATATCAATTTTCTGATCAAAAAAATATGTCCCCGGACCTGTCGAACTTTCTCCAGATGGTCAGAAATGGTAATTTTTTTAAGGTTTAATATTTTGATAGTAAATGATTATTGCATGTGAGTTATCACTTTTGGAACTAAAATAAGTGTGTTTAGAGTCATTTGAATGCCCGAAATTGTACGAAATAGAAGCTTCTAGGTAGGAGGAAAAGTCTGTAAAAATGGTAATTTTGGTCACTGAGAGGCTTTAAAATGTGATTATTTAACATGAGGCACAAGCCAATTGACATTTTGAAACATTTTTTCTACAGTCCAAAAAATCTATTTTCTGATGGAAAACGATGACCCGTGAACTGTCGAACTGTCTCCAGATGGTCAGAAATGGCCATTTTTTAATGATTAATCTGTTGACTGTAAATGACTATTGCATGTGAATTATCACTTTTGGAACTAAAATAAGTGTGTTTAGATTTATTTTCCTGCCCGAAATTGGTCAATATAGAAGCTTCTGAGTAGTAGGAAAAGTTTGTAAAAATGGCAATTTTGGTCACCGAGAGGCTTCAAAAAGTCGATATTCAACATGAGGCACAATCCAATTGACATTTTGAAACATTTTTCTACAGTCCAAAAAATCAATTTTCTGATGAAAAACGATGGTCGAACTTTCTCCAGGGGGTCAGAAATGGCCATTTTTTAATGTTTAATCTTTTGACAGTAAATGACAATTGCATGTGAATTAACACTTTTGGAACTAAAATTAGTGTGTTTAGAGTCATTTTCCTGCCCAAAATTGGTCGAAATAGAAGCTTCTGAGAAGGAGGAAAAGTCTGTGAAAATGGCAATTTTGGTCACTGTGAGGCTTTAAAAAGTTGTTATTCAACAAAAAATGACCATTTCTGACCACCCGGAGAAAGTTCGACAGGTCACGGATCATCATTTTTCATCAGAAAATTGATTTTTTGGACTGTAGAAAAAATGTTTAAAAAAATGTCAATTGGGTTGTGCCTCATGCTCAACCCAATTGAAATTTTTTTCAAAATTTTTTCTACAGTCCAAAAAATCAATTTTCTGATGAAAAATAATGACCCGTGACCTGTCGAACTTTCTCCAGGTGGTCAGAAATGGTCATTTTTTAATGTTTAATCTTTTTAATGTAAACAACTATTGCATGTGAATTCTCACATTTGTAACTAGAATAAGTGTGTTTAGAGTCATTTTCCTGCTAGAAATTGGTCGAAATAGTAGATTCTGAGTAGGAGGAAAAATCTGTAAAAATGGCAATTTTGGCAAACGATAGGCTTTAAAAAGTGGTTATTCAACATGAGTCACAATCCAATTGACATTTCGAAACATTTTTTCTACAGTCCAAAAAATCAATTTTCTGATAAATAAAATATGTCCCCGGACCTGTCGAACTTTCTCCAGATGGTCAGAAATGGTAATTTTTTTAAGGTTTAATGTTTTGATAGTAAATGATTATTGCATGTGAGTTATCACTTTTGGAACTAAAATAAGTGTGTTTAGAGTCATTTTAATGCCCCAAATTGTACGAAATAGAAGCTTTTAGGTAGGAGGAAAAGTCTGTAAAAATGGTAATTTGGGTCACTGAGAGGCTTTAAAATCTGATTATTTAACATGAGGCACAAGCCAATTGACATTTTGAACTATTTTTTCTACAGTCCAAAAAATCTATTTTCTGATGGAAAACGATGACCCGTGAACTGTCGAACTGTCTCCAGATGGTCAGAAATGGCCATTTTTTAATGATTAATCTGTTGACTGTAAATGACTATTGCATGTGAATTATCACTTTTGGAACTAAAATAAGTGTGTTTAGATTTATTTTCCTGCCCGGAATTGGTAAATATAGAAGCTTCTGAGTAGTAGGAAAAGTTTGTAAAAATGGCAATTTTGGTCACCGAGAGGCTTCAAAAAGTCGATATTCAACATGAGGCACAATCCAATTGACATTTTGAAACATTTTTTCTACAGTCCCAAAAATCAATTTTCTGATGAAAAACGATGGTCGAACTTTCTCCAGGGGGTCAGAAATGGCCATTTATTAATGTTTAATCTTTTGACAGTAAATGACTATTGCATGTGAATTAACACTTTAGGAACTAAAATTAGTGTGTTTAGAGTCATTTTCCTGCCCAAAATTGGTCGAAATAGAAGCTTCTGAGAAGGAGGAAAAGTCTGTGAAAATGGCAATTTTGTTCACTGTGAGACTTTAAAAAGTGGTTATTCAACAAAAAAGGACCATTTCTGACCACCCGGAGAAAGTTCAACAGGTCACGGATCATCATTTTTCATCAGAAAATTGATTTTTTGGACTGTAGAAAAAATGTTTAAATAAATTTCAATTGGGTTGTGCCTCATGCTCAACCCAATTGAAATTTTTTTCAACATTTTTTCTACAGTCCAAAAAATCAATTTTCTGATGAAAAATGATGACCCGTGACCTGTCGAACTTTCTCCGGGTGGTCAGAAATTGTCATTTTTTAATGTTTAATCTTTTGAATGTAAACAACTATTGCATGTGAATTCTCACATTTGTAACTAGAATAAGTGTGTTTAGAGTCATTTTCCTGCCCGAAATTGGTCAAAATAGAAGCTTCTGAGTAGTAGGAAAAGTTTGTAAAAATGGCAATTTTGGTCACCGAGAGGCTTCAAAAAGTGGATATTCAACATGAGGCACAATCCAACTGACATTTTGAAACATTTTTTCTACAGTCCAAAAAATCAATTTTCTGACGAAAAACGATGGTCGAACTTTCTCCAGATGGTCAGAAATGGTCATTTTTTAATGTTTAATCTTTTGACAGTAAATGAGTATTGCATGTGAATTAACACTTTTGGAACTAAAATTAGTGTGTTTAGAGTCATTTTCCTGCCCAAAATTGGTCGAAATAGAAGCTTCAGAGAAGGAGGAAAAGTCTGTGAAATTGGCAATTTTGGTCACTGTGAGGCTTAAAAAAGTGGTTATTCAATATGAGGCACAATTAAATTTATATTTTGAAAAAAACAATTTACAGTCCAACAAATCAATTTTCTGATGAAAAACGATGGCCCCGGACCTGTCAAACTTTCTCCAGATGGTCAGAAATTGTCATTTATTAATGTTCGATCTTTTGACTGTAAATGACTCTTGCATGTGAATTATCACTTTTGGAACTAAAATAACTGTGTTTAGAGTCATTTCAATGCCCTAAATTAGTCAAAATAGAAGCTTCTGAGCAGGAGGAAAAGTCTGTAAAAATGGCAATTCTGGTCTCCGAGGGGCTTTAAAAAGAGGTTATTCAACAAAAAATGACCATTTCTGACCACCCGGAGAATGTTCGACAGGTCATGGATCATCATTTTTCATCAGAAAATTGATTTTTTGGACTGTAGAAAAAATGTTTAAAAAAAATGTCAATTGGGTTGTGCCTCATGCTCAACCCAATTGAAATTTTTTTCAACATTTTTTCTACAGTCCAAAAAATCAATTTTCTGATGAAAAATGATGAACCGTGACCTGTCGAACGTTCTCCGGGTGGTCAGAAATGGTCATTTTTTAATGTTTAATCTTTTTAATGTAAACAACTATTGCATGTGAATTCTCACATTTGTAACTAGAATAAGTGTGTTTAAAGTCATTTTCCTGCCAGAAATTTGTCGAAATAGTAGATTCTGAGTAGGAGGAAAAATCTGTAAAAATGGCAATTTTGGCAAACGATAGGCTTTAAAAAGTGGTTATTCAACATGAGTCACAATCCAATTGACATTTCGAAACATATCAATTTTCTGATCAAAAAAATATGTCCCCGGACCTGTCGAACTTTCTCCAGATGGTCAGAAATGGTAATTTTTTTAAGGTTTAATATTTTGATAGTAAATGATTATTGCATGTGAGTTATCACTTTTGGAACTAAAATAAGTGTGTTTAGAGTCATTTGAATGCCCGAAATTGTACGAAATAGAAGCTTCTAGGTAGGAGGAAAAGTCTGTAAAAATGGTAATTTTGGTCACTGAGAGGCTTTAAAATGTGATTATTTAACATGAGGCACAAGCCAATTGACATTTTGAAACATTTTTTCTACAGTCCAAAAAATCTATTTTCTGATGGAAAACGATGACCCGTGAACTGTCGAACTGTCTCCAGATGGTCAGAAATGGCCATTTTTTAATGATTAATCTGTTGACTGTAAATGACTATTGCATGTGAATTATCACTTTTGGGACTAAAATAAGTGTGTTTAGATTTATTTTCCTGCCCGAAATTGGTCAAAATAGAAGCTTCTGAGTAGTAGGAAAAGTTTGTAAAAATGGCAATTTTGGTCACCGAGAGGCTTCAAAAAGTGGATATTCAACATGAGGCACAATCCAATTGACATTTTGAAACATTTTTTCTACAGTCCAAAAAATCAATTTTCTGATGAAAAACGATGGTCGAACTTTCTCCAGATGGTCAGAAATGGTCATTTTTTAATGTTTAATCTTTTGACAGTAAATGAGTATTGCATGTGAATTAACACTTTTGGAACTAAAATTAGTGTGTTTAGAGTCATTTTCCTGCCCAAAATTGGTCGAAATAGAAGCTTCTGAGAAGGAGGAAAAGTCTGTGAAAATGGCAATTTTGGTCACTGTGAGGCTTTAAAAAGTTGTTATTCAACAAAAAATGACCATTTCTGACCACCCGGAGAAAGTTCGACAGGTCACGGATCATCATTTTTCATCAGAAAATTGATTTTTTGGACTGTAGAAAAAATGTTTAAAAAAATGTCAATTGGGTTGTGCCTCATGCTCAACCCAATTGAAACTTTTTTTCAAAATTTTTTCTACAGTCCAAAAAATCAATTTTCTGATGAAAAATAATGACCCGTGACCTGTCGAACTTTCTCCAGGTGGTCAGAAATGGTCATTTTTTAATGTTTAATCTTTTTAATGTAAACAACTATTGCATGTGAATTCTCACATTTGTAACTAGAATAAGTGTGTTTAGAGTCATTTTCCTGCCAGAAATTGGTCGAAATAGTAGATTCTGAGTAGGAGGAAAAATCTGTAAAAATGGCAATTTTGGCAAACGATAGGCTTTAAAAAGTGGTTATTCAACATGAGTCACAATCCAATTGACATTTCGAAACATTTTTTCTACAGTCCAAAAAATCAATTTTCTGATAAATAAAATATGTCCCCGGACCTGTCGAACTTTCTCCAGATGGTCAGAAATGGTAATTTTTTTAAGGTTTAATGTTTTGATAGTAAATGATTATTGCATGTGAGTTATCACTTTTGGAACTAAAATAAGTGTGTTTAGAGTCATTTTAATGCCCCAAATTGTACGAAATAGAAGCTTTTAGGTAGGAGGAAAAGTCTGTAAAAATGGTAATTTGGGTCACTGAGAGGCTTTAAAATCTGATTATTTAACATGAGGCACAATCCAATTGACATTTTGAACTATTTTTTCTACAGTCCAAAAAATCTATTTTCTGATGGAAAACGATGACCCGTGAACTGTCGAACTGTCTCCAGATGGTCAGAAATGGCCATTTTTTAATGATTAATCTGTTGACTGTAAATGACTATTGCATGTGAATTATCACTTTTGGAACTAAAATAGGTGTGTTTAGATTTATTTTCCTGCCCGGAATTGGTCAATATAGAAGCTTCTGAGTAGTAGGAAAAGTTTGTAAAAATGGCAATTTTGGTCACCGAGAGGCTTCAAAAAGTCGATATTCAACATGAGGCACAATCCAATTGACATTTTGAAACATTTTTTCTACAGTCCCAAAAATCAATTTTCTGATGAAAAACGATGGTCGAACTTTCTCCAGGGGGTCAGAAATGGCCATTTATTAATGTTTAATCTTTTGACAGTAAATGACTATTGCATGTGAATTAACACTTTAGGAACTAAAATTAGTGTGTTTAGAGTCATTTTCCTGCCCAAAATTGGTCGAAATAGAAGCTTCTGAGAAGGAGGAAAAGTCTGTGAAAATGGCAATTTTGGTCACTGTGAGGCTTTAAAAAGTGGTTATTCAACAAAAAAGGACAATTTCTGACCACCCGGAGAAAGTTCAACAGGTCACGGATCATCATTTTTCATCAGAAAATTGATTTTTTGGACTGTAGAAAAAATGTTTAAAAAAATTTCAATTGGGTTGTGCCTCATGCTCAACCCAATTGAAATTTTTTTCAACATTTTTTCTACAGTCCAAAAAATCAATTTTCTGATGAAAAATGATGACCCGTGACCTGTCGAACTTTCTCCGGGTGGTCAGAAATTGTCATTTTTTAATGTTTAATCTTTTGAATGTAAACAACTATTGCATGTGAATTCTCACATTTGTAACTAGAATAAGTGTGTTTAGAGTCATTTTCCTGCCCGAAATTGGTCAAAATAGAAGCTTCTGAGTAGTAGGAAAAGTTTGTAAAAATGGCAATTTTGGTCACCGAGAGGCTTCAAAAAGTGGATATTCAACATGAGGCACAATCCAATTGACATTTTGAAACATTTTTTCTACAGTCCAAAAAATCAATTTTCTGATGAAAAACGATGGTCGAACTTTCTCCAGATGGTCAGAAATGGTCATTTTTTAATGTTTAATCTTTTGACAGTAAATGAGTATTGCATGTGAATTAACACTTTTGGAACTAAAATTAGTGTGTTTAGAGTCATTTTCCTGCCCAAAATTGGTCGAAATAGAAGCTTCAGAGAAGGAGGAAAAGTCTGTGAAATTGGCAATTTTGGTCACTGTGAGGCTTAAAAAAGTGGTTATTCAATATGAGGCACAATTAAATTTATATTTTGAAAAAAACAATTTACAGTCCAACAAATCAATTTTCTGATGAAAAACGATGGCCCCGGACCTGTCAAACTTTCTCCAGATGGTCAGAAATTGTCATTTATTAATGTTCGATCTTTTGACTGTAAATGACTCTTGCATGTGAATTATCACTTTTGGAACTAAAATAACTGTGTTTAGAGTCATTTCAATGCCCTAAATTAGTCAAAATAGAAGCTTCTGAGCAGGAGGAAAAGTCTGTAAAAATGGCAATTCTGGTCTCTGAGGGGCTTTAAAAAGAGGTTATTCAACAAAAAATGACCATTTCTGACCACCCGGAGAATGTTCGACAGGTCATGGATCATCATTTTTCATCAGAAAATTGATTTTTTGGACTGTAGAAAAAATGTTTAAAAAAAATGTCAATTGGGTTGTGCCTCATGCTCAACCCAATTGAAATTTTTTTCAACATTTTTTCTACAGTCCAAAAAATCAATTTTCTGATGAAAAATGATGAACCGTGACCTGTCGAACGTTCTCCGGGTGGTCAGAAATGGTCATTTTTTAATGTTTAATCTTTTTAATGTAAACAACTATTGCATGTGAATTCTCACATTTGTAACTAGAATAAGTGTGTTTAAAGTCATTTTCCTGCCAGAAATTTGTCGAAATAGTAGATTCTGAGTAGGAGGAAAAATCTGTAAAAATGGCAATTTTGGCAAACGATAGGCTTTAAAAAGTGGTTATTCAACATGAGTCACAATCCAATTGACATTTCGAAACATATCAATTTTCTGATCAAAAAAATATGTCCCCGGACCTGTCGAACTTTCTCCAGATGGTCAGAAATGGTAATTTTTTTAAGGTTTAATGTTTTGATAGTAAATGATTATTGCATGTGAGTTATCACTTTTGGAACTAAAATAGGTGTGTTTAGAGTCATTTGAATGCCCGAAATTGTACGAAATAGAAGCTTCTAGGTAGGAGGAAAAGTCTGTAAAAATGGTAATTTTGGTCACTGAGAGGCTTTAAAATGTGATTATTTAACATGAGGCACAAGCCAATTGACATTTTGAAACATTTTTTCTACAGTCCAAAAAATCTATTTTCTGATGGAAAACGATGACCC